>NC_064303.1:74717347-75978356 GCF_023373825.1 Bactrocera dorsalis | reverse complement strand
TTGAAGGCTACCCTACAACGTAAATGGTAAGCGTACTCAACATTGTTCCACATTCAAGATGAACAGCAATGAATTCCAACCTATTATAGTGAATACTAATCGTTCACGTTTGCCTCAATTAACGTTGCGTAAATTCAGTTGATCCTATATAGAGTGGACAAATTTCTATTCGATCTTCACATCAATCATCAATAAAGACAGCGACCTAAGCGATGTGGACAGACTGCAACATTTGCGTTCCTGCTTTAGTCAATCTGCTCTTGACACCATGCGATCGTTGGAAATAAATAAGCATGATTATAAAATCGCATTACATCTCCTCATTAAATGATTTGATAATAAACGTTTTATTTTTCAGGCACATATCAGGGAGATTTTCGGGATGGACAAACCTGATGGTACCGTCGGCAAGTTGCGAGCGTTGACGAACAAAGTCAATTCGCATATATGTGCGTTGCAGTCACTTGGCTCCAAAGAGCAAATAGCGGACTGCATAGTGGTACAATTTTTAACTCAAAAGTTGGACAAAGTAACTCAATCAAAATCATAAGAAATTTGGTCAATAAACGAGTTACCATCGCGAGAATCATTAGCTACCTTTTTAGAAAATCGATGTCGTACTGTCGAGAATGTGGAGCATGCATTACAAAGACAAGCTGAAACATTTGGTAAAACCGGAAAAACCGTGAGTACACATCAAAGAAAATCCTTTGTTGCTTCAAATAGTTTAGTGCGTGTTTGTGTATTTTATGGAAATGCTGAACATTTAATTTATAATTGCCAACGGTTTTTAAATCTTTCGCTTAACATTCGCCCGAAAGAAGTTAAGAAACGTTTACTACGTCTAAACTGTTTAAAGAAAAGCCATCAGATGCGAGACAACAAATCTAGTTCTTGTCGAAAATGTCTTTCAAAGCATCGCACGCTTTTACATTTTAATCGTTTACCATCAGCTAACGGTCACGAATTACCATTAACTCCTTGACGTATCAATTAGCGCAATAAAATTCGCTTCCAACTGTTCGCACGCAACTTGCACTAAGCAAACCAGTTTTGATGCTTACGAACTGTCGCACATTTGTTT
The DNA here is from genome assembly GCF_023373825.1 of Bactrocera dorsalis. Taxonomy (NCBI): domain Eukaryota; kingdom Metazoa; phylum Arthropoda; class Insecta; order Diptera; family Tephritidae; genus Bactrocera; species Bactrocera dorsalis. The sequence continues at coordinate 75,977,272 of NC_064303.1, read as the reverse complement.
TACAAATTTACATAAAATAAAATACTACGATTTAATACGATCATTGTAAAACTGATCTGCAGTAGATAATGCACTCAACTGAAGTAATGTTTTTTGTTTACATTATTTGCCGAAAATAGCGGGAAAATTTCATTTCTCTTCATCAAATGTACACTTCTACACACCACGAGCCAGGCTCGTGATAATCATGTTAGGCACAGAAATTGCACCACGAGCCAGGCTCGTGGAAATACGACAAGGAGTTAATACCAAACTCTGTCCAAGCTAAAGCCATGACTGCAATGCTGCTCACGCAGCCTGACATCTCTGCTTCCCAGTCTCCATCTGATGTTGTGCTTTTAGCTACTGCTATCGTTTTAGTAAGGAATCGTGCCGGAACTTTCGTACCTTGCCGCTCACTTTCGGACTCTGGCTCACAGATTCACATCGTCACAAGTCGCTTCGCAAACCAACTTCAATTGCATTAAGTGCAGCTTCGATTCACTTGGTGATTCATATTTAGCTGCTAGACACAGATTCGAAAATATTGAACGCAAACTTAGTAGAAAAACTAATAATAAAGGCAAAATATAGCTCATTCATGAAGGACCTTGGTCATATGTCGTTTGTTTCTGAATGATTTCCAAGTGCAGATACTTTCTACCTCGTCAATGCGTTATTAATGATGATAGTACGTCAACGAAATTGCAAAATGTATCGATGTGTTCGCGTAACACCTCCAGATAATATGCTTCATTGCATACTATGACGAGATTCTCCAGATTTACGTATATACAAGTTAGACACGATCACATATGGCACCAAGCCTGCTACGTTCTTGGCTATACGGACTATGCATCAGCTAGCATTAGATGAATCCTCATCTTATCCACTTGGTTCAGAAATCGTTTTTCGCGATTTCTATGTAGTGTATCTTATCTCCGGAGGAAATTCAGTAGAGGAAGTACAAAAAATCAGGCAACAAACTACAAACTTACTTTCTACAGGTCGTTTTCAGCTAAGAAAGTGGTGCTCTAACAACTTAGATGTTCTCAGCGAAATTTCTGTTGATGATAGAGAACGTCTTTTTAGTTTCGATGAATCCAGTGATATTGTCAAAACTCTCGGACTTGTTTGGAATCCACCGAAGGACGTCTTCTTGTTTAAATACAAAGCTCAGCAAACATCGGAAAAATGTTCCAAGCGTTCCGTATTGTCTACCATAGCACGTTTCTACGACCCATTAGGTCTGATTGGTCCCACACTTACTAGAGCTAAAATACTTTTGCAAAGGATGTGGAGGGACAAGCTCCAATGAGGTGAAAGTTTACCACTTTCCATATGCACAGCATGGTTAGCATTTTGTAACGATTTTGTTGATCTGCAATACACATCATTTCCGCGCTATGTTCTTCGGCCTGGCGCTAATGTTCAAACACATGCATTTTGTGATCCCAGCCTGGAAGCATACGGCGCTTGTGTTTACATTCGCTCAATTAAGAATGACGACATAAAGTTCACTTGTTGTGCTCGTGTCGCCCCTCTGAAAACGTTGATAGTGCCCAAATTAGAGCTTTGTGCAGCCTCCTTACTGGCGCACTCTGAATTAAGAAAAATTAATGTATTTGATTATTATTATTATTGTTCGTCGGATTCGTCAATTGTTCTCTCATGGCTGCGAAAGGAACCGTCAAAGTTTAAAGTATTTGTTGCCAATCGGATTACTAACTGAAGGCATGCAGTGGCGTTACGTTCCCACCTCCATGAATCCAGCTGACATCCTATCAAAGGGCGCTACACCAAAGGAGCTCCTAAGGTCAAGGCTTTGAACGTATGGGCCACGATTTTTGGAAAACGTTGAATCTTCGTGACCACAACCATGCGCACCTCACATATCTCTACCAGAAACTCGCCAAAAAGTCTTATATCAACTGGTTCGGAACAATCCAGCGTATCTATGGACACATATACAAATTTATAAAATTGAAAAGATCACAGTTCACAACTACAGATATCTATCGTGGGACTCAATTGTTGATACGTCTAGTCCAAAGAGCGCAGTTGTGTTCGGAAATCATCGCATTGAAGAAGAATAACTTTGTACACATATAGTAAAATCGCTTCGTTATCGCCATTTTTGGAGGATTTCGGAATTATACAAGTTGAAGGTCGCTTAAAGAACTCAGCACTAGACTTTGAGGCGCATCATCCAATTCTACCAAAGGGTTATCCACTGACGTCATGAATAATCACTCGTTTTCATCGAAAGTATCACCACGCAGTTCCTTAGTCTCTACTTGCCTCCATTCGCATGCAATTTTCGCCTATAGGTGGAAGAAAAACTATTGCGAATGTTCTACGAAAATATATCATATGTTGCAAATCAAAACCACGTCTCGTTGAGCACATCATAGCTGACTTGCCTAAGGAACGCATCCACGTATTGCGGCTCTTTATCGTTACGGGCATAGACTACTGTGGACCGTTTTATTTCAAACCTGAAACCCGTAAGAAAGCACATCAGAAATGCTATGTTAGCGTTTCATTTGCTTCGCCACAAAGGTTGTGTGGATGGAACTGGTGAAAGATATTTCCACGGGTTCTTTTCTTGATGCACTCAAGCGCTTTATAGCTACTCATGACATACCAAGTTGCATTTGGTCAGACAATGCTACAAATTTTGTTGGCGCCAAGAATGAGCTGAAAAATTTAAGCGAGTGAAAATCATCGCAACCAAGTTCACGCTTACTTAATAATGGGATAGATTGGCGTTTTATACCTCCTCGATCACCACATTTCGGGGGTCTAGGTGGAGGCAGCAGTAAAAATTACAAAAAAAAAACACTTCTATCGCTCCGTTGGTTCATCACTTCTCGGTTTTAAAGAATTACGTACCTTAGTATGCCAAATCTCAGCAGTAATTAATTCAAGACCTCTTGTGCCACTTTCAGAATATCCAGAAGATCTTGATGTGCTGACGCCCTGACATTATCGTATTGGTGATTCTCTTATCTCTATTCCTGAGCCGAACCTCACGCATCTAAACTGCAATCGTTTAGATCGCTTGCAGCAGGTTACCTACATACAACAGATATTTTAGAAGCGATGGAGTGAAGAATATCTTACCATTCTAAAGGGTGATTTTTTAAGAGCTTGATAACTTTAAAAAAAAAAAAAACGCATAAAATTTGCAAAATCTCATCGGTTCTTTATTTGAAACGTTAGATTGGTTCATGACATTTACTTTTTGAAGATAATTTCATTTAAATGTTGACCGCGGCTGCGTCTTAGGTGGTCCATTCGGAAAGTCCAATTTTGGGCAACTTTTTCGAGCATTTCGGCCGGAATAGCCCGAATTTCTTCGGAAATGTTGTCTTCCAAAGCTGGAATAGTTGCTGGCTTATTTCTGTAGACTTTAGACTTGACGTAGCCCCACAAAAAATAGTCTAAAGGCGTTAAATCGCATGATCTTGGTGGCCAACTTACGGGTCCATTTCTTGAGATGAATTGTTGTCCGAAGTTTTCCCTCAAAATGGCCATAGAATCGCGAGCTGTGTGGCATGTAGCGCCATCTTGTTGAAACCACATGTCAACCAAGTTCAGTTCTTCCATTTTTGGCAACAAAAAGTTTGTTAGCATCGAACGATAGCGATCGCCATTCACCGTAACGTTGCGTCCAACAGCATCTTTGAAAAAATACGGTCCAATGATTCCATCAGCGTACAAACCACACCAAACAGTGCATTTTTCGGGATGCATGGGCAGTTCTTGAACGGCTTCTGGTTGCTCTTCACCCCAAATGCGGCAATTTTGCTTATTTACGTAGCCATTCAACCAGAAATGAGCCTCATCGCTGAACAAAAAGCGCGAAACACATTTCGAACCGAACACTGATTTTGGTAATAAAATTCAATGATTTGCAAGCGTTGCTCGTTAGTAAGTCTATTCATGATGAAATGTCAAAGCATACTGAGCATCTTTCTCTTTGACACCATGTCTGAAATCCCACGTGATCTGTCAAATACTAATGCATGAAAATCCTAACCTCAAAAAAATCACCCGTTACAACACCGAGCGAAGTGGCGTAAACCATACCCAAACATTGAAGTCAATGACATCGTATGCATCAAAGACGAAAATTCAGCTCCTCTCAAATGGCCCTTGGCTCGTGTTACAGAAGTTGTCACTGGGACAGACGGGGTAGCAAGAGTAGCCGTTCTTCGTACGTCAACCGGCATGACGCGCCGAACTCTTAACAAACTTTGCGTTTTACCTGTCAATGATTCTTTGGAAAGTTAGACCTTTTAACGGGTGAAGAATGTTCGGAGCAGCTACTTTCACGATGGAACTACCATTAATGAGTAGCATCAATCCTAAGTTATTATTTATACTTAAGTTAACTAAATCTATACGCACACATATATTCCACCTACTGTGGTGAGAAAACATTGTAAATTTATATAAATAAAAATGAATCGCCAAAATGTATGTACGCTCATAACTTTCATACGACCGAACCAAATTTGATGATTCTTTTTTTATAATGTTCGTTGAGGTTCAGGGATGGTTTCTGCGGAGAAAAAAATTCGAATAATTGCCGGAAAACCCCTGAAAACAGCCCTTTTCTTTTTCTCCTACAAACGAATGAATGTTTGTTCGTTAGTAACACTAAGAGAACGGCTGAACCAATATTGATGAAATTTTAAGAGGTTGTTCGTCGTGGATCGGGAAAGGTTTAGAAATAAAGAACCTGTATGTCTTTCATGAGGAAAAGTCGGAAAATGGAACAATTCCAAAAAGTTAATTTTTTCCATACAAATGTTTTTATTCAATTTTTTTGTTTTGTTTTTCAATTATTTAAATCTTTCAAATTTGGCGTTATGTGTTTTTCACACAAACTGATCAATTACAGCTTGAAATTTGTCACGATACCATGAAGAGGTCGCGCTTATATCGGTCGGCGTTCTTTTTGGCATCAACATACATTAGCATCATACATATTATGGGTCGCGATCAATCAGAAAGCTATCGTCACGATGTCATAGCAAGACTTTTCAACAGCTTCGATGGACATTATCTTAAAGCAACGCATATATGGTGCTGTTAGATGCTAGATGTACTCTGTTGGGTGGAAAAAGAGAGGTTTGCCGCACGCACACATTCTTCTTTGGATGGTGGAAGGTGGTTACACCAGATCAAATTGATGAAATCATTCAATAATGCGGCAATTCCTGACGCAAAGAAAGATCCAGTATTATACGAAGTGATGAAAACCAATAATGTTCATGGACCTTGCGGACACCACAACCCCACTTTGGTTTGAATGTCTGTCAATAAATGCACGAAACAGTATCCACGTACTTTTCTTTCGGAAACACAAACTAGAAATGATAGATATCCACTCTATCGGCGTTGCTCACCAGACGACAATGGCAGAACATTTAGCATTCGATTTAGAGGCGTGAGTATCGAAGTTGACAACACATGGATCGTACCATATTCGCCACTGTTGTCTAATTCACATTCAAAAGTCATTTCAATTTTGAGTATTGCAGTTTGGTGTAATCGATAAAATACGTTTGTAAGTACGTCACCAAAGGAAGCAAAACATCGCGATTATTGGTCTTGAACGATACGGTCGATACGTGAACTGCAATAAAGCGCTTTGTAAGATAAACGTTTTCCGACAGTTGTGCGTCTCGCAGTTAATTTCGAGAATGGCCAAGGAGTGTATTTCATCCCAGAGAATATAGTATGGCCAGTGGAAACATCGCCAGCAACAAAATTAACATTGACGAGTTTTTTCTTAACTTTCGTCAGTGATGTGTTTGTGAGAACATTGCTCTATTCGAAAATACCTTGATATTATACATGGAATGCATCGTCGAATAGTTACGCAGAAAGAAAGGCCAACCAGTAGATTGACACCCAGGTGCCTTATCAACTAATGCATTAGGACGAATTTACACAATCCACCCGAAAAACGACGATTGTTTCTACCTTCGGTTGCTATTGATTAATGTACGCGGTTCAACTTTATTTGAGTCATTGCTTACTGTGAATGGTATATGGGAATATGTGCAAGTTTTGGAGAAGTAAGCCAGCAATTACAAATGCTGGAACACGCTAATCACTGGAATGAAAATGAAGTTCGCATACTTTTCGATATAAACTTCGACATTGTCAAAGGCATTTTACATCGTCTTCGCTAAAAATTGGAAATGGTTCAATTTCGGTTGATACTTCCGGTGGTTCGATATCAATTCCATCTTCCCTTTATCAATTCACGAAGGATGAACTCATCACAAATGTTCGGACATTGGCCAAATTATCATAACTACGATTCCTTAAGTGCACGCACAATGCTAGCTGCCAAAAATACCGATGTTGTTGACTTCAACTGGAAGATTCAAAGTCAAGTTCCGGGAGACTTGCGCTCATACAAATCGATCGATCGTCTTGACTATGAAGACGACGCCGTGAATTATCCAGTGGTATTCCTAAATTCTTTGGACAGGCTAGTGTGCCACCGCATCATTTGCGTCTCAAAGTAGGATCTGTCGTTATTATGTTTCCCAATCTTCATGCGCCGAAACTGTGTAATGGAACCCGACTGATTGTGACGCACCTATCGAGTGCAAAGGGACAGAATGCTTGATCCTACGAATTCCTTTGAGTTCTAACGATTTGCCATTTCAGTTCAAACGTATACCGTTTCCAGTGAAAATTGAATTTGAGATGACAGTCAACAGGACCTAAAGATAGTCGCATAGTGTGAGGCATAATTTTGGAAATGCTATGTTTTTCACATGGCCGTAGCGTGCTCACGAGTTGGAAAACCATCCTTTCTGTACACCGGAACAGAAACCGAAAAATGTTGTTTATAAAGCTGCGTTACATTGAAAAAAAAAATGAAATGATAAATTTAACTTTCTTTTCATTTCAAACTACATAATTTCACGCAGGACAACGGCTGCGGGGTCAGCTAGTATTTAATATTAATTGTTATCTGGTCACTCTAATTTTGCGTTTCCACCACAGCATTACTCGTTATTCTAATTCCTTATTTCACTTTATCCTTTAATACGTTTATACATACATACGTGTGAGAACAATTGAGCTTAGCTTTGCCTAAGCCTAGCATCATAGTTTATAGTTCGCTTTTTATATTCGATACCTGCAGACGCAGTATCTATTTGTATTAAAAATCCAGTAGTTCGGATAAATTATTATAATCCTACACTTTTTTCATACTCTTCAAATTTTTAAACGGTTCAAGAGATCGAACCTTTTCAGCGTCATTTTGAAAATGAAAAATTAAGATATTAAATGCCCACCTAAAGAATTTTCAAGCTGCAATAGCAATCGATTGGACAGTGCTATAAACTTTTGGCTGTCGGGTTGTCCTGTTACGGTGCCGCCTAATCTAGCAGCTTAAGCGACGACCATGCAACATTTATCAAATAACTTCTTCTTCTTCTTTACTGGCGTAGACACCGCTTACGCGATTATAGCCGAGTCAACAACAGCGCGCCAGTCGTTTCTTCTCTTCGCTACGTGGCGCCAATTGGATATTCCAAGCGAGGCCAGATCCTTCTCCACTTGGTCCTTCCACCGGAGTGGAGGTCTTCCTCTTCCTCTGCTTCCCGCGGCGGGTACTGCGTCGAATACTTTCAGAGCTGGAGTGTTTTCATCCATCCGGACAACATGACCTAGCCAGCGTAGCCGCTGTCTTTTAATTCGCTGAACTATGTCGATGTCGTCGTATATCTCGTACAGCTCATCGTTCCATCGGATGCGGTATTCGCCGTGGCCAACGCGCAAAGGACCATAAATCTTCCGCAGAACTTTTCTCTCGAAAACTCGCAACGTCGACTCATCGGTTGTTGTCATCGTCCAAGCCTCTGCACCATATAGCAGGACGGGAATTATGAGCGACTTATAGAGTTTGGTTTTTGTTCGTCGAGAGAGGACTTTACTTTTCAATTGCCTACTCAGTCCGAAGTAGCACCTGTTGGCAAGAGTAATCCTGCGTTGGATTTCTAGGCTGACATTGTTGGTGGTGTTAATGCTGGTTCCTAAATAGACGAAATTATCTACAACTTCAAAGTTATGACTGTCAACAGTGACGTGAGTGCCAAGTCGCGAGTGCGACGACTGTTTGTTTGATGACAGGAGATATTTCGTCTTGCCCTCGTTCATTGCCAGACCCATTTGCGTTGCTTCCTTGTTCAGTCTGGAGAAAGCAGAACTAACGGCGCGGGTGTTGAGACCGATGATATCAATATCATCGGCATACGCCAGCAGCTGTACACTCTTATAAAAGATTGTACCTGCTCGGTTCAGTTCTGCAGCTCTAATAATTTTCTCCAGCAGCAGATTGAAAAAGTCGCACGATAGGGAGTCGCCTTGTCTGAAACCTCGTTTGGTATCGAACGGCTCGGAGAGGTCCTTCCCGATCCTGACGGAGCTTTTGGTCCCGCTCAACGTCAGTTTACACAGCCGTATTAGTTTTGCGGGGATACCAAATTCAGACATTGCGGCATAAAGGCAGCTCCTTTTCGTACTGTCGAAAGCAGCTTTGAAATCAACGAATAGGTGGTGAGTGTCGATTCTCCTTTCACGGGTCTTTTCCAAGATTTGGCGCATGGTGAATATCTGGTCGGTTGTTGATTTTCCAGGTCTGAAGCCACACTGATAAGGTCCAATCAGTTTGTTGACGGTGGGCTTTAATCTTTCACACAATACGCTCGATAGAACCTTGTACGCGATGTTGAGGAGGCTAATCCCACGGTAGTTGGCGCAGATTGTGGGGTCTCCTTTTTTATGGATTGGGCATAGCACACTTAAATTCCAATCGTTGGGCATGCTCTCATCCGACCATATTTTGCAAAGAAGCTGATGCATGCTCCTTATCAGTTCTTCGCCGCCGTGTTTGAATAGCTCGGCCGGCAATCCGTCGGCCCCTGCCGCTTTGTTGTTCTTCAGGCGGGCAACTGCTATTCGAACTTCGTCATGGTCGGGCAATGGAACGTCTGCTCCATCGTCATCGATTGGGGAATCGGGTTCGCCTTCTCCTGGTGCTATGTGTTCACTGCCATTCAGCAGGCTGGAGAAGGGTTCCCTCCATAATCTAAGTATGCTCTGGACATCGGTGGCTAGATCACCTTTGGGGGTTCTACAGGAGTATGCTCCGGTCTTGAAACCTTCTGTAAATCGCCGCATTTTTTCGTAGAATTTTCGAGCATTACCCCTGTCGGCCAGCTTATCAAGCGATTCATACTCACGCATTTCGGCCTCTTTCTTCTTCTGTCTGCAAATGCGTCTCGCTTCCCTCTTCAACTCTCGGTATCTATCCCATCCCGCACGTGTTGTGGTCGATCGTAACGTTGCGAGGTAGGCAGCCTGTTTTCTCTCCGCTGCGACACGGCACTCCTCATCGTACCAGCTGTTCTTTTGCACTTTCCGAAAACCAATGGTTTCGGTTGCAGCTGTACGTAAGGAGTTTGAAATGCCGTCCCACAGTTCCCTTATACCGAGTTGTTGACGAGTGCTCTCAAGAGAGCAGGAGTGCAAGCCGAGTAGAAAATCGTTCGGCTGTCTGTTGTGATTGCAGCTTCTCGACGTCGAACCTTCCTTATGTTTGTTGGCGTGCGTTTTTTGCTGCACAGAGGCGGGTGCGAATCTTGGCTGCAACAAGATAGTGGTCCGAGTCGATGTTAGGACCTCGGAGCGCACGCACATCTAAAACACTGGAGACGTGTCTTCCGTCTATCACAACATGATCGATCTGGTTGGTGGTTTTTCGATCCGGAGACAGCCAGGTAGCTTGATGTATCTTCTTATGCTGGAATCTAGTACTACAGATAACCATATTTCGGGCCCCGGCGAAGTCGATCAGCCTCAACCCATTTGGGGACGTTTCCTCGTGGAGGCTGAATTTACCGACCGTAGTGCCAAAGATACCTTCTTTTCCCACCCTGGCGTTGAAGTCGCCAAGCACGATTTTGACATCGTGGCGGGGGCATCTCTCATAAGTGCGCTCCAAGCACTCATAAAAAGCATCTTTGGTCACATCGTCCTTCTCTTCCGTCGGGGCGTGGGCGCAAATCAGCGATATGTTGAAGAACCTCGCTTTGATGCGGATTGTGGCTAGACGTTCATTCTCCGGAGTGAATGATAGTACTCGGCGACGGAGTCTCTCTCCCACCACGAATCCAACACCAAACTTGCGCTCCTTTATATGGCCACTGTAGTAAATGTCACAAGGACCTACTCGTCTCTGTCCTTGTCCCGTCCATCGCATTTCTTGGACGGCGGTGATGTCAGCCTTTATCTTTACGAGGACATCTACCAGCTGGGCAGCGGCACCTTCCCAATTAAGGGACCGGACATTCCAGGTGCATGCCCTCAAATCATAGTCCTTATTTCGTTTGCCATGGTCGTCATCAAAAGGGGGGTCTGTCATCCGAGGCTGTGTTTTCTTTTTCATTGGGGGTGTTTTTTTTACGTGGCGGGTCCCAAACCCAGCGCACAACCCTAAGTAGGGGATATTTCGCCTTCTCACTTTAGCTCGCCTTCAAACGGATGTTCTTAGGCTACCCAGAGGATACTTGGTCAAAGACCGGAAGTCGTGAGCTGCTTGAGTCATATGTAAAAGAATCGTTTCTGGCCACTCCCAAGTGAATGGCGATCAGAGAACTTTCCTCACTTGCGTGAACTTCTACACATGACTCCATCCTCCAAATAACTTACAATTTTAAATTGGAGATATCTTTCGAATAGAATAATTCAAAAAGTTATGCAGTAGTTTGTTTTGATAAATATTAATTCCAAAGATTAAATAAAAAACTTTCATAGCAGTGGCATTTTTATATTCATATATATTTTTTTTAACTATAAAAACACTTGTGACAAAACTATAATAATTTGACATATGTATGCTGTCGCGACATTTTTTGTAGATAATTATGATCTGCAAATGTGTAGCTTATTATTTGGTTCTATAATCAATAGTTTGCGCAGCGCATGCGATTTAAGAAAGTTTTTTAATCATTTTTTCACATCTTAGATTATGAAAAATTCTCAAGCGTTTTTGAGAAGCGAAAAAATAACTTTAGGGAATGCGCGAATAAAATACAGCCTAATTGCCTGTCACGAAAATTGCGATAAAAAATTAAGACGCGTCCGGTCGTTTTCAAGTTCTTTAATACAATAATTCATTTGTTCCGTTCTTGGAATTGCTTAGCCTAAATCTTAAAACTAACGGCTTAAGCTAGTGGTAATGTAAATACAAGGGGTAAGTAATTATCTTTCGTTAAATATTGTAGTAGATGAATTAAGGTAAGTAATAAATGAAGGTAATATAAATGTATTATTAAGGTAAGTATGCTATTTTGTACAATTCAATATTTATAATTTCAATTTCATTTTTCATTATAATAATTTAATATTTCATTTTCTTATGTTTAGTTTTAGAGTTGTAAAGATGTCGCTTGGCGCAACACCGGCCGCCTTGACAGGATCAGGATCCTTCAATATCCATGGGCAATAATGCGAGTTTGTGTATGGGGCGCTTAATTGTGCCCGCCTTCGTTGTTACGTCTGCGACTCACACCTTGCCGTCTTGCCCTTCGACGGTTGCGACGACTCGTCCTGTTACCCACTGCTGCGGTGGTGTGTTGTCTTCGTGTACGAGGACGAGGTCGCCGGGCTGCAGATTCCGTTTCGGTGCGCTCCTGGTGCGCTCCTGAAGACCCGTCAGGTTTGTTTTGGACCACTGTCGCCAAAACTGTTGCTTGAGACAGCAAACAAGTTGCCATCTCTCGCAACAATGAATTGGGTCCATTGCTACCTGTGCTGGTGGGAGTGATCGCAGGGAGCACCCTATTAAGAGATGCGCTGGAGTTAACGCTTCGCCGTCGTTGGGGTCCTGGTTCAGAGGTGTTAGGGGCCGAGAATTGAGAATTGCCTCCACTTCGGCCAACAGTGTTGATAGCTCCTCTACTGTGAGGAGCCCGTTGCCGATTGCGCGAACGATGAGATGTTTGGCGGACTTCACCGCGGCCTCCCATAATCCGCCGAAGTTCGGCGCCCGCGGTGGTATAAAGGTGAAGCTGAACCCTTCTTCTGCGGCGAATACCTTCAGTTCCGTTGCCTGGACCAGAAACGCCTCTTTCAGCTCGCGCAGCCTGCGATCGGCGCCGACGAAGTTGGTTGCGTTGTCGCTGAACATCTTCTGGGGCATTCCTCGGCGACCAATGAACCTTTTTAGGGCGAAAATAAATGAATTAGTTGACAAGTCTGAAACTAATTCTAAGTGAACTGCTTTGGAAGTAAAGCAAACGAAAACTGCAATATATGTTTTTACGGGTGGTCGACCGCGTATTTTTAAAGTTGTGTATATCGAACCACAAAAATCTACGCCACATATAAGAAAGGGACGTAGTGCTCGAAGTCTTTCGACTGGCAAATTTCCCATTATTTGGTTTTGCAACTTCGGCTTGTAATGAAAACAATGTATACAGTTTCTTACGGTTCTACTGCAAGCTTCTCGGGCATTAATTAGCCATATGCGTTCTCGAAGAAGCGCAACCAACGCTTTAGCCCCAACGTGGTGATTTCGAATGTGCAGGAACCGTAAGTACGTTGTAACGAAGTGCGAACTTTTATTTAATAAAAGCGGAAATTTGGCATCGTATGGGAGAGGTGCATTTAATAAGCGACCTCCTACTCGGAAATATTTGAACGACAGCGACTTATCCGAGTATTCATGCAAAAACGGGTTGAGTTTTTGCAAGTTTGCGGGTAGGGTGATGCCTTTATGCAATTTTTGAATAACATCCGAAAATTCTGAATGTTGGACCACCTGTGCAATTTTTAGAAAGCTCAAGTTTAACTCTTCTGAAGTCAGATCTTGGTCTCTGGAGGATTTTGGTGGTCGCCTGATCCATCGTAATATATATGCGACCACACGAAGCAATTTTTTATGAGAAGAAAATTTTTCAATAAGGTCCAATATTGAATTTTTCTCAGTAGTCGAAAGTAATGTAAATGTATTTTTCTTCTTCTCTAATGCTTCGTCTTCTGGTGAGAGCTGGAAGTGGTTATTAATTGGCCATAATGCAGGGGCTTCTAGGAGGAACTGTGGACCGCCAAACCATATTGAATTATTCAATTCATCCACGTTATAACCCCGAGACACTTGATCCGCAGGATTTTGTTTCGTTGGCACATGTCGCCAATGTACTTTTTCAGTCAACTCTTGGATTTCGGACACTCTGTTTGCGACGAAGGTTTGTAGTGAAGATGGATGTGTTTTAATCCAATGTAAAACGATTTCAGAGTCTGTCCAAAATGTAATATTTTCGAAATGTCGACTCAACATAGGCGCTACTCTTGACCATAATTTCGAAAGAAGATGTGCTGCCGAGAGCTCAAGACGCGGAAGAGATTTGGTCTTCAGCGGAGCCACTCTAGACTTTGCAGTAAGCAGCATGCATTTAATACCACTAGCAGATTGGCTTCGTATGTATATGCAGCATCCGTACGCCCTTATTGAGGCGTCGGAGAAGCCATGTATTTGGCAGATGGCACTCGACTCAACGTTTACGTAACGAGGAATGCTTATAGATGAGAGCTGCATTAGGTTGGCTTTAAAGTTCTGCCAGCTAGTGTCAAGGCGCAATGGAATCGACTCATCCCAATCTAGTTTTTGGATCCAAAGCTCTTGCAATAAGATTTTTGCTTTGGTAACTAGTGGGGCTAGTAATCCAAGAGGATCGAAAAGGCGAGCAGAAACTGACAATATGTTTCGTTTAGTGGCTCGCAGATCATTAAAATTGTCATCTAAAATAAATCGAAACAAATCCTCTTTCGGCAACCAATGGATTCCTAACGTTTTAGTGGAACTTTTGTCATTGAAGCTTAATGACTTTTCAGTGCAATCACTGTCGAAAAATTTAGGGTGGTTCGAAAACCACTTCGTTAAGGAGAATCCTGCCGAGTTTAATATTTTAATTACCTCACTTCTCAAAAGATCTGGAGACTCAAAACTTTCGGACCCTGTTAATAAATCATCAACATAAAAGTCTCTTTTGATGACCAATGAACCGAGTGGGTATTTCATTGTATTGGCATCACTGAGCATTTGCAAACACCGTGTTGCGAGAAATGGAGCAGGCGCAGTGCCGTATGTTACGGTGTTGAGACGAAAAATTTGAATTTGCTCAGAAGGATGCTCTCTCCACACAATAAGCTGACAATTTCTGTCTTCTTCATGCATAATTATTTGACGGTACATTTTAGTAATGTCCGCTGTTAATGCATACTTATGTAAGCGAAAACGAAGAAGAGTTGAGTATAACTCTTCTTGGATGGTTGGACCTACCATCAAAAGTTCATTCAACGCTATTTGAGTTGAAGATCGACTCTAAGCATCAAATACAACACGTAGTTTGGTTGTTGTGCTCTCGGGCCTTAAAACGCATTGATGCGGAATGAAGTAGTGTGGCTCACTCGGGATTTTATTGTTCGTTGGGCTCATGTGACCCAAGGCTCTATATTCATTCATAAAGTCCAGATACATTTTGCGAAGTTCTGGATCTTTTAATGTCCTTCTCTCCAGGGCCTGAAACCGCCGAACTGCGGTTTCATATGAGTGACCGAGTAACTTACGGTCAGCTTTAAAGGGCATTCTAACTTGAAGCCGTCCTGAAGGCAATACTTGAGTAGTATTAACGAAAAAGTTTTCACACTGTTGTTGCTCTGGTGTGAATTTGATGCCATTTGATTCTGAAGGTAGTTCTTCTAGCGCCCAAAATTTTTGGACTACTGAATCGATTGACGTTAAGTCTTCTTCAGCTTGGCATAATGTGCTATGTAATCTGGGAGGAGAACTTATATTACTGGCGTATTTGCCAGATACAACCCACCCTAAAAGGGTTTTCTGTAATGTTGGTTGATTAGGACCATTTTTAATTTGGCCGACAGCTAGAAGTTCGAAAAATAATTCTGCACCCAATTAGATGTCAATTTTTTTACATTTGTGAAATTCTGGATCCGCCAATTCAATATTGTGCGGAATTTTCCAGCCATTAATATTGATATTATGGTCTGGATGATTTGCCGAAATACTTCGCATTATCCAGAATTCCGCCGAAAATTCGTAATTATTTACCCGCGACTTAACAAACGCGCTTAATTTTGCCCCCACTTTCGTATTGGAATTGCCGATTCCTATTACGTTTAATGTTTTGTGTTGTCGTCGAATCCGCAACTTCTGTGCCAAGTCTTCCGTCATGAAGTTGACCTGGGAGCCTGAGTCCAGCAACGCTCTCGCAGGTAGGTACTCTCCACAACTGGTCCTCATTTGAATCCCTGCTGTTGCCAACATGACCCGATCCGGCATACTGGCTGCATGCATGGCATGAGTGGTTGATGGTTGCGGATGAGGTGCAGCGGGGAAGGAAACCGGATACTGGTGCAATAATGTGTGATGCGATCGATTGCACACACGACATCTGTCCGCTCTGCACTTAGAGACAGTGTGTCCCTTACGCAAACAATTTATGCATAAGGGCACCGATTTCACGAACTCAAACCTCTGCTGCACTGGAAGCGCCTTGAAGGTGGGGCAGGCAGTCAAATGGTGATCCCTCGATTTGCACTGTTGGCAAAGAGGCTGCCTCGTATTTGCAGCAACCAGCGCCGATTTGGTCCTGTCCATATGTTGTTGTTTCCCATGATGCGCATTGCTTGTAGGTATGGGCTTCGTCCTAGAGTGTGATGCTCCTTCCGCTGATAGCTGCTGGAATCTTCGATTTAGGGTGGCTTCACATTCTTTCCACAGTGGCAGCTTGTCATAATCCAGCTGTTCATCCCATTTGGATCTGGTAGCTGAGTCGACCTTTGTCATCACTATGTGTATAATAATAGCGTTTGTTATATGTTTCTCATCGCCCAGCGATAGCAATGAGTCATACACCGCTGACACTTCGTCAATCATTGATCGCAATGAAGGCGCGGATGGCTTTGGGATGGTTGGCAGCTCAAAAAGTTTAGATATTGTATTGAAAAATATCAAACATTTATTATCATAAACTTTCTTGAGACTTGCCAACGCTTTCGGATAATTTTCATCCGACATTTGAAACGCTTTAACTGTTCCCAAAGCCTCTCCAGATAGACAATTAACCAAATGGTTAAATTTTTCAATATCTGGGATATTTGGATCATTATGAACCAAGCTCTCGAACAAACTCATAAAATTTTTGAATTCTGAATATTCTCCCTTGAATTTCGGCGAATTCATTTTAGGGAGCCTTGAGCTGTGAGAAGCTACAAAAGATGTTTCGGCAAATGAAGTTTTATTTTTCGCTAAAATTGACTTTATTATGGACTTCGTTTCAACGATTATGTCCTCTAACTCCCCTCGGGCCATGTCGTCCTCATCAATTTCTTCAATCTTTGATTGGCATTTCATTAATTTTTCACTATGTGAATTTAATATATCGAGACGACATTCCAATTCTATTGGATCTAAAGACATAGTATTTTCGAGAAGGCCCGTTTTAATGCGCAAAATACTACTTTTCGCAACCGTTCTTTGACGTCTTAACGATTTTAAGTCCGTCAACTCCTTACTTGGAGACAGGCTTGCGAGAGATGGCTTTGGCTTGCTCATTTTGCTTGTTTAAATTAAATTTCCGAAACAGGACTATAACGGTTGGCAACAGATATACTAAGAATCGATAACGAAAACGAAAAATAAATGTCGATTCCCAAATATACGAAAGCCAAACTAATCGCAATAAAAGTTCGCAACAAATATATTTGGAATCGGTGACGAAAACGAGAAAAAAAATAATATCGATTCTCAAGTATCGAAAGCCAAACCGATAAATGCGCAAAATGAGCAATAGCACAAAAACGTAATTTAATCGGAAAATGTCCGAACGAAAATCGACAAAAATTGCGAAAAAACGACCGATAATTGCAAACGCGGATCGAAAAAATTGCGAAAAATATAATAATTTAATTTGCAATTAAGAATTTTATCACCTTTATTTCAAAATAAAGGGCTACCGCAAGATCCCAGAATCCCTTGTTCACTTTGAATTCGTATATGTAAATCACAATATACGCAATAATAAGTATGTATATGTATGTACGAGTATAACCATATACATATATATACTAATAATAAAATATAATATGTATAAAGTGAAAAGGGAGAGCCAAAAACTGAAAGTGCACTTGTTTTGATGTAGTTTGCTTTTTTTTTTGCACTGCTTTCAGTAATTCGCACTCGTTACCTGGTGCGTCGGCTGTTTGCCGGCGCTTACGTCCCTTTGGCACAGGATGCAGCGGCAGCTCATTCCCACGACGGCAGCGGCGAGCAGCAGCGAGTGATGGCAGCAGCGATTGATGGTAGCAGCGACTGATGGCAGCAATGAATAAGGGCAGCGGCGGTTTGTTGGCAGCAGCGACTTGATGACAGCAGCGAGTGATGGCAGCAGCGATTGATGGTAGCAGCGACTGATGGCAGCAATGAATAATGGCAGCGGCGGTTTGTTGGCAGCAGCGACTTGATGGCAGCAGCGAGTGATGGCAGCAGCGACTTGATGATAGCAACGGTGGCAACGGTGGTGACAGCAACGGTTTTAAGCACAACGGTTTTAAGCTTACCGGTTTTTCCACTAAGCGACACTTTAAACAGTTTATAAAACTGTTACACAATTTTTTTTTTTTTTAAACTGTAATGCAATTATTATTATTACGTTTTTAGGGCAAACCCGTGAGCTTTTATTTGCGCCCACCACTGTACCTCATGAAAAATTCACCTTGCACTGTACCACCTTTTCTTCTTATTTTTTCTTTGGTTTGGATATTAGGTGAAATTGTCACACGAACATTTAGCAACACGCACTATGTATTTATAATACTGTATGTAAATATGTATGTGCACGCACTCCACAATAACTCCCTTTTTTGTTTTTTGCTCTTTTGGGCTGAGGTAAGTAAATTTATGCACTCCACTTTAGAAATATATATGTATGTATAATTATTATTATTTTTTGTTTTTCATGTAGTATGTATGTTTAACTTATGCTTTCTCACTTAGCCTTTTTTATATGTATTTTTTGCCACTGTGTTTAACACTTTTCACATCACTTCTTCTCTTTATTATCACTTTAGTTTTGTGTTTTATGTTTTATAATTATTTTTCCTTCTTTGTGTTTCAGGTATCACTGCACTTGATCACTTTTAGTATACATATGTACCAATTATATGTATGTATGTGTACTTTTCTTTTGGTATCTTTTTTATTTCTTTAAATGACATGTACTTGTACTCGTATATTTGTTTTAGGTGTTGTTTTTTCTTTTTTATGTTTAATTTATTTCCACTTCACTTTCACGAAGGGCCGAAAACGAACGAATTGACAGGCAATTAGCACGAAATTAGTTTATTAAACGAAAACGAAAGTCAAAATTAATATATACTAAGCTCATGCACTTAGTCCCTGCTCGGGCGCCATGAAAAATTCTCAAGCGTTTTTGAGAAGCGAAAAAATAACTTTAGGGAATGCGCGAATAAAATACAGCCTAATTGCCTGTCACGAAAATTGCGATAAAAAATTAAGACGCGTCCGGTCGTTTTCAAGTTCTTTAATACAATAATTCATTTGTTCCGTTCTTGGAATTGCTTAGCCTAAATCTTAAAACTAACGGCTTAAGCTAGTGGTAATGTAAATACAAGGGGTAAGTAATTATCTTTCGTTAAATATTGTAGTAGATGAATTAAGGTAAGTAATAAATGAAGGTAATATAAATGTATTATTAAGGTAAGTATGCTATTTTGTACAATTCAATATTTATAATTTCAATTTCATTTTTCATTATAATAATTTAATATTTCATTTTCTTATGTTTAGTTTTAGAGTTGTAAAGATGTCGCTTGGCGCAACAGATTACATTATTGGAGTTTTAGTATAGATCACTAGCTTTTTTGAAAATACCACAGGTAGTGTAGCTTCTCAACAGCGAGAGAATTTTTCAAATCAACAAGTAGTTCCTGATTTCACACATTTTGCCATTAAACTGTTGTAAATTCAATTCCGTTTACATTCATTATATTCGGAATACTTACAAGTACATATCGTCACCTGAAATGCAAAATAACGTATCATCAAAAAAATCGAAATTGAGTGTCTTATTGATTACTCTTCACTACTTCAAATTATATACATAATATTAAATATGTTCAACATTTTCTGGTTCTGCGGTCATATATAAACCAGTTTTAACCAATATTAATATTTTGTTTCACTCATGTTCCATTTTATTCCGTGTTTCATTCATGCCACTGTAAATTTCTGAAAATGTTGTTACGTTATTTTGCATTTCAGGTGACGATATGTACATATTACGCGCAAAGTTTATTTTCTTTGTTTATTCTCCCTTGCTCTTTTAATGTGGATCATTCACAATGCGTAACCAGCTGTCAAAATTACTTGAAGAAATAATGTATTTTTTTTTCTTGAGCTTACTTGAAAGTTGGATACGGACCTATACATACTACATACGAGCACAAGAAAACTCGCGATTCTTAATTCTTGACGATAAATTTATTAAAACGTGATTCTCTAATTATACCATCTGTGACGAGTGTTCTCATTTCGTTATTAATGAACGGCGCAACTATAACCGGATATGGATAGCTTTTGTAATAAATTGGGTAATTTTTTTGAGTACATTGCTGTTAAATGGTAGTGCTATACAAGTATTTGGGTCAGCAAATGCATTTATGTGTGCATTAATCACATCGCGAAATTGAGTTTTAATGCAAAATGGAGCGGAGTCTTCTTCTGTTGTAATCAAATTGCTTTGATTGCATAAGAGGTGCGTTAGTTTCTCTTTAACGTTACGGTAAAATAAGTAATAATTTTCGGTATCAACATTTGCTTCAATTTCTCTAAGAAAGTCGTATCCAATGATAGCATCAAATGTACTTAAGTTGGGAAGTAAGTAAAATGTTGAGGTATAATCGAGAATATCGCGAAATTGAGTTTTAATGCAAAATGGAGCGGAGTCTTCTTCTGTTGTAATCAAATTGCTTTGATTATCGTGTCCAATGATACCATCAAATGTACTTAAGTTGGGAAGTAAGTACAATGTTGAGGTATAATCGAAAATATTCATCAGGCATTTTTTACTTATTAAATTTATCCCATTGATAGACTTTAACTTCAAGGGTTTACCGATACTCTTGATGCAGAAACGAAAAATTTCTAACATAGTACTTAGAAGTTCCGGTGTCGATTAAAAGCCGTAGCTCCTGACTACTTTTGGATGTTTTGGTTATAAACGACAGGAGCGACTTTAGTTTAAATAATTAATTTCTTCAACTTGTTTCGTATCGCTATCAACTTGATTACAGTTATTAGTTTCATCATCAAGGTAACAGTTTTCAGCATAATTTCTGAATTAATACTCTTCATTATATCTTTCGCAATCTACTTGTTCGAAGATTTCTTTTTCAGGCAGAAAGTTAACCTTTTGCATTTTATTTAGAGGTGTCTGATTTGATTGATTGATTTTTTAATCTTGAGGAGGATTGCTCGGGTGATCGCTTAAATACCGTAGGATTAATCGTAAAACGCTGCTGTGCCGGAGTATTTCGTATTGACTGAAGTGGTTGAAAATTATTTTTATTTTGCTGGTAATGGGAATTATACTGATTTTAAGGAGAGGAGCGTTTATGGTAATAAGAAGTATTATTGTCGATTTCCATCGGCGTTGGTCTAGTGTTTTGAAGGTTGGGTTTAATGCGTTCAGTAGCGGTTGCGAATAAGGTTTTGCCCGCAAAAGCGCGGGCAAAGTCATTTCGCATGTAAGTAACTTCAAGCTCTAGAGCTACTGAGAGTGCGCAGGGAAGGTTTTTTGGTCTAGAGTGTCGCATAGTGGATGACGAAGCCCCGATATGAACACCCGTTTTCTCTTGCTCGATCGTTAAGAGCTTCAATAATTACCCTATTTCCACTATGGGTCATTATTTGTTTATTAATTATGATAATTAATTGTTTGTCAACTTTGTCATAATATTCGGAAAGTGACATCCTACCTTGCCTTAACACGCTAAGTTCGTTCTCTAGAACATACAATGGTCTTTTGTCGGAGTACGATTGATCCAACCTTGCAATGATTGCTTGAAAATTAAGCCCTTTATTGAACGACGAAAAAGTAGAATTAGCAGATTCAGTAATCTTGTTTGAAAAATATTCCCGTTGCAATGTAGTAATTTTCCGAACCTTCTTTATAATAATTCATTGCAAACTGCGCAGCGGTGCAATTTTTAAATTTTCTTTTTTATAAGATTCAAATCGTAGTTTGTAGGAATTATCAAGTGATATTAATGTTTTAAGAAAAAAATTTAATTTGAAAAGTGAAGTAAAAGTAAATTAATCAATGGAATATGCGAGCAATGAAAGAGACCATTTTACTAAGCCAGATCGAGCATTATAACTTTTTATGAAAATTTGAGACCCGGAAAGTACGTTTAATATTTCTATGCACTAAAAACATACATATGTGTTATTGATTTTAGTTAATTTTATTCAGATAAAAATACGAAACTTATAGAATGAAACGTTCTCGAAAAATTGCAATATTATTAGTATTTAACGTTTTCCTTTTTTATGATTTTTTAGAAAATCGAAAACATTATTGTTTAAATTATTATTTATTATTTTTCACACTTTTCACGAGTTTTTCTAACAATGTTTTTTGACTCTTGAGTATTTTTGAAAGCACAAATTTATTACTTTTTGTGATTTTGAATTACTACATACAAGCTTTCCTCAGAATTTAAATATAATTATTAATTCTGTACTCAGGATAATTAGTCCTTTCCGCAAGATATTTTCCTCTTTAATATCTTTGAAGAGTTGAATTTTTAAGAAGTCCCACGTTGTTGTGCGCAAATTAGTAAAAATGCCTTTTTTACAACGATGTTACTCGCCTTATTCCTTATTGGCGGGAAAATCGTGCTAAGCGGGAGTTGTTGTTTATTGGTATGCTGGCCAGTCAGCGAACGCCTCGCACATACCGCATACATACATATGTATATTGAGAATTGAGTGCAAATAGGCTTTGCTCAAATTATAGCATTAGCCTTTGTGTCAGATTTTATTAACCCTGTGTTTGACAACAGGTGTACCTTAACTTATCTATATATATGTAGGTATTGTGACGAACTTGGATGATAGACCAACATCGAACCGATGATAAATTGCCCTAAACTGCTCAACAGCCGAAATCTTGTGAATAAGTGTCGGCCTGAACATGGTATAAGTTTGCTTTTGTTTCATACAAAAGGCCCAAAATATTTATGATTTTAGTACATTAGGGTGCTTCAAAAATTTTTTTTAATTTTTTTTGCAACTCTTACCCCCTCAAATCTTAGTGATTGACAAACAAAAAATCCTCCCACAAGCCAGGCGCTGTAGCTTAACTCTAAGGGGTCGCTATTTTTTTTTTTTTAGGTTCCCATACATTTAATATAGGAAATTTCGTTTTTTCATTTAAACTAAAATTTCACCAACTAATGAATATGTGATGAATTAATTTTGAGAAACAATGTTTTGTAATTATTTTCATATTCATTTCATTTGAATTCCGCGTCCAGTATACAGATTTAAAAATATATACAATATATGGCAGTATATAAAAATAAAAATATATATATTATATATATGTATTAAATATTAAAGTGAATTTAAAAAAATTAGTGCAAATTTAACAGTTAATTTATATTAAGTTTTAAATTGATAAAAATATACCATTTAAATAGATTTTATCGGAGCGTCAACCAGCCGAGGTGTCGTAAAACGAACAAATGTCCTTAAAGCCTCGGAAGTGAAATCAATGTGTGGTATACGAGTATTGTAAAAATAATAAAAATGTATTTCCTTTGCGGATTAATTTTAAAATCGAAAATGTGTCGTACACATAAAGTGCCAGTAGCGGTAGGTAAAATTGGTGGCCCCGGTAAAACTGTTCAAATAGATGAGAGCAAATTTGGAAAGAGGAAATACAACAAAGGTAATAATAAAAATATACCTTTTTTGACGTAATTAATATATCTTTTCTTATTTTAGGGTGGAGAGTCGAAGGCCACTGAGTTCTTGGGATGGTTGAGGATGGGAGGGACGACCTTAGACTGAAGGTATGTCCCGGCAATGTGTGGTCTGCTGAGGTGCTCATACCTTTGATAGAGAAGCACGTGATAAAAGGTAGTATTATATGTACTGATTGTTGGAAGGCATACGACTGTCTGTCCAGTCACGGGTATGAGCACCGACGGGTTAATTACAAGAAAATTATAATAATGTGAAGAATTTTATAATTTAATTTTTGAGTATATTTGGAGGAAGAATATTGCAAATAATCGTTATGATCCCTTTGTTAAATTATTATATGCAATTAAACATACTTATATGTAAGCCCTAAAACCTTTTTTTTATTACAATGGAAATTTTATTTCAGATAGTATTTGTTTCCTGTGTTTGAGTTTCTTTTATTCATTTTTATTCGTTTGATATATATGTAATTATGGCAACACTTATTATCTGTCAACACAGAATAATTTTGTTATTGTGCACATGCCTAAAATTTGTGTAAAATATAGAATGGTTAAAATGTGATTTTTGTGATAATCGGTCAAAAGCGTCCTTCGAATGTTTGATTCTGAGCAATTTAAGATCGTCAGTCAATTTATGCGGAACAAACCCTGCACACGCCTTTCATAAGCCCAAATCTTCGGTCAAAATTCGATGGAACTTCCGGTGATCCGGGATTTTGATTGACCCTCTGCTACGGGATAGGCAATCAGCGCCATAATCTTGTTTCATCAATTGAAACGTTTTACCAATTTTAAAACAAAATTTAATGTTGGCTCTTTGTTCGAAGCGTATTCTCGCACCGATAACACAAACTTCCAATCTATGAAATATCATAAAATTCTCACTGAACAATTGATAAGGATAGCAGACGCACCAGTCTGCATATAGATGGCGTCACCAGGGGACGCTAGATTCAAAAAGTCCTCTTTACTTTGGAAAGCACCTTGAATATGTATAATGAACAGCGTATTGCTATTGATAAAGTTATTCGTGAAGTTCAATACAGGATCAAAAGGTATGTACGGATAGAGGAGGGCCTCCACATCAAAAAAAAAAAATATATATATGTATGTATTATATTATATCGAGGAAGAAGATGACATGGGTTTCGGTCTCTTCGACTAAACAACTCAACACTAAAGTTCTATGTATATACATATACATATATGTAGTTGCCGCTGACTTATGGTTTTTGAGATATTTGTATTTAAAGTTAAAAAAATCAACTATTTAAAATGCGTGTTTCTCTTATTTATAATGCATTTTACACTAATATTTTTAAATTTTATATATACTAACACTTTACTAATTCGGTTCTACACATTTGTTTTGTATTAAATAGTGCAAAAATAAAATACCATATTTAACTTTCGTTGAAATCCATGCATCCATAAAATAGGGGTATTCTCTTGCTCTTGCAAAACCCTTGCACGGCGCACGAATTGCAGATTTTTCCACCTAATGCAACGGCACAACAACAAACACACGCAGAAAAATATTTGCAAGGACTGTAAAATATGTCAGGCCACAATGATTATTTTCGTGCAATGACACGTAAAAAAATAATTGCAACCCCGTGCTAGCTGTCATTTTACTTAAATACATATTTTGACCTTAAATTGTTAAGGAAGGTAAATTTTAAATAGATTTTATAATTTCTTTTTAAATTATAAAGATTTGTTGCAGTTCTTTTGTTAAGAATGAACTATTTGATGAAAAATAAATTGGTGAAATTTTAGTCTAGATAAAAGTTAATAATATAAGTGGAAAATTCATTGTAAATAGGAGAAACATGCATTTTAAATGCATGTAGTTGAATTTATGACCTTTAAATGCAAAAATCTTAAAAACCATAAGTCAGAAGGAACTATAAATATACATATTTTTTTCTAATTCTGAATGACCTCCTCTATCCGTACATACATACGCATTTTAAGGTCCGTTTCCAGCTCTCAAGTAAATAGTCAAGAAAAAAATTCCTTATTTCTTGAGCTATAGTCAAGTAGTTTTGGCAGCAGGTTTTGCATTGTGAATGATACACATTAGAAGAGCAAGAGAAAATAAACAAAGAAAATATACTTATGTGTGTAAGTATATAAATGTTTTCATTGCGATTTAAGGAATGTGGTTGATGATTGGTAAGTTTTATACAACAATTCGAAATGAACTTTTGTTGACGCCGCCCCCGCCCAATTTCTTTTGCCACGTCTGTATCGGCAGAGCAATCTCTTCTTCGAAGTTTTTCGAGCGCAACTAAACGTTAACTAAAAAAGTTGCGCGCTCTTCTTTTGCGACAGCCCTGCGGTTCAGACGTGGTAAGTGTGTTTCCAATTTGTTGTATTAAAATTATATATATTATATGAAACCTTTTGTTTTATTTAATATTTGTGGAATCATTTGCGCCGACCGACCAACCACAATTACGGAACGAGCCACACCGTGCTCCACCACCCGAATTATCATTGGTCCTTCGAGCCGGATAAAAATTAACAAGTTGTTTTTTATTTAAAGTGAAAGTGCATAATTTACCCAATTTAACAACATGCAAGTTACAGCCAAACATATTTTGGATTTGTGCGCTGCAAGCTATAAGGCAATAGATTGGTTAATTTGTGCATAATTAATGTACAAAACCCATTGTGCTGTGTGAAGTGGAGAACAAAACTTATTTTTGGCACTCTACCCACAAAATTAACGCACAAGACTGCAAGTAGTATTGTACTTATTTTAAGTACAACAATAAATACACCTAGCAAATGCACTGATTACTTTGCATAACAAAAAACACACACAGACTGTTATTCGAACAAATTTATAAATTTCTTGGACGCACAAACATCGCCTGGAGCGTCAAAAATCTCTCTCGGGTTCTTGTTTTTTCTTGTGGTTAATTTGAGTCTAGTCGCTCAACTCTGCCTTTCCATATATTGCTCGAATAGCATTAAAGGCAAGCAGCAATAACGCAGCTGCAGTTTCGCTAGTGCAAAAAAAAAAAATACAAAATTACAAGTGAAGTGAGTGACGAAAAATTAGAAAAGTGAAGTGAGCGACGGCAAAACAGCAAAGGGAGAGAAGCAAAGGCAAAGCAGCGCAGCAGCCATCCCAGAAGGACAGCAAGAAACAAAAGAGTACAGTGGTGAAATCGATATAGTTCGAAAATAACCCCGTGAACAATGTGAAAGTGATTAGTTGATTAATCAAATAAGTGGATGTGAATTTTTTATTTGTGTTTGCATTTAAATAAAGCAACTAAGCACAAATCAATTTTGTTTGTGTACATAGTTGAAGACTAAGGCATTGGGCCGATTACCCAGCAAGCACGTTCAAATTAAATTTGGGAAAAATTCTTTGAGAAAATACTTCACTAAATTTATTAATTTTTTGTTCTCTCGAAATTTCACGCTTCATAAAGAAATAACGCACTGCCTATCATCAACTCAATTGTAGTTTGTCCGTGATTGGTGCCCTTAACTTTTGAAATTTTCGCAACATATTTGCAAATATTTTTTAAATTTTAATTTCAAAAGTTTTAGATCCGATTTTGTGCAACTTTTTGCAGTTCCGGTTCAATTTTCGAACACAATGGAATCCATCAGAGCATTTATCACAGCTGCAGACGCTCTACTGGAGCTTGAGATGTCATTTACTCCAACCGCAAACCACCAAAGTGCCTCCTCTCTTGAAGTACGAGTACAACAAACTGAACTGAAATCTCTGTGGGCAGAGAAGTCAGAATACAAGTTGTGTTTGCCAAAGGTGAATCCTTCCGACACAAGCTCAATTGACGACATTAAGCTTAAATATACAAGCTGTTACCACGCTTATGTGTGTAGCGCGGCCTTGATGGGCGAACATATGCACAACCGCACGGCGTTCAACCAAAGACCAACTTCAAATTCAACAGTGATTCAACCTGAACGGTTATAACAAACGGTAGAACCCGTGAGGTATCCCATCAACTTACCGCCATGTGATACCGAAATATTTCATGGCGATGTTTTACAATGGCCCTCATTTAGGGATTTATTTGCCGCCATTTATGGGAATAACCCAGCGTAATCTCCAGTGGAAAAGTTATTCCATCTAAATCAAAAAACGCGAGGTGAGGCAAAAGCTATCGTTTCCAAAGCGCCACTGACGAATGACGGATTCGCATTGGCTTGGAATAATTTGTTGTGTAGGTATGAAAACTAGCGAGTGCTTGTCAATACACAATTAAATGTATTGTTCAAGTTTCCGAACATTTCAACAGAATCTGAGAATTATTATCTGAGCTTTATAAATACATGGCATCAATGTAGATAGCTGGGATGCCATTTTTACGTGTTTGTGTTCTATCCGACTACCGTACTATACACTGTCGCTTTGGGAACAGTCTCTGGATTCGGATTCAGAGATCCCAAAATGGGTTAAGTTAGACAAGTTTCTAACCAAACGGGTTAAAACGCAGGAAAGAGTATCAAGCCTCAAAGGCGAGTTGGGTACTCAACCCAAAATGGCTGATGGTGAAGGTCGGATACCAACCTTGCAGTCAAGGATTGGATCCAAGCCCATCAATTCCCATCACACCAAGACAAACAGTACTAAATGTAAACTGTGCTCATCTCAATCGCAAATTTTGAAAACTTGTCAAAGATTCATTGAAATGCAGCCTAACGCACGATTAAATGCTGTCAGAAAACTCCACGTCTGCCTAAACTGTTTATCGGACTCACATGAAGTCAAAAATTGTAAAAGTATGTTCAATTGTTCCAATTGTAAACAAAGACATCACTCTATGATTCACCGGGATCAGAGTGAGGAATTAGCTCAGATATCCGACAGCACAGATATTACTGAGATTTCTACTAAATCTCATGTGGCCTCTATTAAGGCCAATGTTTCAAATGTGCTTACCAGTCGAAATATGCTCTTACGTACAGCCATGGTGACCATATGTCACAACGAGAGTACCATCACTGTCAGAGCCCTGATTGATTCGGGATCTGAAGCAACCTTCGTAAGCAACAGTCTTCAGAAACGCTTAAATCTGACAAGCCAAAAGGTCAGCGCCCGAGTTTCAGGATTGAATAATACCGTATCAGGACGAGCTTAATCGGTATGCTCGATCACAATTGGCTCGTCTCGTAACAAAAGCTTAAGACTAGAAGCATAAGCGTTGGTACTGCCAAAATTTACTGGGCAGCTTCCATCCAGATCAATAAACCATTCAATTGTCAAAAGGTTACCCAATATCTCCTTAGCGGATAATAATTTCTATACGAGTTAAAAGGTTGACTTGTTGATCGGAGCAGATCTTTACCCGAAAATGATACTAAATGGGGTAAAATCGAAAATTTTTGGATCTCTCGTTGCACAACGTACAGTGTTCGGTTGGATTATAACAGGTTCTGTTCCCTCCAAAGAAACGAAGATAAATGGCAAAGGCGATAAACGAAATTCAACAATAACTCAACAACAAACACAAAACTATTTTTGTACTGAAAATAATACTAATTTTGTATTTATACAACAGCAACAACATCAGCAGCAGCAGCAACAACGGGATCAGACTAACAATGATGCGCCCGGCTCAACGAATCACACCGATACGCATGGTGGCGCATTTCGAGCACCCGGCGTTGGGATGCAATCACACAACGGTGACCACGTATCTGGCAGTAGTTCGTCACAACAACAGAATTCGATGCCACACCTGCAGGCATTCCAAAGCGGCCTCCACTCCCATCTGTTGCGCCGCCAACAACATGCCGCAGCCGCAATGCAACGAGAATCCGCAAAAGCAAAAAGACGAAAGAATCGTGATCCCGATAAGCTCTTCTTGCTCTCACTCTACAAGGAGATCACACGTGTGTCCGAAGAGATACGACTCGATGTCAAGGGCGAATTATACAGGTGCTCATCAATCACAACCACATGCACAATCCACAGCGTCGTCAACGAGCAAACAAAGTACGACCACCACAAGCGACAAGATACAATCGTCACAGCATGCGCGTCATAACGCACAGTATGTATCAGCAACAAGAGAAATAAAAGAAAACTGAAAAAGAAGCATCGCCACAATCTCAAGTCGAACGCGTATCGGCTTCAACCGTAGCGTTGCACGCACAACAATGGAAATGGAAGAGAATTCAATGCCAATCGGTATGACGTATTCGGACCCCTCTCAACCGTGTCAACGGACGTCATCAGTAACGCAAAGCTCTGACCAACGAGGCCTCTCCCGCATACCACACGCCCAAGATCGAGCCAGATTCGAGTCACCTCGCTGACTTCGGCATGCTGGTAACTTCCTTTCGGATTGGCGGCATGGCAACGATCGACTGAGACTCTATTCGTCTCAGCGACATTGCCCGAACCGAGCGGAAGGCCACTCGTTCCGCCGGCCACCCCATCCGAAGCAAAGGAGTGGACGAGACGCTCGACGTCAAGCAGATGCGCGCCGTATCATTAAGGAAAGGCACGCAACACTACCTTGGCAGCAAAAACTTGCGGCGTCGTATAATATCGGCACAATAAAGTGCACTGGCTGCCAATGCCTCTCACATTTACCTTACTCGAGTCGTCTCGCCGACCTCGGAAGGCGGTGACTTCTATGCAAATTGGCGGCATGGCAATGACCGACTGAGACTCGATTCATCTCAGTAGCATTTCCTGGACCGCCCCAGACTCGATTCGTCTCGACAGCCACCTCATCTGCAAAGAAGACATGAAAGAGGAAGTGCAGAAGCCAGTCGCACTTTAGTTTTAAGTAATTTATTGTAAACTGCATTTGCAGTAATGCTGCAAGGCGGGGAGAATGTTGACGCCGCCCCCGCCCAATTTCTTTTGCCAAGTCTGTATCGGCAGAGCAAGCTCTTCCTCAAAGTTTTTTCGAAGTTTTAATTCGAGCGCAACTAAACGTTAACTAAAAAGTTGCGCGCTCTCTTCTTTTGCGACATTCCTGCGATACAGACGTGGTAAGTGTGTTTCCAATTTGTTATATTAAAATTATATATATGAAACCTTTTGTTTTATTTAATATTTGTGGAATCATTTGCGCCGACCGTTTCCCCACGGCCAACCACAATTACGGAACGAGCCACACCGTGCTCCACCACCCGAATTATCAACTATATTTCATAATAGGGATTTTAACTAATTTAGGATGAATTTAACTTTGAATTTCCTTCAAAAAACAATTGTCGATTTCATGTTTCTTCGCAAAACCAGCGTTGCCATGTTCCCATTTTATTGAAAAATTTATTAAAAATTAGTACTAGAATGGTTTAGAGCTGCATACTAGCACAAGAAAATTTGCCGCAGGAAAACCCAAACATTCGCACAAACGGATATAATTTGTAGATTGATTGGTGAAAAGACATTCCATAATGTTTTTAGACTGTCCATAAATCCGCTGGATTATACAGTACCGAATATAAAAATAATAGTTATGCCGGATTTAATAATTGGGCGAGTTTACTCATAAGAAATTTTTGTAAGTCCGTTACAAGTTATGAAATGTATTGAGATGATGTTGAAAGACTGTGATTCGCAAAACAAAAAAAAATATTTTTGCCTGAAAAGCTGTACTATTATGTGGAGATTTTAGACAAATATTGCCCGTGGTTCCTTATGCATCACGATCAGTAATGATAGAAATTTGTATTACTAATTGGGCAGAATTCCCGTTTTTTAATCATATAACGTTAACTTCAAATATGAGTGCATACTCCGAAGAGATGGAATTCGTTCAATTTCTAAAGAAAATAAGCAGTGGTGAGGTAATGACAGCCAGTTTGTTGAATACTTAAGGCCTAACTATAATGCGCATACTCTTACGCTGTCGTAACCCGTATCAAAACATTAACGAAAAGACTGTCAAATGCATAAGGAACGGAGAGTTGACTCTTGAATGACTATAATGTACTTACTTGCAGAAAAGAAAAGTGTAAATAAACAATTTGTGTTTTGATTTAAGTTTCGTTTGGGTTTTGCAATACAGAAATGAATAGAAAATTAAAATATTTAAAAACAATCTGTTTTAGACGGAATATGCATATTAACAAAAATTAGTGGAATTAAAAAAAAGAGTTCGGTCATATTCATCATGTTCATGGCAAAAAAAAGAAAGAGGAATGTTTTTTTTAAGATTCCTAGAAACTCCTTTTCTTTGTTTGTGCGATTGAAATAAAAGGCATCTATTTTGTGGTACAAACATTTCCTTTTTTTAATATTTTCCATTAAATTTTGTATTTCCAAATTCAAAACGATGTTTCTGTTGACAAAAAATGAAAAGAGCTGATTCCATACGAAAAACTGCGACCAGTTTCGCATTTTCCTTATGCAAATGACTTTTTAAAAAACTTAACGAAACTAGATGTAAAGTACATTAGGGGTATTCTCTTGCTCTTGCAAAACCCCGGTGCACGGTGCAAGCATTGCAGATTTACAACGGCACAACAACAAACACACGCAGAAAAATATTTGCAAGGGCTGTGAAATATGTCAGACCAAAACCCATGTATATTAGCGTGCAATGTCACGCAAAAATAAAATTGCAACCCTGTTGTAGTTGCCATTTTACATAAAGACATTTTACGTCGTTAAACTGTTGAGAAAGGTAAATTTTAATTAGATTTTATAATTTCTATTTAAATTATAAAGTTTTGTTACAGTTTTTTTGTTAAAAATGCATGCAGAAGGTGCGCCAATTCACAATAGTCATTTATGATAAATTATTTAAATAAATTGACTGAATCAGTCGCTCATATATCACTAGATTCTGCAATGGGTGCTCTCGTGCCCTTGTATATTTCGGTGTAGTATTTTTGCAATCTGCAATCTTGCAAGAGCAAGAGAATACCCCTTTTATAGTTGTTAAATACAATTTATAGGGGTATTCTCTTGCTCTTGCAAAACCCTTGCACGGTGCAAGAATTGCAGATTTTTCCACCTAATGTAACGGCACAACAACAAACACACGCAGAAAAATATTTGCAAGCGCTGTAAAATATGTCAGACCAAAACCCATGATTATTTTCGTGCAATGACATGCAAAAATATAATTGTAACCCTGTTTTAGCTGTCATTTTACATAAAAACATATTTTGACGTTAAATATTTGAGGAATGTAAATTTTAAATAGATTTTATAATTTCTTTTTAAATTATAAAGATTTGTTAAAGCTTTTTTGTGTAAAGCATGAATGCAGAATGTCAATTCACAATAACCATGCACAATGTTTATTTTTTTATGTTATTCACATTATAGTTAGGCTTTTAGTTGAAATTCCAGCAAATGTGATAGGTGTTGAACCTGGCATAATACATAATATTTTAGGAGATATTTGTGACACCAATTTATAGATGAACGTTAAAGTAAGTTCTTCAATAAGTTATAGACATTGTTAAAAAGTTGTATTTTCTAATAATCAAATTTTGAACACTGGCGACCCCAGCTTAAAAAATCGCCACAAATGATTTTTGTTAAAAAGCAGTCATAAATACTGGCATCCACATATTACACATATTTACATTAAACTCATTAGGGCGGGTCATGTCCGCTTTTTAAAATTTTAAACTACAGATACTCCAACTTACTTTAACCCATTTACAACCAAGGAGTCAAAAAATAAGTTTATTTAAAATTTTCAGTTTTTTATTGATTTATACCATCGCAGAGATGAACAAAAAATATTTTTTTTTTTTTTTATTACATATACGAAAATTTTGCTGTACCCACACGAGTACAATGGTCAAAAGTGTATAAAATATTTATGAGTGGGCTATTTTAAAACAGTCCCGCTCCACGCACAAAGCAGTACCACATAGCTCGCAAATCTACCTGTTTCGTTTACGGCAGACTCTGCATCTAAGAGGCTTGAGGATTCTCTTTGGAAAATGTGCTCCTCCAGCTGTAGAAACACTTGTACCTAACGCGCGCTTAGAATATCTTTTCAATGTTTAGTGTCGTAGGTAGTATCGTGTAATGTCACGTTGAAACTCAAGCAAATCTTTGGTACTATTATTCACGTCTTTGTACAGCTTCCAAGCGTTTACCATTGTGGAGCACATCATCGAAGTAAACAGCGGCCACCACCTTTTTTTGCCTCGAATCCCAATTTTGTATACATTTACGGCCTGATCATGTAGATCAACACCGCCCATACCTTGGTTGTAATTTGAAAGTAAATTTGGCTGAGGTATACTTATCTTTTTTTGTTCCAGTTTTGACCAACGCTTTGCGTATTTCAACGGTTCAACCGTATCAAAATTAGTTCTCATAGTTAGGACATTATTGACATCGACATCAGGAGGAATCATAACGATATCGACGTCATCTGCCTCATCATCATCCGCGATGTCAGCTAAAGCCTGTGAAAGTTGTTTATATCTCTTTCCATAAAAACACGAAGTGGAAATAGCCATCCTAACCAAAAGATACAATTTTTTATTTCACCTACACATTTTGCCATTGTACCTAAGCGGGTACACAACTTTTGAAAGGCACATACCTCAAATAAGAATAGGTTTTTCAAATGGTTTTTTTTTGTAAAATTGATCTCTTTAGTCTTATCTCATACAACACACAATTTTAAAACTAACAACTGAGAGATAATAGCTCATCAACAGCAAAATAATGACTAAAGACACAAAATCACCCAATATGAAAAAACCGCACAGAAGTTGACACCACAAAAAATACCGTTATGAATTCGCGTGAAGCGAATGTATTTTTTTTGTTGTTTCTAGGAATAAAACTACGCATATGATCAAAAATTTGTGTGCAAATACTTAGCATTGAGTTACGCCACATGCCTAAACTTGACTGATTTTCTGTACACAAGCGAGTACAATGGTTGTAAATGGGTTAAAGCCCTTACCTAAAGTAAAGTTGTGAGCCTTAAAATTTTACGCTTTTTCGGCTGTATTAAAGCGTAACAACAGCCGGAATTGACCGATCTGCAATACCAAGTTCCATCAAGATATATCAAAATTATCAGTTGAACGGGCGGACGGACAAACAATTCGTCTCATCATCCTGAACAATTTGTATGTAACCCTTTATGTATCTCGATTATTTTATACGTTATTAAACTACATCTATAAAAAAAAAACAATAATAATACATTAGTAACTTTTTTTCTCTTTCGCCACAGGCTGTTACTTCACAAAATATACTCGAGATCTTTGCACTAAAGCTGGAATAAAAGGATGGGTTAAAAACTCCAAACAAGGGACCATAATAGGGAAAATACAGGGTCCAAAAGAGGAAGTTAACAGGATGTAAATATTAAATTTAATTTAATGACAACAAGTTTTGAATAGGATTTAGAATAGCATCCACCGAATTCGAGGTTAAAATGGGTATGATATAGCAGCTTCGCCAAATTGAGAATATATATATAAGTATATGAATGTATATATATGTAGTTGCCGCTGACTTATTGTTTTTAAGATATGTGCAATTGAAGTTCATTAATGCAACGCGATGCTGTTGCAAGTGCTGCCAAAAATACCCGAAGAACGTGATATTTTGACAAACTTACAACACCGCTGTCAGGATTAACATCTTGAGCACACCCTTAATTTCAAGTTCTAATAGAAATTGGTAACGTAACATATCTATGCTTAAAAGTACATTCGTACACCCAGAGAAATACTCGTATTTATAAAGACACCGTAAAATTTCATATTTCTCTTGGATAAATTGGTGTAAGCGTTCTGGATTTTAAATTTACAGGATGACATTTGATTTATTTCATATTCATTTGTTTTTCTAATCGCAGTAGACAGTGAATATTTAACAAGAACCGATATCTCGGAGCGAAATATTTATAAAGCCACAAGGCGCTTATTTCCTTCCATTACTTGTTTAGTCGTGAAAAATAAGACTACATATAAGTTATTAATTATTATTCCATAAATAATTTAATTATCTATATGTTTTAACTTTTTTCGAAATAGTAAAGCGGGAAAGCTTTGACAGAAGAAGAGAAAGGAAAAAATATTGTCAAATTGAGACATTTTAAGACGATTAAATAGGTCGAAGGATATTGTAAGAAATTTTTTACAATTAGGGACCTATTATGGAAAGGCCTCCAAAAGTGAATAAAAGGCAAAAACGTAGCATTAAACAACTTATTATGCAGGGAAATATAAGTGAGAGACAAATAAGGCAACAAATTATTTTGGTGATAGGAGTACAACGAATACAACAAATACTTATGCCCGGTTTCACAGTCCATACTTATGTATGTTGTGCTTAAGATAAAACAGGAAAATAGTGTTTTACAGTTCATACTTAGGTTATGCTTAAGCACTGAAAATTGGAGTCTTACAACCCTATTCTCATGCCCTCACAAAAGTCACCAACCTCACTACAGTGATGTTTCTCACTGTAGTGAGGGTTACCTTATTCTGGCCAAAATTCAAAAGCTCAAATGCTCACTATTCTCACAAATATCTGTGGCGTGTGAAAGCAGCCATCATAATAGAAAACATCAGTGTTTATTTTGTTTTAAATCAATATTTTACATTTTTTAAAAAGTATTTGAGCATGGAGGAACTGTTCTTTGTATATGCAGAAGTCGAATATATCTGTTTTCTGCGTTTCCTGGCGTGTTTGTATTTTTACGGGCATGGCTCTTAGCAAAAATGCGTTGGTAATAGTTATATGCTCTATATGAGCCAATCCTCTGTAAAAATAAATATATGCATATATACATATATGTAAGTTACTTTCTGTCTCTGTACATTTTACTTCCTCTAAGAATGAATAAAAAGAAATCTACATATGTTTAAATAATTCATTTTATTTTATTTCATTTTTTTATTTTTTTACATTTTTATTATTACTTATTTAATTATTATATATATGAAATTATTGTATATATATATATATATTTAAAATTTTCAAAATTACTTACATATGCTGATTATCCATTTGTGTGTCCATTTTTGTTTGCTTATTTTTATTAAAAAAGCTTTTTGACAGCAAAAAGCTTTTTACCTCAAGTGGTGACTTTTTTAAGCTTTTTTCTTATGAGGTTTGAGCAAGAATAGCCTCACAAATTATGCCTCACAAGAAATCTCTCAAATATTTCATATTATCTCTCAATATTTTTCAGAATAGGGCTGTTAAGCAATGCTTAAATAACAGCTGATTTTTGTTTTGAATTTGCTTTGAATTTTCAGCGACATCTTTCGTAGCGTAGGGCAAGTGTCCGTTCGCTTGCACTCAATAACAGCTTATACTTTTCCTTCAGTTCCAATGGGTGCTCCGACTCGCTAGTGATGAAATTTGGGGTTCTTTTGTTGTTTTCATCCATTTTTGATATAATTTTCCTCTCAAATTTTTGTATTGTCTGTTATAATTTAAATATTTCAAACATATTTTTATGAATGACATTTGTAAAACATATATTGCCCACAACGTTGCCATATATCATAATAAAATTTTATAGAAATTAAGCATTGACTGTGAAACGCAAACGACTGCTCAGTTTGCAACAATGCTTAGCTAAGATTTTATTTAGGCACAACTTAAGTATGGACTGTGAAACCGGGCATTAGATGTAAAGTAGATAGTATTTACTACAAAAAATGCGCCAAACCGTCATTGTCTGACAAACACAAATTAGCCAGGCTTCGTCGCCGGAAAATATCGCTTTTGGGATGAAGAGAGGAAAACGGTTATATTTACTGTCGAAAAAAAATTCAATTTAGATGGCCCAGATGGTCTCCAAAGAGTCTCTAAAGCAGAAATGTAAATGAAATTTTGGTGGCGTATCACTCAGATTTTGGGCTGGGATAACCTACAGAGTACAGAGAGAACAAAATTGGACTCGGAATACTACCTTAAATTACTGGATGAAGTTCTAATTGACTTCAGAGAGAAATTCATTTTTCAGCAAGACATTGAACGATTCATCGTTTCAATATCACAGCTGATTTCTTGCTGGCTCGGAATATAAAATTTCTCGATTGGCCTGCAATTAGTCCCGACCAAGGTTTTCGGACAGGGACCTTTTGATAACGTAAAATATCTAAAAAATGCCGTCGACGAAAAATTAGCAACAATTGATCAAACCGTTATACATTCTTTAATGAATTCATTGATAAGATGCCTGGAAGAGGTTACTGCTAATAATGGAGGCCATACATCTTATTAAACATTTTAATTTTCTCTTAAATATTAAAAATATAACGCATTATCAAAGTGGCTTTATAATTATTTCTTTCTGCTTATTTAAATTGTGTTTAATTTTTAGCTAAAACTAACTATACCATTAATTTAATTCAATATTTATTCGAAAATATAATAAATAATATCAAAATTATAAGTTTTTCTTTCATTATTGAACAAAACGAAAGTGGCTCTATAAATATTTCGCTGGCTGTATATGCTGTCAGTAATTCACATAAATATTTGTAATATGATATCTGTTTGTGTACAGATTTACAAAATTATCTTATCTACATTTATAGCCGTTAAGAACTGTTAAGAAATCTGAACAACTTTCATTCAATAGTTAACTTTTGTTCAATTCTATTCTAAATTACATTTTACCATACTTATGCACATATTTTGCAAACGTATTCTTTTCAAATATCATTTTATTTATTGGATCTGCTTTTTTTTAAGCCTAACAATAAGTTATAAAATCTTAAATCTATTTAAAATCTAGACAAGCTCAAGCAAGTTGATTGAACAGTTTTCGTGATACGTTGCTCTTTAGTACGCATGCATAACTCTTCTTTTAAGGCGTTTTGATCGACATATACCAAAGCATGAGCTAAAGGGCTTGGGTGATCTAGGAGTTTAGATATATATTTAATTCTGCTATCTTCTACTTCTTTATTTACAATAGGAATACCAAGATCTTTATGGATATTTTCATTACGAATGTACCATGGTGAACACGTGATTGTTCTAAGCATTTTCGCTTGGAACTTTTGTACTATATCAATATTAGTTACACAGGTTGTACCCCAGAGTTGAATGCCATATATTCAAATCGGCTTTATGACCGTATTGTATAAAAACACTTTGTTGTCTGTGTTTTCTCCACGTGAGCCTTCTATCTAGGTGAATACCAAGATATGTTCGCTTGGAGTACTAAAATATTGTAAATTTTTACTGCCGGAAACATTTTTGGCCTTAGCGAAAATGTAACATTCTTACACTTCTGTTCATTCGCAATTATACGCCAGTTCGCTAGCTTTTTCGACAGAACTTAAATGCTCTGTTAATATTCTTGATGCTAAAATGTGGCAATTGTTACGCCTCACTATAGCTGTGTCATCCTCAAAAGTT
The DNA here is from genome assembly GCF_023373825.1 of Bactrocera dorsalis. Taxonomy (NCBI): domain Eukaryota; kingdom Metazoa; phylum Arthropoda; class Insecta; order Diptera; family Tephritidae; genus Bactrocera; species Bactrocera dorsalis. Next base: position 75,938,805 of record NC_064303.1, on the reverse strand, counting down.
GAATTTAATACATTGTTAGCTGTTGGAAAATCTGCTAAGCGGCTTATAGTGTTGGTTTGGTATTGATAAAACAGCTGCGCTATATTATATTTTTTATATTTTAGCGAATTCGTTTTATAAGATGTTAGACCCACTTTTGGTTCCACGAATATGGGTTGTTCACATAACTTTATAAGTACAGGGGCCCCATTCTGTATCTCGTTTCGTAAATGTATTTAATTTTAAATTCGGATCTACTTTATAATTATGCGAAAGTGGTACCACCCTGCGCCAGAATAAATACTTACGTACAATTTTCGTTTGCTCTCTACAACTCAAAAGCTAACAAATATTTTATTCGAAGATTGGATTGAAAATGCGAAAATCGAGTAACAGAATATAAAAAATCCAAATTCGAGTAATTATTTTTTCGAATCGAGTTACAGAATAGGGCCCCAGGACAGAGAACAGCAACGAGTAATAAATTTTTGTTTATACTCGTACTTAAGTACTGTTCCGCTACTATGTCTGATTCTGTCAGTTCGGTTCATGTACTCGAAGCACACCGTTTGTCTTCAAATAGAGAACAACTTTGAATCACTAGCGATCAGCTTATGCCTGATTTGTTTATGAACGTTCACATCAGCAGAAAATACCCGAAGTTATGCAAACTCATGCTTCAATGATTGAAATTATCGGCAGTGTTCGGTTTGTATACTCGTATCATCTCCTAAACACTGACTGCAGCACTGCACTTCTGTTCTATTTCAAATACATTTGTTTGTATATACATGTATGTATGTATATACATATGTTATATGTATAATGAAAATTCCATCGTGTACATATGTACATACAACAAATGTATGTACGTTCTCAATGTAATTTCCATTGTCTACGCTTCGAAAATTTGTAAGATGGGCACATTTTCAAAGCTGATACAAATTATGTATTCCCGCGTTGGGAATACCAAAAAAAATATTTTTTAATCGGACAGCGTGTCCGCTTTATTGACCAAAAACGACTCAAATTTAAATTTAACAATTTGGTTAATTTATACTTATTCTAAGCCACGGAATTATTAAGTGGCGTGATCTATTTCCTAGAATTAGTATAAGCAATTCGATTGCATGTTCGATTGGCATGTGCCGGATGTGCTGAGGTTGCATCGGCAGAATTTGCCAATTGTCGCTTGCGCTGTAATTTCGGGGTTGTTGACATAGTTGCACTTTATGCTTGGTTCGTGCTAACTCTTCCCCTCTTAAGTCAATTGTCCTCAATCGGGATTAATGCATTTGTGGTGTTGAAATTTGTAGAAATGGTCCCCTTTTCGCTGAAGTTGCTTGCGGTGGCTCAATTGAAAATATTAGCTTTTGCTTACTTTTTATAATGATGTATACAATTGTTATTAAAATTATAGTTATAATTATAACATCAGTGCCTATGCTGATTAAATTCCTCTTTTTATTTTTATTCATTAGTAATTAGATACTATTTTCGTGATTTATATGTTTTACATAAAGATTTTCTAATTTAAGAACAAGTTCAGTTACATTCTTTTTCTCTTTAATTTTTGTGATTCGATTTGGCAAAATAAATGTTTCATATATTTTAATGTTAATGTTCAAATACGTCTTATTAAGCGTACTAATATAACAATTTTCAAATTTGATAAGAAAGTTGCCTTTCTGTTTTATTTTTTGCTTATTGCAATTGTGTTCTATTTCTACATCAAAATGCTTAAATACTAGAATACCAGGGACTATTTCAGTGACATTTATTTTATCTATAGTTTCTAAATTACAATTTGCTTCTTCGAATTTCAATATGTTTTCTAAACATTTATTGTGAATTTTTATTAAATTTTTCTCCAAATTGTTTTTTACATCTGTTTCATACATATTGTTTTTTGAATCTATTAATACTTCGTAAGTATCTAAGGCTATTAATTTGTTAGCTATATTAGGAAGTGGTTCAAATCTGATTTCTGAAAGGTTATTTGGTGAATATTGGGGTATTAGGAGGATTATGGTTATGTTGTTGTTTTGAAATATTACTGCTGTCTTGATATTTTGGTAACTGTCGAAATCTGTAATGAATTCGAGTTCTAATTTGGTGAGGATGTCCGTAGGAATTATACCTATTTTGCTGGAAAATATAATTTGTCCTATGTCATCTATGTGGTTTCGTAAAAAGGATATATCGTTTTCTATTTGGTATGTGTGCTCTAAAAATTGAACCTTGTCCTCTAATGACTTTATTTTATTTTGTATGGTGTCCTTAAACGTATTAATGTAATGACTTATTGAGATTTGCTGTTGGTTAATATGTTTTGTTATATTGTTTATTTCCTCGGATATGAAGTTATTAACGCGTACTGTATTCATCGTACTAGCTGTTGTGGATAACTCATTTTCGTGTATTTCTGTGAGTGCGTTATGGATTTCCGTCTCGTCATCACTGTCCATGGATCCTGCTATATATTTTAATCCTTTTCCTAGAATATTTACAAGTCCTCGTTTTGATTTAAAATGAGGGTGTAAGCCGCTTATTTTTGATTGGAGTAATGCAAAGTTCCTATTAACTGTGTCCAAAATTTGTTTATCTTCAAAAGTTGTGATTTTTAGCATGTTAATGTTATTTGATATTAAGACTACTGTTTCCTCGTAGGATGTTAAGTTGATAAAATGAAGTGTTTTGTCATAATGATTAATTATTTTCAGTTCGTTAGTTTTGATGGGTAAATATCCGTTATTATTCGTTAAATCCTGGATGTCGATTTGTTGTGCGTCTACCGTCAATACTAATACCAGCATGATTGTCATGATTTCCCCCGTATTCATTTTTCCTATTAAAGAAGAAATTTTATGTGCTTAAATTCATATTTACTCATGCATTTCTATTTAATGTTACTTTTATGAAGTACTCTACCTGATTTAGTTACTATTGTTGTATTAAAATTTTTCGCAACAATTTCTTTTCTAAATCTAGCCGATAACTTATTTCCTAATCTTCTATTTACTTTGACAAATATGATATCTCCTTCCGCATTTGTGTTTGGAGGTGATCTGTTCTTGTTATGGTATGTAAGGTCTGCGTTTTGTTTCGCTAGGAGTCTGTTTATAGTTTCTTGTCTGTCTTTCTCCATTATTTTAGGGTCGCTATAAACACGTCTGCCAATTTTTACAGGTTTTCTACAGGTTTTCTTCCTGTTGTCGTATGAATAGTGGAGTTATATTCGAAAACTGATTTATCCAACAATTCGTGGAATGAACGGTACGTGCTCTCCTTTTGAAGACATCGCATTATTTCTTGTAATGTAGAATGGAAACGTTCTACCTGTCCGTTTGAACAACTTGTATACGGAGCGGTTCTAAAAATATTAATTCCGAATTCATTCTCTATCATGAAGTTTATTGCTTCAGAATTAAAAGATTTCTCGTCTATTGTTTCTGGAACAAAGGAGAAAAGGATATCGTGTAAAGGCTGTCTGATGTGTTCCGATGCTCTCGATCGAATGGGTTTTGCTATTGCGTATTTGGAGAATTTGTCCATCGCGGTTAGAACTGATTCCTTACCAACTATAAATATATCAATGTGCACTATTTGGCCTGCGAACTGTGGAATAGGTGTGGCCTGAATTTGAGGTTTTATTGGACGTCGGTCATATTTGCTTTCCTTGCATGTTGCACAGTTTCTTATAATTTTCTTTATTTTACTTGCCATTGCAGGAAAATAGTACTTTTCCAGAATTTGCATTTTATTTTCCCTAGTATTACTGTGTGCTCTATTGTGAGTTTTTATAATGATCTCTCCCCCTTCTTTTCCATTAGGTATATCTTCCACTTTTATCTGTGTGAACCTAACTCGGTATTTGCTAAAATGTAATGGGTAGACCTCTTGTATTTTGCCCATAACATATTCTTCTGCTTTTATACAGTTTATAACTGATGGTTTCAAATATCTTTTTGAATTGATTTAAGGGTTTGTTCGGAATAATCAGGTTCCGTAATTATGTGTCTATGATATGTAAGAAACACGATTTTAAATTGATACGTAGATGTGCTATCTGTTTTTAAAATTATTTGGTTTTTGAAAGCGTTTATAGGGGTTCTATGCTATAAATTAAATTATGGGACGAGCTATCATTCGAATTGGTTGCTATTGATAGACTGTTAACCTATGATTCCTTCGGAGGTATCCTGGATAGTGCATCTGCTACGACGTTTTGTTTCCCAGGTTTATAATGTAAGTCGTATGAATATTCTTCTAAGGCTGCTTTCCACCTTTTCATTTTGCTATTGTTATTCTTATTGCTCAAAGCGTAAGTGAGCGGCTGGTGATCAGTAAAGATTTGTACTTTAGCTGAGCCATATAAGTAATTCCTAAATGAATTCAGAGCCCAAATTATGGCTAGCATCTCTTTTTCATTGGCGGCGTAATGTTCCTCCGCCTTGCTCAATGTTCTTGAGATAAATGCCAAAGGCTTTGAGACTTGCGATAGTACGGCTCCTATTGCAAAATTGGAGGCGCCTGTTACCAGTTCGAAATTTTTCTTATAATCAGGATATGCAAGTATCACATCTCTGGAAGTGAGTGAACGTTTTATATTATTGAAAGCATCTATTGCTTGTTCATTCAAAAGTATTTTTACTTTTGCGGATTTGTTTTTCGATATTCTACCTTCTTCCCCTCTCAGAAGAGAAGTCAGTGGTTTTGCTAATTTCGCATAGTCTTTTATGAATCTTCTGTAGTATCCTGACAAACCAAGAAAACTGCGAAGCTCTTTTAAAGTTATAGGTTCTGGAAAGTTGGCAATTGCTTCAACTTTTGCAGGATTCGTTTTTATGCCATTTGGAGATATGACATACCCTAAAAATTCTACTTCCTTTTGGAAGAAGTGAAATGTGAAAAAAGTGCTCTTTTTCCGTTTTGGTAAATATAATTATGTCATCGATGTAGACATAACAGTATTTTCCTATGTGATCGCGCAGGATATCATCAAGAGCGCGTTGAAAAATAGAAGGAGCATTTTTCAAACCAAATGGTAAACGTGTAAATTCGTATTTACCATTGTTGATGGAAAATGCCGTTTTTTCGATGTCAGATTCTCTTAGAGGAATTTGATGAAATCCGCTTTTCAGATCTAACACTGAGAAAAATTTGCTTTCGCCGAGCTGCGAAATTACTTCTGTTATTTCAGGAATTGGATATCTGTCTGCTGTTGTGACTGAGTTTAATTTTCGGTAATCGATGACCATTCGGTACTGTTTATTCCCCGCTGAGTCGGCCTTTTTCGGGACGATCCACAAGAGTGAATTGTAGGGAGACCAAGAGGGTCTTATAATTTTATCATCTAAAAGTTTCTTTACCTGCTTTTCTACCTCTGATTTGGGAGATGCTGGGTACGAGTAAATTTCGAGTAAACAGGAGAGTCCGTTACGGTTCTTATTTCTCCAACAACTTTTGTTGTATATGTTAATTTTTCGTTCAGCTCCGCGAACAGATTTGGGAATGCGTCTACTGCTTGCTTAATGCTAGTCTTCTGCTGTGACGATAAGTGCTCGTCCTTTATATGTATTGCATTTACTGCCTTTGATGGAAGCTGCTTTAGTTTCATTTTTATTCGATTTTTTATTATTAAATAATTTTCATTTGTGTAGATAATTGCTTGAAGCTCTCTTAATGTATCGTTTCCATCCATCGAATGTCTTTAAGGATGGCATTAAGGAAAACTTGATTTCGTTATCTAGACCAAATAGTTTTAGCATTGTGTGTTCATTAATTTTAACATCACCTGTTACTGTTTTTGCAAAAAATGGGTTTTTATTTTAAATACGTTTTTTAACCAAGTGTGGTTGAATGTAGTTTTTACTAAGTAGATCCTGTATCTACCAAAAACTTAAGAATTTTCCCGTTATCAGCTCTTGCTTCAAAATATGGAAGCGAAGAGCTCATCAAGCTAAAAAATGAACTTCAGATGGTTCGTCTTCCAAATAATCATTTTCCACATCTTTCCACATTGTGGCAATGTGGAAAGTTCTTTGGGTTTTCCTTTGTTGCTGATTATTAACTGATGGTGGTCTTTTCCCTTGAAATTGATTTTGAGGAGTTCTGTTCATATAGTTAATTCGACGTGATTTCATACTCTCGTCAACTTCCATGGGTTCTGACCGGGGTTAAGGTTTAGGTGGCCTGGGTGGAGTACTTGTATGCTGAATTTGGTTAGGAAATTGTTGTCTAGATTGCCAATTTGCTAGATTTGGTTGTGGCAAGTACGCCAATTTAGGGTAAAAGGATTGCAGTTGTTCCTGTGAAGAACGTCGCTTAGGATAGATTTGAGGAGTTTGGTATGCCGTTTTCACATTGTGAGCATGATTCATGCGAAAATTCTGATTGTCTAGTTTCAGGCATAAATGAAGGGCCTGAGGTAAGTCGACCGGTTCTCTTATTCCCAGTAGTCGTGGGAGGTCGTCATTTAATCCTCTTATGAAGGTGTCCAAAGCTTTATCCCTGTATGATTGCGTTATCATTCGTAGAGATTCGTTGCTCATTTCGGTACATCCTAGTTTATTTAAAATTAATGAGAGGTGTTTGTATACTTGCTGATAGAATTCAGCAACCGTTTTATTACCTTGTACTAGAGTTGTCATTTGATACTCTAAGGTGGATAAGTCACGCTTGTCGGCATAATGCATTGCCAGACATTTTGTTATTGCTGACCAATCAAGTGGTGTGTTATAAGATTCTAATGCCATATCTGCATTGCCTACAATCTTATTTCTAACTACACTAAGGATTCCGTAGTATTTCGGGGTTCCTTTTAATGGTTCGTATATATTTAATATGCGGTCTACACTTTTTTCCACGATATGAATTCTCCTGGGCGGCCAGAAAATTCTTTTAGACACTTCACTACATCAGGGATCCTATCTAAACCGTCTAAATTTCCTCTATGTCTGTCCTCTATAGTTTGATCAGTTGTAGTTGCCAAGTTGGCATCCGGATTTAGGGTGGCCTGTACTACCTTTGGTCCTTGCTGCTGTAGTATATTTGTCGCTATATTCGCTATTAATGATGTCAAGTCGTCTATACTTAATTGAGTGTTATTTGTCGCTTGAGGAGTGGATTGGTTAGAAAGAAGAATGGGAGGTCTGACCAAGTTGTTGGGATTAGCCATTTTACAATTTAATATAATTACAATATAATTTAAATTAATTTAAATAATTCTTATAATTTAAAAAATTTTTTTCTTACTCTAATCCTGATGTTTCTGGATGCTGCTGCTGCTGGTTTACTTCGTTGTTAATGTTGGCAAATCGTACAGCCCCACTCTCAAACACTACACTCGTTATTTTACGTTTGTGTTTTTGTTGCTTTGCTTTTGTTTTCAATTTCTCGGTAAACTTTAAATTTTAGTAGCCGTCGTTGATTATGTGAGCAATAGTTGTTGTTGCTTGTGCTGCTCGGCTAAACATTTTTAGCCATTCACTCGCTTGATTTTAACTATCATGTGTGATCACGCGCGTAATTAATCTTTAACACTAGGATTTTATAATGAGGCTTGTGTTTGTTTTCTGTTTTATATAAAATCACAAATTTAGAATATTGTTCTGTTACAGTTTTGTTAATTATAATAATTACTTTCGTACATATCTACGCTTTTAGTTACAATTACAATTTGGTAGTCGTCAATAAACGCTATTTAAATTGCTTTGTTATTGTTGCTTGTTGTATTTTATCACTGCTAAAGCTTTTATGTTTTTCACAACAATTATTTCGCTGGCCTAAACTTTTTCACTTCACTTGCTGCTATGTCTTTCGATAAAGCTGGCACGTCGATGCCTCCTTTTTACTTTTGTTACTCAGGGACCGCTATCGAAAATACTTTTTCAACCGGGCGCCAGTTTTCCTATCGGACACACGCTGTCCTGTGTTTTATTGACCAAAAATGACTCAAACTTAAATTTAACAATTTGGTTAATTTATACTTATTCTAAGCCACGGAATTATTAAGTGGCGTGATCTATTTTCTAGAATTAGTATAAGCAATTCGATTGCATGTTCGATTGGCATGTGCCGGATGTGCTGAGGTTGCATCGGCAGAATTTACCAGTTGTCGCTTGCGCTGTAATTTTGGGGTTGTTGACATAGTTGCACTTTATACTTGGTTCGTGCTAACTTACATTTTTTGCCTGACATGATTCAAATCAGTCCAGTGTTGTTGTTTGCTGTACCGATAAATTTACTCGTAGATTTACTTATAGTTTACCCAAAGTTTCACATCAATTCAAATAATCATCGCAACGCTATGAACTGACATGTTACGATTGGAACCGAAGCCAGCCATACCGTTTATTCGATCGTGGTTGCCGAAGAACAGATTGTTCGTGTTGCATCAAATCAGTTGACGTTGGCGGACACTCGAGCTGATCAACAATGTTGTATATGCTGAACTGAATTGATTTGATTACGTTTTTGAGACATTCTGTTTGTTCTGATTTTATCATACTAGTTGCAGCTCTCTGGGACAAGAGAGTGATCTGAAGATAGGTCAATACATGTATCAGATATTATATGGGATTAAGCTATATTTTTGATTACAGCAAAATCAATTAAATCTGGTATTTTGCTACGATCACTAAGCCAATGTATCGACTTACCACGAGATATTATTTCAAGGTTATTGTGCCTATTTATAACAGTTTGATACAGCTATCGTCCTTTCGGATTAACTAGTCGTGAGCCCTAATACATGTGTTTTGCATTGTAATCTCCACCTGCTAGAGGTCATAGATTTCTAGAGTTCCGAAAAACTCTTTAAATTGGTTGTCTGTAATTGTAAACCGAGGTGGGCAGTACATATCTGTCAATTTTAAGTCCCTGCAGCAATTTTTCATAGATATTTGGGGTACTCACACCGGTCGTAAAGCATCGTAAAATTATAAATTTTTACACTTGTTTAAAAAAATTAGATTTCATACAAAAATGAGTTTACACATTTACAATTATCTATGCTATGTTTTCGAATCGTTATAAGTTATAACTTTATGAGACTTGTGAAAACCCTAATTGTTCTAGCTTGTAACTGCGCTGTAGCGTGAGATTCTAATGTGTGGTGATTTAATGGTTTTCTAACCAACCCTGTTTTTGCACCATATGGCTTTCCATCTGGGTGATTTGTAACATAGATTCTAAATCCCAGTATAAAGAAATTGTTTTTATAATTATGAGTTTCTGGTAATAACATTACATCAATTTTATTTTCTTCCAGAAATCTAATAAGCTCCAATTTTTGTTTGTTAACACCGTCAGCATTCCATATACAAATTTTCAATATACTAGTTTTTTACTTAAAAAGTTTACCCAAATGTTCTGTGATTTGATTATCTCTTAAATCATATTTTGCATTGTGTCATACATTGTGTAAGGTTGAAAATCGTAAGGGGTATTGGCTTGCTTTTGCCTGATTGCAGATTGCAAAAATACTACACCGAAATATACAAGGGCACGAGAGCACCCATTGCAGAATCTAGTGATATATGAACGGTTGATTCGGTCACTTTATTGTGAATGATTATTATGCATGGCTATTGTGAATTGGCGCACTCTCTGCATACATTTTTAACAAAAAAACTGTAACAAATCTTTGTAATTTAAATAAAAATTATAAAATCTATTTAAAACTTACCGTCCTCAACAATTTAACAACGTAATATGTCTTTATGTAAAATGACAGCTAAAACAGGGTTGCAATTATATTTTTGCATGACATTGCAGGCAAATATACATGGGTTTTGGTCTGAAATATTTTACTGCCATTGCAAATAATTTTCTGCGTATGTTTGTTGTTGTGCCGGTGCACCAAATATATGCAATTCTTGCACCGTGCAAGGGTTTTGCAAGAGCAAGCGAATACCCCTATAGTTTCAACGTTTCCATTTGGTTTGTTTTGGGGCAATTGCATTTGTGCAGTGTTGCCGTTGCCGTTCACCACAATTACATAGCTCCCTTGTGTAGCATTATTTTTAATAGCACCCAGTTGTAAAACATAGGACTCGATTTCAATATTTTCATTAGGAGGAATATTTATCATTTGATTATGAGGTGCTTGAATTCCGATTGACAATTTCGTTTTTTGGTCTTTATATACATGGGCAACCCCTATAGCTTGTAGTGTGATTTCCCCCACAATTACTACATTCTTTATTTAAATCATCTTTCTTAAGAGTACATTTTGATGTGGGATGCACTGTGAAGGGTGCAACATGATTTTGCGTCTCCATACTCTTGACAGTTTGTGCATTGTACCATTTCTTTTGTGGGTTAGGTTGTAAGTGGAATGTGTTTCATTTTTTTAAAGTTGGCTAGAATTTGGCATCAATTCTATTTTGAACATTGATTGTGGGACTTTGGTTCTGTTAAAAATATTTACTGCTATTAAGTACTAAAACCACAATCTTCCAGTGCTTCTTTAATATCGTTAGAGTCTACCGAAGACTTTTTACCTTTAATGACAATAACTAGGCCTTTTAAGCTCTTCAGTTGGTAAGAACAGTAATTCTTGTTTTTGTTTGACAAGTATTTTACAACATCCATGAAACTTTTTCAGTGTATGTTTGAATATTTATTTCATCTATGTTAGCTTTTTTTAAAGGGCACTATGGGAAAAACGTTTGTATCTATTATATTGCTTATTTTTGAGACAAGCGCATTTCAGCTACCAGAGATAAAGAGATCCCCAACTCTCACTGGAAAGGTGAGAACCGCTTACCTACCGAACTTTGACAGTTGACTGGATTGGGTATGTTTTGACGTTTTGCAATGGGAATGACTGGAACGGCCAGATTGAAATTATACCAAAAATATATGTGAACGGAGGAATTTGTTGCCGCCGTTCAAGATCACTAATAAAAATTTAAAACAATGAAAATCAAAAAAATGCGAAATTTAAATATATTTCATGAAACGTTTCGAATAGTAAAATTATATTTCAAATAAACGATTAAAAACATTTATTTATTGTGAACTAACCCGCTTAATTCATCTTTTTAACCCCTTGGCGTATTTCCACGAGTCTGACTCGTGGTGTGTAGAAGTATACATTTGATGAAAAAAGAATTGAAATGTTCCCGTTATTTTCTGCTAATAACATAAACAAACAAACATTGTTTCAGTTGAGTGCATTATCGACTGCAGATCGGTTGTGTAACTATCCATATTTTTTGTTACGCATTAAAATTAAATCGTAGTACATATTTGGTTTTTTGTAAATTTGTAAAACAAGCGTAAAATTCGATGAAATTGGTACAATACAATTGTTGCGTGTATGCCTTCCATTACGCTAGTTTGAAGGCAAGCTGTTCGAGCAGCAAGGGAAGCGGTGACAATTAGCGATCGTTTGTTAAGTGCTGAATACATAGAGAGCGCCAGCCTTCAAGCGACATCTGTCAAATATTGAAATACACACGTTTTTAAGAACACAGTTATTTAGACAGCTGCACGATTACATGACAGCAGGCTCTCAGTTGTCGCTCTCGCTAATTTAATAATATTTCTAAATTTGCCGTCGACAGCAGACAGGAGTAGCGATGTCACTAATATATAAAATGTAAAATTATTCAAAGCTCTAACAAACCGGATGTTATTTTACAAAGAGAAGCATACAATAGTTCTGTTATATAATTTGTAATAACAATTGATGATTTAAAACAAATACGTTTTCCTATTTACTTATTCTTTGCATACAAAATTTTACTTCGAACAAAATATTTAAATTTAAATTAAAACAACGAAATTGTGTACTTAGGAAATATACAGCAGTGTTGTTTTGTGTTCATGCCAGCCATTCCCAGCGGAATATGGTAGACATTGGTAAGCGAGCAAGGTAAACGATGCAGCATGATTGTATCCAAAGATAAAGAAATCCCCAACTCTCCTGTCACTGGAAATGTGAGAACCGCTTACCTACCGAACTTTGCAAGTAGACGTTTTGCAATTGGAATGACTGGAACGGCCAGATTGAAATTATACTCGTACCAAAAATATATGTGAACGGAGGAATTTGTTGCCGCCGTTCAAGATCGCTAATAAAAATTTGATGCATAATAGAATTAATTTTCAATTACAAATAATTAAAAACATTAGGGGTATTCTCTTGCTCTTGCAAAACCCGGTGCACGGTGCAAGCATTGCAGATTTACAACGGCACAACAACAAACACCCGCAGAAAAATATTTGCAAGGGCTGTGAAATATGTCAGACCAAAACCCGTGTATATTAGCGTGCAATGTCACGCAAAAATAAAATTGCAACCCTGTTGTAGTTGTCATTTTACATAAAGACATATTACGTCGTTAAATTGTTGAGAAAGGTAAATTTTAATTATATTTTATAATTTCTATATAAATTATAAAGTTTTGTTACAGTTTTTTTTTATTAAAAATGTATGCAGAAGGTGCGCCAATTTACAATAGCCATGCACAATAGTCATTTACAATAAATTGACTGAATCAGTTGCTCATATATCTCTAGATTCTGCAATAAGTGCTCTCGTGCCCTTGTATATTTCGGTGTAGTATTTTTGCAATCTGCAATCTTGCAAGAGCAAGAGAATACCCCTATTTATTAATTGAGAACTAACAGGCTTAATTCACCTTATTAAGTATTGAAAGATTGAAAGTCAGTGGTGTTAATATATCATAAAATCATAGAAAATGATTTAAGTAGTTTCGTCATATATTAAAAATCCAACAAATAATACAATAATTTGCAATCGTAATAAATGTTGGGTTTTTTAATTTAAAATGCCTAAAAATTCTTATTTTGTTCGATCTGGCCATAATGGAAAATGTTATAAAAAAACGCTTATTTTGAGGCGCTCTCACAGTGGAATAAGTTGGGCATCGCATTATCCCTGATTGTATCGCTTACTCCGACTGATAGAAATTAACACGGCGATATCCTACGAAAAGTATCAGATCACCCCTTTTGTTTACCACAGAGATGAAGAATTCTTCGATGCCAAAGTTAACGAAGAATTCTTCGATGCCTCAATTAACGAAGAATTCTTCGATGCCTCAATTAACGAAGAATTCTTCGATGCCAAAGTTAACGGAGAATTCTACTGTGCCAAGGTCAATGGTAGGATAGAAAAAATTGCATATTAGTTTTGCTTTATCGAATTTCGTTATGAAAATAAGTATTTATGTATAAAAATGAATTTTTTCTTTAAAGGGCCTTTGGCGAGTCTGATGCTTTTATGAGTTTGGTGAACACATCCGATTCGGTGAAGCCTTCTACTTTTACACATTCTACAAAAACTTGAAACCGTATGTAATTATAAATTTCCATCAATGATAAAAACACGAAAAACTTACCAAATAGTAACACATTAAAGTGCTTCACTTTCTTCATTTTTAATTAGTCTTCTCATATGCCTTTTCGATAATATTAATATTATTTCTTTATTCAAAGTTTAAACACAAAATTAAACAAAATGTTTAATTAAAATAGCAGCTCACCTAAACACAACCAACTTTCTGCAAATTTTCTCATAAATTTTATTTCATCAACTTGTATTTGTTGTTTACATATTTTTCCATGTACTTACGTTATTGTAAATATGAACGCGGTAGAATTGAGCTGCATAGCTTACTTTTATGCATTACCTAGTATCGAAGAATTCTACATAGAATTTTCTTCGGAGCATTCTTCAAAGAAAAATGTAAGCGGTGAACCATTATCCCGCTGGGTTGTTATGCTGCTACCTTCTTACAAATGTTCATGAAGCAATGTAAGCATCGGCCGTTGGTCAAAGATAAAATGATTACAAACTCTTTTCTTACCCTCTCCCTTGTCAGCTGGCAGCGGACCCTGATCTTTTTTTTTGAGCTGACAACAAAACACAATCAGGGTCCCGTTAATAAGTAGTTAGGAAAAAAGGCGGGATGCCAGCAGAATAGCGCTAAAACGAACTGCCAAAATTATTGCGTTGTTGAAATTCTGTAGAATTAGATGTTGGAATGCCTAATCTAATATTTTTCAGCTGTGGCATCATTGGAAAATGTTATAAAAAATGCGAGTTTTGACAGCGATTTTTTTTTTTAAGTTCATTTTGACAGATGAAAATGTAAACAACCCAAAATTACAAAATTTTCTGTTTTGTTTAAGTTAAAATTAGTACAAATATGAAAATTTTTTATAATTATTTATGTATTAATATCATCAAATCAAAAAAAAATCTATTTATATACATAATAGTTTAATAGCCCGTTTATAAATTTATAAATACAAACTATCCTTTTCTCCAAGTCAAACATTTTGAAACTCATTGAATATCAGCTGACTGTTCCCGTCCGCATTGCTAACACACTTCCATTATAATAGCGCAACCAGTGAAAAACGTAAAATCGTGGCCCGAGTCAGCTGGCACGACCTATCTGAACAGTGAAAAACGCTACTCCCTTCTCTCTTTGACGTGGGATGACGTGAGAATTCACGACATTTGGATTTTTGCCGCAGCAAACGTGGCAGCTGATTGCTCTCTCACAACGCAGGGCTGCCAATATAAACTTTATTGAAAATAAGATGAATCTGAAGATATAATTATGTGTATATTTTTAAATAGTTAATTAATTTATTAAATTATAATTTAAAAAAAATGAAATATAGAAATAATTTTTACTTTATAGGTATAATATTAACAACTTTTTTGGTATAATCATAATTATCGAAGCTTTCAATTGGGCCAAACAAGTCAAAGAAAACATGATATGCTGATCTCTAAACATATCTACACGTATTTGTACTTTACATACCCATAAAATTCCCTGGTTGAGAAAAAATATTCATTGCGTATAGAAATTGTTGACGGCAAAACCAATTCCATGCTTGTTTGATTCCCTCATGTAGTCAATGCATGAATTATCTAAGGCAATACTATATTTCAAAATATTTTTCAATTGATACTTTTTTAACTTATAATAAGATCAATTTATAAAAAATACAGAAACAAAAAAGTATAAAGAAGTGCAAAAATAAAATAAAAGAGTATGTAAATCGCATGACATAAATAGAATCCATTCCTCGGTTGGTCAACAATGTCCCTGGCTGATAATGTTAACAAAGATGTAATTCTGCAGATTCTCTTCTGCTGAAATCAAAACAATGTTAACATTTCACGGGAAGAATTCCATGGTTGTGAAGTGAATTTCACAGTGGAAATTTTATAAATAGTCGCTGTCGAACCTGCACCTTTTCATTGTTTTATATTCTCTGGCTCAGCCTAGTTGGCATTGGCTTTATCATCGTTTGCAAAATCGTAAAAAGAAGACAAACATCGAAGTGCATTAGGCCATTAACAACAAAAAATAACGGAAAAATAGTTGCCACGGCAGTCGGGTCTACATAACCGGAAGGGACCCGGTTTTTTGTCCCGTCAATGACTGTCAACTCGGCATAATTCCGCGACTACAACAATAACAACGACAAAATAATAAATACATATGTACATAAATGCATTTTCGTTATGCAAGGCATACACACAGCAATTATGTAGTTGGTTGATTGAGTTGGGCTAGAAATTGCCCTTGTCGCTACACACGACACAACTTTTAATACAGTTTTGAGGCCAACTTCATTTTGAATATTCACTTCGTTGCTTAAACATGAGTTCGGGAGTTGTTGCTTTACTTATTACGTATGACGCGCTCTCTTCGACAGCCGAAATAAAATGGCGAAATCGTTTGAAATCGCACGACCAACCCAAACACTATTCAACTACCACAACCAACTTCACAAAATATCGAAAAATTTTGATTTTCATCCAACCAGTTGATACAACTCATACAACTGACCCATAGTAGTTATATGTATGTACGTAGCAATCAGTTGTAAAATTCGTTGAAGTTGATACAATATTTGGTGCATGTAGGCCTTGCTTTATAATCTTTCTGTTCTTTGTTTGTAAAATACGTGTAATACTATGTTCAGACCGACACTTAATCACACGATTTCGGCCGTTGAATGGATTATCCCACTAATCTTAAAAATTTATCAAGATTTCGCCATACAAAAATGACAGTTCCAAATCACTTCATTGAAATGATTTGAAACTAATCCACGCAAAATCTGTCCGTGCGACTCTGATTTTGCGCAATCTACTTGTCAGCACTGGAAATATACTAGTCAGCACTGGAAAACTGTTACATTATCACAGCTGATTTAGACACTACAAAGGGAAAAAAATGTAAACAAACAAATTTATTTTATAGCAATGAATCTAATTTCACCTGAAAATCGACTTAACAAATGAAAAAATGCATTCACTATTTCTATTATATGGAAAACATTTGAAAAAAGACGGCTTTTACTTCAAACTACTATATGACAATCTTTTCTTTTGATAAATATTAAGCGATGTGACTTCATGAATGACAATAACAGCTGTTTTTTTATCTTTCTAACGGCAGTGAGAACACTGTTGGGTTATGAAATGATTAAATGTAATCTAATCTTTTGAATTTTCGGTCTGAACATGGTATAAGGTAGCAACTATTATTTTTTACATGCAACCATATAAGTTAGGCTGTTCACGATAAGGTGGTTATCGGGTTATGTGGTTATGTGATTAAGTAAACAACAGCAAAATGCGTTATGACAAAATGACCAAAGTTTACCAACCTAGGCCCTTGTTTACAGATTATGTGGTTGTTTGCTTATTTCCAGTGTTAGAAAGTCGTTGGAATTTTACTAAATGGCAGCACAAAAAATAAATAAAACTAAGCGAATGGCATTTCCATTTAGATTTTCTTATTGGAAATCCTGCTATTAACAGCTGTTTTTTGTTTACAATCAGCAAATTATGCAAGATGTCTGCAAATTTTATACAAAGAATTTTTTGAACCCTTAAAATTCGGATTATTTAATAAGCACATACCTTCATAGAGTCCATTTCCTGAATAGCAGAACTTATTTTAAATTCGATTATTTTGCTTTTTAAACTTTGTTTAGGCATTTTATAAGTTGGAATTTCATTGAACTAAAATTGTAAACAATGAACAGCTGTTTGTGTAAAAATAAGCAAATAACCATACAACATAGGGTGCTCACGGAGCACAGAGGTTATTTTTAATCTAATAATCACATAACCCGATAACCACCTTACCGTGAACAGCCCAAGTGTAAAATTCATAATACACAGAAAAACTGCATAAATTAATTTGGGGATTTTTAGACTTTATTGCGGACTTATGTATATAAATATTGTTACGAATTTACTGCTTGCTAGTTTACTTTGTTAGGTTCGTATCTCTGGATTGACAAATAAAACCAAAACTGTTTAATTTAATTCAACAACTCTTTATTTCACAACTCGTCTACACTATAGCAGTTTACTCTTAGCACTGATTGATTACGTTGGCGCTGCCACGGCTTATATAGCCACGCACTTCTCGCTGATGCCGACGTGTCCTTCTAGAATATTGGAAATTACCAGAACATAATGCTATACGGCGCCAGACGCAAGCAGACAGCCGCGGCGCCAGACTCAGCAATGTTTAAGTAGACCAGCAGACAGTGCGGCGCTAGATGTCTATTGTTTCGACAAGCAGACAGCCGCAACGCCAGATGTCTACAACAAGACAAATGCTATTCCATATACCTACAGCTATTGTTCATAATAAGGGATGTATATAGCAATACAAATACAACTTAATACTACTTTTGTAACACTGCCCTCCACTAAAACCTAATCGTCCCAATTAGGCACAAATCCTCTTGAACCAAATGGGGCGAGCCTCTCCAAATGTACTACTTTCATTTTACATCGTGCTTTTCCATTTCTTTGTATGCGGTATACCACGTCATTAAGTCGTTTCATCACCATATAGGGTCCTTCCCAGGCTGTCTGCAGTTTCGGAGACAAGCCTTTCTTTCGAAGTGGATTGTACAACAGGACCAGATCACCTTCTTCAAAACCTTTTTAATTTGACGCTTGATCGAACCGGTCCTTCATCTTATTGCTCATCAGATGCGTATGCTGTCTTACCATTAGATGCAATTCATTCATTTCTTCCTTTAAGGCAGAACAATAATCTCCATCATTTCTTACAGCTGTAGGATTCGTTCCAAACTTAAGATCAGCAGGGAGTCGCAGATCAGATCCGAAAATAATCTTTGCCGGCGTGTAACCAGTTGTCTCGTGCTTCGCTGAACGATACGCCAGCAGGAACATCTGGATGCACTTGTCCCAATTCCGTTGGTCTTTATCAACGATTTTCCGCAGATGTTCTTCGAGCGTTCGGTTGAATCTCTCTACCATCCCATCTGATTGTGCGTGTAACGCTGTTGTCCGTGTCTTGTGGATGCCCAATAGTGTACAGACTTCTTGGAAAATGGAAGATTCGACATTTCTGCCGTGATCTGAGTGTAATTCGACGGGCACTCCGAACCTTGTTATCCAATTTTCTACAAACGCTTCGGCTACTGTCTTCGCTTCTTGGTTTGGTAAGGCATATACTTCTGGCCATTTACTGAAATAGTCCATGACAACCAGTAGATATTTGTTTCCGGCCGTACTGGTTGGGAACGGACCTGCAACATCCATTGCGACTCGTTCAAATGGTGATCCCACGTTGTACTGTTGTAGCCTACCGCGACTTTTGGCTTTAGGACCTTTAGCTGCCATGCTCTCTACGCAATTACTTATCCATTCTGCTATGGAATCTCGACAACCGATCCAGTAGAACCGTTGTTTAATCTTCTCTATAGTTTTTGTAATTCCAAGGTGTCCTCCACTAGGTCCATTGTGATATTCTTTCAAAACTTTCGGGATCATGGACTTCGGTACTATGATCAGCAGACGAGACTGTTTGCCATCTTCGCTTTCCCAGATACGATGAAGGTATCCATTAACGAGGTTTATGCTGTTCCATTGGGCCCAGTATGCTTTTGCAGTTGGACTCTCGCTACTTATTTGTTCCTTTGGTGGTCGTACCCCTTTTTCTTTGGCCATTACCAGCTTTGCAAGATCAGGGTCCTCCAGCTGATTGATTCTGATGCGGTGAGGAGTCCAATCATCTTCAGGTTCTATATTCAGTGATCGCACGTCGATTATACCTTTTTTCCTTCTGATTTGGAGCAATGTTTAAATTCCAGTGGACAAGGGCGATGTGATAATGCATCCGCATTTTTGTAGTGAATCCTCTTTCGGTGTTCTGTTGGTTGTTTCCATTTTGATGGGTTTACTTTTATCTTGCAATTTCGGGCAAAGTGACCCGCTTTTCTACAGTTGAAACATCTGCCTGTTGTATTTACTCGCTGTGCAGCAATTGTCTTCAGAGTCTTCAATATTTCTTCCATCAGCGCCGGTTGTTCCATCTCAACTCTTTGTACTTTGTGTGCTGGTTTACTTAGTAGCGAAACTGTTTCCTGTGTGAGGGCGTGCGAAACCGTTTCAGCAAACGTTCTTTTTGGCAATGCATATGTGGCGCGTTTGGTGTCCACATCACGAATTCCATTTATGAAACATTGAATTTTTACCCTCTCAATGTAATCCACAGGTGCATCAGCATTTGCCAAATGAGCCAGTCGTTCTATTTTAGTTGCAAACTCTTGCAATGACTCGTTCATCTTCTGACCCCTATTTTGCAGTTCGATCTGGTATATTTGTTTCCGGTGTTCACTACCATATCGTCTTTCTATCGCACTCATCAATGCCTCATAGTTGTCCCGTTCACAGTCTGGAATAGTCTGAAGGATTTCTGCCGCAGGTCCTTTCAATGATACACACAAGGACGCCACTTTGTCCGCTGCATTCCAGTTATTGGCCATTGCTGTCTTTTCAAACTGAAGTTTGAAAATTTGAAATGGAATACTTCCATCGCATATGGGTGCCTTCAATCTTTGATTATTTGTTGATGGTGCAGGGCCATGTAGTTGCAGTTCTCGCACACGATTACTTAATTGAAGAACTTCTGATTTTAAATTTTCTTCGTCATTTTTTAAAGTGCTTAATTCGTCTTCAAATTTTGAAAATTTCTCTTGCACTTGTTTTTGTAGTTGTGTAGTATTTTCCGTAATCTGTTGAACCAAACGCTTTTCTAACTGCGTATTATTTTCAATCATTTGTTGTGTAAGGCAGGACTTTAACTGTGATGTATTTTCAGCTATTTGCTGTGCCAGACGATTTTCTGTTTGCACTGTATTTTCTGCTATTTGCTTAATAGCCACTAACAGCATGTTCGTGTCTACACTTGTTGATGTTCGTTGTTCTTCTACTTTTTCTTCTACCTTTGTAGAAGTTCCTCGCCCATCAAATTCGAACTCGTCCACATTAATTCCATCCGCTTCCATTGCTTCACGTAGTCGTGCCTGCGGATCCGCCTTTTGTCCGCTTATCGGCAAATTACGCTCCTCCAGTTCCTTTTTTAATTGCTGAATTCTCAATTCTCCGAATTTAACCATCTTGAATTTGGATTATTTGACAATCCCACTTCTGGCACCAATTGTTACGAATTTACTGCTTGCTAGTTTACTTTGTTAGGTTCGTATCTCTGGATTGACAAATAAAACCAAAACTGTTTAATTTAATTCAACAACTCTTTATTTCACAACTCGTCTACACTATAGCAGTTTACTCTTAGCACTGATTGATTACGTTGGCGCTGCCACGGCTTATATAGCCACGCACTTCTCGCTGATGCCGACGTGTCCTTCTAGAATATTGGAAATTACCAGAACATAATGCTATACGGCGCCAGACTCAGCAATTGTTTAAGTAGACAAGCAGACAGTGCGGCGCCAGATGTCTATTGTTTCGACAAGCAGACAGCCGCGGCGCCAGATGTCTACAACAAGACAAATGCTATTCCATATACCTACAGCTATTGTTCATAATAAGGGATGCATATAGCAATACAAATACAACTTAATACTACTTTTGTAACAATATATTATTGTTCTGGTATCAACTTTCCCTACGTAACCATTTTATCCCCGAAATCGAGGGATATTCTGAACTTTTTCTATTTTTATACATATGAAAATGAACCCCACCTCAATAATTAGAAGTTAGCAAAATATATACAAATTTCCTTAAAGTGGAGAACTACCTGTAGCCGTACCCATTTTAAAACGTTTGTTTCGGGGATGCTATTCTAAAATCCTAAAACTATGTTTTTTTTTTAATTTCAGGATTGACTGGCTCTCAAAGGAAGGATCTCCTGGCTGTCAAATTGAGAAATGTATTTTGCAAAATACCACAACTCTTAACCGATTGGATTACAAGGATTTTGCGATTAGATTTTAGGATATATAAATTCATATGTATATACCATTCGTTGATTGCTTAATAAATATATTCAGAAAATCTCAGTCGCAACCGAGTTGTCAAACCGTACGGTCGCATTTTTCTTTTTCTTTCGCGGTCATTCTAGCGGTGTCTGTGTTATAACGCTACTTTACAGTTGTGCACAAATAACTTTTTTACTGTTAATTTCTCGTTGTGTTTATTTCTTATTATTAACTTGTGCTACATTCATACATTTTTGCATACATAAGAAGTAATATTTTCACAATGCCCCCTGGGGCCAACAATCTGGGTGATAATAGGTTTGCCCTATTATCCTCAGCCCAGAAGACTAAAAGAAAAAAGCCTGAACAAACAACGTTGGACCCATTTCCGGAACTCCCCATAACAAAGAAGGATGACCCCAAATACCTCGTCATTAAGTCGTGGGATGCCAGTAAACCTATTACTTCCATCTCCTGCTTCGCGACTTATAAAGGTATTCAATCTATCAGTAAAGATATTAACAACGTCTCGTCACTTCGCGATGGCAGCCTACTCCTCCTTGTAAAAAATCAAAAAATTGCTGATAAATTCCTTTTTACTAAGAATCTACCCGGTGCAGGTGCTGTTGAAGTTGCTCTTCACAGCACCCTTAACTCAGTCAAGGGCACAATTTATGCCCCCTTTATTTGCCAACTTAGCGACGATGAAATAATTGAAGGTCTCAAGGAACAAGGTGTCTCTGCAGTCCACAAGTTTAACAAAATAGTTAAAGGCGTTCGTGTACCTACTGGTGCCGTATTATTAACATTCAATAATTATACACTTCCTAACAGAATTGATGTAGCCTGGAGAACCCTTGATGTCCGTCCGTACTACCCTAATCGCTGCAAAACTTGCCAGCTATTAGGACACACCGCTAAACACTGCGTAAAAACTCCTTCCTGTGTCATTTGCAACCTTCCTCCTAACCACTCTCCTCCTTCTGATTGCACCAGAGTTTACTGCGCTAACTGCGCAGGTGAACACCCCTCGTCCTCAAATGCTTGCCCTAAATTTATTCAATCGAAAGAAATATTAAAAATTAAAACTATACACAAATGCACGGCACGATTCCGATTACTTTTGGCGGAGGGGTAAAACCGAATTTCCGGGAAAATGGGGTATGTACGGATAGGGGGGCTTCTCTAGAGGAGGAATATCCAAAAATTATGTAAAAATAGCTAATATTTTTAAAAATATTCACGTTTAAAAATTCAAAATTTGCCCTAAGAACACATGTTATTTCTCCATGTTTCACAGAATATTTTCACGTTTTTCACTCACTATATTTAAATATACACTCTTAACATTGAAATAAGTTCACTTTTCACTTTTATTTTGTAATTTTTCAGCCAAATTTAGTAATTTAAAATCACTTACCAAATTTATGGCTGAAAAGCTTAGAGTGTTTATATTTACGAGGAAAACCAGCATTGCCACACCTTAAAAACCAAAAGTGAAGGAATTTTTTAGCGTTTCACAGCGTTTTCTTTGTTTGTACTTTCGAGTGATTCATTTTTCTTTATTAACTATAAAAAAACTATAAAGAAGATTTTTCGAGCTAAAATTGAATATGTGAACACTTTTTTTTTTACATATATGAATAATATGTGATTTATATTTAATAAACACAGATAAGTAAAATCGTGTGATAATATTATATTATACATATGATTGTAATATAACATTTTTATATATCGCGTAGTAAACCTTTCTGCGTTGGCGGCCTTCGGCCGCGCTCTAAAAAAATAACCCTGGCCGAGCGAATACCAGGGGTGACTGAAGTATTTTCGCGTAGTACTCCTTTCTGCGTTGGCGGCCTTCGGCCGCGCTCTAAAAAAATAACCCTGGCCGAGCGAATACCCGGGGTGACTGAAGTACTTTCGCGTAGTACTCCTTTCTGCGTTGGCGGCCTTCGGCCGCGCTCTAAAAAAATAACCCTGGCCCAGCGAATACCCGGGGTGACTGAAGTACTTTCGCGTAGTACTCCTTTCTGCGTTGGCGGCCTTCGGCCGCGCTCTAAAAAAATACCCCTGGCCGAGCGAATACCAGGGGTGACTGAAGCACTTTCGCGTAGTACCCCTTTCTGCGTTGAAAATAAAAAAAATATATTGGCTTTTCGGTATAAAGTGGTTATAATTTATGGTTATCATGCACTCAAAATTTAAGTTTTCGTTATAAAATGGAAAATTTTGGTTATTATATCTATCCGCGATTTCCATTTATTTTTGATGATACATTGGTTTGTATTTTAGGTGACAATATATATATTTTTATATTTAAAATATGAGTTTGAGTGCATAATAACCAAAAAATATAACCACTTTATATCCAATATTGAAATAAAATTTAAGTTTTCGTTATAAAATGGATAAATTTTGATTATTATATCTGTCAGCGATTTCCATTTATTTTTGATGATACATTGGTTTGTATTTTAGTCGACGATATATATATTATTATATTTAAAATATGAGTTTTGGGTATGAAGTGGTTATATTTTTTGGTTATCATGCACACATATTGAAATAAAATTAAAGTTTTCGTACTGTACTGTATACTTCACACTTTATTACGTAATATTATTAGGGGTATTCTCTTGCTCTTGCAAGATTGCAGATTGCAAAAATACTACACCGAAATATACAAGGGCACGAGAGCACCCATTGCAGAATCTAATGATATATGAGCGACTCATTCAGTCAATTTATTGTAAATGACTATTGTGCATGGCTATTGTGAATTGGCGCACCTTCTGCATACATTTTTAACAAAAAAACTGTAACAAAACTTTATAATTTAAATAGAAATTATAAAATCTAATTAAAATTTACCTTTCTCAACAATTTAACGACGTAATATGTCTTTATGTCAAATGACAACTACAACAGGGTTGCAATTTTATTTTTGCGTGACATTGCACGCAAATATACATGTATTTTGGTCTATTTTACAGCCATTGCAAATATTTTTCTGCATGTGTTTGTTGTTGTGCCGTTGTAAATCTGCAATTCTTGCACCGTGCACCGGGTTTTGCAAGAGCAAGAGAATACCCCTATTATATAATATTATTTACACATATGTATATACATATAATATTAATACATGTATATAATATTACTTATTTGCTGAATAAATTTAAAAAAGAAAATATTCATATGCATGAATAGAGGAATTTTTGCGAAAAAGAGGAATTTCAGCGAATTGCCTTATCATCACATGGCAGCGCTCCATTTCGTCGTAATTTTTGGTAAACAAATGAGGTTCACACAAATGTAAAATGTGATTTTTAAAATAAAGATTTTTTAGGTAAAAAACGTGCTAAAAGAGTAAAATATAGGCTTATTTAAAAGATTATAGTGCAATTCAATTAATTTGATGCGAAAAATGGGAAAAAAGTGTGTTTAAAGTGGTGAAATAACTCCTTGAAATGGTCCAATTTTGCGAATTTTTGAACTTTAAGGCCGAATATATCCTAAACTAAGCGTTTGCGGACCCTATAATATGTTTTTTAATCAGGAGGACTTCCTCTTTCCAACGGTACCTTCAAATCGCGGCGCCAAAGAAATCGGAATTGTGCCAAATGCACCATGCGTGACGCCATTACCATGTATAAAAATCAACTTCCTTCCACCCCATCCCCCTTCTCCTTCGCCAACGTGGCAAAAATACAAACTAACAGTGATATAAATACATATTCAAAAAATCCTAATAACAAAGATAATACTTCAATATCAAAAAACTCTAACCTCAATAATACGCAACAACAACAAAAACTAACAGCGATTCATCCTCCACCAACAATCCATTGCATCACATAGAACTTCCAGAAACTTCAAAGAACTCCCCTCTTCTATACCCTCCATCCTTGGATTCTTCCCCCTCCCCTCTTTCTCTCCTCTTTCCCACATCTCATCGCCCTCCTCACACACCTTATCTCCCCTGGCATCTTTTGCCATCTCCCCTCTTGCCCATAACACCCATCCAACTTCCTCCTCCCTTTCATCTCCGTCACCCTCGTTGATGGAACAATAAATTCCCATAACCTCACATTATTATTTTTTCTTTATTTTTCTATCCATGTTATCCATCCTTCAGTGGAATATGAACGGATACTTAAATAATTACATCGAACTCTAACTTTTGTAAACTCATTGTGCCTATTCCCCTCCTAATGAATCTTTCACTTTAAGTTATTTCAAAAGTTCACTAGGTTAACCTCCTTTTTTCCGATTTCTCTCCTCAATTCTCCTCGTGGCAATCTACTATATCCGCAAGATATAGCCTTAGAATTTGCTTTTCAAAATCAGTACAATTTAATCTGACTTCCCTAATATCAGTCACCAAAACTATGCTGATGATTTAGTATTATTTTCTAATTCCTCCGATTTGTCCGTTGTTACGTCTTCCTTTTCTAAAATCTTATCCCTCTTATTCCATTGGTTCGGTTCTTCAGGCACGCCAATTTCTTCCTCTAAATCTAAGTTATTACATATTTGTAAGAAACATCATTGTAATACAGGCTTTGTTCGTAAATGCATCATGACGCGCATCATGACGATTCCATAACAAACAGAACGTTCAGAAATGCCAATATTGCAGCACTGCAATAATCAAGCGTTCAAAAAGACAACACTTCTATCAGCTGTCACTCATAATTTCTATCAAAAAATTGTTTACTGCATTTAACTATGATGTCTGACGAAAAGTAAGTGCAAAACTGTTTTATTTTAATTTTTGTATTGAAATTTAGTTAAATTATGTTAATAATAATTGTATAAATTATTATTTTTAAATTTTTAGAGAAAATCTCAGTAATGCGGAGACACAGTTATTGCTAACAGCCGGTTTCACGAAATTTTCTAATTGAAAATTAAGTTTCATTTAATTTTAACTTTGATTTTTATTTAACTTTGCACTTAAGTTTGCAGCGTTTCACCATTATTCATAATTGGCAACCCAAAAATGACAAAGCAGGGATGTTAGTAAGAATAACAGCTGATTTATGTAAACAAATAAATTGTACTGATTAATAAAAATGGAGAGTGTAGCTCGAAGCAAGAATTTTTCATCAAGTGACATTTCTACTTTGCTAAGCCTAGTGCATTTTTTCTTTCCCTCATTATACGAGAGTGACGATTTATAAATATATTTATTAAAACCTCGTACTCCGTATCACTTTCGTCGTCAGATTCCATTTTTTACAATATAAGTATTTATCTTCTGCTACTTGCAAATCAGCTGATTGGCAAGTTCGAGCGCTCGAAAAATAATATCCCTGGTCGGTCCAAAACCCCGGTGTTCAAAATTCTTCTGTGTCCAAATTCTTCTTCTTTCTGCAATAATAATGAATTATAAATTTTCCTAGTATGTATTTCTCATTTTTGCCAATTTACGATCAGACTCGTATATTGCGAATATCGATATTTTTATTTTTCCAATTATTATTATTTTTATATGTATTTCTCATTTTTACAAATTTTCTTTCTGACTCGAATATTGAGAATATCGATATTTTAATTTATTTTTATTTTTCCAATTAATAACATAAAATTAGATAACGCGCCATACATATTCGTTATCATCACATGGCAGCGCTCCATTTCGTCGCAATTTTTGGTAAACAAATGAGGTTCAAACAAGTGTAAAATGCAATTTTTAAAACAAAGATTTTTTAGGTAAAAAACCTGTTAAATGTGTAAAATGTGGTTTTATTTAAAAGTTAATAGTGTAAATTAATTAATTTGAAGTGAAAAATGTGAAAAAAGTGCGTTTAATGTGGTGAAATAGCGTCTTGAAATGGTCCAATTTTTGCGATTTTTCGGACTTTAAGGTCGAATATCTCGTAAACTAAGCGTTTGCGGACCCTATAACCCTATATATTTTTTAATCAGGAGGACTTCCTCTTTCCAACGGTACCTTCAGATCGCGGCGCCAAAGTAATCGGAATTTTGCCAAGAACATAGCCACACCCACACTTACCGTTAGTAATATAAATTTTATCTGTACAGATAGTTTTAAGTTCCTAGGCTTAATATTACACTCTAAGTATTCATTTAAGCAACATTGTCAATATGTAAGAAGACTATTTGTTACCAACATCTCCGATAAAAAACATATTGCCTGAATCTGGACTGCCTTTTTAAAAAAGACAATATGAGTACAGTTTATATAATCTCTATCAACAATGATCCTGCTCAGCTTTTAATGAACCCAACTATTATCCCACCAGTCAGCCGAAAGCCTATGATGCTAGTGCTGCGTACTATAGTTTATATAATAATTTGTTTATTATGTAAGCTTTAATAAAATAAAATAAAATATTCAGAAAACAAATTTTGTTTGTTTATGATATATATATATATATTTTCACTCAAATTGCTACTCAGTTATTTGTAATAATTTATTTGTAACATATATCATCCAAGTTGTCTAACAGCCTTGGAAACGGCCGTTCGCCTTCATACGTTCAAAAGACTTTTGCGCATCGTAGTTCCTACAAACAAAACGAATTTAAATACTTGTACGAAAAATTTCACCGTTTTTTTACTTGTAAAACTGAGCATAAGCCTCCTTTTTAGGACTGTTAATCAGAAAACTCCAGGCAACTGTTACGACTGCAGTTAGGGCAATAGCAACAGTCAAATTCTTCTTGATGGTTGCATTATGCAGGCCACGTAAAACCGGCTTAGTTGCACTTACAGTAGCTGGAGCGTTGGCCATTGTAATTTCTGAAGAAAAAATGTTACATAACGTTGATTTATCAATACAGTAATTCAAGTGATTTAATTGGTTATGTTTATAATTAACTCGAAAGTTCAAATATATTGACACTTAAGAAGTAAAAAACTGTAACTTTTAACGTAATTACGCAAACTTATTGAATAATACTACCTTACGAAATGAATAGAATATAAATTAACAATCGTGAACTAGAGATGGTAAAATTTTTAGGCTTTCAATGTAGTATGGATTCTTCAATAACACAGCACCGTGACCAACAATTGACGTTGTCTAGAAAGCTTTATTACGATATGGCCACTGCATGTTATCAATGTTCAGCAATTTCATATCGAAAATTATTTTGTCATGATAACAAACTCCCTTATAGGGCCCATATACGACACACATGAGCGTTCGATCTTCACACAATGAACATGTGCGACAGGCAAGAGGAACATTTCTTCAAATTTATTTCTAATGTAGCACTTTTATCGATTTCTTTGTATTTTGTTAAGTTAAGTTATTCCAACTTTTATTTTTCTCAATTTTAATTTTATTTTTATCACTTTTCGTTTGCCAAATTGGCAATTTATTTTTTATAAGATCAATAATTTCTGATACGGAATCTTTATTAAGGGGGGAGCCTACATTTGAACTTTCAAACAATCAATTTTTTTGCTTAAATCTCTTTAAAAACTATCTAAGAATATGTCCCCAAAGTTGTAGATGGGAGTTCGAAATATTATCGAAGCTAGAAGGGAAATAGTGACTAAGCGTCTAGCAGATATATGAGCGCTTGCGCAAAAATCGAAAACTTTGAAGCGCGATTTCTCGGTTTTGCATTTTTACGATTATTCTTAATTGGCGGGAAGAATAGAAAAAAAAACTAAACGTCGTATGGAATTATGGCAAAGTTTATTATCATTGGCATAAAATTATCTTCTATTTAAACTAAAAAAAATTAAGAAAAGTGAAGTTTGAACATATTTTTAAACAACATAAAGTAAAATTTTTTGGTCAAAAACCAATATTTTTTTAATATAAAAAAAAATTAAAAATTTTACACATTTTTGTTTGAATTTTCTTAGTTTAACTAATGATAAATTACTAAAAAAATATGAATCTCTTTAAATTTTTTGTTCCTGATAGAAAATGCGACCTGCATCCTGCCCGCCGTCCGAAAAATGCACATCCGAGACGCATCGGGCAATTGATTCCCAAAGGCAGAATATCAAAAATTTCGTATCCAAAACATTTGTGAAAGATGTTCAAATATATAACCATGTATAAAGCCTAGAAATTTCACTTGAATCAATTATTTCTTTCCCTCTCAAAAAATTCCTTCAAAAAATCGTTTTTTTGAATCCTTTAAAGCGGGCTCCCCCCTTAACACTTGCCATTGTTCGTCCGCGATCTTCACTGTTCGGCGACACTAGAGAAATGAGATTTTGCGCGCACACACAACGCCATGCACGAAACACATGTGCGCGCACCGATCGTAAAAAATCAAACACTTCCGCGAACATGGATCGGTACGCGCTCAAGCCCATACACGAGTAAACCGCATGCGCACACATACCGATCGAACGCACTTGTGTGTCGTGTATGAGCACTTTTATAATAACTTGGCAATTTTGCCGTCAATAGATTTGACAATAGTTGGCAATATTGGATGGGAAGATACGGCGTAAGGCCTGTTCAAATGAAAAAAAATTCATTGAGTCAAAATGTTGGTGAGAGAGGGGCGACAAGTACTGGTAAAAGATATTGAAATAGTGATGACAGAGATAAAGAGATGCTCAACTCATATATCATTGGAAGCTAGAGAGCAATTGCTAAATGTCGAAACCTCTTGAACTTTGATCGAGTTTCTCCATATATTAAACGGCCTCTATATAGTAATTTTTAATCTTTATAAATGTTGGTTCTTTTAATTTTTTCAATTATTTTGTCCGATCTGGCCATAATGTAAAATGTTATAAGAAACGTTAATTTTGAAACGCTCCCACAATGGAATAACATCTAGATCTCTCTCCACAGGTCCTCCCCCTGTGGATCCGCCTTTGTATAGTATACTAGTGGATCTGGCCACGCTGTGATATACATTTTATACTATACTATTAGCGGGATTCTGTAACCAGTCTTTAGTCTCTGTTTGAGACATTTTGAGGTAAAATCTCAATTTGTTACTAGTTACTATTCACTTAACAGACCTGATAGTTAGCAGGTCACAAAACCAAAAAGAACTCTTGTCTGCAATTTTCATTATACTGAATAGATATCATCATAGATGTTAATCGGTTGTCGTTTTTTTATATTTTGTAAGCAACTCAAACACGAAAAGGTTAAAAATAAATCAATTTTACATAAATTTCGTAAATATTATGAAACCAAGTCAACATATATTTTAATTTTTATTGATAATTGTGTTTTTTGACTGTGTTATAGAAAATTTAATATTTGTTATCGACATATTTATTTCCATTTAAGTGTAAAAACATCTCTGAATAATGGAATGTAATAGATTTTGTGACTGTCACTTACAGAATAGCAAAATCGTGTCAAGTTTCACAAATTGTCTCTAACGTAAAATGTAATAACCGTGCGATTCTGTAACGTGAGACAGTCTCAAGTCTCTAAATTTGAGTTTTTAAGTTAGAGACAATTTTTGAGACTTGAGACGATTTTTCTATTCTGTAAGTGACAGTCACAAAATCTATTACATTTCATCATTCAGAGATGCTTTTACGCTTGCATGGAAATAAATATGTCGATAACAAATATTAAATTTTCTATAACATCGTCAAAAAACATAGTTATCAATAAAAATGAAAATATATGTTGACTTTGTTTCATAATATTTACGAAATTTATGTAAAATTTATTTATTTTTAACTTTTTCGTGTTTGAGTTGCTTACAAAATATAAAAATACGACAATCGATTAATATCTATGATGATCTCTATTCAGTATATTCAAAATGGCAGACAAGAGCTCTTTTTAGTTTTGTGACCGGCTAACTACCAGGTCTCAATATTTTGAGACTAACGCTAGAGACTGTTTGGTGAACAGTAACTAGTCTCAAATTGAGACTTTGCCTCAAAATGTCTCAAATAGAGACTAGAGACTGGTTACAGAATCCCGCTATAAATTTGGAGACTTGAGACTGTATCACAGTACAGAATCGCACGGTATATATACTCATATAACAATCTATTCAATACAGTGAAAATTCCATTTACGAATAAAGGCGAAACCGTTTTTGACGGTAGAAAAATGCAATTGATTAACTTTAGGTTTGATTTTGAATATGTTCATATAAATAAATGTCAAGAAATAACAAATTTAAGGCTGCTTTCTCGGTTAGGTTAACAACATTTTTCAATTCTATTTAAAAAACGCAAATTTATCGCATACCCGTAAAATGTCGTATATCTCTTTTTTATCGTCACAGTAAAATTGTTTTCTGAATTTCCTTACAAAGTAATGTATCTTATGTCAATTTAGTAATAATTTTAATGCAACTTCAATAGAATATGTATTTTTGTTTAAAATATGTACTTAAAATGTATTTCAGTAATCAGCACCAAGTGTTTCTTCAAAGAACCAACCAATAAAACACCAGGTAAAATCTAAAAGAATGATTTTTAAGAAATTTTGAATTTTTTTTTAATGAATCGGAGTTATCAGGCTTTTAAGGGTTAAGGGCAAAACGTCAATTATATATGTGTATACATTTTCATACATTCTGTAGGAGTTCTTTTAATATCCCCACTAGGCGAATTTGGCTGTTGTAGTTTTAGTGGTTTATGCTATGTTCGGACCGACAATGAAAACATGTTTTCGTGGGAAAAACTGGTTTGCGCCCTAAAACTTTTCGTCCATGTAAAATCTACCAAACGAAAACACATTAGGGGGACTCTCTCGCTCTTGCAAAACCCCTGCACGGTGCACGAGTTGTAGATTTTTCCATATAATGCTACGGCACAACAACAAACACACGCAGAAAAATATTTGCAAAGGCTGAAAAATATGTCAAACGAAAACCCAAGTTTATTTTCGTATTCACGCAAAAAAAAATTATTGTAACCCTGTTTAAGCTGTCATTTTACTTGAATACATATTTTGACGTTAAATTGTTGAGGAAGGTAAGTTTCAAATAGATCTTATAATTTCTATATGGGAGAAGCCCTACTCATTGAATTGTGGCAAAACAAAATTAGTGCTCTTCGCGGGCCATTATTAGGGCATCCAAAACTTACCATTATCGTTGCTCAATATGTAAAGAAATAAATTTGTGAGTTGTCAGTGAAAATTCATCGAAAACACACATTGTCGGTCCGAGCGACTTAGATTCCACAACCCACAAATGACAAATGTTTTCAATGTCGGCCCGAACATAGTGTTAGAAGTATGTACAATTAACTTACCCACTGGTGCCCCTTGTTGCTGCGATCTCCTGTGCCAAACTAGAATTTCAGATCTTAAATAAGTGCTTAGTTATGGCACTTTATATGCTTTCCGTTAACGGTGATTTGTGGGGGGTGGTAGTAGTAAAGTCTCAATTTGTGACTAGTTACAAAACAGTCTCAAGTTCTTAGTCACAAAATATTATCTCAAATTTGTGACCTGATAGTTAGAGGGTCACAAACATAAAACGAGCTCTGGTTTGCCATTTTGAATATATTGAATAGAGATCATGACAGTTCTTAATCGATTGTCGTTTTGTATATTTTTTAAGCAATTCAAACACGAAAAAAGTTAAAAATAAATACATTTCACATAAATTTTGTAAATATTCTGAAATAATGGCTAAGTTGTTTGAGAAACTAGTTTTGCCGCAGGTGAATTACGCCTTCAAGAATACGATCTCGACCAAGCAACATGGATTCTTTGGCGACAGGTCTACGGCTACAAACCTTTACCTGTATGTCGACTACGCACTGAGAGCGTTGGAAAAGGGTGAAACAGTTCACACTATCTACACGGACTCCAGCAAAGCCTTCGACATGGTGGATCATGAGCTCTTAATAGAAAAGATGGATCGCTACGGAGTGGCAGGAAACGTATTGAGCTGGTTCAACTCGTACTTGACTGGGAGATCCCTGCAGGTGCGAGTCAATGGCAATGTGTCGTCCGAGTTTAAATTGTTTTCCGGGGTTCCACAGGGTTCCCATCTGGGGCCAGTGCTGTTTAGCATATTTGTAAACGACATTGGGACCAAAATGTCGACGGGCTTTCTACTTTATGTTGATGACCTCAAGATATTCAGAAAGATAAGCACTGTGGAACATATTAGCGTATTACAGCACGACCTCGATAGACCTGAGGAGTGGTGCGATGAAAATAAATTAAGTTTGAATTTAAAAAAGTGCGTGGTAATGTTCTTGTCATGGTCCTTGAGTCGTCGTACAGCAGTTTACCGTATTGCTGATCATCAGCTAGAAGAAGTCACAGTTGTAAAAGATCTTGGTCTCATGATCGATAACGCACTAAATTTCACCGGGCACATTGACAAAATTACTTCACAGGCATACAGGACACTCGAGTTAATTTTCAGATGTGGTGATGACTTCAGGAATGCTGATACTTTCGTAAGGCTGTACACGACCTTGGTGCGTCCGATGTTGGAGTACTGTTCAGTGGTTTGGTCTCCCCATACCGACTGCCTCATTGACAAAGTGGAGAGAGTGCAGAAGAAACTCTGTAAATATGTCGCGTACTTCCTGGGACGTAAAGGATGGGTCGGAGGCTCGGAGGAGGTTCGTGGTCAATTTGGGATTTGTGACCTGATGAGTCGGAGACAAGTATCAGATCTCTTGTTTGCTTTTAAATCACTAAATGGATTAATCGACTCTACGGAAATATTGGAACAATTCGGCATTGTAGGCCGTATGCCTGGTTTGAGGTCGCACAGACTGTTAAAAGCAGTTAACTCATCGAAGAACTACGTGCGGGGTGGACCGAGGAGCAGGGTTGTAGATTTAGTAAATAGACACTATGAAAATATTAATATGTTTGGTTGTACATATGCGAGCTACGTCTCTAGGGTTAAGGAATTAATTAATAATGTATCAATACAGTATCATTAATGTGTGATTTGCCTAGTCATGGGTATGCCTTCTGTTTTATTTTTTAATTTTTGTTACACTTTTCTGTACAAAGCCGATTGGCGTGAATTAATAAATAAATAAATAAATAAAATCAACATATATTTTTATTTTTATTGGTAATTATTCTTTGGGACTATGTTACAGAAAATTTAATATTTTTATCGACATATTTATTTTCATTCAAGTCTAAATGCATCTCTAAATAACGAAATTTAATTTTATTGCAAATCCGTCTCAAGTCACAAAAATTGCTTTAGTTAAAAACTTAATTTTAGAGACTTGTGACAGTATCACAGTACAGAATTGCTCATTTACTCTATTCACCATTCTAGACTACACTCACTGCCAATAAAGCAGATATCTTCATATTGTTTAATATTTCTTAAGAGAAAACATTGTAATATCTGACGTTGTTATAATAGTCGTTTTGTTTTAAATATTTTCCATTTAACAGAAATAATGAACGTAGTTTGTGATTTTGGAAGTCGCTTGCCAGATGAATTCAAATGCCTTGCTTTTTATATAATTGTTTGTATAAGTTATCGTGAATTAAATCTCACGATGACCATTTAGTCGACGACACATCCGTCGACGCAACCTTCACTCAGGTCGCTCACACTAATGTAATCCGATACCTTACACGAACCGCTGAGGCAACATAATTATGTTTACGCAGTCGACTGCCAAATATTCCATGTGAACCGCTGTGTCAGCATAACTGCGTTCACACGGTGAACGACTGTAAATGTTCCATCGAATCGCTATGTCAGCAGAATAGAATTCGCACAGGCAAAGCGGTGGCAGAACGGTAGCAGCGCAGCGCAACGCCGATGGTTAGTTGTAGGCTAAGAAATTATTGTAAAGTTTAGTTTTAAGACTCACGTCAAACGAACAGCCAGTGAGCTGTAATAAATAAAGAACCATTAAAGCTAAAATCGTTTAATTGGCGCCCAACGTGGGGCTCGCGAAAATTAAGTCGAAAGTTTACAAACAAACAGTAGTGTAACGCAGTAAAGGACACTCCAGCCTTAACATCCTCCTCGTCACCAGGAACGAATTTTCTTTGGGCAGCGTTATCTAACCCGAATTACCCTTGGGTAGCGGATGGAGCGAAATCACCAGCGATAATCCTGGGAATTCTTCGGCA
This sequence comes from Bactrocera dorsalis, assembly GCF_023373825.1. Classification (NCBI taxonomy): domain Eukaryota; kingdom Metazoa; phylum Arthropoda; class Insecta; order Diptera; family Tephritidae; genus Bactrocera; species Bactrocera dorsalis. The sequence goes on along the minus strand of NC_064303.1, from coordinate 75,903,509 downwards.
CCACTACCTAATAGACTAGAACGTGAAACAGCTGGAATCCTGCAATAATTATAAGGATATTTTAAGGATGGAAAGGTGAGTGAAGTGCTTATCTCGTTCTAATTAAAAAAAAAAAAAGTGAAATACGGAGGTGAGAATACAACGTTTGCGAATTGTGAAGGAATGAATAACGTTTAATAAAATAAAGTGAAATTGAATTACAAATTTTTAAGGGAAGTAGATGAATAGGGAGTTAGAAGACTTGTTCAGAAAACTTAATTTGGAGAATACAGAAGAACAAATCATGAACGCCGAACAAGTACATAGGTGAGTTGGTTAGAGCAGAGGTGGGCAGGGCATTAGCTGCCCAAAAACTAGAATTCGATAGGAAAATAATTGCAATTCAGAACCAGGTTGCTCTGACGAAGCCAAAAATTGAAAAATTCACAAAGGTGGCCATCGTACCTGCGATATCTTGTGAAATTACACTTGATGCAATATAATCTCTTCCAGATTTTTTGGGTCACCCGGGCACCTATGTGTCCTGGCGTGAAGCTGCACACAACGCATACGAGTTATTTAAAAGATATGATGGCAGCGAACGTCACTACCAAGCGGTTACTATTCTTAGAAATAAGGTACGAGGTGCAGCCGACGCAGTACTTTCGTCTTTCAACACCGTACTGAACTTTAATGCAATAATCTCCCGCCTCGACTTTACCTACGCAGACAAGCGTCCCATATATCTCATCGAGCAAGAGCTATCCACACTGAGGCAAGGTTCAATGTCGTGCTTAGAATTCTACGATGAGGTAGAAAAGAAGCTAACTCTGTTAGCAAACAAAACTATTATGTCCTACGAATGCGGTGTGGCGGACACCATAAATGAAAAGTATAGAGCCGATGCGCTCAGGGTATTCATATCAGGTTTAAGAAAGCCTCTATGCGATATCCTTTTCGCGTCGAGACCATCAGATCTTCCATCTGCCCTGGCCTTGGCACATGAGGTAGACGCTAATGAACGCTACGCTTTTGCTACGAATTTTGCGAATAGATCACATGAAGGTTCGTACAACAAAAAAACTGGCACTATTCAGAACTCCAGTAATCAAAAGACTTTTAACTCTGAGTCCAGTACGGGTCATAAAAATCCACATTATTCAGTCGCTAAGCAAACCAGGCAGGCCAGTCAAACATAGAATTCGGTTAGTAACTTGAAATCTTATACCAATAATAACTATTCTGGTCAAAGGCGCGTCGAGCCTATGGAAGTAGATCCTTCCATATCCCAATATAAACGCCTATCTAATAGTCCTACCCAAAATCAAAATAGCAGGTCGCAGCGAAATTTGCAGAAACGTACAGCGAATTCGGGACGATACACCGGACCTAAGTTACAACGAGTAAATCATCTAAATGACGAAGTTGATTTACTTAACGAAGCCACATACGATAAAGAAGCAGAACAAGCTGCCGATAACATTGAAAATGATGAGCTCAAGTTATTAGAGAAAAGTCCCTCCTTCCCTGGATTTCAAGGACAATAGGGGGGAAGGAAGTCAAACTCCTTGTCGATACATGGGCATCAAAGAGTTATATCAAACCCCTACCGGAGTTAAAAGGAATACAATCGGTCCAGAATCCATTTTCAGTCAAATCAATTCACGGAGTTACCCCTATCAATCAAAAATGCCAAGTTAAAATTTTCGGAGTAGTAACAGAATTTTTTATATTACCCAATCTGACATCGTTCGATGGTGTGATTGGTCTGGATTTATTGAACAGGGTACACGCGAATATAAACATAAAGACAAACACGATTAAACATGTCTTTGGCAAGGAGGTTATTTTATTCATCAATAGCCAGGACATAAGTCATTTACAGCTACAGGTCAAGTCAATTCCTAAGCATTTAGAAAAGGCGTTCGTCAAAGTAATTGGCGGTGTAAATGGGGTATTTGCAGATCCCAATGAGGCACTTCCATACAATACTAATGTAGTTGCAACGATTCGCACAGAAAATGAGGAACCGGTATACTCAAGGTTATACCCATATCCACTGGGCGTTTCGGATTTCGTAAATAACAAAATTCAACACCTTTTGGTGAATGGCATCATTCGACCTTCTAGGTCCCCATATAACAACCCTATATGGGTCATGAAGAAGAAAGGACTTGATGAAAACGGCTCGGAGAAAAAACGATTAGTTATAGATTTTCGTAAACTGAACGAGAAAACTATCAGTGACAAGTACCCGATCCCCGATATTACAGGAATATTGTCCAATCTAGGCGGGAGCAAATTTTTTACCACTCTAGATCTGAAGTCAGGTTTCCACCAGATTAAACTATCGGAGCGCGATTGAGAGAAGACTGCCTTCTCAGTGAAGAACGGAAAATATGAATTCTGCAGGCTGCCTTTCGGCCTGAAGAATGCTCCCGGTATTTGTCAGAGGGCTATAGACGACGTGTTGAGGGAACACACAGGAAAAAACTGTTTCGTGTACGTGGACGATGTCATTATATTCTCGAAGGATGAACAACAACACTTGAAAGATGTTGAAGCAATATTAAGAAGTTTATTCGAAACCAATATGAGAGTTTCGGCAGAAAAGTCCAAATTTTTTAAAAGCGAAGTTGAATACTTAAGATTTTTGGTTTCGCAAGGAGGAATTAAAACATGTCCTGACAAGGTCGACACAATTCGAAATTTCCCTCAGCCCCCCACTTTAAGAGGGCTGAGATCATTTTTGGGCTTGGCGGGGTATTACCGCTGTTTTATAAGAGATTTCGCCAAGATAGCAAAACCCCTGTCGAATATTATGAGGGGCGAATACGGTCGAGTTTCTGCGTCACAATCAAAAAAAATCAAAATAGATTTAACTGACGAACAGGAAAGGCCTTCAATATATTAAAGGAAATTTTAGCATCTGAGGACGTAACATTAACTTATCCGGATTTTAGTAAATCATTCGATTTGACTACGGATGCATCTTCACACGCTATAGGTGCCGTCCTTTCGCAGGAGGGCCAACCTATTACCATGATTTCTCGCACCTTGTCCAGTAGCGAGGAGCATTACGCGACCAATGAACAGGAATTACTAGCCATTGTAAAGGCATTAAAAACGCTCAGAAACTACCTTTACGGAGTTCCCAAGCTTAGAGTGTTTACAGACCACCAGCCGCTAACCTTTGCGGTTTCCGACAGAAATCCAAACTCGAAAATTAAGAGATGGAAAGCTTTCATTGATGAGTGCAACGCGAAGCTCATCTACAAACCCGGTAAAGAAAATGTGGTTGCAGACGCACTATCTAGGCAGCACATAAACGCCCTAGATAGTGCAAGTGTTGAAACAATTCACAGTAAAGAGTCGTCAACCAATACAATCGAAAAAACTGTTAAGCCGGTAAATTACTTCCGCAACCAGATCCTTATAGAAAAGGGTGTAGAGCCGCAGAGAAGAACTTTCATAATTTTTTGAAAAAAAACACGACACCTCATTTCATATCAAACAACGGACGATTTGGTGAAACTCCTACAGGAGGCTGTGAAAGTTGGCGTGGTTAACGCAATTTACAGCAATCTGCATACTTTAGCACAGGTTCAGCATAAATTAGTTGAACTGTTTCCAACCGTAAAATTTAGATATACAGAGAAGTTCGTCAATGATATTACAGATATAAACGAACAACAAGAAATCATTGCGGCCGAGCATAATCGAGCGCATCGAGCGGCACAGGAGAATACAAAACAGATACTAGAAGACTATTTTTTTCCAAAAATGGAAAAGAAGGCTAAGCAGTTTGCTGCAAACTGCCGTGTGTGCTCTCAAGCAAAATATGACCGCCACCCAAAAAAGCAACTTATTGCTCAGACACCTATACCAAAATATTGTGGAGAAATGTGGAGGACATTGATATATTTTCCACCGGATCAAAGTACTTTTGCATCGACAAATTTTCAAAGTTTGCGATAGTGCAGTCACTTAGGTCTAGAATGATAGTGGATGTAAAGCCACAGCTTTTACAGTTACTAAACATGTTTTCAAGTACGAAAACCATTTATTGTGACAACGAAAAGTCACTAAATTCGCACAGCATTAAGGCCATTCTAAAAAATCATTTCGACATTGACATCGCGAATGCTCCACCCTTACACAGTACATCTAACGGCCAGGTAGAGCGATTCCACAGCACACTGATGGAAATATCGCGATGCCTTAAACTTGATCAAAAACTGGACGATATCGAGGAAATAGTCCTTCTAGCCACAATAAAATATAATAACTCTATTCATACGGTGACTGGGGAGAAACCCATTAACATTTTTCGTTCGGCAAAAGCCAACACACAGATATCATCTCGCCTGAAAAACGCACAAGATAAGGAATTAGTAAACCAAAATAAACAGAGACAGGATAGAGAGTTTCAGATGGGGCACAAAGTGCTGGTCAGAAACAATAGGCGACTAGGCAATAAATTGACTCCTCTCTATACCGAAGGAAACGTTGAAAGAGACTTAGGCACAACGGTGCTTATAAGAGGGAGGAGGGTCCATAAGGACAACCTTCGCTGAAATTAGATAAACAAAAAATTTTAATATTCTTTCAGGATCATTTATTAGATTTGAAAATTCATATGCTTTTAGGATTACTTTAGAATTGGTTATAGCCATATTAGTATCGGCATCGACGGGACGGGACGGATAATAGACTACTCCAAGGGAAAGTACATTCCGGTTGTTGAAGGGGAACTTGTAATCTGGGAGAACTTCGGACACATCAAACACGTTACTAACCTGACACTATACAAATTTCTAAGAGACGAGACAATTAACGCTACAGAACACTTTCCTCAAACACATATGAAAAAGTTGTTGGAAGCAGGCATAAACCAGATAAGTAGACTAATACAGACGGTAAATACTCATCACAGGCATACGAGAAATTTAAACGCACTAGGGACAATACTGAAGTACATTACTGGGACTCCCGATCATGATGACTTCGACAGACTTACGAACACAGCGGAACAACTGATTGACTCAGAGGACCGACAGTTTACCATTAACACCGAAATACAAAAGGAAATAAACAGCCTAACAGTTACAGTAAATAAAATCTTGAAAGCAACAAAGCAAAGAGAAATAGACACAGGTCATCTTTATGACGTACTTATGGCCAGAAATAGAGCAATAATAACTGAACTAGATAACCTAATTACATCCATTACTTTCGCAAAAATTGGTACTTTGAACCTTTGCTTGTTTTAGTCTGAATCTGTGTCAAATTTATTGATAAAATCAGATTTTGTACTAAACTTTGGCACTTGTTGCCTAGATTTCAGTGTAGAGCGTATAAAAAGATCACGAGATTGGGGGCCAATAACTTTAGAAGATGCCTCTGTCACCAGTTTGACGATTCTCTCGACTGCCACGGTGTGAGAGGGGAATTCACTAAATTTCCATACCTCTGCAGTGTCTCCCGACAGCCCTTTTATGAGTTCTTCGTTAGAAACTGAACAAAGAACTGGTGGAACAGTCAAGGTAATAGTCTTCCAGTTAATCATACCGTAATAAGTATTAGCTTTGAAATTCAGCTTTGGCACTTTATTACATCTAACTCTTCCATTTATGGTGTCAGACTCTGCTTCTCTGGCTGCCAGAAGACGGTCAAGGGCCAACTTTCTGACTTCTATCCGTTCGTCAGTCATCATACTAAGAATGTTTTCGGGAAGATCAAAGAAAGCATTCTGCTGTTGAATGGATGAATCGACAACCTTGCGCAGTTTAGCGGGTAAGTATCTCGACCTTTGAATTGCAGCATAGAGATGGCCACACACAAAGGTGAGTAAACTGTAAGTATGTACTTGACCAAAATCTTTATTTCCTTTGTTGGTTTGTCAGTAGAAATGTATAATCTCAGAATTCTATTTGCACAGGTGAGCCAGCGAGATTTGCACATGTTACCTGGATGCATCGACGCTAAATCTGAGGAAAATTGACCGGAAATAACAGCTTCTGATATTTTATAGAGATAAGCTTGGTCTGTGCTAAGTTGGGTCGGATTAATAACCTCAGAAGGTAATTGGCAGGATGGAAAACTTTCAAATTTGACAACGGGCAACTTCTCACAATAAGGGAGCAGTTTACCTATGTCGCCAGAGAATGTATTTGGACTCTTTGAGACACCATCTATGTGTTCGAAAAGAGCACGAAATGGAAGTTCGTTGAAATGTAGAAGACAAACAACCCACTGTAATGGCCTACCTATTCTTTCTTCTAGTTTCCGAATGATTCCACCTTTCCAACCTGTGTTCGTGTTGGTGCCATCAGCACCGACAACTTCTAGATGTTCCACATCAACTGAATTGTCTTGTAAATGTTGCCATATAGCTTGCGTCTCATCCTCAGCTGACCCGGAAGGAGAAGTGACGTGGCCAAAGTAATGACAACCAGGTTCCGCTATAAGAGAAATATGTTCCTCTTTGACAGTGTCGCGGTAGTACTTTTCACCTTCGCTGACTTGTGTAAGTGTATTGTCTTTGCGGCCCTCAAAATACAGCCCATATACGGAGTCAATACTTTCGGTGTTCTGGAGCTTAACACCAACACTTTTTTTTGCCCGACTAATCTTGCATTTGTCAGTGACAAAGCTAGCCTGATCCTCTGTTATCAAACCTGCTTTTTTGGCATCCAGAAAAGCCGATGAAACAATCAAGGCCGCTGCTCTATCACTTACTCCAAATCTTTGGGCAGCTAAAGCAGTGTGTTGTAATACTAGTGTGTTTTGTTTGGTTTTAGAGGATGGAAGAGAAAATTCATCATCACCATCGTTTTTCGAAGAATCAATGTGCGACGCGCCTACATTGTTGTCGTCTGTATGAGAGTCTGGCTGATCTGAATGGTCACGTGTTCTAGCTGATACTTTTCTGGTAAGTGTTGATGTTGAATGACGTTTTGAAAGCTTTTCTTTAGGTTAATTTTTCTTTGTATTTTTTTTTTTGTTTCAGGTAGATCAACACTTCCAATGAGACCAATTCTTGTGGTTCTCTGGTCCAAGAGAAATGGTTGTTAATTGATAGGAACTTTCCTTTCCTTTGGACAAGTGCAAGAAGAAAAATAAATGCATTTACAAGCAGCGATGTCAAATAATTTTTCGGCAGAAGAGACAAAGTCGTCTCTTTTAAAGCTCAAACCTATTGGGTTCCTTAAAAACCTTTTTTTAAGAGTCAGAAATTTCTTATGGTATGTGGTGAGCATTTGTACAACTCTGGTGTGTGAAACTATCGGAATAGATGACTTTTTGAAAATATTTTCAACCTTTTCGGCAACTATTTCTGTAACCTCTTTACTCCTAGGTTCATAGTTGTCGCCTCGGAGTCGCCCTATACCAAATCTTTCAAACTGATAACACAAAAAAACATCCTGGTTAGTAGGTAACTGGGACTCAGAGAGATTGTACGGATATATGCCAAACACAGGACATTTCTGTCTAAATTTAAATTTAGATACAGACATTTTGAGTTCTGTGTTTTGTATAGAATATAAGTGATAGCACCTGGCGAAATCAACGACAAGAGTGAAGGAACTCGATGAAAAAATATTTATGTGGAGACCAGTCCGAACGTGTCGTATGGCGCAGGGAAATTAATGTAAGTGATAGAACTCGGCGATATCACCGACAAGAGTGAAGGAACTCGATGAAAAAATATTTGTGTGGAGACCTATCCGAACGTGTCCTTTGGCGTAGGTGAATGAATGTGAGTGATAGCACTCGGCGAAATCAACGTCAAGAAGTGTGGCCGCAAGCCGATTTTCACCTTGTGCAGTGGCGCGCCGCCTTTTCGCTCGTATCTCGGGAACGGTTCGTCCTACGGCCATGATCACATATACCATTTCGGTAGCAAATGACGTGACAAATAACTTTTGTTTTATACATTTTGCCATGAGATGCGTATTTCAGGTGCTAGGTAGACAATTTCACGATTTTCCGAAATTTCAAGGCCGAGGTTCGGGTTGAAGATGCAATCCGATCTCAAAACAAAAAGTTGCATTGGAATCAGGAAGTACTAAGGCAACTTTTCCGCACTATTACAAATACCGAATCGAAAAAATTCCGGAATCGACCCACCCTTGTGATGAGCAAGGTCATATAGTAAGTGTGACAGCTATTGGTGTCCTCCTCGTTGCGGGACTGGTCGCCTTCGTACTACGGCATATGGCAATGTCCAGGAGGAGAATTTCCATAACCAAAGCAGTGGAAGTGGCTATCAAAAACGCAGCTACGAGGACCGGGGACGTTCCCCACCTAGAAGGGTAGGAGTTATTGTGAATTAACTCTCACGATGACCATTTAGTCGACGACACATCCGTCGACGCAACCTTCACTCAGGTCGCTCACACTAATGTAATCCGATACCTTACACGAACCGCTGAGGCAACATAATTATGTTTACGCAGTCGACTGCCAAATATTCCATGTGAACCGCTGTGTCAGCATAACTGCATTCACACGGTGAACGACTGTAAATGTTCCATCGAATCGCTATGTCAGCAGAATAGAATTCGCACAGGCAAAGCGGTGGCAGAACGGTAGCAGCGCAGCGCGACGCCGATGGTTAGTTGTAGGCTAAGAAATTATTGTAAAGTTTAGCTTTAAGACTCACGTCAAACGAACAGCCAGTGAGCTGTAATAAATAAAGAACCATTAAAGCTAAAATCGTTTAATTTATACATTTTTTTTTGTTTCCTTAGATTTTTTTTTTTTTGTCTTTGTAGTTTATTTAATTTACTTTTATTACACACTTTTCTTATAATTAAAATTAAAAGCTTAATTCTAAAGATACTTCTTTAAATGAAAAGCTTTTCCATGCAAATACTTGGGTCCGATCGTTCAAATAGTATGACATTTATATGCTTTAGTTGTCCGATATCGGCAATTCCAACATATGAGCAGCTTCTTTGTGAGAAAAGAACGTGTGCAAAATTTCGAAACGAAATGTGAAAAACTGAGAGATTCGTTCCAGTAGATACCCAGATAGACAAACGGACGGACCGACAGATGAACGCGGCAAACCGATTCAACTCCTTACTGTGATTATTTCTATATATATACGGTCTCCGACATCTAACCAAAATTTGGGGAAACGGTATAGAACTCCTAATGACAGAGTGAAAATGGCTTAAATCGAATGATAACCTCGTTTACTCAACTTATAACGTTAATGTTACAAATTACTAAAAAATAAATGAATAACTAAATACGCCAAAAGCATTAAATTTTACTCCCGAGGTGCTATGAGTGGACTTTTTACCGTTAGGTAAAATCACATATCTAAGGACTAAACCGTTTTCAACCAAATTTGGTATGTGGCAATCTCCTAACAATTTTAAATTTTAGTGTGAAAATATGCAAAATCAGACAACACGCCTACTTCCCATATAACACAATTTTAAATACCATCTGATTTTCCTGACAATAGAATGTTTCTTTGCCAAAAATATGTTGAATCATGTCAATGCTTCCCTTAGCTCCCATATAACTAATACTATATAACAATATTCGAACTTCCAAGTGATTTTATACCGCATATATCGGCCTTCATGTGAGTTATCTCAATGAAAATTAGAGAAAGAGAGAGATTTACTGATAACAGTGTATCATTGTGCCTAAAATGAATAAAATTGGGTGAAAACTTGACTTAGCCCCATATATAGGCAACTGAAGTTACTTCCCTAGCTTTAATCCTTGCAAGTTGCAAGAGTACGAAATGTTCGGTTATACCCGAACATAGCTCTTCCTTACTTGTGATTTCTTACGTTCTGTTCGTCATTTCATTTTTATAATTTAATCAAAGTTTGCTTTGTTCCTGATAGGATTGCAGAGATAATTAAGAATATATTTAGAGACAAACTTAAAGTTGATGTTCACTCCACGAGGTTTTAATCCAAAAGAAAATGTTATATTACAAGAAGAATTAAAGAACAAAGTAATAACTAATACTTATACATGTAAATGTGAGAATGACAGTATGTAAAAAATGTAATGACGTAAATAATGTAATGACATGCATAGTGTTAGGTAAACGACTATCTTCAACACGCCGCTTCAATATGCAGGTCATTCAGGTCGTCATCACATCCGCAGTCATCTCTTGAGAAGATACGTGCCTCAATGAAAATAACCCTGCGCTAATGCACTCTCTCACAAAATGATGTTTGATATCAATGTGCTTGGTACGCGTATGAAAAATGGGATCATTAGCCAAACACTGCGCACCTCTGTTGTCCACATAAATTATTACATCAGCGAGTTTTTGTAAACCAATCTCATTTAGGAGACTACGCAAATACACTGCTTCTTTTGCTGATTCCGCCAAGCTCACATATTCAGCTTCTGTGGACGAAAGAGCGACTGTGCGTTGTTTTTGTAACTTTCAGCTAATCGCAGCACCGCTGAGCAAGAAAACGTATGCCGTGTAGGAATGGCGATCAGTTGTGCAGCCTCCCCAATCAGCAACAGCGTACCCAACTAGCTGTAAATCGGATTTTTGATACAGCAAGCTTCTATTGGCAGTACCGGCAAGATACCTTAAAATACGTTTGGCAGCCTTCCAATGACATTTCAATGGATTCGTGACAAACTGCACTAGTCTTGACACGGTGTTCGCTATGGCTGGCCTTGATGCGATGGACATATACATTAGAGCTCCAATTAATTCACGAAGTTTATCAATTGAATTATTTTCAACTAAATTTATCTTTAGCTCTGAAGGTGTAGCAACCGGGTTGCACTCACTCATTCCAAATATCCTTAATAATGCTTTTATGTAGCCACTTTGCTTTAAAGTAATCTTACCATCCATTTGGTTAATCTCTAGTCCAAGACAATAAGTTGCTCTACCAAGGGCCTTAATGTCAAAATATTTCAAAAGTTGTTGCTTTAATTTGTGAATAATATTCACTTCACGTGACGCAATAAGTAGATCGTCTACATATACAAGGAGTAAAACAAAGTTATTCTCAAAATAACCATAAAATAAACACAATTCATTTTCAATGGGCTTTAACCCCATCCTTATCAACTTCGATTTAAGTTTGGCATACCACTGCCTACCAGCTTGCTTAAGGCCATACAGAGCTTTCTTAAGTCGGCACGCATTACCTCCTTCGTTTAGTTCTTTTATCATTTTTGATGCTTTAATGCCAACGTCTTAATTTTTATCAAATTTCATTGTTATTCGTTGCAAAATATCATATAGCATGTCTGGTACCTTCGTGGGCACTTTTTCGTTCAACGTTCCATTCAGATATGCGCTTACAACATTCAACTGCCAGATAGTGAGATTAAAATGAGCCGACAATGCAAGCAATAACCGAATCGATTCTAAACGTGCTACTGGAGCATAAGTGCCAGTATAATTTATACCATATTTTTGACCGTACCCTTTGGCTACAAGACGCGCTTTGCGTCGCTCGATCTTACCGTCTGACCCATACTTATTTGTCAAAACAAAACGGTATCCCACTATATTTTTGTTGTGATCGACCGGAACAAACGCATGTGTCATTTTTAATAATATTAATTACTTCACATTCCAATCCGTCGCGCCATTCATTACTCTCAGGCTCATTTAAAGCATCTTGTAAGCTAAGCTCAGCCATACCAGCAAACACAACATCGTCTCCTGCACTATCGTTGTCGCTTTTTGGATGTGCCGTTTTCTGTGAAGGCTCTGAATTAACACGACTACGAAACACTTTTCGCGGTCTTCCTCTATTTCCCATTCGCATCAGTTTTGGCCTACCTGGCGCGCTCCGAATTTCTTCTAATTCACAATCTACAACTGCTGTTGGTTCGCTAATTCATCGGTTTGAGAATGAGAAAAATCTACAAATTTACGACAATTACTGTAATTCTCTTCAGGAATTTTAAGTGGTAGCAGCAGATCACTAGCTTCATTTATTGGATTCGAAATCAGTTGATGTTCGCCAACAAACCGGACATCACGTGCACATACATATGACTTAATGCGCTTTCGGTATCCACACACGATAACCCTTTGTTTGTCTGGGATACCCAACAAACACACCTTCTCGTTATCTAGGCGCCAGCTTATTTTTTTCTGGTATTTTATCAAGCACCATTACCTTTGATCCATTAAGGCATTCATAAGGCGATTTCCCACCTAATGTTCGGGATGGACATCTGTTTCTTATATGGAAAGCAGATGCCACAGCTTCTGACCAAAAATTATGACTGAGGCCAGACAGCAATAAGAAACACCTAGTCATGTCCAGCAGTGTTCTATTCACTCGTTCTGCGACTCCATTCTGTTGAGGCGTCCTGGGAACACTTAGCCGACGAGCTATGCCACATTCTGAAAGATACTTATCAAAATCATTATTTAGATACTCACGTCCATTATCGGACTCCAAACATTTAATTTTAAACCCAGTCTGTCTTTCTATGAAATTTTGGTACATTTTGAATGCTTCGAAAACGTCAGACTTCTGCCTTAGTAAGTATATTTCGCACCACCTTGTACAATCATCTATAAAGGTGACAAAACATCGAGCTCGTCCAATGGATTCTTGTCTGAACGGTCCCACAACATCAGAATGTATAATCCTCATTAGTTCTGAACAAGGCACTCTGCCTCTATTGAACGGTAACGCAGACATTTTGCCTAATATACACACTTCGCACTGTATCAGTTGCTTCACCTTGCCAATATCAGAGACGGGAACTGTGCCATCTCTTACCAGTTTTGATCAATCAGCCCCGTTAAGATGACCCAGACGATAATGCCACTCCAACAGTTTGGAGCACTTCGCCTGAATAGAAGCACACTCGCTGCTTTCTCTGATATAATATAAATCACCCATGCGATCAGCAATCAAAGTAATTTCATCACTTACGTTGGATACAAACGCTCCATCTTTGGTAAATGTCACTTTACGTCCCTTGTTAGTAATTTTTGCCACCGAAACTAAATTTGTGCGCAGTTCCGGAACCAACAACGTATTTTGTAACTCAACTACTCACTGGCCATCTGCGCCTGTCACTGACAAATTTACCACACCTTCACCTCGTACATCTGCACACGGCTGTTGACTTGCCAAATTCAACTTAACTTTGGATGATTTTTCCACCGTCTTAAACATGCACTCGCTACTACACAAATGAGCAGTACATCCACTATTCAATACCCAAGCTCGTCTTCCACGCATATCCCCAAGAAATTTTTCTTCTATTGCAGAATGATATGCTGCATACGTTTAATCAACACAATATGCCAAATGTTTGGAATTATTGGAATCTTTTCCGTGAATACCATTATTACTCCTAACAGAACAAGAGCTCGCCTTGTGCCCTAATGTGCCGCACTTAAAACATCGGAATTCTCTTTTATTCTTTATGAACTTTTTTCCTACTCAGCTTATCTTGCACATGTGATTTCGCGGCCATAGCCATTACTGTATTACCAGCCGATTGCTTACGTGCTTCCCTCTCCTCTATTATATTTATTTTTAGTACCTCAGCTGATGGAAGCGCGTCGCGTGATTCTATTGCGCACCGAAAGTTTTCATAAGTAGACGGTAAACTATACAATAGCATGATACATAACAGATCACCGTTTATCTGTACATTCATGCTCTCCAACTTATCTACCGCATCGAAAAATTTCGCCATGTGCTCTTTCACGTCATCGCTTTCATCTAACTTTTGCAACATCAACTGCTTCAATAATGTTGCTTTACGTGCCGGTCCTTTTGACGCATAAATCGATTCTGGTTTCAGCCAAGCTTTCCGCGAAGTCTCACAACCCCTGACTTGCTTTAGTTCGGATGGCTGAATTGACAAAACCAAATCTGCTTTAGCTTTCTTGTCAGCTTTCAGTCAAGCGCTTCTTGCTGTAGTGTCAGTCTCTGCCGGCATCAAATTAGAACCATTTACGTACTCCCACAAATCATTTTTAGTCAGCAATGCTTCCACTTGCATGCTCCAAGTGTCGAAATTGTCCTTGAAAAGCAACTCGATCCGAGAAGATGTTGACGAAGTAATCGTAGCCATTACTTCAGCCGTATCAAAGCACTTGCTAGCTTTACTGATATCAATTTTTGGCAAAAACGCTTCTGAATTCTCAATATCACTCATTAGTCTTACAAACTCTCAAAATTTAAACAAATTTGCGATCCTGGGCCTATAACCTGGTAGGATTGCAGAGATAATTAAGAATATATTTAGAGACAAACTAAAAGTTGATGTTCACTCCACGAGGTTTTAATCCAGAAAAATGTTACAAGAAGAATTAAAGAACAAAGTAATAACTAATACTTATACATGTAAATGTGAGAATGACAGTATGTAAAAAATGTAACGACGTAAATAATGTAATGACATGCATAGTGTTAGGTAAACGACTATCTTCAACAGTTCCGATCTATGTACATACATATATACAGATACATCCTATCAACATTCACGCACATGTATTTTTGATATAACGGGTGATTTTTTTGAGGTTTTCATGCATTAGTATTTGACAGATCACGTGGGATTTCAGACATGGTGTCAAAGAGAAAGATGCTCAGTATGCTTTGACATTTCATCATGAATAGACTTACTAACGAGCAACGCTTGCAAATCATTGAATTTTATTACCAAAAAAAGTTGGCAGAAAATCCGCTTTTTTATCGACAAATTTTGTTCAGCGATGAGGCTCATTTCTGGTTGAATGGCTACGTAAATAAGCAAAATTGCCGCATTTGGGGTGAAGAGCAACCAGAAGCCGTTCAAGAACTGCCCATGCATCCCGAAAAATGCACTGTTTGGTGTGGTTTGTACGCTGGTGGAATCATTGGACCGTATTTTTTCAAAGATGCTGTTGGACGCAACGTTACGGTGAATGGCGATCGCTATCGTTCGATGCTAACAAACTTTTTGTTGCCAAAAATGGAAGAACTGAACTTGGTTGACATGTGGTTTCAACAAGATGGCGCTACATGCCACACAGCTCGCGATTCTATGGCCATTTTGAGGGAAAACTTCGGACAACAATTCATCTCAAGAAATGGACCCGTAAGTTGGCCACCAAGATCATGCGATTTAACGCCTTTAGACTATTTTTTGTGGGGCTACGTCAAGTCTAAAGTCTACAGAAATAAGCCAGCAACTATTCCAGCTTTGGAAGACAACATTTCCGAAGAAATTCGGGCTATTCCGGCCGAAATGCTCGAAAAAGTTGCCCAAAATTGGACTTTCCGAATGGACCACCTAAGACGCAGCCGCGGTCAACATTTAAATGAAATTATCTTCAAAAAGTAAATGTCATGAACCAATCTAACGTTTCAAATAAAGAACCGATGAGATTTTGCAAATTTTATGCGTTTTTTTTTAAAAAAAAGTTATCAAGCTCTTAAAAAATCACCCTTTACATATGTCCTCGAAAAAAATCGGATTGGTTTGCGCAAAATGAATATATACAGTTAAGTCGACATTTAACTTCGTTGAATCAAAACCAAGAACGTCTTAGATTAAGTTTTGTAGAGTGCTCAGAAAAAACTAAGTGGAGACGAATTGCAAATTTGACAGAACTCAATGTGTTCGCGTTTGTTTTGTAGTCAATCCAATCTCTAAATCGTTCCAGCAATATAAAAAGTATCACTTATAACTAAAGCAAATTTAACAAAGCTTTCATTTGCAATAAAATTGACTTGAGCTTTTTAAACTATGATAATATCAAGAAAAAAATAGAAAAGTTAGCCTAAGCAAACAATAATCTCAGCGTTCAGCGGATTTTAAAATTGTAAACCAATAAAATTAACATTATTACGAAAAAGGGACTTTGGTGGCATTTCTTGACTAGCGAATATAAAAAATTATTTGATGATAATAATTTGGAAGACTGTGAATTGTAAATTAATTGTAAGGTCATACGTCCCTCTAAATCTGATCACAAAATAGAATAAGTTAAGAAGGGCTAAGGTCGGGTGTAACTAAAACTTCAGATGTTGTCATCCATTTAAGACGAGAGAATACTATATTTTTAGAAAGAGATTATTTCTGAATTTCATTAAGATTTCTTACATATTGACCCATAATGCGGTATAAAATGAACTAGAAGTTCGAAAATATTTATGTTAGATACGGGTGGCCAGGGATCGTCCGCTGATTAGTGTCTCTAGAAATATGAACTGAGATGTCTTTAGGGAAACGCTAGGGCTAAACATAAATATTTCATACTTAACCAGTTCATAATGGACTACGACTGTCCTCTAAAGTTGACCACCAGGAAACAAACCTGGTCATTCTCTCACTGCATACTCGATCTAGTGGGCACTGGTATACCCTTCGAACTGTAAGTCACCAGGGGCAGACGATATATTCCCAGCACTTTTGCAACAAGGTCTGCAAGATCTCTTCCTCCAAAATTCCAAAATTCGCTGGCAATATGCGCCTTGCGTCCCACGCATGTGTCATCAAGGCACTGGAAAAAAGAACTTGGCGTTTCCAGTATGCAGCGACTGTACTACATTGTAGGTGAAACTACTGTGGGGGAGAGAAGGATTCGTCTTGGTACTGCGTGGGGCTTCCCTCTACTATGTAGCCTAGTAGAAGACGAACACTTTGAGATGCTCATAAGCAATGAGGTTCGTTGTCAGGGGTAGATTTTGGGGCTGCAAGCCAAGTATCATCAGGCTGTATACTATAACCGTAAGGCCTATTTACACTTATGGAGCGCAGTGTTTGGTAGGTCTTCAACTATCGAAGCATACCATGCTGCTTACGGCAGCAGAAGGGTATATAAAGGGATGATAATTTCGTTCTCTGACTATTATTCCTACAGAAGGTGTTACGAAGAGGGGAAACTTAACAAGTAAGTCGACTATCTCGTAAAACTCATCGTACCATCGAATCCGATATTCGCCGTTGCCAACGTGCAAAGAGCCACAAATCTTCCGCAGAACCTTGCTCTCGAAAACTCGTAACGCCGACTCATCAGTGGTTGTCATCGTCCATGCCTCTGCACCATATAGTGTTAATACTGGTTCCAAGATGGACGAAATGATCTACAACTTCGAAGTTATGACTGTTAACAGTAAAGTTGGAACCAAGTCGCGAGTGCGAAGGCTGTTTATTTGATGACAAGAAATATTTTGTCTTGCCCCCGTTAACTACCAGACCCCTCTGCTTCACTTCCTTATTCATTTTTGAGAAAGCAGAACTAACGGCGCTGTTGTTGAGGGCAATGATATCAATATCATCAACGCATGCCAGCAGTTGTACGCTCTTATAAATGATTGTGTTCGAATTATTTTCTCCACCAGTAGATTGAAGGTGGTGTCTGTCGATCCTCTTTTCACAGGTCTTTTCCAAGACTTGGAGCATGGTGCATATCTGGCCTGTTGTTGATTTTCCAGGCCTAATGCCACCTGTACTCATACAATACGTTCGATAGAAAGTTATATGCGATATTGAGGAAGGTTATCCAACGGTAGCTGACGCAGATTGTGGGGTCTCTCTTTTTTGTGCATAGGGCAGAGCACGCTTAAATTTCAATTGGCAGGCATGATTTCGTCCGAACGTATTCTACAAAAAAGCAAATGTATGCTCTTTATCAGTTTTTCGCCACCGTATATGACTACCCTGCCGCCATGTTTTTCTTCAGACGGTTAATTGCTATTCGAACATCTTCAAGTGCAGACAGTGAAAAGCCCGCTCCATCATCTTCGATTGGAGAACCGGATTCACAATCTTCTTTTGGTATGCTTTTACTGCCATTTAGCAGGTTGAAGAAGTGTTCCCTCCATAATTTTAGTGTGCTCTGGTCATCACATCTGGAGGTTCTTCGAGAGTATATTCTGGTCTTGAAACCTTTCTTTTATTCAAAATATCTTTTCGTAGAATATTCGAGCATTACCCCTTTTGGCCAGCTTGTTAAGCTATTCGTTCTCATGCATTTCGGCCAGCCTCTTTTTTTGTCTGCAAATGTGTTTCGCTTCCCTCTTCAACTTTGGTACCTATCCCCCACCGCATGTTGAGGTTGATAATAAAGTTGCGAGGTAGACAGCCTGTTTTTTCTTCACTGTTTCGTAAGGAGTTTGAAATGCAGTCCACAGTTCCCTTGGTGGCGACAGCCAGGTAGCTTGACGAATTTTTCTATGCTGGAAGTTCTACAGATAACCATATTTCGAGCCACGGCGAAGTCGATCAGACTCAACTCATTTTGGGGATGTTTCATCATGGAGACTGAATTTACCGACCGTTATGCCAAAGATATCTTCTTTGCCCACACTGGCGTTAAAGTCGCCAAATACAACTTTTCGTGACAGGTGCGCTCCAAACGCTTATTATTTAAAAGGATACACAATTTAGGTTAGAGCAAACGCTTTTAAATAAATTTAAATTTTGGTTTTATTTGAACAATATAAATTAACGAAATTATGATTTAAATGTTATAAGCTTTATTTTGAAAGAAAATTCCATAAGCGGGGTGGCGAGAAACCAATGCCGAAAATCGAGCTTCCACTGATCCAGATCACAATGTAGAATCGCGGTAGAGTAGCGAAGGCAGTAGCCAGTGTGTATGAGAAAGTAATATAAACGAATGATGGCGTCGACGCGGCGCAGTATAGCATGGAATCTCTTGTAGACGAATGTTGAAGATGCAGATAGATCGCTGCTGTTGATGCTCAAGCTGGAGTGCGCGGGACGGGTGTCGAAATACGGATGTTGATGTGCGCAGTGCAAACGAATTGAATTGTGTTGAGTGGTATCAGCTGTGGTGAATTGCGCTGTAGCATTAGGATGCGCTAGTTTTACCGGGTAGAGGGGGTGGATGTTTAACTCATTTAAACACTTATAGAAGACATATTTGATCACATCGTTCATCTCTTTCATCGGGATGTGGGCGCAAATCAACGATATCTTGAAGAACTTCGCTTTGATGCGGATTGTGGCCAGACGTTCATCCACCGGGGTGATTGCCAGGATTCGGCTACGAAGTCTCTCTCCAAACACGAATCTCATATTGAATTTGCGCTCCTTTATATGGTAAATGCTACTTAGAGGATCCTCGGTCTATGACCGGAAGTCGTGAGCTGCTTGAGCCATATGTAAAAGAAAAGCCACTCACAAGTAAATGGCACTCAGAAAACTTTCCTCACTTGCGTGAACTTCAACACATGACTCCATAATATCGTAACTAGCGTATAAAGAATTTCATCTAACGGTGGGAGGTGCCACGCTCATTGTTAAAATTTTAGAAATGCTCCTATAAAGTTTCCATACTATCATGATTGTAAAATTTAATTCTAATGCAGGTGGTTTTCATAATAACGACCCGATTATTATTTAACCCGCTGGTGGTCCTGGCTACTGCGATCTACTACGAGTATATAAGAGTATTGGAATTTGTAATTTTGTAAGATGGACGCAGCTACAGTAAGGGGTATGACCGTGGACATGTTGAGGGAAATATTGAGAGAACTCAATTTGGGTGCAGTTGGGAAGAAGAAAGACCTACAGTTGAGATTGTTACAACATATGGTTTTCGGAGATGAAGTGGATGAGGGAGGAAGTGATAACGAATCAGCAAATTCGTTGTGGAGGGTATACCGGATAATCGACAGAATAAAAGTGTTTTTTCCCGAACACGTAGTGTAAAATAATTAAAAGAGCAAATCCGGGTATATGAAAAAATTAAAGGTACATCCGTTGCAACTAGTAAAGTTTTCGTGCAGTCCTCAAATGCAAGTAAAGGTACTGAAGACCAGGTTAAGAAGAGATGCTACCGTTGTAATCAGGAAGATCATTTAGCTAGAGAGAGCTCACGAGGGGAATAAACAACGTTATTTGTTTTAAGTGCATAGTGAAAAGTGCAACGATTGCAAAGTCTCACAACCAGTTAGCGTTGTGAAAAACGAGCGGATTAATTCAGTATCGAAAGGGAGTAGGGAAAAGCGAGTATATTTTCTTAAATGCGGTGATTAACGAAATAACGTTTAGCTCTTTGGTCGATACGGGATGCTTCGCGAGTATATTGCGGTACGATACGTTTAGGAAGCTACGAGGAATTAGTCTCAGAGAAGAGAAACAACGGCTATATGGAATAGGAAAAGGCGACGTTACAACAATGGGTAACTTTATAGCAGAGGTGACTGTACAAGGTGTGGCAGTGAAAGTCAAGTATGAAGTAGTAAGAGTGCAAATATACCCTACGCGGCAATGTTGGGAAACGATATACTTAAAGAAGTAGAGTTGGTGGATAGGAAAGGCAGTGTGGAATTTAGAAAACCTAACAAGGGTAGAGAAGTGTTTGTAGACACGGGTGCCAATGAGTTGGCAGTTGAAAATAAATAAAGTGGGCGATGAAACTGAAATCTCAGTGAGTGAGAGGGTTTCTGCCGAGCAAATGTGCTAGGATAAGTTTAGTCCGGAAGTGTTAGGGAAAGAGGTTAGAAGTAAATGTGTTCAATTGGGTGATGTAAAGTTAGTTCAGAAGAGCTAGGGAAAGAGATCGATGAAAAGGAAAAGGACAGGGTATATCGTGGCAAAAGCTTCAATGATGATAGTGAATTTAAATTTGGGCGGAAAAGAGATGCAATTGGATGATGAATCGGTTAAAGTAAAGTTGTCTCATTTAGAAGATTCTGACGCAGCGTTCGTTAAAACGTTGATAAATAAATATTAGTCCGATGAATGTGCCAATTAAAATGAAGTTAACTTTGACAGACGGGAGATCGGGATATCAACGGCCTCGTCGGGTGTCGTACGAAGATCAAAGGTATTTAGATGATCAAGTTGGGGAAATGGTTAAAGATGGGATTATTCTAAATAGCACGTCGGAATACAATGACGTAGTTGATTATAGCCCCGGTACGGAAATGAGACATGTGGACGGATTAAGTCGTGTATATTTTTTCTGATTGAAGACCCGTTAAAGTTTAGATTGGAGGAAGCTCAATGACAAGACGATTGGATTAGGGCAGTAAGAAAAGCGTTAGAGAATGGACCCTATAAGAAGTCTTACATAAGAAAGGAGTTAGTATATTACGATCCCATCAGGGAATTATTAGTTGTACCTGAAGGCATGAATATTATAAAGATAGTACACAAGCAAAGGCATTTTGCGGCTTAGAAAACAGAAGAAATTTTAAATAAAAACAAGAAAAAACGTTAACTTCGGTTGCACCGAAGCTAAATACCCTTCACAGGTGCATTTCTGTTAGTAACTATGTGTTCAGTTTGTATGGCAGCTATATGCTATAGCAATCCGATCTGAACAATTTCTTCGGAAATTACATAGTTGCCTTAGAAAATAATCTATACCAAAGTTTTCCATACAAGAACTTGATTCCGATCATTCAGTTTATATGGAAGCTATATGTTATAGTGGTCCGATATCGGCCGTTCCGACAAATGAGCAGCTTATTGAAGAGAAAATGACGTTTGCAAAATTTCAAAAGGATATCTTAAAAACTGAGGGACTAGTTCGTATATATACAGACAGACAGACAGACAGACTGATTTAAGTGACATTTTGTAAATTTAATTGATATATTTCTTTCCGGATTGTAACATCCAGCGTAGCAAACGCACTTTGAATTTTGTGACATTTTGATATATTCATTTTCTTGATTGTAACGCTGAGCGTAGCGGACACTCTGTGCTAATTTGGTGACCTTTTATTAATTTAAGGGGTTAGGGGTAGTCAGAGGCAAGAAAAAATGAGAATTTTCAGGATTTTTTTTTGCGATTTAATATCTTAATGTAATTTCAAAAAAAATTTAATTTCCAAAGTTGTAGTTGTTTGTGTTCACTCAGTTTCAAAACAAGGTACTTGCGGTGACAACTATAAGTCCTTAGAGATTCATCTAAAATCAATCGGACAAAAAAAATTAGTTTTAAAAATTGATAAACTTGGGCCTGATCGAAGGATTTTCTTTTTTTTTTCAAAAATGACCAAACTGGTGGCCTCAGGAATTTTTTTTCTAAATTTTTCGGAAAAAATCAACAGTTAATTGGTCTTAAAAAGTCGAAATTTTTGAAAAACAAAAAATCTTTCGATCATGCCCGAGTTTATTATGTATCCAAACAACCGATAGGTGATCAAAACTATTGTAATCTGTCTGACATCGAATCGAAAAACTGTATTTTAAAATCAATATTCAAGTGTTGACCCCCACTGAATTCAAAACAACTACCAGTCAACGAAAATTCTACACATATCTATCATATTCTTCAATTAACTATGGTGGATGGCAAGGTCTGCAATGTCTTATCAGAAATATCATCTGCTCAGCCCTTTAATAGATAAGATGTACACATCCATTGAACGAGTAAAGCTACAATAACCAAATTCGATTAGGACAAATCCTATAAGAATCGTCCTGATCCCATATAACGGGTTTGTTAAAAATTACTCAAACACGACAAGTCAATAACTAAATGGGCCAAGGACAATATCCGCAGGGGATCCGCCGACAAAAATGGAACGATGAGCGAGGCACCGCCCACAGTTTAGTGAAATCACACATCTCCGAACCTACTTAACCAATTTCAACTAAATTCCGCTATCACCCATGGCATTGTGAAAATGAACGAAATTTAACCACAACCATCCTATTTCTCATATAGCACAATTTTAAATTTCAATTAATTATTTCACTTTCTAGTAAACAAATCAAGAAGCAATTAATATAACGGTATAAAATTTGGCACAAATATTGCCTTTAGTTAATTAAAATTGTTTAAGTCCGACTAAAACTGTTCAAGCTCCTCGGTATTTGGACCTTACTACCTATGATTGACTTTTGATCGAAAATATTGATCAACTAGCACCCGCAGCTTCGCCCTTTGAGAGATAAAGGGTAAGGGTATAATAATAGAAATGAGTCAAAATGATAACTAAATTTTATTGCTGAGATCAACAATTTTAAAAAATTACTACAAACAATGAAGCTTCAACGCCTTAAAATGTGCGTATTGAAATGCAACAACAAATGTTATGTTAAAATATGTTTCACCGTAACAAAAATAAATAATTCTGAATTCTAACAATTTAAAAAATAAAATACAAAGTATGAGTATGATTTGGATATACCAGATTTCCACTTCTGAGGCATTTTCTAAGAAAAGCAGAGTAAGAATTAACATCAGCGAGTAAGATATAAAATAACAAAGTGACAGCTAACCACAAAAATTACGGATTACCTCAAAGATTTGAATAGTTTTATACTGCATGTAACGACAGAAGAAAACAACAATAAATATAGAAAAATTAGAAACAGTTGAAACTATGTACAATATATTCAATTGAATTAGTATTGTCGTCACCGCCGGTAATAGAGTGGGACGGTATTACAGTATTCATGGTTGAAACCTCATTACTGTAATGCTAGATGGCGGTGAAGTAGCTAAATTTGACGAATTTTTGACAAACAATTTTTTTATCTTTCTTAAATTTTTTTTTTTAATATAAAGTACTCTATTTTACTTCTAATACCTTCAGTATATGTACAAAGTTTCATGATGATCGGTTAAGTAGTTTTTGCGTGAAAGCATAACAAACTAACTTGCATTCGCATTTATAATATTAGTATGAAGTATGATATGTGAGATATATAATTGAAATTCAGGGACAATTTTTCTTTTTTTCTTATATGTCTGTATAGGCTGAATCGGGAGTATATTTCTCTAAGCCCCCATATACATAACATAAGATTTTTTAACTTCTGTGTGACTTTGTACCGTATATATAGCGAAAACTTGACCCAGTCCCTATATAACTAATATCAGAAAAAATCATATCATATTGTTACAAAAGTAGTATTAAGTTGTATTTGTATTTCTATATGCATCCCTTATTATGAACAATAGCTGTAGGTATATGGAATAGCATTTGTCTTGTTGTAGACATCTGGCGCCGCGGCTGTCTGCTTGTCGAAACAATAGACATCTGGCGCCGCAGCCGTCTGCTTGTCTACTTAAACAATTGCTGAGTCTGGCGCCGCGGTTGTCTGCTTAGCTGCATTTGGCGTCGTATAGCATTATGTTCTTGTAATTTCCAGACGCAATATTCTAGAAGGACACGTCGGCATCAGCGAGGAGTGCGTGGCTATATAAGCCGTGGCAGCGCCAACGTAATCAACCAGTGCTAAGAGTAAACTGATATAGTGTAGACGAGTTGTAAAATAAAGAGATTTTGTTGAAGTGAATTAAACGGCTTTTGGTTTTATTTGTCAGTCCAGAGATACGAACCTAGTAAAGTGAAACTAGCAAGGAGTAAATTCGCAACAATATTATGATTTTCGTTTTTCTAACAAACCTTATAAGTCTGTCAATATGTGAGTTATATGTAGTGCATGTACATATATATAAAAGAGGATTCCGATCCTCTAGTTGTCGTTTTAAGGTCCGTACCCAGCTCTTAAATAATTGCTCAAGAAAAAAATGGGCTGTAGTCAAGTAATTTTGACAGCTGTTTACGCATTGTGAATCATCCACATTAGAAGAGCAAGAAAAAATAAAAAAAGAAAATAAACTTATGTGTGTAAGTATATAATCATTTTTGTTGCGATTTAAGGAATGTGTTTGATGATTGGTAAGTTTTATTCAACATTTCAAAATGAACTATATTTCATAATAATAATTTTAACTAGTTTAGGATGAATTTAATAATTACTTTGAATTTCCTTCAAGAAACAATTGTTGATTTCATGTTTCTTCGCAAAACCAGCGTTGCCTTTTTCGCATTTTATTGAAAAAATTAATTAAAAATTAGAATTAGACTTGTTCAGAGCTGTATACTTCTTCTTGTTTACTGGCGTAGACACCGCTTACGCGATTATAGCCGAGTCAACAACAACGCGCCAGTCGTTTCTTCTCTTCGCTACGTGGCGCCAATTGGATATTCCAAGCGAAGCCATGTCCTTTTCCACTTGGTTCTTCCAACGGAGTGGAGGTCTTCCTCTTCATCTGCTTCCCGCGGCGGGTACAGCGTCGAATACTTTCAGAGCTGGAGTGTTTTCATCCATCCGGACAACATGACCTAGCCAGCGTAGCCGCTGTCTTTTAATTCGCTGAACTATGTCAATGACGTCGTATATCTCGTACAGCTCATCGTTCCATCGAATGCGACATTCGCCGTGGCCAATGCGCAAATGACCATAAATCTTTCGCAGGACCTTTCTTTCGAAAACTCGTAACGTCGACTCATCGGTTGTTGTCATCGTCCAAGCCTCTGCACCACATAGCAGGACGGGAATTATGAGCGACTTATAGAGTTTGGCTTTTGTTCGTCGAGAGAGAACTATACTTTTCAATTGCCTACACAGTCCGAAGTAGCACCTCTTGGCAAGAGTAATCCTGCGTTGGATTTACAGGCTGACATTGTTGATGGTGTTAATGCTGGTTCATAAATAGACGAAATTATCTACAACTTCAAAGTTATGACTGTCAACAGTGACGTGAGAGCCAAGTCGCGAGTGCGACGACTGCTTGTTTGATGACAGGAGATATTTCGTCTTGCCCTCGTTCACTGCCAGACCCATTTGCGTTGCTTCCTTGTTCAGTCTGGAGAAAGCAGAACTAACGGCGTGGGTGTTGAGGCCGATGAAATCAATATCATCGGCATACGCCAGCAGCTGTACACTCTTATAAAAGATTGTACCTGCTCGATTAAGTTCTGCAGCTTGAATAATTTTCTCCAGCAGCAGATTGAAGAAGTCGCCTTGTCTGAAACCTCGTTTGGTATCGAACGGCTCGGAGAGGTCCTCCCCGATCCCGACGGAGCTTTTGGTGTTGCTCAACGTCAGTTTACACAGCCGTATTAGTTTTGCGGGGATACCAAATTCAGACATCGCGGCATAGAGGCAGCTCCTTTTCGTTCTGTCGAAAGCAGCTTTGAAATCGACGAATAGGTGGTCGGTGACGGTGGGCTTTAATCTTTCACACAATACGCTCGATAGAACCTTGTACGCGATGTTGAGGAGGCTTATCCCACGGTATTTGAGGAAGATTGTGGGGTCTCCTTTTTATGGATTGGGCATAGCACACTTAAATTCCAATCGTTGGGCATACCTTCGTCCGACCTTATTTTGCAAAGAAGCTGACGCATGCTCCTTATCAGTTCTTCGCCGCCGTTTTTGAATAGCTCGGCCGGCAGACTGTCAACCGGATTTAAACTTTTCTTCATATATTATATATAAAATTGATCTGTCGTCATCCTGATCACGTAACGCTATATCTATTTTGCTTAGTCGCAAAAAAGGTATTTTTTTACCATGAAAACCTTAAGCAAACCCCGCAACTTTTAAGTTTATTTAAGTAGAGTCTGACCTCACTCTCAATATCTTTAAGTTATTTCAATATCAGACAGGTTTGAGCGCCTGGCCATAGCGAAATCGCTGGAGACTACAAAACTGGTTAGTTGGTTATGTTTATTGAAATTGTTTGAAGATGAATTCCTTTATCTTTTGAACGGTTTCTGGTTTCCTTCTTGGTGCCAAGTATATCTTAGAGTTGGATACTTCCATAGGGACTGGTTTGTTTAAGCGGTCCTTGTAATTAGTTCCATAATGAATATTCGCTTTTTGGTTTACATATGTCTTCATGACTTCACTGTTCTGCAATCAATAATTTACAATGTGTTCTTATCAGCTGCTGATGAATTCGTATTTTATGATCTGTTCATATCTGCTATCCTCTGAAAACTCAAAAAGTTAAAAAGAAACCCTTTTGGTGGACATGAAAGATAGCGGAGTTTAGATCTTCGAGCAGTAGACTTTTTAGCAACGTATGTAGAAGTGGTGGGTGGGTGCGTAATGTAGGTCTTGATGTATACAACTTTGAGCCAATGAAATCCAAAGGGAAGCGAAGAGGAGAGCAAGCTCTTATTTCACTGGAGTATCCAATAAATGGCGATGGTGAATGAATTTTAGCTAAAGAAGGCCACTTTGGGAGCTTGAGGAGGACAGACTTGACAGAACTTCTGAATAAACGTTGTCTCGTGTGGGTGTTAAGTTCATTCAAAAGCGTTAAATTTCCTGGGTTCTTTTAACAGCATCCTGCCACAGCTACAGCGGTTGAATGAGAAACGATCTGCCTCAGGATCGCAGACTCTTTAGCCTATCCTTGTTTTTATAGAAAACGTTAGAGAGACATGTACAGTAAGGGTGGCAAACTGAAAATTAATTTGTTAAGGAGTTCCGCAAAGGTAAGTCGGTTGATACTACCTTCCCGCTGGAGAAAATTCTTTTTCACAAAGCATATGCCATATGCGCCTTTCTCGACATCGATGGGGGCCATAAAAAATGTCCGACCAAAGGTGGTAATGCACAGATATACGAAATATAATTAGGTGCACTCCGCAGAATGACGGGCTTTCGGCGCTGCTCTAGTTTTTAGTGGTTGGTGTGATGTACCTGGGGCTTATACTTGATAGATAGCTTTATGGCGGTCAAATGTTGAGGAAAGAGTAAGGAAGGAATCGGTGCCTTCAGTGATGTAGAGAAGCTGAAAGTAAGAGATAGGGCCTCTATTCTGAGATGGTGTTTTAGGATCTAGGAAACCGTGGTCAAGCCAATAATGTCGTATAAAGTATACGTGTTGTAGAGAACGCTTGGGAAAGCAGCACTTGCTATGAAGCTTGACGTGTTGAAGAGCGGTTTCAATAGGCATTTGCAGTGCTCTACTGACTACACCAATAATAGGACATTATGGCATTCTACACATAACATGTTAGCACCCGTGGATATAGGCGACAGAGCCTATATTTGAATATATTCATATGTATGTACATATACGACTTTTACAATTTCTTCTGATTTTTGAGAAAATAAGTGCGCGAAATCTCTCTGGTCACAATTTCAAAGCACTTTAATAATTCAATCACCTCCTTAATTTTGTTCAACTTGGAGACATTAACCAAAGAGGGTGTTTTTTTGTCTGAGTGGGCAGTACTTCGCTTAAAATAGGGGTTAACTGGACAAATCTCTCTAACATATAAAAGCATGAACTCTATCGCGTTCTTAATAATAATTTTCTTAGTATTCCTTGTAGAAGCTCCGGAGTCTTTTTGTTTCTTCCGCAATTTATCACTGGTATTAACACTTCTTTTAATAAACTTAACAATGTCGCACACCTTAGCGATCAAAGCTGATACTTCCGTGGACTTATCTATTGATTGCATTACAAGTTAAGGTATGAGCGAAACAGGGTATTATTTTTTCGCCAAACAAGCTTCTATTTAATTTCATCATGGTTGTATCATTATCAGTTACATACACAAACAGAAACTTTATTTATTGAAACGTTCCACTCGTTGAAAAGCCCAGACATATTTTCTTCTAAATAAGCTACTGTATGACTTTCGTACAGTTCGATTACTTCTAACGTCCCACTCAACAAACGTAAATTGTTCAAAAAATCCATTGTTACCCCAAGGAAGGACTCATTTTTCATTGTCTGAGTCCATATGTCATACGTTGGAACTTATTTGGAACTTTAACACGCGGAGCCAGTTCTTTCATCATCTGCAGAAATGCTTTTCCTTCCACATTGGAAAATGGATTCTTGTCTATTTTCATATATTTCACAATTGCTTCTGTAATTTTCCTTAATTTAGAGCCATCTTGGAAAGAAATACTTTTGACCTGCTCATAAAAGTCGTTTACATTAGGTTGGATCAGCGCTGATCCGATTTATTTTACAATACTGGCGGAGTGCATATACCAGGAAACGATTCAGTACCTGCAGTGTTTTTTTTTTAGATCTTATCTTAGTCTTCTTATTAGTACTGTGAGATAACTCATTTAGACTTGACGCTGTTGTCCCAACGGTTGGCGATATGTTAATTATTTCAGAAATTTTTCATTGTTTTGGTTCCGAGTGCAGTTTTGGTTGTTTGGTTCCACACCAACGCACATGAAGACATCACTCATAAATACACACACACATTCCAAAAACCACACCATACTACCAAAAATTAGATAAGTACTTCGATTTGGT
The DNA here is from genome assembly GCF_023373825.1 of Bactrocera dorsalis. Classification (NCBI taxonomy): domain Eukaryota; kingdom Metazoa; phylum Arthropoda; class Insecta; order Diptera; family Tephritidae; genus Bactrocera; species Bactrocera dorsalis. The sequence continues at coordinate 75,874,511 of NC_064303.1, read as the reverse complement.
TTCAATAGAATTTATTTGGCACTTACCTGACCCTTTTTTGGTAATTTTATATACATAAAAGTAAAATTAAATAGAAATTTCCCCACGTAACAGCGAATCAAAACGTGCACTCAATTCTTTTTTGCCGTTTTGATTTAGTTTTATTTCTCCTTTTTCTCCTTCTTCGTTTTGCTTTGGTTACGGCATTGCCAATTAGGGGAAAGACCGCCGTCCAAGAAATGCGATGGACGGGACAAGGACAGAGACGAGTAGGTCCTTGTGACATTTACTACAGTGACCATATAAAGGAGCGCAAGTTTGGTGTTGGATTCGTGGTGGGGGAGAGACTCCGTCGCCGAGTATTATCATTCACTCCGGAGAATGAACGTCTAGCCACAATCCGCATCAAAGCGAGGTTCTTCAACATATCGCTGATTTGCATCCACGCCCCGACGGAAGAGAAGGACGATGTGGCCAAAGATACCTTTTATGAGTGCTTGGAGCGCACTTATGAGAGATGCTCCGCCACGATGTCAAAATCGTGCTTAGCGATTTCAACGCCAGGATGGGCAAAGAAGGTATCTTTGGCACTACGGTCGGTAAATTCAGCCTCCACGAGGAAACATCCCCAAATGGGTTGAGGCTGATCGACTTCTCCGGGGCCCGAAATATGGTCATCTGTAGTACTAGATTCCAGCATAAGAAGATACATCAAGCTACCTGGCTGTCTCCGGATCGAAAAACCACCAACCAGATCGATCATGTTGTAATAGACGGAAGACACGTCTCCAGTCTTTTAGATGTGCGTGCGCTCCGAGGTCCTAACATAGACTCGGACCACTATCTTGTTGCAGCCAAGATTCGCATCCACCTCTGTGCAGCAAAAAACGCACGCCAACAAACACAAGGAAGGTTCGACGTCGAGAGGCTGCAATCACAACACACAGCCGAAAGATTTTCTTCTCGGCTTGCACTCCTGCTCTCTGAGAGCACTCGTCAACAACTCGGTATAAGGGAACTGTGGGACGGCATTTCAAACTCCTTACGTACAGCTGCAATCGAAACCATTGGTTTTCGGAAAGTGCAAAAGAACAGCTGGTACGACGAGGAGTGCCGTGTCGCAACGGAGAGAAAACAGGCTGCCTACCTCGCGACGTTACGATCGACCACAACACGTGCGGGATGGGATGGATACCGAAAGTTGAAGAGGGAAGGGAGACGCATTTGCAGACAGAAAAAGAAAAAGGCCGAAATGCGTGAGTACGAACAGCTTGATAAGCTGGCCGACAGGGGTAATGCTCGAAAATTCTACGAAAAAATGCGGTGACTTACAGAAGGTTTTAAGACCGGAGCATACTCCTGTAGAACCCCCAAAGGTGATCTAGTCACCGATGCCCAGAGCATACTTAGATTATGGAGGGAACACTTCTCCAGCCTGCTGAATGGCAGTGAACACATAACACCAGGAAGAGGCGAACCCGATTCCCCAATCGATGACGATGGAGCAGACGTTCCATTGCCCGGCCATGACGAAGTTGGAAAGCTGTTGCCCGCCTGAAGAACAACAAAGCGGCAGGGGCCGACGGATTGCCGGCCGAGCTATTCAAACACGGCGGCGAAGAACTGATAAGGAGCATATATCAGCTTCTTTGTAAAATATGGTCGGATGAGAGCATGCCCAACGATTGGAATTTAAGTGTGGTATGCCCAATCCATAAAAAAGGAGACCCCACAATCTGCGCCAACTACCGTGGGATAAGCCTCCTCAACATCGCGTACAAGGTTCTATCGAGCGTATTGTGTGAAAGATTAAAGCCCACCGTCAACAAACTGATTGGACCTTATCAGTGTGGCTTTAGGCCTGGCAAATCAATAACCGACTAGATATTCACCATGCGCCAAATCTTGGAAAAGACCCGTGAAAGGAGAATCGACACTCACCACCTATTCGTCGATTTCAAAGCTGCTTTCGACAGCACAAAAAGGAGCTGCCTTTATGCCGCGATGTCTGAATTTGATATCCCCGCAAAACTAATACGGCTGTGTAAACTGACGTTGAGCAACACCAAAAGCTCCGTCGGGAGGGGCGGACCTCCCCGAGTCGTTCGATACCAAACGAGGTTTCACACAAAGCGACTTCTTCAATCTGCTGCTGGAGAAAATTATTCGAGCTGCAGAACTGAATCGAGCAGGTACAATCTTTTATAAGAGTGTACAGCTGCTGACGTTTGCCGATGATATTGATATCATCGGTCTCAACACTTGCGCCTTTAGTTCTGCTTTCTCCAGACTGAACAAGGAAGCAACGCAAATGGGTCTGGCAGTGAACGAGGGCAAGACGAAATATCTCCTGTCATCAAACAAACAGTCGTCGCACTCGCGACTTGGCTCCCACGTTACTGTTGACAGTCATAACTTTGAAGTTAAAGATAATTTCGTCTATTTAGGAACCAGCATTAACACCACCAACAATGTCAGCCTATAAATCCAACGTAGGATTACTCTTGCCAAGAGGTGCTACTTCGGACTGAGTAGGCAATTGAGAAGTAAAGTCCTCTCTCGACGAACAAAAGCCAAACTCTATAAGTCGCTCATAATTCCCGTTCTGCTATATGGTGCAGAGGCTTGGACGATGACAACAACCGATGAGACGACGTTACGAGTTTTCGAAAGAAAGGTCCTGCGAAAGATTTATGGTCATTTGCGCATTGGCCACGGCGAATATCGCATTCGATGGAACGATGAGCTGTACGAGATATACGACGACATTGACATAGTTCAGCGGATTAAAAGACAGCGGCTACGCTGGCTAGGTCATGTTGTCCGGATGGATGAAAACACTCCAGCACTGAAAGTATTCGACACAGTACCCGCCGCGGGAAGCAGATGAAGAGGAAGACCTCCACTCCGTTGGAAGGACCAAGTGGAGAAGGACCTGGCTTTGCTTGAAATATCCAATTGGCGCCACGTAGCGAAGAGAAGAAACGACTGGCGCGCTGTTGTTGACTCGGCTATAATCGCGTAAGCGGTGTCTACGCCAGTAAAGAAGAAGAAGAAGAAATTCATCTCGGCCAAAAATTGGAACTCGTGAACATTTTCGTGCGATCATTTTTCACAACTTTCGACGTGGATTATCATGACAAGAGTGCATCGGTGAGCTAAAATCTTTGTATGGCTATGAAGCACCATCCTATAGCACTGTGAAAAACTGGTACAACGAATTCAATCGTGGCCGACGCTCGCTCAAAGACGAATTCCGTGAAGGTCGTCCAAAAACAGCCGTTGTGCCAGAAAACATCGATGCCGTACGTGAACTGATAATGCAAGACCGTCATGTAACATACCTTCAGATAGAGGCATGCCTATGCATTTCTCCCACCAGCATACATTCGATATTGCATGAACAACTGGCCGTAAAAAAAGGTTTGTTCTCGTTGGATCCCGCACAATTTGACAATTGCTCAAAAAAAGTCTCGTGTGGATTGGTGTAAAGAAATACTGAAAAAATACGATCGCGGTGCTTCAAAAGACGTTTATTAGATCGTCACAGGTGACGAATCATGGATCTATGCGTTTGAGCCCGAAACAAAAAAAATCGACCGTGTGGGTCTTCCAAGACGAGCCAAATCCAACGAAAAAAAAACCATTTTCGTTGATAAATATTCCTATTTTCATTATTAGGCCAGAAATATATATAGCAGCCCTCGTAATATTTGTTAGCTGCTATGATCGTCCCAGTGCAACAATTAGCGAATTTGAAGATTTTCTCCTGGAGTTGTCTCTAGAAATGAGAAGCAAATCGCCAATAATAATAGCGGGAGATTTCAACGCATAATCTACTGCTTGGGGTAGCAGAGTTACAAAACATCGTGGTCGCCTAATTCTAGAATTTTTGATCAAACCTTATAATTTTAAACAGTGGCACACAAAATACCTTTCAAATATAAATAAAGGATCAATAATAGACCTAATGTTTGCTAACGACGCGCTTAGCAGGCATACTAAGTGGAGGGTGTCAGACATGTATACAAATAGTGACCATATGGCTATAATTGCCGAAGCTTCGTTCTCCCAGGAAACAGAACTCTGTCGTAGAAATACATGTCGAAAACGAAGCTGATGGCAAAAAGACTTTGATACTGACGTTTTTGAGAGGTCTGGAGTGAGGCATCAGGCGAAGATGCCACCCACTTAGTATCCGCTGTGCGGAAGGAGCTAGATGCAGCTTGCGATGCAACTATGCGCAGGACGAGATACAATATAATTAGGAAACCGATATACTGGTGGAACGACGAAGATGTCGCCTACAGCGTAATATCAAAAAAAGTTCCTGAAGTCAGCTATTATCCGTAGTAAGAGATCCTGTTTCGAAAAGCTCTATGAAGAAGCGAACGTAGACCTCTGGGGAACGGCATACAAAATTTGTATGTCGAAGGTTAAAAATAAGTTTCAGCAACCTAAGAACGCATCCTTTATGAAAAATGTTGTCGAAGCTATATTCCCGACACATGCCTCCACTTCCTATATTAAACGAAACGAGGCTACGGAGCCACCTCTATTAGTCACAGAAGACGAACTATTGGCTATTGCGAAAAAAATCAAAAACTCTAAAGTGCACGGAATAGATGGTATACCAAATAGAAGCCATAACTCTAAGGCCCAGCTTATTTGTTAATATGTACAATGCGTGTGTATTAGAAGAGGTGTTCCCTGATCCGTGGAAGATACAGCGTCTGGTTCTCCTCCCAAAGCCAAAAAAGCCACTACCTTCATCTTATCGACCTCTTTGCATGCTCGATTTGGGAAAGTGTACGAAAGCATTGTAAGAAACCGCTTGGAGTTAGCAATCCAAAAGCCGGTGGATTATCAGAGAGACAATACGGCTTTATTAAAAAGTGCTCCACTATTGACGCACTAAGAGAAGTAGTTGATACTGCAAAATGCTGAATAAGTGGAAAAAGATGGATAGGTGGTAGGAAAAAATACTGCGCGCTAATAACCCTGGATGTGAAAAATGCCTTCAACTCCGCAAAGTGGGCAAACATATTAAAAGCTCTACACAATACACACACTCCTCATTGTAATGAGTTATTTTCAAAAGCAGAGTGGCAAATCTAATTATGACAAAATTGAGACATTTTGAACAGCTTAGGCGTCAGTCAGTCCGTGCAATAGAGGAGACTTAAACGTTTTCTTCTCTCCCATGAAGTAATACTTTGTCCAGTGCTCCCGTGAGAGAAATATGAGGTGGGAGTAGGTTAGGTTTAGCGGATTAAAGTCCCGCACTCCGGCTTTCGATGCTTCCTACTACTATAAAAAAACCCACACATTTAAAAAATATCATATGAACCATTAATATCATATGATACATAGCAATAGAACACGACACCAACTAAATCGCTGAGATTGCGACACGAGTACAACCTGTGGGAAGCGCAGCGTCAGCAAACTCCATACCCGTTGTAGCGGTAAACGTAGGTTTAGAGTCAAGTGTAAATTAATAAGACATGAATCAACAAAGTAGCATGCTCCCAAATTATTTTTCTATAAAAAAAACTAAATAAATTTTTTTTAACTGACGCCCGAGCAGGACCTGCCCTCGAAAAGTAGTAACAGCCTGAAAACCAAAAAGTACGCGAGTGGCGAGCGACAAACGGTACTAAATTAGAAATTAAAGCAAAAATAAAAACACACAAACGCGAAACGCGATAAAAAAGCCAGAAAATATAAAAGTAAGGCTACCCGTGTGAGAAACTAATAATAAATACTGTACTGACGAACGAATCCTATAGAAGGATGGAAACCAGTACTGTAAGCTTTTACAAACTGTTTTTATATTATTAAAGAAAATATTAATATTACAAAGAACAAGAATTTAATTATTTGATACAAAAAGGGAGAAAAATAGGTCTTAAATTACTGTAAGCTTTTTCAAACAAATCCTAATATTACTTCTAATGACACTGCTGAAGAATTGATTGAACAACTAAATCAGATGAGGTTAGATTATGGGCAAACCACGCATCCCTCAAACCGTTCCATCCATCCTTCAAACTCTCCCACCCCTAACCCCACTCTAGTAACGACAATAGTTCGACAAGTACTCGTACGAATGAAAACGCAGGCTATAAATGACTTTACCGAACCCGACCACAGCGTTACACTGAACGCAAACAATACATATGTATAAACAAATTAGACAAGATTTCGCACATGGTTAAATGCCTTAGAAATTTTTCGGTACGACCAGGAGAATTTATCTCCTGAATGAACAGAATTTTTAAAGCATACGTGGGGGTCAAAAATACACGTAAGTACTTCGCAATACTCCATACGATCAGGCATGACGTATGCCGATGCCGCAGTCGTCTATACTTCAATTGAATGAAGTCAAATCCGAAAATGCACTACTCGGGTAAAATGCACTACTCGAATACCAGATGACCACTCTGGCCCAACGCCACGATGACATTCCGACCTTCTACCAGAAAGTTTATCAACACCTTTCCTTTATATTAGACAAAATTTCATGTCTCGAATTAAGCGACGAGTCCATACGGGCTATGACCAATCCATATAGGGACAAAGCCCTCAACACATTCATTAGAGGGCTAAATGACGATTTACCTCGTCTTCTCAGCATGAGAGAACCGACAACCTTGCCCCAAGCACTACTTTTATGTCAAAAACTTGACATTACAAAGCCAATATTCAACCACAACCACGACCTCCCCGAAATAACACTTTTAATAATTTAAATAGCAATAGAGTTTTTTACCCCGAACTAATATATTTCCACTCCCCCAGACGAAATTTTGACCAACATGCATTCGGTCGTCAACCAAATCGGTCCCAGGGCCCGAATCGCGGCAGTCGTAAGCGAGCAAGTAATCGTATCGAGTGAAATTTCGTAACGTGTCGAGTATGCGGATCGTCGCACAGGAAAACAGAACAAATGTTTTTTTTCGGCAAAATCAATTGATTTAATTTACAGGCTCCGGCACTCGAAGTGTAACCAACTTCAGACCGTTCGCGCAGCTGTCGCACTGGTATCAGCCGTTTATAAATTTGCTGAATGACAGTTCGGAGTATTGTTCACAAGTGTACAAAAGCGTTTTGCCAAAAGTGAACGCAATAAAGTGATTAGCGATGGAGTTCAAACGTAATAGTGTGATTGCTTTATACTTAGCTGGAAAATCACAGCCAGCAATTGTTTGTGAGCTTAAACACCTTAGTGTGAATAACGTTTTTGTTTATCGCACCATCACTCGTTACAATGATACTGGTAGCATCGCAAAACGCTATTCGCGGTCACCAATTGTTTTCATCGAGCCTAGCGTCAAAGTAAATGCGACATATTACCGTGAAAGTGTTCTGGAGACTGTTTTGAAGCCGTGGGCAAACAAACATTTCGGTCGCAAATCATGGACGTTTCAACAAGACTCAGCACCGTCTCATAAAGCGCGAGTGAACCAAGAATGGCTGAAAAACAACGTTCCGAACTTCATTACGACCACACAATGGCTCTCGAATTCACCAGATGCGAATCCAAGGGATTATTCTCTCTGAGCCATTTTAAAGAGCAAGGTCCTAAGTAAAAAATATATTAGTCTTGAGATGCTGAAGAAAGCCATGGCGATTCTTTTTTTGACCGTCTCAAGGCCATAGTTAAGGCAAAAGGTTGACAAGCAAAAGTGAATTGGTCCTGAATTTATGATTATTTTCACACATTTTGTACATTAAAATAAATAAAAATAATTATCCAAACGGAATTTATGGCTTTTTTAATTGGTTACAGTTGGTTCGAGTGCCGGACCCTGTAAAATAGTCTCCTACTGCTTCAATACAGCTTTTTGCACGGTTCAAAAGCATGTCGCTTTCAATTCCATTTCGATGAATTTTAATGATGATTTCGGCTGATTTTTGATGAATTCACGCACAGTTCCGATGGAATTTCCGGTGATCACGGATTTTGATTGGCCCACATGTTCTTCGTCATTTATGTCATTACGACGACTTTGAAAACGTTGAAACCACTCGTGCACTCTACTACGGAATAGGCACAACTTGTTTCATCAATTGAAACGTTTCGGTAAAAGTTTTACCAAATTTAAAACAAAATTTAATGTTGGCTCTTTATTCGAAGCTCATTTTCGCACCGATAACACAAACATACATACGGAATAACTTCACTTCCAATCAATGAAATGTCATGAATGAATTCTCACGGGACAATAGATAAAAATAGCAGGTTCTAATGCTCCAGTCGACATATAGATTCAAAAAGTTCTGTTTACTTTGAAAAACTCCTTGTAAATAATCTTTTAAAAAGTTGTTTGCCAAACTGCATGGAGGAAATGAGACGTGGAACACTACTACTAAACAAATATAATGGAGAAATTTCAATAAATAACGAATCTTGTATAATCTTGTATACCAAAGTAACCATTGTTATCAACGGGAAAATTTCTATAGCGAAGAAAGAAGAGCTAGTAAATCATTACCAGCCATCCTACAACCGTCAACCGCACCACTCAACATAGAAGAATTTCTATAAAATAGCTAAACTAAGCCTGCTAGAAGTAGCAAATAGAGTCAAACATGGAACCAACATCGCCTTAATCGTCATTTTAATACTGATAGCCTTAATTTTTGGGAAAAATCTTTTAATAAAAAACTTTTGATAAAAGCCTAACAAGATGAACCCAATAAACTATCACAACCGGTAATAGACGGACTCAACCAAATTCTCAATACATCTAAAGATTCAAACGAGGACCTCTGAATTTCAAGGAGGGATCAGTTAGCAACCCACACGTTTAAAAAGTATCGTATGATGCTTTAATATCTTGAATATAATAAAATGCAGTAGAATACGACACCAACTAAATCGCTGAAAGTGTAACATGTGTAGCGGCATTTCAAGCTGCTTACCTACAGCAGCAACCGAAACTATTGGTTTTCGGAAAATGCAAAAGAACAGCTGGTACGACGAGGAGTGCCGTGTCACAACGGAGAGAAAACAGACTGCCTACCTCGCAACGTCACGATCGACCACAACACGTGCGGGATGGGATAGATACAGAGAGTTGAAGGAGGAAGCGAGACGCATTTGCAGACAGAAAAAGAAAGAGGCCGAAATGCGGGAGTATGAAGAGCTTGATAAGCTGGCCGACAGGGGTAATGCTCGAAAATTCTACGAAAAGATGCGACGGCGACCCCAAAGGTGATCTAGTCACCGATGGCCAGAGCATACTTAAATTATGGAGGGAACACTTCTCCAGCCTGCTGAACGGCAGTGAACGCACAACACCAGGAGAAGGCGAACCCGATTCCCCAATCAATGACGATGGAGCAGACGTTCCATTGCCCGACCATGAAGAAGTTCGAATAGCAATTACCCGCCTGAAAAACAACAAAGCGGCCGAGCTATTCAAACACGGCGGCGAAGAACTGATAAAGAGCATGTATCAGCTTCTTTGTAAAATATGGTCGGACGAAAGAATGTCCAACAATTGGAATTTAAGTGTGCTATGCCCAATCCATACAAAGGAAGACCCCACAATCTACGCCAACTACCGTGGGATAAGCCTCCTGAACATCGCGCATAAGGATCTATTGAGCGTATTGTCTGAAATATTAAAGCCCACCGTCAACAAACTGATTGGACCTTATCAGTGTGGCTCTAGACCTGGAAAATCAACCGACCAGATATTCACCATGAGCCAAATCTTTGAAAAGACCCGTGAAAAGGGAATCGACACCTACCACCTCTTCGTCGATTTCAAAGCTGCTTTCGACAACACGAAAAGGAGCTGCCTTTATGCCGCGATATCTGGATTTGGTATACCCGCAAAACTAATACGGCTTTGTAAACTGACGTTGAGCAACACCAAAAGCTCCGTCAGGATCGGGAAGGACTCTTCAAGCCGTTCGATACCAAACGAGGTTTCAGACAAGGCGACTCCCTATCGTGCCACTTCTTCAATCTACTGCTGGAGAAAATAATTCGAGCTGAAGAACTTAATCGAGCAGGTACAATCTTTTATAAGAGTGACAGCTGCTGGCGATGCCGATGATATTGATATCATCCAATTAGCGCCACGTAGCGAAAAGAACAAACGACTGGCACGGCTATAATCGCGTAAGCGATATCTACGCCAGTAAAGAAGAAGATATACACTCATATTGTTCCCAAATCCCCCTGGCGGAAATCAAACTGAGTTTATATTTTAAAAGCATTAAAAGAAAATTTGTTGTTCTGACAAAAATTCCATTGGAATAAAATAAGAAAGAAAAAACCGTTACCATACTGTTTTAGTATTCGGTTTATTTCCCGGTAAAAACTGAAATACCGCTAAAAGGCAAAACAGTTTGGTACTACATATAGCGAATTATTAATTGCCGTTAAACGTTGTGTTAAAACACCCAAAATATCTCCATATCCAAAAATGTCAAGTATTTACTTGCACAAATATCTAGCACACCTCTTATAATTAAAGTAACAAAATATGGTAATTTAATAACAATGCAATTTTTTTTAAATAAAAACACAAAATAAACTAAATGTTATAGTTTTGCACTCGATGTAATATTGAAACATAATACTATATAAATGGGGCGGCCGTGTAAGGACCGACAAATTTTGACATCACTTCTGGTGGTGCATCCACAAAACATGATTGTCACCACCATGATTTAGAGTTTGGTTTTGTTGTAATTTAGTAAATATTATAATCTTATATGAATGAACATGATGGGTATATGTATGAAACGCGCCATCTATGATTGTCAAGCAAAATATAACTATCTGTCAAAATTACAAATATACGAGTACACTCACTCTGCAACAAGATTCTAGGTGTGAAGTAATAAGAAGAACACGTGACTCTAATAAAAAGCAAAGAAATAGAATAAATTAAATTGTATTTTATTATTTAAAAAAAATCATTTCAACATGGTAGCAGAGCAAGGTTTATAATTTAAAGAAGAACAAAAGAAAAAAACTGAATGTGATAAGTTAAATAAAGATATAAAAATACGATTAAGATTTGAGGTTAACCTAAAGTGTTCAAAAAAACATTTGTCGTGAAAATACATTGAATTATATTGTTAGTATCACCAAGATGGCTAAACAAGCAAAGATAGAAGACATTTTGATACCAATTTTTGATGGTGCAAACTATTCAAGCTGGAAATTAAGATTGTTAACTTTGTTGGAATACAAAGAGTGCAATGAAGCCGTCATGGTTAAAAATGAAAATGGCCTAACAGAATGGAAAAAGAAGGATTTAAAAGCAAGAACTATTTTAATGAGTACGATCTCAGACAAACAATTAGAATATGTTAATGAATGCACAACAGCATATGATATGATAAAGATGTTTGGCAAGATGTATTTAACACAGTCCACAGCTATGCAAATAATATGTAGAGGGAAAATTGAAGAGATTAAATTGAACAATTATGATACAGTAGAAGATTTTTTCGTTGAGTTTGAGAAAACAATTAATGAGTAGCTGGAGGAAAAATAGATGAACATGAAAAGTTGAGATATTTACTCAGAGCTCTTCCACCAAGCTACAGTTACATTGGCGATTTTCTGGATGTAATTCCAGAAGAACAACGATCAGTTGATTATCTATGTTCCAAAATAAAAGAGAAAAATATGGTCACTAGCGATTTGGACAAGAAAAACAATGTGAGCACTTTTGCAACCAAACTCAGATCCAAATGCTTCACCTGTGGCAAGGCTGGTCATCTCAGTAAGGACTGCTGGCACGGTCAGAAGTATAATCAAGGGCAATAAGGTGTTAGAGATCAGCGAGGACTACAGAGAGGTTTCAACAGAGGTGGATTTAACAGAGGTCAGAATAATTTCAGAGGACAGAGTACATTTAGAGCAGTGTTTTTCAATCTGTGGGTCGCGACCCCCTTAGGGGGAGCCTTACTCGGGGGGTCGCCAGCTGAAAGAAAAAGTCGAGGTTCTTACACAACAAAAACACAATTTCAATGAGAAAGATGTGCTTGTTTATTTTTCATTAGTTTATCAAATTGTGGTGTTATATTTGAAACATTAATAATTAAATCATTTTCTAATTGCAGTCTATTTCTCTTTTTAGTTTTTATGTCTACCATTGAAGAAAATGTCAGTTCACACAAGTATGAAGTGACTACAGAGCCTCAGAGTGCAAGTCTGGAAAGTATGTCAAAAGTTTCTCTTGTAAATTATGCAAGCTTTGTATCATGCAAGGAATATGAGCCAATACTGCAAAACTTTGATCTGATGCATTATCTTCAACAATCTTCTGAACACACGGAAAAGACTCAAACATTTTGTTTTGCAGAGAGGTCGACCACAAACGAAGTTTTGCGTGAAATGCTTTTACTTTATCTTTAGCTGTTAAAATATTTTCTTCTCTTTCTTGAAGGTTCTTGTTCAAAAATGCTAATTTCAAGAGCCAAATAGGGTCAGAAAAACGGTAAGCATATTTTGATTTTGCATCTTGTAAGAATATTAACAATTCAGCTCTCAGTTCCAGAACTCTTGTCAATACCTTTCCTTTAGCTTTAGCGCCATCGTTTCAAATAGTGATACATTTTTTCCAATCAATATCGTAGTCGCAAGTGCTTTCTAAAAACATATCGTACACACATTGGCCAGTAGTGTTTGCAGGAAGTGCTTTGCAAAATAAGATTTCTTCCGTAATACTGTCATCTGCTTCAAAGCGCACAAATACTACAAACTGTGCACAGTCGGAAACATCTGTAGATTCATCGAACTGCAAAGCAAAATATTGGCTATTCTTTAATTTTTCGACTACTTGTTCTTGAATATAGTAATGTAAGCCTCCATATCGCCTGTATAATATATAGTAATGTAAGAACCCATTTACATATTTACATTACCTTATTATAACTAATACTACCTTAGTTTTAAGAGAAATTAGAGTAAGAGAAGAAGTTATTAGAAGAGTAATTAGGATTACGCTTTAAAATAAGATAGGATAAGTATAAATGATACAAAAATAAAACAGTAGTTCTTTAACAGACACTAACGAAAGCGTTTGTTTAATTCCGAGAACGTGATTATATCCTTGGCCATATCGTTTATTCTGCCTGAAATAGTATTGTCAGAAAGTGGTATTTTTCTTAATTTGTTTGCCTCCTGCTTACTGACCATAATTTCAATCATATCGAGTGCCGCTGGCAAAGTAAGATTTTCGGCAATTGTATGTGGTTTCCCTGCCTTAGCAACTCGATATGCGACTTTGTAGCTAATAATGTTGACTCGTTGACACTGGATGCCTGAAAATAGCTCACCGAAATTAAGTATAATCAAAAGTTATATGCAAATAACAAAGAAATAAACACAAACAGTAAAAATATAGAATAAAAAAACTAAAAAACACGCTTTGGCGATAACGTAAACTAAAAAATCAAAAATAATTGTTAATATGGAAAATAAATAAATAAAGAAAAATAGTATTATTGTGAAAAAAGGGTGGGACGCTTTTTAAGAGCTGATTTATAGTGCACCCCACGTTTTTTTCATTATTTTCTTACTTACCTGAATTATAGTATTTTGCTGCTGACTAAGAGCTTTCAACTTTCGTTCAAAGAAATCCGACGGCTTATCAGCTTCTTTTTGATGCTTGGTTGTGAGATGCCGCATAAGCTTTAACGGTTTCATACTATCACGTGATAAAACATCGCCGCAAATTACACATTGAGGTTTACTATTTATGACTGTGAACCAGTGTTTCAAATAACTGTCATCGTAATGTCTATTTTTTCGGATTCGATTCACCACCACCGCTGTTGATACTCGTACCAGATGTTGAAGGCTGCGATCTTTTGAGAAATTTATCCATTTTATAAACGCGCAGAGCAAGCGAAAAAAACAAAAGAATGACGTCTGAACTCATCGGCGACTATGCTTAACTGAGTGATGAGAGTTGAAACAAAAGAACATAGCTGTTGCTGTTACCGCAACGACAATCATGCCGTGCGGTGTGGCAACGTCGCGGTCGCCGACGCAGTATGACCCGCGCGAATAATAGATAAATTTGCCAAGATAGGAAAAACTTATTACCTAACGTATGTGATCTTTTAATTAAAATTAAATTATTTCTTTGACTTACTATGACACAAGGGGGTCGCCAGAATATTTCAACCTGTAAAGGGGTCGCGAAATCAAAAACATTGAAAAACACTGATTTAGAGGACAGCATCACTTCAGAGGCCCACATCAGAGGTTATAGCCGAGGTACAGGTCAAGGTCACTTAAGTGGTGAATCTACAAACAACTTCTCATCGGAGTCATGGACAGCTCAAGTATGCAATTCGGAGATAAATCAGGTATGGGGGTCTATTAAATCAGGAGGTTGTGTAAACAATAGTGAAATTAATTGGATAGCGGGTGTACAGATCATATAATTAACAATGATGAATATTTTGATAAATTTGAAGAATTAAAAAGTCCTGTGGATGTAAAACTGCCAGATGGCAAAAACTTGAAAGCTACTAAAGTAGGGACCGTCAGAATTTATTTTAAGAACTATTATAACAAAGAACATGTAGATTTAAAAAATGTTTACTACGTTGGGGGGATTAAGCAAAATTTGCTAAGTTTTTCAAAGATAACTAAAAGTTGCACTATAGTAGCAAAAGACGAAAAATCCAAAAATTATAATTTGACTAGAGAGTTAATTGTTGTGGCTGAAAAAATAAACAATTTGTATTGTATAAAAAGTTTTTTATCTAAAAACGAAATCTATGCACAGCTAAATTAACTCAAAAAGACAAATGGCACAGGGCACTTGGTCATGTGAATTTTCAGTATTTAAATAAATTAATAAATAATAAATTAGTTGTCGGTTTGCCAGATAAAATTGAAAGCATGTTCAAACTGTATTAAAAGTAAAATGAGTAATGTACCTTTCGAAAATAATAGAACAAAGACTAATGAAATTTTAGAATTAATTCATACTGATTTGAATGGTCCACACAATACAACTGGTTATGGTGGAGAAAAATACTTTCTCACATTTATTGATGACTATAGTAAATGTACAAGGATATTCTGTGTTAAAAGTAAATCTGAAGTGGCTTATTCTTTCATGGAGTTTGTAAATTTAATAGAAAATAAATTCAACAAGAGAGCCAAGAAAATTCAGTGTGACAATGGTAAAGAATATTTAAACAAAGATATTTATAATTTTATAAGCCAAAAAGGTATAGAGTTATTACCATGTCCACCATACGTCCATGAATTAAATGGAGTAGCAGAAAGATATAACAGATCGGCTATGGACGTAGGTAGGTGTTTAATGAGGGAAGCCAACATTCATAGGAGGTATGAGATATTTTTTTGAGTAAAACCAAACGTTGAGCATCTAAAAATTTATGGAAGTAGAGTCTTTGTAAGGGTTCCTAAAGTTCTAAGAAAAAGTAAATGGGGTGATAAAGCACAAGAAGGAATTTTGGTAGGCTACAACGAAAATAGTTATCGTGTTCTAACAAAAAATGGAATAATAAATGCTAGGCGTGTACAGGTAGTTGAAGAAAATACTAAATTGATTTGCTTAGGAAAATTAGATGATCAGAATAATAAAGATGTAGAAATTGGCCAAACTTCAAATGAAACAATTGAAACTGTTTCTGACACTAAGACTTATGTAGATTAGGGCATTCCTGAAAATTCTTTAAAGAATCTTGTAAATGATGGTAACTTAAATGATAATGGAGAAAAGGACAAAGTCAAATTGCAAAAAAAAGGAAAAAACTCCAGTTTCTAGATATGGTAATCCAGTTTCACATTTTATATATGTTAACCATATTGATGCAAATGTACCAAACACATTTGAGGAGGCGATGAACTCCAATGAACATACACAATGGCATAAAGCAATGGATTCAGAAATAAATAGCTTAAATAAAAATAATACTTGGCAAATGATTAAAGAAAAGTAATAATGATTATAAAGCTAGATTAGTTGTAAGAGGATTTCAGCAAAATGAATTCATTGAAAATACTTATTCTCCGGTAGGAAAAATGCAAACCTTAAAAATTTTATTGCCATACAGTTGTAAACAAAACTTATTTGTGGAACAGATGGATGCAGAGACAGCGTTTTTAAATGCTCATGTAAACTCAGAAGTTTATATAAATCAACCGGAAGGTTATGAAACTGATGGCAACAAAGTGTACAAATTGGTCTCAAAGAAAGCCCTAGAGTATGGTATGACTGTTTTGATAAATTTATAAAAATACTTAATTTTGTTAGAAGTAACTATGACTGCTGTTTGTTTGTTAAGAGAGCAAGCAAAGATCCAATATATATGTATATTAATATTCGTAGATGATCTTTTAATTTGTTGCAAAAATGAAAATAAAACAAAAGAGGTAAAGTCTAGTTTGATGAAAAGATTTGCGATGAAAGACTTGTGAAAAATTAAAAACTATATTGGCATAGATATTGATTATAGTGATAATAAAAGTGTAATAACTTTAAACCAAACAGAATATATTGAATCGTTGGCTGCAAAAAACTAAATTATATGATACTCCAATGGAAACAAATTTAAAACTAGAACAAGCTACAGAAGTAGATAAAGGTATTAAGTACAGGAACATCATAGGAGAATTATTATATACATATTGTTACAAAAAGTAGTATTAAGTTGTATTTGTATTGCTATATGCATCCCCTTATTATGAACAATACTTGTAGGTATATGGAATAGCATTTGTCTTGTTGTAGACAACTGGCGCCGCGGCTGTCTGCTTGTCGAAACAATAGACATCTGGCGCCGCACTGTCTGCTTGTCTACTTCAACAATTGCTGAGTCTGGCGCCGCGGCTGTCTGCTTGCGTCTGGCGCCGTATAGCATTATGTTCTGGTAATTTCCAGACGCAATATTCTAGAAGGACACGTCGGCATCAGCGAGAAGTGCGTGGCTATATAAGCCGTGGCAGCGCCAACGTAATCAATCAGTGCTAAGAGTAAACTGCTATAGTGTAGACGAGTTGTGAAATAAAGAGTTGTTGAATTAAATTAAACAGTGTTGATTTTATTTGTCAATCCAGAGATACGAACCTAACAAAGTAAACTAGCAAGCAGTAAATTCGTAACAATTGGTGTCAGAAGTGGGATTGTCAAATAATCCAAATTCAAGATGGTTAAATTCGGAGAATTGAGAATTCAGCAATTAAAAAAGGAATTGGAGGAGCGTAATTTGCCGATAAGCGGGCAAAAGGCGGATCTGCAGGCACGATTACGTGAAGCAATGGAAGCGGATGGAATTAATGTGGACGAGTTCGAATTTGTTGGGCCAGAAACTTCTACAAAGGTAGAAGAAAAAGTAGAAGAACAACGAACATCATCGAGTGTGGACATGAACATGCTGTTAGTGGCTATTAAGCAAATGGCAGAAAATGCAGTGCAAACAGAAAATCGTCTGGCACAGCAAATGACGCAAATAGCTGAAAACACATCACAGTTAGAGTCTCGCCTGGTACAACAGATTACAGAAAATAATACACAAGTGCAAGAGAAATTTTCAAAATTTGAAGACGAATTAAGCACTTTAAAAAATGACGAAGAAAATTTAAAATCAGAAGTTCTTCAATTAAGTAATCGTGTGCGAGAACTGCAACTACATGGCCCTGCACCATCAACAAATAATCAAAGATTGAAGGCACCCACATTCGACGGAAGTATTCCATTTCAAATTTTCAAACTTCAGTTTGAAAATACAGCAATGGCCAATAACTGGAACGCAGCGGACAAAGTGGCGTCCTTGTTTGTATCATTGAAAGGACCTGCGGCAGAAATCCTTCAGACTATTCCAGACTGTGAACGGGACAACTATGAGGCATTGATGAGTGCGATAGAAAGACGATATGGTAGTGAGCACCGGAAACAAATATACCAGATCGAACTGCAAAATAGGGGTCAGAAGATGAACGAGTCATTGCAAGAGTTTGCAACTGAAATAGAACGACTGGCTCATTTGGCAAATGCTGATGCACCTGTGGATTACATTGAGAGGGTAAAAATTCAATGTTTCATAAATGGAATTCGTGATGTGGACACCAAACGCGCCACATATGCATTGCCAAAAAGAACGTTTGCTGAAACGGTTTCGCACGCAAACACACAAAGTACAAAGGGTTGAAATGGAACAACCGGCGCTGATGGAAGAAATATTGAAGACTCTGAAGACAATTGCTCCACCGCGAGTAAATACAACAGGAAGATGTTTCAACTGTGGAAAAGCGGGTCACTTTGCCCGAAATTGCAATATAAAAGTAAACCCATCAAAACGGAAACAACCAACAGATAACGAGGACGGAGCATCCACATCTCACAAGTCGTTAAACTAAAACGGAACAGTTCAAAGGGGCGTGAGCTGGTTCCCACAACTATTTTCCCAACCATCTCGATATCACAAATAGGTCGCCATGGCAACAATCTTACTATCAACGGCATCGTAAATGGACGACTGTCAACGCATACTTTGGATACTGGTGCCACACATTCAATTATCCGACCGGATGTGGTAAGAGGAACGGTTAAACCATTAGTCGGTTGCAAGCTTCGAACGGCCACCGGGGAGGAAGCAGCTGTCGCGGGAAAAGTGTCTTGCAAAGTGATGATTGGTACTCTGGAAGTTAATCACACCTTCATCGTAGCAGAAATCACTGATGAAATTATAATGGGAGTAGATTTCATGATTGATCACGGGGTTACTTTGGATTTAAACAAGCAAATGCTGTTTTGCCAGAACATGGAGATGCCTATAAACACCGGATATGTGACCAACGTTGAAAGTAAGAGGGTGATTGTTGATGATAATCAGAGTATTCCACCAAAATCTGCGGCGATTGTATGGGCTAAAGTGAATGGAGGAGGTGGGACTGAAGAGTTGTGGATTGTGGAACCAACAAAAATAGATACACCCATATTGGTAGGAAGAACGCTTGTGAAAACTAGAGAAGACGCCACCATTCCGGTCAGAGTAGTGAATGAATTCAACACGCCTATAAGTCTGAAGAAAGGAGCGGTAATTGGACAGTGCCAGAATATAAGTGCAATAGCACGATGCGAACGGTCACAACAGAAGCCTACTATTGAGCCACAGCAGATAAGTCCTACACTCCTAAATAATTTGCTGAACGAACTGCATGGAAATGAAAAATTAAAAGCAGAAAAACTATTACAAAAATACGCATCCATATTTGCAAACGAAGGAAACACAGGAAGAACCGGCATTGTCAAACATCGCATAAATACTGGAGACGCTAAACCAATCCGAAAAGCTCCGCGTAGGGTTCCACTAGCAAAACGTGAGGATGCTAACAAAATTATTGAAGACATGCACAAAAACGGTGTAATCGAACCTTCAATAAGTCCATGGAGCTCACCTATCGTCTTAGTTAAAAAGAAAGTTGGTAGCACCCGTTTCTGCGTAGATGATAGGAAGTTGAATGATGTCACAAAGAAAGACAGTTATCCTCTACCAAGAATCGACGATACATTAGACACATTGTCTGGAGCGAAATGGTTTGGTGAAAAGACCGCTTTCAGTATGGGCGACGGGTTATGGGAATTCTCTGTGATGCCATTTGGGTTATGTAATGCGCCTGCAACGTTCGAGCGACTGATGGAACATGTCTTAAAAGGACTCAACTGGAAGACATGTTTGGTGTATCTTGATGACATTATCATGATGGGAAAAAGTTTTGATGATCATCTGAAAAATCTAGAGGAAGTCTTTCAGCGAATAGCATCAGCCGAATTACGCTTGAATCCCAAAAAGTGTTCATTATGGAAGAAGCAGGTCACATATCTCGGACATAAAGTGTCAACTGAGGGGATTCACACCGAGGAGGGAAAAATAAAAGCAGTCAAAGATTGGCCTCGACCCACCAACATACATGAACTCCGCAGCTTCCTCGGCTTATGCACGTATTACCGCCGTTTTGTACCTGGATTTGCGAACGTGGCTAGAAGTTTACATGATTTAACAAAGAAGAATCGCCCGTTTGTATGGCAGTTGGAACAAGAAAAAGCGTTTGAGCAGCTTAAAGAACTACTTTGTACGGCGCCGATGTTAGCTTATCCAATACCTGAAAAGAAATTCATCCTGGATACAGATGCGAGCGCTTATGGAATTGGAGGTGTCCTGTCTCAGCTCATCGACGGACAAGAAAGAGTAATTGGGTATTACAGCAGAGTGCTCGGGAAACCAGAGAAAAACTACTGTGTGACGCGAAAAGAACTACTAGCTGTGGTGGAGGGTGTAAAACATTTCCACAAGTATTTGTATGGACAACGATTCTTGCTGAGGACTGATCATGCAGCATTAAAATGGTTATTACAGTTTAAAAATTAGGAAGGCCAAATTGCACGATGGATCGAAAGATTACAGAATTACGACTTCGAAACAGAACACCGAAAGGGGATTCACCACAAAAATGCGGATGCATTATCACGTCGCCCTTGTCCACTGAAATGTAAACATTGCTCCAAATCAGAAGGAAAAGAAGGTATAATCGACGTGCGATTACTGAATATAGAACCTGAAGATGATTGGACTCCTCACCGCATCAGAATCAATCAGCTGGAGGACCCTGATCTTGCAAAGCTGATAACAGCCAAAGAAAATGGGGTACGACCACCAAAGGAACAAATAAGTAACGAGAGTCCAACGGCAAAAGCATATTGGGCCCAATGGAACAGCATAAACCTCGTTAATGGATACCTTCATCGTACCTGGGAAAGCGAAGATGGCAAACAGTCTCGTCTGCTGATCATAGTACCGAAGTCCATGATCCCGAAAGTATTGAAAGAATATCACAATGGACCTAGTGGAGGGCACCTTGGAATTACAAAAACTATAGAGAAGATTAAACAACGGTTCTACTGGATCGGTTGTCGAGATTCCATAGCAGAATGGATAAGTAATTGCGTAGAGTGCATGGCAGCTAAAGGTCCTAAAGCCAAAAGTCGCGGTAGGCTGCAACAGTACAACGTGGGATCACCATTTGAACGAGTCGCAATGGATGTTGCAGGTCCGTTCCTAACCAGTACGGCCGGAAACAAATATCTACTGGTTGTCATGGACTATTTCAGTAAATGGCCAGAAGTATATGCCTTACCAAACCAAGAAGCGAAGACAGTAGCCGAAGCGTTTGTAGAAAATTGGATAACAAAGTTCGGAGTGCCCGTCGAATTACACTCAGATCAAGGCAGGAATTTCGAATCTTCCATTTTCCAAGAAGTCTGTACATTATTGGGCATCCACAAGACACGGACAACAGCGTTACACCCACAATCAGATGGAATGGTGGAGAGATTCAACCGAACGCTCGAAGAACATCTGCGGAAAGTGCATCCAGATGTTCCTGCTGGCGTATCGTTCAGCGAAGCACGAGACAACTGGTTACACGCCGGCAAAGATTATTTTCGGATCTGATCTGCGACTCGCTGCTGATCTTAAGTTTGGAACGAATCCTACAGCTGTAAGAAATGATGGAGATTATTGTTCTGCCTTAAAGGAAGAAATGAATGAATTGCATCTAATGGTAAGACAGCACACGCATCTGATGAGCAATAAGATGAAGGTGATCTGGTCCTGTTGTACAATCCACTTCGAAAGAAAGGCTTGTCCCCGAAATTGCAGACGGCCTGGGAAGGACCCTATATGGTGATGAAACGACTTAATGACGTGGTATACCGCATACAAAGAAATGGAAAAGCACGATGTAAAATGAAAGTAGTACATTTGGAGAGGCTCGCCCCATTTGGTTCAAGAGGATTTGTGCCTAATCGGGACAATTCGCAGCGCCAACGTAATCAATCAGTGCTAAGAGTAAACTGCTATAGTGTTGACGAGTTGTGAAATAAAGAGTTGTTGAATTAAATTAAACAGTGTTGATTTTATTTGTCAATCCAGAGATACGAACCTAACAAAGTAAACTAGCAAGCAGTAAATTCGTAACAATATAAGCACAGGCACACGACCAAATGTAGCATATATAGCGGGATTCTGTAACCAGTCTCTAGTCTCTATTTGAGACATTTTGAGGCAAAGTCTCAATTTGAGACTAGTTACTATTCACCAAACAGTCTCTAGCGTTAGTCTCAAAATATTGAGACCTGGTAGTTAGCCCGTCACAAAACTAAAAAGAGCTCTTGTCTGCCATTTTGAATATACTGAATAGAGATCATCATAGATATTAAATGATTGTCGTATTTTTATATTTTGTAAGCAACTCAAACACGAAAAAGTTAAAAATAAATTAATTTTACATAAATTTCGTAAATATTATGAAACAAAGTCAACATATATTTTCATTTTTATTGATAACTATGTTTTTTGACGATGTTATAGAAAATTTAATATTTGTTATCGACATATTTATTTTCATTCAAGTGTAAAAGCATCTCTGAATGATGAAATGTAATAGATTTTGTGACTGTCACTTACAGAATAGCAAAATCGTCTCAAGTCTCAAAAATTGTCTCTAACTCAAAATCTCAAATTTAGAGACTTGAGACTGTCTCACGTTACAGAATCGCACGGATAGTGTCAATTATTTCAGTAGATACCAAAGTAGTTATAACCAAACTCATTACAAATATGCAATGAGAATCTTAAAATATTTGCATAAGACCAAAGATCTAAAGTTAACATGCTATGATATTGCGGATACTGAAATATTGGATTGCATGTTAGATTCTGACTCTCCTGCGTAGACAGAAAATCTACAACTGGTTTAATTATAAGATTTTTTGGAAATTGAATTTATTGGAAATCTCGCAATTTAATTTATTGGAAATATCTAAATGTTCAACTTTTGCAGAATACACTGCTATGTCAGAGGCAGTGACAGAGGTACTTTTCATTCGAAACATACTAAGTGAATCATTTAATATGAAATTTTGTGATCCAATTAAATTGTATGAAGATAACACAGGTGCAATTGCAATTGCTAAGTATGGCAACTTCACCAAAAATTCAAAGCACATTGAAGTGCAGTATCATTATATAAATGAGAACTATGAAAAGAAAATTATAGAGATTATTAAAATTTATACAAAATTAAATTCAGCAGACATGTTAACTAAAAGTTTATTTCTAAAAAACAGATCAGATCTTAGACTGATTTAGTTATAAAAATAGTTATAATATCAAAGTTAAGATTTATTTGATTTCATAAAAAAAAATAAACAAAAAAAAGTAAAAATAATAAAAAAAACAACAAACAAGAAAATTCATTAGCTTATAAGGCTACATTTAAGTTTATATAATATGAGATTATAAATTTAAGGAGGCGTGTTGTAAATATTATAATCTTATATGAATGAACATGATGGGTATATGAAAAGCGCCATCTATGATTGTCAAGCAAAATATAACTATCTGTCAAAATTACAAATACACACTCACTCTGCAAAAAGATTCTAGGTGTGAAATAATAAGAAGAACACATGGCTCTAATAAAAAGCAAAGAAATAGAATAAATTAAATTGTATTTTATTATATAAAAATCACCATTTCAACGGGTTTGGGCCTCGTGTATAGTACCACGAACGTCCAATTTATTTTTGTCTCTTCAGACCATATTACCTTGAAAATAAAAAAAAGGTGCGTGGAGTCTCTACGCGCGGAAGAAGTTATACTTCTTAGTGATATTCAGAAGAAAAATGCGAAACAATCATACAAACATAAGTATATTGCTGTGTCGTTTGCACATTTGTCTGTATGTTTGCGAAAGCAAATGTTCTACAAAAGCATATTTCTATACTTAAACAAAATTATTGGAACCATCGTATGTTTCTTACATGCATAACTAAACCATACTTAAGTCAGCGCAACTTAAGTGTCAATGGTCGTGTTGGTGGTAAGCGCTTGGAAAGTCAAGATGCTACCACAGGTTCAAATCTCGACAGAATAAATTTTTAATTTTTTGCTTTTAACATCGTATACTATAAGTAAACAAAATAAATATTTTGTTATATAGTGTACTGTACCATGCAAGCCTAAGAATGCTCAGGAATGCAGGTACACAATTTGGCAAACGCATCACGCCACTTTACCGCTACTCACTAAAAGAGCGCCAAATTAATATTACGGATATTAATGACGCTACTAGCACGCCACTAACAATATGCGTCGCTGCCGACGTCTCGCTCTGCCGGCGCTTAGAATGTTAAGTTGGTGATAGCATAAGCTTAGATTTAAGTATCACTTTTAATTCGGCTGTCCTTTAAGCTGGTTGGACATCGCTCCAACAAACTTAAACATTAAAAAAGTATTTTTGTACAGTTTTTGTCAAAACGTGTTAAAATAAAAAAATAAAATAAAACTTAAAAGTTTTTAACTGGCGCCCAACGTGGGGCCCCTAAAAGGGGCAATAACTGGCCCCTAAGAGGGGTATTTAAAAGTTAACTGGCTCCTAGAGGTGTACTTAAAAGTATTTAACTGGAGGCCTTTCACCAGGAGCCCAGCACCAGGAGCCCCCACATCAGGGGAAATAACTGGCCCCACCATCAGGGATATGGCCCTTAAGAGGTGTACGTAAAAGTATTTAACTGGAGCCCTTTAACCAGGAGCCCCACCATCAGGGGAACCCCTGATAAAAGAAGTCTGCAGCGCAATTTTTTTCAATCAACTTAGCCGAATTAATCGTCCATCTGATCTCTTACCCATTCATGAGGAAGAGAAGCGTGCGAGAAAGTGGCCATCGGGGGAACCTTAGTAATGACGAAAAGGATTAAACGGGATACTTCTTCCAGTCATGCACGTTTGTAAGATGTTAGTTTTTAGAATTATAATTTCGATTTCTAATTATCTAAATCAATTAACTAAACAAGTGAAAAGTGTAAAAAAGAATGTTATATTTTATCAATAACGAAAAATTTAAAAAAAAAGTTGTTCATTACACAAAAAGTGTATTTAAAGGTGTATCCCTAGTCGAACACAAAAAAATAATATAATGAAAATTAAAAATGAGATAAAACTCAATTATGACTAAAAACAGTCGAACACAAAAAATTAATATGATAAAAATTAAAAATGAGGAAAACTCAATTATGACTAAAAATAGTCGAACACAAAAAATTAATATAATGAGAATTAAAAATGAGATAAAACTCAGTTATCGCTAAAAATAGTCGAACACAAAAAATTAAAAATGAGGAAAACTCAATTATGACTAAAAATAGTCGAACACAAAAAATTAATATAATGAGAATTAAAAATGAGATAAAACTCAGTTATCGCTAAAAATAGTCGAACACAAAAAATTAATATAATAAAAATTAAAAATGAGGAAAAACTCAATTATGACTTAAAATAGTCGAACACAAAAAAATAATATAATGAAAATTAAAAATGAGATAAAACTCAATTGTGACTAAAAATAGTCGAACACAAAAAATTAATATCATAAAATTTAAAAATGAGGAAAAACTCAATTATGACTAAAAATAATCGAACACAAAAAATTAATATCATAAAATTTAAAAATGAGGAAAAACTCAATTGTGACTAAAAATAGTCGAACACAAAAAATTAATATCATAAAATTTAAAAATGAGGAAAAACTCAATTATGACTTAAAATAGTCGAACACAAAAAAATAATATAATGAAAATTAAAAATGAGATAAAACTCAATTGTGACTAAAAATAGTCGAACACAAAAAATTAATATGATAAAAATTAAAAATGAGATAAAACTCAATTATGACTAAAAATAATCGAACACAAAAAATTAATATCATAAAATTTAAAAATGAGGAAAAACTCAATTATGACTTAAAATAGTCGAACACAAAAAAATAATATAATGAAAATTAAAAATGAGATAAAACTCAATTGTGACTAAAAATAGTCGAACACAAAAAATTAATATGATAAAAATTAAAAATGAGGAAAACTCAATTATGACTAAAAATAGTCGAACACAAAAAAATTAACATAATGAATATTAAAAATGAGATAAAACTCAGTTATCGCTAAAAATAGTCGAACACAAAAAATTAATAAAATAAAAATTAAAAATGAGGAAAAACTCAATTATCACTAAAAATAGTCGAACACAAAAAATTAATAAAATAAAAATTAAAAATGAGGAAAAACTCAATTATCACTAAAAATAGTCGAACACAAAAAAATTAATATAATGAAAATTAAAAATGAGTAAAACTCAATTATGACTAAACATAGTCGAACAAAAAAAATTATTATAATGAAAATTAAAAATGAGGAAAAACTCAATTATCACTAAAAATAGCCGAACACAAAAAAATTAATATAATGAAAATTAAAAATGAGATAAAACTCAATTATGACTAAAAATAGCCGAACACAAAAAAATAATAAAATAAAAATTAAAAATGAGGAAAAACTCAATTATCACTAAAAATAGTCGAACACAAAAAAAAATTAATATAATGAAAATTAAAAATGAGATAAAACTCAATTATCACTAAAAATAGTCGAACACAAAAAAATTAATATAATGAAAATTAAAAATGAGATAAAACTCAATTATGACTAAAAATAGTCGAATACAAAAAATTAATATAATGAAAATTAAAAATGAGATAAAACTCAATTATCACTAAAAATAGTCGAACACAAAAAATTAATAAAATAAAAATTAAAAATGAGGAAAAACTCAATTATCACTAAAAATAGTCGAACACAAAAAAATTAATATAATGAAAATTAAAAATGAGTAAAACTCAATTATGACTAAACATAGTCGAACACAAAAAATTAATATAATGAAAATTAAAAATGAGATAAAACTCAATTATGACTCAAAATAGTCGAACACAAAAAAATAATATAATGAAAATTAAAAATGAGATAAAACTCAGTTATCACAAAAAATAGTCGAACACAAAAAATTAATATAATAAAAATTAAAAATGAGGAAAAACTCAATTATGACTAAAAATAGTCGAACACAAAAAATCAATATAATGAAAATTAAAAATGAGATAAAACTCAATTATGACTAAAAATAGTCGAACACAAAAAAGTAATACAATAAAAATTAAAAATGAGGTAAAACTCAGTTATCACTACAAATTCAAAAAAAAAAAAAATAGAGAGAAAAAAAAGATCCTATTCCTATATACCGTTTCCCAAACAAAAAATGAAGGTAAATAAATAATAATGTAAAAAATTTTAAATTTTTGTACATTAGAAATAAAATGTTTATCTAAAAGTAAAAATTAAAATATTTAAAAATGAAATTGTAAAAAGAAAAAATTACTGCATACACTTATGTTATTAACTCAGCCAAGGCCAATATTATAATTTAAGAATCACTTGTAAGAACGAAAACAAATTGTAAACTTTTTTTCCAATATTTAAATATGAATGTGAAATTGTAAAAATTAAAAGCAATTGTAAACCCTTTTTCTGACCTTTAAAGCAACAAATCATGTAAAATATGTACATAGTTAAGAAATACACCACTTAGTTACGCAAAGGCGAAAAAACAGTACCTATCATCAGCCTATGGAATCAAGCCAATCGTCAATGAATATGATACCAGTGCCAAAGATGCCACTACATACATATGTATGTATGTCGCTCAATGAAACATTTAATAAATAAATGCTTACGGTACGAAAGAGGACTCTAGAGCTCAGCCATAGTACCCATTACATTGAAGTCTCCCAGTTCTCCAAATACAAATTTACAATAACTTGGCTGTCGAACGCGGACGTTCGAAATTAAGAAGGGAGGAGTTAACAAAATAAATATTTTGTTATATATTGTACTGTACCATGCAAGCCTAAGAATACCGGCACACAATTTGGCAAACGCATCACGCCACTTTACCGCTACTCACTAAAAGAGCGCCAAACTAATATTACGGATATTAATGACGCTACTAGCACGCCACTAACAATATGCGTCGCTGCCGACGTCTCGCTCTGCCGGCGCTTAGAATGTTAAGTTGGTGATAGCATAAGATTAGATTTAAGCTTTACTTTTAATTCGGCTGTCCTTTAAGTTGGTTGGACATCGCTCCAACAAACTTAAGCATTAAAGAAGTATTTTTGTACAGTTTTTGTCAAAACGTGTTAAAATAAAAAAATAAAATAAAGCTTAAAAGTTTTTAACTTATACAAATAAATATTTTTCATACTAATAGAAATTAAATTTATCACAGCAATATACATAATAACACATGTGAATATGTCACCAACCAAAAATTGAAACATTGTTCTACAAAAACAACAACAGCATAAACATGGCAACATTGTGTTGTTGGTAGAAAAGCCGAGCTGTGGCGAAAGAAACGATCGCCGATTGTCACCGCTTCCCTTGCTACTGGAACATCTTCGCAGACAAGCTTGCGATAGATTCATATTGAGCAAGGTTGCGCAACCTGAATCTATCGCATCCTTTTCCGAATTCGTATAAGAAGTATAACTTCAAAAAATAAAGTAAATATTTTTATAATAAAAAAATTTGTTTTACACTTACTGTATCCCAATTTTGTTCAGTCCAATGGCCATGTCTTGCAACAAAAATGTCTTTTTGTCAACATAGGTTTTCTAATGATATTTAGCACTTTAGGAGCTGCCGGAGGGTTTTTCTAATTTTTCGAAGTGATCAATTGGGCGAAATGGCGGCATAGTTGATCGTTAATTTTTCTGGACCGACCACCTTTGTTGTTGGACGTGGTTTTCAAATTTTTTTTTTTTTCTAACCTATACACGGTCACATGGCTTACTTTGCATTTTGCTGCTACTTTACACACAGTTTACTCCTCCTTTCATAATTTTAAAATTTTCTGCTTATTTTCTGGTTGCATTGTCATGTTTGTAACAAGGCAGTTCAATTATCACTTAACCCTCAAAAGTAAAAAAAGTGGTGAGCTCGCCATAAGCCGCGTGAAGATTCTAACCACTCTTCCCCTCAAACGTACGTATACATGTGATCATACATCTCTTTTGCGCTCATTCAGCAGTGTCATATAAAAAAAGTATATTTGTCCTGCTCTAATAACCCCAATCGACAGCTGATGCAGGGTTACATTTTCTCTTTCCTAATTTAAAATATTTTTAAAATTCTAAACATTTTAAATTTAAATTTTTCTATTTTTCTTTATTAATAAACATTTTTTACAGAATTACAAATATGTACATATGTTCAATACAAAAATTATTAATATCTGAAAATAATGATTAATTATATAAAATAATAATAATAATTGAAAGAAAAGATTAATATTATCTGAAAAAACAACAAAATATATTAAATACAAATAGAATTGACTCTGTCATATGAAGCAGGAAGCGTAAGCTACTTTCAGGGCAATGAAGGGATGCGCAATATTTAGGCGCTATGTCCTTGCAGAATCAGTTCAAACAGTGACCTTGACAGGATCAGAACTTGCTGTGCTATAATAATAAAGTGAAGTTATTGTGTTGTAGTATTAAAAAGTGTAAAGTTTTAGATTGTGGAATCATCTACGAACGAAATCCCCGACATCAGAAGTGGGATCGGCTAATCCTCCGAGCCGATATGTAAAAAGTGATTATATTGTTTATTTAAAATATTGTTAGGTTACAATTAAAAAGAACAAATGGATTGAAATTAATTTAACTGGAAAAATATACTAACCGCTGCGCCAACTGTATTCGACAACTGTGTTCACCAACTGTAATCACCGACTCTCGCTACGCCTTGAGATGTGAAGTTGGTTGCTGCTTGCCAGCATCACGCAGGGTGTTGCCAACATTACATTCGGTCATCCTGCTCGTCATCTGTCTCAGATGACAAATCTTCATCTACCTCAAAATGTGCCCAAAGCTTCATATTATCAACACTAGTTGATGTAACCTTGGGTCCCATAAAATCTGCTGCTTTTTCGACAGAGTACTTCCCATTGCGTTTGATTTCGATGACTCTATAAGGTCCATTAAATTTGTTTGATAACTTTTTATTTGAAAATTGAGTTACTTTTATTGCGACTAAATCTCCTTTTTGGTATTCTGTACTGCGTTTTCGTTTTTGTCAAAGTTTCTTTTATACGCTTCTTGAGCTTTCTGAATATTTGCTCTGCATTCTTCTCTCATTGTTCGACGATCTTCTTGGAATACCTCCAACAATTCTTCTTGGAGTAGTCTTATAATGTCACTAGACATTTCGCTTTTCATCTTTACTCTAAACATAATTTCGTATGGTGTAAATTTTGTTGACGAGTGAACGTGCGCGTTTATAGCTTTTTGTACCATAGCTGCATACTGGTACCACTTCGCTGGATCATTAACCGACAACTTAGACAACATAGAAAGAATTACTCTATTGACTCTTTCGATTTGTCCATTGCCTCTAGGAACGCCTGTTGTTATTTTTATATGCTCAATTTTATTTTCGTTACAAAATTCTTTAAATAAATTTATCGCTGATAATACGTTGCGGGTTTCCAAAAATGTTGACCCAAATGCTTTATTACCTCTTGAGTGTCTGTTGTTTTGGTCGGAAATAACCAAACGAATTTAGAAAAACCATCAACTATTGCAAAAATATACTTATAGTTTTTCGACGTAGAATCTAAGATACCCAAATGATCGACATGGATAGTTGCCAGTGGGTAGTCACCCTTATCTATGCAATGCAAAAATTCTTCTTGCTTTCCTGCTTTGCGATTGTGTACTATGCACTCAACGCAGTTTGATATGTGCTGCTTCACCTTCTTTTCTAAATGTGCTATGAAAAAATCTTGCTGGATCGCATGCATCGTTTTCTGCGAGTTCATATGACCAAAGTTGTGTACGTTTCGTATAATTTCTTTCTCCATATTTCTCGGTACAACCAATAGCTCTTGACCCTTCCATTGTTTATACAAAACTCCGTTTTTCATGACGTAATCTGCGTATGGTTTATCGTCGAGAATTGCAGTTATTGCTTTTAAATGCTCATCATTTTGTTGCGCTTTTTGTATTTGTACTTGTATCTGCGATGTAACAACCATAACCGGATAACGACTTAAGCTGTCAACGTGCTTCATTCTCTCTCCGGATCGATGTTCAATATTAAAGTGGAAATCTTGTAGATACATAAGCCACTGAACCACTTCTCGGGGTACATCTTTTTTCGTGGCAGTCTGCTTAAACGCCGAACAATCGGTAACTAAGTCAAATTGAGTTCCTATTAAATAGTGACGCAACCTCTTCGTTGCCAAGTACGCAGCTTTGACTTCGAGAAAGTAACTATGAAACTTTTCTTCTTGAGGTGAGGTCTTTCGACTCCAATAAAATACGGGATGCCACTTCCCTCCATGTTCTTGTACTAATGTCGCACCAAACCCATACTTCGACGCATCTACATGAAGTTGAGTTTTACCATTTTGCTTAAAAATATTCAAAACAGGCTCTTGTGTAAGAGCTGACTTCAAATTAAGTATTGCTTGTTGCTGTGATGGACCAATCTGAAATTCTGCTTCTTTCTTCAGTAAATGTGTTAATGGCCTAGCTATTATGGCATAATTTTGAACAAATTTCCTAAAATATCCCGTCAAACCTAAAAAAGCTTGGACGCCTCTGATATTTTTAGGTACAACAAAATTTCTGACAGCTTTAATTTTATCTCTTCCAGGCCATACACTACCATTATGAATTTCATGACCCAAAAAACTAATTTTCTCTTTTAGGAACTTGCATTTGGACCATTTAATTTCCAAACCGAAACTTTGCGCTTTCTGCAGAACCATTTTTACATTCTTCAAACATTCGTCCGCTGTCTGACCAAAAACAACAATATCGTCTACATATAACTCCATGATACCGTCGTTTATCATCTGCCGAAAAATATAGTTTACGTACCGTATGAACACTGCTGGCGAGTTACAGAATCCAAACGGTGCCTTGGCAAATTCAAATAAACCTTCTCTGGTTACAAATGCTGTATATTTCTGACTACTTTCTTCAATTGGTACGTGAAAGAACCCGTTTTTGAGGTCCATAACCGTAAAGAATTTCGCTGATTGCATCTTCTCTAACACTTCGTCGATGATTGGAACAGGAAAACGATCTTTTAATACAGCAGCATTTAATTTACGATAGTCTATGCAAACACGATAACTTCCATCTTTTTTCTTTGCAAGAACAACTTTACTGGCTATATTTGCGTTGGATTCATGAACTATACCAAGTTTTAACCACTCGTTTACTTGACTCTTGACAACGTCACGCTCTGCTGCAGATAATCGGGTCAGAGTTTCATTGAAATTAATAAAATCGTCTTTTGGTATTATTTTCAGCTGAATAGGATGTTCAATCGGATTAACTACAGGATTGTATTCATTAATTAATTTATTAACATCATTTCTATATTGAGGCGGAACATCAATTTTTGGCACCTTTTCTATAATATTGTATACGCATTTTAATTCGACATCTTCTTGTACATTTGTCTTATCGGAGAAAAAATATCCCTTAGCATTAAACTCTAATTGGAAACGTTGAATGAAATCATACCCCACAATAACTTCGTTGTTTATTTTATGATCAGCTACGACAAGAAATGTATGTTCAGTTTTAATATTATCAACTTCAATTTCTAATGATAACGAACCTTTCGCCGCAATCGCAATATTTCCCAAACAATACAATTTCGCAAAACTTTTTTGTAGGCTGTGATTGCCAAAATTTTTTTCATAAACACATTGCTGCATAAGTGACACATCTGCACCTGTGTCTATTAAACACGAGATGTACTTGTTGCTAATTCGCATTCGCTTACTTCATTTATCACTTGTTAGCATGTTCACCGTTCTCTTCTGATATTCACAATTTTTTGCGATGTGGCCATTGCCATTGCATTTAAAGCATTTTGTTTCTTCTTTACATTCTGCACGTATGTGTGTAGATGAGCCACAATTGAAACAATGTCTACTTACTGCGCGATTTTCGCCCATTGTCTTTAACATTTTGCGCAAGCTTCGTGTAGTTTCTTTTTTGTACTGCGCCGCTGCTGCTCTGCTTGTAACTCATTTGCTGTATAATCCCGAAACGCTCTTTTAGTTCTTTAAATGTTTTAGAACTATACAATGGATATTTCAGATCGTCACGCACCTTTATTCCGTCCACAATGTAGCGAATAACTACTTCGTCTTCTATCGACCCAAGTGCTGCCAGCTTCCTCATTTGCAGAATATATTCGTAAAAGTTCTCGTCGTTCTTCTTTTGCCTATGCATTAACTTCTGATGTATGTCAGCACTGTTGAACTTTATGTCGAATTCCTCTTTGAGCGCTTCGCACAAAGAATCGAAGTTCGAAACACTCACTGTTTCTAGGAACAGTTTTGCCGTTCCTCTCATTTTAATCCTCGCGTTTACATATTTTTGCTTTTCGGTAAGCTCATAAGCATCGGCATTCTCGTTGAAATTTTCCAACCACTTTCCAATTGGAATTGTCACGCCATCATATTCCGGAACAATTTTTTTGAATTGGTCGACTGACACGTTTTTGCCTGAGTTCAGCATTTTCAATAACTCTACCAGATCACTTGAATTTATTCCATTACCACACACGTTCGATTTCTGACTTTCGACTTTTTCCTCTGTTTTCTCCATTTCGATCAACTTTAATGAAAATGTGTTCTCTGTATCAACTTTTACTAACTCTGGATCAACTTTTTCAGCTTCAAATAGATTTTTTTCTGCAACTTCCTTCTTCTTTTTGCTCGATCTGCATACGGGCATCATTTTTACAACTTATCCGTTCAAAAGCTGAGAGGTTCAACGGTTGAGCTTGAGCGGTTTTTAGGTTGAGCCCCCATGTAAAAAGTGATTATATTGTTTATTTAAAATATTGTTAGGTTACAATTAAAAAGAATAAATGGATTGAAATTAATTTAACTGGAAAAATATACTATCCGCTGCGCCAACTGTATTCGAAAACTGTGTTCACCAACTGTAATCACCGACTCTCGCTACGCCTTGAGATGTGAAGTTGGTTGCTGCTTGCCAGCATCACGCAAGGTGTTGCCAAAATTACAGATATTCATGCCAGATCCTCGTAGCGCTAGAAGCACAGCACCGGAATTTAATAGGCACAATTAAGTCCATGCAGATACCAAGACCGGTAGCAGACGCATAGCCTATCCACGCTGCTTTTCTAAAGTGCAATGCTGATTGTGCTGGAGCGGATGCCTCTACATGGTGTACAATGGTGGACCAGGTTTTTGATGAAATTAATAGATGCGTATCACCATGGTTGTCCCATATGTTTCCCGCGCATAAGTGGAAAACCAAAGTCTTGCAAGAAGTCGCAGTGTAGCGTTGACACATATGGCTCAAACTGTACAAAATGTAACAAGCTGCAATGAGCTACAACAACTGCAGGCCTACGCCTGCCAGCGTATGCAGGCTTATAAGAAGTGTAATACGGAAGACGATGCAACTGGTCCAGAGAGGAAGAAGTTCAAATTTCACCAATGCTGAAAGATTAGCTATAAAATTGCCGAATGCCGTAGACGATTGGAAAGGGGGAACAACGCAAAAGGAAATATTCCGAATGCCGTAGTCGATTGGTGTTTTAATCACTACCCGCTTCACATACCACTTGCTACTTTGTTTATTTTGAAATAAAAAAAAACCTCCGGTTTCACCACTTGTTTTGTATATTTTTTAACAATATAAATTGAACACTCGACTTGTGTGTGTTTTAACAATATAATTAATGCTTGATTTGTGTGTTTTTTAACTTCAATGTACATTTATTAGTGATGGATGGATAGAAATGCAGCGATGCGTAGCGGTGGCGGAAAAGCGACGTAGATTCAAAGGCGGACGAATATATATATATCGGAGTGGTATGGTGTGTATTACGTTGTTAGTGATGGGTGTAGGTGTGGTGTGGAGCAGACGACTAAAGCTCATTTAGCCATCCCGGCCCCCCTAGGCGAATATTTCAGCATAGAATTCTTTGAATGTGCTGGAGTGTGGTTACGACGCTGCTGAGGCCTTAGGTGCGGGGCGGACGCGGTCTTTGTTGCTGGCGCCGTATTTGACGGCACCGTGCATCCCTTAAAGATGACGCATTGTGACAACTGGTGGGATCGACGACATATAGGGCATCGAAGGCGCTGTAGGTCTGCTATTAGCGTGGGTGTTGACGGCAATGTTACCGTTCCACTGCGATGCGCTGTTGGTGTGATGGTTCGGGGCGCCGCAACTGGGGCAGCCGCTTTGCGTGGCACATTGACAGACGATGGTGTCGGGGCTGCTGGCGTGTCTGCATCTATATTGGCAATATATATATATATATATTTTATATTCGGTTTATCGGTTTTCGTTTCGCGGTTATCGGCGGTCGGAAAGAAGCATAGTTTGACGCGCGGTCTTGTTAGCTTTCCTGATTGCGTACGGAGATCGACTACGTGAATATGACCGTCGGAGCCGCTTTTCTATGCGACCCAGCCGCCGTTCGGTAGGTGGCAGGCAATCGTCATTAATCAGGACACAATCTCCAACTTTTGGCGCATTTTATGTATTTTTCCATCGGTACCTCTTGTGGAGGTCCTTTATATAGTCTTCTTTCCATCAGCTACTGAAGTTATGATGGACAATTTTAATAGGTGCTCCTTTAGGAAAATGCCCTTGAGTTAGGGCTGTGAAGTGGGAGGGATCTTGCGAGAGTGCCGTGAGTGGCCGTGAGTTGAGAACGGTTTCGATTTTAGCTAATAATGTCGTAAATTCTTCATAATTTAATTTATAGCTGCCGGCTAGCTTCTTGAAATGAGATTTGAAGTTTTACAGCTGATTCCCATAAACCACCCATATGAGGAGCGCTTGGAGGTATAAATTGCCAATTGATATCTTGAGGATCATACTTTTGTACGATATCGGGGGATACTTGTTTTAAGAAATCCACAAACTGTTTTTCTGTGCTCGTTGGGCTCCTATGAAGGTTTTGCCATTATCGCTCATGATTTTGGATGGTAAGCACCGTCGAGCGACGAAGCGAGCAAATGCCGCGAGAAAAGCCTCCGTCGTCAGACTAGTACACAGCTCAAGGTGTACTGCCTTTGTCGTGAAACATACAAAGACAGCCACATAGCCTTTCATGAGAGTGGGAGCTCTTACCTTCGACGCCTTTATTTGAAAAGGTCCAGCAAAATCGACACCTGGCAAAGCGAAATTGCAGCGTTCAGGTGGAAGTGCTGCCATAATCGCTTTTTTTGCTTATGTATAGTGCAGATCTTGCACATGAAAATGCATTTCTTGATCTTGGGGTTAAGACGGGGAATATAATACCCTTGGCATACCATATGTTGCATGAGGCGCTGTTCGGCGTGCAACATTAATATATGGGTGTAATTCAGGAATAATGTGGCAAAAGGAGACTTCTCTGGTTTTATGATAGAGTGGCGTTCTTTGCAAGATAGACTTGAATTAGCGAGCCGACCATTGGCACGAAACAGACCTTTCGTATCTAAAGGGTTTAGATCTAAGAGTGAGCTCTTATTATCAATCGGCTTCGACTCTCTGAGTAATGATATGTCGCGACTGAAGTACCGCGGTTGGGTTGATGCGAAAAGCGCGACCTTTGCTTTTTTTAAGTCCTGGTCCATAGATATAATTTGCATTTTGCCATGTTCATGTGGGTCTGCAGCATGAAAACCAGCTCCGCTAGTAACAGAGCGCTACAGAGTTCAAGTCGTGGTAGACTTATCGTTTTTAGAGGTGCGACTTTTACTTCTGCCGCTAGTAGGTGGCTTGTGGTTGCGGTGTCGGTTTGTGTGCGCACATAGATCGTGGCACAATATGCCTTTTCCGAGGCATCGCAGAAGCCGTGTAGTTCCACTTTGTATTCGGGTGAATAGTTTACCCACCGTGGATTTTGTATCTGCGAGGTGATAGACGGAAGACACGTCTCCAGTGTTTTAGATGTGCGTGCGCTCCGAGGTCCTAACATCGACTCGGACCACTATATTGTTGCAGCCAAAATTCGCACCCGCCTCTGTGCAGCAAAAAACGCACGCCAACAAACACAAGGAAGGCTCGACGTCGAGAACAACAGACAGCCGAACGATTTTCTGCTCGGCTTGCACTCCTGCTCTCTGGGAGCACTCGTCACCAACTCGGTATAAGGGAACTGTGGGACGGCATTTCAAACTCCTTACGTACAGCTGCAACCGAAACCATTGGTTTTCGGAAAGTGCAAAAGAACAGCTGGTACGACGAGGAGTGCCATGTCGCAGCGGAGAGAAAACAGGCTGCCTACCTCACAACGTTACGATCGACCACAACACGTGCGGGATGGGATAGATATCTAGAGTTGAAGAGGGAAGCGAGACGCATTTGTAGACAGAAAAAGAAAGAGGCCGAAATGTTTAAGTACGAAGAGCTTGATAAGCTGGCCAACAGGGGTAATGCTCGAAAATTCTACGAAAAGATGCGGCGACTTACAGAAGGTTTCAAGACCGGAGCATACTCTTGTAGAACCTCCAAAGGTGATCTAGTCACCGATGCCCAGAGCATACTTAAATTATGGAGAGAACACTTCTCCAGGCCGCTGAATGGCAGCGAACGAACAACGCCAGGAGAAGGCGAACCCGATTCCTCAATCGATGACGATGGAGCAGACGTTCCATTGCCCGGCCATGAAGAAGTTCGAATAGCATTTACCCGCCTGAAGAACAACAAAGCGGCGGGGCCGATGGATTGCCGGCCGAGCTATTCAAACACGGCGGCAAAGAACTGATAAAGAGCATGTATCAGCTTCTTTGCAAAAATATGGTCGGACGAAAGCATGTCCAACGATTGGAATTTAAGTGTGCTATGCCCAATTCATAAAAAAGGAGATCCCACAATCTGCGCCAACTACCGTGGGATAAGCCTCCTCAACATCGCGTACAAGGTTCTATCGAGCGTTGTGAAAGATTAAATCCCACCGTCAACAAACTGATTGGACCTTATCAGTGTGGCTTTAGACCTGGAAAATCAACAACGGACCAGATATTCACCATGCGCCAAATTTTGGAAAAGACCCGTGACCCGCTGCCTCTATGCCGCGATATCTGAATTTGATATCCACGCAAAACTAATACGGCTGTGTAAACAGACATTGAGCAACACGAAAAGCTCCGTCAGAATCGGGAAGGACCTCTCCGAGCCGTTCGATACCAAACGAGGTTTCAGACAAGGCGACTCCCTATCGTGCGACTTTTTCAACCTGCTGCTGGAGAAAATTATTCGAGCTGCTGACTGCGACTTAATCGAGTAGGTACAATCTTTTATAAGAGTGTACAGCTGCTGGCGTATGCCGATGGTATTGGCATCATCGGCCTAAACACCCGCGCCGTTAGTTCTGCTTTCTCCAGACTGAACAAGGAAGCAAAGCAAATGCGTCTGCCAGAGAACGAGGGCAAGACGAAATATCTCCTGTCATCAAACAAACAGTCGTCGCACTC
Organism: Bactrocera dorsalis; assembly: GCF_023373825.1. Classification (NCBI taxonomy): domain Eukaryota; kingdom Metazoa; phylum Arthropoda; class Insecta; order Diptera; family Tephritidae; genus Bactrocera; species Bactrocera dorsalis. The sequence continues at coordinate 75,836,057 of NC_064303.1, read as the reverse complement.
GCGACTTGGCTCTCACGTCACTGTTCACAGTCATAACACTGAAGTTGTAGATAATTTCGTCTATTTAGGAACCAGCATTAACACCATCAACAATGTCAGCCTGGAAATCCAACGTAGGATTACTCTTGCCAACAGGTGCTACTTCGGACTGAGTAGGCAATTGAAAAGTAAAGTCCTCTCTCAACGAACAAAAGCCAAACTCTATAAGTTGTTCACAGTACTAGCGCGAATTTCAAGGTAGACAGACGTATATGCTAATTGCATTCTGCCCTACATCGCTACATACAAAAACCGGTTTTCGCTAACTAACAAGTGATAAACAATCGCAAGTGATAAACAAACGCTCAACCAAAAGGGAAAAGAAAATAAAACAACAAAAGCAATACACGTAAAACAGACATACAATATGCCTGACCCACCTCACATTTGGAGGAGAAACCCTCCAAATTTAGATGAATCCAAATTCCTAACCATAACTAGAACGGACAATGAATCTTTTAATGGACTATCTCCATTTATCATTAAAAAAATAATAGACTACACATGTGATGGTGAAGTGGAAAGCTGCAAAAAGACACGCGCGGGCACATTGTTAGTAAAAACAAAAAATACGACTCAAGCAAACAAACTACTTAAACTTACCTCAATGCATAACAATATTTCAGTTAGTGTCTCATTACACAAAACACTAAATGTAAGCAAAGGAGTAATTTACTGCAACGATTTACGCGGAATAAACGAAGCAGACATACTCGAAGAACTAAAAACACAAAACATAAGTGAAGTCAAAAAAATACTGAAAAAACAATATAATGAGCTAATCGAAACAGGTCTGATTATAATTACCTTCGATTCCCAAAAACTCCCTGAACACATAAACATCGGGTATGAAAGGGTAAAAGTGCGCACTTTCATTCCCTTACCTACCAAATGCAACAATTGTCTACGCTTCGGTCACATCAGCAAGTTTTGTCAAGGCAAAAAGCTATGCAAAAACTGTTCGCAAATCTGTCATCTAGATCTGGAATCTAATGAAGCTTGCAATGCTCAACCAACCTGCGTAAACTGCGTTGACAACTTCCTGGAAGACCCAAACCATGCATCAACAAGCAAAATTTGCCCTATTTTCATCAAAGAACGTGAAATACAAGCTATTATAACGCTACAAAAAGTCGACAAAAAAACCGCGCACTCAATCTATATAAGCCGACATCCTATAAACGATTCAATGTATTCCAAAGTCACCAAAGCCCAACCTGTTTCCCTTCAAACCAGCCATACCAACACATCCCATACAGCACACACAAATCAACCGAACAGAAAAATAACAACATACGACGACATAGCGACAACATCACATAGTGAAAACCCTACCACATGCACACTTCCAGCACCAGCACGAAAAATTACTTCATTTAACTCTCCAAGCACCAAAATCAAAATTCTTCCAAAATCCACATCCCATAGAGCTATATCAAAACTGAAAGCAGAGTTAAAAGCAAAAAGCAGCAAAATTATCAACAAAACTAACCATTCAAACCAAAAATCAGCTGAAACACTCGACATGGACAATAGCTCAGACTCGATGTCATTCGACCAAGACCTCTAAACAACTCCGCTTAGTATATCTAGTGTACTAAAACGAGAGTTATACGATCGTCCTCAATGAACCTCAAAATCCTTCAATGGAATTTGAACGGTTTCAAAAACAACTTACATGAATTACAAATCCTCATCAAAACAGAAAATCCAGACATCATAGCCTTACAAGAAACACACCACAAAAACGAAGATATCAAAATCAGCAACTATGAAACAATAAAAAGCCCACCATCACTGACGGCAACAGGAGGTGCAGCTATATTGATCAGGAAAAATATTCAGCACAAACCCCTCCCCACACCACAAAACACACAAGCAGCTATAACAGAATTAAACCTAAACATAAAAATAGTAATAATATCAATATATATTCCACCATCCCAAGCCATTCCACAAGCTGAACTGGAGATGATGTTAAATCAGCCCAATAGCCACAACATTCTTTTAGGAGATTTCAACGCACACAGCCAGCTATGGGGATCTTCCAAAACCAATACAAGAGGGAAGGTTATAGAGACACTCACAACACAATCCAACTTGACAATCCTCAACAACGGTGCACCCACTCACCTATCCACCCACTCCACCTTCACTCACGTGGACATTTCACTAGCTTCTGCTAGCCTCACAAGTTTCCTGGGTTGGAAAACACTAGAAGACATGCACGGAAGCGACCACTATCCCATAATCATAACATATGGCGAAAACACACAACCAGCAACTAAAAAACACATTTCACGTTACATTGTAACTAAAGCGGATTGGCCAAGATATCATTACCTGATAAACTCTAAAATAAAAAACTATGACATATCTAACAACATAAATAGTGAAGCTTCGAAACTCAGAAGATTAATAATGGCAGCCGCAAATGAAGCTATTCCTCATACATACCCACAACACACCACAAAAAAGAAAGTGCAATGGTGGAACGACCACTTAACTGAACTAAGGTCAACCAAACAAAATCTCTGGTATACATTCAAAAACAATATGACTAGCGAAAATAAAATAGCCTACAAAAAAGCGAATGCAATGTTTAAAAAGCAAGCCAAAGCCGCTAAAAGAAAATCATTCTTCGAATTTACCAGCTCAATAAACAATAGAACATCAATGAAAGAACTATGGCGCAATGTTAATAAATTATACGGAAATTACACTACAAACACCATCAGGACTATAAAAGATAACTTTAATAATACTCTTACGGATCCTAAGGACATAGCTAATTCTTTTGCCAAAAAATGGTCGTCATATGCAAGTGACAGCAACTTCGACAGAAAATTTATTGAGCTTAAATATTCACACAATGCAACAGGATACATCACCAACGGACAAAACAATGACGTACAAAAAATGGAAACAGATATTACTTTATCAGAATACTACACTGCACTAAACGCACTAAAAGGCAATACCCCAGGTCACGATAAAATAAACTACAAAATGATAAAAAACCTTCCACTCGTCGCGACACGAAGGCTTCTAAACCTCTACAATAAAATACTACACACGAATATCATCCCACAGGAATGGAAATTGGCAACGATTATTCCACTCACAAAACCGGAAAAAGAAAAAAATTCGCTAGAGGGCTACCGGCCAATCTCACTTATTTCATGTGTCAGTAAACTGATGGAAAAAATAATAGCAAACAGGCTCACCTGGGTAATGAATAAAAATAAATTACTGTCACAAAATCAATTAGCATACAAAAATGGCAAAAGCACCACGGATGCACTCCTTTTTATAGACTATGTAACAAACAAAGCACTATCAACTAGTAACCATATTTCAGTGATATCCATTGACTTTGAGAAAGCATTCGACAGAGTAGGCATACACACAATTAGAATGCAACTTCACGAATGGAAGATAAGTAAAATGATAGTAGAATACATAACAGCCTTCTTAACAAATAGAAAATTTAGAGTACTGCTCAATGGACATTTTTCCGAAACCTACACGCTGCAAAACGGGATACCACAAGGATCTCCACTGTCAGTTGTTTTATTCCAAATCGCTTTCGAAAAACTTAACAAAATTATACTTCAACACAAAGACTTCAAGCACTGCATCTATGCGGACGATCTATACATAACAGCGAAATACAAATCAGACCAAAATTTGCGCAACAATTTCAACGAACTAAACAGGGATATCAATGATTGGTGCCTAACAAATGGAGCGAAAATTTCAACAACGAAGTGCAAAGCTTTGCACATTTGCAGAAAAAGAACATGCAACCCCGTAACCTTAGCACTCAACAATACAACACTCGGCTACGTCGACAAATTAAAAATTCTAGGACTAACCTTCGACAAAAAGTTAAGCTGGTCAAACCACGTTGATAACCTGAAAAAAGATCTAACAAGCAGGTTAAACCTAATAAAACGCCTGGCAAGCTTTCACAGCAACTGCCACATAAATACAATCATTAACATCTTTAAAGCCATTTTTTTGCCAAAGTTAGATTACGGCCTAGCAATATACGGACGTACTGCTAAAGCAAATCTAAACAAACTAAAAGGAACATACCATGCGGCAGCTCGCTATTGCATAGGAGCATTTACGTCCACGCCTATCACTAACATACTTACAGAAGCTGGTATACCCAGTTTAGAGCAACGAATTGAAGAAGTCACAGCGAAGCTATACTACAAAATAATCAAAGTGATGGAACGACCTCACTTCTACAACTTCAATAAAATACAAAAACAAACTAATAACAAGTCTCCAACTGCCATCCACAAAATCATTAACTTCGCGACAAACAAAGGAATTACACTACAACAAAAACTATTATACGTACCCAAAAACCCCCCGTGGAGTTTCAGTAAAGCAAGTATAATTAAAAATCTAACCAACAAAAAAAAAGACAATACAAGTGCAACAGTTTACATCCAGTTATTCCTGGAAATACAAAATGAATATAAACACTGGAAATTTCACTACACCGACGGAGCAAAAACAAACACAGGAGTCAGTTATGCAATAATAGACAATAACCACCAAACGCTACGACTCTCAAGACTCGAGGAATATTGCTCCATATTCACAGCGGAATCGGAAGCCATATTATCCGCCATAAAAATATTTAAAACCCAAAAGGGCAAACACATCATCTGCACAGACTCGCTGTCCACCATTCAAGCAATATGCAACACCCTACACCGCAACAATACAATAGCAGAAATCCGCGATTTGCTGATCCAATGCCAAAACAAAATAAAAATAATGTGGGTTCCCGGACATATAGGAATCAAAGGCAACGAAGAAGCCGACAAAGCGGCGCGTTTCGCAATACGTGCTCCAATTCAAGAACAACAAACCACAACAAAATCCGACATAAATCGCTTCTTTAAGCACCATTTACAGAACAAACGCACAGTGATTCGCCTGGATCATTGTAGGCGGACAAAAGTCAATGTAAACAATCAAATAATTGACAGTACTCTGATTATAACAACCCTTGATATGTCACAATTTTAAGTAAGAATTGTGCAAAATATTCTAATACGGTTAACTACAACAAGTTTAATCGAAGTGATACGCTGTTATCATTTTTATGTTTTCAATTTAAATAAAAAATACAATATAAATAGTGATTTAACAAGGTTTGGAGAGGAAAACACGACTGTTAATGAAATGGAATATAATTTAGAAGGTATGTATGTATATTTTATGCAATTTAATACTTGGTTTGCGTTTAGTTAATACGTTGTACGGGGTTTTGAAAATTCATATAAAAATGTTTGTGTTCTTTTTATTTTCAAGTTTTAAACGTATGCAACTTTTTTTATCCACATATATCCAAGCTAATGTTTGAATATTGTATAACGGCAACCTTAAGCTATACAATGACCTTTGATCGAGTACCCCATCTTTCCCCCATAATTTTTAATTATTTTTTTTTCAGATTGAGTTTGCTCTATTTCAAAAATGGAGTTATTTGAAGAATGGCGAAAATGTAAAATAGAACGAAATTCCCGATTAGTTAATTATGTTTGCACAAAATTTAGTGCTACAGATGTAACGCCTGATACACAGAAGAAGATAAAGTTAAAAATTTCGAGTGTTTCGTCAAAATTTTCGAAAAAATGGACTGAAACAAATATGATGATTGAACGTTTTTTAAACAAAAATGGCAGTTGGTTAGAAGGAGCAGATTTACAATTTTACCTACAAATGGAACATCCCTGCCCTACCTCATCAACTGGAAGCAATCGACCTGAAGGTAGACCAAAAAAGATTTTGAAGAGTCGTCTTTTAAAACGAAAAAACCAAGGGTCGAAGACTTACTAGAATCGCGAAGTGCCATCGAGTTGACAGGAGCCGCGGAAGTAGCAAATCGCTTTGAGGGTAATAGAAGCATAGCTACTTCGATTAAAGTTTGAAATCTACAGAAAAAAGAAGTATGGTAATACCACATGCGAAGGCAGGCAATTGGCAAGTGATGAGGCATTAGCTTATTATGTGGATTCTAAGTGCACAAGTTACTCCTGTAAACAGACGCGTAAATGGTCATTGAAGGCGGGACATAAAGTTTTTCTATCCTATTTTAGTTTACGTAAGTCTACAAATTTGTGTTACCCTGCAGATGAGCATATCTTGGTAACAGAAACGCGCGCCGAAATTATACTTCAACGCATTTTGGATAAAACCGCTAAACGTTTAATTGAAGCGCAATGTGAAGTTTTTAAAGCAAATATATCTTCTAAGTCGTCATTCACACTAATCAGCAAATGGGGATGTGACGGAAGCTCCGGCCATAGCGCTTATAAACAGAAATTTGAGAACTGCGATGCTACTGATGAGTATATGTTTGTTTTTGCTATTGTCCCATTGAGATTGAGTGACGATGCCAGCCAAAATATTTTATGGCAAAATCCGCGGCCTTCGTCCACACTCTATTGTCGCCCAATTAAGCTTATTTTTTATAAAGGAAACAACTGATTTTACTATATCAGAAACTAACAAGGTTTTGGAAGAAGTATCTCAATTTCTTCCAACACTTTGTGATAATCGCGGTTCTCAAATTTTGGTAAAACGTAATATAGATTTACTACATATGCTTTTAATAACATCCGATCCGGTAATCAACTAACTCAGAGAAGTTCCTAGAAAGAGAACAGATAAATTACCGGAGGAAGTTCTAAATTTAATTGTCCCGCCTTCAATACCATCAAAAGTACCACGTCAGGTAACATGTGACCATGACGATAAAGATTATCTAGTATCTGATTCAGATGAATCTAACAGTGATGATGAGTCATTCAATGAGTAATGATATAGTATATAATATTAAACATTTTGTTGTTGTGTGTTATTGTTATTTTTATATTACTGTTATTATTAGGTCTGTTGGTAAAAATTCCCTTACTAATCATCGCGTTTTTCAATAGTTGTAATGTAATGGACTTATGTATTAGTACGTATTTTATACATCCAAGTAAATGTTATTGTATGTTTTGAAATTTAAAAAAATAATTAAATATATTTCTTACACAATTTTTTGTTTTCTATTCGTAAATCTAAAAAAAATATATTAATTTTTCAATGAAACTTAAAATCATTAATCAACACGACCAAAACAATTAAATTTCAAACTAAAATATTTTTGTCCCCCTAGCTTGTATTAAACGACACACTGTGAAACGTCTAGAAGTATGGGAAAACTACACACACCATTACAAACAATTTAACACCATAGGAAAACCAACCTTATTCCCCAACGACTGCAAAAGGATATACGTACAGAAATTCACTCGCCTGAGACTCGGACACACTCTGCTTACACACCAACACTTAATGCAGAAAACAAATGCGCCCCTATGCAAGCTGTGTAATCTGGAAACAATATCCATACAACATATAACCGAAGAATGCCACAAAATAAAACAAGTACAAGAACAACTAAACTTACCCCTAATCCCAGAACTACTTAAAATATTTACTAAACAAAATGTATATAGTTAATGAATGTCTTAAGACTTAGTAACATTCTGTACGAAGTTTGAAATATACGTAATTAAATCATACCACCGGTCGATGGCGCTTTCTGTGCTAGCACCTTAGTATTAAGTTTATTTTTTGTAATTTACTTAATATAAGTTGTTCATAATTCCCGTCCTGCTATATGGTGCAGAGGCTTGGACGATGACAACAACCGAAGACCTCCACTCCGTTGGAAGGACCAAGTGGAGAAGGACCTGGCTTCGCCAGTAAAGAAGAGGACTAGGTGTATTTCACATTATTCGCAAACTGAGACCATTTTTCAAAGCGAAGAGGTTTTACTGGTTCGTCCCAATTTTTACATCTAGCCATAATTCTTGAATCAAGATTTTCGCTTGTATCATAATTGGCGGAAGCCATCCTGCGGGGTCGAAAAGTTTTGCCATTGAGGATAAAATTTGTCTCTTTGTTATGGCAGATAATGCGGTTATGGACTCTGTCGTGCATGAGAACTGGTCCGATATCGCATTCCATTGGATGCCCAGTGTTTATACTTTCCCTTTCGAATATAAGGAAATTAGTATCCAATTTGTTATCTTTTAGTAGTATATTTTAAGATACTTGGGTGATTAGCTGTGATCCTTTTTAGAGGAAACCCTGCGGTGTTGAGGGTCTTTATCACTTGTAATAAGGACTCGTATGCTTGTGAGAGGCTGTGGCTCCCAGACAGGATATCGTCTACATACGTTTGAGTTTTTAAGACTTCTGTTGCCAGAGGAAATTCTGATCTGATTGGTCTATAAGGGCTATCAATTTGAAAAGTTCTCCTCGGTGTTCGATTGAGATAACTACTGAGGGTAGTAGTATCCTACTTTGTTTCTCGCTGTGTAGCGTTTGAGTTTGTAATGCCTTTGAGCAGCATGGTGTCTCTTGGCAAATTTCGAGATTTTGTGTTTCGGGAGTTGCAGTTGCGATGTGAACGATTGACTTTTGAAAAAGCTTCTGTTTAAATTGTTGTTACTAGCTTGGGGTCTAATGAAACTTCGATTTAGGTCGTGTTGAACGTGTTTCGTTCTGACCGTTTTTTTATCTACCCTTTCTGCAATTTCATATTGGGTAGTTAAGAAATCTTTCATTTAATGCCACGTTGGGCATTTTTTTCGTGATGAGAGCGATTGCTCCCACAAAAGCAAAGATTTTTCTGGTAATGCCGCGGAACATATATTTACCAGTATGGGGTCCCAGTTGTCTGTGGGAATATTCTGTGTCGATAGAACCGACAATTAATTTGAAACAGTGGATTGAAGTCTTATGAATTCTTTACTTCTTTCTTTCTGAATTTTTGGTAAATTCATTAATATGGTCACTTGTTTATCGACCAATATTCTTTCATTCTCGTATCGTTCTTTTAGAGCTTCCCAAGCCAAATATTTAATGCTAACTGTTTGAGTATTACGCCTGCTTGACCTTTGGTTATGTATCTGAGGTGATACAATTTTTGCGCTTGTGATAATTTAGGATTGTTTATGTACATGGCCGTAAACATGTCCCGGAAGGACGGCCATTGTTCATAACCTCCGTGAAATATTTCTGTATCGTATGCTGGCACTTTAAGGTGAATGCCTGAACCCGCCTCTTGGCTTTGAATTTGTGGCAGCTCTACTGTCGGTTGAGGAGTAGATGCAATTGCAATTGTTTTCATTTTTTGGGCAAGCCGAGGATTTAAAATTTTCCGGTAGATCTGATTCGTCAGATTCTACGATTGCGTCATACCCAGCTTGGAGACGTGTCCAGAAATTGCCTAGATTTTCTGTTTTGATTTCTAATACAGATTCAGAATTGTCTTGATTCGGTGAAGATGAAAATCGAGTGCAGTATCGAATTAGACTGTCCCTCTCAACAATAAACTTAGTATATGAAATGTCTTTCAGCTTTTTTTGCTTTGTAGCACCTTGCTTTGAACGTGGAGCTTCAGCAGGTGTACATGGGCTCTTTTCTTCAAAAATTATTTTTTCTACGTTCAAATATTGTATCGATTTAGATTCCTCAGAATCTCCGTTCATTTAGATAATAGGTGAATATTGAAAATATGAGAAAGAAAAAACTTCTCTCAGTGTAGTTCTGGTAAAAATAAATACGTATTGAATCTTTAAAATAAAGGGTTTGTATTTTTGTTGTACACACAACGTATCGAATAACGAACGCGTATTTCGTTTTACTTATTATAAAAATCTTGCATTTTTGTTGTATACGCAATGTACCAAATAACGAACGCGTATTTCGTTTTCCTTATTCCTAACAGTTGTGCTATTAGTTTGTTCTTGTTTTTTTTTCTACATATTTTATTTATTAGGGGTATTCAGACCGAAGCCTGTTAATTTGGTAATTCGTTAGTTGATACTTCGTTAAAAGGCTTAACTGTGAACATACTTTTTACTCTACCTTGGTAGTATGGTAAATTTTATTCCGAAACAGCTGATTCAATTTTATTAAAGAGTTAAAATGCCTCAACAAAGTGCAAAATCAAAAATTGTCAATCATTTAATTGAAAATTATATGGAGCAGATCAAATTTATTACTGGTAAGTACTTTAAATTGATGTATAGAGGAGCATGGAACTAACTTTCAAATTATTGCAAGACATATTTAGTGAAGATGAAGATTTGGTAGAGGATACCATTGACGAGGTGTATGAGGATTTGCTCATTACACTAAACTGTCGTAGAGGTATAGAAAATATTATTCCAAAGTCAATTCACTGGTACGATGATATTTTAACCACAATGGATGACAATCGGTTCCGTCAAATGCTGCGAACTCAATTTACTCACTTATTAACCCTCATATCAAGTGACGAAGTTTTTAAAAACTGTAGTGGCAAGCAATTCCCGATTGATATACAGCTAGCTGTCGTTCTATATAGATTGGGCTCTTCTGGAGAAAGTGCATCGATACGAAAAATTGCGTCAACTTTTGGGATTGGTGACGGAGGAACGTTAACTAATATTATTCGCAGAGAATTCAAGGCATTTTTAAAAGAACTCCATTTATATATATATATATTGGCCAGATAATACTGAGCGCTCTTTAATAGTACGAGAAACGTTCAACGAACTACCATTTTGTGTAGGTTACGTGGATGGCACTGAAATAAAACTCGCCAATCCCCAATAAAAAATCATAAAGCGTTCTTTTCCGGAAATCATATATGTGCAATTAAAGCTCAAATGATTTGCGACTACAAGCTCAAAATTCGCGATGTTGTCGTTGGCTACAGTGGCTCTACTCACGATGCAAAAATATTTAAAAACTGTTCACTAAACAAATATCAGCCAAGATTTTTTTCAGGACAGGAGTGGATTGCTGGAGACTCTGCTTACCCCCTCGGTAACATTATTATAACGCCCTACAGAAGCAACTCTCAACAATTTGAACTACCTAAAAGAAAAAAATTCAACAAACAGCATAGCAAATACCGTGTAAGAATTGAACACTGTTTAGGCGTATTAAAAGAGCGATTTTGCAGTTTAAAAGAGCTCGAATTCGAAATAAAAGTAGTCAAAAATACTGTAACGAATGGACACTGGTATGCTGCATTCTTCACAATATACTACTTGATAACAGTTAAAATAAGAATTTTAACGAGAGTACAAATGAAGACATTTATGAAGAAGAAGTGGAAAAAACGATCTCAAGTAGCTTCGAATTAAAAAGACAATCGTTATTTCTTCTTATGTTTCCAAATACTGTTTTATTAAATCAAAAATTATAATTAAATCAAAAATTCAATTTTCATTTTTATACAGTATACTCTCGAAAAGTAAATCGATTGGTATTTTGGGTAATTTACTTTTTCGAATAATTCAGTTTTCCAAATATATACATAAATTATCTGTTTTTATAATATTAAATGCATTTTTAAACTTAAAAAATTCATTCATTTATTTGCTTCAATAAAACATATGGATTTACATGAAAAACATATGTATTTATTATGAAGAGAAAAAATTTTGAATATTCTTTTGTTTTTTTTCTTTTGCAATATATTTTCTGACCATTTACATATGTACATATCTCAAAGTTTATTTACTAAACAGACGCGATAAACAAGAGAGTAAGTGTTTTTGCAACATCGTAAAAAACGCTGCTTGCTTCGTTTCGAATTTTTTATCACATTCTCTGAAAAGTAAATTAAAAAATTTACTTTTTCGAGGTGCATGTGTAATCTTAAAGGTGATTTACTTTTCCGCGATTATTTACTTTCTGAGAATTTACTTTTCGAGAGTATACTGTATATGGACATATAAAAAGTTGTATCACTTCAAGTTATCACATTTAGATATATTTGTACATTCTTAAAAATTATTATACAAAACATACATATAAAATTGTTACATATTATATTTGCACTTTAGTTCAATCATTGCCAGTCTTTCTTTTTGCTCTAACTCCAATTTTTTATTTCAAAATCTGTATTTAACTTTTCTCTGTCCAATTCTAGCTTTAACTTTTCCAAATTTAACTTTTCTTTTTCAATTTCTATTCGTTGCTCAAGAAACTGTTCTCTTTTCTTTTGTATATCTTTAAGTTCACTAAGAATATTTTTTGGAGCACGTTTTTTCACTTTTTCGAGGAACGACGGAGTGATAGGAGGAACTGTTGCTACCTACTCCTACTATTGTCTGTTCTGCTTTGTAGTTTAGTGAACTCGATGGTGATGATTCGGCTGGAATTTCTACTACCTCTACAAGGTCTGCAAAATCGCTGCAGTATTGTGACACTTCAGGGTTGTACGTCTCTACAACATAATTGGCTTCGGATTTACTCCCAAATAGAATCGAAAACCGTTCATAATTCGGACACATTTGTGAAAGTTTTGCTGAAAGAACGGAGAATTATTAAAAAACCAAAAAAGTTTCACTTAACATTAAAGCCGCATTTACCTTTTATTGGGGAAACATCATCGCCAACGTCTATTCCAGCACCCGTCGATTTGCGCCACTCCTCAGCTTTAATATACATATGCTTCCAGTACCGGACCTTGCATCGCAACATGTCCGTAGTCGCATCGATATTTGTTGTTTCAATTAATTTTTGGTAGTACAATTGGGCGTTTGGTTTCTATAAAAATACGTATTAAAGTGTTTATTTAAAGCTAATTGTATAAAGAACTACCTCAATTTCCACATTTTCTAGTAAATATTCTAGAACCAAGTGGTTTTCCTCCTCACTCCTTATTTTTTGAGGCTTTGCCCTCCTGCGTATTTTCTTTTGAGGTTCCACTGAAAATAAGTATTCAATGAAATAAAAAGCAACTATTTGTTGAAGATTTTGCAAAATTTTTCCTAATTCACGAAGTGAGCACCAAATTTATTTTCCCCGTTTAAAAATGTATAGGCAACAAACACCAGACTTATATTTCCATTAAAAATGTATAAAGTAACAAACAACAAACAAACAGCTGATGTAATATTACCGAGTAACAAAACAATTATCAAGCTTGCCAGCTGGATAGTTCGTTACTCGGTAAAACGATAGTCTGTTAATTTTACAAAAACAAAATACATGTAAAAACTACCGAACTAACGACTAACGAATTAACAAGGCTGGTTTGAATACCCCTATTGTTTCGTACTCGTTAGTTTATACTTGCGTATACGAGCGATAATAAGAAAAGAGAAGGTTAATGACCTTTGTATATGAAAAAGATTTTTTTTCGTTTGCAATCCTGCTTGCTTGTGCTTTAAAAAGAACAAGGGGTATTGCTTGAAAGATCCCGATTTGGTCTTTAAATATCTGTATGTGAGAACAATTAGAAATACCAATACGTATGTATTGGGTGGTGTTGTCTTTTATTATTATTTTTCTTTATTTTTTTTTTTGATTTGACCGTGTGTTTATTTTTTTGTTCATAAACTAAAATATTTGTAATTGCAATTACCGGTTAGTTTTTCTAAATTTTCAATTAATTCCCGAAAGTTTAAAATAGTTTTAATTTAAATGTAGGAAAAGCCGCCAAAGGCCAAATGTATGCCGTATGTCTGTATGTACATATATGATTTTACAGTACGAATGACGTGGGAGAAGAAAATTGGTGAGATGCAGGTATGCACTCTAAGTACACATGGGAATTTGTGTAATTTTCCAGAAATTGATATTTATTATTTATACAGACATATTATAAGAATGTGTGTATGTTGTTTTCCAACTTTGATTGGCACTTATATGTCAATATATGTATAAATAAATATAAAATATGAATATAAGTATCTGCATATATGTATGTTGTCTTTTATTATTTTTTTTATTTGCACAATCCTGCTTATTCTTTTGGAGTATAAGGGGTATTGCCGGAAAATGTGGTCAAGTGTATACTTGAAATCTTTTTTTTTAAGTTGTGTGTTTGGACACAAAAGGGTAAGAGTAAATAGGACCTTTTTCCTTAGATATGGATATGCCACTATATAAAATTATATATTATAGTATACACTGTTCATACATATATATGGAGGTACATACATATATATAGCGTACCAAACTGTTTTTCGGTTCCTGGAAATTAACTGTAAGTTAAAACAGTTTGGCAGCAACCGTTCTCTTAAAATGTTAACCCACTTGACTACAGTTTTTATGGATATGAACTGTACCTGTTAACCAACATACATATATGTATGAAAATATAATTTTTAAATAAGAAGTGGAGTCGATACAACTCACTTTAAGCCGCTTCAAGGGCTGTTATTGCAATGAAGATGGGGGGATATGCCAATGCGTGTGATCCGTTTCCTTTCCGGTTTTTTTTTCGAACTGCTTCTTGTTGTGTTGTTGCCGATATTGGTTTCCTTTCCTTTTTTATTTTATTTATTATTAAATTTTGTTCTTTTTGTTTAAATTAATTTTTTGTTGTTTTCGCGCCCGATTATTGCATTATCATTAACGCGCCCGTTTTGATATTTGTCCCACTTTTATTTTTCGCTTCCGAAGGAATTTTTTTTCTTCTTACTTCCGGCTTTTGCCACACAATCTTTAAACTTTATAATATTTTTATCACTTCATTTGTGAATATGTATGTACATATTTATATGGGTTTTGTTTTGCTGTTTTGGTAATTGCACGTTTTGGTTTTTCTTTTATTTTTTTTTGTTTTTTTCAGTACAATATTCTATTTATATGTTCTCGTGTGAGATTTAAAAATTTATGTATTAGCATGATTTTTTTTAATTTTTTTTTTTTTATTTTGATACAATGGTACGGAACCGCTTCGTGTTTTCCGTTTTCAAACTGTTTTTGTATGTATGTATGTATTTGTCACTGCACTTTAATTTCTCTGCTTGAGATTTTTTTCTCGTCTTTTCACTTGAAATATTATAAATTTTTGTACGAGGTGTGTTCAAAAAGTATCGCGAATTTTGTGTTTTTTCAAAAATTATTTATTTATTCATGAATATCTATTTTGTCCCCTTCATTGTAATCCCCATGAGATATTATACACTTGTGCCAACAGTTTTTGCAATCTTCGAAGCACTTCAAAAAATCATTTTTTTTATCTTCTTCAGCTCCTCCTTCGATGCCGTCTTTATCTCGTCAAGAGAAGCGTAACGTCGTCCTTTCATGGGCCTCTTCAGTTTAGGGACTAAGAAAAGGTCACAGGGGGCCATCATTAGTGTGTTGTTTTTGGCCAAAAAGTCGCGCACCAGCAACGATGTGTGTGAGCAGGGGCGTTATCGTGGTGCAAAAGCCAATTTTTGTTCTTCCACAAATCCGGGTGTTTCTGGCGGATTGCTTCGCGCAAATTGCGCATAACTTGCAGGTAATATTCCTTATTGACCGTTCTTCCCTGTGGCAAGAACTCATGATGCACCACGCCCCTTCAATCGAAGAAAACTGTCAGTTACGATTCGCGATACTTTTTGAACACACCTCGTATATGCCGACTCGTTTAAATTTTGTGCACGAATTTTTGTAGATTAATCTCACCACACTTTGTTTTGTTGAAAAATTTTTTTGTATATATGTTTATGTCACAGAATTTGATTTTTTTTCAATAGTGCCGTTTTTTGCGGCTCGAAGGACCAATGTTTTAAGCACTACCTGCTTCACTTGCCACTTGCTACTTTGTTTATTTAAGAAACAAAAAAAACCTCCGGTTTCACCACTTGTTTTGTATATTTTTTAACAATATAAATTGAACACTCGACTTGTGTGTGTTTTAACAATGTAAGCAACACTTGATTTGTCTGGTTTTTTAACAAAATAAATTATCTTTATAAATTAACTTCAATGTATATTTACTTGTATTACTGATGGACAGTGTTGGTACATGTAGGGAAAATTCCCTACACAGGGAACTACAGGGATTTATGTCGAAAAAAATGGACGTGGGGAAAAAAGGACAGATTTTTACATATAAGTAAAATGCAGGGATTTTTCGACAAAGCAAAATCGAAATTTCTATGTAATTTTTTTTTCGGTCAAAATGCAAATAAATCTATTTGGCAACTTTTTATCAAGAATATGTTCGAATGGCATCATTAAATCGGTTTCAACTTCACGTTGTCAAAGGCAGCACTCTGATAAAGTGTTTGTATGGCAGCATGCTGGCGTCCCATATAATTCGTTTGCCGCTTTTAATTTGATTGCTGACTTTTTATGAGGTAAGTCTGAAGTAAATTTAAAAGCTTTTGCTTTTATTGACAAAAACCATTTTTACAGAAATGAGTTCTTCAACAGAATCGGACGAGAGTATTGCAAAGAGCCGTAAATATCGTAAACAAAAGTTTACAAATAAGTGGCTAGGAGACGAAAGATTCAAGGGTTGGTTACAAGCTTTGACCGGTGAGTCGTTTAAATGCAAATGCGCTGCCTGCAACAAAATTTTAAATTGCGGCAAGTCTGATTTATTGAAACACGCAGAAACAAAAGCACACCAGAAAAATGAAAAAGCCATAAGCAAAACGAGCAAATTGAATACTTTTTTTAAGAGAAACGTAAATGCAGAAGGGGATATAGATAAAAAAAATTTGAAATAAGACTCAGCACGTTTTTCGCTGAACACAATGTCGCGTTGACAGTGGTAGATCACCTAATTCCACTTTTGAAAGAAATAGTGCCGGATTCTTAAATTATAAAAAATGTTGATCTTGGGAGGAAAAAGTGCACCAGCACTAAAAAATGTAAAAGCAAAAGAAGAAAATGACAACTTGGTAAATAAGTTAAAAGTAAACCCGTTATAACGAATGTCACCCTCTAATTATACCATAGAAGTCCCAACTTGCCACATTACTCCTCCACTTATGCTTCCGCTGAACATTGTTTAATGCAGCATTTAGTCCGCCAAGAGTTCTATATTCCTCGTCTTAAGCCCCAAATAAAGAAATGCATTTTTATGTGCAAGATCTGCACTATGCATAGCAGAAGTTGCGAACACCGAATCGATGCAACTTCGCTCTTCTTCTTCTTTACTGGCGTAGAAATCGCTTACGTTGTTATAACCAAGTTATCAACAGCGCCCCAGTCATTTCTTCTTTTCGAAAGGTGGCGCCAATTGGAGGTTCTAAGCAAAGCCAGATCCTTCTCCAACTGGTCCTTCCAACGGAGTGGAGGTCTCCCTCTTCTTATGCTTCCCCCAGCGGGTACGTCGTCGAATACTTTCAGAGGCATAACCTAGCTAGCGAAGCCGCTGTATTTTAATTTGCCGAACTATCGCCGTATATTTCATATTGCTCATCGTTCCATCGAATGCGATATTTGCCGTGGCCAATGTGCACAGTATCATAAATCTTTCGCAGAACTTTTCTCACGAAAACTCGTAACGTCGACTCACAGTTGTTGTCATCGTCCAAGCCTCTGCATGAATAATGTGTGACTTATAGAGTTTTGTTTTTGTTCGTCAAGAGAGGACTTTACTTCTCAATTGCCCACTTAGTCCGAAGTAGCACCTGTTGGCAAGAGATATCCTGCGTTGGATTTTGAGGCTGACGTTGTTGTTGGTGTTGATGCTGGTTCCAAGATAAACGAAATTATCTACAATTTCGAAGTTATGACTGTCAACAGTAACGTGGGTGCCTAGTCGCGAGTGCGACGACTGTTTGTTTGATGACAGGAGATATTTCGTTTTGTCCTCTTTCACTGCCACACCCATTTGCTTTGCTTCCTTTTCCAATCTGGAGGAAGCAGAACTAACGGGGCGGGTGTTGAGGCGGATGATATTAATATCATCAGTATACGCCAGCAGCTCTACACTCATATTGAATCATATTGTACAGAAAATTGTACCTTCTCGGTGTAGATTGTTAAAAAAAACAGGTCTATGCTAGGTTCCTTTAAACTTTAAACGCGTTTTTCTCAAAGCATTGTTTTTCTGGTTGGCCCGGGTTCTAACTTTTTTTCTACTGAACCGTTTGCTTTCAAATTTTAACAGGCTATTCTACACAGTTATAGTTCTCGTCGAAACTAACGAGATTTTTTTTTTCACCCCTAACTTTGTATTTTACAACCCTTTCTTTGCTAAAATAAAACGACTTTTTTTTTTCAAAGTCCGCCATTTTGTTATTTACCCTTGAAATATAACTTCAGAAGTTCCGACCAGAATGACATGTCTATAGATTAAGAATAAACAAAAATATTTGATTTCAGATAACATCAAGAGCCAAAATCACCCGGGCCATTTTCAAATACATTTTTTTTCATATTTTCAATATGTAAATAAAAACACTCTAAATATTCAAGATAATTCATTTTTATTTTCCTATTCAAAACGACCCTCCAAAGAAGTCATGAAAATAGGCATAAGTTATTAGACTACTACCTTAATTTCCGTTTATTAATTCCGATTTATCGGGTGTGTAACAAAGTTTTTTTTTAATAAATCAAAACTTAAAGTAAACGGACCGGGTATTCTTTACTCAAGTGGAAGTTTTAAGTACGAGAATAAGTGATGAAAGAAGAAGTGAAGTGCGAATGAAACATATTTTTATGTACATATATTCTTAACAGCGAAGATTCGACGTGTTGCCTGATGTTTTTAATTTCTTGTTGCAGAGTTTGCATGTGGCGGACGCATCTGAATTTCTTATAAAGAAGCTCCCGACCTTGCTTTTTATTTTTAAACGCAGCATTTTGAAAATCTGAAATTTTATGTACATATGTAAACGCAATTATTTACATATATTTTATATTCACTAAACATGTCATAAAGTTGTGTCTGATAACAGATGAATTCGAAACATAACTTATATGAAACGCTCACAAACAACTTCTAAACATATAGCAAGAAATAGACTCAAAATGTATTTTCGATTTTTTGTAAAACTTACTTCGCATTAATTCATGAGCGATTTCTTAGCATTACTCAAGTGCACGTTTCACCAACGAACTCTCGGTATTGACATGACAGTTTGCTAAAGCTTTTCGAAGCAGAGGGTTTCGCATTAATACCGAGAAAAAGTTCGTCCCTATATACTTGTATGAAGAGAAGTATTCACCCGATTTGAACCGTTTTAGGTTAGGTCATGTTATTACCGGTTATTTTTTGTCACAATGCATAGGGTATAAAGTCAACCTGCGAGACAATCAAATAATTACGTCAAGCATTGCAAATGTGTGAGTGAAGTTCGCTCGTGTGTTGTCCGCAAACGTTCAAATAAACACGACAATCACCATTTTTAATCTGTACTCATAGTGTTCGGTTATCATGTCGTCATTGGAAGACGATTTACTTTTATTATAGCAGAAATAGTGGAGAACGTAGAATCGTGGCCCGTGTCAGCTAATACAACCTATCTTATGGGCGCGCAATGTAAGTGAACAGCGAAAAACGCTACTCTCTCCTCTCTTTGACGTGGAATGACGTTAAAATTCACGACATTTGGATTTTTGCCGTGGCAGCTGATTGCTCTCTCACAACGCAGGGTTGCCAAAATCGATATACTGCAGTATTTATCAACTTTTATAATTCAACCTGTTCAATATGTTTGAAATTTTCTTAAAATAACTCAAAATCAGAGTCGAATGCTATTATTTATAAATATGTAAACTATTTTTAATAGTTTGTCTTCAGTTTTGATATTTTATATTGTAAAAAATTGTAATTGAAAACATAGATGTGCTCAAAACTATATATGCGTATTGGGCAATTTTGCGTTCTCTTTGCAACATTGTGCAAATGAAAACAAACAAAGATTGCTGATTTCTGCGTTTTTACCACGGGCTCAACTGTTCACACATTTGCTCAATAAGGAAGGAAAAGGAAGGAAGGGAGTAGCGTTTTTGACTGGTTCTGCTATTAGCGTCTGCGGCAGTGTTGTTGAAAAAAAGAAAGCAAATAGGCAAAAGAAAACGGAGTGGATGAAAGTTTGGTACCAAAAACGGAAGCAATTTACTCATGAAAATCTGTTAGACGAGTGAAAATTATCAAGCAAAAGCGATTATCATAACTTTTTACGAATGGATGAATTTTTCAATGAACTTTTAACTATGGTGAAGCCAATAATAGAAAAGCAAAACACAGTAATGCGAGAAGCTATTGCACCTAACATGCGATTGTCAGCAACACTCAGATATTTAGCTACCGGAGATAAATTTGAAAATCTAAAGTTCATGACAGCAATATCCCCAAGATCAATGTCAATGATGTTATATTATTTTTTATTATAATTTTTAAATTATATAGTAGATTGAGCAGAGAACGCAAAAGTGTAGAAAATGTATTTGGAATATTGGCATCAAGGTTTGGCGTTCTGCAAACCACTATTTCACTCGTACCAGAAAAAGCACAAACTATTGTTTTAGCTGCATAATTTTTTGCGCCAATAAAAAACCTATGCATTTACAAACTTAATTGACCAAGAAATTACCAACACAGGAAATTTAATGGAAGGAAGCTGGCGCAATGAGATAGATCTAAATGCTCTGGAATGTACGCAAATACGTAATTCCTCAAATAAAGCGAAACAAATTAGCGATACTTTCGCTGAATACTTCAGCAACGAAGGTGCAGTATCTTGGCAAACAAAATTCACAAATTAACAAACATGAATCACTATATTATTTTAATATACAAATGCAATGAAATTTTATTTTTTATCGATTTTACTTACTTTAGAATTGCATTCATTAAAATAAAACTAAGTAGGCTCGAACGAGTCCTCGGCACCAGCTCCACTTCTGCTACATTCGGCCAGTTTTTGCTTTTCGCGACGATAATTTGTCCGCAAGAGACTAATTTTTCTTTTTACATCATCTAAAGTTGCAGTCGGGTATTGATATTGTTTTTGCTATAAAGCTGGTAAGCATTGGTACAGTTCAATGAAATTCATTTAAATTTTTTCTCGTCCGCGCACTTGCTCATACTTGAAATATCACAACGCAATTGAGCTTGTTTTTGTCAAGCATAAGTGGAGACGATCAAATTAGCAGCCGTTAAATTCAAATATCAAAAATGTTTGATTTTCATCAAACAGAGCCGACAACAAGTCGGTGTAATATATGTGTAGCCGACAAAAGCCGACGACACCAATACACTTAAGGTTTTGATCAGTTAATTTCATCGTCTCGCCAGCTCATAAAAGGCTAGCCAGTGAAAAACGCTGCTCTCTTCCTTCCTTTTCCTTCCTTATCGGCAAAATGTGTGCACAGTGAAAAACGTGGTAAAAACGCAGAAATCAGCCATCTTTGCTTTGTTTTCATTTGAACAATGTTGCCATTGCCCAATACGCATATATAGTTTTGACCACATCTTTGTTTTCAAGTACAATTTTTTACAATATAAAATATGAAAACTGAAAACAAACTATTAAAAATAGTTTATATATTTATAAATAATAGCATTCGACTCTGATTTTGAGTTATTTTAAGAAACATATTGATCAGATTGAATTATAAAAGTTGATAATTACTGCAGCATATCGATATTGGGAACCCTGCGTTGTGAGAGAGCAATCAGCTGCGGCGTTTGCTGCGGCAAAATCCAAATGTTGCGGATTCTCACGTCAAAAAGAGAAGGAAGTAGCGTTTTTCACTGTGCAGTCACATTGCGCGCCCATAAGATAGGTCGTGCCATCTGACTCGGGCCACGATTCTGCGTTTTTGACTGGCTAGCCTTTAAAGATCGATATTATTGAAATTAGCTACATATATGGGAGTTATCAAAAATTTTGACCAGAGTTTATTATTTCTATGACTTTAATAATTTAAGGGATTAGTAGACAGTAGACATATTTTTTTCATAGAAATTTTTATTCTAATAGTGTTCAAATATCATTGAACATGCTTACTTATCAGCAAAGCCGAAATTGTACTAAATAGAAATATCTATTTATATATTAATATACATTAGAGATGAGCGATATTGAGATTTTTAAATCACTGTGATTTCAGTGATTGCTATTTTTAAATCACTGTGATTTTATATTGCTATTGCGATCGCAACTAACCTACTGAACACAAAACGACGACAGTCGACAAACGACAAACGAGAGTACGAAAGTGAAATGAAAACAAAACAACACAGCTGTCCATTTTGCGTGTACACAACGTTGTGGCCATACTAATACCTTGCACTTCAATGAAATTTTAATATTTTGTTCAAAGTTAAATTTTTTATGCAAAAAATAAGTAAATAGGTATATATTTTTGTTTTAAATTATCAATTGTTATTACAAATGATATAATAGAGCTATTTTATGCTTTTATTTGTAAAATAACGTCAAGTTTGTAAGAGCTGTGAATAATTTTACATTTTACATATTAGTGGCATCACCACTCTTCCTCATCTCTCTTCTTCATTCTACTGTCGTTCTACTGTTGTTGGCAAATAGGAATTAGCGAGAATGACAACTGTCGGCCTACAGTCGTGTTGTCGTGTCGTCGTCAAAAGAAGTGTCCATTAGAACGTGTGTAATATTTGACAGATGTCGTTTGTCGACCTGTCGTCGTTATGTGTTCAGAGCTTAAGTCGACGTTCGAACGTCGTTGTTGTTGTTGTAGCGGCAGATTCTGCCAATTTGACACTGTTTGGCCGAATAAAAGTCCGGGTCTGTTCCACTTACGTAGACCCGACTGTCATGCGAACGACGGAAACATTTTGTCGTTATTGGCGGCAAATTCTCTTTTGGCTCCTGTAACTCGAGTCAAGTTTTTCCGCCTTTCTTTTCACTACATTTTCGCAAATGTTGGAATGGTTCGGCTACCTGACACTTAGAGCGTATTGCATAGTTCATTTATATGTTGGTATGATGGTTTCACACATTTCTAAGAAGGAATTACCATTAGTGTGGTTGATAATTTGTTTGTTTAGTATACCCGCTTTTAATATTTTCAAGACCAAATAATTAACGCGAGTTTCCTAATCTTTGGGAAAATATTAAAAACGCGTAATTTTTTTATTCCATAATTTTTTCTGAAATTAATTAGTTACAATTCTTGTTTTCATCACAAAAAGCTTTCAAATTTGGTTTTAACAATAAGTAAAATTAAAAATTTTATTAAAACAAATTAAAATATTCCATTTTGATTATATTTCATCTACCACTTCAAACATCACACTTCACTTCTTTTCCTTGATACATTTCCTGCCATTATTAAAAATTATAAGAAGGTTACACTCAAAACTTCAAACCGCTATGACGAAAAATAGCATATACGATATATATGTATGTACAATACCCTGAAGAAAGTTGTTACTTTTCTGCTATTTGCTATTGTGATCGTAATTCACAGGTTCGAACTGCGATCACACTTTCGAACTGCGATCGCAATCACTGGTTCGAACTGCGATCACAGTTTCGAATTGCGATCGCAATCGCAGTTCATAGAAGCGAACTGCTATTTATAAAAAGTGATCGCAGTTGCGATTTGCGATTTTTCAATCACAGTGAAAAAATCACCGGTAGTGAAATATCGCTCATCACTAATATACATACATATATACATAATGCATTTACAAGCAATGCATCGAATAATAATAAAAATGCAGGGAACACACATCATAAATTTACAGAAGAGATAACACACACACACACACATGTATTAAATTGTACACTTAAAAACAACCCCATGCAGCATAAAACATGTCAATCAGCAATAAAAAATATGCTGCAATACATACTGACATACACGCATACACATATATTTAGTTATTTAAGATAGTTTTAAAATTTGTATATAAGCATAGAAAATACTTAATAAAAATTAGAATGAATATATTCTCCCTCGAAATAAGACGTTTCATTTCCCCCCACCCGTGGTAAGGAATGAGAAGTTCTTTTTTGAGGCCAATGTTTGACAACATAAATCAAACAAATAGAATTTTTTTTACATATCATGAGGTACTATATATCGTGGAATGTAAAAAAAAAAAATTTCGGAATTTTTTGAAGACATCAGTTGAAGAAATGGCTGGGTGAATGAGATGCGATTTTTCACTGGCGGACACGATTTCTCATGTTTGGATCATCTGAAACACAAAAACTCCATTTATTCTTAAAAAGTACGTGAATGGTTATCGTCCCTACTAGAATCACGAAAAAATGTTGATAAATAAAAAAGTAATTAACGTTTTTATTTTTTTTTTTTTTGAATTTTTCTTCATGTTTTTTACATAAATTGTGTCATAACATTGTCAATAAGTTATAAAAAATATAGGGACGATAGCCAGGTGCTTTATGAACATTAAAAAAAAAACTAGGCAAATCGGTTGAGTGGTTCGACCGAAATCATGCCCGCCGGTTTAAAAAAGTGTGCTTTGAAAAAAACGCGTATAAAGTTTGAGGTGTGCACTCCGAGCGCTCCGAACGTCGAGCGATATTATTGTTTTTGGGCTTTTTTCGAAACCTTCCAATGGTAAAGTGGGTTTCTACATTAATTCTAGGGTATAAGGAACAGAAAATGCAAAAACGAAAAAAAGGTTTTTCAAAAAAGATTACCCACTGACCCCTTAAGTAATTATCTGTTGTTATTGACAAAAGAATCCATATGAACGTTGACGAATAGTGGCGGATAATGGCTATGGGTTCACAGAGGTGAAGGTCATGACAAGTCGAGAAAGTTCTAATGGAATCCTTGACCGACTTGGAAAACTTAGTTGCAAATACCGACTGAAGTTGAAGCCAAGTGATTAACTATACTTGGATATGATTCCAACACAAGTATGGAGGGATATAAACGAAGGAGGGGATACAAACGAAACGGCGGAAACGTCTCGACTTAGGAAAATAATGCCACATTGGTGCACAACATTGAATACCTTCAGAAGACCACAACTGAATGGTATCCGGTGAAGAGTCTTCTCAGGCAGCTCTGAAAACCACACGATGAGAATACAGTGAAGTAGAGTCAGACATAGTGTAAGATAGTATTGAACATTGGGCAATAGGCAGTTTTACTCCAGGACCCGAAGATATATTCCCGACTCACTTACAGCACTATCAGAGCTACGAGGTATGACAATTAAGTAATGAGACTGATTCCATAAAAACCGTATATTTGAAAATTATTCTACAACTCTGCCATTCTCTTCAAAGTAGTCCCCATGGGCAGCGATTCCAGCGTGTTTTCCATGCTTCGTAACATTTCTGGAACACTTCGACTGGGATGTCCGCGAGTACCCTCGTCACGGCCGCCTGGATGTCCGTAATCGACTCAAAATGGGTTCCCTTGACCACGGATTTTGTTTTAGGAAACAAAAAAGGCACAGGGTGACATGTCGGGCGAATAAGGTGGCTGTTGCAACACGGCGATCCCTTTAGTGGCCAAATACTAGGACACGCTGAAGGCGGTGTGGCACGGCGTGTTGTCGTGATGAAGGATCCAGTTACGAGCGATGTCTGGGGCACGCTGTTGACTCCTTTTCGCAATCTTTCGAGTACTTGGCAATAGTAGACTTGATTCACAGTTTTCCTCGGTGGAACGAATTCTTTGTGGACGATTCCACGGCTATCAAAAAAGGCAATAATCATCGTTTTCATCTTCGACTTGCTCATGCGAGCTTTTTTCGGGCGGGGGCCCTCCTTAAACTCTTTGTGCCATCGAAACACCTGGCCACGACCAAGAGCACTATCACTATACACTCTTACAATTTTAGCGTACGTTTCCGAAGCTGTTTCGCCCAGTCTGCCGCAAAATTTTATCGCGACGCGTTGTTCTTGATTTCGTTTTTCCATTTTCGTGACGAGCGCTACAAACACACGTCTACTCAACTTGACGCAGCAGACGAACTAAACAAGCTAGAGCAGTGTTACATATATCAATGGAGAGGGGAGGGATGCCGGAAAAAGAGAAAGGTCACAGGTTTACCACAAGCGCGGCAATAAAATCAGTCTCATTACTTAATTGTCAAACCTCGTACATAATAACCTGGTTAACAATCATACTTAAAGCGACATTGCACTTCAACTATATTCCACAGTTATGGAGGAAAGTTAAAGTTATATATATATATATATATATATATATATATGAAAGACGGGCAAAGGATCACACTAAAAATTATTTCGGACCAAACTATTTCAGACCAATTGTCCTTTTTTAATTTCTCTTAAAAATTTTGGAAATGCTGAAAAAATTACACGTAAGAAGCAACCTAAACCTAGAAAATATGGCACTTTGACAGTATCCGTTTTCTAAGGGGAAATGAAAAATCTCTGGAGGTATAAGAATATACCCTTGTAGTTTTCATTGAATAGAAGCCGCTTTCGACAACATCCAGCTTAAGGCTATACTAATCGCGTTGAGATTTGGACATTTCTGAGTCTCTCTGGTAATTAATTGCACGTATGTTCTTGGGCAAGTCAAAAATATCAACGTTGAGAGCTTTAAAGAAGAGCAGGTATTTCCAAAGGGGTACATATCCACTGCGTTTGAAATTAACAATTTACAAAATTTTGATTGATCCAGGAAAGAATGGTGTTCCTGTTGTGACCTACGCTGACAATCTGACAGTTTAGATTAGAGGTAAATTCGCGAATTCTTCACAGGGAACTGTAAGCAGGTTAACTAAAGAGAACAGGCACTACCCTATAATTAAAACGCATTTTTTTTATTTTTTTTTTATTTTATTTAGTTAAGTCTGTGAAAATTAATTCTTACAGACTAATGGAGAATTAAATTACAGTTAAATAGGTAGATAACTTAAACTAAAAAACAGAATTAAGGGTAGTAATGAAGGATACCCTAGAGTGAGAAAAATCTAGAAGAACTTTCTCGGAAATCGAATTAAACTCCAGCATATCCAGCAAAATTAGTACTTTCCTTTTTATAATAAAATGGGGAAACAGATCTGAGACAACGCTGAGGAGTATTGAAGTTAATTTTCCCTAGTAAATAGGGATACATTAATTACATTGTAAACAAATGAAAGGCAAAGAATGGACCCTCGATTTTCCAGCAATTTAAGATGTAAAACAATAAGCGAGATGTATACGATGGTATTTTGTCAACGAACTTTAAGGAGCGGAGAGCAAATTTAAGAAAAATCTTTTGAACACGCTCGATCCTATTAATTGACGAAATGCAATATGGTCTCCAAATGAACACTGCGTACTCCAAAATGGACCGAACAAAACATGTATACAGTAATTTTAACGTGTAGGGGTCGGAAAAATTTAAAGCATTTCGACGGACAAAGCCGAGCACAGAGAATGATTTAGAAGTGATATAGTTGATGTGATTACTGAAAAAAATCTGTTGTCAAAAATTACCTCAAGATCTTTGATTTCAGTAACACATTTTAGGACGTAATTAGAAATATTGTAACTTGAAGATAAGATGCTACGTCCCCTACCATAAGAGATCTGAGAGCATTTATCTAGATACAGAAGAAGCTTCGATTTCATGCACCAATCATAAAAAGTATCAATGTCACACTGAAGTTTGAGTACATCTTGTGGGTTTTTAATTATTGCAAACATTTTTATGTCATCTGCATATAGCAGGAAGTTAGCGAAAGAGAAGCAACAGGACATGTCATTGATAAACAGCACAAAGAGAAGTGGACTCTAAACGCTTCCTTGAGTCACTCCCGATGACGCAATGAATGAATCAGATGACACTCCATCGACACTGACAACGCATCGTCCATTGTGTAAATATGATTTAATCCACTGTAAGAAGACCGAGTGAAACCCTAAAGATGATAATTTTTTAATTAGAATATTGTGTGAAACTTTATCAAAGGCCTTAGAGAAATCTGTGTAGACACAATCTACCTGCAATCCAGCGGAGAATGCAGACATACAATAATCGCTAAAAACCGCTAAGTTTGATACAGTGGAGCGTCCCGAGACAAACCCATGCTGATTGACATTAATTATTGATTTTACTGCAAAAAATAATTTATTTTTAACAGAACACTCAAAAATTTTCGAAATAGTGGTAAGTTTAGAAATAGGTCTGTAATTGGAGACTATATCCTTTCTACCACCTTTGAGAATAGGGGTAATGCATGTCAATTTCCAGTCAGAAATAAAATTCCCAGAGGAGAGAGACTTGTTAAAGATAAGCATGAGAGGATATACCAAGGCAGTACAATTTTTTATAAGTACAGAAGCCCATCCAAATCCAGAAGAAGAAGACTTAATATCACTAATAGCCTTGGCAATATCATCCTGTGAAAGACACAGTGAGCCAAAATTTATGGATGGGAAATTATTAGCCGAAAAAGTGGAATTAGTACCGGGATCATCGTGAACATAATTCGATTTGAAAAATTGCCGATATATACTTGCAGATATCTAACCCACAAGTATGTTATAAATTTAGCTGAGTTACGGTATAGTCACAAGCCGGCAAACGTGGAATGAATGGAATAAGGTAGGCTTATTGCGTTATTAAAATTTAAATATATATTCATTAATGCTATTGGTTTTGGTAATCCTTAATCAAATAACAGTATTGTGTCTTCGTTAGCGGCTTAGTTAGCGCAGTTCAGCATATAGGTTTTTGGTTAATAACGTTACGTGGGCGTGGCAGTGATCCGATTATGTCATTTCCCATACTGACATGGTGAAAAAATCTAATAAACTGATTAAGGTATAATAGAATGAAGCTAGATGGGTCAGCTTAGCGCGAACTAGAACTACTCAGGGGGTGTACTGTCACCTCTATTGTGGCCAATTGTAGCAAATTAGCTTGTAGAAAACGCGTCGTTTTGTGGGGCTCTTAAAGTTAATTCTTTGATTTTTACTATGTGTTATTGAACAAAGAAGTGCGATAATGCACCATTCCATACTGCATTTTTTATTCGTGATCATTTCGCCACATTTTCAACTAACATCGTGCCGCAACCACCGCATTCGCCTGATGTACCTTTGTGTAACTTTTGGCTATACAGAAAATTTATATGACCACTCTGAGGAAACCGCTTTGACTCAATTGAGGATATTGTTACAAAAGTAGTATTATGTTGTATTTGTATTGCTATATGCATCCCTTATTATTCTTGTTTTGTTGATTCATTTTTTTGCTTTTGCGTTTTTGTTGTATATGCGTATGCGTATGCGTTTTTATGTTTGCTTATTCAAAGTATACATTATGAACAATAGCTGTAGGTATATGGAATAGCATTTGTCTTGTTGTAGACATCTGGCGCCGCACTGTCTGCTTGTCTACTTAAACAATAGCTGAGTCTGGCGCCGCGGCTGTCTGCTTGCGTCTGGCGCCGTATAGCATTATGTTCTGGTAATTTCCAGACGCAATATTCTAGAAGGACACGTCGGCATCAGCGAGAAGTGCGTGGCTATATAAGCCGTGGCATCGCCAACGTAATCAACCAGTGCTAAGAGTAAACTGTTATAGTGTAGACGAGTTGTAAAATAAAGAGTTGTTGAAGTGAATTAAACAGTTTTTGGTTTTATTCGTCAATCCAGAGATACGAACCCAGTAAAGTAAAATTAGCAAGGAGTAAATTCGTAACAATTAGTGTCAGAAGTGGGATTGTCAAATAATCCAAATTCAAGATGGTTAAATTCGGAGAATTGAGAATTCAGCAATTAAAAAAGGAACTGGAGGAGCGTAATTTGCCGATAAACGGGCAAAAGGCGGATCTGCAGGCACGATTACGTGAAGCAATGGAAGCGGATGGAATTAATGTGCACGAGTTCGAATTTGTTGGGCCAGAAACTTCTACAAAGGTAGAAGAAAAAGTAGAAGAACAACGAACATCATCAAGTGTGGACATGAACATGCTGTTAGTGGCTATTAAGCAAATAGCAGAAAATGCAGTGCAAACAGAAAATCGTCTGGTACAGCAAATGACGCAAATAGCTGAAAATACACCACAGTTAGAGTCTCGCCTTACACAACAAATGACTGAAAATAATACGCAGTTAGAAAAGCGTTTGGTACAACAGATTACAGAAAATAATACACAACTACAAAAACAAGTGCAAGAGAAATTTTCAAGATTTGAAGACGAGTTAAGCACTTTAAAAAATGGCGAAGAAAATTTAAAATCAGAAGTTCTTCAATTAAGTAATCGTGTGCGAGAACTGCAACTACATGGCCCTGCACCATCAACAAATAATCAAAGATTGAAGGCACCCACATTCGATGGAAGTATTCCATTTCAAATTTTCAAACTTCAGTTTGAAAAGACAGCAATGGCCAATAACTGGAATGCAGCGGACAAAGTGGCGTCCTTGTTTGTATCATTGAAAGGACCTGCGGCAGAAATCCTTCAGACTATTCCAGACTGTGAACGGGACAGCTATGAGGCATTTATGAGTGCAATAGAAAGACGATATGGTAGTGAGCACCGGAAACAAATATACCAGATCGAACTGCAAAATAGGGGTCAGAAGATGAACGAGTCATTGCAAGAGTTCGCAACTGAAATAGAACGACTGGCTCATTTGGCAAATGCAGATGCACCTGTGGATTACATTGAGAGGGTAAAAATTCAATGTTTCATAAATGGAATTCGTGATGTGGACACCAAACGCGCCACGTATCAATTGCCAAAAAGAACGTTTGCTGAAACGGTTTCACACGCCCTCACACAAGAAACAGCTTCCCTACTAAGTAAACCAGCACTCAAAGTACAAAGGGTTGAAATGGAACAACCGGCGCTGATGGAAGAAATATTGAAGACTCTGAAGACAATTGCTCCACCGCGAGTAAATACAACAGGAAGATGTTTCAACTGTGGAAAAGCGGGTCACTTTGCCCGAAATTGCAATATAAAAGTAAACCCATCAAAACGGAAACAACCAACAGATAACGAGGACGGAGCATCCACATCTCACAAGTCGTTAAACTAAAACGGAACAGTTCAAAGGGGCGTGAGCTGGTTCCCACAACTATTTGCCCCGCCTTCTCGATATCACAAATAGGTCGCCATAACAACAATCTTACTATCAACGGCATCGTAAATGGACGACTGTCAACGCTTACTTTGGATACTGGTGCCACACATTCAATTATCCGACCGGATGTGGTAAGAGGAACGGTTGAACCATTAGTCGGTTGCAAGCTTCGAACGGCCACCGGAGAGGAAGCAGCTGTCGCGGGAAAAGTGTTTTGCGAAGTGATGATTGGTACCCTGGAAGTTAATCACACCTTCATCGTAGCAGAAATCACGGATGAAATTATAATGGGAGTAGATTTCATGATTGATCACGGGGTTACTTTGGATTTAAACAAGCAAATGCTGTTTTGCCAGAACATGGAGATGCCTATAAACACCGGATATGTGACCAACGTTGAAAGTAAGAGGGTGATTGTTGATGATAATCAGAGTATTCCACCAAAATCTGAGGCGATTGTATGGGCTAAAGTGAATGGAGGAGGTGGGACTGAAGAGTTGTGGATTGTGGAACCAACAAAAATAGATACACCCATATTGGTAGGAAGAACGCTTGTGAAAACTAGTGAAGACGCCACCATTCCGGTCAGAGTAGTGAATGAATTCAACACGCCTATAAGTCTGAAGAAAGGAGCCGTAATTGGACAGTGCCAGAATATAAGTGCAATAGCACGATGCGAACGGTCACAACAGAAACCTACTATTGAGCCACAGCAGATAAGTCCTACACTCCTAAATAATTTGCTGAACGAACTGCATGGAAATGAAAAATTAAAAGCAGAAAAACTATTACAAAAATACGCATCCATATTTGCAAACGAAGGAAACACAGGAAGAACCGGCATTGTCAAACATCGCATAAATACTGGAGACGCTAAACCAATCCGAAAAGCTCCGCGTAGGGTTCCACTAGCAAAACGTGAGGATGCTAACAAAATTATTGAAGACATGCACAAAAACGGTGTAATCGAACCTTCAATAAGTCCATGGAGCTCACCTATCGTCTTAGTTAAAAAGAAAGTTGGTAGCACCCGTTTCTGCGTAGATGATAGGAAGTTGAATGATGTCACAAAGAAAGACAGTTATCCTCTACCAAGAATCGACGATACATTAGACACATTGTCTGGAGCGAAATGGTTTGGTGAAAAGACCGCTTTCAGTATGGGCGACGGGTTATGGGAATTCTCTGTGATGCCATTTGGGTTATGTAATGCGCCTGCAACGTTCGAGCGACTGATGGAACATGTCTTAAAAGGACTCAACTGGAAGACATGTTTGGTGTATCTTGATGACATTATCATGATGGGAAAAAGTTTTGATGATCATCTGAAAAATCTAGAGGAAGTCTTTCAGCGAATAGCATCAGCCGAATTACGCTTGAATCCCAAAAAGTGTTCATTATGGAAGAAGCAGGTCACATATCTCGGACATAAAGTGTCAACTGAGGGGATTCACACCGAGGAGGGAAAAATAAAAGCAGTCAAAGATTGGCCTCGACCCACCAACATACATGAACTCCGCAGCTTCCTCGGCTTATGCACGTATTACCGCCGTTTTGTACCTGGATTTGCGAACGTGGCTAGAAGTTTACATGATTTAACAAAGAAGAATCGCCCGTTTGTATGGCAGTTGGAACAAGAAAAAGCGTTTGCGCAGCTTAAAGAACTACTTTGTACGGCGCCGATGTTGGTTTATCCAATACCTGGAAAGAAATTCATCCTGGATACAGATGCGAGCGCTTATGGAATTGGAGGTGTCCTGTCTCAGCTCATCGACGGACAAGAAAGAGTAATTGGGTATTACAGCAGAGTGCTCGGAAAACCAGAGAAAAACTACTGTGTGACGCGAAAAGAACTACTCGCTGTGGTGGAAGGTGTAAAACATTTCCACAAATATTTGTATGGACAACGATTCTTGCTGAGGACTGATCATGCAGCATTAAAATGGTTATTACAGTTTAAGAATCCGGAAGGCCAAATTGCACGATGGATCGAAAGATTACAGAATTACGACTTCGAAACGGAACATCGAAAGGGGATTCACCACAAAAATGCGGATGCATTATCGCGTCGCCCTTGTCCACTGGAATGTAAACATTGCTCCAAATCAGAAGGAAAAGAAGGTATAATCGACGTGCGATCACTGAATATAGAACCTGAAGATGATTGGACTCCTCACCGCATCAGAATCAATCAGCTGGAGGACCCTGATTTTGCAAAGCTGATAACAGCCAAAGAAAATGGGGTACGACCACCAAAGGAACAAATAAGTAGCGAGAGTCCAACTGCAAAAGCATATTGGGCCCAATGGAACAGCATAAACCTCGTTAATGGATACCTTCATCGTACCTGGGAAAGCGAAGATGGCAAACAGTCGCGTCTGCTGATCATAGTACCGAAGTCCATGATCCCGAAAGTGTTGAAAGAATATCACAATGGACCTAGTGGAGGGCACCTTGGAATTACAAAAACTATAGAGAAGATTAAACAACGGTTCTACTGGATCGGTTGTCGAGATTCCATAGCAGAATGGATAAGTAATTGCGTAGAGTGCATGGCAGCTAAAGGTCCTAAAGCCAAAAGTCGCGTTAGGCTACAACAGTACAACGTGGGATCACCATTTGAACGAGTCGCAATGGATGTTGCAGGTCCGTTCCTAACCAGTACGGCCGGAAACAAATATCTACTGGTTGTCATGGACTATTTCAGTAAATGGCCAGAAGTATATGCCTTACCAAACCAATAAGCGAAGACAGTAGCCGAAGCGTTTGTAGAAAATTGGATAACAAGGTTCGGAGTGCCCGTCGAATTACACTCAGATCAAGGCAGGAATTTCGAATCTTCCATTTTCCAAGAAGTCTGTACATTATTGGGCATCCACAAGACACGGACAACAGCGTTACATCCACAATCAGATGGAATGGTGGAGAGATTCAACCGAACGCTCGAAGAACATCTGCGGAAAATCGTTGATAAAGATCAACGAAATTGGGACAAGTGCATCCAGATGTTCCTGCTGGCGTATCGTTCAGCGAAGCACGAGACAACTGGTTACACGCCAGCAAAGATTATTTTCGGATCTGATCTGCGACTCCCTGCTGATCTTAAGTTTGGAATGAATCCTACAGCTGTAAGAAATGATGGAGATTATTGTTCTGCCTTAAAGGAAGAAATGAATGAATTGCATCTAATGGTAAGACAGCACACGCATCTGATGAGCAATAAGATGAAGGACCGGTTCGATCAAGCGGCAAATTCAAAAGGTTTTGAAGAAGGTGATCTGGTCCTGTTGTACAATCCACTTCGAAAGAAAGGCTTGTCCCCGAAATTGCAAACAGCCTGGGAAGGACCCTATATGGTGATGAAACGACTTAATGACGTGGTATACCGCATACAAAGAAATGGAAAAGCACGATGTAAAATGAAAGTAGTACATTTGGAGAGGCTCGCCCCATTTGGTTCAAGAGGATTTGTGCCTAATCGGGACGATTAGGTTTTAGTGGAGGGCAGTGTTACAAAAGTAGTATTAAGTTGTATTTGTATTGCTATATGCATCCCTTATTATGAACAATAGCTGTAGGTATATGGAATAGCATTTGTCTTGTTGTAGACATCTGGAGCCGCGGCTGTCTGCTTGTCGAAACAATAGACATCTGGCGCCGCACTGTCTGCTTGTCTACTTAAACAATTGCTAAGTCTGGCGCGGCTGTCTGCTTGGGTCTGGCGCCGTATAGCATTATGTTCTGGTAATTTCCAGACGCAATATTCTAGAAGGACACGTCGGCATCAGCGAGAAGTGCGTGGCTATATAAGCCGTGGCAGCGCCAACGTAATCAACCAGTGCTAATAGTAAACTGTTATAGTGTAGACGAGTTGTAAAATAAAGAGTTGTTGAAGTGAATTAAACAGTTTTTGGTTTTATTCGTCAATCCAGAGATACGAACCCAGTAAAGTAAAATTAGCAAGGAGTAAATTCGTAACAATATGAAAGCTGAATCGAAGAAGGCTCTGATGATAAAGTTTTGCCTGTTGCAGAGTTATTAATGCTGATTAATATTTCTTTATACGAAATGTACTCTGTAAGACGGAGCTAAGAAATTACACAAATACATTGAAACATTTCCAGATGTCTACAAAATACATAATTTTTCAGGAAGAAGGATTAATAACAGGGGCTTGGGAATGCATATATTGGTTATTTTTGGCGTTTCAACAAGTAAGTTCTTATTTGATAAATATATTAATTGCGAATAATTCTTTTAAATATACTTATACATATATAGCAATCATGGCCGAGAAAAAATGACTAAAATAAATTCACAAAAACGACTGGGCATTGCATTGATATCTGTTTAAGGTTAAGCAGGATATACACTTGCAGACATGTCTGTGCTACATGTCAAGTTTTGCCTACCATCCATTGTGTATATGCAGATATGCATACGAAATTCTAGGTATGCATACATGTATGAACAAAATTTAATTTTTCTGCTCGTTGTTGCGACGGGTAGCAACGTGTATAGTGCGACATGCAGACCGATCTAATATTTGTTTAAATTTTAAAGTGAAATGTTGTGCGCGAATTAGTCACATTAGTCATTTTTACAATTTTCTTAATTGGAGGGCAGGATAGGAAAAAAACTAAACGTTCTATGAAATTTGAGCAAAGTTTATTATCTTTGGCATTAAATTATCTTCAATTGAAACTAAAAATACACTAAGAAAATTTCAATTTGAATATATTTTTAAATAACATAAAGTCAAATTTTTAAATATATTACAATTTTATACTTTTTTTTGGAATTATCTTAGCTTGACTAGAAGTTAAGTTATTAACAAATGAGAATCTCTTTGAATTTTTTGTTTCCGACAGAAATTTCAACCTGGATCCTGCCCGCCGTCCGACAAATGCGCATGCCCTTCCAAAAAAAAAATCCTCAAAAAAATCGATTTTATGAAGCCTCTAAAGCTTCCTATAGCTGAGAGTTGTGCAAAATTAAAAGATCTATAAAGTCTGGTGCTGGTGGAGAGGACATATATGAGCCAACGCTTTGGTAGTTTCACCACCTAGACTTCCTTCGAGAACACGAAGTAACAACAACAGGAATAAGTACGGTGGAAGACCCCAAAAGCTTTGCTTTAGTTTTTTTTTGCCATTTTTGCTTCTCATTTTCCGCGCACACCGAAATTACAAGTAGCGCTAAAGATTCCTCTTCTGAGGCCATGTCCGTTCACTTCAACGATTACAACGAAATGATGTCTAACCAACATGTCGCACAAGTGTATAGTGAACTGACTTGCGACACGGTATGCATACAAGTCTGCAAGTGTATATCCCGCTTTAATGGCACTTAACGAGCGATTCTTTAATGTCACAAGTCTCTAAAATTGATGTTTTAAATTAGAGACAATTCTTATGACTTGAGTCGATTAGTACATAAAATAGTATAATAATAAAGTTAGACAAAAGATGATTAATAAAATTATGAAATTGCTTGTTTACAGTTGCAGCTGCTTTGTTTAATTGAACCGCTGCTTTTGAAACGGCATGATGAAAGAGAAACTTTGCATATCACCTATGACATCGAGAAAGAACACTAGGGGCATTCTCTTGCTCGTGCAAGATTGCAGAATGCAAAAATTCTATACCGAAACATACAAGGGCACGAGAGCACCCATTGCAAAATCTAGTGATATATGAAGAGCTGATTCGGTCAATTTATTGTAAATGACTGTTCTGCATGGCTATTGTGAATTGGCGCACCTTCTGCATTCATTCTTAACAAAAAAAAAAATATAACAAATCTTTATAATTTAAATAGAAATTATAAAATCTATTTAAAATACCTTACTCAACAATTTAACGTCAAAATATGTATTTAAGTAAAATGACAGCTTAAACAGGGTTGCAATTATATTTTTGTGTGACATTGCACGCAAATAAACATGGGTTTTGGTCTGACATATTTTACAGCCCTTGCAATTATTTTTCTGCGTGTGCTTGTTGTTGTGCCGTTGCATTATTTGGAAAAATCTGCAATTTTTGCACCGTGCAAGGGTTTTGCAAGAGCAAGAGAATACCCCTACTGAGTATCGTTGGAAACAACTGTGCTTGTCACCAATAGCTATCAAAGAATTTCACTAATGTAATATTTTTTGATGTGTGTAGGAAAAAAGAAAATTAAGAAAAGTAGTACAAAACTTACAAAGAGCTCACTGAAGAAGCAAGGTCCAAAAGTTATAGAAAGAAATATATATTATATAATAATATTGTTATTGGTTTAAAGTTATACCTATACCTGCATTTTGCATTCTGTTTATACAACTTGAAGTAATATTTACGTTAAAAACAACAAGACAGTTATCTATTAATAACTTTGCAAGTCTATATTAACAACCCGTATTTATAAAAATAATTATTCCTTACGCGCTATGTATACATACATACATGGTATTAATTAATTTTCACGATTTAAGTTAATATGATTTTATAATTAATTAAAACAAAATAATATAAAAATACTGAATTTTATTTAAAGGAATTGAATTTGTTAGAATCGAGGTAACGGATAAGCTTGTTACTGCTAACAGGTTTATATGTTAAAGGTAACAAACTGCTAACCAAAATACTAACATCAAAAAAAACTTGGGTAACAAATACTTTTTGTTATCCATAACACATAGGTAAGTTATGCGCTACCAAAGTATTTGTTACCCTTAACAGACTATAAAGGGATTTGATAACAAATATATTCTTTCAGTAAAAACAACATACCATATTTGGCATTATGTTACTTTTTTCCCACTCTCTAAACAAAAACAACGAATAGTTTAACGTAAAAAGTGAGCAATAATAAGTCGATTACACATTTGCCAAGAGATACCCGTCTTGCAGGGTAGAGTGTGACCCGATATACGATATCGACTCTCCCATTATGGCAGCCTGAAAAATTGGTTACTGTTGTTATTCCAACCGCATTTCATAAATGTTGTTTAACACCATACAACCAAGTATCGACATATGACCGGAATTGTACAAGCATATCTTGTGCGTGTGGATAAATAAGCGATAGTTTTCGGATGTGTGTATGAAACAATAAAATTAAGAAAAGTATTACGAAAACTTACAAAGAGGTCAGAGCAGCAACAAGGGCGAAAAGTTATAGCAAGAAATTTAATATTGTTGTAATGATATTAATTAATAATATTTACGTTAAAAATGATAGTTATCTATTAATATCTTTTAAAGTCTATATTATCAACCCGTTTATATAAAATTGATTATTCCCCACACGCATGTATAAATATATGACCTCAATTAATTTTATCAATTTGTTTGAGGAAATAAATTTTTACAGTTCAATAAAGCAAAATAATATAGAAAATACTGAATTTTATTTAAAAGAATTGAATTGAACAATGGGTAACAAATTGAATAACATATCGAGATAACAGATATGATTGCTACTGCTAACAAATGGGTAACAAACACGCTGACATGTTTATATGTTAAAAATGTCTGTTTTTACCCTTAGCTGACTGTAATGAGATTTGATAACTAATATATGTCAATCTGTTAACACAAATATAACAAACAGGATACGCATATAAAAGTAACTTAGAACAAGACAGCATGCCATATTTCCCATTGGTTAGACCGAGAAAACCATTGAAAAACAAGTAGTTGAACATGCAAAATTAACAATAAGAAGCCGCTTACACGTTTGCTAAGAGATACCTGATGTAAGTGCTTTAATGAAACTCAGAGAGCATTTCTTCCGGCAATGATATGCTGTAAAGCCAGATAAGGATAAAATCGGATCAATAATATGCCTAACTTCCATATACCTTCTTCTTCTTCTTAATTGGCGTAGACACCGCTTACGCGATTATAGCCGAGTTAACAACAGCGCGCCAGTCTTTTCTTCTTTTCGCTGCCCCAATTGGATACACCAAACGTAGCCAGATACTTCTCCACTTGGTCCTTCCAACGGAGTGGAGGTCTTTCTCTTTCTCTGCTTCCCCCGGCGGGTACAGCGTCGAATACTTTCAGAGCTTGGGTGTTTTCGTCCATTCGGACAACATGACCTAGCCAATGTAGCCGCTGTCTTTTAATTCGCTGAACTATTCCAATGTCGTCATATATCTCACACAGCTCAACGCGCAATGGACCGTAAATCTTTCGCAGAATTTTTCTCTCGAAAACTCGCAACGTCAACTCATCAGTTGTTGTCCTTCTCCAAGCCTCTGCACCATATAGCAGGACGGGAATTATGAGTGACTTATAGAGTTTGGTTTTTGTTCGTCGAGAGAGCACTTTACTTCTCAATTGCCTTCTCAGTCCTGTAGCACCTGTTGGCAAGAGTTATTCTGCGTTGGATTTGCAGGCTGACATTGTTGGTGGTGTTTACACTGGCTCCAAGATAGACGAAATTATCTACGACTTCAAAGTTATGACTGTCAACAGTGACGTGAGAGCCAAGTCGCGAGTGCGACCACTGTTTGTTTGATTACAGGAGATATTTGGTTTTGCCCTCTTAACTGCCAGACCCATTTGATTTGCTTCCTTATCCAGTCTAGAGAAAGCAGAACTAACGGAGCGGGTTTGATGACATCAATATCATCGGCCCACGCCAGAAGCTGTACACTCTTATAGAAGATTGTGCCTGCTCGATTAAGTTTTGCAGCTCGAATTATTTTTGTCAGCAGCAGGTTGAAGAAGCCGCACGATAGGCAGTCGCCTTGTCTGAAACTTCGTTTGGTATCGAACGGCTCGGAGAAGTCATTCCCGATCCTGACAGAGTTTTTGGTGTTGCTCAACGTCAGTTTACACAGCCGTATTAGTTTTGCGTGGATTCCAAATTCAGACATCACGGCATAAAGGCAGCTTCTTTTCGAGCTATCGAAAGCAGCTTTGAAATCGACGAAGATGTGGTGTGTGTCGATTCTCCTTTCACGGGTCTTTTCCAAAATTTGGCGCATGGTGAATATCTGGTCGGTTGTTGATTTGCCAGGCCTAAAGCCACACTGATAAGGTCCAATCAGTTTGTTGACGGTGGGCTTTAATCTTTCACACAATACGCTCAATAGTTGGCGCAGATTGTGGGGTCTTCCTCGGAGTCTCCGTTGCCGAATACTGTTATTTACCCCGGTGGATTAACGTATAGCCACAACTCACTTCAAATAAAAGATCTTCAACATATCGCTGATCTACGCACACGTCCGGACGGAAGAGAAGAGCGATGCGACCAAAGATGCCTTCTATGAGCGCACCTATGAGAGCTGCCCCCGCCACGATGCCAAAATCGTTCTTAGCGACGCCAGGGTGGGCAAAGAAGGTATCTTTAGTTCTACGGTCGGAAAATTCAGTCTCCACGATGAAACATTCCCAAATGGGTTGAAGCTGATCGACTTCGCCGGGCCCCGAAATATGGTTATCTGTAGTACTTGATTCCAGCATAAAGCTGGAACCTCCGACAGGGGCGACTAAAAAAAGGTTTCAAGACCACAATATACTCTTTTAGAACTCTAGAGGTGATCTAGTAACCGATGTCTAGAGCATACTAAAATTATGGAGAAACACTTCTCCAGCCTGCTGAACGGCAGTGTAACCATAACACCAGGATCGATCCCGATTCCTTAATTGATGACGATGAAGCAGACGTTCCATTGCCCGACTATGAAAGAGTTCGAATAACAATTACCCGGCTGAAGAACAACAAAGCTGTTCAAACG
Organism: Bactrocera dorsalis; assembly: GCF_023373825.1. NCBI lineage: Eukaryota > Metazoa > Arthropoda > Insecta > Diptera > Tephritidae > Bactrocera > Bactrocera dorsalis. The sequence continues at coordinate 75,795,470 of NC_064303.1, read as the reverse complement.
CAGGACATTGACATAGTGTAGCGAATTAATAGACAGCGGCTGCGCTGGCTAGGTCAGGTCCGTATGAATGAAAAAACTACAGCTCTGAAAGTATTCGACGCAGTACCCGCCTGGGAAGCAGAGGAAGAGGAAGATCTCCACTCCGTCGAAGAGATGAGCTGGAGAAGAGCCTGGCTGCACTTGGTGCTTCGAATCGGCGCCAAATTGTTAAAAGACGATCGGCGCGCTGTAGTTAACTCGGCTACGCCATTAGAGAAAAAAAGAAGAATAATAATTTAAAACTTCCTTTTGGTTTTATAAGAACCACGTTCTGAGTTACTTAATTTCCATTCTATTAATAAAGTAAAGTTAATGCAATCAGTCCAGATCTTCCCTTGATCCTAAATACCCGATAAAGTGATTCCTTCCCAATATGTCGGTACGTGATGTTTTCTCGATATAGATACATATATCTCATTTTCGTTTTATCACAAACATCTCATATGATTTAATTAACAAGCAAGGAGCCAGTGAACGAAAATCATAGAGAAAGTTCACGGTGGAGCTAGTTTCGAAATATTTCAATTTGCGAAAGGGTACTGTTTTGGATGAGCATGTTTCATCACCGGAAATTATTAACGTGTTTCAAAAAAGGTCACATTAATGGCACGAAACAAAGATAATTGGGCATCTTCAGCGTTAAAGTAGAAAAAGTATGTAAATTTTTAATGTTTAGAAATGAACTCTTACAGATTCGCATATTTACAAATCGCAAACGACTCTGTATATAACATATACGTTTTTTCTATACATTTCATAGTGCAAAAAGTAACCAAATACTTAAACAAGCCGGTGTTACAATTTTTTTTAAGAAACAGATATTTAATTGTATATTTTAAATAATTAAACCTAATTAAGTTTGAAAAAAAGTTTCGATAAATTTAGATAGCTGCAGTACATATAATATATGTAGTTATTTTATGTTTTTATATGTTCTTTTTCTTTCAAATAGGTGAAAATTGTGGTTCAACCGTATTTTTTTTTATCAACATTTTTCAGCAAAATTACGCCTTGAGAAGCGATTGCGTTCGAGGGCTGATCCCGACATAAATTTAAAAGTGGAGCCTTCATTTGACGTTTCAAATTCTAAATTAAAAGACACACATTTTATTGGGATTTGGAGGCTTTGCTCCCCTTTGCAAACAGTGCATCGAGGCAGCTTTTTCCAATTATTCAAAGGGAAATAGTTGAAATTTTAGAGCCTCTTCCACTTTCTGAGAAGTAAATATATAACCCTTAATTTTGATAAGGCTTCGCAAACTGTTAAGGGTCTGACGGCAGGTAAAGATAGGAAGAAGAAATTGAGGGTAGAGAATAACGTTTTGAAAATATAGTTGAATGAATAAAAGCAGGAGAATGCAAGTTTAAAAGCCCAGTTAGTTCAAATGGCCCAGACTTAGAAAGATGGAGGGAACAGGTAAGGAATAGCTAAATTAGGGAACAGTCAGACCCTCTTTCATTAGTTTGTAGTAAAGTTCCTCCTCTGTAAAGTGCTGTATTTGGAGGAGTTTTATAAATAGTAATGGCCGTAGCCTCGGTCGATATGACAATTTTTTTAAAACGATAGCTTCAGAAATTCGGATACTATTTATTATTACTTTGGAAAATTTTGTTACAGACTGGCCCGTTTCCCAGGTTGAACCCAACATAATATCGTTAGAGATTAAAAGTAGGGGATTCTCTTTCGAACAAAAGTTCATGTCGGTTTCAAATGATGAAATGTCACTAAAATATCATCTTCATTATGATAGGAAATTCGATAGGACGATAGGCGTTGAGGATTATAGCGATGAAAATCATACTTCGTATGAATTTATCTTCATATAACAAATTCAAATAGACAAATGCAACTTAGTGAAGCTATCTGAGGATTTTTTTTGCATTTTTAAAAATATTGGAAACAAAATGTTTGGAAGAATAATGTAGAAATAGGAGATATTATTTTTAATAAAATTAATAATGTTAGGTCCTTTTTGTGTAGTGAAAATTGTGACCCGAAAATAGTTATAGTACTTTTTATTGGAATAAGAATATATTTTTTTTCTGTCCCTAGTTAAAACAAAAAAAAATTGTGTGTATTTCACACCTATCGGTTTTAATCTTTAATTTTTAGTGGTTACAATAAGCGAACTAAACATACAGTCGAAGGTAAATAGTTAAAAATTTTTAAGAAAAAAGAGGCACTAAAATTAGAGAGCACTTCTTTTAAGTAAAATTTGAATTTGGGGGCTTCAATGTAGGCATTTGTTCATATGTAAATATTTTATCTGTGATATTTTTATTTATTTTGTTACATAAATTATTTTCTTTTTGTTTTTTTTTTTCGTATGTATGCATATATTAATGACTTCGTGTCGTTTTGTTGTATTAAATTTTTTATGTAAATAAATCTTTTAATGGTGATATAGGGCTATAACTGAACCGAGCACCCAAACCAAACTTCGCTAAAGCGCCATTTTGTGTACCTCCTGGGTGATGTGAAAACTGCGATTATGCATTTTAATTTAAACGACCAAAAATTCTTATTTTGTTCAATCTAGCCACAATGGAAAATGTTATAAAAAACGCCTATTTTGAGGCGCTCTCAAACTGGAATAAATTGGGCATCCCTTTATCCCTGGCATATACTATACATGTAAAATCTTTTGAAATATGTAATAAAATCATGTTTGTATTTGATTAATGTAAATTATATATTTATTTGCTGGGCATTAAAAGTTTTGATATCAATAAGAAAGACCAAGCGGTCGTTCATATTCAAGTATGTATGCATATAAGCAAATTTAAAAGCACCATACGCATAATGTTCGTAAATTTGTCTACACACAACTTTTTATATAAATATCGTTGGTGTCGTAGATCAGCCTTTATTCTCAAAATAACTCATAACGATATTTATAAGGTGCCGAGAGGGGCGTATTTTATATAGAGCTTCGAACATGTTTGTCTATTTTGCATGTTTAATGTATTCTTCACATCCTAGGTAATCAAAAAATATTGTATTTTTGTACCACCTTTCGATAACTTCTTTCAGTGCATCGATAGTGGAACTTTGTTTTCTGAAGGCATATTGCCTTTTTGATAATCCTCCGGCTTTCTGAGTTACAAACTCCAAGCGGTTTCTTATTATGCTTTCGTACAATTTGCCAATTGTATCGAACATGCACAGAGGTCGATACGATGCAGGTTCATCTGCTAGTTTTTCTGGTTTTGGGTTAAAATAAGGAGCTGGGCTTTCCACGGACCAGGGAACACCCCTTCTTTTAACCATGCGTTGGACATTTTAGCGAAAAGAGTGGGCTTTGAAATTATGGCTACCTGTAGAGCTCTGTCTGATATGCCATTGATTCCAGGCGCTTCATGAGCTATGGCCAATAGTTCTTTCTCTCTAACCAGCGGGGGTGATTCATCGTTCAGCGCTAGAAACTCGCTTCTTCACAGATCTTTTCAGAACAGCTTCTTTTTCTTCTAGCGGTAGCTGTCTTTAGAAACTGCTTATGGCTTTTAAATGCTTCTTTGATACGGTTTTCATTTTTGCCACTTTGATTGGGTTGAAGGCGACGTCGGGCTGAGTGACAGAGCTTTCTTAGCGGGGCAATTACTTTATTCCACCAATATACAGGCGTCGCATGCTGCCACCAGTTTCTTTCACTATGCGGATTTTAAGAACGTCAGAATCAATATCTTTTCGAGATAATTATTGGAGGAAGTCTTCAAATTCTGTAATGGACGCTCTGGGACGAACATAGAAGCTTACGAAATTAATCCTTCTATTTGCGTTCATGTAAAACTTTTCTATTTTTGCTTCTTTACAGCAAATGTTTTTCCGTTGCGGGACCATATTGCTGCTTTACCACTTTTATCTGTAATCCAAGTACTTTCCGAACGTTGAGAATTTTCATGATTCTCATTTTTCAATTCCATGTATTTAGGGTAAGTCAAGCTCAGAACTGAGTGTTCCCCTTTTCAGAGCATGCAACTCGGTACATTAATGCATACTTTTGATACATGTCCCGCACTTCCCCAATGTGTGCAAAAAGAAGACCTGCAGTTCGGACTGCAACATGTGGCCTAGATGGAAACATCTATAACAGCGGGCAACAAGGGAGTACTCCCGGAGGTGGTAGATCGAGCACTCGGTGTTTACTTTGCCCAGTTTAAAAGCAGCCTTGGCGTCTTGAGAACGAAAGCATATAAGAGCTATTTGAGTGGCGCTTTTTGTTTTCCGCTTATTTTAAAATTTGTTGGCTCTATCTTTTGAATCCCACACTGTTGTTGTGCGCCACAAATTACACCATCTCTCCAATCATCCCCTCTAGGACGCTCTCGAACGTTTAGTTTTTTAATTCTATTAGTAATTCTCCTTTGAGTATTTCCTGATATACCTTTCGTTTGTGTCCAATTAAGGATGCTCGCTTACGACACTCTGTACTTTCATCCACGTCCATCCATTTCTCGCCTGCGGGCTTAACTCCAGAATGTCTTTCTGAACAATCTTAGTGACCTCACTACCGATGGGGCAGATCCAGGATTCCTATAATTTTCGAAAGTGTAGCATACAATATTGATTATTACAATCCGTATCAGAAAATATTTGAATATTTTAAAAGCCGGATTGCGGATCTGGGATCGTGTGTTAAACATTTAATATTGATCATGCGTTCCACGACATTCTATGTAATTTTATTTTTTTTTTATTTTTCCCAGAAACACATTTGAAAAAATAAAGGATTTTTATCCTTTTTTATTTTCCACATAAAAGATTTAAACAGTTCAATAGCTCAAAACTTGCGCTACATCAGCTACCTACCCGACGGCATTTCGCAATGTGATAAAATAAATTTTTTCAAGAGCTCAAAGCATGCGCTACATCAGCTCGAACCTACCTACCCTACGCCTTTGCGGAAATGATTATGTTATGATAGCAAATGTCCACATACAAATTTGGCAAAGGCAATAGCAATAGATTTGAAACTTGGTATGCGATAAAGTGGCCATACACGACACACAAGTGCGTTCGTGTGCGCATGCGGTTTACTCATGAATGGACTTGTGCGCATACCGATCCATGTTCGCGAAAATGTTGGATTCTTTACGATCGCTTTTTTTTTATAGTAGGAGGAAGCATCGAAAGCCGGAGTGCGGGACTTTAATCCGCTAAACCTAACCTACTCTCACCTCGTGTCTCTCCCACGGGACCCCTGGACAAAGTATTACTTCATGGACAAAGTATTATATATTTGAACATATTTGAAGGATGCAGGTCGCAATTTCATCGAAAACAAAAAATTCAGAGAGATTCATATTTTTTAATAATTTATCTTCTAGTTAAACTAAGAAAATTTCAAAAAAAAAGTGTAAAACTTTACAAATTTTTTTTTAATTTAAAAAAGTGGTTTTTGACGATCCGTGTGCACACATGTGTGTCGCTGTGTGCACACAAAACCTCATTTCTCTCGTGTCGCCGAACAGTGAAGATCGCGGACGAACAATGGCAAGTATTGAGGGGGGGGCCTGCTTTAGAGGCTTCAAAAAATCGATTTTTTTGGAGGGAAAGAAATAATTGATTCAAGGGAAATTTCTAGGCTTTATAGTTATATATTTGAACATCTTTCACACATTTTTATACGAAATCTTTGATATTCTGCCTTTGGGAATGCAGGTCGCATTTTCTATCGAAAACAAAAAATTCAAAGAGATTCATATTTTTTAATAATTTATCTTCTAGTTAAACTAAGAAAATTTCAAAAAAAGTGTAAAACTTTACAATTTTTTTTTTATTTAAAAAAGTGGTTTTTGACCAAAAAAATTGTACTTTGTGTTGTTTAAAAATATGTTCAAACTTGAGTTTTTTTAGTTTAAGTAAAATAATTCCAAAGATAATAAAATTTGCCCCAATTCTATACGACGTTTAGTTTTTCCCATCCTGTCCATCAATTAAGAATAATCGTAAAAATAAAAAACCCAGAAATCGCGCTTCAAAGTTTTCGCTTGTTACCAAAGCGCTCATATATCTGCTTGACGCTCGGTCACTATTTCCCTTCTAGCTTCGATAATATTTCGAATTCCCATCTATAACTTTGTGGACATATTCTTAGACATTTTTTAAAGAGATTTAAGCAAAAGAAAAACCAATTGCTTGAAGTTTCTAATGCAGGCTACCCCATTAATAAAGATTTCGTATCAGAATTTACTGATCTTATAAAAAATGAATTAGCAATTTGGCAAACGAAAAGTGATAAATATAAAAATAAAATTGAGAAAAATAAAAGTTGGAATAACTTATTAACGAAATACAAAGAAATAGATAAAAGTGCTATGTTAGAAATAAATTCTAAGAAATGTTCCGCTTGCCTGTCGCACATCTTTACTGTGTGAAGAACGAACGCAAAATGCATTTGTGTGTCGTGTATGGGGCGAAACGAATTCCCACAGATCGAACGCGCATGCGTGTCGTGTATGGCCTCTTTTAGTAGGCATAATCATACAACTTAGTATGCCATATACTGTATGCCATAAGCAATATGCAGTCTCCACAAACAAGACGTACAGAAATACAGTTAGTATACAAAAAGTTCTTGCCTGTCGAGGCCCAGTATTCTGTAGTGTGATACAGTCGCATGTCTCTAAAATTGTTATTTGAAGTTTTTGTGACTATGACTTGAGACGGTTTTGCAATTCTATACGTGACAGTCACAAAAATTTAAAGCGAACAGGTCTAATCGGCTTTTACATTTCGTTATTTAAAGATGTACAAAAACTTTAATGAAAATAAATTTGTCGAAAACAAATATAAAATCTTCTATAAGAGAGTCAAACAGCATGATTGTAATTAAAAATGGAAATGTATGTTAACTTTGTTTCAAAATATTTATGAAGTTTATTTAATCGAAACTTATTTGTGTTTGAGTTGCTTACAAAATATTAAAAGCGGCAATTGATTAATATCTATGATTATCTCTATAAGTGACTTGCCAGTATATCCAAAATAGCAAAAAGGAGTACTTTTTAGTTTTTGACCTGATAACTATCAGGTGACAAATTGGGACAATGTTTTGTAACTAAAGACTAGAGACTGTTTTGTGAGTAGTTTACCATATATTGTTAGCAATAACCTGTCACTTCAACAGTTTGACAGCGCAGTTTTCATTTCTATGAAAATTTCGAAGAGGCAACATATCCCATTTACACATATGCCGACGGCATTTTCATTTCGGTAATATGAAATTTAGAAGGGCGAGTATTAAGATTCTAGAAGGACACGTCGGCATCAGCGAGAAGTGCGTGGCTATATAAGCCGTGGCAGCGCCAACGTAATCAATCAGTGCTAAGAGTAAACTGCTATAGTGTAGACGAGTTGTGAAATAAAGAGTTGTTGAATTAAATTAAACAGTGTTGATTTTATTTGTCAATCCAGAGATACGAACCTAGTAAAGTGAAACTAGCAAGCAGTAAATTCGTAACAATTGGTGTCAGAAGTGGGATTGTCAAATAATCCAAATTCAAGATGGTTAAATTCGGAGAATTGAGAATTCAGCAATTAAAAAAGGAACTGGAGGAGCGTAATTTGCCGATTAGAGGACAAAAGGCGGATCTGCAGGCACGACTACGTGAAGCAATGGAAGCGGATGGAATTAATGTCGACGAATTCGAATTTGATGGGCCAGAAACTTCTACAAAGGTAGAAGAAAAAGTAGAAGAACAACGAACATCATCAAGTGTGGACATGAACATGCTGTTAGTGGCTATTAAGCAAATGGCAGAGAATGCAGTGCAAACAGAAAATCGTCTGGCACAGCAAATAGCTCAAAATACATCACAAATAGCAGACAATGCAGTGCAAACCGAAAATCGTCTGGCACAGCAAATAGCTGAAAATACATCACAGTTAGAGTCTCGCCTTACACAACAACATCGTTTGGTACAACAGATTACGGAAAATACTACACAACTACAAAAACAAGTGCAAGAGAAATTTTCAAAATTTGAAGACGAGTTAAGCACTTTAAAAAATGACGAAGAAAATTTAAAAGCAGAAGTTCTTCAATTAAGTAATCGTGTGCGAGAAATGCAACTGCATGGCCCTGCACCATCAATAAATAATCAAAGATTGAAGGCACCCACATTCGATGGAAGTATTCCATTTCAAATTTTCAAACTTCAGTTTGAAAAGACAGCAATGGCCAATAACTGGAATGCAGCGGACAAAGTAGCGTCCTTGTTTGTATCATTGAAAGGACCTGCGGCAGAAATCCTTCAGACTATTCCAGACTGTGAACGGGACAACTATGAGGCATTGATGAGTGCGATAGAAAGACTGGTAGAAATGGTAGTGAGCACCGGAAACAAATATACCAGATCGAACTGCAAAATAGGGGTCAGAAGATGAACGAGTCATTGCAAGAGTTCGCAACTGAAATAGAACGACTGGCTCATTTGGCAAATGCAGATGCACCTGTGGATTACATTGAGAGGGTGAAAATTCAATGTTTCATAAATGGAATTCGTGATGTGGACACCAAACGCGCCACATATGCATTGCCAAAAAGAACGTTTGCTGAAACGGTTTCGCACGCCCTCACACAGGAAACAGCTTCCCTACTAAGTAAACCAGCACACAAAGTACAAAGGGTTGAAATGGAACAACCGGCGCTGATGGAAGAAATATTGAAGGCTCTGAAGACAATTGCCCGAAATTGCAATATAAAGGTAAGCCCATCAAAATGGAACATCGAAAGGGGATTCACCACAAAAATGCGGATGCATTATCACGTCGCCCTTGTCCACTGGAATGTAAACATTGCTCCAAATCAGAAGGAAAAGAAGGTATAATCGACGTGCGATTACTGAATATAGAACCTGAAGATGATTGGACTCCTCACCGCATCAGAATCAATCAGCTGGAGGACCCTGATCTTGCAAAGCTGGTAATGGCCAAAGAAAATGGGGTACGACCACCAAAGGAACAAATAAGTAGCAAGAGTCCAACTGCAAAAGCATATTGGGCCCAATGGAACAGCATAAACCTCGTTAATGGATACCTTCATCGTACCTGGGAAAGCGAAGATGGCAAACAGTCTCGTCTGCTGATCATAGTACCGAAGTCCATGATCCCGAAAGTATTGAAAGAATATCACAATGGACCTAGTGGAGGGCACCTTGGAATTACAAAAACTATAGAGAAGATTAAACAACGGTTCTACTGGATCGGTTGTCGAGATTCCATAGCAGAATAGATAAGTAATTGCGTAGAGTGCATGGTAGCTAAAGGTCATAAAGCCAAAAGTCGCGGTAGGCTGCAACAGTACAACGTGGGATCACCATTTGAACGAGTCGCAATGGATGTTGCAGGTCCGTTCCCAACCAGTACGGCCGAAAACAAATATCTACTGGTTGTCAGGGACTATTTCAGTAAATGGCCAGAAGTATATGCCTTACCAAACCAAGAAGCGAAGACAGTAGCCGAAGCGTTTGTAGAAAATTGGATAACAAGGTTCGGAGTGCCCGTCGATTTACACTCAGATCAAGGCAGGAATTTCGAATCTTCCATTTTCCAAGAAGTCTGTACATTATTGGGCATCCACAAGACATGGACAACAGCGTTACACCCACAATCAGATGGGATGGTAGAGAGATTCAACCGAACGCTCGAAGAACATCTGCGGAAAATCGTTGATAAAGACCAACGGAATTGGGACAAGTGCATCCAGATGTTCCTGCTGGCGTATCGTTCAGCGAAGCACGAGACAACTGGTTACACGCCAGCAAATATTATTTTCGGATCTGATCTGCGACTCCCTGCTGATCTTAAGTTTGGAACGAATCCTACAGCTGTAAGAAATGATGGAGATTATTGTTCTGCCTTAATGGAAGAAATGAATGAATTGCAACTAATGGTAAGACAGCATACGCATCTGATGAGCAATAAGATGAAGGACCGGTTCAATCAAGCGGCCAATTCAAAAGGTTTCGAAGAAGGTGATCTGGTCCTGTTGTACAATCCACTTCGAAAGAAAGGCTTGTCCCCGAAACTGCAGACAGCCTGGGAAGGACCCTATATGGTGATGAAACGACTTAATGACGTGGTATACCGCATACAAAGAAATGGAAAAGCACGATGTAAAATGAAAGTAGTACATTTGGAGAGGCTCGCCCCATTTGGTTCAAGGGGATTTGTGCCTAATCGGGACGATTAGGCTTTAGTGGAGGGCAGTGTTACAAAAAGTAGTATTAAGTTTTATTTGTATTGCTATATGCATCCCTGATTATGAACAATAGCTGTAGGTATATGGAATAGCATTTGTCTTGTTGTAGACATCTGGCGCCACGGCTGTCTGCTTGTCGAAACAATAGACATCTGGCGCCGCACTGTCTGCTTGTCTAGTAAACAATTGCTGAGTCTGGCGCCGCGACTGTCTGCTTACGTCTGGCGCCGTATAGCCGTATGTTCTGGTAATTTCCAGACGCGATATTCTAGAAGGACACGTCGGCATCAGCGAGAAGTGCGTGGCTATATAAGCCGTGGCAGCGCCAACGTAATCAATCAGTGCTAAGAGTAAACTGCTATAGTGTAGACGAGTTGTGAAATAAAGAGTTGTTGAATTAAATTAAACAGTGTTGATTTTATTTGTCAATCCAGAGATACGAACCTAACAAAGTAAACTAGCAAGCAGTAAATTCGTAACAGTATTAAATATATCATTTCTTTTGCAAAATAACACCCATTTTTTGGCAACTTTTAAATCGGCCGGAAAACTGAAAAAACTCGTTTTCGATCCTTTAATTGCATAATAATTATTACAACAAGCCACTGCACATTTCATTTTAAAAAATTAATATATTTATGCTTAAAAATTGAAATAAATACAACAGTACACTTTCACTGGTTTTCTTCATTTGAACAATTTCCACTACTTATTGTGGATGTGCCTAAAACTACTTATATCTTTTCTCGCAACAATATTCTAAACATTCCACTGAAATTTTTCCTGCAAAGACGAATGAATTAATATTATTTTGGGAATTTCCAAAAGTGTTAACTTTTCTGTTTACAATTTGTATGCATTTCTATGCTTGTTCTTCTCAACGCAAAACTGCTGTCACGAAATTGTTGCACAATTTATTTGATTTTGTAAGAATTGTCACGAGCTAAACCTACTAACTGTAAACTAGTGTCGTAATCTTGTATTCTATCATTCTTGGATTTGACAGTTATGCAAGACATACACATATCAATTAGTTGGTTGATTGAGTTGGGCTAGAAATTGCCCTTGTCGCTACACACGACACAACTTTTAATACAATTTTGAGGCCAACTTCATTTTGAATATTCACTTCGTTGCTTAAACATGAGCTCGGAAGTTGCTGCTTTTCTTATTACATATGACGCGCTCTCTTCGACAGCCGAAATAAAATGGCGAAATCGTTTGAAATCGCACAACCAACCCAAACACTATTCAACTAACACAACCAACTTCACAAAATATCAAAAAAATTTTGATTTTCATCCAACCAGTTGATTCAACTCATTCAACTGCCCCAAATACGTAGCAATCAGTTGTTCAATTCATTGAAGTTGATACAATAATTGATATGTGTATGCCTTGCTTTAGACATAGATTTTATCCTCACGAGATGCCCCGTAAGTCTATTACTACACGAGGCGACAAAAGTTGCTAATTCTCGGGCGATTCTCTTTTGCTGTCGCCCATTACCTTCACACGAGCAACTTGTGTTGCGCAACTCTGTTCGAGTTTTTTTCTCATTCTCTTTCACTTTACTTTAACCCATTGTCTACTCTTTACTTTAACCCACTGTCGTTTCTTTTTCCTTATGGGTATTTGGGCCACTGTATCACATATATTAATCAGTTCTGACAATTAAGAAATACATTTTATTTATAATTCAAAATAAAAACAAAGATTATATGACAGACTTTCACATACATATGTCACCCTTTTCACTATCGTCTGAATCAATTTGTATGGCTTTCTCCATACATTTCACAATATCTTTAATTAATTCGATTTTTTCGTCATACTCCATTTTCTAAAATATTTAAATTATATTATGTATATTTGTATACATATTTGCAAATTACTTGCCAAAAGATGAAATTAAATTTTTTAAATATATTCAAAATATTAATTTCAAAAAATATACTCAAATGCAACTATGTACTACGAAAGAAAGAACACGAATGCCGAAAAACGTCGCAGCGAACTGCTACGAGTAAGAACACAGAGCGAGTTGCTGAACACTGGAAACTCGGCGCGATTCTCCTCTCCTCGTCGCCCCCTCGCCAATAAACCAAGAGTTGCCGAAACAAAAGTTGCTGCGTGTAATAAGCGAGTAACAAATAATCGTTACCTTACGGGGCATCTCGACAGGATAGAATTTATAGAATACTATCTGCATTGCCGTGCCCATTGCCTGTGGAGACTGCAATGCTCATTGCTTACTAGATATATAGCGGAATTCTGTAACCAGTCTCTAGTCTCTATTTGAAACATTTCGAGGTAAAATTTCAATTTTAGACTAGTTACTATTCACTAAACAGTCTATAGCGTTAGTCTCAAAATATTGAGATCTGGTAGATAGCAGGTCACAAAACTGAATGGAGATCATCATAGATATTAATCGATTGTCGTTTTTTTATATTTTGTAAGCAACTCAAACACGAAAAGGTTAAAAATAAATCAATTTTACATAAATTTCGTAAATATTATGAAACAAAGTAAACATATATTTTTATTTTTATGGATAATGATGTTTTTTAACTATGTTAAAGAAAATTTAATATTTGTTATCGACATATTTACTTTCATTCAAGTACATAAAAAGGAAAAACATCTCTGAATAATGAAATGTAATAGATTTTGTGACTGTCACTTACAGAATAGCAAAATCGTCTCAAGTCTCAAAAATTGTCTCTAACTCAAAATCTCAAATTTAGAGACTTGAGACTGTATCACGTTACAGAATCGCACGGATAGAATACTAACTAGTTTGCCATATATCGTAAGCTATAATCTGTTACTTCAGCATTTTGACAGCGCAGTTTTCATTTCTATCCAACGGCATTTTCATTTAGGTAATATGAAAATTAGAAGAGCGAGTATTAAGACGGTTGTGTTATATTATAAAAATAAAGTACATTTTCAAAATAACATTTTTCCAAAAAATTAATATTTAGTTTAATATTGTTAACTTACAGAAAAATTATGCAAATTGGGTTTGGAACGAGCGAAGTCTTAAATTTAATAAACTTATACAAGCATAAATAAAAATATTATTGCGCATTTTAAATTTATTATTTTAATTGGTAATCAATGGCCCAAAGGAAAGAATCTGTAGATTGGTAAACTCTCTGCACGGTGACATTGACTTCTTCAGCGGATCTCTACAGAACCTCAGAAGGATCGTTAAAAAAGCTTTATTAAAATACTAGCATACGAACTAGGTTACGTGTTTAATTTCTAATTTTATATGTTTAAGCCTGTTGTCTTATTTATAATTATAATTATTATTAGATATATAGTGCCGATTGGCGTTAAATAAATGAAATGAAAATTTATGCCGCAATTATTATATAGTAGTCCAAAAATATGAATTCTTATTTTTCCCAGAAATACATTTGTGAAAAAAAGAATCTTTATCCCTTTTTTATTTTCCACATAAAAGATTTAAGGAGTTCAATAGCTCAGAGCTTGCGCTACATCAGCTACCTACCCTACGGCATTTCGCAAATGATAAAATAAAATTTTCAAGAGCTCAAAGCATGCGCTACATCAGCTCGAACCTACCTAGTCTACGCAAATGATTCTATTATGATAGCAAATGCCCCCACATACAGATTTGGCAATGGCATTGGCAATACGTTTGACAGTTAGTATTGTTACAAAAAGTAGTATTAAGTTTTATTTGTATTGCTATATGCATCCCTGATTATGAACAATAGCTGTAGGTATATGGAATAGCATTTGTCTTGTTGTAGACATCTGGCGCCACGGCTGTCCGCTTGTCGAAACAATAGACATCTGGCGCCGCACTGTCTGCTTGTCTAGTTAAACAATTGCTGAGTCTGGCGCCGCGACTGTCTGCTTGCGTCTGGCGCCGTATAGCCGTATGTTCTGGTAATTTCCAGACGCGATATTCTAGAAGGACACGTCGGCATCAGCGAGAAGTGCGTGGCTATATAAGCCGTGGCAGCGCCAACGTAATCAATCAGTGCTAAGAGTAAACTGCTATAGTGTAGACGAGTTGTGAAATAAAGAGTTGTTGAATTAAATTAAACAGTGTTGATTTTATTTGTCAATCCAGAGATACGAACCTAATAAAGTAAACTAGCAAGAGTAAATTCGTAACAATTGGTGTCAGAAGTGGGATTGTCAAATAATCCAAATTCAAGATGGTTAAATTCGGGGAATTGAGAATTCAGCAATTAAAAAAGGAACTGGAGGAGCGTAATTTGCCGATAAGTGGGCAAAAGGCGGATCTGCAGGCACGATTACGTAAAGCAATGGAAGCGGATGGAATTAATGTGGACGAGTTCGAATTTGATGGGCCAGAAACTTCTACAAAGGTAGAAGAAAAAGTAGAAGAACAACGCACATCATCGAGTGTGGACATGAACATGCTGTTAGTGGCTATACAGAAAATAGCTGAAAATACAGAAAATGCAGTGCAAACAGGAAATCGTCTGGCACAGCAAATAGCTGAAAATGCAGAAAAGGCAGTGCAAACAGAAAATCGTCTGGCACAGCAAATAGCCGAGAATGTAGTGCAAACAGAAAATCGTCTGGCACAGCAAATAACGCAAATAGTTGAAAATACATCACAGTTAGAGTCTCGCCTTGCACAACAAATGACTGAAAATAATACGCAGTTAGAAAAGCGTTTGGTACAACAGATTACAGAAAATAATACACAAGTGCAAGAGAAATTTTCAAAATTTGAAGACGAATTAAGCACAATAAAAAATGACGAAGAAAATTTAAGATCAGAATTTCTTCAACTGAGTAATCGTATGCGAGAACTGCAACTGCGTGGCCCTGCACCATCAACAAATAATCCAAGACTGAAGGCACCCACATTCGATGGAAGTATTCCATTTCAAATTTTCAAACTTCAGTTTGAAAAGACAGCAGTGGCCAATAACTGGAATGCAGTGGACAAAGTGGCGTCCTTGTTTGTATCATTGAAAGGACCTGCGGCAGAAATCCTTCAGACTATTCCAGACTGTGAACGGGACAACTATGAGGCATTGATGAGTGCGATAGAAAGACGATATGGTAGTGAGCACCGGAAACAAATATACCAGATCGAACTGCAAAATAGAGGTCAGAAAAAGAACGAGTCATTGCAAGAGTTCGCAACTGAAATAGAACGACTGGCTCATTTGGCAAATGCAGATGCACCTGTGGATTACATTGAGAGGGTAAAAATTCAATGTTTCATAAATGGAATTCGTGATGTGGACACCAAACGCGCCACATATGCATTGCCAAAAAGAACGTTTGCTGAAACGGTTTCGCACGCCCTCACACAGGAAACAGCTTCCCTACTAAGTAAACCAGCACACAAAGTACAAAGAGTCGAAATGAAACAACCGGCGCTGATGGAAGAAATATTGAAGACTCTGAAAACAATTGCTGCACAGCGAGTAAATACAACAGGCAGATGTTTCAACTGTAGAAAAGCGGGTCACTTTGCCCGAAATTGCAAGATAAAAGTAAACCCATCAAAATGGAAACAACCAACAGAACACCGAAAGAGGATTCACCACAAAAATGCGGATGCATTATCACATCGCCCTTGTCCACTGCAATTTAAACATTGCTCCAAATCAGAAGGAAAAGAAGGTATAATCGACGTGCGATTACTGAATATAGAACCTGAAGATGATTGGACTCCTCACCGCATCAGAATCAATCAGCTGAAGGACCCTGATCTTGCAAAGCTGGTAATGGCCAAAGAAAATGGGGTACGACCACCAAAGGAGCAAATAAGTAGCGAGAGTCCAACTGCAAAAGCATATTGGGCCCAATGGAACAGCATAAACCTCGTTAATGGATACCTTCATCGTACCTGGGAAAGCGAAGATGGCAAACAGTCTCGTCTGCTGATCATAGTACCGAAGTCCATGATCCCGAAAGTATTGAAAGAATATCACAATGGACCTAGTGGAGGGCACCTTGGAATTACAAAAACTATAGAGAAGATTAAACAACGGTTCTACTGGATCGGTTGTCGAGATTCCATAGCAGAATGGATAAGTAATTGCGTAGAGTGCATGGCAGCTAAAGGTCCTAAAGCCAAAAGTCGCGGTAGGCTACAACAGTACAACGTGGGATCACCATTTGAACGAGTCGCAATGGATGTTGCAGGTCCGTTCCCAACCAGTACGGCCGGAAACAAATATCTACTGGTTGTCATGGACTATTTCAGTAAATGGCCAGAAGTATATGCCTTACCAAACCAAGAAGCGAAGACAGTAGCCGAAGCGTTTGTAGAAAATTGGATAACAAGGTTCGGAGTGCCCGTCGAATTACACTCAGATCAAGGCAGGAATTTCGAATCTTCCATTTTCCAAGAAGTCTGTACATTATTGGGCATCCACAAGACACGGACAACAGCGTTACACCCACAATCAGATGGGATGGTAGAGAGATTCAACCGAACGCTCGAAGAACATCTGCGGAAAATCGTTGATAAAGACCAACGGAATTGGGACAAGTGCATCCAGATGTTCCTGCTGGCGTATCGTTCAGCGAAGCACGAGACAACTGGTTACACGCCGGCAAAGATTATTTTCGGATCTGATCTGCGACTCCCTGCTGATCTTAAGTTTGGAACGAATCCTACAGCTGTAAGAAATGATGGAGATTATTGTTCTGCCTTAAAGGAAGAAATGAATGAATTGCATCTAATGGTAAGACAGCATACGCATCTGATGAGCAATAAGATGAAGGACCGGTTCGATCAAGCGGCAAATTCAAAAGGTTTTGAAGAAGGTGATCTGGTCCTGTTGTACAATCCACTTCGAAAGAAAGGCTTGTCCCCGAAACTACAGACAGCCTGGGAAGGACCCTATATGGTGATGAAACGACTTAATGACGTGGTATACCGCATACAAAGAAATGGAAAAGCACGATGTAAAATGAAAGTAGTACATTTGGAGAGGCTCGCCCCATTTGGTTCAAGAGGATTTGTGCCTAATCGGGACGATTAGGCTTTAGTGGAGGGCAGTGTTACAAAAAGTAGTATTAAGTTTTATTTGTATTGCTATATGCATCCCTGATTATGAACAATAGCTGTAGGTATATGGAATAGCATTTGTCTTGTTGTAGACATCTGGCGCCACGGCTGTCCGCTTGTCGAAACAATAGACATCTGGCGCCGCACTGTCTGCTTGTCTAGTTAAACAATTGCTGAGTCTGGCGCCGCGACTGTCTGCTTGCGTCTGGCGCCGTATAGCCGTATGTTCTGGTAATTTCCAGACGCGATATTCTAGAAGGACACGTCGGCATCAGCGAGAAGTGCGTGGCTATATAAGCCGTGGCAGCGCCAACGTAATCAATCAGTGCTAAGAGTAAACTGCTATAGTGTAGACGAGTTGTGAAATAAAGAGTTGTTGAATTAAATTAAACAGTGTTAATTTTATTTGTCAATCCAGAGATACGAACCTAATAAAGTAAACTAGCAAGAGTAAATTCGTAACAGTATTCTATAAATTCTATCATGGATAATATGATACGAGATTCTTTGATTCGAGAGAGAGTTGTCAAAACTCGCATTTTTTATAACATTTGCCAATGATACTACTGCTGAAAAATATTAGATTGAATATGTAATAAATTAAACAAAACGCTAAATTAAACACTTAAAATGCATACATATATAAATGTTAAAATTCAAAATCATTAATTAATTTACATAAACATTTATTTTTCCAAAATATGTTCGCACAGTTCAAGGAAATTTCGTTTCACACTAATTTCGTCAAGTAATTAAAACGGTTTACTTCTGGCATCCCGCCTTTTCTGAAATCAACTGATCGAAATTCCCTGATCTCCTTCGCTGTCAAATATCGGTATGTGCGATTTATTCGTGTATGGGCTTCTAATCCAAGTTCGCGAAAATGCAATTTTATACGATCGGTCTGCACACATGTATGTCGTGTATGGCGCTGTGTGCACACAAAATCTCATTTTTCTCGTGTCCCCGAATAGGAAAGATCGAGGGCTAACAATTTTCCGGTTCCGTTCACTATTTAAAGAACGAACGTAAAAAGGATTTGAATGTCGTGTATGGCGAAAAGATTTCATACCGATCGAACGCACATGTGTGTCGTGTACGGCCATTTTTGTACATATTTTACAAAATAACCAAAAGAAATAAAGAAAACAGGTAGTACCTCCTCGCAGGAAATAAATAACACTTTATTAGTTTTTCGCATAAAATTCACTTGTGTATTGGCAGTCTTGGACCGCGTTATGTTAAATAAATGTGCATAAGCGAATTAGTGAAGTCTTAGTTGACATATAATATAAGTGTAAAGTTATTAGTTTTTCATGTTATTGTGTGAACAAAAAGAATTGAACAAAACTTAAATATTGAATAAAAATTATTTTTACATTATTTAACAAATATGTAAAAATGAATTAGGGCTGGGATTTAGAATAGCATCCCCGGATTTCGGGAATAAAATGGGTATGGAAAGGTGACGTTCTCCAGGTTACGAAAATATAAATATATACTTGCCGCTGACTTATAGTTTTAAAGATATTTCCATTTAAAATTGAAAAACTGGCAACTTTTACCTTGATAATTTGTGTATTGTGAATAACTTTTTCACGTGAAAACAATTTTATCCCCGAAATCCGGAGATGGTATTCTAAATTTTACCCTGAGTTAGTAAATTGTTAGTGGATATAAATGTAAAAATTTCTTAAATTGAGATTTTAAATTAGAGACGATTTTTGTCACTTGAGACACTTTTGAAATTCAGTTCGTGACAGTCACAAAAATCATTCAGTTAAAATTGTTTCAGAATATTTACGCAATTTATGTGAAATTGATTTATTTTTGAATATCTACATACAATCGATTAATATCTATGGTGGTCTCTATTCAGAATATTCAAAATGGAAAACAAGATTTCTTTTTAATTTTGTGACCTGCTAACTATCACATATATATTTGAAATAATATTTTGTGACTAAAGACTAGAGATTATTATTAATAGCAACTAGTCACATATTGAGACTTTACCTCTAAATTCGACTAGACTAGACTAACTAGAGACTGCTTACAGAAATTCAATGTCAGAATTAGATGGCATCACCATGTTTTTCCAAGGTAAGGAAACATGCATTGGAAAAATGCTTCCAACACAATTTTCATTTTCCAAAATCGTTTGGAAGGTTAATGCAAATGGCGGTTGTTATTGTGGTCGAAAATTTTAGTGAACGAATATTTTTATAAAACCGTGTGCGAATTCATTAATTAATTAAACATTGATGGTTAAATTTAAAAAAAGAGTGTTATTGTATTTAGGATATTTATATTGTGAGAAGATATGATTATGGTATAAACGACTTGTCGTTTACCAAAGTGATGCTCGTCCATTCATTCGTTAATACGTCGGTTCTGCCTGCATTTGTGTCTAAAATGTTGATACAAGTTTATGAGCATGTTAAATATTGGGCATAGCTCACAGAAAAACGGCAGTGTACTGTCTTTATATAAACAATTATCCTACTAAAATGACAAATAATTAAAGATCAAGTGCTAGGTTTATGAATAAATAAGAAAGTATCAAGATTAGTAAGCAATAAAATTGTGGCAAAAATTATAAACGAGAACGCTTCATAGTGACACCCCATGTAAGGCGGCGCCATTGATAAATGGTGGTGTGGCAATTCCTTGATATCTGCTGGAAGACGTAAACCAACGTGGAGGAAGTAAAAAAAATACATTATAAAAAAGTTGCAGTCATATAAAAGAATATTATTTCCGTGCGTTTTACGCTTGTTGTAAATAGTAATACATTCTTGTATATACTTCGATGTAAAAAATAATAAGTACATATGTACTTACAAATGAGCTATAAAAACTTTTGGATTACATGTACATGCCTCTGTAATGCAATACCCTGCACCGTTTACCTATATGGGATAATGTTTCATTTTGTTCAAAAACAAAATGATACGGCTTGTTTATAAATATAACGGTTAATTGGAGATGTAAATTAACGAAAATGTTAAAAAAAACAATAATTTACTGTTTAAATAGAAAGCCAAATGCCTAGAAAAAAATGTGTGAGTAAGAGTCATGCTTTAAGAAAAGCGAACATTTTCTTATTCGTTGTAAAGTTTTGTTCAAAGCAACTACAAATAATAATTGAAGTGATATACTCATAAGTGAAAGGATTCCGAATACATAAAGAAACAAGTTGTACACTTTACCCTTAACATAATAGATGTTATATTGCAATTATTACTCAATCTTAATTGTTAAACCTCTGCCTGGTGTAATTCTCGTGTAATGATATGCAACTTAAACAGGTGAGAATATATTTTGTAGAACTTGCTACGTTATATATAGTCTTGTATATATTAATGCTAATAACAATTACCATATGATTAATTTGAAACATATACATAGGTATCTAAAATACAAATGGCAGCACTTCCTTTTTTGCTATTGCATGTTTTGTGCGTTATCTGGTCTCTGCTTTTCTTCAAATTCGTTACATACGGTAACTTGAGTACATATGTTTTCTCCCTTCTGTAGTCTATTTTACGAACTAAATTTGTCAAAGAACCATAACTAAAATGGCGGACTTAGTAATAGTAAACGAAAACGCTTATTTTCCAGTGCTTCAACTTTCCAATGAAATAAAAATACTTATGCTGCTAAAGCTAATATCGTTTTCTATGTTATTTTTTTTTTTATTTTTTATTTTGAGTACTATTTATTTTTGTGATCTTCGAATTTTATTTTGAATAGTTTTCTTTTTAAATTTCTACACTATTCATATGTACCAAAATGGTATCGTTGTGTGGAACAATTGGAATATTGGAAATAAGAAAGTGGATACTAGAATGAGCAATCGAAAAAAGTTGAATGTCAAACTAGTATTTTCATCTCGTCTGCATTTACGAAAATCAGAGATGATGAAAATATTACCATACAAATGAGACATAGTATTTATTATGATCAAAACATGTTGTACCTTCCTATATAGATACATTCCTATAACCATTATCATTATTTTATTAAATAGTATTTTTTCCCTGAACACTAGTTAAAAAATTAAAAGAACATATTCCTAATATCATAATTTTAAAAAGATTCAAACAAATTGTATATACAAATAGATAAAAAAAATACTTTCAAGTACAAAAACAGAAAATGTTTGATTATCTTTTTACACGTTTACGCACATACAGCTTATTACGTAAAAAATAATGCTCAAATATAATATAGTGAAAGCTTTTTTCCATTTGCATTCTAATTACTTTGGTAAATTTTTTAAATCCTGTGGACTGGGGCGAAGAATGAAAAGAAATTTGTTGTGAATTTCATCATTCATAAAAATACGTAAATATATTTGATCAATACAGTTTCTAAAATAGTGAAACCCAAAATTAAATTTGGTAATAAATGTGAAATATATTTAATAACTTTGCGAGGTATATAATTTTGTAAATTACTTTAAAAATATATATATATTCAGAATGTGTCTACATAATTTAGACTTTAGAAACAACAATCATTACATAATGTAGCTGGATAATTCGTGTATCTGTGTACGTACATACATATATATGTACATATAGCCCTTGTCCAGTCAGTTTGTTTTTAGGTCTTACAGTTAAATATGACATACTTAAATTTTCTCCTCAAAAGGGTTGAACAACCGAAATGAAAGTGGTATATTTTTTATATGGTTCATAAAAAGGTTGAATATTTTTCACCTACTGCAACTTAAACTCCGAAAGTTTTTAGCTTATTTTATGATGCCTTGCATCTGCATAGCATGGGCCTATCCTCTTGTCCAATTTGCCGGTTTTGCGATAAGGAGCCTGAAACGCTGATCGACTGCACAGCAGTCTGTACACCAAGAATTAGGGCCTTGGATTGATATTTCCGGTTAGGGATTACATTGCCTCACTAGCACCCGGCAAGCTATTGGATTTCATTCATGCGCTGGGGCTAAGTGAGTCAATGTGAATCAGGAGAGGACACAATACACCAAAGGACGCGGTGCATTCCTCATCTTTCAAATCAATCAACCAATAATGCCTTATGCATTTTCAGTTTTCAATCTTATTAACAAGGCCAATTTAGCTGAGAAATTATGATTTTTATTATAACATAATGTTTTCTTTAATTCGAATATTTAAAATAAATATTTATTCATCCCTCTTCACTCGGACTTAAATATGCACAGCTGTGTTCATTGAAACAGCACGATAGCAGAAGCGATATTTTTTGTCATATTTAAATATAAGGTAAAAATCCCATTCCGCCGCGATATAAAGGTAACGTTGGAAAGACGAAGTCCTCCTGTTTAAAAAATATGCAGGGTTATAGGTACCGCAAACTTAGTTTAATGTTAAAAAATGACAAAAATTACAACATTTCAACAAGATATTTCATTAATTTAACTGTAAACATTTAAACAGATCCACATTTTACATTTTTTGCGAGTTTTTTAGTTAGGAAATCTATATATATTTTAAAAATTACTTTTATATCCGTTGTGGACATCATATATGTATGTGCTAACAATTATTAGGAAATGAGGCGCTGTATTATGATAATTATGTAAATAATTATATTTTTTATTTAGCAATTTTAGTTCCAATAAATTTTATTTCAAAATAAATTGAGTATTAACAATTATTCAATGCATATGGATATTTTCTTGTATAAATTTAATAAACAAATAAGTAATATATAATAATATTACGTAATAAAGTGCTAAATGGAATATAGAGGTAGGAAAAATCGATTTGATTTGCTTAATATTGTGATTTTTTTATAGTCTTGCAACATAAGGTTACATAGCTATTATATTATTATATAGTTTATTCACCTAACGGTGTCACCTCAAAATAGTGGAATGTCTGTATGTGCAAGCGATAACTTGAATAAAATTAAGGGCACAGTTCCGATTTCTTTGGCGCCGCGATTTGAAGGTACCGTTGGAAAGAGGAAGTCCTCCTGATTAAAAAACATAGGGTCCGCAAACGCTTAGTTTAGGAGATATTCGGCCTTTAAGTTCGAAAATTCGCCAAATTGGACCATTTCAAGAAGCTATTTCACCACATTAAACACAAATTAATTAAATTACACTATAATCTTTTAAATGAATCCACTTTTTACACTTTTAGCAGGTTTTTTAACTAAAAAATCTTTATTTTAAAAATTACATTTTACACTCGTTTGAACTTCATTTGTTTACCAAAAAATACGACGAAATGGAGCGCTGCCATGTGATGATAAGGCAATTCGCTGAAATTCCTCTTTTTCGCAAAATTTCCTTTATTCATGCATATGGATATTTTCTTTTTTAAATTTATTAAGTAAATACAGTATACTCTCGAAAAGTAAATTCTCAGAAAGTAAATAATCGCGGAAAAGTAAATCACCTTTAAGATTACACATGCACCTCGAAAAAGTAAATATTTTAATTTACTTTTCAGAGAGTGAGACAAAAATTCGAAACGAAGCAAGCAGCGTTTTTTACGATGTTGCAAAAACACTTACTCTCTTGTTTATCGCGTCTGTTTAGTAAATAAACTTTGAGATATGTACATATATAAATGGTCAGAAAATATATTGCACAAAAAAAAAAAATAATAATATTCAAAATGTTTTCTCTTCATAATAAATACATATGTTTTTCATGTAAATCCATATGTTTTATTGAAGCAAATAAATGAATGAATTTTTTAAGTTTAAAAATGTATTTAATATTATAAAAACAGATAATTTATGTATATATTTGGAAAAGTAAATTATTCGAAAAAGTAAATTACCCAGAATACCAATCGATTTACTTTTCGAGAGTATACTGTAAGTAATATTATATACATGTATTAGCAATATTATATAATAATATTATATATACACATGTATGTATAAGTAATATATAATAATATTTCGTAATAAAGTGTAAAGTATATAGTACAGTTCGAAAACTCAAATTTTCTTTCAATATGAGTGCATGATAACCGAAAAATATAACCACTTCATACCCAAAACTCATATTTCAAATATAATAATATATATATCGTCGTCTAAAATACAAACCAATGTATCATCAAACCTAAATGGAAATCGCTGATAGATATAATAACCAAAATTTACCATTTTATAACGAAAACTTAAATTTTGAGTGCATGATAACCATAAATTATAACCACTTTTTAACAAAATGTCAATATATTTTTTTTTATTTTCAACGCAGAAAGGGGTACTACGCGAAAGTACTTCAGTCACCCCGGGTATTCGCTCGGCCAGGGTTATTTTTTAGAGCACGGCCGAAGGCCGCCAACACAGAAAGGAGTACTACGCGAAAGTACTTCAGTCACCCCGGGTATTCGCTCGTAATATTATAATATTATCACACGATTTTATCCTCACAAGCTTTGACTTCATACCGGATCAGCTGGATCATGGAGTCGCCATATCGAACTCCGGTGGCTCCTTCTCTGCACATATACCGACGAGGGAGGTTTGGCAGGGAAGAAGTCGCTGGAGGAGAGGGGGAGTTTACTAGCTTCTTTACGGATGGGTCGAAGCTTGGGGGGAAGGTCGGTGGAGGGGTCTACTGTCGGGAGCTCTCCATAAAATCCAGCTTCAGACTTCCCGACTATTGCAGCGTTTTCCAGGCTGAGGTTGCAGCCATCAAGGCAGCAGCAGACATGCTGCTCAAAAGAGTGTCTACCTTCAGGGAAGTGACCATTCACTCAGATAGCAGAGCGGCGATACTTGCCTTGAACGCGTTCACAGTGCGTTCAAGGTTGGTCGAAGAGTGTCTGGCGTCACTGTCTCTGGCTGCAAGTGGTTCTATTATAAGACTGGTGTGCGTGCCGGGCCACAGCGGAATCGTAGGTAACTGCAAGGCTGATGAGCTGGCACGGAAAGGCACCCTAGAATCGCTATCGGTAGAATGGGAACGGGTAGGTGCTCCTGCATCCTCCTGTTCTTACTACTGGATGGTACCTGTGCGGTCGCAAAAAAATTCTTCACTTCTGGTTTTTAAGGTGTGGCAACGCTGGTTTTCCTCGTAAATATAAACACTCTAAACTTTTCGGCCATAAATTTGATAAGTGATTTTAAATGACTAAATTTGGCTGAAAAATTCCAAAATAAAAGTGAAAAGTGAACTTATTTCAATATTAAGAGTGTATATTTAAATATAGTGAGTGAAAAACTTGAAAATATTCTGTGAAACATGGAGAAATAACACGTGTTCTTAGGGCAATTTTTGAATTTTTAAACGTGAATATTTTTAAAAATATTAGCTTTTTTTTACATAATTTTTGGATATTCCTCCTCTGGAGAAGCCCCCTATCCGTACATACTCCATTTATACGGAAATTCGGTTTTTTTACCCCTCCGCCAAAGTAATCGGAATCGTGCCAAATTAAGATATCTGGATGAAAGTAGGTACATACATGTTTTTCTTGGTCGTAATCCGAACACTGCCACGCTCTTAAAATACTATTAAACGAAAACGAATAAAAAGTTATATCTAAGCACTAAATTAAGATAAAGAACTGTAATTTTTCACAGGGATTGTTGTAGCAAAGGGTACGTGTAGGAAACAATTGAAAAAAGCGGGCGTGCCCTGCCCTTTATCAGGTTTAATATACATATGTATATATCTCCTAAACCACTTAAGCTACAACAACCAAATTCGGCCAGAAAAATATTACAGGAACTCGTATCGACAGTGTGGAAACGAATGAAATTGTATGAACAACCGTGTTGTTAAAAACTCAAATAAATGATTACCGCTCTCGTTTAAATTCGTATGTTACTGTGTGAAAATGATCGAAACCGGCCTACAACCACGCCCAAAACATCTTTAAATTTTATTTAATTATTTCACTTTTTAGTATATAAATCTAGAAGCAATTAATTTAAAGAGAAAAAATTACGCAAAATTTCCTTTGAAGTACAATGGTGGTCTTATAATTAGAACCACTTTGCTGCTTATAGTGTTCTTAACTTATTTTAAAGATGTAGATTGCCATATTAAAACTATAAATTGGAATCAACAAAGTAACACATTTTATTTGAGTTTTACATAAAAAATACAACAATATTAATTCTATTTTTAAGAAAATGAGGTAAACACAAGGACCACCTAATTCAGTTTAGTCATATAATTAGAAACGACAGTAACAACTTAAAAATCTAATATATAAAATTTCCATGTCACAATATTAGTTACCGTACTCCTCCGAAACGGCTTTACCGATTTTTACCAAATTTTATATGTATGCGTATTCAGTAGGTTTGAGAATCGGCTACTATCTATTTTCCATACCCCTAAAAGTCGGAAAATTGGACAATTCTGAAAATTAACTTTTTTCCACACACATTTTTTTTAAATTTTTTGTTTGTTTTGTTTTTCATTATTTTGATCTGTAAATTATTTGAATCGTTCAATTTTGGTTGCTTGCTCTTTTATTCGGACTATTCAAAAGAAAAATTATTGAAAAAATTTCAGTGAAAACTTTATGTGTGTACACACAAAGTGATCAGTTACAGATTGAAATTTGTTACGAAGCCACGAAGAGGTCACGCTAATATCGGTCGGCGACCTTTTTGCCATCAAGGTATGGCAGCCCAAGGCAAGGCAAGGCAAGAAGTACTCCCAGGATGCGATGACATACGTGCGGAATTATGGATCATGGTCAATAAGCAAGCGATCGTCACGATGTCACAGCACGACTATTCAAATAACAACTACGATGTTTGATGGACTTTATCTTGAAACAACGTGTATGTGGTGCTGTTAGATGCTAGATGTACTCTGTTGAGTGGCAAAAAAGAGTTTTGCCACACGCACACATTCTTCTTTGGATGGTGATTACACCAGATCTAATTGATGAAATTATTTTTGCAGTAATTTCTGATATAGAGAAAGATCCAGTATTATACGAAGTGATGGAAACCAATATGGTTCATGGACCTTTAGGACACCACAACCCCACTTCACCAAAAAAAAGCAACATGGCGGTTATTGGCCTTGAACGAGATGAGTTCAGAGAGGTGAGATTTTCCGACTGTTGTGCATCTCGCAGTTCATTTGGAGAAGGCCAAAGTGTGTATTTCAACCCAGAGAATACAGTACAGCCAACGAAAACACCGACAACAACAAAATTGACATTGACGAGTATTTTCTCGACTTGAGTCAGGAATCCGTTTGCGAGAAAATTGCTCTATTCGGAAATGCCTTGATATTATACATAGGATGCATCGTCGAAGAAATGTTTACACTAGGGTGCTTCAAAAAAAATTTTCGATTTTTTTTCAACTCTTATCCCCTCAAATGTTAGCGATGGACCAACAAAAAATCCTCCCTCAATCCGGGCGCTGTAGCTTAACTCTAAGAGGTCGCTATTTTTTTTTTTAGGTTCCCATACATTTTACATAGGAATTTTCGTTTTTTCATTTAAACTAAAATTTCACCAACTAATTTTCGCTTCTCAAAAATAACCATCACATATTCCGAAAGTTCACTTTTCAAACTTTAAAAATTTTTGCGACAAAGTTTGATTATCTGAATTAGGCGATTAAACATAGTGATTTGAAATTTGGAATCTTTTCAATAAAAAAAAAGTTTCTGAGAATAATTATTTTTTCGCGGGAATTTTTAAAGTTTGAAAAACCAACTTTCTGAATATGTGATGGTTATTTTTGAGAAACGAAAATTAGTTGGTGAAATTTTAGTTTGAATGAAAAAACGAAAATTCCTATGCAAAATGTATGGGAACCTAAAAAAAATAGCGACCCCTTAGAGTTAAGCTTCAGCGCCTGGCTTGAGAGAGGATTTTCTGTTTGTCAATCACTTACATTTGAGGGGGTAAGAGTTGAAAAAAAAATTAAAATTTTTTTTGAAGCACCCTAGTTTACACATAAAACAAGGCCAACCAGTAGATGGACATTCAGGTGTGTTCTCAACTAATGCATTAGGATGAATTTACACAATCCACCCGAAAAACGACGATTGCTTCTACCTTCGGTTGCTATTGATTAATGTACGCGGTTCAACTTCATTTGAGTAATTGCGTACTGTTAATTGTACGGTGTGAGCAACTTTTTGAGAAAGTATGCCAGCAATTACAATTGCTGGAACATGATAATTGCTGGAATCAAATGATGGGCAATGGGATAGCTACTTCGCATGCCACTGAAGTTCGCACACTTTTCGCGATGATCGTTTCAACATATCAGCCTCCAAATCTGCTTCAATTATGCTTCAATATTATTATGTTTCGCAATCTTCATCCGCCGAAACTATGTATTGGAACCCGACTGACTGTGATGCAGGTATCGAACACAAGGGCGCCAAATGCTTGCTGCTACGAATTCTTTTGAGTTCCAACGATTTGTTATTTCAGTTTAAAACTATTCAGTTTCCAGGGAAAATTGCATTTGACAATCAACAAAACACAAGGATAGTCGCTAGAAGTGTGGCATAAATCTGGAAATGCCATGTTTTTCAACCGGCCTGTTATACGTGGCGTGTTCATAATCCGAAACCCATCATTTCTATACATTTACGCACCGGAGAAGAAACCAAAAAATGTTGTTTATCAAGCTGCGTTACATTGAAAAAAATCTAGAAAAATCGCAAATACAAAACACATAATTTCACGCAAGAAAACGCCTGCGGGGTCAGCTAGTATTTATATAAAAATGAAAAAAATTATTAAATTTTTTTTTGTATTATATTTTGTTGGGTACCCCTTTTTTAACAACATTGCCCAGCCTTCGCCGTAAACTTTGGATTCATTGTTAGCATGTTTCCACTGATATGCTGTTCCACCTTTGTTGAATCATTTGAAACAACTTGCCATTATTTCACGCTTTTTTGTCGTTTCACAATTGCCCATAAGTTTTCAATTGGTTTGAGACCAGGACTTTGTGGAGGTCAATCCATAACATCAATATTTTTATCCGAAAGCCAGCTTTTAGTTAGTAACCTTGAAGTGTGTTTTGGGCAATTATCGTGCTGAAAAATTTAATGGACTGGCATATTCTCAAAGAAAGATGTTTCCATTACATTCTCCAGAATGTTTTATATTGATGTTGTTGTTGTTGTTGTAGCGGCAGAGTTCTGCCGAGTTGACAGTCCTTGGCCGGATAAAAATCCGGGTCCGTTCCGGTTACGTAGACCCGACTGTCGTGGGAACGGGTTTTATATTGATGTTGGTTATCCCTTGAATACGCATAATTGGGCCAAGACCAGCACGAGAGGAAAAGGCTCCCCAAACCATAACAGATTCGCCAGCGTTTTTTACTGTTTTCACAGTGTACCTGGGGCTCAGCACCATGTCGGGAGTACGTCTTACATACGATTTTACGTCGGACTGGAATAATTTGAACTATTAGGGATTTTTCTTCTGCATTTCCTTTGCAAATCGCGACTGCTTCTTAATATTTTTTTTTGATACAAGCGGTTTTTTTGCGCAACACATCCACAAAATCCCGACTCCTGCAAACGCTTTCTTATAGTCCCAGCTGAGATTTCTACATTAATTTCTTGTCAACTTTAGCCTTTATTTCATGCGAAGTTATTAAAGGGTTGTTTTGCTCATCCTACAAATAATCTGGTCTTGTGCTGTAGTGGTTTTTCGAGGTCTGGTCTTTCTGGTAGGGGTTTAAAATTTCTTTGTTTTTTGTTTTTTATACAAATTAATAGCTCAAAATACCATTTTTTTGGAGCAAACAAGCCTTTGTACGATAGCTGACATTGACAATTTCTCCTTTTGATAGCACCTTACAATTAACCCTCTCATTTTGGCCAGCCAAGAAACACAAAAAATTTACAGTACACTTCTTAAAAAAGTATACAATGATTTGATTTTTCCTAGTATATCGTTTCTAATTATAAGGCCACCAATGTATGTCACCTTATGACCAAAAAATGTACAAATTGAATCAACACTATATCGCTTGCTCTTAGCCTCCATATACCAAATATAATCGAACTACCGAGTGACTTTATATTTTATATATCTGCATTATTAATAAAATTAAGAGCATAAAGTTAGAGCATTAAAGCATAAAATTATTGAAAGAGATGTCAATAATTCATTACAAACACCTACAGGTTACAAAACAAAAAGATTTTTATAGAGATAAGTTTCTCAAGTTACCAGGAAACAGATTCAATCTAATTGACAACTGCTGGCATTATATGGGCAGGATAAGGAAAAAGCGTCGAAAAAGTTGAAAAGAAAAAAATTATTTAAGCTGTGTGGAATGAAGAAATTAATAAAAATTATATTTAAAGATTGTTTGAATCCATGCCCATGGTTTTTACGAGGAGGATTTGTTCTGCAAAATATTAATACATGTTTTTATCAAATAATTGTATTTTGCTTTGTTATGTATTTTATTGTTAAATACAGAACTTGTTAAAAAATTATATTATTGTTCATAACAAATTTTAGTTCTAGGCTTTGTAGGTGTGCGTGCTTGCATTTTTCACTAAAATTAAAAAGTAAAAGTTTATTATATGAAATATGAATTGTTATAAAAATATTAAGTAATATAAAAAATGTGAAGTAAATAAAATTAGTCGACTCTCGAAAACGAAACTTAAAAAACATGAACTTATAATAACATGAACCCGTTTACTATATTTACTTCAAATTATTTCAAATTACATCATATTAAAGGATTTTTTATTTGTCGATGTGATATCATAAAGTTTATACTTATTTTCAACATGCCCTCTAACTTATGAGTCATTTTCAGTTTCTTAAAATAGATTTTTTCGACGTCTACAATATTGGTTTCTTAAAAAACTTTTTCACAGCAGACCAAACCTAAATCAGACCGTATATATAAGTTCTTATACAGTGACTCACAAAATTGATCACGCTTCAGTTGAATATTCATTTCTTTTTTCATTCCGTCTTGCATATGCAGTCAAACACAAATCCGACTGAATACTTATGTTGCTTGGCGTTTGATGCACCGTTATCTATATGTTTTACGTCGCCACCAAAATTAGCGGTAAAGTAAAATTTGAACAATGCGCAGAAGGCAAGCGTGATCAATTTTGAGACTTTCGCTCGAAGTGTTCGGACGTGCGCAAAAAAGTGAATTCATAAAATAGAATAGTTTGAATTATTTGAAAAATATAGATATAAAAGGCTATAGTTGCTTATATCTTTGGCAGACATGGGAAAAAAGAACATGGTTATCTCCAATGGAGTTAAAGGCGAGGTGAAAAAATTGTTGATTGATGGTGTGACTCATCGCGAAATTTCTCGAAGGCTGAAAATCTCCGTTGGCATTGTGAGTATAAGAAGTGGCAAATGCGAAAATGCCGTAGAAATATGCCATAGCCTGGAAAAGAATAATAATTTAAAGGTTTCTGCAGAGACAATACGCAGAACATTACGAAATGCTGGTCTAAAAGGCCGTGTAAAAGTCAAAAAGCCTCTTCTCACTGCGAGACACAAGAATTTGCGGCTAAATTTTGCCAAAAAATACAAGACCTGGAACGCAAGTGACTGGGAGAAGGTCTTGTGGTCGGATGAGACCAAAATAAATCGTTTAGGAGCGGATGGGCGCGAATGGACCTGGAGAAGCAAGGGAGCGAAATTACAGGCACACCACGTTAAGCCTACGCTGAAGTTTGGAGGAGGCTCCATTATGGTATGGGGATGCATGACGATCAATGGTGTTGGTAGGTTGGCCAAAATCGAAGGACGAATGACGGGATAGTCTTATATTTAAATTCTGCGCAGTCATTTGCTTGGCACTATAGGAGACTTAGATGGAAATGGGTCGGACATTGTCTTCCAACAGGACAATGATCCGAAGCACGCAGCAAGAGCGACTCGCAAATGGCTCCAGGACAATAGTATTAGTACACTAGATTGGCCTTCACAATCTCCGGACCTTAACCCCATCGAGCACCTGTGGGGTATATTAAAAAAATCGATCGTCGGCGAAGTCGGCTCATTGAGCGAATTATGGCCTAAGGTGCAGCAGGCGTGGGATTCTATTTCGTCAGAAACATGCGCAAATTTGTGTTAAAGTATGCCAAGGAGAATCAAAGCCGTTATAGATGCCAAAGGTGGTTATACGAAGTATTAATATTAATTTTTAACTCTGTTAATATTAAGTCACAAAATTGATCACATAGTTTCTTTATTGCTTTTATTTGTTGTTGTTTAATGAAATATTACTTGTGTTTTATTCATTCATATTATATCTTTAAAAAACCATAAAATTAATTTCGAAAATATCAAATCATTTACGAGTTTTTTATCATCGCTTAGGTACGTATTGATACCGTGATCAATTTTGTGAGTCACTGTATTTTCATATAAGATTATTCCACATTACATTAGAGACAAATTGCAAAATGGTATTTTCATTGCCTGTAATTTTATTCATAAAAGGACTGTCGATTCAGTAACACTCTTCAAAATGAAATAAACAAACCATCCAAAGTTGTTTATTTTCTTACAAAACGACAACAATGACGTTATGATTTTATATTTATAATAAACAAGTTTACTGTTTTAATTTTCCAGAGTGATTTTCACAAAAATGCATTACCAATTATTATTACTTATTTTAACTATACCACGGTATTAATATTTATATTAAAGTTAGTTGGGGAATAGAGTAAAAATCTTTTTTGTGAGTAAACAAAAACGTTATAAACGGCATATAAATCCGCGGGGTTAAAATTTGATTTTTTAAATATAAACATTATCAATTTAAATTAATCAGTACTATCCGGTTCAATTTCGGTTTGAAAAGTTATGATTTTTTTTCATCAACAATATAGCCCGATTACAGAGTCAGTCAAAGTCCTTTTCGCAAAGTCAAATTGATATAATACATTAAGATTATAAATGAGAAACAAGTTTTTGCATTTCGCACAGACGGTTACCCAATTAATGGCTCGATTAAAGGTCAGCTCTTCTACTTGTTTGTGCTCTTCATTTTGTATTTTTTCTAATGATTTAAATTCATAAGCTGATTGAGATTTTATCAATGTACACAACCAAAT
Organism: Bactrocera dorsalis; assembly: GCF_023373825.1. Lineage (NCBI taxonomy): Eukaryota > Metazoa > Arthropoda > Insecta > Diptera > Tephritidae > Bactrocera > Bactrocera dorsalis. The sequence goes on along the minus strand of NC_064303.1, from coordinate 75,762,127 downwards.
TTACAGTCTTGACAACACCCCGCAGAGTTGCATGTAGTAAAATAAGATTTTTATTTTGTATGGTAAATCAATCTAAATTAGTGTTTTCATCGAGCAAAGGTCGATTAATTGACCAAAAACTCCTGTGCGAAAATGCTGTTATGGTCCAGGTAATTATATTGTATGCCGGGGAAAACTGTTAAGCACGCGGGTGGAAGCATCATGGTATGGGGATGCTTCTTCTAGTATGGGGTGGGTCCTCTGTATTGGATAAAAGAAAATATGGGTAAATTTATTTACTCAATGAAGTTATGGCCCCTTTTGCAGAATGGACTAAAGTTGGAGTTTCAACAGGGCACAATTACGATTATTTCGGCGCCGCAGTCTCACAATTTTATATGCAATTAACTTTTACTTTGTTTTGTTTTGTTTTTCCTTACATATCATGACAAATACCAGTGTTGCCACATATTGTGTTTTGAAAGAACTATTAAATAATTTTCTGTTTAACATATATAGAGAAAATGGTACAAATGGTTTTTGTATCTTATGTTATTTGATAAATAAAGATAAAAAATAATATTCCTTTGTGTTGAACTACTTTCTGCACTGGCGGCCTTCGCCCGCGCTTAAAAAAAAATAACCCTGGTCGGTCCAACACCGGGGTGATCATAGTTCTTTTGTGTCGAACTACTTTCTGTTGTATAATAATATTTTTCTATATTTTTTAAATAATATATGTTATATAATCCATATAAATTTATGAAACAATAGTTCATTTTGAATCATTTATATCTCTAAATATGAAACAGAAAAATTTATGATTATATTTTCAGGACACAAAGTATGGCAACACTGCTATTTGTCATAAATCTAAACACACACATCTCTTGAAACTTTGAATGTGCAAAATAGTTTTTAAAGTATATTTATCTTCTTAAAAAATATGTATACAATTAGTGTACATTTTTGATATATACGAATGTGTACAGTGTAATTAAATATATATTAATTAAAAAATGTGTGAAAAGTGGGTTAAAGGGTAGGTTGAAAAACAAGGAAAAATTGTGGAGAACTATTTGCGCGGCCATAGTGGACTCAATACCAAAAAGGTGGCAGGCTGTGTTAAGGGGTTAGGGGTAGTCAGAGGCACGAAAAAATTAGAATTTTCAGTATTTTTTTGCTATTAAATCGTGTTATTCTACAAAAGTAGTAATATGGCATTATTATAGAATGTGTCACGAAAATTTCAAACAAAAAAAATTAAATTTCCAAAGTTATAGTTGCGGTACTTGCGGTGACAACCATAAGTTCTTGGAGATTCATCTAAAATCAATCGAACAAAAAAATTTAATTTTATAAATAGATAATCCTGGGCCTGATCAAAGGATTTTTTTTTTCAAAAATTAACAAAATGGAGGTCTCATAAAATTTTTGGGAAAAAATCAACAGTTAATTGGGTTTATTATGTATTCTAAAAGCTGTATAAATTTCAATTAAAATCTACTGAGCGGTTTTCGAGTTACAGTTGTCACCAGTTCAAAAAACATAGTTTTGAGAAAAACGCGTTTAAAGTTCCACACTGCCGCTTTGAAGTGTCCGAGCTCTCTTTATTATTTGTCGTATAACTCAAAAACTAATTATCGGATCAACGCGAAATTTTCAGAGAATATATGTACAGGTATCCCTCGAATAACACGGTTAATTGGTTCCGTGTTATTCGAAATCGTGTTATTTGAAATTTAAAAGGTAAAACTTTATAAACGCAATAATTTTTAAATTACATATGTTCAACCACTGTCGCTCTCCAAAGATTGATTTGTTTTTCCTTGAAGAGGTAGAGGATCCTTAAATTTCAATTTTTAAAAGGAATTTTCGCGGCTTCGTGTAATTCGAACCCCGTGTTATTCGAGGGTTGTCGCAATTTTTAACCGTGCTATTCGAGATTTCGTGCAACTCAAGTACCGTGCTATTCGAGGGATACCTGTATTACACTTAACGAAAATGCAAACAAAAAAATAATTTTTTTTGAAAATTCTGACTACCCCTTAAAAAACAATGGCTATTTAACAAAATATTGAACAGGCTCACAATTGTGCCTTCCGTTTTAATCATATTTATTTCAATGTGATTCAGCATAACATTTAAGTGTTAATTTTTTTTCCAATAAAGTGTTTTTGATTTTATTTGTTTGCATAAATTAAACTTACTGAATGCGGAAATAATAATGCTTACTTTTCAAAATTTTAACTGGTTGAGATACAACTCTTTTATGGGTTTTTGTTTTTAGCATGGACTGTTTTTATAGTTTTGATCGACTCTAATTGTTAAAAATTCGTGTGAGTGATTTGTTGACATCAAAAGTTGTTGTAGCATTTTATTCTATTAATGCTTTAATTCACAGAAGCGACACGTTCCTTCAGAGCTCATTCCTATCCTGAGCAGACATTTGCACAGTCTGTAGTGTCCTTTAAGAAATCCGCCACAACTATACCAGTATCTATCTTTTATTTATTTTTCCTCATGGCTTAGTTCTCCATTTGTGGAATGAGGGCGTATTGGGAAAAAAGGTTCTGCTCATGTCAGTGGGCCAATGCCGCTTCATTCGCCAGTTTGTCTTATATTTCTTTCAATACCTGTATGTTTCGTCACCCGCTACACTTTGTCTCGTTTGCCTACTGTATTTAGTTTCCCATACCATCTGCGATCTGAAAGGGTGACATCAGGTGAAAAGGTTTTCTTATAATATGATATGGTTTGTCATATTTAGTTCAAGGTTACTGTTACGGCTTTCCAATATCATTAAATTTATTATGTACTTTTAATTTTTTTACCAATATCACCACAATGTTCGATTATTTAAACTGTGAATCTAGTTTTGATTTTTAGACTTTAGGAGTCAACATTTGCACACCCTTACAAAATAAAGATTTTATGAAGCACGATCAAGTTTTTATATTTGTTATTGTTAATAATTATTTTCTAACTCTCTAATTTACAGCAGAGTGAATCTTGCGTGCGGATAACAGTGCAAATCCCAAAGGATGCGGCTCAACGGTTACGCCAGATGGCAGCGGAGGGCAATCCAGCCCTCCATGCTCTCGGTATTATGTCTGTGCAGTTGGACGGCGATTCTGTGATATCCATAAAATTACCCGGACAGGAGATAAATTTAAAAACTATAGGTATGTTGTAATTATTTCAATTAAAAAAGTCTTCGTAAAATATCTTTAAATGTTGTTTAGATAATGACGAAGAAGTTTTATCGAGCGGCAGTGAGGCGATGGGCGATTTTACACAACTGTTGGATACTGGGGGGAGTGCGATCCGGTGTCTTAGTGATCAGTTAACAAGCGGAACATTTTTGCAATCACAAGTGCAATGTCGCATCCCTGTACAAAACACCAATAAACAAGAACTTCCGTCATCTCAATTGCAGCAATATCAGCTGGTGCAGGACAGACGTAATAAGCTGCTTGGAGGGCCAAGTACAAGCAATGCCGCGCAAGCTATTCTTCAAAAACAGCAACATCAAAACCCAAACCTGCAGCGACAGTTAATTCAAGGTCAACCACTATTTAAACCACCAAACACAGTTTGTCCTATGGATGGAAAAGTCCCGGTACCACCAATACCTTCAAATTTAAATAACGGGTCAAATAATAGGGATTATCCATTCGTTAGTATGAGGCAAGCTCGTGTTTTACAAGGTCGAGAAAATGCACTGAATAGTGGTCTAGTAAATTCTAATCAAGCTTTTTCAACAAATGGTTCACAATCTTTACAAGCGCCGCAAAATGGACAAATGGAACTTTCAAGTGCTTTGGTATCGTGTCCCAATGTACCATTAAAAGGTTTAAAAAATTCTCCCAATGTAGATCTTTTGCCTTCAACTTCTGTTTTAGCTGGTAATAAATTACAGTTTTTGCAACCTCCACCACCTCCATACCCAGGTATGGGGACAGTAACATCAAACGTTATAAACAAACCTGTCGCTCAAATAAACAAAACAGTTCAAAACTATTTACAAAAAGGCCTGGGAGGGCCACCAGTGGGATCCTTTTCAGTAATTAATTCTACGACGCCAAATAATAATAACATTGCAATTTCCTCACCCCTGCTTGTGAATTTATTACAAAATGATGGGAATACAACGTCAAATCAAGTAAAATTGACATCACAAACTTCATTGACTCAAGAGCAATCATCACCGTTACAATCCACGAGTCAGCAACAGTTAAATCAAAGCCAACGTCAACAGTTATTAAGATCACCAATGCAAACGCAATCAACACCTAACGACATAGCACTAGACCACAAACAAGTTCAACAACAACAGACACAATTGTTATCTTCGGAAAATATTATGATGGGTGCATCTTCATCAATGGGGGTGTCTTTATCTCCCGGCGTAAATACGAGTATGCGGAACTTACATCAACAACAACAGGAGCAAATTATGACAAGTCCTGGAAGCAATTTATTTGGTCATCACCAATTTCAATCTAACTTTCAGCCGCAGCATATTACATCTCAACAAACCCATTTTTTGCGACAACAGCGCCAGCAACAGTTGCAGGGAGCTGTTGTTTCGATTCCAGGTACTCCTTCGCAACGCATAATGCAACAACAACAATCGTTCCAGCAATCGCAAATAATAAATAATAATCAGACATCTCTGCAAAATGGTGTTGGTGGAATAATGTTAACTAATCTGCACCATCAGCAATCACCAAATGTTCGGCAAGTTCGTCCCGTAGGTACAATGACAGGACACGTAGCTGTGCAGCAAAAATCTCAACAAGCACTTCACTTTCTTTCTTCCGGTAATATGTCACCTGCGGCGTCGCATTCACCTGCCTCTAGCCACCAGTCGATGCATAGTCCATTAATGGGCTCACATCAACAGCAAATATTGTCGCCTTCTACAACACCAGTGCAATCTCCACACCCTCATACCCCACATGCACATAAGCATATTGGTCAACAGCAATCGCAACAGTTGCAACTGCAACAGCAACATAATCAATTACAACAGCAGACAGCGATGATTTTACCCCCAGCAGTATCGCTGCCATCTAACAGTGTTAATCTTCATCACAACTCACAAGTACCTTTAGAATCGTCTTTATCCGGAGCGAGATCCAGTACTGGTAGCAGTGCCTCTTTGACAAATACAATACCTCCACCACCTGATTATAATCAGACGGCTAACGCGACAACAGGCTGGCCTGTGAATAACAAAATGATGGATTCCGAAACTAAAAGTAGTTTCCAGGAGTTTGCTCGTTACCAAATGCAATACAACTTACAGCAGCAACAAATGAATACCAATCACCAATCGCAGCCAAATAAAGATGATTTGCAAAAACAGCAATTTAGCAATCATTCATCGAGTCCCGTAGGAGATACAATTGGAAGAATGGTGGCAGTGTCTTCGATGGATAATGTTGCTTCCAATGTATTATCAGATCCTTTAATAACTCTGTCCGATTTTGAAGCTTTAACAACAAATGACCTTGACGCTTTGCTACCAACATTAAACTGTGATTTGGATTCAACTCTTAGTTTGGATGATAAAAATGAATTGGAATCACTTTTGCAAGATGCAAAAGATCTCGATTTGGACCTAATTGAGGAAAATTTATCTGCTGTAGGCGTAGATATTGATGAAACAGCAGCAGCGGCATCTTCGCTTTTAGATGCAGAAGCCAGACATTTGCCACCAAATGTGACACTTGGCGTTAATCCAATACACTTTGAACAAAATGGCCAAATACCGCAAACAATACAAAACCATATGGGTGATGACACTATAGTGGCCACTAAAGAAAATAAGTTGCAAGTGCATCTAAGTAATCAACCACGGGATCAGGTTATGCAAAACCGATATAAGCCGGAAGATAACATGTTTATGCTAAATAACCAAACTAATCAGAAACTGCAGTTAACTCAAGATATATTATCCCATTCTATACAATCAGCGCAACATTCAAATTTTCAAGAGGAGTCTGCGCTTCATCGAAGTAAAGGAAGCGGTGGCACAGAGAATTCACCTACTCAGAAACAATTTCTAATTAATCCTCTGACCGGTGAAATGGAACCAATGCAAAGTGATGATAGCGAAACAGAGGCAGAACAGGAAACTCAGCAAACTAATTCTATGTCGAAAAATCAGCGTGTAGTGTCCTCAGTAATCGAAAGTTTTAGTTGTAATCAATCTGTCGAAGGTTTATCCAATTCTCTGTTTTTGGAGGATGATTCAAATTCATGTGGAACCTCTGTGTCCAAACTTTCATTAAGTGAGCAAATTAACGGAATTATTCCTGGAGTAGGAAGTGATATAGAACGCTCACGCGATTCGTTACTTTTAAACAAATCGAATCGAAGCGTTAAATATACTAAACGAGATGACACTCATTTGCTTAACAAATCAGTTACTTCTCTTAATAATATTTCTGAATTTTGTACAATTAAATCACCGAATGCATTCTTTAACCCTGGAACGACATCGTCGGCTACTAGTAGTCTTAAAAAAAAATCAAAGTCAACAACGCTACGAGAAAAACAACAAAATAACTTAAAGGAAAAAAAGCAAGACGCAAACACCATTTCTGGAGTGACAAAACCTAAAAGGGCAAAAGCAAATGCCAAGTCGAAGACGCCTGCTGCATTGTCATGTACGAATACAATACCTTCTACTTTATCGGAATCTACACCCATATTGGCAACTCAACGAACATCAGAAAGCTGTAATAATAATGAGAAAATAAAATTACGCTTAAAATTGGAAAAGAAGGAACCGGTATCTCCTGCTTATAAAGTAGATATTTCTTTTCTAGCTTCACCAAAACTTCCTGTATTGGAAACGCCAGTGTCGAGCAAATTAAACGTACCATCTCAAAGTAAAAATAGTGTTCTTCTTAACAAGAATATAAACCAAAATACCACAGTTTTATCGGTTTCTACACAACAGCCACAGAATCTGCTAGAGAATTCTTCTGTTGTACAAAACCAATCGATTGCTTTCACAAATTTTACGCCACCGCAAATAGCCGTAAATGTTAGTCCGAATTGTTCAATTGATGAACCGCGAGTACCCCCATTACACATCAGTCTAAGGGGTGGGAAAAATTCAATTGTGATTAAAAGTAGTCGAAAAGATCGTAAGAAACCACAGAGTTTGCCAAATACGGCTTCAGTTGTATCGAGTGGAGATGCCGAAGATGTTGATTCTAAACATATACCTAATAAACAGTCGCAAATGCAGTCATCGCAGATGCCAGATCTGTGTACAGAGATTAGGACTCAAGAGAAAACACAGCATTTGTACATTTCCCAAAACCCTACATCATCAGTCTTTAACTGTAGTGGAAACGGTAACAATTCCGTGACAATAATGACATCAGCACGTTTGCCGACATTGCCGATTTCCAGTGATGATCTTTCATTGTCAGCAACGTCAATGACAGCGACGTCTCTGACAACATCTTCCTTCTCGGGTAACAAGAATGGACTCACAATAAGTGCAATTAAATCGCTTGATACAAAGAGCGGCAGTAGCTTAAATGACAATAAAAATATAATAATTGGTTCGACTAATGTAGGTACATTACCGTTTCCACCACAATTGATGCATCAATCACAATATCAAAAACATACGTCCAATAAACTGTCACAAACTTGTAAAGAGCCAACAAGCGTATCTGGTAGCATAATTAATACATTATCCAAAAATAATATATTGGCTTGTTCCAGTGATAATTCTGTAAATATTTCAAATCGTGTGATGAATACAATGAATTTAAAGACACCAGCCACAATTACACCTATTGGTATGGGTGGAGGCAAACCACTGACAAAAAATCACAAACCACCGTCTTACATAACTGCTGTTCAGCAACTTCAACTTCAAAAGCATCAACAAAAACAGTTGCAGAAACAAACGAAATTTGGTACTCTTAATGAAAGTCAATCACCACAGGAAACAATTGTCGCAGTAGCGACTTTGTTGCCAAGTGCAACAACCCTAAAACGAGTTACAATACCAAAATCGTCGGTTGAACAAGATGATTTAGTTGTTAAATCGGAAAGTGTTTCTTCTACAGCTGAAAGTCTTGTGAATACAGACCACAAAATATCTGCTTCGAATTTACCAACAACATTGGCGAATGCAGTTGTCAGTTTTAAGAACCAATCGCATGAAGCTGTACAAAATGAATCTGTTCCAATTCCTGTAAGCAATGGAACCGTAAGTGTAAATAACGTTGGTATATCAAGTAATCAAGGAAATGTAGTTGGTACTTCACCACCTGCTCTTATTAATGTAACGCTCCGTAACTCGCCGGCAAGTAACGGAAGTGGTACTCCTGGTCATGGTAATGGAAGTGGAACAGGCGAAGACAGTGGTATTGAGTCTATGGATGCGTTATCAGAAAAAAGTCCTCATCAACAATCGTCTAGCAGCCCAACTCAACAGCAGATAAATAGTGGTAGTACAAGCACCGAAAAGACAGCAGCAACATCTAATGACGTAAAAAAGTCATTGAAAAGCGATATAACAAAAGAAAAAGTAGATCATACCAAAAATATAAATGAGGAAAATAAGCTCGAATCAAACCCACAAAGAAAAGATATTTTGTTGGATTATACAGATGACGAAATTGAAAAGGCTTTGGCCAGAATGGAAGGATTTAATGAAGATTATTTGGCAGTTGATCGAAATGCATCAACTATTGTTAGCACAGTTGAACAATTGTCTTCTAAATCAGCTGCAAACACAAAAAACGCCATCTCTCCTTCCAAAGTCGAAGACACTATAAAAGGAACGTTGTTAGAACATATGGCCGAAACTTCAACAGAAAATACTGAAAATAAATTAACGGGACGAATAATTGAATCCATTACCACTGAAGATAGGAACACTTCTCAATATACAGATGGAAATATTCTATTAGATAATAAATATAAATCGGAGATAAGTCTAGAAAAACCAATTTGTTCTAGAAAACTTGATATCAAAATTGATACTGAAAATTTGACAACAGATGAAGGAGGCAGGATAATATTTGAAACTAAAAAACAAGGGGATGCATCAAATATTCATTCACAACGTTCGGACTCTACTTACCCTCCTATATCTATTGAAATTCCAACGCAAAGCGAAACCGAATGTAATCGAATTCGCACTCGTGCTAGTAGTCGATTAGAAAGTCCTTTGGATATAAATAAATCAAGTCCAACATCGAATGAATCAAATGCAAATTCTTGTGTGAGTACTAACAATAAACAACTCAATACAACGCGAGCGTCTTCAATCGGTAGTGTCAGCCCACAATTAAGCGTTACATTTTCTGGTAGTGAAACTCAGCTTGGTGTAGGAAATAAGCGTAAGCGTCAAGAATCTGATACTAGTGCTAATAACGCTCATTTAAATGAATGTACTGAACAAAAGCGTTTACGGACAAGCAGTATAAGTAGTGCTACAAGCAATGTTGCTGTTGATGATAATGTTAGGAATATGAATGATTTATCTTCAGCAAATGATGCGCAGGATGCTTCAAAAATCATCTGTAGCAGAAAATGTGAGGAATCTTCTGACTCTGATGAACCATTGATCGAAGTGGCAGAAAAAGTAAGAAATTCAAAGGCAGGCAATGTTGCCGACTTTAACACTAGTGAAGGAGCTATTCAGACAACGCTGGTAAATTTAGCATCAGGGAAAATGGAGTTTTGCAATACGTCCAGCTTGGAAAAAAGTACACGTAATAGTCGAACAATAATACATCCCAGTAGTAAGTAATTTTAAAGATTTTTTAAATTTAAAATGTATATTCATCATTTAATGGTTGTTTGTAATGTCACCATTCATAAATACATAGTAAGAAGGTACAGTTGTGTTCATTAAAAAATCGGACCTCACTTCATAAAAACTACAATTAAAATTTTATTTAAATAATTTTCCGACTACAACACGACGACTGCATGAGCTCCTAATTTTCTCACTCAAAGTATACTTGCTTTAGAAGTGGCCACTCGCACTCATAAGCCGATATGTTGAGCAATTATCCACTCAAATAAAAAGCTTACTACTCAAACACACACTTTTTATGGTATAGAAATTTTTAATTTAGATGTTAATGACATAGGATTTATTAAAAATATTAAAAATTAAAAAAAGCACATTTAGCTATAGACGAATTCATTCGAAAGTTTGTGAGCTTTTCAAAATGAGCTCGAAATGTAATGTTATTTTTTGAATTTAATTCCATTTACACTTTAATTGAAATTAATGTTTTATTATATTTTTTTTTTAAATTGAGACACGAAGTTTAATCGCGTTATTACTTTACATAAAAACAAAAAAAATCAGCTGCTTTTGTATAATCACAGAAAAGATAGTTTGTGGTTTACTCATTAAGCGTAATGAATTAATAACTATAACTATAATTAGTTAGCATCATTTAGTTTACTACTGCTTACTAAAAACATAAAAAAAAAACAAAATTGACAAAAATCCCGAACGAATAAAGACGTCCGGAAAAAAAATTTAAGAAAGTGTAGTGGTAAGCTTTGCGTGGCCATAAGTGTATATAAATGATCAGGACGACGAGAAAGGTTGAAATCTGTCAGTCCGTGCAAGCTGTAACTTGAGTAAAAATTGAGATATTTTGAGGAATCTTGGTATGCGGGATTCCTAGTACAAAGAAAATTAGAATTAGTTCGTAGATGGCCATAATCGGACCACTGCCACGCCCACAAAACGCCATTAACCGAAAACATATAAAAAACTATAACCAAGCACTAAATTAAGATATAAAATTGTAAGAGGGGATCGCAGTAGCAAGGGGCATCAGGGGGCACATACATACCAACGACTAAAGCTACAGCAACCAAATTTTCCCAGCGCCAACATAAGAACCAACCGATTTCGACTAAATTTAGTTCGTGACATTCTTTTCATTTTGTCTTATAACAAAATTTTAAACTCCATTTAATTGCTTTCCAATGTAACATATAGGTAATATAAATAAGTAACAAATATATGGACCCAAGTATCTATATTTGACCGCAAATATCGGTCAATGTGTGAGATATAGAATTGAAATTCTGACAGAAACTTTTCCTGACAATATTATTTCTGTGTATCAAAAATGGGTTGAATCGGATCAATACTTCCCTAAGCCCCATTTACCTAATATAAAGATTTTCGAACTTCCAGGTGACTATACTGCATATATCGACCAATATTTGAGTTATATCAATGAAAATTGTAGAACTCATAACAGTATATCTTTGTGCCTCAAATAGATACAATAAGGCGAAAACTTAACTTACCCCCATATAGCTATTACCGGGACTTTCGAACATCCGGCTGACTTTGCTCCATAGGATTGGCGATTGTATGTGAGGTACCTTAATGAAACCCAGAGAAAATTTTTTTTAGTATGTGGCATGATAATAGTTAATACATAAAATCGGGTCGATACCACTCCAACTTCCATATACAAGATATAATGATTTTCGATTTTCTAACAAATCTTATGCCGAATTTGTCGATCAGTGTATGAGTTATGTAGATTAAAAAGGGTGGGTCATATAAAATTTGAAATTTAAAAAGTCAATCAAAAAAACGGCTTTATATTTTTCAAAGGTCTAACATTTATTTAAAAGGTTGTTTTATGAAATTTATTTGTGGAAAACAATTTCGGACAAATGACCACCACGGCTGAGTTTACAGTAGCTTATCCGATTCACCCAATTTTGGAGTACTTTCTTGATGGTTTCAGGCCTTATGGCAGATATAGCAGGAATCTCGTACTTTAGATCTTGAATTGTTTCTGGATGGTTGGCGTAACATTTATCTTTAACAGCTCCCCACAGAAAATTGTCCAACGGAGTTAAATCGCAGTTTCTGGGAGGCCAATTCACATCACCTCTTTTGCTGATTATGCGATTTTCGAAGATAGGGCGGAAAAGATTGAGGGTAGCGTTTGCTGTGCGGGTTTTCTGTGCCCCAAATGCGACAATTCTGCTTGGTAACGTAACCATCGAGGTGGAAATAAGCCTCGTCCGAAAAGATGATTTTTCGGTAAAATTGACCATCCTCGGTCAAACGTTCTTCTGCCCAATCTGTGAACTTTTCTTCTAGTAAATAGCGACCCATTCCGTAAATTTTAGACTTTTTACTGAATATCTGTCACTTTCCGAGTGGTATTTGACGTTTCCAATGTCGAAATATAGATAATTCAAATTTAAAACGTTGGATGGCCCACCCGATATGTATATATAAAGTGCTTAGATCGCGATCGAGTGGTTGACGTTTTATCTTAGGGGTTTCCTTGGGGTCGATTCTTGCAAATTGCAAGTGTATAAAATGTTCGGTTGCACCCGAACTTATCTTTTTCTTACTTGTTTTCTCTTGTCGTTTAGATCTTTAGGCGTTGGTTATTGAGAACTGTAAACATTTTTGCTCAACACATTTTTAAATTGTATAATTCGTTTTAGAATATTCTAGCACCTATATTGATCAAATATTTTTTTTGTTAAAATGAGGGATATTTAAATTTTAATAACTTAAAACTTTGTGTCATATATGATCTGAACGCATTTTTAAATTTTATAATTGTATAATTTTAAAATATTTCTAGGGTATATATATGAGTGTATCAATCAAACATTTTTTGTTGAAATGGGAGATCATTTAGAGTAGTGTAAGGTTTTTAAGGTAAAAAATTGACTTTTTTTGCGAATTTATTTCTTAAATATAGATTGAGTAATTTTATTCGGAACTTTTGTATATTATTGAGCATACTTTTGACATTTTTTCATGCAGAAATATTGAAGCATAAACCGGTAACAGTGTTTCTTCCAGAACGTCTTGAAAAAAACACTTTGCGGTATTCACCATAAATCGGCTGGAAATTATCCGAAAATAAAAAACCAAAAAAAAAATTGTCAAGTTATAATCAAATCCTGCCCCCCATCATTTCCTGATATTTTTTTTTATTTCAAAATTTTTGACGGCCATTTAAAGTGAAAACTTCTATTTTCCACTTAAAAATTCCGCCATTTTATGGGTGGAAAACACGATTATTGAAACGAAAAAATTACCAAACGATGGGAATGAATTTTATATATCAAAAATGTGTACGAAGTTTGAAATGAATCGGTCAAGCAGTTTTGAAATGACGCGTCTAAAATTTATAAACTAAAAAAGTGACGAAAAAAAAGGTGCATGGAGTCCCTACGCGCGGAAGGAGTTATACTCTTAGTGATATTCAGAAGCAAAATGCGAGACAATCATACATACATATATTATGTCGTTTGCACATTTGTGTGTATGTTTGCGAAAGCAAATGTTCTACAAAAGCATATTTGTATACTTAAACAAAATTATTAGAACCATCGTATGTTTCTTACATGCATAACCAAACCATACTTAAGTCAGTGCAACCTAAGTCTCAATGGTGGTGTTGGTGGTAAGCGCTTGGAAAGTCAAGATGCTACCACAGCTGTGCCCAGGTTCGAATCTCGACAGAATAAATTTTTAATTTTTTGCTTTTAACATCGTATACTATACAAATAAATATTTTTCTTACTAATAGAAATTAAATTTATCACAGCAATATTATGTATATGTATATTATGTATATTGCTGTGATAAATTTAATATCTATTAGTAAGAAAAATATTTATTTGTATAGTATACGATGTTAAAAAGCATACATACATATTCTATCCTATCTTGTGTAACTGCACATTAGGGGTATAACTTTTTGCATTTTTTTGAAAAAAAAAAAAATACATGGCATAACACGATGAGGAATAGTAAAAAAATGATAACTGCGTTTTTAGTTTTTCGATTTATTTCAAAAACTTCACGCAGAATTTAAATTGAAATTTCGTATGAAAATTTCATACATATGACAAGAAAAAACACCATATGAGATTATGTTCTTTTCTTTGTGTCTGTTTTGTTTTGCTCTTCTACCGTTATTCGTCGTATTTTTGCATATGACAAAAATAGATAACGGTAAATTTGAGTAAATGCTTTATGAATGATTGAAACTTCGTATAAGCGTCGCGCCAGTTGCCTTTATTTAGCTGTCGGTCTCTCATTCAGTGCGTGGCGGCTGGAGTGAAAGTGTCTTTTTTAATTAACAATGTCTTTTGAAAAAAGTGGTGCTGAAGTTTTAAAAAATTCAAAACAATGGGAAAACAATTTAATAACATTTGAAAAATCTAAGAATAAGAGAAGAGAAATCAATAACATTGAAAACCCCTTGAGTGAATTGTGTAAGATTCCAAAACAGACCGTGATTATAGGAAGGTATAATGAATTAGCAAAAACGGAGAAATTGAAAAAGAAAAGATGCCAGATTATTTCAAACGAAATGATTGCCTTGTGGTCGAAACTAAACATTCCGAGCATAACACGTATAGCTGCACAACGGAAGATAACAAAAGGATTATTCAACATTTTTAAAATTCCCGGATGGCAGAAATGTTACAATGGCGTTCAACAAATTATTTATTTAAAAGGTGTCTGGCTAGGAACTGAGGACAAAAAGTTGTATGAACTCCAAACAAATACAAAAGGAGAAGTTGGGTACACGACAGCTAAAGCAGTTTGTGTGCATCCCTCCAAAGCTGCGCTTTTAAGAGAAAAGGTTCACAGCACCTCGTGTTTAAATAAAGTGGCGCTCAACACTTCAACATCATCAGCTGAATCTGTCGAGCAATCACATTCTCCACCTGTTGATGAATATAAAGCTCCTCTTCAAAGAAAAAGGAATGGGAAGTGTTCAACAAAAGCAGCAGTGACAATGGTAACAATGGAAGAAAGAAGTGCAGGCCGTGGTGTTAACAAATGAAGCTAAGGAAGTAAGAATAGCGGCAATGGTTCTTGAAAACGGGAAAAGTTTGTCAATTTTTGAAGGTTTCTATTTAATAATATATTTTTAGAGCATTAATTAACTTTCTATAACTTTTTTAAGGAATAAGGAATGTATTGGATAAATTTAACCTTTGGAATTCCATTAAAATGATTGTTAGTGACACAACAAACGTTAATACAGGGATTAAAAGTGGAGTTGTTCGTTTACTGCAGAATTGTTTTCAGGAAAAACATTTGTCCCCACCGCAGTATATTGGATGCCAACATCATGTATTAGATTTAATTTTGAAGCATGTAATGAATGAAGTACTAGGTGGAAAGTCGACATCGCCAAACATCAGTTATGACATATTTACCGAATTGATTATGAACTACGAAAACCTAAAACAAAACTACAAACAAAACGAAGAAAAGTTGATCTTAAGATCTATTAAATGGCGTGATGACATGCAATTTTTATATGAACTAGGGCAATATTTTAAATATTATGAAGTAAACAACAAGTTCCCATACATAAAATTTAGAGTTTTACCAACGCTCAGCAACGCTCGATGGAATTCTAGAGCTATATTAGCGATTTTAACGTTCATACTAATACCGGAACACAGAATACAACTTTTGCCAATTTGCCAATTCATATGCAGCGCATGGTATGATGCTTGGTTCTCGGATCACCGTTTTCATAACAATGATTTTGAAATATTGGAAAAATCCGTCAAGCAATTCGAAACTGCGCATAAGTGTTTTCTTAAACACTGGGTAAAGGAAGATTCTGCCATTCTGAATTTAAAAAGATCTAATATTTGCGCTGAAAGAGCCATCAAAGTTATTCAGGAAATTTACCCTTTTTGTAAATCTGAATATAGTTTAAATCTTAAGTTTATCTCAAATAATATCAAAATGAATTAAATAATGAACTAAAACGTATATTTACTATAAAAATGTATTTGTCTTGTACTTAAATTAGTCTTATTGCTTCTAAATCAAAATTTGTCTTCTTCTTCTTCGCATATAACATATGAATTTTTTCAATTTAAATTCTGCGTGAAGTTTTTGAAATAAATCGAAAAACTAAAAACGCAGTTATCATTTTTTTACTATTCCTCATCGTGTTATGTCATGTAAAGTAGGTGTTACAAAAATAGACTACCCCTACTGCACATGCTCACATGAGTGTATGTATACGCATGTGCGCGTTCAGAAATTGAAATCATATTTTCATCACTTATCAATATACATACTTATTACATGTGCGCTCATTGACTTGCATGTTCATACATTCATATATACTTATATGTACATATATTTGCATACATTGCCAAACAAATAATGCACAAGCATACAAACATACATATGCGTACACATATGAATATGTCACCAACAAAAAATTGATCTTCACAAATCAATATGGCAGCCAAATTGGGAAGAACAAGTGTAGTAAATTTTACAACAAAAACAGGCGCAAATTCCACAAGCGCAGGCGCTTCATTCATTAAAACAGAGGCCGTAACATCTCCCCGAGCATGCCTTAGACAACAAGTCGTCTTTTCGCGACGATGGCAAAAGCTAAAAATCATAAATTGCATAACTTTCTGGTGCTTCTCGTAAAAATCTGCGTCGATATGTATTCACGATCATACGTATACATACATACATATTTACGCATGTTTGTAGTAGTGATGAGCGATATTTTACTACTGGTGATTTTTTCACTGTGATTGAAAAATCACAAATCGCAACTGCGATCACATTTTATAAATAGCAGTTCGCTTCTATGAACTGCGATTGCGATCGCAGTTCGAAACTGTGATCGCAGTTCTAACCAGTGAATTGCGATCACAGTTCGAACCTGTGATTTACGATAGCAGTTCGAACCTGTGAATTACGATCACAATAGCAAATAGCAGAAAAGTAACAACTTTCTTCAGGGTATTGTACATACATATATATCGTATATGCTATTTTTAGTCATAGCGGTTTGAAGTTTTGAGTGTAACGCTCTTATAATATTTAATAATGGCGGGAAATGTATCAAGGAAAAGAAGTGAAGTATAGCAGATGTTTGAAGTGGTAGATGAAATGTAAGCAAAATGGAATTAAGGAATATTTTAATTTGTTTTAATTAAATTTTTAATTTTACTTATTGTTAAAACCAAATATGAAAGCTTTTTGTGATGAAAACAAGAATTGTATGTAACTAATTAATTTCAGAAAAAATTATGGAATAAAAAAATTACGAGGTTTTAATATTTTCCCAAAGATTAGGAAACTCCCGTTAATTATTAGGTCTTGAAAATATTAAAAGCGGGTATTCTAAACAAACAAATTATCACCACACTAATGGTAATTCCTTCTAAGAAATGTGTGAAACCATCATACCAACATACAAATGAACTATGCTATACGGTCTAAGTGTCAGGTAGCCGAACCGCTCCAACATTTGCAAAAATGTAGTGAAATGAAAGGCGGAAAAACTTGACTCGAGTTACAGGAGCCAAAAGAGAATTTGCCGCCAATAACGACAAAATGTTTGTTCAATTCCCACGACAGCCGGTTCTACGCACCGGAATTGACTCGGATTTTATCCGACCAAGGGCTGTCCTTTCGGCGATCTAACCCCGTTTGGATCGGTAAGCATTAATCTATGTTTGTCGTCATTAGAGCAACGCCTTGCAGCAGGGTTGCTCCGTATCCTCCTGACTCGTGCTGGCATTGAGTCCAACCCGGGCCCGGAGGAATTTTTCTGCTGCGTCTGCGCTAAAAGGCTCCATCCAAACTCCACCTCGGTCAGGTGCAATACATGCAATGGATGGAGCCATCTTAAGACCTGCTCAGGCCTTAAGACCCACAGGGAGTGGACCACGCGTTACGTGGCCCCGTGTTGTCTGCGCAATACTGCGACACAAGCCTCCACGGCTGTGCAACCTGCACACTGTTCGCGCGCCGCGCCGCCACTCAATCAGAGTGGCCAACAAAGGACCTCTACGGTCAGGAGCTCAAACAGGCAACACAGCTCCCACTCTGACTTGTCCCCCCCCCCAACCTTCATCCCGCTCCAATCCTCGTGCGAGAACCAATCAGCAACTCTTGGTTCCTCGCACAGTCTGCTCCGTGTGTCAGGCTGTCATACGTCGGAACGTCGCATCAGTTAAGTGCAATTCCTGCACCGGCTGGTGCCACTTCCCGACGTGTTCCGGCCTGCGCACCACACGTGAGTGGAGTGTCACCTACGTTGCCCCATGCTGCAGGAGTCTGCCCCCGCAACTCACAACAGTGGCGTCGCCAACCAACACCCCAGTGCGACAACCGCCCCCGCGGGTTCTGCAGCTGCAACAAATACCACCAACACGTCACTCCCTCACCCCCAGGATCACCCACGGACACCCGCGACAAACCCGACTCCTTCAATTTAACTGCAACGGACTCCAGAGCAAGATCGAGGAGATAGTTGCACTTATGAATCGGGAACGTGTATCGATAGCTGCGGTCCAAGAAACCAAGCTGAACAGCCGCTCAGATCTTCTGAGTTGTGCAGGTTTCAACGTTTTACGTAAAGATCGCGAGCGAGATGGTGGTGGTGGCCTAGCCTTCATATTGCACAACACCGTGCAGTATCGTTTAATCGAAGAAGACATCGACCCCAGGGATACTACCCTAGAATGTCAGGGCATAGCTATCCGGTCAGGCGATGTCGAGCTCGAAATATTTAATATATACATCACCCCAGTTACATGTTGCCCTACAGGATATCACCCGAATATAGGTGCGCTACTTCGTGGTGAAAACCGTATGGTACTAGGCGACTTTAACGCGCACCACGATCTTTGGCATTCCTGCCTGTCAAATGATCGTAGGGGGATGGAGCTGGCGGAACAGATTGACGATTCGACATTCTGCACAATGAATGACGAAGCCCCCACCAGAGTTATGGGCACCTGTAATAGCTCGCCGGATATTACCATTGCTAGCGGTGGCCTGATAAACAGCATAACCTGGCGACCTATGCTAACTCTTGCATCAGACCATCTGCCCATAATTATCTCGATCGAGAAGCCTCCCGATTTCGTTTCTGTGGGCAACCGTACCTTCATTAACTTCAAAAAAGCTAATTGGGTCGGCTTCACAGAATTCACTGAGAGCACCTTCAACGCTCTACCCATTCCTACGGACGTATGCGTTGGCGAACGTCAATTCCGCAAGGTGATCGCAGCAGCTACTGCTCGCTTCATCCCGGCTGGAAGAATAGCGGAAATCCGCCCCAATTTCCCAGCCGAAGCAGCTGTCTTAGCTAATGAGCGCGACACCTTACGCCATGCCGATCCCGGGGATCCCCGAATAAGGGATCTCAATTTGGAGATTCGGCGAGTGGTAAATCAACATAAGCGGACGAAATGGATAGAGCACCTGAAGTCCTGTAACCTCTCCACCGGTGTGAGTAAGCTTTGGGCTACTGTCAAAGCTTTGTCTAATCCGAAGAGACATGACGACCGAGTTGAAGTTCAATTCAATGGTCATGCCTCTTCGGACCCGAAGAAGTGCGCGAGCTATTTTAGCCGGCAGTTTACACTGCACCCTTCGGTAGACAAAGCTAAGAGATGTGTTAACCGGCGGCTGCGCAAAATGCCAAACAACTGCGCGCCACTTACTTTCACCGGCGAGGAGGTTCAGAGTGTCATCACAAAAGCTAAATCATCCAAATCCATTGGCCCTGATGGAATCAACATGCTAATGCTAAAGCATCTAGGCTCGGCGGGAGTAGGTTATCTCACCAGTGTCCTCAACTTGTCACTAACCACCCTTCAAATACCCGATGTGTGGAAAATCGGAAGGGTGGTGCCACTACTGAAACCTGGGAAACCCGCCAACAAAGGGGAATCTTATCGCCCGATAACTCTCCTCTCCCCAGTAGTGAAGACACTTGAGGCCCTGCTACTCCCGACTTTCACTCACCACCTGAGCCTAGCCAGCCACCAGCATGGATTCCGAAAAGTGCACAGCACCACCACAGCACTTAGCGTCATAAACACCCAGATAGTTCGTGGCCTCAACCAGAAGCCACCCTGTGAGAGAACGATCCTCGTAGCGTTGGACTTGTCAAAAGCCTTTGACACAGTCAACCACACAACGCTATTGCAGGACATAGAAAAAACAACGCTTCCTCCAGGGTTAAAGAGGTGGACCATGAACTACCTGAGTGGTCGCCAGTCATCCGTACTATTTCGAGGCGAAACATCTAAACTGAGAAGAATTAAACAGGGGGCTCCGCAGGGTGGTGCCCTCTCCCCACTACTGTTTAACTTCTATATCTCGAAACTCCCACAACCACCAGAGGGGGTCTCCATAACCTCGTACGCTGATGACTGCACGATATTGACGTCGGGCAATGGAATCGATGGCATGTGTTCGAAAGTGAACAGCTACCTCTCCGACCTTTCTCGTTTCCTCACTGCACGGAATCTCCAACTTTCCCCTACCAAATCCACAGCGACTATATTTACAAACTGGACGAAGGAGTATAGACTTGAGCTTGATATTGCAGTCGATGGCGTCAAAATTCCGACTGTCAACAACCCTAAAATTTTAGGCGTAACTTTTGATAGTCTATGCTCCTTCACTCCTCATACGACCGCGATTATTGCCAAAGTACAGAGCCGCAACAAGATCCTCAAGTCGCTAGCCGGCAGCACATGGGGAAAAGACAAAGAAACGTTGTTGGCAACTTACAAGGCAATCGGCCGGCCGGTCCTCAACTACGCAGCACCGATATGGTCGCCTGGATGCAGTGGCACGCAGATGAGGAAACTACAGACCTGCCAGAACACAGCACTCCGGACTACGACGGGATGTCTCTTGATGTCTCCCATCGAACACCTCCATAGTGAGACGCGCATGCTTCCTGTAAAGGAGCATAATGAACTTCTCTCCAGGCAGTTCCTGCTGGGGTGTTTCCGTAGGAATCACCCTTGCAGCCATCTGCTTGGAGCGGAGCCGCCTCCTAGGAGCATCAAGAGGTCATTCCTCGACTACGTCGACGACGTCGTACAGTACGCCGACCGAACTTCGGACGCTACAGACTTCAGACAGGTACTGACCGCCATTCACAGTGGAGCCATTAACACCTTCACCGACTCCCTTCCCGTGAATGGCGTTCTTGGAGTCAAAGCACCACCTATTGCAGATGAAGAGCTTCAGTTGCCGCGAGAAACGCGAGTGACCCTAGCGCAACTTCGTTCTGGGTATTGTAGCAGGTTAAACTCCTACTTATCCAGAATCGACCCCGACATATCCAATATATGTCCTGCATGCAACGAGTCTCCGCATGACACTGGCCACCTCTTTGCATGCCCCACAAACCCAACTCATCTAACACCTTCCTCCCTTTGGTCCGACCCCGTCGAAACAGCGCGTTTCCTGGGCCTACCGTTAGATGACCTCGACGACAACACAGATGACCCTTACCACCCTAACGGGGATTAGCATATCCGTTAAAACAACAACAACAACAAAATGTTTTCGTCGTTTCCACGACAGTCGGGTCTACGTAAGTGGAACAGATCAGGACTTTTATTCGGCCAAACAGTGTCAAATTGGCAGAATCTGCCACTACAACAACAACAACGACGTTTTAACGTCGACTTAGTTGCGATCGCAATAGCAATATAAAATCACAGTGATTTAAAAATAGCAATCACTGAAATCACAGATATCGAAAAATCACCATATCGCTCATCTCTAGTTTGTAGGCGAAGCTGCTACAGCGGCAAGGGGTGACAATCGGAGGCCATTACTTTACTTATGCCATAGAAATTCTATTGCTACGAATATGGAAATGACAACGAAATAATGCAAATATGCATATTTCTAAAGGTCAAAAGGAATTTATTCATTCAAATCACCACTCAGAAGTCGTTTTATCCGTTGTAAGCGAACGATTTTCGAAGAAATATCATTTCTAATATGCCACAAGACAAAATTAGAAATGAACTTTTTAAACCTCACGCTGTCAGATAAAACGATATACCTCGTCATCGCTGGTCGATTTCCAAAAATGGAAATGAAGACACACAGAAATGATTCTGTGAAGTATAGTGTTAATTTTTCAACGGCCAACGCAGAGTATTTCAACCAAAAGATACGCAAAATAGTTGAGAATTCGCAGAAATGAAAGACAAAAGAAAGAAAAAGGAGTATAACCTGAATCTATCGCAACCTTTTCCGGTGTCGTATAAGAAGTATAACTTCAAAAAATACCCGACATTGACAAAAGTATGTTCAATAATGTACAACAGGTCCGAATAAAATTACTCAATCCATATTTAAGAAAAATATCGCCAAAAAAATTATTATTATTATATTCAAGACCAAAATACGAGTATAACGGACTTTTTCTTTACTTTTAGGAAGTACTATTTTTTTTACTCTTGAAACATGTTGCTTCAAATCACATATCTCGAAACTCGATCGGTCGATTTTGACTATTTTAGTACGTCGCATTCTTTTCAAGTTCCTTTATAACAGTGCAAAAATGGGCAAAATCGGACTGCAACCCCGCTTACTTCCCATATAACACAATTTTAAAATCCATTTGATTATTGCACTTTCCAGAACACAACAAATCAAGAAAAAATTAATATAGCGGAATAAAATTGTGCCTAATAATTCTTTTTAACTATGGCACCTTATGACGAAAAATTATCAAAAGTCCAACCAAAATTGTTCAAGTCCCTAGGTACCGAATATGTCAAATAATATCAGTCAATGTATGAGATATATAATTGACATTCAGAAAGGAAAGGATTCCTGACAATAGTGATTCTGTGTATAAGAAATGAATTGTTTCGATCCAATACTTCCCTGAGCACCCATATACGCAATATAAAGGTTTTCCAACTTCCGGGTGACTTTATACTGCATATATCGACTAATATTTGAGTTATATCAATGAAAATTCCAGAACGTATATTACTCATAGCAGTGTATATTTATGCCTAAATTGATACAATTGGGTGAAAACTTGACCTACCCCCCATGTAAAAATTACACTGGTTAACAAAAATCTACTTGTTTTTTGTAACATGAACAGATCAAAGTGTTTATTATGTAAAAATTGCCACAAATGCAGAAAATAACTACAGATTTCTTCTATCACGTATATTTTTTTTGGCTTCACTGATTCTTGCAAATTTTTGTGTCAGAAAACCCTTCTTCAATTTGTGCTCATTGCCTTAACAAAATTCTTCATTAAACCCAATATAATATGAAAAGATGGTAGTAATACGTTTTTGGGATCAACTAGAGGTTCACTGGTAACGTTTTTTTGTCCCGGAGTGAGTGCCTGACGTACTGGCCACTGCTCGGAGTGATCATGTGAATTTGCTGAATAGCCAGAAGTTACACGAAGGTAAATCAGGCGAATGCGGTGTTTGGGGCACGATATTAGTTCAAAATGTGGCGAAATGATCACGAATAACCAATGCAGTATGAGATGGTGCATTATCGCACTTTGTTCAATAAATTTAGACATAGTAAAAATCAAAGAATTCACATTTAGAGCCTCACAAAACGGCGCGTATCTCAAATACATACTAATGAATATTTTAACGTGACCATTTAGCATAGATGACACTAACAGTACTAGCAACGAACAGAAAAAAATGCACCGATTCTAAAAACAAGCGAAGTATAAATTAATTCAAATTAATTCACCTTTCTATATGATCACAGTAGTATTGTAAAATATAAAACTGCAGGTTACAAAATATCTGTGGGTGATAGAAAAAATCTGTTTTCAGATTTGACTTCAGGGTATCAAACTGCATTCGAAATACCTAAGAATTTTCATGTCTCAAATTATTAGGCTGTTCACGATAAGGTGGTTATCGGGTTATGTGGTTATGTGATTATGTGATTAAGTAAACAACAACAAAATGCGGTAAGACAAAATAACCAACTTTGACCAACCTAGGCCCTTGTTTACAGATTATGTGGTTGTTTGCTTATTTCCAGTGTTAGAAAGCCGTTAGAATTTAACTAAATGGCAGCACAAAAAGTAAATAAAACTAAGCGAAAATGGCATTTCCATTTAGATTTTCTTATTGGAAACTCTGCTTTAACAGATGTTTTTTGTTTACAATCAGCAAATTTCCAACTCAACAAAATGGAGTTGGAGCAAAATGAAAGAATGAGAAAATTGGAAATAGAAATGAAATATAAAAATAATAATAATAATAATAAAATATAATAACTAATAAACAAATAAATAATTTTCAGTTACTTGTTATTAAAACAAAAATATGAATTTTTATTCAAAAATTAAATTGTATAGTGCTTGTCTTTTTAGTTCAACAATAGCATCTCCATCATATGGGAATTCATGGGCTTCGACACTTTGCCTTTCTTGTCTTTTTTTTTTATCCGCATTTGTTTCAAACTACAAAACTTTTCTTTAAGAATCCCGAAACAATTTTCGACTCTTAACACGATACTGGCTATGTACTTTGTTGCAATCTACTCTTCTAAATAAGCTAGTTGTGTTTCTTCCAATATGAGATTTCCTAAACACTTTAGAATTGTGGTAGCTTCCGGGATTGCCCACTTCTGCATGTCATATGCGTAACTAATGGTCACATACGACTGTAAATTTTATACAAAGAATTTTTTAAACACGTAAAATTCGGATTCAATAAAGTCCATTTCATGAATAGCAGAACTTACTTTAAATTCGATTATTTTGCTTTTTAAACTTTGTTTAGGCATTTTATAACTAGGAACTTCATTTAACTAGAATTGTAAACAATGAACAGCTGTTTGTGTAAAAATAAGCAAATAACCATACATAGGATGTTCACGGAGCATAGAGGTTATTTTTAATCTAATAATCACATAATCCGATAACCACCTAACCGTGAACAGCCTATATGTGCTATGTTTTCTGATTGTATGTTAGGTACCTCAATGAAACCCAGAGAACATTTTTTAGTATGTGGCATAATAATTATTTATAGATAAAATAGTGTATAGAGTATATTGTCACCTAAAGCGCGCAATACACTACACTAGCATGCTGGCGCAATCACCTGATGGTGCCAACAAGCTTAAAACGTACATTACACCAGCTTGTTGGTGCAATATTCCTTTTTTTAATTTTTCTTACACATGGAAAGGAATTATTATTGCTATTATCTTGAAAAGAAAACGAAAAAAATGAAAGAAAAGGCGTATTTGGATTAAGGATTGGTTAATATTCTGCATTCTTAATTCTCCACAGGCACGGCATTGACTCATTTAGACCAATAAATTCTCACAAAATAGTTTTTCCTTTGAATTCATATGTATCTGCGATGTTCACTAATTGAATGTGGTAAATTCAGAATACATTACACCAATCAGAAAAATATCAAAATCGTTTTGGTGTTGCTCCAGCAGATGGTACAATCACACCACAAGTACATACACGATGAATAAGCTGGCACCATCAGGTGATTGCGTCAGCCTGCTGGTGTAGTGTATTGGACGCTTAAAATGCAAAATAATGTATCATCAAAAATTCAAAATTGAGTTTTTTAACACAAACAAATAAAAACAAATAGAAATTGTAATTCTTAATTTTTCTAAATTTGTTTCATCAAAATCGGACAAGTGGTTCGCGAAAAAACATCAAGATAAGGAAAAAATTTAAAAGGTCATAAAAAAAACTGACACATACGAACGCCAAACCCTTTGAGGGTTTTACTATACTGACCTAGTACCATTACATTGACTTGGAATTTCTCACCCCCCAGATTAGCTGTTGTACTGTGTAATCAATCAATACTATCTTCTATAAGAGTGTACGGCTGCTGGCGTATGCTGATTATATTGATATCATTGGCCTTAACAACCGCGCCGCTAGTTTTGCTTTCTCCAGAATGGATAAGCCAGCGAAGCAAATGGGTCTGGTGGTAAACGAGGGCAAGACAAAATATCTCCTGTCAACAACAAACAGTCGTCGCACTCTCGACTAGGCACCTTCGTCACTGTTGACAGTCATAACTTCGAAGTTTTAGATAACTTCATCTATTTTGGAACCAGCATCCACACCAAAAACAACGTCAACCTTGAAATCCAACACAGAATATCTCTTGCCAACAGGCGGTACTTCGGACTAAGTAGGCAATTGAGAAGTAAGGTTCTCTCTCGACGAACAAAAACAAAATTCTATTAGTCACTTATTATTCCCGTCCTGCTATATGGTGCAGAGGCATGACAACATCTCATGAGTCGACATTGCGAGCTTTCGGCGAATATCTCATTCGATGGTACGATGAGCTGTATGAGATATACGATGATATTGACATAGTTCAGCGAATTAAAAGACAGCGGCTACGCTGGCTAGGTCATGTCATCAGAATGGAAGAAAACATTCCAGCTCTGAAGGTATTCGACGCAGTACCCACTGCGAGAAGCAGAGGAAGAGGAAGACCTCCACTCCATTGAAAGGACCAGGTGAAAAAGGACCTGGTTTCGCTCGGTTCCTCCCAAACGCGGACAGTGAAGAAGGAACTGTTGAGTTGTTTCCACCTCAAAGTTCCGCCTTACTGCGTGGACGCAAAAATTTCAATTGCCCGTTAAAAGCCCCAAAACTAGGGAGAGGCCAACCTTACGAGGGTTCCGCTGTGGCCTAGCACCCATACCAGGCTTATCACAAGGATAGCGATGCTATTGGTAGCGAGGTTAGGCACTCTTTGAACACATTGTTAATGAGTTAAAGGCTAGTATTGCCGCTCTGCTATCTGGATGGATTTTCACTTCTCTGAAGGAGGCTGCACTCCGGAGCAGTAAATCTACTGCTACCTTAATAGCTGCAACCTCGGACTAGAAGACACTGCAATAGTCAGGAAGTCTGAAAATGGTGCTGATAGAGAGCTCCTTCCACCAACCTTTCCCCATCCTTGAAGAAGCTCACTGCCCTTCTCCTCCAACGGCTTCTTCCCACTCACAACTCCCTCACCGGTATAAGAGTAGAGAAGGAGCCGCCAGAATTCGGTTTAGCGACTCCATGATTCAAATGATCCGGTATGAAATCAAGGTGAGTGAGGATTTCCGAGTGTTTAGACCCGTGTTCTTTTAGGAATTCAGCAGCCTAATATTTTGCACCCGCAAAGTTTAAGGGGTTATATACCTTTTTTAATTTCAAAAAATCGAATTTTTTTTTATTGCTTTATCTTAAAAAACAACTCCTTGAGAACATTTTGTCAAATTTTCATAGAGATTCGAGCAGTAGAAAAAAAGTTACAGCACTTCTAACCGCGCGCCTCGTCGCGGCCCCAAACCCGAGCGGTTTCGCTTTAAACGTGAATATCTCGAATTGGTGTTTTGTTTGAAAAATGACTTTGCTGTGACATGGATTGGCGGGAAACTACTGAACCGATTTTCTTAAAATTTTTTTTAAATGTTCGTAATGAAAGTTTTCTGTGCTTGAACGATCGACTTTTTACGCACAAACTTTTTTTCGCCGAAATGATTTTTTTTAGTGAATTTCTAGTGACCAAAAAGTTCATTTTTTGCATAAAACATCCCGTGTGCACAAAAAGTAATCATAAAAACGTTCTTTCAATCACTAATGAAATTTGTTTACTCTTTTGGTTCCAGTTGACTTGTTCGACCTGGGGAATTGTCACCGCAAGGCTCTGCCAAAAAACGGTCTCTAAGGGAAACAGCCACCCCTTAAAAACTATTTGATATTTTTCCAAGAAATTTCGCACAAACATTGTTAATAAAGTGTACTATCAAAAAATAAAAACCTTCGTGTAATGAAATAATTGCTACATAGGTAAAAAAAATCCAAATTTTCCTTTTTTTCTTCGACAAAGAAGGTATATAACCCCTTAACGATAACCAAGAAGAAATGGCAACATCTGCAGAATCTAAAAACTTTGATTCCAGCAGACTGCCATTACTCTTATGATAATATATCTTTTGAATAATTAATTTTTGAATAAATAATAATTAAACATTATCTTCATTTTTTGACTTGAATGAAATATGAAAAACTTGCAATTGTTTTTATTTAAAATAAAAAATTTAAATTGATCATACGTTATTTGTTTAATAAATAAAATTTCTTTATTTTTTCTTTAGTTTTATCTAAAATATTCCTATAGTTTTATGATTCAGTTTTTGGCTTCTCCTGCAAACCTACGAAAAGTGATGTTACGTTATTTTCAGGTGACGATATGTATATGTATATAAAATTGCTTGGATTTCGATCTTCTGATTGACGTTTTACACCTTAAGGGGCTACATACGTCCAGAATTTTCAAAAAATTGATTTTTATTTTTTATAGTTTAGGCGTGTTTCTGTGTAAGTCGATTGTAAAAATTCCCCATAGATACAAAGTTATGGTAGAAAATCAGACCGCCCGACGAGAGTTTAATGCACACACGTAGCTGTCCTTCGTTTGAGGCACATGAAAGTTTAAACGCGTTTTTCTCGTACTTTCCCCGGCACGGTCTGCATGATAACTCATATAGTTTTCAACATTTTTTGATGTAATTTTTTTTAATATTGGAAAATGTTTTCTCTATAGTCTGTCGAGCCGGATTTTCGATATTTTTATTAAAAAATTTTATAAACATAATTAAAGTGTGACATTTATGACGTACAACGCATACTTTTTTTCTAAATTCTCTAAATTGGAAAATTTTTCGAAATTAAAAAATTCGGCTCGAAAGACTATAACTACAACTTCATTTTACAAGATTTTTTTTTTTTATTTTTACATATAGAAACGATGTTGAACGTTTACTTCTTTCAAGTGTCTTTATTCAACTCACTCTTTACAAAAATTCTTATTAGCTATAAGCTTAACTATTTTACAGTAATATTAATGAGTGTAAGAGAGAGTAGAGGTAATAATGTATGTTCGGGAATATGTTGTATGTATGTTTAGTGTGGGGGAGAACGTGTGGGTGTAGAGTTGGAGAAAGTATGTAAAGTGTGAGTGGGAGTAGTTTAAATAAGAGTAAGCATAGGTAATTAAATATAAGAGTAAGACTAAGTTAGAATCAAGAGTACGATTAGAATAAGTATAGGTAAAGTATATAGGGCTATTATGTAACTCCTCCACCCTTAAGTTATTTGTGTCCTCGCAAATATTTAGTTTGCAAGGTATTTAATTTATTTAGAGTTATTGAAAATTTTTAAATTTAAATTAAATGAAATTACAATAAAATTAGTTAACATTTTCATTGTTCAAATTATATTTTCGTTTAAATTGACTTTTGTAATATTTTATTTTTCTATTATTCGAAGAATCCACAACATAATTACCTTGGCGAAAATAATTTTCAAGTTTCTTATATTTAGGTTTAGTTTCCGCAATTTGCCTATTAAATACAATGTTTTCTATTTGATTTGGTTCAGCCTTTCTACTTTTATTCAGTTTATTTACCCTTTGAATTTTTTGTTGTTCAAACTCTTTACATAATTCATTTATCTCTTCTTTGTCAAAGTTTTTTATTATAAAATCAATTGGTCGCTTTGTTTGTGGTAGAATGAATTGTTCTATTATATGCGTTAAAAATTTCAAAAAGTTTGTCGTCCAAATCTTTCGTTTTATGGCTAGTGTCTGCTTCTAATACCCTTAGATGCTCATTAAGTGTACCGTGTAATCTTTCAATGTCAGAATTACCTGTCTTTAGGTACGGCGTAGTTACGTGAGACTCAATATTTTGTTCACTTAAAAATAATTTAACAGCGCTGTGTAATATACAACGATCGTTTATTGATTTTAAAGCTGCTATTATTGCAATCCAATTTCTATCATTTAATTTATGAAATGTTGCATACTTTGAGAATTTATCTATGGTGGTGAGATACATTTTATTCCTACAAGGGTACCAAATGTCTATATGGACTATGTCATTGAGGTGTGTAGGGGTTTCTGTAATTTGGTAGGGAAGTTTTAGGGGATTTCTGTCGTGCTTAGCTATAGTGCAAATTGAACAATTATTAATATAAAGTGTTATTGTTTTATAAAGCTTCGGGTAAAAGTATTTATTCTTTAACTCTAAAAATACTTCTTGTATGCCTCGGTGGTTATTTCGAAGATGCTCATTTTCAATGATAGTCAATATATCGTTTTTGTCAGTAATTTCATATTTCATATTTGATCGATACATTGTCAAAGACCTGTTACCGAATTTACGAACAAAAACACTTTGAAACGCGATAAAAAGATCATTTTCGCAATAGATACACATGATGCCTTTGTCTATTAATATACCTTGCATAATATTGCAAAGATCAGATTCCGGAGTAATTTCTACGTGATTTTGAATCTTTTTGTTTACAATTTTTACTACACATTTTTCTTTCTCTCCATAACTTAAGTATATTTGATTTTTGTAATAATTGATTGCTTTTTCTGTTATAAATATATAATCCAAGTTATCTTCAAATGCGCTATGTATTGTTGCCGCTGTTGACATAATGTCAACTCGTTCATCACTTTCTCTATTAACTTTGTTTTCTTCACGTAATTGGCTATTAAAAATATTTACATTTCCTAAATGTTTAACTTCATCTTTTACACAGTATCTACTTAGAACATCAGCGACTGTGTTATCTTTGCCTTTAATATGTGATATATCAAAGTCGTACTCATTAAGTAGGATTTTCCACCTTTGTAGTTTCATATTTGGTTCTCTAAAATTATGTAGCCAAACCAATGGTCGGTGGTCAGTCTGAATTAGAAATTTGCGACCGTACAGATATGTGCGAAAATGTTTCACTGAGCAGACAACAGCAAGGGCTTCTTTTTCTATGGTTGAGTAGCGAATTTCATGGTCAGACAACGTTCGAGACGCGTAGCAAATTGGGTGGCCTTGTTGGCTTAAAACTGACCCAATTGCGAATTGTGAAGCATCAGTTGTAAGGATGAACTTTTTATTAAAATCTGGGGCTTGTAACACTGGCTCACTAGTAATAAGTTTTTTTTTAACGTTTCAAATGAATTTAGGAATTCTTGGCTTCTATAATCCAATACAGCATTTTGCTTTAAAAGACGAACCATGGGGAATGCAACTTTCGCATAGTGTCGCATAAATTTGCGGTAATAACCGGTGATTCCTAAAAATCTTTTGATTTCCTTTATGTTTGAAGGTGGTTGCATTCTGTTTATTGCTTCAATTTTTGAGGGATCAGGTTTAATACCTTCACCTGTTACAAGGTGTCCTAAAAATTTTGTGGTCAATGCAGCAAAATGACATTTATATATTTGTATCTTTAAATTTGTATCTCGTAAAGTGCTAAATATTTTTTTAATGGACTCTATGTGTTCCTGAAAACTTGTGGAAAATATCAAAACATCATCTAGGTATACAACGCAAATTTTATTTATGTGATTTCTTAATACATGATTTATTAATCGTTGAAATGTTGCAGGGGCTGTTTTAAGGCCAAATGGCATACGATTAAATTCGTAATGGCCACTTGCAGTTGAAAAAGCTGCCTTAGCCCTATCGTCGGGGTGCACTTCAATCTGGTGGTATCCCTTAGCAAGATCAATTGTGCTGAAATAACAGCATTTTCCCAACTTATCAAATCAATCTTCTATATTTGGAAGTGGGAACTTGTCGTCTACTGTTTGTTCATTTAGTTTTCTGTAGTCAATTACAATTCGCCATTTTTGTTTACCACTGTTATCTGGTTTTTTGAGCACAACCCATAATGGGGAATTGTAAGGATTACAACTCGAAGATATAACATTTTGCGTTAGCATTTCCTGTATTTGCCTGTCCACTTCTGCCCGATGTACGACAGGGTACCTATACAGTTTACTATATATAGGAGTGTCAGTTTTTGTATTAATTCGATGACGAATTTCACTACTGAAAGATAAGTTTTCACCATCTTTATAAAAAATATCTTTAAATTTATTTACAACAGTCTTTAAAACTTCTTGATCTTTAGAATTTAAATGATTAGGAAACATACTAAGTGACGAATGTTCTACTATTTCTTTTTCTTCATTAATAAATATTTCCAAATGTTTATTTTTTTGATAATCATCTACTGTTAATTCTTCTTCTTCGCAAAAATAAATTGGTAATGTTGCATCTTTTGTTATTAAAACTCTATTCTCGTAGTCGATTTTACAACTCAAATTAAGCAATATATTGTCGCCTATTAGACCATCAAAGTAGTTATGAAATTTAAATTCTAGGAAATTAACATTAAAATTTGGTATATGAAATTCTTTAAACAATGGAAATCTATACTGTACGTCTGTAGTAACAGTTCGATTTATAACTTTTAAAGTAATAGAACGTGATTTTATTCTCCATTTGGGATTACAAATATTTGGGTTTATGATACTAAATTCTGCACCTGTATCTATTATGAACTTAAGTTGCGATTAGTTCTGTATGTTTGGTTGCTGTAGTTGCTATTAAAACTGGGTTGAGTAGAAGAGTTTAGTGTTGCACTGTTTGAGTTATTTTGTCGTTGACTGTTATTAATGTTATTGTTGTTGTTCTGTTGTCTATGCTGTTGACTAAATGTATCGTTTGCTCTATTGCTCTAATTGAATAGCTGACTATTCTGTTGATTAACATAATTGCTCATATTAGCTTCTCTGTTATAATTATTATGTTGCCTATGAGAAGATAAATTCATGTTATTAACATTATGTTCACAGTTATTCTTTCTATGAGCTGTTTGGTGATGTTTATAGTTCCAGTAACCATTTGATTTTATAATTTCATATGCGTCTTTTAAAGTTTTTGGATTCCTGCTTACAATAATGCTTTTGACAGGCTCGGGTAACCATATTTAAATGAGTTTAAAGAAATCCTAGCATTGCTTTCACTATTTATACTAGAAGAGCTATTGCCACAAAAAGTTGATGCGTTATTTAACCGACATAATAAAGTATTAAGGGAATTATAAAAACTTGTAGAAGTACATCTACAAATTCTAATTTTATCAATAAGTTCATCGACTGAATTCTTTTCGCCATGATTATCTATAAGGACTTTTCTAATTTCTGGCCATGAAAGTGGATTTCCATTAATTAAAATGGATCTTCTAGCACTTCCAATAATTTTATCTTTAATCTGGCCAACTAACAGAATTTTATATTCTTCATCAGTAAAACTGTCTAACATTGGACACATGTAAGCTATACGCTGTACAAAATTTAATAGTGCATCTCTGTTTCCGTCATATGGAGGAATGCTATTTATGTTGGTGGAAATGAGCTTAAACTTTACGTTAATGTTTAAACTATCCATATTTGCTAAACTAAATTAAATAAAATGCCAAATAAATGGATAAATTTTACTTTTTTAAAACTACGAGCGTTAACGTGTATGTACATAAAGGTGTGTTTGTATTGCTCTTAATGCAAATTATATACGAGTACATACGTATCCATATGCACCTACAGTTGTCCACAAAAAAATAGGAGTGGCCACATGAGAAAAACGAATTGTTATTTTTCATTAACAAAAATGTTTGTTTTTTTCAAAATTTTTGCACAATGTAATTTGTTAAAGATCTATTAATATTTCCAGATTTCATTTATTTCAATTAAGTATAAGCAAAATTTTATATCGCAGCTTATATCAAGTAAACTAAAAAACTAGTTCCACAAAAAAATAGGAGTATTTTATAAAATACGTGACCGTTCTATATTTTTAATATAAAATGCTTCCAAAGTTTCACAAAATGTTAAAATAATTAATTTTCCGTTGAATAACCTCGATTTTTTTAACACAGCATCACATCTCCGAGGCATGGAGTCTATGATATCCTGGCAACGCTTTATTGGTATTCCTTTGGAAGTCTCTTCCACTACTTGTCATAAATCTCTCGAATTGATTGGTTTCTCTTCAGCTACTTTCTTCTTGATATATGTCCACAGGTTTTCAATGGGGTTGAGGTCAGGAGACTAAGCAGATCACCACATAACCTCAACTCCGTTGACCCTAAACCATTTTTTTGCGGACTTGCTATTATGTTTAGAGTCATTATCCCGTTGATATACCCATATCAATGGCATATTCCATGAGGCATGTGTTAACTTTACCTCATATAATATTTTGACATATACCCTTTGGTCATTGATGGCTTCAATTAAGTGAATTGGACCAACACCACAATGGGAAAAACGACCACGTACCATGATTTGGCATCGTTATGTATAACGGTTTTTGTGGTAAACCGGGGATTATATTCTGAGTTAGGGGGACGTCGGACAAAGTTCCTAGAGCCTGTACTACCAAGTAACTCAACTTTGGATCCGTCTGACCACAATATGTTTCGCCATTTAGACGCGGGTCAGGAGCCATGCTCTTTTGCAAATTATATGCGGGCTTCCTTGTGTTTCTTTTTTAATGGGGGTCTTTTTCGTGGACTTCTGGCAAATAATTTGTTCTGCTCCAAACGCCTACGAACAGTTTCAGTATTAACTGACAAATTTAGTTCGTCATGGATGCTCCTGGCTGAAGCAAAAGGATTAATTTTGTAGTAGCGTACTATATTGCGATCGTCTGAAGTAGATGTTTTCCGCTTTTGTCTACGAGTTTCTTTTTTGTTTCTATAATTAAAGGCATTTGCTATCATTTGAGAAGAGCATTTTACGATTTTTTGGATCTCTTTATAAGTTTTTCCTAGTTTTCTCAATTTTTTTTATCGTTTTCCGCTTTTCCTCTGTATAATGATTTCCTTTACCCACAGGAAAAAAACACAATGATTAAATAAAATAATAACTAATTAAAATTGCTGCTAGATTATGGAACTATATCTACTTTTCTAGTTTTGTGAAAATTTTTTATGTTAAGGACAATTTTGAAAACGAAATATCTAACACTCCTATTTTTTTGTGGAAAGCAATAATAAGTGTCTCCGAGAACTAGCAAAGCAGAACTAGAATAGCAATCGTCACAATAAAAATTTGTTTTGTATTTTAATGCTAGTATCCCGTTATGTGTACCGTTATTGTTTCGTGTCATTTACATGTGATTTAAAAAAGTTATGCAACCAAACACATTTTTCAGATTGGCACTCCTATTATTTTGTGGACAACTGTATATGTATGTACATAAGTGTGACGAACTTTCTCTTGACTTCCAATTGCTTCTCCTTCCAAGATTTGCTGCAGCGTTGATGAAGGTGATGAATTCGGCCAAAGGTGACCTTGAGTTCTTGACGAGAGGGAAAAAAATGTGCTGTTCTCTTGTGCTCTAACTATACATCTCCATGCAAGCGTTGTACTGCTCTGATTTGTTTTTGCAGTTTCCTTTTTTCTTACTGCCTTCGTTGTCGTGTAATAACTTCAATACCTCTCTTGTTGTTCCTGCTTTTTATTCGTTGTTTTTTTATTGGTTAATTTTGATTTGGTTACTTTTTTTTCTGTTCTACCGTAAGCTCTCTTTGAGTGCCAGAAATTCGAAATTCGAATACTCGTAGAATGATTTCTCTCTAAAACGGATTATTTACTGTTTTTTGAAACGGTTTCTTGATTACAGTTTTTTTCTTTTCTTACAATTATATCGAAAAAAATTGTTTTTAATTTCTTTTGGATTTCGATATAACAAAAGTTCTTATTTAAACATTTTGTCGTTTTCATTACTTTTTATTTTTTTATTTTTTAAGTAATTTATTTTTCTTAAATTTTCTTTCCGAAAATATGTATGTTCTTCAGCTTTCCTCTTTTCGAGTCACGTTAATCACAATAAATTTGATTTTAAAACACGTGCTCTTTTCGAACGTTATGTCTTTATGTAATTAACTTTTTGTTTTAAATTTTTTTCCAAAACTTTTTATTTTAAATTTTGTTTAAAAACTTTTTATTTTAAATTTGCAGTGCGTGTGAGGTTCGCAATTGACTGCGCCAGAAACGATGTTGAACGTTTACTTTTTTCAAGTGTCTTTATTCAACTCACTCTTTACAAAAATTCTTATTAGCTATAAGCTTAACTATTTTACAGTAATATTAATGAGTGTAAGAGAGAGTAGAGGTAATAATGTATGTTCGGGAATATGTTGTATGTATGTTTAGTGTGGGGGAGAACGTGTGGGTGTAGAGTTGGAGAAAGTATGTAAAGTGTGAGTGGGAGTAGTTTAAATAAGAGTAAGCATAGGTAATTAAATATAAGAGTAAGACTAAGTTAGAATCAAGAGTACGATTAGAATAAGTATAGATAAAGTATATAGGGCTATTATGTAACTATATCCATCAACACAGAGAACGTACATTTATAGACATTTATAGAGAAGGTTCAAGGTGTGCCAATTGTCAAAATGTTCTTCATTTTGGAGGGGTTGAGTTTTCTATTAGCGGATTTCACCAATATTTAACATGAAGGGGTCGAAAATAGCATAATTGAGCATTTTCAGTGTTAAATGAGAAAAATAATGTTAATTTTAATGTTTAGAAATGTACGCTTACAGATTCGCGTATTTACAATGCACCAACGGCTATGGATATAATTTATGGATATTCTCCATATATTTGATAACAAACCTATGTATGTAAAGGGTGATTTTTTAAGAGCTTGATAACTTTTTTAAAAAAAAAAACGCATAAAATTTGCAAAATCTCATCGGTTCTTTATTTGAAACGTTAGATTGGTTCATGACATTTACTTTTTGAAGATAATTTCATTTAAATGTTGACCGCGGCTGCGTCTTAGGTGGTCCATTC
Source organism: Bactrocera dorsalis (assembly GCF_023373825.1). NCBI lineage: Eukaryota > Metazoa > Arthropoda > Insecta > Diptera > Tephritidae > Bactrocera > Bactrocera dorsalis. The sequence goes on along the minus strand of NC_064303.1, from coordinate 75,725,557 downwards.
GGAAAGTCCAATTTTGGGCAACTTTTTCGAGCATTTCGGCCGGAATAGCCCGAATTTCTTCGGAAATGTTGTCTTCCAAAGCTGGAATAGTTGCTGGCTTATTTCTGTAGACTTTAGACTTGACGTAGCCCCACAAAAAATAGTCTAAAGGCGTTAAATCGCATGATCTTGGTGGCCAACTTACGGGTCCATTTCTTGAGATGAATTGTTGTCCGAAGTTTTCCCTCAAAATGGCCATAGAATCGCGAGCTGTGTGGCATGTAGCGCCATCTTGTTGAAACCACATGTCAACCAAGTTCAGTTCTTCCATTTTTGGCAACAAAAAGTTTGTTAGCATCGAACGATAGCGATCGCCATTCACCGTAACGTTGCGTCCAACAGCATCTTTGAAAAAATACGGTCCAATGATTCCACCAGCGTACAAACCACACCAAACAGTGCATTTTTCGGGATGCATGGGCAGTTCTTGAACGGCTTCTGGTTGCTCTTCACCCCAAATGCGGCAATTTTGCTTATTTACGTAGCCATTCAACCAGAAATGAGCCTCATCGCTGAACAAAACACGCGCGCGAAACACATTTCGAACCGAACACTGATTTTGGTAATAAAATTCAATGATTTGCAAGCGTTGCTCGTTAGTAAGTCTATTCATGATGAAATGTCAAAGCATACTGAGCATCTTTCTCTTTGACACCATGTCTGAAATCCCACGTGATCTGTCAAATACTAATGCATGAAAATCCTAACCTCAAAAAAATCACCCGTTATATATGTGCAATTTGACCTATTTAATGATAAATTCCATTAAATCTGTGGGAATTTATAATAAAGTCATATTTTCATTATTACCTAAATAAATAAATATGTACATACATATGTACGAGTATACTATATTGGACCTTAAAGGTTTTGATAACATTTTGAAGACCAAGCCGACGCACATATTCGCATATGGATGCAATTATGTGTACATATAAACAGATTTTTAAAAACCATACCCGTAATGATAATTTTTTTTTGATAAAATTCCGTTTTGATAAAATCTTAAAAGATTATGTATATGCATATAATTATGTGTACATGTAAACAGATTTCAAAAAGCGTACGCATAAAGTTCACATATTCACATACATATGTATGTAATTTTGTGTTCATGTAAACAAATTTGAAAGAATCATTCGCATAATGTTTGTAAATTTGTCTACACACAGCGTAAATATGTATGTTTGTGTGTGAGCTTGCATACTTATCGACGCATATTTTTACAAGTCGCGATATTTCAGAACTACAAAATATTTTTTACATTCCCATTTTACATTACATGCCAATCCCAGTTATGTGCCACAATCAAAGATACAGATGTTTGTGGTTTGTAAAAATAAAAATATAATATGGCATATAAGCCAGTTTGCATACTTAAACGAGTGGTACTTAAAACAATAGTTTCTATGTATTAAAAAAAAAAAAGCCCGTGAGATGCAGCAAAATATAATATAGGCTGTTAAGAGTGATGAGGGAGGGATTTGATTTTCATTTAAGCGGAGTACTACTTAGCCGGGATTGACTGTACACATAAATCAGAGGAATATTGAATATTTTCTTGACTTGAAAATCGACAAATAAACTATGTTGGCAATTTTATTCTAGATATATATTTGCGGGGTTGTCACTTTTTCCTTCCATAAAAGTTTAGAAATATAATCAAATTTATGAATTTTAGCTTTTTCGTCGCGAAAAGACGCTTGTGGGCATGGCATCTTCGGGGAGATGTAATGGCGTCTGCTTTTATGAATGAATCGAATATGCTTTTTGAAAGTACGTTTGCGTTCATGAATGAAAATTTTGTTGTGTAATTTATTATAAATTTTGACGTCGGCAATTTGGCTGCCATGCGTACGCATATATTATTTGTGTGAGAATGTCATACGTACATATGTACATACATATTTATATTGCTGATAAATGATAATATCTTGATTTGAAATTGATTTGTACTTGCTTACGTATCTGTAGGATAGATGCGTATGAAAGTTTTAACTGATAAGAGGTGTGATTTCGAAATATTATTGTAATATATTATGTTTTTAGGATATTACGATAATATTTCATATACATGCATAAGAAATTATATTATATTATCAAAGATAAAAAATATTTAAAAAATTGCTTTTATTTGCACATTATTTACAAATATAGCTTGGAGAATTGCATAATTTAATAATAATGTTATCAATTTTGCATGAATTCACAAAAATTCGCAAAATCATATTCATATCAATTGTTATGATAGCACGTAAACGTATAAAAATATAAGCCAGAAGGCCAACAGGCATCTGTAACAGCAATGTATATTTCTGAGCATAATTTTCATTGAATTCTCTGCTCTGTTCACTCATTTCTGTTAAAGTTTCTCCTGCCGAGCCAAAAGTGGTGAAATCCACTAATAATGGCTCTTGACAGTTCACACGCTTGTCTCTATAAATATACGTTCTCTGATCAACATTTGAAGGATAAATGATGCAGACCGTGGAGCAACTTTTTTTCATTGTACTTTGGGTCACGTGATAATTTATGTACTAATTTTTGTAAAGAAAAATTAAAATAAATTTTTTTATAAACTTTAAGTACCAATAAACATTGTATAAAATTTCTTTGTATTTATTTCTATTGTTATCCCTTCTGAAAACAGTTTTTCTTTTAGCGCATTTTTGGTGCTGCTGGTCGTATGTAACCCCTTAAGGTATTTCCCTCGCTTTGGTTCTTGCAAGCTGCAAAAGTACAAGGTGTGCTCCAAAGTAAATAAACTTTTTGAATCTAGCGCCCCCTGGTGTCGACTAGTGCGTTAGAATCTGCTATCTTTATCGATTGTCCAGTGAGAATTTCATGACATTTCACCGACTGGAAGTGCAGTTATTGCGTTTTAAGTGTCAGTATGGTCATGTTATCGGTGCGAAAATGAGCCTCGAACAAAGAGCCAACATTAAATTTTGTTTTAAAATTGGTGAAACTTTTACCGAAACATTTCAATTGATGAAACAAGTTTATGGCGACGATTACCTATCCCGTAGCAGAGTGCACGAGTAGTTTCAACGTTTTCAAAGTGGTCGTGAGGACATAAATGACGATCAACATGTGGGCCAATCAAAATCCATGATCACCGGAAACTCCATCGAAACTGTGCGTGAATTCATCAAAAATCAGCCGAAATCGTCATTGAAGTTCATGGAAATGGAATTTAACATCTCTAAAACATGCATTTATCGCATTTTGACCGAACATTTGGGCTTACGAAAGGTGTGTGCACGGTTTGTTCCGCACAAATTGACTGATGACCAAAAATTGCTCAGAATCCAACATTCGAAGGACGTCATTAAAGAGGTCAAAAAGGACAAAAACTTCCTTTACAATATTGTGACAGGTGATGAAACGTGGTGTTTCCAATGTGATCACGAAACGAAACGCCAGAGTGCTGAATGGAAGGCACCAGACGAGCCCAAACCCAAAAAATCGCGCATGGGGAAGTCAAAAGTGAAGACAATGCTTATTTGTTTTTATGATTCCAAGGGTATTGTCCACAAAGAATTTGTTCCACCCGGCCGACGTGATCGGCCCGAATATCGTGAAGATGAAAGTTGGCGTTTGTTACACGATCGACGCTTGTGACCGATTATTTGACCAAAAATCACATTTTAACCATTAACCACTCCTCGTATGTACCTAATATGGCACCGTGCGACTTTTTCCTTTGGAAAAATGGATTTGCCCATGAATAACAAGATGTGTTACTTCATTCGCTTGGGGTACTAAACTAATGTTTATTTTTGGTCTTAGCGAAAGCGTAACATGCTTACACTTCTTTTCATTCATATTTATACGCCAGTTCGCTAGCCATTCTTGACAGAACTTAATTGCTCCGCCAATATTCTTGATGCTAAATTATGGCAATTGTTACGGCTCACTATAGCTGTGTCGTCCACAAAAGTTGAAGTTAATACATTGTTAGTTGTTGGAAGATCTGCAAATATCCCTGTGCTCAAATGTTTTCCTTATTTCGTTAGTAATTCTATTTACTTGCTCTATTGTGCCATGTTTTGCACGAAATCCGAATTGGTTGTATTGGTGGTATTGTATTATTTTCGTGGAGGAAAGGAGACATCTTTGATAGTAATACTTTTTCAAATATTTTAGAAAGCCAGAGTAGAAAACTGATTGGTCTGTATGAAGACCGCTGTGTTAAGTCTTTCACAGGTTTATCTATAAAGATAATCTGCGATTTTTTCCATGAAATTGGATAGTATCCGAAACTAAGTATTGCATTGAAGAGTAAAGAGAGCGCCTCTACAGCAATAATCGATAACTCAATTATTTGTGGGGTAATATTATCATCTCTCGGCGACTTTTTTGGTTTAAGTTCTTTTATGATGCCAATAATTTCAGAAGGTGAAGTCTTAAAAGACTCGAGCGATTCTTTAGCTGTGTTGGGTAAGATTAACAGCTTAAAGTTGTTCTTTAGCAAATTAGGTTGAAATACCTTTTCTAGGTGATTTGCAAAACAATAAGCCTTTCCCTCGTCACTCTAAGCCCAATTTCCACCCAAGTCTCGTATAGGCATATTGGAGTCAGTTGGTGGCTTCATAGACTTTTGGGCTTTCCAAAGGCAATTTTGCCTGTTTAAATTTGGACACAACTTTTTTTATATACATTTCGCTGTTGAATTCTTCCTCACGTTTAAGCGATTTTTTTTGTTTTACGTACAGCAGATTTACATTGAAGCTGAGTGGAAGGGGAGCGATTTATCTGCCATTCACGTCTTGCATACCTTTTTTCGTTTACAAGCTTCTTCTCCATTAGTGATTTTTCTGGGACCAAACGGCTTATAGTTTTTGTTTGGTGTTGCTAACAGTTTGATACAGCTATCGTCCTTTCGGATTAATTAGTCGTGAGCCCCAATACAATGCAAAATGTAATCTCTACCTGCTGAAATCTATGACCTAGCGTTCCAAAAAACTCTTTAAATTGGTGTCTGTAATTTTAAACCGAGGTGGGCAGTATATAGCAGAGAAGTTTAAGTCCCCGCAGCGATTTTTTTTATAGATATTGTTGTAGCTTGTAACTGCGCCGTGGCATGAGATTCTTATGCGTGGTGATTTAATCGTTTTTTAACCAACATTGCTGTTCCACCATGTGCCTTTCCATCTGGGGGATTTGTAACATATATTCTAAATATCGGTATAAAGAAATTGTTTTTATTCGTAAGAAGAGTTTCTGTCAAAATCATAATCTCAATATTATTTTAGTCAAGAAATCTAATAAGCTCCAATTGATGTTGGTTAACATCGTTAGCTTTTCAAATACAAATGTTCAATACACTCATTTTTTACTTTGAAAAGTTTGCAACATTATTTTTTATGATTTGATTATCTCTTGAATCATAAGTAATTTGCATTGTAGACATAAATTGTGTCATATAGTACATCATGTAAGGTTGAAAATCATAGTTTCAACGTTTCCATTTGGTTGGTTTTGGGGCAATTGCATTTGTGCAGTGTTGCCGTTGCCTTTCACCACAATTGCATAGCTCCCTTGTGTAGCATTATTTTTATTAGTACCCGGTTTTGAAACATGGATTTCAAAATTTTCGCTAGGAAGAATATTTATCATTTGATTACGACGTGCTTGAATGCGGACAGACAGTTTCTTTTTTAAGTCTTTATATACAGGGCAACCCCTATAGTTCGCAGTGTGATTACCCCCACAATTACTACATTTTTTTATTTAAATCCTTAAAAGTACATTCTGATGTGGGATGTAAATCACACCACGTAGACCCTACGTAGTTTAATACTAAAACCACCTTTTACCAATTCTTCTTTAACATCATTACAGTCTACCTTTATACCTTTTATGACAGCAACGATTAAAATAAAAGAATATGTATGGCTAAGAAGGTAACACTTTGAAAGTAAATATTTGAACGTCTTATAACCAATTCAGTTTATTCGATGGTTTTTTAGATCGCATGTCCCAAGTTTACACTATTTGCGTAGAGTCTAATTATCTTTGTATTTCTTTGCTATGTTTTTATACTCTTGCTACCTGTTGCTACAGAGTAAATGTAATAGTTTTGTTCACCTAACGGTTGTACGTATCACCTAAAATTAAGCGAGATACATATAGGGTTATGTATATACAAATGACCAGGAAGACGAGAAAATTTGAAATCCAGTCACCCGTCTGTCTGTCAGTCCATCCCTTCGTGCAAGCTGTAGCTTCAGTAAAAATTTAAATATCTTGATGAAATTTGATATGCGGGTTTCTGTACACAAAAAAAATACGAGTACGTAGATGGGCGTAATCGGACCACTGCCACGCTCACAAATCGCCACTAACCGAAAGCATATATAAAAAAAAGCCATAACCAAGCACTAAATTAAGATATAAAACTGTAATTTTGGCAGAGGGGATCGCTGTAGCAAGGTGCCCCTGGGCAAAAAAATTTTGAAAAAGTGGGAATGGCCCCGCCCTCTAATTAGTTTATTGTGCTCAAATATTATAAGAACTCCTACCGGCAGTGTGAAAATGGATAATGTCGGAAGATAAACCCGTTCATTCCCCTTATGACGGTACTGTTAAAACTAAAAACGCAATAAATCAATAACTAATTACACCAAAGACATTAAATTTTACCGATGAGCGGAGCACTGCTCACTATATGGTGAAATGTTATATCTCGGTACTCGACCTCGACTCGATAGTTGTTTCGATGAAATTTGGGCAAAATCAGACTACAATCACGTCTACTTCCCATGTAACACAATTTTAAATTCCATTTGATTATTTCACTTTCCAGTATACAAATCAAGAAATAATTAATATGGCGGGATAAATTGTTGCTCTTATAATTCCTTTAAAGTACGCCACCTCATGACCAAAAATTGTTCAATTGCAACCAAAACTGGTGCCCTAGGTAACGAATATGTGGTTCGGTTAATGTGTGAGATATACAATTGAAATTTATTCTATGTGCCAAATACGGGTTAAATCACTTTACCCCGTTACTTTGATGGGCAAATGCATTTTTCCGAAAAGGAAGAAGTCGCATTTTGCCATATCAGGTGAATAGTTTAAATGTGATTTTTGGTCAAATAATCGTCCTTCGAATGTAAAATTCTGAGCAATTTTGGTCGTCAGTCAATTTGTGTGGAACAAACCGTGCACACACCTTTTGTAAGCCTAATGCGATAAATCGATGCTTTGGAGATGTTAAATTCCATTTCCATGAATTCGAATGATGATTTCGGCTGATTTTTAATGAATTCACGCACCGTTTCTATGGAATTTCCGGTGATCACGGATTTTGATTGTAGCCCCTTCGATGAAACTTCATGAAATTCTCACTGGACAATCGATAAAGATAGCAGTTTCTAACGCACCAGTAGATGGCGCCACCAGGGGGCGCTAGATTCAAAAAGGTTTGTTTACTTTGGAAGGCACCTTGTACATATATAAAGATTTTCGAACTTCCAGGTGACTTTATGCCGCATATATCGGCCAATATTTAAATATATAATAAAAATGACAGAGCAGGTTTCACTCATAACAGTGTATCTTTCTGTCTAAAACAAATATTATGCCAAATTTGTCGGTGTATGACTTATATAGAGTATATGTACATATATATAAAATTGCTTAGGTCTGATTTTGATTTTTGCAAGTTGCAAGAGTATAAAATGTTCGGTTGCAGTCCTTAGTCCTTTCGTACTTGTTTTCTTTATTTTACATTTTGTAACCACCCATTTTGTTCTAATTGAGATCCATTACTGAAAAGGCTCGCTTTGAACACTAGTTACATATACGAGTACAGTAAGTCAAGTAAGAGCGTGGTCGACTTTACCGACAGTTAATGAAAGATTTCGCTCTAATTCTTGCGCGAGCCCATAGAGAGAAGCTTTGTCCTTGATGCATTGTCAACAAAGGTTCAGTTGTCGTTGATCTTTTGGAAGAGAATCACGTTAAACACAATTAGTGCTAAGTACGCATCGCGCTACGAGGCTGTGTTCCTTTGCATACACCCGAAAGGTCCCAAAATGTCGCAATCAGCAATATATGAGAAAGTCAAAGGCATTTGTACAGAAGTGGATACAGCGATATATGGTAGCTAAAAATATCGATGATTAGCAGAACGAAGTTCGATAGGAAAAGTGAACAAAAAAGATGAAAAAAGAATAGTGAGTCTGTTTTCGTGGAATCCTGCTTTAACACTGCGGCAAGGACAAGCAAAATTAATGGCAAAATGTTTAGATATATCCTACGAAACTATCTGAACCCTTCTTCATACTCATGATCTGAAATGGCGCAACACAATGAAGAAGCCTCTGTTGACTGAAAACTTGTGACAAAGCGACTCGCTTGGGCGCATGAGAATATTGATAGAGATTTTGAAAATGTCATTTTTACTGATGAATGTTCTATATGGGCACGTTCTGTTCTCATGCGAGCCTGGTCAACTTCCACCAATAGGCTTGTTCAGCGGACTGTAAAACATGGAATAAAGGTGCATGTTGTTGTTGTTTTAACGGTTAGCTAATCCCCGTTAGGATGGTAAGGGTTGTTTGTGTTGTCGTCGAGATCATCTAACGGTAGGCCCAAGAAACGTGTTGTTTCGACGGGGTCGGACCAAAGGGAAGAGGGTGTTAGATGGGTGGGGTTTGTGGGGCATGCAAAGAGGTGGCCAGTGTCATGCGGAGACTCGTTGCATGCAGGACATACATTAGGTATGTCGGGGTCGATTCTGGATAAGTAGGAGTTTAACCTGCTACAATATCCAGAACGAAGTTGCGCTAGGGTCACTCGCGTTTCTCGCTGCAACTGGAGCTCTTCGTCTGCAATAGGTGGTGGTTTGACTCCAAGAACGCCATTCACGGGAAGGGAGTCGGTGAAGGTGTTGATGGCTCCACTGTGAATGGCGGTCAGTGCCTGTCGAAAGTTAGTTGCGTCCGAAGTCTGGTCGGCGTACTGTGCAATGTCGTCGACATAGTCGAGGAATGACCTCTTGATGCTCCTGGGAGGCGGTTCCGCTCCAAGCAGATGGCTGCAGGGGTGATTCCTACGGAAACAACCAAGCAGGAACTGCCTGGAGAGGAGTTGATTATGCTCCTTTACAGGAAGCATGTGCGTCTCACTATGGAGGTGTTCAACGGGAGACATCAAGAGGCATCCCGTCGTGGTCCGGAGTGCTGTATTTTGACAGGTCTGAAGTTTCCTCATCTGCGTGCCACTGCATCCAGGCGACCATATCGGTGCTGCGTAGTTGAGGACCGGCCCGCCGATTGCCTTGTAAGTTGCCAACAACGTTTCTTTGTCTTTTCCCCATGTGCTGCCGGCTAGCGACTTGAGGATTTTGTTGCGGCTCTGTACCTTGGCGATAATCGCGGTTGTATGGGGAGAGAAGGAGCATAGACTATCGAAGGTTACGCCTAAAATCTTAGGGTTATTGACAGTCGGAATTTTGACGCCATCGACTGCAATATTAAGTTCAAGTCTATACTCCTTCGTCCAGTTTGTGAATATAGTCGCTGTGGATTTGGTGGGTGAAAGTTGGAGGTTTCGTGCAGTGAGGAAACGAGAAAGGTCGGAGAGGTAGCTGTTTACTTTCGAACACATGCCATCTATTCCATTGCCCGACGTCAATATCGTGCAGTCATCTGCGTACGAGGTTATGGAGACCCCCTCTGGTGGTTAAGGAAGTTTCGAGATATAGAAATTAAACAGTAACGGGGAGAGGACACCACCCTGCGGAACCCCCTGTTTAATTCTTCTAAGTTTGGATGTTTCACCTCGAAATAGTACGGATGACTGACGACCGTTCAGATAGTTCATGGTCCACCTCTTAAGCCCTGGAGGGAGAGTGGTTTTTTCAATGTCCTGCAGTAGCGTTGTGTGGTTGACCGTGTCAAAAGCTTTTGACAGGTTCAACGCTACGAGGATCGTTCTTTCGCAGGGTGGTTTCTGGTTGAGGCCACGAACTATCCGGGCGTTTATGACGCTAAGTGCTGTGGTGGTGCTGTACACTTTGCGGAAACCATGCTGGTGGCTGGCTAGGCTCAGGTGGTGAGTGAAGGTCGGGAGTAACAAGGCCTCAAGTGTCTTCACTACTGGGGAGAGGAGAGTTATCGGGCGATAAGATTCCCCTTTGTTGGCGGGTTTCAGTAGTGGGACCACTCTTCCGACTTTCCACACATCGGGTATTTGAAGAGTGGTGAGCGACAGGTTGAGGACCTTGGTGAGACATTTTACTCCCGTCGAGCCTAGATGCTTTAACATTAGCATGTTGATTCCGTCTGGGCCGATGGATCTGGAGGATTTTGCCTTGTTGATGACACCCGGAACCTCCTCATCGGTAAAAGTAAGTGGCGCGCAGTTGTTTGGCATTTTGCGCAGCCGTCGGTTAACACATCTCTTGGCCTTGTCTACCGAAGGGTGCAGTGTAAACTGCCGGCTAAAGTAGCTCGCGCACTTCTTCGGGTCCGAAGAGGCATGACCATAGAATTGAACTTCAACTCGGTCGTCATGTCTCTTCGGATTAGATAAAGCTTTGACAGTAGCCCAAAGCTTACTCACACCGGTGGAGAGGTTGCAGGACTTCAGGTGCTCTATCCATTTCGTCCGCTTATGTTGATTTACCATCCGCCGAATCTCCAAATTGAGATCCCTTATTCGGGGATCGGCATGGCGTAAGGTGTCGCGCTCATTAGCTAAAACAGCTGCTTCGGCTGGGAAATTGGGGCGGATTTCCGCTATTCTTCCAGCCGGGATGAAGCGAGCGGTAGCTGCTGTGATCACCTTGCGGAATTGACGCTTGCCAACGCATACATCCGTAGGAATGGGTAGAGCGTTGAAGGTGCTCTCGGTAAATTCTGTGAAGCCGACCCAATTAGCTTTTTTAAAGTTAATGAAGGTACGGTTGTCCACAGAAACGAAATCAGGAGGCTTCTCGATCGAGATAATTATGGGCAGATGGTCTGATGCGAGAGTTAGCATAGGTCGCCAGGTTATGCTATTTATCAGACCACCACTAGCAATGGTAATATCGGGCGAGTTATTACAGGTGCCCATAACTCTGGTGGGGGCTTCGACATTCATTGTGCAGAATGTCGAATCGTCAATCTGTCCCGCCAGCTCCATCCCCCTACGATCATTTGACAGGCAGGAATGCCAAAGATCGTGGTGCGCGTTAAAGTCGCCTAGTACCATACGGTTTTCACCACGAAGTAGCGCACCTATATTCGGGTGATATTCTGTAGGGCAACATGTAACTGGGGGGATGTATATATTAAATATTTCGAGATCGCCTGACCGGATAGCTATGCCCTGACATTCTAGGGTAGTATCCCTGGGGTCGATGTCTTCTTCGATTAAACGATACTGCACGGTGTTGTGCAATATGAAGGCTAGGCCACCACCACTATCTCGCTCGCGATCTTTACGAATAACGTTGAAACCTGCACAGCACTTCCCACGACAGCCGGTTCTACGCACCGGAATTGACTCGGATTTTATCCGACCAAGGGCTGTTATTTCGGCGATCTAACCCCGTTTGGATCGGTGAGTATTAATTTGTGTTTGTCGTCATTGGAGCAACGCCTTGCAGCAGAGTTGAATAGAATGAATAGTTAATTGAGGTTATGCACCGCGACCTAGGGTCTATTGTGCCCTCTCCTATATCACATGACCTCCCAGAGACCCAGCAGCCTGAATAGTTCCAGTATTTTGCCGGGCGCCAGTGAGGTTATGTGATCCCTGCTGATATAGATGGAATCCAGGGCCTTGAGCCTTTTTCCACAGATTGCTGTGCAATCCAGGATTAAGTGTGCTGGTGTTTCCTGCTCCAAGTCGCAGAACCGGCAGTTAGCACAGGAGACCATGCCCATGTTGGACAGGTGCTTCCTGAGCTTGCAGTGTCCCGTGTAGACAGCGACGAGGAGGCGGAATTTCTCACGGGGGAGGTTCATTAGCTCTTTGAACCTGGAGAGGCTGTATCCACCTAGTAGCAGCTTGGCGTGACGCATACCTGCTGCCTGTCGCCAGTGTTGCTCCCTCACCTCTCTCTCCTCCGTGCGAAGCAGCTCCTTAAGAGTGTGGGGTCCTACCGCTATGTGCGGCTCTGGTCCCAACATCTTAGACGCTGCCGCCTTGCGTGCCAACTCGTCGGCCTTCTCATTTCCTTCTACTCCCTTGTGCCCTGGTACCCAAATTAGGTGCACCCGGTTGCACAAGGACAGGCGGTTTAGCCTTTCTGTGCATTCCTCAACTAAAAGCGATTTGGTCTCGAATGATGAGATCGCCTTTAGAGCCGCCTGACTATCGCTGAGGATAGCTATGCGCTGGTTGCGATAGTTGCGGCTGAGGTTGACTTCGGCGCACTGACTGATAGCAAAAACTTCAGCCTGGAAGATGCTTGGGAAGCATCCCATAGGTATGGATAGCTTAGTATGCGGACCCGCAATACCTGCCCCAATTCCTTCCGGTGTTTTTGAGCCATCAGTGTACCACTGAATGGTACTGTCTTCCAGCAGTTTTTCCAGAGTGGAATCGTTCCACTCCGTCTTGCTGCCTAAGGTTACTTTGAAGTTCTTCTTGAAGTTTATTTTCTTCGTTGTGCTGTCTCTTGGAAGGAGGGCCAGCGGTGTGCTTTCCGCTAGTGCGTCCATCTGTTTAGAGGACATTATTTTCCCTCTTCCACAGCCTTCTGCTGACATTAGCAGCATGGTGTGTTTTGCTGCTAACTTGATCACCTGATGCAGCGGTGTGAGCTCTAGTATGACTTCCAGTGCCACCGTAGGGCATGTGCGCATTGCCCCCGAAGCACAGACACATGCAAGTCTCTGCAGCTTTGATAGTCTCTGAATCACAGAAGACTGTGCTGCTTTGTGGGCCCAAGCCACCGCTCCATAGGTGATGATGGGCCTTACTATCATGGTATACAGCCATCTAATGATATATGGCTTGCAACCCCATGATCTGCCGGCCAGGCGTCTGCATATCATAATTGCTCTGGTTGCTTTGGACATCGTTAAGTCCAAATGCCTGCTCCATCTTAACGTTGAGTCTAAGGTGAGGCCAAGGAATTTGACCTCCCTTGACATTTCCACTTCTGTGCCTCCAATTGTTAGGGGCCTCAGGCCCGGAAGAGATCTCCGCCTAGTGAATGGGATCACGGTGGTCTTTGTTGGGTTGATGTTTAGCCCTACCGTGATGCACCATCCTTTCGCCAGATTCAGGCCCCTTTGGACAATGTCACAGAGAGTGTTCTCAAATCTGCCTCTCGCCATTATGACAATGTCGTCCGCATATCCCTGACAGCGGATTCCATTGCTGGTGAGAAGCTCAAGTAGTTCGTCCACTATTAGGCTCCAAAGCAGAGGAGACAGCACACCACCTTGTGGGCAGCCCCTCGTGGTGCCAAGACGAATCTTGCTGTCTCCTATTGTTGTTTCCGCAACCCTCGTGCGCAGAAGGGCTTCAATCCATCTGCGTATCGGGGGGTTGACGTTCCTTCTCTCGAGTGCCCTGATCACGCTAACGTGTGACGCATTATCAAAGGCACCCTCAATGTCAAGGAAGGCGCAGATCGCAACTTCGCCATTATCCAGCGAATCCTGCAGTTCAGATGTGAGTTGGTACAGAGCAGTGTTTGTAGATCTGCCCGTTCTGTACGCATGTTGTCTGGCATGCAGGGGTGCGATCCTTAGCGCCTCCGATCTAATATGATTGTCTATAACTTTTTCCATCCCTTTCAACATAAAGGATGTGAGACTTATAGGCCGGAACGATTTCGCTAGTGAATAGTCTCTCCTCCCTATCTTGGGGATGAAAATTACTTTTGCAGTTCTCCATAGCTCAGGGATATACGACAACGCCAGGCTGTCCCTCATCAGCCCTAACAGGTGTGGTAGGAGAATATCCATACCCTGCTGCAACAGGGCCGGGAAGACGCCGTCCACTCCCGGTGACTTGTAGCTTGCAAAGGAGGCCAGTGCCCACCTGACCGAATCTGCAGTGAAAAGCTTCCTTGCAGTCAGCCAGTCTGAGCGATCCGGCATACGTGTGACCGAGGTTGGAATTTGGTTCACTGGAACTGTCTCCGGGAAGTGCGTTTGTAGGAGAATTTCTGCCCTTTCCCCCGCGCTCGTCGTATATGTCCCGTCTTGTCTCTTTATGGACGATACTGTGTCCGTCTTACCCTTCGACAACGCCTTGTGCAGTCGAGCTGCCTCTGGGGTCGAGGAGACGCTGTCACAGAATCTCCTGAAACTGTTCAACTTGGCAGACCTAATCTCCTTGTTGTAGGCTGTTAGGTGCCGTTTGTATTCTTCCCAGGCCCCTGTGCGCTTGGCTCTATTGAACAGCCTGCGCACCTTAAGTCTGAGGGCCGAGAGTCTACTGGACCACCAGGGGCAGCTAAGTTTACTGGTGGTCGCTTTTAGTGGACAGGCGCAATGATAGGCGTCCACAATGGACTGGTTTATGGCACTCAGTCTGCTCTCCAGTCCATCTGTGGTCGACCTGCCATCCGTCTGCCCCTCCACATTTATGCTTATATTGTTACTTAAGGTTTCTACGAAAATACCCCAGTTCGTATTACGCGGGGTACGAATCGGAGGTCGGTCCCCGACACTCACCCCCAGAACGAAACGAATGATCCGGTGATCCGACATTGAGGGCTCTGTTGATACCCGCCACTGTGAGATCAACCCGGTCATGCTGTCGTTGCTTAGGGTGATGTCTAGGACCTCACTGCGAACACTGGTTACGAAAGTTGGCTCACACCCTACGTTCTCTATACTAATGCTATTACTAAGTATGAACTCAAGAAGTGACTCATCCCTCACGTTGCAGTCCGTACTACCCCATTCCGTATGGTGCGCATTGGCATCGCATCCTAGGGTCAGGGGAAGATTGTTGGCCCTGCAATACTCCACCAAACTGAGTATCGATGGGGGGGGTGCCGTAGCTGTCTCACCCGGGAAGTACGCGGACGCCATGACAAAGTCCGACCCCTCCTTGTCCTTCACCTGCACAGCCACCAGATCTTGCGTTAGAAACTCTGAAATACAGAAAAAGTCTATATCGGCTCTAACGACTACACAGGAACGGGGTCTCTCGCTAGAGAGATCCCAGATTACCTTGCTATTACTCGTGTTGAGGCCTCTTACCTCTCCTCTGAAAACCCAGGGCTCCTGGATTAGAAGGATGCTCAGGTTATCCGAGATGAACCTCTTCACGATGACTGCCGAGGCCGCCGATGCGTGATGTAGGTTCACCTGAGCCACTTCCATGCCGGTTCTGGAGCTTATAGGACCGGTTCGGTGAGAGACAGGTCTTCGTCCACAACCTCTTCCTCGACCTGCATCTCCAGCCCCTCCAGAAGCTCCTGGGTTGATGGCAGCGTGCCTCCTTGCTCGATGGGGGGCTCCTTGCTGCTTTCTACACCCGCGGCGGTGGTCTCACACCGTAGCACCCTGGATTGACGACGTGGTCTTGGGCCTCCATGGCCTCATAATTATTTTTCCGAAGCGGAAATTTAGCCGGAATCCCCTCTGCCGGATATACTTGTAGGATTCGTCGTCAATCGTTATATTGAGGTTCCACCCGGAACCCTCAATTTTACTAGCTACGACCTTCCACGCCGAGGTACTTAAACCTTCATTCTGGTTATTTACCAGATTGAGCGCGGTGTCGTAGCCTTTGTCTGCGCTTCTCGGGAAGAACGCCACCATGCTGTACAGTTGAGGGATCTCGTCGCCCCTTCTTACGCACAGGGCCGGACCCTTCCAACCTTCCAGCTTTGGTGTGATCTCTTGAAGCCAAGTGGCCGACTTCTCCTCCTGGCAGTCAACCAGCAGCATGCCGCCCTTGAAAAATATGCCGTTGAAGGCTCCGGTGAAGCCTTTGCCGACACATAGGGCATCCACGATGCAGTCCTGGAGAGCCGTTAATTGTTCGGACCCCAGGGCCTCCGCCGGGTAGTTGCGGGGCAGCACAGCCATCCGAATGCTGCTCACAGCCTCTGCATATTTGCGGCTTGCATTTCTTACCGGCTGCTGGTTGGGGTTGGAGCGCTTTCCACTGGCCTCCTGTGGCTTGTCCTCTCTTACCCTCTTTGGTCTGGGTGGCTCCTGAGGTGTGATTTGGCCGCTCTTCCTCTTCTCAATTCTAGGTGCCTCCTGGGGTGCCGGCTTTGCTTCGCTCCTTCCCTCAAGCGAGGCAGCGTGAGCTCGGCGACGCCTACGATTTCTGCGTCTCATTGCCGCCGAACCACCGTTGGCACCTGTGCGCTGTGCGTTGTTGGCAGAGGGATTGTTCCCACTGCTCCTACTCAGAGCCCGCTTTTCAGCTGACTCTGGTGTCATGCCGTCCTCCAGGAACCTAAGGTACCACTTAAGAGTGGCTCCGCTCATTCCTGCTCTGCGAGGATCGCCATGACCTCCTGGCTGTCCTTGCTCCGGGGTACGTGGAATGTTCCCTCGTTGCCGTCTCCGTTTGCGTTCACCCCTAGATTCCACTTTCGTGAAACCACCCTCCTCTTTGCCGTCGATCCTGCTCAAGGGGGTTGCGGGGGCAGCATTTGCGCGATTTACCGTGGTCCTAGTGGACTCACTACGCTGTGTACCGCTGCAAGAGGGCGCCTCGTCATCATCGCGTGCGTGCTCCTCAAAGAGTGCTCGCTCATCAGGCGACAGGGCATCCAGGAACCTATACTTCTTTCTAGTTCCTGGGCCACTCTTGCTTGCGGTACTACTGTTGCCGCTGCTTCTGCTCGTTGCTCCGATTTTCGTTGTTGTTGTTGTTGTCGATTCGGTTGTTGCCGTTGTTGTTGCCTTAGTTGTTGCCGTTGTTTGTTTGGTTGTTTCTTGGTTTTGTTGTTGTTGAATCATCTTAGTCGTACGACCGTTCGGCCCGTGTTGTAGGCCTCCCGGTCTAATCTTGGAAAGGGGAATCCGAAGAGTCCGCTGCGCCAGAGCCCCTTGACGCAGTAAGGCCACCGTTACTTCCCAAGGCGGCCCGGTGCGGCTTCTGCCATCCCACAGGGGAGATGCTAAGCAGCATCATCCCTGGCGGATGGGAGATGCCGTGCTGTGCTGCGGTTTAAGCCCCTGCACCACGACAAGGTGCCTACCATTCGCAGAGGTGCAGCAGAGTTGCTCCGTATCCTCCTGACCCGTGCTGGCATTGAGTCCAACCCGGGCCCGGAGGAATTTTTCTGCTGCGTCTGCGCAAAAAGGCTCCATCCAAACTCCACCTCGGTCAGGTGTAATACATGCAATGGATGGAGCCATCTTAAGACCTGTTCAGGCCTTAAGACCCGCAGGGAGTGGACCACGCGTTACGTGGCCCCATGTTGCCTGCGCAATACTGCGATACAAGCCTCTACGGCTGTGCAATCTGCACATAGTTCGCGCGCCGCGCCGCCACTCAATGAGAGTGGCCAACTGAGGACCTCTACGGTCAGGAGCTCAATCAGGCAACATAGCGCCCACACTGCCGTCCCCCCCCCCCCCCCCCCCAACCTTCATCCCGCTCCAATCCTCGTGCGAGTACCAATCAGCAACTCTTGGTTCCTCGCACAGTCTGTTCCGTGTGTCAGACCGTCATACGTCGGAATGTCACATCAGTCAAGTGCAATTCCTGCGCTGGCTGGTGTCACTTCCCGACGTGTTCCGGCCTGCACACCACACGTGAGTGGAGTGAATCCTACGTTGCCCCATGCTGCAGGAGTCTGCCCCCGCAACTCACGACAGTGGCGTCGCCATCCAACACTCCAGTGCGACAACCGCCCCTGCGGGTTCTGCAGCTGCAACAAATACCACCAACACGTCACTCCCTCACCCCCAGGATCACCACGGACACCCGCGACAAACCCGACTCCTTCAATTTAACTGCAACGGACTCCAGAGCAAGATCGAGGAGATAGTTGCACTTATAAATCGGGAACGTGTATCGATAGCTGCGGTCCAAGAATAAAGGTGCATCTTTGGGGCTGCTTCTCAAAGCAGGTATTCGGCACTTTGTACCTCTTTACTGACAACCTAAATGCCGAGAAAATGATAAAAATCATTTCATTTCGTATTTGGTTCTCCGTCGTAATGTTGGCGCTGTTGAATGCTTTTTGCATTGTCCTCTAATTCGTATTTAGACAAGTTAGGAGGACAATGCAGAGATGTGTTCATTTGGTATGAACAGTATTCAATAATTTTTGAGACGTCTCAACGTCGAACTTTTTTTGAGTCATGTTCAACAATACAATTCGACATTTCAAATGACTACTTTTGGTGCTACAAAAATTATTATACTATTGCAACCTGTTGCTGCTGGTAGTAAAAAAGTTGTTGCCAAATTTGATTGAAGCTACAATCTTAACAGCTAAATTAAAAGGGGAAGTTTTTTAATGCCGCCTAGCCCTATGATTCCAACTGATATGCCATTTCAATTCACACGAATACAAGTAAGTTTTAAATTAGCTAGCTATTAATAAAATATCTGTTTATTTGAATAAATGAATTTGGTGTTAAAGTAATGAACGGGGGTTCCCCCATTACAACAATAACTTTTTTATTTGTTCAATTCACAACCTGTCGTAAAGCATCGTAAAATCGTAAAATTATAAATTTTTACACTTGTTTTTTTTTTATAATTTTACGATTTTACCATGCTTTACGACAGGTTGTGAATTGAACAATTGTATATTTTTAAGTTTTTGAGTACATTTTTTTGTTCTGCTTATAAAAACTTCTTCAATAGAAACATTGAAAACTTTTCTTTGTAAAAAGGTTAATTTCATGGCTATCGACCGCGTGTCACTAAGGAAGCCGCTTTCATCTGTTGAGCCCAATTTGCTTCAAGCGCGTTGTCAGAAGATAACCAGTTGACCGACGGTAGAAATAATTTGCAGTTTTCTAAGGAGATTTCTGCGCATGCGCTCCGGGAACAGTTTTAGTTGATTCCAAACACGTAAGGACACTTCTCTTAACGGAATCAACTGTAGAAGTTTTGGTAAACGATAAATAGTGTGGTTAATCAAAATATTAATTTTTTTGATAAGTTCATAAATTTCATTTACCACACATTTTTAAGATACAGCCATGCGATTTTCCTTAGCTCGCCACTCCATTGTTAATAAGTGAAAGCAAATCAGTTCAGTGGTTTATTATATATGAGTAGACACTATGGCAAGACTAAAAGTAGTGATTTCCGTTTCTCTGATTGAGATTTTGCTGGCATGCCCACATACCGATAAAATAAGTTGATTTTAATATACAGTACTTGTCCAATAAATTACGAACGAGAGCAAAAAAACAAAAATATATATAAATATATATGGCGACAAAATATTGAATATGATTCAATACAAAAATATAATAATTTAAGTTTAATGTATATAGCATATAAAAAATAATTTTTTTCTAAAATTAGCCAAATATTTATGTTTTTATTAATGATTAAAGTTAGAACTATTTTTTACTTCGTTCGTAATTTATTGGACAAGTACTGTAAATATTTCGGACATGAAGGAAAATATTGAAACGAAGTGTTTCTAAGACCTATGAATGGATATTTGTTACGCAACATTTATGAAAGTTTCCATTGGAATAATGTATGACAAATGGTCTCCAAACAAGTGAAGTGTTTTTGAGGTGTTTTTATTAACAATTCAATTTCAAGAATGTAATTCTGGATATGGTCTGGTACTGAACACATAATCCATAGGCCATTTGAATATTAATAAAAATAAAATTACTTTATTATTCTTCCCGACTTTAAGTAATTGCTTGTATTACTTATTGCAATCTAAGTTTAACAGCTCTGGATGTGACAATCTACTCTACAATGATATAATAACTAATATTTTCCCTGTTTCATAATTTTATTGTGATTATATCAGTATGAAATTTCGTTTAGAAACCTCATTTGCTGTCAACACAATTGGAAATGTACAAAGAGAGACTTCTCCTACTAGTCATATAAAATGTGCGACATCTTCGTTAACAATTGGATCAGTAAAAAATAGCAATGGTAAGTATGGTTGATATTATAATATGTAATATCATAGCAACGATAATCATTTGTTCTTTGTTTCTAGGTACAACTAATACCTCAGCTTCAGGAGATTCAAATACGAATGACCACAATGTTTCCGTGGGAATTTCGGCCATGACTAATTTGCATTTTACTCGTGGTAATACAAATTCCAACCCTTCATTTGCTGGTGGGGGTGGAATAAATAACAATAACAACATTAGTGAGGAGAAAATTGGAACACGACGTAGTGTTCGGACAAACGCGGGTATACATAAAAATGTTTATGGGCGCTCAAATACTTCAGTTGTGACATCAACGACGATGTCTGTCCAAAATACAGATCAAGCAAAAGCTATATTATCGAAAACAGTCGGTGTACATGGAAGTGAAAATATGGGTTTCGTTGAAGCTCGAAGGAAAACGAGAAGTGCAGGTATAGTTTCAGTTTATTAAAGAGTTTTAGATTGCAAGATATTCACATAAATAACTTTATAAACTAATTTTAAGCTATTTTAGATCTGAATGTTCACAACTGTGAACTAATAATGAAAACAAAAATTCCTATTAGTATTTGAACACACATATTAGACATATCTACCTTTCCTGCAAAAATAGCGTAAGTGCCAAAAATCAAATTTAGAATGGTTGTTTTTTATAATTTTGTTGTAAAGTATAGTGTATATTGATTGTCGGATTTCATTAAAATTCGAAATAAAGTATATTTAAGATGTTATATACACCTAATTCTAATCGTAGTTCCAAAAAAAACCGTGTAAAAAAGATATTGATCGTTCCCCTAAATTTGAGCTATTTACAATTGCTTTGACCAGTAAAGTTGTTTAAATACACAAAAAGGGAATTCCTCTAAATTTGTGATATGAACATATTTCGCAAAATTTCAATCTGACAAAATGTAAGTCCAAAAAATTTCGAATTTTGCTAAATGGTATAAAATCGTGTAAAAAACTAAAAAAGGAGTAAGGAAGGGCTAAGCTTGGGTGTAACCGAAAATTGTATACTTTTGCAACTCGCAAGAATCAAAGTTTAAGCGCTAGTAAAACTTTATATTAATAAATTTTGGGAAAGAATTCACAATTCATTATTCGAAGGAATTGTGAGTACATTACAATCAAATTTGGAATATTCGTGACTTATTTAAAGCCCATAGACTTATATCGGTATTCTGCTTGAGACGATTGTCTCATGTCTCTAATTGTCACAATCTTCATTTAGTGACTCTGTTAGTCAGGAGTCTAATTTTTGGTATTCTGGCAGACACAGTATACTACTATACAGTATACTACTGCCAGAATACCAAAATGAGACACTTGACTAACAGGGTCATTAAATTACTATTGTGACAATTAGAGACATGAGACAATCGTCTCAAGCAGAATACCGATATTAGTTTTATTGTTATATTTTAGTTCGTGTTCTCTAAAATTATATTAAAAATATCTTCAAATGAGATGTGTGTTATAAGTGATATTAATTCGGTCGAATAGGTTAAATTTAGTACACGTAAATCACTTTATTTAAAAATAAAATGTGTCCATTTATTTTCAATAATATTTGGACAAATTGAACGGTTTACGAGGGCTGCTATATATATTTCTGGCCTAATAATGAAAATAGGAATATTTATATTGAGACACGACGAAAATCGTTGACCACGCATTATTTTCTTGACGTGTGGAAATAAAAAGAAGTCATTGGGTGCCAAGTCAGGGCTGTACGGCGGATGACCAATCAATTCGACATTTTGGCCGGTCAAAAATTTTTTTAATTCCCTGTAAATAAAACAATTCACGATTAAATGACAAAACGTTCTGAGTGATGTTATGCTAAAAAATGTCAAAATTTCCAATGGAAATGCCTAGGCCAGAAATATATATAGCAGCCCTCGTAAAACGGATATATTGGGGGAAGGGAATGATTCGATTATAAATTTTGAAGCAATCTTATAACTTGCTGGAATAATGAAAAAAAATTGGTCCGATTTTATCTATTTTTGCCAATATTACATACTATTAATATGCCACACACTAATAAAATGATCCATTAAGGTACCTCACATACCATCACCAATCATATGGAGTAAACTAACCAGGATTTTATATGTTTATTATATGGGGGCTAGGCCACGTTTTCGCCCATTTTATCCATTTCAGGCACAAAGATACTCACTAGTTGGTCGATATATGCTATATAAAGACACCTGAAAGTTTGAAAATCGTTGTGTTAGGTATATGGGGACTCAGAAAAGTATTGACTCGATTCAATCCATTTTTAATTTTATATCCCATAAGTCAACTATGTGTATAAACTGGGGTCCACATATTCGGTACTTAAGGGTTTGAAAAGTTTTGGTTGGACTTGGACAAATTTTGGTCAAAAGGTGGCATACTCTAAAGGAAGTTTTATTTCGTTATTTGGCTATTGTAGCTTTAATAGTCTAGGAGATATGCACCTATAGATTTAGGTCGTGGCTACCTCTACTCTTTCAAGATCTTCAGCCCACATGTGCTCTTGTGCTCCGTAATCCTTTGTGCCAAATAACAGTTCTAAATCGTATTTTAGTGCTTATTTTTGACACTTTATAGTTTTCCTTTAATTGCGTTTCGTGGGCGTGGCAGTGGTCCACTACTCCTTACTTTTTAACAAGAAAGATGTGTACCGAGATTCATAAATTTTTTTCAAGTTACAACTTGCACGCACGGACGGACAGCAGACAGTCACCCAGATTTCAACTCGTCTCGTCGTTCTGATCATTTATACATACATAACCCAGTATCTACATATATCGCTTAGTTTTAGGTGATACATACAACAATTAGGTAAACAAAACTGTTAAACTCTAGCAAAATGTTGCAAAAATATAAAAATTATTTTTCAAACGGTATAAAAACCGAATTCGAAAAACTACTATTTGTAGCTAACGCTATTTGTGCGGGTTGCCGCAATATAATTGTTAAGGCTATGATATTCACAATGGAATTTTTTGGAATATTTTTTGGTCACAGTTTAAATCATTGTATTTTTTGTTTCATCCTCTTAAATAACCACACACACCGACACAGACCTCTTAGCGCATTAGTCGCAAATTTTGCCTTCAGTTTTGTTGATTAGTGTTATTAGGTTGATATCTCAGCATTATATTAACTTTTATTGGAATTTGTGGTTGGTAATTATCAACATACTTGTAAGTGTATAAAAACATAAAATCCTCAAAATGTCGCTTACGTTATTTTTGCGGGACTGGCTGGATAGTTAAAATTAGCCGTGTGGTTTTCTTATAAAATTTTTATTTGTGTCGAAAAATAATCAAATTGTATTATTTTCAGACTATATAACTAACAATACTATTTTCTACCAATAAAATGCAATGAAACATACGTATCATAACTAAAAGCTCAACGAATAATATTATCTCATATATATTTAGGCATCCGTTTATTCCTTCAAAGTGAGTGTATTTCGAAATAACTTTTTCCGCAATTTAAAAATGTTTACGCAATACGCCGTTTCGTGCTTTAATTCTCAAATAAAAACAGCCAAAAAAAGAAATTATTTTTTTACTAATAGCTGACAATTTGAACTGCCGTTCTGTAAAGACTGTCACTCTGCCCTTGACGAAGCACCGAAATCAGCAGTAATTAAAGGGTGATTTTTTAAGAGCTTGATAACTTTTTTTAAAAAAAAACGCATAAAATTTGCAAAATCTCATCGGTTCTTTATTTGAAACGTTAGATTGGTTCATGACATTTACTTTTTGAAGATAATTTCATTTAAATGTTGACCGCGGCTGCGTCTTAGGTGGTCCATTCGGAAAGTCCAATTTTGGGCAACTTTTTCGAGCATTTCGGCCGGAATAGCCCGAATTTCTTCGGAAATGTTGTCTTCCAAAGCTGGAATAGTTGCTGGCTTATTTCTGTAGACTTTAGACTTGACGTAGCCCCACAAAAAATAGTCTAAAGGCGTTAAATCGCATGATCTTGGTGGCCAACTTACGGGTCCATTTCTTGAGATGAATTGTTGTCCGAAGTTTTCCCTCAAAATGGCCATAGAATCGCGAGCTGTGTGGCATGTAGCGCCATCTTGTTGAAACCACATGTCAACCAAGTTCAGTTCTTCCATTTTTGGCAACAAAAAGTTTGTTAGCATCGAACGATAGCGATCGCCATTCACCGTAACGTTGCGTCCAACAGCATCTTTGAAAAAATACGGTCCAATGATTCCACCAGCGTACAAACCACACCAAACAGTGCATTTTTCGGGATGCATGGGCAGTTCTTGAACGGCTTCTGGTTGCTCTTCACCCCAAATGCGGCAATTTTGCTTATTTACGTAGCCATTCAACCAGAAATGAGCCTCATCGCTGAACAAAATAAAGCGCGAAACACATTTCGAACCGAACACTGATTTTGGTAATAAAATTCAATGATTTGCAAGCGTTGCTCGTTAGTAAGTCTATTCATGATGAAATGTCAAAGCATACTGAGCATCTTTCTCTTTGGCACCATGTCTGAAATCCCACGTGATCTGTCAAATACTAATGCATGAAAATCCTAACCTCAAAAAAATCACCCGTTATTTACATACCTCATTACTTATAATTCATCTGTACTCACCTCTAAAAGATGGGTCATCATCGACTTCATCGAGTTGATAATTTTTTTAAATCTTATCTAATTTGCTATAATTGCAGTGGCCCCCAACTTTTTTGAGCTCGAATTAAATATATATACATACATAAATTAAAGAAGAAAACTTATCCCTATAAACTTAACCTTACTAACATACGAACAGTGTATAGTACTTACTAACTGTACTAACGTTATCTTTTAATTAAACATTAAAAAATATTTCACTAATTCTTTTTTTGTTGTATTTGTTACCATTAGGAGAAGGTTCTTATGTAAAAAAAATTACGAAAGTTGCCGGAAAACCCCTAAAAACAGTCCTTTCTTTTTCCCATACAAACGTTTTATTTTGTATATATGTGCATATGTAAGTAAAAATGAACGTTTGTTAGTAACGCTAAGACTCGAGAACGGCGAAACCAATCTTCATGAAATTTTCAGAAGTTGTTCGCTGTGGATGTGCAAAGGTTAAGAAATAAAAAAAAAACTTTTCATAAGAAAAAGTCGAAAAAT
Organism: Bactrocera dorsalis; assembly: GCF_023373825.1. Classification (NCBI taxonomy): domain Eukaryota; kingdom Metazoa; phylum Arthropoda; class Insecta; order Diptera; family Tephritidae; genus Bactrocera; species Bactrocera dorsalis. The sequence continues at coordinate 75,700,322 of NC_064303.1, read as the reverse complement.
TGGAAATTTCCAAAAATTGACTTTTTTCATACAATTCATTTTTCTTTTGTTTTTCAATATTTTGATTTGTAAATTATTATATGTATTTGAATCGTCCAATTTCGGTCGCTTGCTCTTTTGTTCCGGCTATTTAAAAAAAAAAATTTGAAAATTATTCAGTGAAAACTTTATGTGTCTTTCAAACGAAGTGATCAATTACAGAATGAAATTTGTTACGAAGCCACGAAGAGGTCCCTCTTATATCGGTCGGTGTTATTTTTGCCATCAACGCCAAGGCACGTGAACGAGTAGTCCCATGATGCGATGACATACGTGTGTAATTATTGATCGTGGTCAATCAGCAAGCGATCGTCACGTTGTCACAGCACGACTTTTCAAACAACAGTTACGATGTTCTTCTTTGGATGGTGGATAGTGGTTCCACCAGATCAAATTGATGAAATTATTTCTGCGGAAATTCCTGATCTAGAGAAAGATCCAGTATTAAACGAAGTGATGAAAACCAATATGGTTCATGGACCTTGCGGACACCACAATCCCACTTCGGTTTGTATGTCTAACAATAAATGCACGAAACACTATCCACTTGCTTTTGTTTCGGAATCGCAAACTGGAAATGATGGATATCCACTCTATCGTCGTAGCTCATCAGACGACCATACAACTTAGAGTAGTGAATATCGAAATTGACAACATATGGATCGTACTATATTTCCCAATGTTGTCTAATTCACATTCAAAACTCATATTAATGTTTAGCATTGCAGTTTGGTGTAATCTATAAAATACGTTTGTAAGTACGTCACCAAAGGAACCAATATGGCGGTTATTGGTCTTGAACGATACGGTCGATACGTGAACTGCAATAAAGCGCTTTGTAGGGTATTTACTTTTGCAATTCATGAACGTTTTTAGACTCTTGTGCGTCTCGCAGTTCATTTGGAGAATGGCTAAAGAGGGTTTTTCAACCTAAAGAATACAGTACAGCCAGCGGAAACACTTCCAATAACATTGACATTGACGAGTTTTTTCTCAACTTGCGTCAGTGATTCGTTTGCGAGAACATTGCTCTATTCGGAAATGCCTTGATATTATACATGGAATGCATCGTCGAAGAAATAGTTACGCAGAAAGCAAGGCTAACCAGTAGATTGACAACCAGGTGTGTTCTCAAGTAATTCCTTAGGACGAATTTACATAATTCTCCCGAAAAAGACGATTGCTAATACCTTTGGTTGCTATTGATAAATGTACGTGGTTCAATTTCATTTGAGTCATTGCTCACTGTGAATGGTAGACTGTGTGTAACTTTTTGAGAAGCATGCAAGCAATTACAATTGCTACATCGCATGCCACTGAAGTTCGCACACTTTTCGTTGTTGGAAAACCATCCTCTCTGTACATTTACGCTCCGGAAAAGAAACCAAAAAATGTTGTTTATCAAACTGCATTATATTGAAAAAAATTTAGAAAAAACGAAAATAAAAGATTTTTAACGTATGCGGGGTCAGCTAGTTGTAAATATTTCCCAACGCTTTTTTAGACTATAAACTCTGGTAGATAAAAAGTAAGATAACAAAGGATACCTAAGGAAATTTGAGAATTAAGTTAACAGTTTTGACACAGTTAAAAAGTGGTTTTCAAAATATTGTCTTTTGTTTATTATTTGAAAAATTAATTTACTTCATAAATTTGAACATCTTGCACAGTAGTTGCATTAATAAAAAAAGGATTTGAGAAAATAATAATTACAGGGTCGTACAACATATATAAGAATTGTGAATAATTAATATTATTATTAATTATACATAAAAATTTTTTGTTTTAACCATAAAATGTATAATATTATATAATGTCTAGAAAATCTTTACATCTTTGTAGTTTTAATGAATATGTAGAAGAATAATACTTAGTATTTGCAACTTTGGATAAAATTGTTCATCAGTATTGGTGTTCAAGACAATCACTCTCGCTGTCGGTACTGTAGGTAGTTTTATTCTAAAAATGAAGCTATCAATAGATTAGAAAGCTAAGCTTTTAGCTAAATTAGTGAAATTTACACGTGTAACATATCATCCATAAGCTGCATAAAAAAGATTTCTCTAACGAGTATGTAACTCAGAAAACCAGTGAGTATCCAGAATTGAAAAAAATTAAAAACATGTGTATTGCACCGAAAATTAAAAGAAATTTCAGGAAGTTACGATGGCAGCAATGAGTGACTTTCAAAAAAATAAACACATTGACATTAGAGTTTTTAAAATTTTAATTTTATCATAACATCATCTTTTAGAATAAATTTATTTTTTAAGTGATTTTATGGTGTACCATTTTCGTTTGCATAATTTTTTGATATAACTTAAATTATAAAAATTTTACCTATGTCCTCGAATATTTTGTATATATGTATTATATATCGGAACGATATTATTATTATTATACTTGCAACCTGTTGTTACAGAGTAATATAGTTTTGTTCACCTAACAATTGTACGTATTACCTAAAACTAATCGAGATAGATATAGGATTATATATAGTATACATAATAAATAATCAGGATGACAAGAAAAACTGAAATCCGCGTCACTATCTATCGTCCGTACGTTCGTGCAAGCTGTACATTGAGTAAAAATGAGATATCTTGATGAATCTTGGTATGCGGGCTCCTTAGTACAAAAAATTACGAGTTCGTAGATGGGCGTAATTGGACCACTGCCACGTTCACAAATCGCCAATAATTGAAAACCGATAAAATGCCTCTCTTCTTTCACTTTCCAATACGCAAATCACTAAGGAATTAATATAACGGGATAAAATTTCGCACTAATAATTTTTGTAAACTATGCCACCTTATGACCAAAAATTATCGAAATCCAAACAAAACTTTTCAAGTAACTAGGTACCGAATATGTGAACCCTAGTATCTATAGTTGACTTTTGGGCGAAAATATAGGTTAATGTGTGAGATATACAATTAAAATTCAAAGAAAATCTTTTCTTTACAATAGTTATTCTATGTACCAAATATGGGTTGAATCGGGCCATTACTTCCCTGAGCTCCCATATACCTAATATAAAGATTTTCGAACTTCCAGGTGACTTTATGCCGCATATATCGGCCAATATTTAAATCAATAATGAAAACTATAGAGCAAATTTTACTCATAACAGTGTATCTTTGTGTCTAAAATATTGTAGATACAATTGGGACCTTGACCTATCCTACATATAACTATTACCAGGATTTTCGTACATCCGGCTGATTTTGCTCTAAATGATTGGTTATTGTATGTGAGGTACATTAATGAAACCATGGAAATATTTTTTCAGTATGTGGTATGATAATAGCTAATAGATAAAATCGGGTCGATACTACCCCAATTATCACATACTGCATATAATGACTTTGGTTTTTCTAACAAATCTTATGCCGAATTTGTCGATCAGTGTACGAGTTATTTAGAGCATATGTGCAAGGTGCGTTCCAAAGTAAACAGGACTTAAAAAAAAAACAGAACAAATGGTTTTTTCGGTAGAATCAATTTATTTTATGCAAAATAGTCTCCTGCTTCGATACAGCTTTTTGCACGGTCGAACGAGTGTTTTAGCTCGTTGGCCGGTATGGCCGCCAGTATGCCGGTGCAAGCCTTTTGAATGGCCTCTACGTCTGCATAATGCTATCCTTTCATGGGCAAATGCATTTTTTAATTTAAATTAAAATGTGATGTTTGGTCAAATAATCGGTCACAGTGAAGTCTTTCGAATGTTGGGTTCTGAGCAATTTTTGGTCGTCAGTCAATTTGTGCGGAACAAACCGTGCACACACCTTTCGTAAGCCCAAATGTTCGGTCAAAATGCGATAAATGCATGTTTTGGAGATGTTAAATTCCATTTCCATGAACTTCAATGATGATTTCGGCTGATTTTTGATGAATTCACGCACCGTTTCTATGGAATTTCCGGTGATCACTGATTTTAATTGGCCCCCATGTTGGATTTACTGTGTGCCCAAAAAAGGTGACATTGTATTTATTTTGAAAATTCTTTATTTATTCTTTGAAATCAATTTCATCCCTTTCAAAGTAATCCCCTCACTTTCCGGGATGGCCTGCAGTTCCGTCTTCACTGCGGCTTGAATCTCCTCTATCGTATAAAAACGGTGTCCCCGGAGCGGTCTTTTGAGCTTGGGGAACAGCCAGAAGTCGCACGGCTCCAGATCAGGTGAATACAGTGGTTGCGGAACGATATGGGTTGAGTTTTTGGCGAAATGATCACGAATTACGAGGGCAGTATGGGATGGTGCATTATCGTGGTGTAAAAACCAAGAATTGTCTTTCCACAATTCCGGCCTTTTTAGGCGGATAGCGTTACGCAAACGACGCTTAACGTTCAAATAATATTCCTTGTTGACTGACCGGTTGAAAGGAAATCATAATGCACAACACCATGATAATCGAAGAAAACAGTCAACATGATATTGATTTTTAACCGACTTTGGCGCGATTTTTTTTTGGTCTCGGCTCTCTTTTGACACGATATTTGCTCGATTAATCGGTTGTTTCGGGGTCGTAAGCATAGATCCAAGCCTCATCGCCAGTTATAATGCATTTCATGACACCCTGGTAGTCGGAAAGCATCGTTTCACATATTTCAACGCGACGCCTGTTTTCCAACAAATTCAATGTTTTCGGCACCAGTCGAGATTTGACGCGTTTGAGGCCCAAAACATCCTTCAAAATTTTAAAACAAAATTTAATTTTCGCACTGATAACACAAACATACTGACACTTAAAACGCTATAACTTCCAATCGATGAAATGTCATGAAATTCTCACTGGACAATCTATAAAGATAGTGGATTCCAACGCACCAGTCAACAGGGGGCGCTAGACACGGTTTACTTTGGAAATCACCTTGTAATATCAGTAGTTGCGATCATCCGGCTGACTTTACTTTATTAATTTTCGTTCTTCTAACAAACATGTTTCTATCAGTATATGAGTTATATTTAGTATATGGATATATAAAATTGTTGAATGTCGATCCTCCGGTTGACGTTTTACACCTTAAAGTATTTCCCGGGCTTTGATTCTGGCAAGTTGCAAGAGTGTTAAATGTTCGGTTGCACCCGAACTTAGCTCTTCCGTACTTGTTATTGATGGATTTTAATAGAAACCTTCTTATGTTTGAATGAACTGAGGAGAAATCCGCTTTAGCATAGGTACTTTGCGCTGATGTGTAGAGGCAATGGATAGCAATTTACGTTCTGCAAACGAGTTGACTTCTGATTCATAACATCACAACTAAAAATAAGTTTGGTTTTTAGCAGTTTTTGTGAAAACAATATCGTTTTTAAAATAGTTACGTATGTTTTCTCAATAATGTTTCTAATTAATTACAAAATTTAAAAATTAAAAAGTGATTAAAATTCTAAAGTAAAACTTAACATTTTTCAGTTATTGGAGAGGCACAGCTAACTGAAGGACGAAGAAGACGAAACTCCCGCGATTATAAGTGACCATTGTCTTGCGCCTCGGCTACAAATTTAAATGTAGGCGACGATGGCGATATGGAACTAGGTGAATTTGGAGTTGAAGAACTCGAAAGCAAAAATTGCTCTTTATTGGCCGAGACGCAGGATGAATTCTCAATGTATGCTTTAGTTGATGACAGTAAGAAAAATGGTGACTTCAAAGATGAAAGTGACCGAAAAAATTCGTTTGTTACTGAAAATGCAGATACAAATCAATATTTAAGCGCTTTTAGTGTTAATAAGGAAATGGACTGTAAAAACTTACCGAAATCAATCTCGAGTACAGAGGTTATTGAAGAAATAGAAGATTTAGAATGCATGGGACGTGAACATATAATGTTTTATAATAGCAGATTGGATTCAGAAGTTGAAAACGACTTGCTCTCCGAAATTTCCCCTGTGAATCCATTAGATTGTAGTAGCTTTTCAGATTACAATGAGTTTAATTTGTGCTTGAACAATATACTAAACTTTGACGGGGATGAAGTTATTCATGAACTGTTATCACCAAGAGCAATAATTTCGGCAGATAATCTAGTCCGCTCAGGCGGAATAGGTTGTTCATCCAGTACAAAACCTTTAAGAAATATCAAAGATTCCACAGATGATTGGGGTCAGCGTCTTATTCGAAGAAGTCAGGATCAGCCAAATAATATTTTTGATATAATTCATTTGAGTGAAGACATGGACCCAAGCTCCTACCAAGCCGACCCTCAAGTACAACCACATACTATTGGGCTTGAGAGTAGACTACATAATGTAGCAAAAGGCTTGGAAAAAGATGAAAATGATCAAGAACGACCAATTACATAAAAAGTATTTGATAATTACAAGTGTCTCACTCATTGGCATAAACAAACAACGCAGTGGCAATAAAGTCGTTAAAAGTCATGTAAATATTTATTATTATTTATAACGATAATGTTATTTGAAGCTATTAAACTCGACTGTATGTATGTACGGACATTTAGAGTTGTAATTAAATTTTGAGTAATAAATTTAATTAAATTGCAGATACTACTAAAGGAAACAAAAAACAGGCAATCATTGAGGTAAACTGCAGTCAGTTTCAAAAATATCAAATCGGAGCCTTTTTATAATATGATGCATTTGAATTTATCAATAGAAATGAATTTGGTATTATTGGTAGTAGTATATCTAGTCAAGAGATTTAGAGAAAATAAATGCAAATGAAACGTAATTGAACAAAATTTAATTAATTAAAAAATAATTTTCTTATTTGTAAATATCTTTCTAGTATTGTACATAATTTACACCTGTCGAATTCGTTGATTATTTATTATTCCCCCTGTATTTTTTTTTTTAATTTTTTCCAAGCGTTCCCGGTCAACAATATATAATCAACTGCAAAGGAAATGACACATTTTACCACAGATTATATATATTTTTGAAGAATAAAAATTAAGACTCAATATTTCATTTTCAAATATTTCCATCTTCGTCGTTGTCAATTTTGCTAATACCAAAACTACTGTTTAATTTGTTTATATTTACTGATATCAAGAATATTATTAAAAGAATGTTAATAGAATTCTGATACTGATATCACGATCATTGTTAAAAAAATTTTAATAGAATTCTTTTAAAGGTATGGCGGGACAATGCTTTGTCAATAATGTGATGTCTTCTTTTTAAATATCAATGAAATACATGTATTTGAGATGTATCGTAAATAATTTTCCAAGTTGAAATACTTGGACAGTAATATTCACGCATATAGTATGTGCCCATGTTTTTTAGAAAGTTGTAAAATGAAATAGATATTTGTTTATTTGAACTTATTGTATACTTCGATTTTTTTTAACTTGTACGAGTTGTTGCTCATTAGTTTATTTGTTTTTTTTTTATGAAGTGAAAGACATTATAAAAACATTTCTTCTATCAAAAGTGTTTAATAAAATGTTTGCAATGTATTGTAAAATTTTAAAAAACTGTAATATTCGCATAATAAACCCGCATGTACATAAGTTATTATATATATACTTACTATATTATTTTATTATTGAAAGTAAGCCTAAAGTATCTATAAATTATTCATAATTTATTATTATGGAAGCGTTTTAATTTAACAAACCATAGTTTGTAGTGATTAATGAAAGGGTGAATTGTCAAACCAAGCGAAAATATAATGAAAAAAATATATATAAATATAAAGAATTAGTTCAAATGCAATATTATTAAAAGATAATTATTGTTTAATAAATAGACCTTCGAAACTGAGACTTAAATCTAATTAATATGATTATAATAATGCTATTTACATACACACATACCTACTTATGTAAAAATTGTAAATAAACAGAATGATGAAATCAATTAATAGTTTGTATGTATTCTTAAATATAAGTGTATGTGTTAGTATTTCCTTTGAGGCGGATGAAAACGGTGTAATAGGTTATATTGAAAATATCTGTATATACATATATAGTTATGTTAGGTATAGGTATAAGCGATAACTAAAATGTGCATTAATGATAAGTTTTTTCTTGAAATATTTATTATATTTATATTCGTAATAGTTGCGAAAAGATAACTGGAATGATAATTTAAGCACATAACATTGGATAAAGAAACAAATAACTTATATAAAATCAAAGTGTCTTAAAAGAAAATTTAGTATTAAGTCTATACACCATCTAATGAAATGTAAAAACTTAATATTCGATGGTAATTACGATATCATCTATAATGTTTACAAATTTAAAACAAAGATTAATATAGCTAATATAAAATTTACATTTACTTATATAAATGTGAAATAGTAAGTATGCGAAACAAATTATTTCATTTATAAGTGCGTACGCTACACTTTTTATTAATAACTCAAGAAAAAGTCTAATAAATATATTATTTAAAACTACATTTGTTTTAATTGAATATTTGTAGTGCGATATGGAAATGACGAATGGTTTTTGTTAACTTTCTGTCTAAAAATAAATAAAAAATTCCTTGTCAATCCATCCTTGCTCATATATACCTCCTATGTTAGAACTTATTGTTACGGCAAATAGCGCGAGTAAAGTACCGGTTAGGCAACCGTAGACCAAAATTACGCATGGCAGCCCGGCTTCTGATCGCGTGATCTAGATCATTCTACCAATGTTCATACAACTTTGTTTGTCTTTAGTAACTCACGAACGTTTCCACATAAAAAATTTGCCGAATTTAATTTTTGATTTGAAGTCGATCGGTTAATTTCTCGTTAAGTTGTGATGTTAGTAATTTTGAAAAATGTCGTTTAGAACGCTACTGTCTAAAAACTATTCAAGATACAACCTTGCTGATTTCACAGGATATTTTTGGAGACATAAACTATCGAAATAGTAAAAACAATTTTTGTTTTGAAATTGTCCCACTGGTATAGCCTCTTAAATTATCACAACAGCATATAAATACATCTATCATATTAATGTTATGTATCTGCACATGCTCATATGAATGTATGTGCACGTGTGAGCGGTCAGAAATTCAAATCATGATTTTATTACTTATCAATATATTACATGTACGAGCATTGATCTGCATGTTTATAGATTCTTGTATATACTTATATGTTCATATACAATATTTGTATACATTGCCGAACAAATAATGCACAAGCAAAAATTAAAGCATAGTTCTACAAAACCAACTATCGTCTCAAATAGCATAAGCATTACAAGTCAATGTGGCAGTAAAATTGGCGAAGCCCGAAAGTAGTACATCTTTCAACAAAAACATTTTCATTCATAAACGCATGCGCACATTCTACAAGCGACCTCGCTTCAATATCTCCCTGAGCATGCCTATAAGCGTCTTTTCGCGACGATGGCAAAATCTAAAAATCATAATTGAACAACTTTCTGATGTTCCTCTGGAAGAAAAACTGACAACCTCGCAAACTCCCAAAACACAGAAAAGAGTGATAAAACAGGCAACATAGTTCTCGTCGATTTAAAATATTTGTCAAAAAATATTTTGCAGTGACTCGCAAAAATCAGGGTGGAGCGGCAAGAAAAGCGGTGACAATCGGCGACTGTTTGTTAGTTTCATTCAACACAGCTCGGATTTTCTACCAACAACACATTGTTGTGACGCTTTGTCTTCGCGTCAGTGCTTCGACACATTCAGCCCTATCACGCAATCCATCGTAGACTGTTTTTTCGGGAAAGTTACGAAACTGCTATCATGCAATTCGAACAGTTCCGAAAATAAGTTCGAAATTCGTAGAATTGCATTCACTGAATTCACTCGGAACGGAAAATTGTTAAGTTTAGCGGAATTTTTGTACGACAGGTTTGTGCTAACGGAGAAATAAATTTCCATATGTGGGAGTCGTGATTGCTGCCAGGAAACTGAGCATTCACATAACGTATTTTCATTTTATTGTCACATATCTGCAAAACATTGATTAAGATGTTTGAAATGCGAATTTGTCACCAAACTTACAATCATGGCATTGATACTAAAGTATCCTTTGCGGTTATAATAGAGAAACTTATCTTTAGTTGGGGCAACGATTTTAATACGTGTCCCGTCTACACATAAAATCGCGCCTGGAGATCCGTATTTCCTTGAAAAAACCTTTTTCGCTTCCCTTTTTTCAACGTCACTTAAATCGAGGTTTATCCACTGAGGGCACAAATGAGACTGAAGCAATCCCAATACTTCTTTTAAGATGCAACAAAATGTTGACTGAGCCATTGGAATATAGAAGTCTTTACCCACTCCATGCTGATAGCCTCCTTCAGATAAAAACCGTAAAACTGAAGACAATCGATGAAGTAAAGATATAGACGACGATCTTGAAGAACTTGCACTCTAGAACATCGAGGACATACGTAAAGGCCGCCTTATTTAAGCGATAGTTTTTAATAAACCTGTTTTAGAAAAATAATTTTAATAAAATTTAACAATGAATTTTTATGGATTTATGAACTGTACATTGTTTCGTCCACATCGAAAGGGTTACTCCTGTCCCTCAGTGATTTTCGGTGAATTTTTATATCACGCCGACTTCTCTCACGTTCTTCCTCAAGCAACATAAATGAAAACGTTAGCGAATACATATTTTTTGTTCGTAAATCAATTTGAATATAAACGTTTCCACTTTTATTAATCCTAATTTTTATTTTTTCTTCTACACAGCTCATTTCGAAATGTCAGAATTCAAAATTCAGTCTGGCAACAAAAGTTTCGAATTCACATGAATTCAATGATAGCAAATTGTTCGTATTCGTAGCGGACATTCGTATTCGTAGCTTTGCTACGATGGATTGCGTGATAGGGCTGATTGACTCTTTGGCAAAACGTGAATCAATGGCCGAAGGTTGTCCGTGATAACGGAGATGTAGATAATTTAGTCTATCTTGGAACAAGCATCAAGACCAACAACAACGTCAGCATCGTTACCAACACAGAATATCTCTTGCCAACAGGTGCTACTTCGGCTTAAGTAGGCAATTGAGAAGTAAAGTCCCCTCTTGACGAACAAAAACAAAATTCTGTAAGTCACTCATTATTCCCGTCCTGCTATATGGTACAGAGGCATAGACGATGACAACATCTGGGGGGTTACTCTGTAAGGCGTTACGAATAGCAATGCGTTGCGAAAGTGAATTGCGTTGCGAAGGGCAATCGGTACTCTGTAACACTTTCGCATTGTAAACAGTGTTGCACTGTTTTCCCGTTGAGAAATCTTTAGTATAGTTGACATTACTGACCGAAACGAAGGAGAATGAAAACAAAACCAATAACAGAGAAGTGAAGAAGTGTAAAAAATTGACAGATAAACATAATTAAATTTGAAGAGTTTTATGCATACTTATATAAAAGTAATTTTAAATAAATAAAAAAAGGTGTAAATGTGGATTGCGTTTTGTTATGGGAGGAAACCGAAAAAAATGAACGAGTGGAGCGGAAAATGATTAGGGACAAGTCCAATGTGATGAGTCTTAGTGAAAAAAGGTAAGTTTGAATGATAAAGTGTAATGCAATTCTTTAAACTTGTTTGTGCTTCTACTCCCAAATAGTTTCGTGCAAAACTTTCGCCTAAGCAAGGAATCGTTCAAATATGTGTTGGATAGCATAAGTGGTGAGCTAAAAACTCCACGCAGGTCCACAGGAATACCCGAAATTGTGAAATTAGCGGCAACTTTAAAATTTTTGGCACAGGGAGGGTATCAACAGCAAATTGGACAAGATCATCATACAGGACTAGCTCAACAAACTGTTTCGCGTTGTATGTTTGAAGTTTGCAAAGCGATTGAAAAAGTGCTGTGTCCAAAACATATAACTTTTGGAATGACATCAGAGGAGAAAAATGAAGCGAAACGAGCTTTTTACGCAGTGTCAGGAATTCCAGGAGTAATTGGAGTGGTGGATGGTACTCACATCCAAATGATACGACCGGCCGTAAATGAACATTTATATTTCAATAGGAAATTAAAACATAGTATAAACGCTATGGTGGTAAGGCAATTGTTTTTTAATTTATCTTGGTTTTTTATAAATATTGTTTCCAAAACCTAGATATGTGATCATAAGATGATGATCAAAGCCGTTAACGGTCGGTTTGCTGGGGCGTGTCATGATTCACATGTGTGGAATTTATCAAGCGAACGCCAATATTTACAAACCAACTATATGAATGGAGAAAGAGGAATTCGTATTCTTGGTGAGCATATACACATTAGTTAATTTTACTCGTTAGCTGTTATATGCATCTATTATTTTGCTAACTTAATTTTTTTCTTATAGGCGACTCTGGATATCCGCTTGAGCCATGGCTTTTAACCCCATATAGAAATGCTCCTGAAAACTCTGCCGAGAGTTATTACAACTACAAGTTTTCAAAAGCCAGATCCTTTATAGAACGAGTATTTGGAGTGTTAAAAGCGCGGTTCCGATGCCTTTTAGCAGCTAGAGAACTACATTATGCCCCAGAAAAAGTGGTGCAAATTTTGAACGTATGTTGTGCTCTTCATAATATTTGCACTCTTTTTAATGTGGAATCACCTGCCAATATAGCAATAGAAGTTGAAGAAGTCGATGCTAGTTATACTGAAACCATAGGAAATGCGAATGAAACCAATATTGCTAAACGTTTAAGGGATCAAATAAAAAACAGTATGACTACTTAATAACCATATAACACTATTTAGTTAAGTAAACATTTTAATTTTTCACATTTTCACATTTATTATTAATTAATATTATTAAATTATTATTAATATTATTAAAATTCACATTAATGATATAAAGCTTTAGTCTCTTGCACATGTGTATACATATCTATATATGTAAGTATTATATACTTGTATGTAATAAAAAGTAAAAACTATCACATCAACACAAAATACGTTTTTAAATCAAAACAATTCATTTGAACTATTAATATAATAAATAAGTAATTATCAGTAAGTATTAAAAAATAAGTAACAGACTTCAATATAAATAACTAAAATACAATATTTTTATTGGCCGGACCGTTCAATTTCTAGCATTTGCTTTTTTAGTTCTAGTGTTGCAAATTTTAGTTTTGTTTTGTCCAAATCAATCCTTTTTTTGTGTTCGAATTTTTCAACGGCCAATTTATATTTTCTTTTAGCCATTTTATGTTTTTTTTTCATACATTTTGAAATTACCTTTAGATTTTCATTAATTTCGGATAACACTTTTAATGAACCTTTGTGATAAGCGATTTGGTTATCCACCTGCTTATTTAAAAGGCTATCTTTCTTTTGCGGAGCGACTCTTTGTCGTGAACAATGTGGCATTTCATCCACTGGCGTTGGTTCATTTTGTCGGAATTCGTCGGTTGTGATGTCTGACCCACTTGGTTGTGTTAATTGTGCTGCACCAAATTCTGAGGTGCCGCTTATTCCACTGACGGATATTTCCATTGCCAGAAGTTCACTAACCTGCTCCTCCAACGGTGTTAAGGAGCAATGACTTGGAGGACCACCACCAGTTCCAGAAATGCTTACTTTGTTCCGCCGCATTTTTGCTTTTAAATGGGTTTTATAATCCGACCAAACCTTTAAATAATTAAGTAATGTGTGCTTCAAAAATCATTTATATTTAATCTTTTTTACCTTTTTCCATTTTAAAACATCGCGCGATGGTGGCCCCGCAGCATTAAGGTCACATACCAACTCTTTCCACAAATTATTTGCTGCATTTTTCGCGTCCACAGTTTTAAGTTGTCCTTTGGAAAGTTCCGAATGTGTATTCATAAAATTTATTAAAATTTCGAACTGTGTTGGGTTTGTCTGTTTATTTTTTGAATGTTCCCTGTTAAATAATTTATTTTTAAATTAAAACTACAAATATGCATTATAAACTTACATTTTTTGTCCGTTGCGTTTGCCAGTTTGATATCGAATCAAAAATACGTTAAACGCACAGATTTGACAGTCGTTTACGCAATACAGAGTGCTGCCATTGCGAAGGGGTAAAAATAAGTGCGCAAAACGCAATTTCCAATGCGCTTGTCGCCTTACAGAGTTGCTTTTTTTCATTTACGAACTTTTTCACTTGCGAAACGCCTTACAGAGTAACCCCCCAGATGAGTCGACGTTGCAAGTTTTCTTGAGAAAAGTTCTGCGAAATATTTATGGTCCTTTGCGCGTTGCCCACGGCGAATATCGCATTCGATGAAACGATGAGCTGTGTGAGATATACGACGACATTGACATAGTTCAGCGAATTAAAAGACAGTTTTTAAAAATAAAAATAATTCAAAAATATTTTGAAAAATCTGAATTTTGTATAAATATATTATTTTTAATACGTTTATTTGCTTATTCTTAAATTGGTAGACGTTTTCTCAAGTTGTAGCTGTCAAGCAGGATTCTTTTGCTTGCTACAGAACTTCAGTCGAGCACTAATTTCAAAACAATAAACATGCTTTGTTTACGTTGGGCTATTTAAAGAACTATTCCAATATGCATAGTAAAATATTTAATATGGTAATATTTAATTTTAGTTGATTTCCTGTAAATCATAAGCGTCGAAATTTTAGTGTATGACTAGGAATAGCACTGAAAAGCCTGGGGGGTTACTCTGTAAGGCGTTACGAATAGCAATGCGTTGCGAAAGTGAATTGCGTTGCGAAGGGCAATCGGTACTCTGTAACACTTTCGCATTGTAAACAGTGTTGCACTGTTTTCCCGTTGAGAAATCTTCAGTATAGTTGACATTACTGACCGAAACGAAGGAGAATGAAAACAAAACCAATAACAGAGAAGTGAAGAAGTGTAAAAAATTGACAGACAAACATAATTAAATTTGAAGAGTTTTATGCATACTTATATAAAAGTAATTTTAAATAAATAAAAAAAGGTGTGAATATGGATTGCGTTTTGTTATGGGAGGAAACCGAAAAAAATGAACGAGTGGAGCGGAAAATGATTAGGGACAAGTCCAATGTGATGAGTCTTAGTGAAAAAAGGTAAGTTTGAATGATAAAGTGTAATGCAATTCTTTAAACTTGTTTGTGCTTCTACTCCCAAATAGTTTCGTGCAAAACTTTCGCCTAAGCAAGGAATCGTTCAAATATGTGTTGGATAGCATAAGTGGTGAGCTAAAAACTCCACGCAGATCCACAGGAATACCCGAAATTGTGAAATTAGCGGCAACTTTAAAATTTTTGGCGCAGGGAGGGTATCAACAGCAAATTGGACAAGATCATCATACAGGACTAGCTCAACAAACTGTTTCGCGTTGTATGTTTGAAGTTTGCAAAGCGATTGAAAAAGTGCTGTGTCCAAAACATATAACTTTTGGAATGACATCAGAGGAGAAAAATGAAGCGAACCGAGATTTTTACTCAGTGTCAGGAATTCCAGGAGTAATTGGAGTGGTGGATGGTACTCACATCCAAATGATACGACCGGCCGTAAATGAACATTTATATTTCAATAGGAAATTAAAACATAGTATAAACGCTATGGTGGTAAGGCAATTGTTTTTTAATTTATCTTGGTTTTTTATAAATATTGTTTCCAAAACCTAGATATGTGATCATAAGATGATGATCAAAGCCGTTAACGGTCGGTTTGCTGGGGCGTGTCATGATTCACATGTGTGGAATTTATCAAGCGAACGCCAATATTTACAAACCAACTATATGAATGGAGAAAGAGGAATTCGCATTCTTGGTGAGCATATACACATTCGTTAATTTTACTCGTTAGCTGTTATATGCATCAATTATTTTGCTAACTTAATTTTTTTCTTATAGGCGACTCTGGATATCCGCTTGAGCCATGGCTTTTAACTCCATATAGAAATGCTCCTGAAAACTCTGCTGAGAGTTATTACAACTACAAGTTTTCAAAAGCCAGATCCTTTATAGAACGAGTATTTGGAGTATTAAAAGCGCGGTTCCGATGCCTTTTAGCTTCTAGAGAACTACATTATGCCCCAGAAAAAGTGGTGCAAATTTTGAACGTATGTTGTGCTCTTCATAATATTTGCACTTTTTTTTTTAATGTGGAATCACCTGCCAATATAGCAATAGAAGTTGAAGAAGTCGATGCTAGTTATACTGAAACCATAGGAAATGCGAATGAAACCAATATTGCTAAACGCTTAAGGGATCAAATAAAAAACAGTATGACTACTTTATAAACATATAACACTATTTAGTTAAGTAAACATTTTAATTTTTCACATTTATTTGTTTAAAATTCACATTAATGATATAAAGGTTTAGTCTCTTGCACATGTGTATACATATCTATATATGTAAGTATTATATACTTGTATGTAATAAAAAGTAAAAACTATCACATCAACACAAAATACGTTTTTAAATCAAAACAATTATTTAAACTATTAATATAACAAATAAGTAATTATCAGTAAGTATTACAAAAAAGTAACAGACTTCAATATCAATAACTAAAATACAATATTTTTATTGGCCGGACCGTTCAATTTCAAGCATTTGCTTTTTTAGTTCTAGTGTTGCAAATTTTAGTTTTGTTTTGTCCAAATCAATCCTTTTTTTGTGTTCGAATTTTTCAACAGCCAATTTATATTTTCTTTTAGCCATTTTATGTTTTTTTTCATACATTTTGAAATTATCTTGAGATTTTCATTAATTTCAGATAACACTTTTAATGAGCCTTTGTGATAAGCGATTTGGTTATCCACCTGCTTATTTAAAAGGCTATCTTTCTTTTGCGGAGCGACTCTTTGTCGTGAACAATGTGGCATTTCATCCACTGGCGTTGGTTCATTCTGTCGGAATTCGTCGGTTGTGATGTCTGACCCACTTGGTTGTGTTAATTGTGCTGCACCAAATTCTGAGGTGCCGCTTATTCCACTGACGGATATTTCCATTGCCAGAAGTTCACTAACCTGCTCCTCCAACGGTGTTAAGGAGCAATGACTTGGAGGACCACCACCAGTTCCAGAAATACTTACTTTGTTCCGCCGCATTTTTGCTTTTAAATGGGTTTTATAATCCGACCAAACCTTTAAATAATTAAGTAATATGTGCTTCAAAAATCATTTATATTTAATCTTTTTTACCTTTTTCCATTTTAAAACATCGCGCGATGGTGGCCCCGCAGCATTAAGGTCACATACCAACTCTTTCCACAAATTATTTGCTGCATTTTTCGCGTCCACAGTTTTAAGTTGTCCTTTGGAAAGTTCCGAATGTGTATTCATAAAATTGATTAAAATTTCGAACTGTGTTGGGTTTGTCTGTTTATTTTTTGAATGTTCCCTGTTAAATAATTTATTTTTAAATTAAAACTACAAATATGCATTATAAACTTACATTTTTTGTCCGTTGCGTTTGCCAGTTTGATATCGAATCAAAAATACGTTAAACGCACAGATTTGACAGTCGTTTACGCAATACAGAGTGCTGCCATTGCGAAGGGGTAAAAATAAGTGCGCAAAACGCAATTTCCAATGCGCTTGTCGCCTTACGGAGTTGCTTTTTTTCATTTACGAGCTTTTTCACTTGCGAAACGCCTTACAGAGTAACCCCCCTGGGGTCGAATCGTTACATCCGTGCACGGATCGGCAAGCCTACAAAAGAAAAGTATGTGATACGTCAATCGCATGCGGTGATTGGCATTATGACATACGATAGCAAACTGGGGTCGAATCGTTCAATTCGTGAAGGTATCACTCGTCATGTAAATAGCTGTATTTCGAATCGATCGTAACGCCTCTATCGTAATCTGGTATGATGACATACGTGAACGAGTATATAAACATTCGTAATAGACAAATTTATGAAAATGAGTTTTTTTTTTATAATTTTTGGAAATAAAGAACAGAAACAAGGAACCAAAGAATGGAATACCTCATTAAAAAAAAAATAATTTATGTGCACAAAATTTTTGTATTTCTTCTTCTTAATTGGCGTAGACACCGCTTATGCGATTATAGCCGAGTTAACAACCGCGCGCCAGTCGTTTCTTCTTTTCGCAACGTGGCGCCAATTGGATATTCCAAGCGAGGCCAGGTCCTTCTCCACTTGGTCCTTCCAACGGACCATCGAATGCGATATTCGCCGTGGCCAACGCGCAAAGGACCATAAATCTTTCGCAGAACTTTTCTCTCGAAAACTCGCAACGTCGACTCATATGTTGTTGACATCGTCCAGGCCTCTGCACCATATAGCAGGACGGGAATTATGAGTGACTTATAGAGTTTGGTTTTTGTTCGTCGGGAGAGGACTTTACTTCTCAATTGCCTACTTAGTCCAAAGTAGCACCTGCTGGCAAGAGTTATCCTGCGTTGGATTTCTAGGCTGACATTGTTGGTGGTGTTTACGCTGGTTCCAAGATAGACGAAATTATCTACAACTTCAAAGTTATGACTGTCAACAGTGACGTGAGTACCAAGTCGCGAGTGCGACGACTGTTTGTTTGATGACAGGAGATATTTCGTCTTGCCCTCGTTCACTGCCAGACCCATTTCTTTTGCTTCCTTGTCCAGTCTGGAGAAAGCAGAACTAACGGCGCGGGTGTTGAGGCCGATGATATCAATATCATCCGCATACGCCAGCAGTTGTACACTCTTATAGAAGATGGTACCTTTTCTGTTAAGTTCTGCAGCTCGAACTATTTTCTCCAGCAGCAGATTGAAAAAGTCGCACGATAGGGAGTCGCCTTGTCTGAACCCTCGTTTGGTATCGAACGGCTCGGAGAAGTCCTTCCCGATCCTGACGGAGCTTTTCGTGTTGCTCAACGTCAGTTTACACAGCCGTATTAGTTTTGCGGGGATACCAAATTCAGACATCGCTGCATAAAGGCAGCTCCTTTTCGTGCTGTCGAAAGCAGCTTTGAAATCGACGAATAGGTGGTGAGTGTCGATTCTCCTTTCACGGGTCTTTTCCAAGATTTGGCGCATGGTGAATATCTGGTCGGTTGTTGATTTACCAGGTCTGAAGCCACACTGATAAGGTCCAATCAGTTTGTTGACGGTGGGCTTTAATCTTTCACACAATACGCTCGACAGAACCTTATACGCGATGTTGAGGAGACTTATCCCACGGTAGTTGGCGCAGATTGTGGGGTCTCCTTTTTTATGGATTGGGCATAGCACACTTAAATTCCAATCGTTGGGCACGCTTTCATTCGACCATATTTTACAAAGAAGCTGATACATGCTCTTATCAGTTCTTCGCCGCCGTGTTTGAATAGCTCGGCCGGTAATCCATCAGCCCCTGCCGCTTTGTTGTTTTTCAGGCGGGCAATTGCTATTCGAACTTCTTCATGGTCGGGTAATGGAACGTCTGCTCCATCGTCATCGATTGGGGAATCGGGTTCGCCTTCTCCTGGTGTTATGTGTTCACTGCCATTCAGCAGGCTGGAGAAGTGTTCTCTCCATAATCTAAGTATGCTTTGGGCATCGGTGACTAGATCACCTTTGGGGATTCTACAAGAGTATGCTCCGGTCTTGAAACCTTCTGTAATTCGCCGAATCTTTTCGTAGCATTTCGAGCATTACCCCTGTCGGCCAGCTTATCAAGCTATTCGTACTCACGCATTTCGGCCTCTTTCTTCTTCTGTCTGCAAATGCGTCTCGCTTCCCTCTTCAACTCTCGGTATCTATCCCATCCCGCACGTGTTGTGGTCGATCGTAACGTTGCGAGGTAGGCAGCCTGTTTTCTCTCCGCTGCGACACGGCACTCCTCGTCGTACCAGCTGTTCTTTTGCACTTTCCGAAAACCAATGGTTTGAAATGCCGTCCGACAGTTCCCTTATACCGAGTTGTCAGAGAGCAGGAGTGCAAGCCGAGTGGAAAATCTTTCGGCTGTCTGTTGTAATTGCAGGTTCTCGACGTCGAACCTTCCTTGTGTTTGTTGGCGTGCGTTTTTTGCTGCACAGAGGCGGGTGCGAATCTTGGCTGCAACAAGATAGTGGTCCGAGTCGATGTTAGGACCTCGGAGCGCACGCACATCTAAAACACTAGCGACGTGTCTTCCGTCTATCACAACATGATCGATCTGGTTGGTGGTTTTTCGATCCGGAGACAGCCAGGTAGCTTGATGTATCTTCTTATGCTGGAATCTAGTACTACAGATAACCATATTTCGGGCCCCGGCGAAGTCGATCAGCCTCAACCCATTTGGGGATGTTTCCTCGTGGAGGCTGAATTTACCGACCGTAGTGCCAAAGTTACCTTCTTTGCCCACCCTCGCGTTGAAGTCGCCAAGCACGATTTTGACATCGTGGCGGGGGCATCTCTCATAAGTGCGCTCCAAGCACTCATAAAAGGCATCTTTGGTCACATCGTCCTTCTCTTCCATCGGGGCGTGGACGCAAATCAGCGATATGTTGAAGAACCTCGCTTTGATGCGGATTGTGGCTAGACGTTCACTCTCCGGAGTGAATGATAGTACTCGGCGACGGAGTCTCTCTCCCACGACGAATCCAACACCAAACTTGCGCTCCTTTATATGGCCACTGTAGTAAATGTCACAAGGACCTACTCGTCTCTGTCCTTGTCCCGTCCATTGCATTTCAAGGACGGCGGTGATGTCAGCCTTTATTTTCACGAGGACATCAACCAGCTGGGCAGCGGCACCTTCCCAATTAAGGGACCGGACATTCCAGGTGCATGCCCTCAATTCGTAGTCCTTATTTCGTTTGCCATGGTCGTCATCAAAAGGGGGGTCTCTCATCCGAGGCTGGTTATGACTATTCACTGGGGGTGTTTTTTACGTGGCGGGTCCCAAACCCAGCGCACGACCCTATGCAGGGGATGTTTCGCCTTCTCACGTTAGCTCGCCTTCAAACGGATGTTCTTAGGCTACCCAGAGGATACTTGGTCAAAGACCGGAAGTCGTGAGCTGCTTGAGTCACATGTAAAAGAATCGTTTCTGGCCACTCCCAAGTGAATGGCAATCAGAGAACTTTCCTCACTTGCGTGAACTTCTACACATGACTCTATCCTCCTTTTTGTATTTCAGTGTATATTAAATTTGAAATTTGTTTTCAGTTCACAGTAGTTCTTAAATTCCATATTTTGGGATTGTATTTTTAGGTCACAATAAATGGGGAACTGTCAAAACTGTGTTTCCAATTTTAAATAAACTAGCAAAAGTATTATAAATATCAAAATGGATCCGACTTTTTTATATTAGCTCTAGTAAAAATGATGGGGATGAAAGATTAGTGCGGAGAGAGCTAAAAGATCGTAGCAATCCTCTAACAAGTTTTCTTTGTAGATTTTTAAAAATATTTGGTCTTAATAAAGATGCCTTTGAATATGCCCTACATAATATAGCTTTAACGCAATCGGACGTCAGAGCAGTCCCTCCGATATTACAATTAGACTACCAGACTCTCACTTTTGGCTAGCGGTGGATAGCAGTGCAGTGACTATTTGGTTGTGTTCACATGATAACCTACGGACATCACCTACCTGACACATAACACATACGTCATTAACAACTTCATCACATCATCTGTATAACAAGCAACACACATCACTACACACAACCCAATACAACACACAACATACCATAGTCCCATATGCGGATGATGTCATAGTGGTAGCATCTGGATGATGTCCGGATAAATGCAATGACTGCATAAATGGTTTGACTGCATATTGGTATCGGTCACCAAAGGAGAATGTGAGATTACTTCACAGCCACAATTGAAGTCTCTTGGTGTAATAGTGGACTCAAGACTCAAATTCAAGGAATACTTGAAAAATACGACATGTAAAGCAAATAAAATCTATAATGCTTTATCTAGAATGATGGCCAATAAAGGCTGTGTGCGTTCCAGCCGACGACTTTTAATAGCTAAGGTAATGAGTTCAGTTATACTGTACTCGGCTCCAATATAGATACATATTACTCTAGACATAAAATCATATGCTAGACCAATTAAGAGAATCAAAAGCATCACAATGTGGCAGCAACGGTGGCAAATTTCATGCAAAGGACATGGGGACCTGGATTTCCACCTGTCCCAAATATTGAGTGGCCATGGGTGCTTTAGAAGCTACATATACAAATATCGTCAGGACATATACTTTTCAAGTAAGGGAAAACCACAGTTGGAGGTAGTCCCGCGGTGAAAAATTTTATAGCACTTGTGGGCGAGTCCTCTGCAAATATGAAAGCGGTCAGCGAAGCGGCAACTCTAATTATGACAAGATTGAGACATTTACAACAGATTAGACGTCAGTCATTCCGCTCAATAGAGGCGACTTTAATGTCTTTCTTTGTTCTCTCCCATGACGTAATACTTTGTCCAGTGGTCCCGTGGAAGAGACATGAGATGGGAGTAGGTTAGCTTTTGCAGATTTAAACCCTGTTTCCTCCTACTATCCAAAAAAAAGAACAAAAAACATATCATACAAGACACCCACCACACCATCACCAACGAATCAACCCACGAATTCACCACCCAAACCATCAAAAGAAATCGATCCGAACGGAATCTTGCTTGTTTTTGTTTCATCCATGAACTAAGACATTCGACCGCAACAAAAGGCCATTTTTTGCTTTTGTAAATCAGAAGGTTCAAGTGACGGAGAGACAGACTTGAGTCCCCAATTTTGCAGCCAACTGGAGTGTACCGCAGGGGGTTTTATCGCGGAAAATCGATAAAATAAAATTCACTTTGTGAAATCTATAATCATAATAACTTCGAGCTTTCAACCTAAACGGACGTGTTTTCATGCGCTCCGTAGAAACTTTCGAAAAAAAAACAAAAATAAAACAAAATAAACAAAAATTAAAAAAAGTGCATTAAGTGCAAACGTTAGGCAATAACGCCGAAAGTACAAATCAAAACATAAAAAACCACAAACTGTTTATAAGCAAGAAACATAACAAAATAACAAATAAAAAGTGTGAAATAAAACAAAAAAATACAAAAGCATGAGCGCAGCGCAGCCCCACCACCAAGAGAATGCCTACTTCAGCTTTGTCGAGCCTGCGAGTTCAGCTCCTACCAACAAACAAAGAAACGGTGAGAAGGATGAGTCATCGCAGCGACCAACTGAGCAGCACCATAAGCAGAGCTTACAAAAAACTAAAGCAGGAGAGAACGGCAGTCAACAACGGCCAGCAGCAAACATGATCACACCAACTAAACAGGTACCAGCAAGTACGCAGGCAGCGAAGAACAACATAAAGCAAGGTGAGAATGTACCAATAAAAAAAGGCCAGTCTGTACAAACTGGCATTGACCGCTACATTAACATAAAAAGGAAATTAAGTCCTTCAAAGTCAGCGGTCAATCCTGTAAGAAATTTCAAGGCAGTACACCAATTAAGAATAAACCGGAAGTTTTAAGTGGCAATAGGTTTGCCTTACTAAGCAATGGATCAGACGACGATGCGAAGGGTACCACCACAGTCGTTAATGCCAAACCACCTCCAATATATTTGCGCGAACGTAGCAGTAATGCTCTCGTTGCTGAAATAAGTAAAATTGTAGGTACTAACAATTTCCATATAGTGCCTTTGAAAAAAAGCAATATAGATGAAACAAAAATTCAGTCCTACACTGAAAAAAGTTTTATGGACATAGTTAAATTTTTGTCAAATAAAAACAAAAATTATTATTCGTATCAACTGAAGAGCTCTAAGGGCCTAGTTGTTGTAATCAAGGGTATAGAGTCCGCCGTAGACTCTGGTGAAGTCAAAGAAGCATTGGAAGAATGTGGTTTTGGAATTAAAACAGTTGTGAATATATTTAATAGAAACAAAATACCACAGCCAATGTTTAAAATTGAATTGTTACCGAATTCGAATCAACTTAAAAAAAATGAGACCCATCCAATTTATAATTTGAAATATTTGCTGCATCGTAGAGTATCTGTGGAAGAACCACATAAAAGAAACGGTCCGGTACAATGTACTAACTGCCAAGACTATGGGCATACTAAATCATACTGTACTCTACGCAGTGTTTGTGTGGTATGTGGTGATTTACATCCCACTTCTAAATGCACCCTTAAGAAAGAAGAGTTAAATAAAAAATGCAGCAATTGCGGAGGGAATCACACTGCTAACTACAGAGGTTGCCCTGTATATAAAGATTTGAAATCTAAGTTGTCACAGGGTATTCAAGCACGTCGTAACAAAATGTTACAAACGCCCCGAAATGAAATTATAGCAACCTCAGAAAAAAGTACAAATCCTATTACTTCTAACAATAATAATATGCAAGGAAGCTATGCAAATGTGGTGAAAGGCAACACTGTGCAAATGCAACTGCCGCAAAATCCTCCAAATGGAGGTATTGAAACTATGATTATAAATCTTTCACAGTGTATGGCACAATTTATGTCTACCATGCAAAACATGATCCAAGATTTAATAAAATCACAAAATCAAATGCTGCAAAATTTATTAAGTAAAAAATGAGCTTACTAAATATCTGTATATGGAATGCTAACGGTGTTAACCAACATAAATTAGAGATTATCAGATTTCTGTCTGAAAAGAATATAGATGTAATGCTTATTTCAGAAACTCATCTAACAAATAAAAATAATTTCAATATACCGGGATTCAGACTATATGTTACAAATCATCCGGATGGAAAAGCGCATGGTGGCACGGCAGTGTTGATTAGAAATCGTTTGAACCACTATGCTCTAGAATCTTATGCTACACCACAGTTACAAGCTACAACAATATCCCTAAAAAATCGGGGTTGTGACTTAAACCTTACGGCTATATACTGTCCACCTCGTTTTAAAATTACAGAAATCGAATTTAAAGACTTTTTTGGAACACTAGGTCAAAGATTTCTAGCAGGTGGAGATTACAACGCAAAACACACGTACTGGGGCTCACGTCTTATTAATCCGAAAGGACGACAGCTGTATCAAACTGTTATAAATAGGCACAATAACCTTGAAATAATATCTCCTGGTAAGCCAACATATTGGCCTAGTGATCGTAAGAAAATACCAGATTTAATTGATTTTGCTGTAATCAAAAATATAGATAAATCGCACATAACAGCAGATACATGTACTGATCTATCTTCTGATCACTCTCCGGTACTAATAAAATTATGTGAACAACCCATAATCGTTAATCCAAAAGTGGGTCTAACTTCTTATAAAACAAATTGGCTAAAATATAAAAAATACGTCAGTAGCCACATTAATATTGAGTACAAAATAAATACAGGAAGAGATATTGACGAAAGTATAAGAGAAATCAATGATATAATAACCAGCGCAGCTGTCTTAGCAACACCAAACAAAAGCAATAAGCCGCTTGGTTTCAGAAAAATCTCTAATAGAGAAATAGAAATGCTTGTAAATGTAAAAAGGCGTGCAAGACGTGAATGGCAGATAAATCGTTCCCCTTCCACTCAGCTTCAATTAAAATCTGCTGTACGTAAATTAAAAAAAAGCGCTTAAACGTGAGGAAGAATTGAACACCGAAATGTATATAAAGAAGCTGTGTCCGAATTCAAACAAGCAAAACTCCCTTTGGAAAGCCCAAAAGTCCATGAAGCCACCAACTCACTCCAACATGCCTATACGAGACTTGGGAGGAAATTGGGCTCGAAGTGACGAGGAAAAGGCTAATTGCTTTGCAAATCACCTAGAAAAGGTATTTCAACCTAATTTGCCAAAGAATAACTTTAAGCTGTCAATCTTACCCAACACAGCTAAAGAGTCGCTCGAGCCTCTTATGACTTCACCTTCTGAAATCATTGGTATCATCAAAGAACTTAACCCAAAAAAGTCGCCGGGACATGATAAAATTTCCCCAAAAATGCTAATTGAGTTACCAATTATTGCTGTAGAGGTGCTCTCTTTGCTCTTCAATGCAATTCTCAGTTTCGGATACTATCCAATTTCATGGAAAAAGTCGCAGATTGTCTTGATAGATAAACCTGGGAAAGACTTAACACAGCCGTCTTCATACAGACCAATCAGTCTTCTACCCTGTCTTTCAAAAGTATTTGAAAAAGTATTACTATCAAAGATATCTCCTTTCCTCCACGAAAATAACACAATACCAATGCATCAATTCGGATTTCGTGCGAAACATGGCACAATAGAGCAAGTAAATAGAATTACTAACGAGATAAGGAAAGCATTTGAGCACAGGGAGTACTGTTCAGCAATATTTCTAGATGTAGCTCAGGCGTTTGATAAGGTGTGGCACGAAGGTCTTTTATATAAGATTAAAAAAATTCTACCTTTAGAATTGTATAGAACCTTGGAGTCTTATCTAAAAAATAGAAAATTGATGGTAAAAGTGGGAGATTTCATATCTGATGAACGTCAGATAAGGGCTGGTGTACCCCAGGGCAGTGTTTTAGGCCCAACACTATACATCATATATACAGCAGATCTCCCAACAGCTAATAATATATTAACTTCAACTTTTGCGGACGACACAGCTATAGTTAGCTGTAACAAATGCCATATTTTAGCATCAAGAATATTAACGGAGCATTTAAGTTCTGTCGAAGAATGGTTAGCGAACTGGCGTATAAATGTGAATGAACAGAAGTGTAAGCACATTACATTTTCGCTAAGACCAAAGATGTGCCCGGCAGTAAAAATAAACAATATCTTAGTACCCCAAGCGAACGAAGTAACATATCTTGGTATTCACCTAGATAGAAGGCTCACGTGGCGAAAACACGTATCTAGTAGAATAACATGTATGAAGATTAGAGCTGCAAATTTAAATTGGCTTTTAAATAAAAACTCCAAACTTAGCATAGACAACAAAGTGCTCTTATATAATGCGGTCATAAAGCCGATTTGGATGTATGGCATTCAACTGTGGGGTACGACCTGTGCAACTAATATTGATCTAATACAAAGGTTCCAATCAAAAATGCTTAGAACAATCACGTGTTCACCATGGTACATGCGTAACGAAAATATCCATAAAGACCTTGGTATTCCTATGGTAAAAAAAGAAGTAGAAGACAGCAGAACTAAATATATATCTAAACTCCGAGATCACCCAAACCCTTTGGCTAATGCTTTGGTACATCCCTGCGATCAAACACGACTTAAAAGAAGAGATATGCCTGCGTATTGAAGAGCGACGTAACACCAAAACAGCTCGACCACTTGCTTGAGTCTGTCTAGTTTTTAAATAGATTTAAGATTTTATTACTTTTTGTTAGGCTTTAAGAAAAAGCAGATACAATAAATAAAATTATTTTGAAAAAAAAAAAACTTTGTGAAATAAACTGAATAAATATTTTATATAGTGGAAAAAGTGTGCTTGCGTTCCAATTAATTTTCATAATTTCAGTACACCCAACTCTTTTTTTACACGGTTGAAAAAAAAAAGGTGCGTGGAGTCCCTACGCGCGGATGAAGTTATACTTCTTGTGATTTTCAGAAATGCGTATCATTTTGTATGAAAGAAAACTAGAAAACTTAAATTCACATTTTATAAATTTATTATGCACATAAAATGAAGAATAAAGCAATCTCTAAATGAAGGAATTTTGACTCGGAAAGTAGTTCCGTCTCTTCGTTGCGGAAGAGAATATGCAGCGTAATCATCTCTCTTTTGTTCTTCGCCAATTTGGCTGCCGGATTGACTTGTGAAGATCAATTT
Source organism: Bactrocera dorsalis (assembly GCF_023373825.1). NCBI lineage: Eukaryota > Metazoa > Arthropoda > Insecta > Diptera > Tephritidae > Bactrocera > Bactrocera dorsalis. The sequence goes on along the minus strand of NC_064303.1, from coordinate 75,672,720 downwards.
TTTGTTGGTGACATATTCATATGTGTACGCATATGTATGTTTGTATGCTTGTGATTTATTTTTTCGGCAATGTATGCAAATATATGTACATATAAGTATAAATATTTTTCTTACTAATAGAAATTAAAATAAAGAAAAATACTTATTTTTATAGTATACGATGTTAAAAGCAAAAAATTAAAAATTTATTCTGTCGGGATTCGAACCTGGGACCTGTGTTAGCATCTTGACCTTCCAAGTGCTTACCACCAACACCACCATTGACAATTAGGTCGCGCTGACTTAAGTATGATGTGGTTATGAATGCAAGAAACATACGATGGTTCTAATAATTTTGTTTAAGTATAGAATATACCTACTTTGTAGAACATTTGCTTTCGCAATAAATTTATCATAGCAATATACATATACATAATATGTGTATACATATACATAACATTGTTATGATGCCCTGAGAAGTATAGTCTTAATAAATTTACTATTAATTTTTTGGTTACTAATAGAAATTAAATTTATCACAGCAATATTATGTATATGTTTATGTATATTGCTGTGGTAAATTTATTTTCTATTAGTAAGAAAAAAATATTTATTAGTATAGATTTCAAAAAGCACAGAAATGATTCTGTGAATTTATTCATTAAAATCGCCACTCAGAAGTCGTTTTATCCCTTGTAAGCGAGCGATTTTCTTAAATCTCACGCTCCCAGATAAAACCATATACCTCGTCCTCGTGGGTCAGTTTCAAAAACCACAGAAATGATTCTGTGTGATTCTGAAAGGCCAACGCAGAGTATTTCAACCAAAATAGTTGAGAATTCGCAGAAATGAAAGACAAACGAAAGAAAAAGAAGTATAACTTCAATAATGCACAAGCATACAAACATACATATGCGCACACATGTGAATATGTCACCAACCAAAAATTGAAACATTGTTCTACAAAAACAACAACAGCATAAGCATGGAATATTGTGTTGTGTTGTTGTGTCGGCCGAGCAGTGCCGAAAGAAACGAACAAACGATCGCCGATTGTCACCGCTTCGCTTGCTGCTCGCACATCTTCGCAGACAAGGTTGCGTTACATTCATATGGATGGAGCGAGGTTGCGCAACTTTGCGTTACTTTTATATGGAAGGTTGCGCAACCAGAATCTATCGCAACCTTTTCCGGCGTCGTATAAGAAGTATAACTTCAAAAATGTTTGTAAAAAATTTAAAAATCACTGTCTTGTAATTGTGTTTGTTTTTGCCATCCTTGGCACCAATGCTGAAATGAATTTACATAGTAGTAATTGGGAAATCCCCTTATTTGATAACTCTCACCTACACAGTTTGTTCGCAAGATATTTACATTGATGATACCGACTTTAGTCCAGTTCGTCGCAAACAATTGCGCTTGTTGTCAAGAAGCGACGAATAATTATGTAACTATGTAAATTTTTTTTTTATTTCTTTTCTATTTTTTTTGTTTTTAATTCTGGATTAACAGATTTCTTTTGTGTTTTGCTTGCTCTACCAATTTTTCACCTATATGAATTATGTATTTTAACATGTGAACAAACAATTTGTATGCATATCTGAAATTTTATAGTTTCCAACATTTTTTCCACGGTTTTTCGAAGTAAATATAGTTCTTTATTTCATCTTACACGGGTTTCAGGTACGTATATCCATTTTCCTATAGGTAACGCCTCTTTTTTTTACACAGATTTCTGAGGAACGTATCTACCGTGTAAAAAAAGTGTTGGGTGTACTCTTTCATTTCGAGTGAAGTGAACAATTAAAAAGTGCAAAGGTGTAGTGAAAAAAGAAACAAAAACACACAAAAAAACATCAAGTGAAGAGAAAAGATACAGAAAATGAACCGAAATTTTAGAAAAGTGAGGAGTTAAAAAGAAAAAACAAAATATTAATATACATTAACTAATTACAACAACGGGCGAGAAATAAATACATTTATACCCAATTTATTGGGGAACACACACCACTGCTTCAATTGAAACAAAAGTATCTTATTTTTAGGTTTATATTTAACAATTTTATTTAAATCGCTAAGTTTGCACTTTTACAAGTTAATAAATATGATGCCGAAGTTGGAGATCGAGCGGCTTCGGATCGTGGTCGAACGCATGAGGGATTTACTTGGCGTACATACAAATGTATAAAACGAAAAGCGCATCAGCGAGGAGTGCGTAACGAATTGTTGACGTGGCGAATGTTGATAGCGAATGTATAATCGTGGTAGAGGAGCGTAGATGTCGACCCGGCGCAAGGTTTGAACCAATGTGATGCAGCGCTCTGGACGGTCGAGGATTCGAATTAACGCGCACAGGATCGGTGAAATGTTTTACTGTAGAATAGCGTGAGTTGTTATCGCGGCGCAGTGTATCGAACGAATGTAGATGTGCGAACTGTATGTGACGAATTGTTTTTAACGAATGTTTTGAATCTGCTTAGGAGACCATCCTTTATGCTGAGTGGGTGGATGTACAAGTGTGGTGAGTTGTCTTGTGTATGAGTGTGGTGTCGTCAAGTATTAGTGTGTGGTAGGTTTTCCGGTTAAAGTGGGGGGATGCTTTACTCATTTAAACATCCTGGGCCCCCTAGGCAAATATTTTGCCTAGTATTTTGTACGAGTATAAGGTGATACATGTAATTTGCTTACTGTTGGCGAAGTAGCCGAGGTTGCAGAATATAAGTTGTAAGAAGCGATTTTGGTTTTAGTATACATTTGTATTTTATGTAAGTAGTGGTGCTTTAGGTAGTAATTTCCTTTTGCGTGTTTTGACGACTTATTATTATAGAAAAAAAATGTTTGATTTTATTAATTTTACTAGCGGTTACTTAAATTTCTTATTTCATCGGTATGGTATACCGGTTGTTTATAATTTGCCTCTGCTTATAAAGGATAGTTACTCCATGCCTGGCTCAGATGTGACCAGAATGGGTACTCCTTAGCCCTAGATTTAGGACTATGAAATTAGAGGGATCTTGCGAGAGTGCTGTGAATGGAGAACGGCTTCGATTCGTAGAGAAGAAAATTTTTCATAATTAATTAATGCTTTTTATAGCTGATTCCCATTAATCACCAATGTGAGGAGCGCTTATGTAGATGTAGATAATTTTATTATATTATAGATATTAATAATATTTAAGTGCGTATGCTCTAATTTGCCAAGTAGTAGCCCGCCACCGCTCTAGGATTTGTGCAGAATTTTTTTTTTTCATTACTGGCGAAAGCCATCCTGCGGGGTCGAAACGTAACATATATTAGAGTTTTTAAAATTATTAGACCGAAATCTTACTTTGTTTTTTCTACCAATATGTGAGATATTGGACAATTGTGGCTCTTGTGGTAGTCGTACGACGTACCGGCCATTATTTGATCGAGTAGTTGTAGCTTTAGAGCAGCGATGGGCAAATGAAATGTATGGATGTATTGGTAACCGCGAGCGTAAAGTGGCTACCATGGGACAAAGAACATTTGCAGTCAGTTGATTAACAAACAACAGCGAAGCAACATCGTGCGCCGCTTGATTGTTTTATGATACTGTTTATGCGCGTACCTATATGTGTTTGTTCAAAATGAATGACAAATATTGCTTTATGATTTCCGATGCCTTTGGTAATATGCAATGTCTATTGTGTAATATGTGTGTAAAGGGGACCCGGGCATAGGTATAATTTTAGGAGGCACTATAATACCTTCCATAAATACTTTGAGAAATATGAGGGTATTGAGAGAGATAATATGTTAAAAAAAAAAAAAATTTCGAGAATTTCACAATTTCAACTTTATCTTAAAATTTCCGCTAACTAGTTTGCTAGTAAAAGTAGTCAACTCCCAATTTACCCCACCAAAGGTATCTGAAATTAGTATAACATTTTATTTATGTTATACATTTCAAATGGGGCAAAAATATACTAGGGCATAAACATCAACATACCGACTACCTATGTTACCTCGTTGCTGTCTGCAGCGCAACTGGCAGGAAAATCAATTCATTATCCCACAGTGCAAAACTGGTTTTTTTCGCTCTCAATAGCGACTGAAATAAGAGCGTAAGAATGTGTGCTGAGAGTAACTGCTCATGTGAGTCAAAACGCCCATGTATGCTTTAGAGAAGTCTTCACAATACTGATCTTCTAGAGTTTTAAATTTCCTTAATTGTGAATTAAGGCATTTATTTGTATTGTACTCAACTTGAGTTGGTATGGTTGTAACTAGTTCGGTAACTAGTCCACTTTGTGTTTCGCTGTGCAGCGTTTGAACTTTTTGTGCCTTTGAGCAACATGGTGTCTCTTGGCAATTTTTACGATTTTGGCTTTCGTGATTTGCTTTTGCAATTGAACCCGTGGTTAATTTTGTAAATGCGCTTCTTTGGAGAGAGATCGGATATCTGCTGTAATGAAGCATTGTATGATGTCTTTTCTGACAATATAAGCAGTTGAATTTGCTTTTGCAATTTTTAAAATTATGTGTATGGGACAAGCAGTTTGTACAGAGTCTTTTTGATCTGACAAAGTTGTTCCTTTCGTTAATGTTTAATTTTTTAAACTTCTCGCAAGTTTTAAGTTTATGCCCTCTTGTGCATAGTTCGCATGACGTATGTTTTCTCTGTTCGGATATGAACGCTTGTATTTTGTTAAAAATTCTATTTGATTTGTTTTTGCTTCTAGCTTGGGGTCTATTGAAGCTTTTATTTTGGTCTTGTTTAATGTTCTTATTTCTGTTTATTTTTTCTTCTAACCTTTCCGCAATTTCATATTGGGTGGTGAGAAAATCTTTCATTTGTTGCCACGTTGGGCACTTTTTTCGTGATGAGAGCGATTGCTCCCATAGAAGTAACGACTTTTCTGGTAATGCGGCGGTGCAAATATTTACCAGAATAGGATCCCAGCTGTCTGTGGGAATATTTTGTGTCGACAGAATCGACAAACAATTAGAAACAGTGGATTGTAGTGTTACAAATTCTTCACTTGTTTCTTTCTTGATTTTAGGCAAGTTTAATAGTGTCGTTACTTGCTTATCGACCAGTATTCTTTCGTTTTCATAACGTGCTTTAAGAGCTTCCCAAGCAAAATTGAAATTTTCGTCATTGAGAGCGAACTGTTTGACTATTACGCCTGCTTGACCTTTCGTTTTGTATCGGAGGTGATACAGTTTTTGTGCCTTTGATAGTTGTGGATGGTTGATGTAAACGGCTGTGAACATGTCCCGGACGGACGGCCATTCTTCATAACCTCCGTAAAAGGTTTCTGTATCACATGCAGGCAGCTCGAGTTGGATGCCTGAACTTGCCTCTTGATTGTCTATTTGTGGCAGCTCTACTCTACTGTGGGGAGTAGGTGCAATTGCTTTAATGAGTTTTAATTGTTTGGAGATCATAGCTTTCGTTTCTTCATATTGGTCCAAGCAGTTTTCGTAAATATCGTAAGCAGATAATTTAAAATTTTGTGGTAGATCTGAATCGTCAGAATCTACAATGGCGTCATAAGCCGCTTGGAGGCGAGTCCAAAAATTTTTTAGATTTTGATTTTTTATTTCTAGTAACGATTCCGAGTTTTCGTGAATCGGTGAGAAGGCAAATCTAGTGCAGTATCTTATTAAACTGTCACTTTGTGAAATGAATTTAGCAACCTGATTCGAGCGTGTAGCTCCTGCAGGTGTATTTTGATTGGTGTCGTTATTAACCATTTTTGTGAAATAATATTTTTTATTTATATTTTAGCTTTAAGTTTGAAAATATCCGTACTTTTACTTTATTACTACCTTTTACGTCCTTATGTTAGTATTTAGGTACACCCTAATACTTGGACTTATGTGTATGTAAGTATGTGTGTGCTTATGAAGGTACTTATGTTTTGTGCAATTGAGAGCTCGCTGAGGAGATCAATGCGCTATGTACATAAGTATGCCCAAATTGTTTGTATGTTTATGAATATGCTTTATTCGTAAGCAATTGAGAGCTCGTTAGAGAGATCAATTTGCTTTTTGTAAGCCTGCTTGTTTATGCACTGTGAAGAGAGCCCGAAAACGGAATTGAAAAAAGGTGCACTTTGTAAATATGTTTCGCAATATGTATGCGAAATATGTATATGGTACATGCACTAAGTAAATATGCTTATTGTATGTATGTTTTTTTTTTTTTTTAGTTTGCCTCTCTTGTTTTGTTTTTTATCTTATAATTGTAATTAATGTTTGGGCTTTTGCTTATAGAATTCATGCAATCCTGCTTATTGTTTTTGTTAAACATAAGGGGTATTGCCGAACAAATTTGCAAGGAATACTTGAATTAGTTTTCCTGATTGTTAAATTGTTGTGTTTGGACACACAAACGTAATCATGCAAGGCTATCACTTCTATGTATATGTAGTATATTTGAAAATATATATTTATTTTATATTAGCATTTTGATCTTTTTCTAGAAATCAAAACGTGAATTCTTACCGTTTGGTACTAGTTTCGTTATATTAGCCAAACAGATTTTTTATTACAGGTTTTACATATGTATGATTATATAAAACTGTAATTTTAGGCATACATACATACGTGCATAATATACAATAATAACGGGTGATTTTTTTGAGGTTAGGATTTTCATGCATTAGTATTTGACAGATCACGTGGGATTTCAGACATGGTGTCAAAGAGAAAGATGCTCAGTATGCTTTGACATTTCATCATGAATAGACTTACTAACGAGCAACGCTTGCAAATCATTGAATTTTATTACCAAAATCAGTGTTCGGTTCGAAATGTGAAAATCCGCTTTTTTATCGACAAATTTTGTTCAGCGATGAGGCTCATTTCTGGTTGAATGGCTACGTAAATAAGCAAAATTGCCGCATTTGGGGTGAAGAGCAACCAGAAGCCGTTCAAGAACTGCCCATGCATCCCGAAAAAATGCACTGTTTGGTGTGGTTTGTACGCTGGTGGAATCATTGGACCGTATTTTTTCAAAGATGCTGTTGGACGCAACGTTACGGTGAATGGCGATCGCTATCGTTCGATGCTAACAAACTTTTTGTTGCCAAAAATGGAAGAACTGAACTTGGTTGACATGTGGTTTCAACAAGATGGCGCTACATGCCACACAGCTCGCGATTCTATGGCCATTTTGAGGGAAAACTTCGGACAACAATTCATCTCAAGAAATGGACCCGTAAGTTGGCCACCAAGATCATGCGATTTAACGCCTTTAGACTATTTTTTGTGGGGCTACGTCAAGTCTAAAGTCTACAGAAATAAGCCAGCAACTATTCCAGCTTTGGAAGACAACATTTCCGAAGAAATTCGGGCTATTCCGGCCGAAATGCTCGAAAAAAGTTGCCCAAAATTGGACTTTCCGAATGGACCACCTAAGACGCAGCCGCGGTCAACATTTAAATGAAATTATCTTCAAAAAGTAAATGTCATGAACCAATCTAACGTTTCAAATAAAGAACCGATGAGATTTTGCAAATTTTATGCGTTTTTTTTTTTTTAAAAAGTTATCAAGCTCTTAAAAAATCACCCTATATTAAATGGAATCGATACAACTCACTTTATCATCACGCAAGGGGGTTTTTGGGGGGTATAATATATACATATGTATGTGTAAATGTATATATGAGCTTTATCGCCAATCCCTGCTTTCCTCTTCTGCTATGAATCCAACTGGCTGGCTTCTTCGTTTCTCCCTTTTCTTTCTCTTTTTTCTCCTTCTGTGCTCCAACTCCTCCTCGTACTGTTTTGTTGGTTTGTATATTTGTTTTAATTTTTCGCGCCCGTTTGATCCGTTTTTGCGTATGTTTTATTATTTAGGTGCTTTTACATTTCGCGCCCGATTTCCTTTTTTTTTTGGTTACATTTCGCGCTCGTATGTATGTTTATTGTTTTTATTTTTGTTGTATATATGGCTGTTGTTTGTGCGTTAAATAATTTTTATAGGAATTTTTTTGTTAGTGTCACTGCGCTGCTCTTTTTTGGTTTTGTGATGCAGCGCTCTGGACGGTCGAGGATTCGAATTAACGCGCACAGGATCGGTGAAATGTTTTACTGTAGAATAGCGTAAGTTGTTATCGCGACGCAGTGTATCGAACGAATGTAGATGTGCGAACTGTATGTGACGAATTGTTTTTAACGAATGTTTTGAATCTGCTTAGGAGACCATCCTTTATGCTGAGTGGGTGGATGTACAAGTGTGGTGAGTTGTCTTGTGTATGAGTGTGGTGTCGTCAAGTATTAGTGTGTGGTAGTTTTTCCGGTTAAAGTGGGGGGATGCTTTACTCATTTTAGTTAATTACCTACCCAATTTATTGGGGAATACAACACACTCGCGCGAGTGTTTAAAATGGAAAAAAGTTATTTATTTAACAGGCACAATTTATTTAAAGTAATCGTTTGTTTACAGAATGCTTTGCGAAACTATATGTATGTATGTATATAGGTAGAAGAGTTGGATCGCTGTCGGCGCGGATGGAACGATGACGATCGAAAAGAAGTGGGAACTCCGCGGCGCAGTATAGAAGCGAAAGTATGAAAGTTGTGGCTGGGCGGCTTGTGTAGAACGAATTGAACATCGAATTGTATCTGCTTTCTCCTTGTCCATCCTTTTCGATGAGTGAGTGTGTAGGTATGGTGAGTTGTGTTGGTGTCATCAGATGGTGAATTGAGCTGTCTTTTATTAGTGTGCGCCAGTTGTCCCGGATAGAGTGGGGGCAGGCTGAACTCATTTAAACATCCTGGGCCCCCTAGGCGAATATTTTGCCTAGTATGCTGTAATTTGGCGTACTGCTATTTGAGTAGCCGAGGCGCAGAATACATTCTGACAGCAGAAGTATTGGATGATGGAGTTTTAATATACTCTCGTTTATCCGGGTGTGCAGACAACGGATTTCGATTTAAACATAACACATGTATTTGGATGCATTTTAATTTGCGTGCAGGTATTTGAGAAAAGCAACTTTATTTTGAGTTTTCGGTTTTGACTCATTATTGTAGCAAACAAAAGTATGCGCTGTTTGCTTTTGTTTATTTCAGTAGCGGTTATTTGACAATTGTCTATTATTTGTCTGTTCTTTATTATCGGCTTATGAAGGATAGTAACCCCACGCCTGGCTCAGATATGGCCAGAATGGGTACTCCTTAGCTCTGGAGTTAGGACTGTGACAAAGGAGGGATCTTGCGAGAGAGTGGCCGGTAATTGCGAACGGCTTCATTGGAATTATAATTTTTTAAGTGGTATGTGATTCTAACCAACTACCCTTATGAGAAGCGCTAATGTAGGTGCGATAAGAGCTACCTTTGCTTTTGTTAAGTCTAGGTGCGTCACAGTATTGCATTGGGAGTATGGTGATCCCTTAACTTGCTTTTGAGATTTTATTTATTTGAAAATTTAATCCTCTGTGGGGCAATATTGTATGAAAAGTGTCAATTTTGGTTTTTTTTTTTTTGACTTTTTGAGACACTTTTTTTTATATGTTTAGGAGCGTATGCACTAATTTGACGTTTAGTACCGCGCCACATAGTTTGAGATTTTTTAAGCAGGTTTCTTGTATCATTATTGGCAAAAGCCATCCTGCGGGGTCGAAAAGTTACGAACATATCTTTTTGTTTCTATATGAAGTTGTCAGGGGGAATCTGACTTTGTTTTTTCTACCATTATGTGGGGTATTCGAAAATTGTGGCTCTTGTGGTTGTCGTACGACGTACCGGCCATTATTTGATCGAGTAATTGTGACTTTAGAGCAGTCTTCACAATACTGATCTTCTACAGTTTGAAATTTCCTTAATTGTGAATTAAGGTATTTATTTGTATTGTACTCAACTTGAGTTGGTGTGGTCGTAACTAGTTCTGTAACTACGTCATACAGGACGAATGCCTTCCTCCAACAGAATGGCGACTAGGCCGCATTGAAAAGGTTCATCGAGGATCAGATGGTCACATAAGAGTAGTCGATGTGCGAACCCAAACCGGCATATTAACTCGACCAGTCACCAAACTGTGTTTTCTTCCAAACAGCGAAGAACACCTTCAAACTAAACCGCAAAATAACTCGCAAAATTAAACGAAAAATAATAAATCAATTCCGCTAATTCGAAATTAACACGCGTTATAATCCGTACACAAACAAAAAATAAATTCAAACAAGCGCGTTGAAGACCAACTTATTACACATATACATATGTATAGATATGTAGCTACAACAACTACATTCTAATATTATAAACAAAATCAATTTAATTACAATTCTATATTCCCATAGAAATGGACGTAGAGGAGACCCAAACCGCCTCCAACACCGTAAGGTCCGAAATCGCTATACCCAAAGCGTCGGCTGCACCCGTTGCCGCTCCAAGGACCAGGGTTATGCGACCACCGCCATCCGCCGAAGCAGTCAGGGAGATGAGAGAAGAGCAGCTATTGCAGCCACAGGGGCCTCCATGTTGCAGCCTGTGCCATCGCCCACACGCCCTGAAACGATGCTCCATTTTTAAGAGCATGAAGCCCGCTCAAAGAAAACAGGTTGCAAGAGCCCATGGGCATTGCATGACCTGCCTGGCAGATGACCACGCCACCATAGAGTGCTGGGCCGACGGCGCCTGTCAATATTGCCAGAGGCCCCATCACACTCTATTCCATCGTTTTCCGCGCCGAGCCAATCCGTCGGAAAGTAGCACCAACACACGTACCAGACCACGCACCAATGCTATCCGGCGTCGACGAAGCAGCCAATCAACCACAACACGTAGACGGCCATCTCCGCCACGCCACACTCATCGTCAGCAACAACAACGCTCAACAGGGTTGAGCGCTGTACTAAACACATTGCAACAGCTGCAGAGGCTCCTAGCCGATTAACTCGCCTAGGGGGGCCGGGATGTTCACATGAGTTATGAACTGCAACATCTCACATCGCATCACCACACATCACATCACGTCACGTCACACCACCTCATCACACAACAGTTCAGCACACACCACTACACACACACGCATCAAACACAGTACCTGACACCGCTCACTATTACAACACAACAACCACACGATCATTAGCGAGACGACTCGGATTAATTTAATATTCACCACCCAAACCATCAAAAGGGATTGATTCGACCGGCATTATCTTCTTACCGTTTTCATCCGTGAAACAAGGCAGTCGTTCGCGATATTCTTTTTTTAATTCGCACCGCAACAAACCGCAATTTAATTTTTCCTCCAACAAACCGCCAAGTGACGGGAGTGACGCACCCAACGAGTTCGCCTTTCGCCAACAGTGTGCAGCAGTGGGTTTCATATACAAAAGACTAAACAACTAATAAAAAGTGTACCGATCCATATAGGATAAACTGAATAAATACAACGATAAATTTAACGAGTGTGAAAATTAAAAATCAGTGCATTTTATTTATTATCCAGCTCATAAGTATACTAAATATATTTATATACCAAGTAAGTATACTAGTAGTGGCACACGTTACTAATTGGTTTTTTTTTTTTTTTTTTTTTTTTTTTTTATATTTATATGTGATTTGCGGATTTTGTTTTTCCACTGGTGCCTTTCTGTGAGGCTCGAAGGACCATAGTTAATTACCTACCCAATTTATTGGGGAATACAACACACTCGCGCGAGTGTTTAAAATGAAAAAAAGTTATTTATTTAACAGGCACAATTTATTTAAAGTAATCGTTTGTTTACAGAATGCTTTGCGAAACTATATGTATGTATGTATATAGGTAGAAGAGTTGGATCGTTGTCGGCGCGGATGGAACGATGACGATCGAAAAGAAGTGGGAACTCCGCGGCGCAGTATAGAAGCGAAAGTATGAAAGTTGTGGCTGGGCGGCTTGTGTAGAACGAATTGAACATCGAATTGTATCTGCTTTCTCCTTGTCCATCCTTTTCGATGAGTGAGTGTGTAGGTATGGTGAGTTGTGTTGGTGTCATCAGATGGTGAATTGAGCTGTCTTTTATTAGTGTGCGCCAGTTGTCCCGGATAGAGTGGGGGAGGCTGAACTCATTTAAACACATTTAAACACAACAAAAATACTAAAATCAAAAACGGGCGCGATATACATAATTACAAATAAGTTAACAAACAAAAAAAAACTATACATATAAGTCACAGGAGACTAAACCAACAAACAACAAAGGAGGAAGCCATCAATTCAACATATTAACACAGGAACAAAAAGGGGACGAAAAAGGATATACTACTGTGGCCAAAAAATAAGGTGACATTTGAATTTAAACTGCGCGCGTCGAAGGATTTGGAGAATTATTATTTTTTTTAGGTTGGCAGGACTGTCAGTCACATTTATGTCAAATTTCTTGTCAAAATATTCATTAGTGTTTGAGATACGTGTCGTTTAGTGAGCTGCTAAAAGTGAGTTTTTCGTTTTTTTGCGATATCGAAATTTGTTGAGCAAAGAATTTGCATTAAATTTAGTTTACGGAATCAATTTTCTGCTGCGGATACGTTGAGGATGGTGCAGAAAGCTTTTGGTGATGAGTCTATGTCTAACAAAAAATGTTTACAAGTGATATAGTGAGTTCCAAGCCGGCCGTGAACGTGTCGAGGACGAAGAGTGTCCAGGGCGACCATCAACCTCAACCGACGAACACGTTCAACAAATCAAAGATTTGGTGCTGAAAACCGTCGATTAACAATTAGAGACCTTGCTGATGAAGTTGGCATATCGAAAGGCTCAGCCAATTGAAGGATGTTTTGGGCCTCAAGCGCGTCAAATCTCGACTGGTAACGAAAACATTGCATTTTTTGGAAAAAAGGCGTCGCGTTGAAGTGTGTGAAACGATGCTTTCCGACTACCAGGGTGTCATGAAACGCATTATAACTGGCGATGAGACTTGGATCTTGGAGAGCCGAGACCAAAAAAATCGCGCCAAAGTCGTTGAAAAATCAAGGTCATGTTGACTGTTTTCTTCGATTATCATGGTGTTGTGCATTATGAATTCCTTCCAACCGGTCAAACAGTCAACAAGGAATATTATTTGAACGTTATGCGTCGTTTGCGTAACGCTATCCGCCTAAAAAGGCCGGAATTGTGGAAAGAATTTCTTGGTTTTTACACCACGATAATGCACCATCCCATACTGCCCTCGTAATTCGTGATCATTTCGCCAAAAACTCAACCCATATCGTTCCGCAACCACTGTATTCACCTGATCTGGAGCCGTGCGACTTCTGGCTGTTCACCAAGCTCAAAAGACCGCTCCGGGGACACCGTTTTTATACGATAGGGCAGATTCAAGCCGCAGCGAAGACGGAACTGAAGGCCATCCCAGAAAGTGACTACAACCAGTGTTTCGAAGATTTGGAAAATCCGTTGGCATAAGTGCATTGCATCGGGAGGGGACTACTTTGAAGGGGATGAAATTGATTTGGAAGAATAAATAAAGAATTTTCAAAATAAATACAATGTCACCTTTTTTGGGCACAGTAGTCTGTTGAATGGCTCAAACCCTTGGCGGAAATTAAAGGGAGTCCGTTCCATATACATATAATTTGAAATATAAAAATGTTGTGCTCATATACATATATGTATGTATATTGAGTGTAGTTTCGATGGTATTTCGGGATACCGTTAACCGATAAACAGTTCGATATATATGTATAATTAGTGCAGTACCTGCCGATTTGTTTAGCTTGTGTCTTTAGACACACCGTTACAAAATTCCAAAAAAAAAAAAATTTACTACGTCGAGAATTGAATACTTGCAATATTTCCTGCAATACCGCTTGGGTTAAAAAAGCAACAGATAGTATCGCTCATGAACCCTAAGCAAAAACCGAAGATAGAAAAAAATAAACATACGTATATATAATTAAAACATATGTATATGTATATGTACATATCAGTTTATTCTTACAAATATTACATACTCACACTCTAAATACAAAAAGAATAGCAAAACTTTGTCACGAAATACATATGTATGTATATGACTGCATATTCGCACAAGGGTCAAACCAGAGAACATAAAGACATTGAGAAGGTGCAAATCGAATTTTGTATGATGCTCGATCGGGCGGCCAACAGAGCCAAACAAATGTCACACTCGGCTATCTGAGCAGCTATTTCATTTCCCCGAACACCTTTGTAGCCTGGAACCCAGAATATATGCAACGGTTTTCTGGCAGCCACTATATCTACTGTCTCTCTGCTTTTAAGGTCATTTTTCTGTCAAAATAATATGTTGTTTCCTGCATTGTTGGCTATCTCATCAGCTTTCCTGACCGCAAAGACTTTCAAATACTAAAGCATTCCCGCAGCTTTTATCCACATATTCCTCTATATCCAAAAGTTTTTGAGGAAATTTGCCTAGCGCCGCCAATCTTGCAGCTGATTTCGCCGCCGAGGTTTCCACTGCAATGTCAGAAGGTGGCAGGTTGATTAATATTTCAAGTGCAGCCGTTGCAGTGGTTCTTAATGCTTCCGTTATGCAGAGAGCCGCAATCCGTTGGCTGTTTTTTCCAACTTGCTTAGAAGCTCTTCCACGACTTTCATTTAGGTTTGGGAATTGTTTTTATATTCATTAAGTACAACCTTATAAACCGTCCAGCAAAACACCTGATCACTGCGTCTAGGTGCTTTAAGTTCCCTGTTTCCTTACGGCATTTTTGAACCACGCTTTAATGGACAATATGCGATGTGATACGCTTTATTGAGAATTTTCGTAAGTGTGACGGTCTCCTCCTCAGGTTCAGAGTTTGAGTCACCTATCTTGAATTTAATTAAATTCCCTATTACTTTCTTTCTGTACGAATCTTACGAATTTTGAAAGCTTCACTTTTACTGAGCGGCCAGAATTTTAAATGAAATTCTATATAGCACATCTAAACATTCTTCGAGGGAGGACTCACATATCCGATTAGCTATAGGTAGATCACTAAAAAGTATATAATATAATAATGACTCACCCCTAACGTTGATAGCAAATATCGCAACAGAACTTGCGTTCTATTAAAAATATTTAAAAACAAGCTTAAGATGAAACAATACGAAACTGTTTTCGGAAAGCGGGATTCGTAAAAAACCGCCATTGGCGCAGAAAAAAACAATTCTTTTTTATCGCCGTGGAAAATTCTGTAAGAGCGAGATCGTCACCACCTTCGCTGCAAGACAACTCGTATCAAGCGGAACCAACTAAACCGAATGGGAATATTATGTCTGAACTATGATATACGATCAAGAGGCTAACAGAAGCGATGCGACTGCCTCAACGATCGATCCATAACCAGATCCGTGACTTACTTATATTTCTGACGAAACTCCACGCACGGGCCCAAAACAAAGTTAAAGAAACCAAACGAAATGTTCCCTTAAGGCTCACAGCAGTAGATTCAACGCCGAAAGACCCCACGAGAATGAGAGACACCTAAGAAAAAACCAGTCCAGAGGAAGTTTCAAAGAGGACCATTGCGTGCAAGAAGAATAAAGGTAACATTCTTACAAAAAAAAAAGAAAGAGCTTTCTTCTCTGAAACTCTGGAAACATGTCGAACCGCGATATACTTAGAGCTGTCAAGTATGAAGATGTCCTCAAAGAGCTTGGGTCCAGAAAAGACGGCAAAATGCGAGATACCCCTGGAAATGAAAAAGGCGCAGATGCCGAACACGGGTGCTTATGAAAAAAATACATGCAAGATGCTAGGTGACTAGGCCCAGATAAAAGCCTTAACATGTGAGGTATCGGTAAAGATCCGCGACCTAGACGAGGTAACAACGGAAGAAGTCATAGTAAATGCAACTCGATCACAAATTAATGGGGCATATGCGGGCACGTAGCCAGCGGTGATTAGCATTCCGGCGCCGAATGAGCAGCCGAACCTTAGGAAGTGTTTCCGGTGCTTGGAATATGGGCATCTGGCGAGGGCGTGTACCAACGGGAATTACAGAAGTGATTGTTGTGCCAAATGTGGTACTGTCCAAAGCCAATGGAAAAAGGGATACGGATTACGAGAAAAATATAGATGTGGCGATAGTCTATGACCAGTATAAAACATAGGCGCTTCGAGAAGAATGGCCGCGGAACTAATATAGATTTTACGTTCGCCAGCAGCTCACTGGCTCGATCTGCATGTTGGAAAATTGCCGACTTCTACACACATAGCGATTACTTTGCCATTATGCTAGAAATCGGAAAGTAGACACGAAACCGAGGTTTTCTAAAAAGCCACGGAAAAGGGATGGAAGGTGGAAACGCTAGATGAAGACATCTTCAACCTCATGCTGAATGAAAAACTGGGTAGCTCGATCGACTTAGATCGACAAGCTGGACGTAAATAAAGCTTGCGACGCGACCATGAGTAGAAAAAGACAAAACGCATCCCAAAGGTCAGCATATTCGTGGAACGAAGAGATTAGCGCACTAAGAAGCGAGTGTCATAAAGCAAGATGCTCTACCCAAAGACTGCGTAACTGCTTTAAAAGAATGCGTTATGACTTTGAAAAGGCTATTAAAAGAAGTAAGACTTTAAGCTTCAAAGAACTATACAAGAAAGTGGATGAAAATCCGTGGGGCGATGTCTATAAAATAGTAATGGCAATAGTTAGGGGGGTAGAAACCAGGTACTAACCTGTGTTACCCTGATAGAAAAGGTGGTGAAAATGCAAGCAGCAAACGAGCAGAAGAATATCATCAGTGGTTGAAGCTTTGTCAATTGACGAGAAGAGGTGGTAGAAGAGGCAAAGAAATTCGGCAATGTAAAGATGCCTGAACTTGATGTTATCTCAAACAAGGTTCCTAAGATTGCAGTTAAACACAGCAAGAAGGCCTTCGGTGAAAATTTTTCTCGGTACCTAAATGAAGACGTTTTCTCAAAGATATGGAAGAAGCAGCATCTGGTTCTCTTTTAGAAACCGAACAAACTGACGGGCTAGCCCAGTGCGTATCGCACACTTTGTATAATCGATACAATGGCTAAAATAGTGTAAAAACTGATCTGCTGACGTTTGGAACGTCACCGAAGGGGAGAACTGCATGCCTTGTCTGAAAACCAATTCGGTTTCGGAAGACATCGATACACCACAGACGCAGTCGAAAAGTTGACGGACATTGCGCCCAAGGCCATAAAAGGAACCTGAAGGATACGATGGGGTGTTTCGCCACCGCTGCCAGAAGAGGCTCAAATAATTGGCTAAATGGACGACATTGCTGTGACGATCTTCGCGAAGGAGCTTTCCCAAACTCAAACCGTTGGCCGAAGAAAAGCGGTGCTTATCACCTTGGACACAGCATTACAACGCAAAACTTCCTGAGGTACCTTGGCATTATGATTGATACAAAGCTGATATATGGGTAGAAACCCGCGGTATCAACCATATAATAATGGGTATCAAATCCGCAAACTCACCCGTTGAATAAATGACGAATAGGAAGATTCCGAAAAGTTTGAAGCGACGAACTGGCAAAACGATGTGGATATGCGCGCGGATCGTAATCGAAAGAGAGGCTGGCGCCGTCCGCCAGTCCCTTTTGTTAATTGTGTTTGGTGTCCTCGTGTGTGGTGTGAAAGGTGTGGTGTAGATGATGATGAGTTGGTGTGTGTGGGATGAATATTGGTGTAGATGTGTGGAGTATGATGTGTGGATGATGTGGATGGTGTAACCGGTTGAGTATGGTGTGTACGTGTGGGTGTAGCTTTATTGTATTAAGAGGGGGGTCAGATGCTCATTTAGCCATCCCGGCCCCCCTAAACGACTGTTTAGCCTAAAAGGCGTTGCAGCGTTGCCACAACGCTGCTCAGCCCCGTAGAACGACGAGATGGTGACCCAGGCTGTCGACGCCGTAGTGATGTTCCGCTCCGCTGGGGTGCGGCTCGACCTGAGGGTTGGAATCGAGGTGTGCGGCCTCGATGGATGGGTGGCCGATTCACCTCGCGTGACGAGCTGCGGTGTAGCAGCGTGTGGTGCGGCCGGTGGCACATTTGGCACAACCCACGTGACTCACACTCGGTAGTTGCATGAGTGTGCGACAGGCAGTTGATGCAATGCCCGTGGGCCTGAGCAACTTGCTGCCGTTGCAAAGGCCGCATACCCCTAAATATTCCACAATGGTGGAGACGATGAGGGCGTCGACAGATGGGACACCTTATCCGACGGGGCTCCGTAGTCTGTGATGGGATTGGTGGTGGTCGCGTGTCACCACGAGATGCGGAGGGTAGGACCGCTGCAGGCGCGGTTGCCGGTACAGGTGCCGGCGTTGTTGCTGGTGCGGTGGCCGGTGCAGCGGCCAATGCTGTCGCAGCTATCGTCCGGGGCGCTGGGGTAGGCCCGTTGCGTGGCACATTCGTAGCCGCGCGAGCGGTTGACGTATTTGCGGCTGGCGTATCTATATCCATGGTAATCTGTATAGAGAAGATTATTGATTATAAATTTCTATCAGATAAGCAAACATGGTGAAGTTGCCACGATATGGGGCATGAAGGTGTCGTCATATTGATCGACAATTTTTTGGCTAAGATTCTTTGTTGGTTTTGACAGTTTATTATTTTTTAGCGGTTTATTACGGGCGTATTTCTCGTTTTAGCGTAAAATTTAGTGATTTTATTATATCGCGACAGTATCGGTTTGGTTATTTCGATTTTCGGTTTGTATTTTTTAACGGTTGGTATTGGCGTATTTCTCGTTTTCATTTGATTAGCTTATTGTGAAACGATAATATCGGTTTGTTTTTGCGGTTTTTCAGATTCGCGATCATCGGAAGTTGGCAAAAAGCATAGCTTCACGAGCGGTCTGGTCAGCGTTCCGTTTTGCGTACGGAGATCAACGATTCGTATGTGACCGTCGGAGCCGTAATGTAGCTTTTCAATGCGGCCAAGCCGCCACTCGGTGGGGGGTAGACAATCATCGTGGATGAGGACACAGTCTCCAAGTTTAGGCTCTTGTTCAGGAGTCTTCCAGCGGTATCTTTTGTGGAGATCCTTTATGTACTCGTCCTTCCAGCGGCGGCTGAAATCATGATGGAGAATTTTAATTCGTTCCCATCGATTTAATAGAGATAGCAGCTCCACGCCTGGCTCAGGAATAGCCAGGATGGGTGCTCCTTTTAGAAAATGCCCTGGAGTTAAGGCGGTGAAATCTGAGGGGTCTTGCGATAGTACTGTGAGTGGCCGTGAATTGAGAACGGCTTCAATTCGATTTAATAGCGTCGTGAACTCTTCGTAATTGAATTTATAATTTCCAGCTACCCGTTTGAAATGGGTTTTGAAGCTTTTTACAGCTAATTCCCATAAACCGCCCATATGAGGAGCGCTCGGGGGTATAAATTGCCAGTTGATACCTTGAGGGGCGTACTTTTGTACGATGTCGGGTGACACTTGTTTTAGGAAATCCACAAATTGCTTTTCGGTGGCTCGTTGAGCTCCAATGAACGTTTTGCCATTGTCGCTCATGATCTTTGATGGGTAGCCACGTCGAGCGACGAAGCGAGCAAATGCCGCGAGAAAAGCATCCGTCGTCAGATTACTACATAGCTCAAGATGTACTGCCTTTGTCGTGAAATATACAAAGACAGCCACATAGCCTTTCATGAGAGTGGGAGACCTTAACATGGACGCCTTTACTTGGAAAGGCCCAGCAAAATCAACACCTGTTGTGGTGAAAGGCAGAGCGAAATTGCAGCGTTCCGGTGGAAGTGCTGCCATAATCTGCGTTCGCATCTTCTGTTTGTGCATAGTGCAAATCTTGCATGTGAAGATGCACTTCTTGATTTGCGGCTTAAGACGGGGGATATAATACTCCTGGCGTACCATCTGTTGCATGAGACGATGTTCGGCGTGTAGCATTAAGATGTGGATGTAGTGGAGGAACAGTGTGGCAAATGGTGACCTCTCTGGGATTATTATGGGATGGCGTTCGTTATATGTTAGGCTCGAATTAGCAAGCCGACCATTGGCACGAAGCAGACCTTTCGTGTCCAGAAATGGGTTTAGAACTAAGAGTGAGCTCTTTTTATCAATCGGCTTCGATTCTCTTAGTAGTGATATATCGCGGCTGAAATAGCGCGTTTGTGTATATGTTATTAGTGCGACCTTTGCCTTTTGTAACTCTAGGTGCGTCACTGTGTTGCATGGGAAATTAGGTGATCCCTTAACTTTGCTTTTGAGTTGTTCTATGAATTTGAACATATAAGCGACTACTCTGAGCGCTCTTGGAAACGAGGAAAATCGTTCAAGGATGTCGGCATCATCCAATAATGTGTGAAAGGTGGCGATTTTTCGACCTTCTGGGGCGATAATGTTGCGCATGGGGGATTGTGGCCAAGAATCAGGAGATTCTATCAACCATCGGGGGCCATTCCACTAGAGGGTGGTAGTGGCAAGGTGCAGTGGCTTGCACCCTCTTGTACCTAGATCGGCAGGATTGTCAGCACTGGCTACGTGACGCCAAGTGGCTGATCGCACTAGGTCAAGAATTTGAGACGTTCGGTTAGAAATATACGTCTTCCATGCATGTGGTGGTTTTTCCAACCAGGCTAGTACAATTTCTGAATCGGACCACATATATAGCTTGCATTTTGTCATATTTAAATGCATTTGCACCATGGCTACTAATTTTGAAAGTAGTAGTGCGCCACATAGCTCAAGTCGTGGGAGACTTATAGTTTTTAAAGGTGCCACCTTTGCTTTTGCTACTAATAAGTGGCTTGTGGTCGTGGTATCACTTTGCGTGCGCACATAGATAGTAGCGCAGTATGCCTTTTCTGAGGCGTCACAAAAGCCATGTAATTCGACTTTGTGTTCGGGGGAATAGTTTACCCATCGTGGAATTTGTATCTGAGAAATGTCATTCAGATTTTTTGCGAACTGGGACCATTTTTCTAAGCGAAGAGGTTTCACTTGTTCGTCCCAGTCGGTTCCATCTAGCCATAATTCTTGTAAAGGGTGATTTTTTAAGAGCTTGATAACTTTAAAAAAAAAAAAAACGCATAAAATAGATTGGTTCATGACATTTACTTTTTGAAGATAATTTCATTTAAATGTTGACCGCGGCTGCGTCTTAGGTGGTCCATTCGGAAAGTCCAATTTTGGGCAACTTTTTCGAGCATTTCGGCCGGAATAGCCCGAATTTCTTCGGAAATGTTGTCTTCCAAAGCTGGAATAGTTGCTGGCTTATTTCTGTAGACTTTAGACTTGACGTAGCCCCACAAAAAATAGTCTAAAGGCGTTAAATCGCATGATCTTGGTGGCCAACTTACGGGTCCATTTCTTGAGATGAATTGTTGTCCGAAGTTTTCCCTCAAAATGGCCATAGAATCGCGAGCTGTGTGGCATGTAGCGCCATCTTGTTGAAACCACATGTCAACCAAGTTCAGTTCTTCCATTTTTGGCAACAAAAAGTTTGTTAGCATCGAACGATAGCGATCGCCATTCACCGTAACGTTGCGTCCAACAGCATCTTTGAAAAAATACGGTCCAATGATTCCACCAGCGTACAAACCACACCAAACAGTGCATTTTTCGGGATGCATGGGCAGTTCTTGAACGGCTTCTGGTTGCTCTTCACCCCAAATGCGGCAATTTTGCTTATTTACGTAGCCATTCAACCAGAAATGAGCCTCATCGCTGAACAAAACACGCGCGCGAAACACATTTCGAACCGAACACTGATTTTGGTAATAAAATTCAATGATTTGCAAGCGTTGCTCGTTAGTAAGTCTATTCATGATGAAATGTCAAAGCATACTGAGCATCTTTCTCTTTGACACCATGTCTGAAATCCCACGTGATCTGTCAAATACTAATGCATGAAAATCCTAACCTCAAAAAAATCACCCGTTATTAAGATTTTCGCTTGGATCATAATTGGCGAAAGCCATCCTGCGGGGTCGAAAAGTTTTGCCACCGAGGATAAAATCTGTCTTTTCGTTATGGCTGATAATGCGGATATGGACTCTGTCGTGTATGAGAACTGGTCCGATATCGCATTCCATTAGATGCCTAATGTTTTTGTTGTACTTTCCTTTTCGAAAATAAGGAAATTAGTGTCCAACAAATTTTATTTTGGTATATTTTTTAATATACTTGGGTGATTCGCCGTAATCTTTTTTAATGGAAACCCTGCGGATGTGAGGGCTTGGATTACTTGTGATAACGATTCGTATGCTTGTGGAAGAGTGTGACTTCCAGACAAAATATCGTCTACATACGTTTGAGTTTTCAACACTTCAGTTGCCAGAGGAAATTCGGACTTTGTGTTGTCTGCCAATTCGTGCAGCGTTCGAATGGCTAAATATGGTGCACAGTTAACGCCAAATGTAACTGTTTTTAATTTGAAGTCGCGTAAAGGACTGGTGGGGGATCTTCGGAACATAATACGTTGAAAATCTTGGTCGTCTTTATGTACGCCTATTTGCCGATACATTTTTTCAACGTCCCCATTGAATACGTATTTGTATATACGCCAGTTTAGAATAAGCAGCATTAAATCAGGTTGGAGCGTGGGTCCCGTAAACAGGATATCGTTTAGGGAATTCCCCGAGCTAGTGGATCTTGAGGCGTTGAAAACAACTCTTACTTTAGTTGTTTTTTTATCTGGCTTTACTACTGCATGATGTGGCAAGTAAAAGGAGTAGTATTTGCCGTTGACGATTTTCTCCCCTGGGTTTACTTCCTCCATATGATCTAAATGGAGGTATTCTTCTAACACACCATCATATTCAGATTTGAGTTCGCCTTTTTTAAGTAGGTCTCTTTCCATACTTAGAAACTGCTGAATTGCAGAGGTGCGAGAGTGACCTAAGGCGAGTGTGTTAGGAAATTGTTGCTTAAGTGGTAGTCGTACGACGTACCAACCATTTTCTGATCTAGTAGTTGTGGCTTTATAAAAATCCTCACAATACTGATCTTCAGGGGTTGTGACTGATATGGGGGGGAGTTCTTCTAGTTCCCAAAATTTTCTCAATTGTGAATTGAGGTACTCATTTGAGACTTCCTCAACTTGAGTTGTTAATGTTGTAACTGGTTCCGCAACTAGTCCGCTTAGGACCCATCCGAAAATGGTATTTTGCGCCAGAAGTGTTTTGGTAATTTTCTCAATACCTTCGAGAATAATTTGTGGTATGAGATCGCTGCCTAATAGTAGATCTATTTGAGCGGGGGTGTTGCAGTTGGGGTCTGCTAGCTTTAGGTGTGAAATCTTTTGCCAATGTTTGCTATTTATGTGATAGCTGGGTAACATATTGGTTAATTGCGGTAAGACAATAGCTTCTGCTTGTATGCGCTTATCCGCTTTGGGGGAAAAGAGGGTAATGGGGCAGATTTTATTTGAGTTTTGAACAACTCTTCCGCCCATTCCCGTGATTTCAAAGTTGGCCAGCTTTGTTGGTAACTGTAGCCTGTTTTGTGCCCTAGACGCTATAAAGGATCGTTGTGATCCTTGGTCTATTAAGGCTCTGAGTTTAAACAGTTCTCCTCGGTGCTCGATGGAGACAACTGCTGTGGGTAAAAATACCCTACTGTGATTTGCGCTATGTAGCGATTGGGTTTTTAACGCCTTTGAGCAGCATGGTGCTTCTTGGCAGTTTTCAGAATTTGTTGTGGCAACTAATCCTGTTGCTCGTTTAACGTTTGCATTGTTTGGGGGTAAGCTGGAAAAATTGCTTATATGTAACATAGAATGATGTCTTTTATGGCAATAAACGCAATTAAATTTGCTTTCGCAATCTTTAAGCGTATGCGCATGTGACAGACAGTTGGTACATAATTTTTTCGTTCTTACGAAATTGTTTCTATCGCTAACATTCATTTTTTTGAATTTTTCGCACAATTTTAGTTTGTGACCTCCTCTGCACAGTTCGCATGACGTTTGTTTATATTGTTCGGAAGAGAACGATTGATTTTTAAAAAAGTTTCTATTTGAATTATTGTGGCTACTTGCTTGGGGTCTATTAAAGCTTTTATTGAGGTCGTTTTGAACGTTTTTCGTTCTTACTAGTTTTTTATCTACCCTTTCTGCAATTTCGTATTGGGTAGTAAGAAATTCTTTCATTTGCTGCCACGTTGGGCACTTTCTTCGCGATGAGAGCGATTGCTCCCATAAAAGTAACGATTTTTCTGGTAATGCAGCTGTGCATATGTTTACCAGAATGGGGTCCCAATTATCTGTGGGAATATTCTGTGTCGATAAAATCGACAAACAATTTGAAACCGTGGATTGAAGCTTTATGAACTCTTCACTGGTTTCTTTCTGAATTTTTGGCAAATTCATTAGTATCGTCACGTTCTTGTCGACCAATATTCTCTCGTTTTCATAACGTGCTTTTAGAGCTTCCCAAGCAAAATTAAAATTTTCGTCATTCAAAGCGAACTGTTTGACTATTACGCCTGCCTGACCTTTGGTTTTGTATCTGAGATGATACAATTTCTGTGCTTGTGATAATTTAGGATGGTTTATGTACACAGCTGTAAACATGTCCCGGAAGGACGGCCACTGTTCATAACCACCATGAAATATATCTGTGTCGCATACTGGCACTTTAAGGTGAATACCTGAACTTGCCTCTTGGGCTTGTCTTTGTGGCAGCTCTACTCTCGGTTGTGGAGTAGGTGCAATTGCTCTTAATAGCTTTAGTTGGTCAGAAATCATTGCTTTTGTGTCTTCGAACTGGTCTAGGCAGTGTTCATACTTGGTGTAAGCTGATGATTTAAAATTTTCGGGTAGATCTGAGTCGTCAGATTCTACGATTGCGTCATATGCCGCTTGGAGACGTGACCAAAAATTGTCTAAATTGTCTTTTTTAATTTCTAAGACCGATTCAGAATTGTCTTGAATCGGTGAAGATGAAAATCGAGTGCAGTATCGTATCAAACTGTCACTCTCAGCAATGAATTTTGTATAAGTAATGTCTTTACCCCTCTTTAGTTTTGTACCACCTTGCTTTGAGCGTGTAGCCTCAGCCGGTGTACTCGGACTTTTTTCGTCTGAAATCATTTTTGGAACTTTTAGCAACTGAGTTGTTTTAGATTCCTTTGAGTCTGAGCTCATTTAAAATGATATAGAATTAATCAAAACGTCTTAGTGAAAACTAGACTTGTAGCTGATTAGAAAAAGTTTCGTATTTAAGATGTTGAATAAAAGACTCTTTTGTATGTAAGAGTTTCAGACAAATAAATAAAACCAATGGCTTTTTGATAAACCGAGATTTTAAAAATATTTTCGTATATATGTATATGTATTTATTTATATAATCAGACGAGAACTCTTTTAGCTAAATAAGAGTTTTGAACGAAATTGAAGTATAAGAAAGCGCTTTACGTATTTGATAATATGCGCGATCGCGAACTCTTGTACGTTAATAAGAGTTTTAAAATTAAGTAAATAATTGATCGCTTAAATTGGATTTAATTAATATTATTATTATTATTTTTTTATTTTTTATTTTATTTTTTTTTTGTTTTTTTTTTTAAAGACCGGAAATATTTTATATGTATTATTTTTCTATATATATTTGTTTGATATATCGTTTAAGTCCAAATGTCCTATAGGGTATACCTATAGGTGGATATTTTATTTGTTATGTGCTAATGAGCGCTCGTTTTAGAGATCACTGCACTTTGTACATATGCATGTATGTACATATGTATTACGCTTTTGGTTTTTTATGCAATCCTGCTTGTTTTTGTTGCTCAAAAATCAAGGGGTATTGCGGGAATATGCCAATGTGGACTTCGAAGCAATGAGCGTATCTACATATGAGACAATACACTTTTGTACAAATATTTAGTTATGAAGAGAAAGTTGTTATGAGAAAACAGTCTATTTGTTATATAATCTGTACCCGATGTCGATTGGGTATACTTTTCAGTATATATTGTATATATGATATTTATATGCGCCCGTATGTGCATATATATATACGCATGTATGAAAATATGTATATATGTTCGTACGAAGAAACCACGAAAAGGGAATTAAACGACCGCAGGTAATTCTCTCAAGCTCACTCGTTTTTATGTATATATATAATATATGCATATTTTTTTTTTTTTTTTTTTTTTTTGTGCCGGAGGGGGAATCTTACATAGATACTGCTACTTTACTAGCAGTATGCACGATTCGTACTGCTCGCTAAAGGTGCACCTCATTCGGGACCACGCCCAGTCAGTATTACCTACTGTTCTGGACTTGCGAAACGGTACGCCTACGTACTAAACCCTAACTCCGTATCCTTTAGCTTTACTGAGGCCCTGTGGGACCGCCGTTAGGCATTTCATCGCAGGGCAAGCTTAGCCTATGGGCTCACGTCGTTACAGCGATATTCGCTGCTCTAGATTCGCTCCTTCTTTGTTGTTCTGCTCTTCTCAGGTCATGGAGAATCCTGGCTGCCATCTTCTTCACTAAATCCCACACATTCCTCGAGTGCAACATATAGTTCACTATATTATCTGGTGTTATTCGGTTGGATACTTCCTTTTCCAAAGATAGTCGCTCCTTTGTATATTTCCGACAGTGGAAAAATATGTGTTCTGCGTTCTCGCTGTTGCTACCACAGAACGAGCAAGCTACTCCTTCCTCGTGGCCGTACTTATGTAAGTACTCCCTGAAGCATCCATGCCCTGTTAAGAACTGCGTCATGTAATGATCTACCTCCCCGTGTTTTCGTTCCATCCATACTTGTATGTTACCGATTAAGCGGTATGTCCATCTCCCCTTTTTTGATGTATCCCAGCGTGTTTGCCATTCGTCTAAGCTGGCTTGCCGTTCTACTCTACGCTCTGCTCCCGTTAGTTTCCGGCCTGCGCTTTTACTTTTATCATAGATTCGCTTAAGTTCGAGAGCCATTATGTCTGGAGGCATAATTCCTGCTAGAACCCCGACAGCTTCCTTGGAAACCGTGCGAAACGCACTGACTATTCTGATAGCGCTCAACCGGAACACCGATTGTGCCACCCCAGCATACGTCTTATGTATTAATGCCTGCCCCCATACAGGCGCCACTTACATTATAATTGATTGGCTCACCTTGGCCAGAAGAGCTCTCCTGCTCTGTATCGTATCCAATTATTTGCACTTCTTTCGGCAGAGGGAGGCGCAATATTTCATCATATAGTGCATTCCACAGGAGTGGGCCAAGCACAGATCCTTGCGGCACACCACCCGTTACCCTATACTTTTTTGGTCCTTCGTCATTGTCATAGAGCAGGATCCTATCGGCCAGATAACTTTGTATGACGTACAACAAATAGCTCGGAGTTTCCTACCAACGGGCTAAAATCCTACCAACGGGAAAATCCTACCAACGGGATATATGCATATATATGTATGTATATGTGTTCGCGGTACGAATAAATCACGAATAGAGAACCAAGTGCCCGTAGGTAATTTTCGCAAATTAGCTTGTTAACAAGTATATAAGTATGTAATTGTATAACTGCTACGCATATACATACGTACGTATATATGTACGCAGTGAGAAGAGACCGCGAAAAGAAAATATAATGATATTCTGACTTTAGAATATATGTAAGTATGTAAATGTATATATTTTGAAATATGCATATAATTTTAGCAGTAACTGAGCCAGTTATGCTCTTTATTGTTTTTACAAATATACGTGGAATATATGTACATATGTATGTATGGTATAAACTTGAATTCTTACTACGCTTTTGTTTGTTGTTATTTTTTTTTTCTTTTTGATTACCGTAGCTTACTTTTAGCAATTCTGCTTATACTTGGTTAAGTATAAGGGGTCTTGCTGGAAATTTCAAAGGTATGTAAATACTTGAATTTTAATATGTATTTTCTCGGGGTAATTTTGTGTTATAACACAACGGTAATCATTTAATCTGTTATATACAGTACCAAACTGTTTTGTTAGCGGTTTTTGGTTTTTTACCGGAAAAGAAACCGAACTCCGAAAACAGTTTGGCAACGGTTTTCAATTATCTTTCGACCTGTGTTCTGCGTTCTCGCTGTTGCTACCACAGAACGAGCAAGCTACTCCTTCCTCGTGGCCGTACTTATGTAAGTACTCCCTGAAGCATCCATGCCCTGTTAAGAACTGCGTCATGTAATGATCTACCTCCCCGTGTTTTCGTTCCATCCATACTTGTATGTTACCGATTAAGCGGTATGTCCATCTCCCCTTTTTTGATGTATCCCAGCGTGTTTGCCATTCGTCTAAGCTGGCTTGCCGTTCTACTCTACGCTCTGCTCCCGTTAGTTTCCGGCCTGCGCTTTTACTTTTATCATAGATTCGCTTAAGTTCGAGAGCCATTATGTCTGGAGGCATAATTCCTGCTAGAACCCCGACAGCTTCCTTGGAAACCGTGCGAAACGCACTGACTATTCTGATAGCGCTCAACCGGAACACCGATTGTGCCACCCCAGCATACGTCTTATGTATTAATGCCGGCCCCCATACAGGCGCCACTTACATTATAATTGATTGGCTCACCTTGGCCAGAAGAGCTCTCCTGCTCTGTATCGTATCCAATTATTTGCACTTCTTTCGGCAGAGGGAGGCGCAATATTTCATCATATAGTGCATTCCACAGGAGTGGGCCAAGCACAGATCCTTGCGGCACACCACCCGTTACCCTATACTTTTTTGGTCCTTCGTCATTGTCATAGAGCAGGATCCTATCGGCCAGATAACTTTGTATGACGTACAACAAATAGCTCGGAGTTTTTTTAAGCACTAATGCACGCATTATATGGGGCCAATGGGCCGAGTTAAAGGCGTTTCTCACATCAAATGTGACGACCGCACAGTATTCTTTGTTCCCGTACATCCACCTGTCTCCTTCAATAGCCTTTTCTGCTATACCAGCAACTTTCTTGATAGCATCAAGAGTTGAGCGCCTTTTACGAAAACCATATTGGTTATCAGAGAGACCACCATCTCCTTCTAAATGATTTTCTAGACGGGTACAGATTATCCGCTCTAGGATTTTGCCCATCGTATCGATCATACAGAGCGGTCGATAGGAACTTGGTTCTCCTGCCGGTTTGTTTGGCTTCTGTAGTAGCACCAGCCGTTGTACTTTCCAGATTTTTGGAAACACTCCTTCACGAAGGCTACGCGTGTATAAATCCGAAAATGGCTGTGGATGGTAGCTGATGGCAATTTTAAGAGCCCTATTCGGAATACCATCCAATCCTGGTGCTTTGCTATTTTTAAAGCGCTCAGCAGCTTGAACAACTTCCTGCTCGGTGATTTCTGGCACATCTGCGGCTTCTTCGCGATAATAATTTCCTTCTTCTTGATTTTGTTGTGGGAACAGGGTTTCTACCACATTTTTGAGTAATGAAGGGCATGTAGGCGCTTGACATTTGCCACCTTTAATCCTTGACATTACAATCTTATACGCTGCTCCCCACGGATTTTCGTCCACTTTTTCGCATAATTCTTTGAAACATGTCATTTTGCTCTTTTTAATCGCCTTTTTTAGGTCGTTGCGTTTCTTTTTGAATGCTTCTCGCAGGCTGTCACAATTTAAGCTGCCTATGTTTCGTTGAAAACGGCGCCTCGCTTTGTGACTTTCACTTCTCAGAGATTCGATTTCTCGATTCCACCAGTAAGCAGGCTTTCTCTGTGCGGCTGTCCTCTTTTTATTCATAGCGGCATCACAGGCTTTGCTAATGTGTTGTACCATTAATTTAGCCTGCTGGTCTATGTCATCACTTCCGTTTACGTTTAAGTTTTCATCCAGCATTAACTTATAAAGCTCCTCATCTAGGGTTTCAATTCTCCACCCCTTGGACTGCACCTTTTGGTGGCAAACATTTCGCTGTTGCACATTCTTGCTGATACTTAACATTATAGCTAAATGGTCACTTTGGGTATACATGTCGCATATCCGCCAGTCTATATATCGATATAGTACCCTGCTGGCAAAAGATATATCTATAATAGAGCCACGCCCATTCTTCTCGAAGGTGTTTTGTCTTCCTGTGTTAAGCAGTACTACGTCTAGAACACCAAATGCTTTAAGTAATGCGCTACCTCTCAGATTTGTATTTTTGCTGCCCCATTCTAGCGCCCAGGCATTAAAGTCACCTGCAATTATATTAGGTGTAGTTGTCATCGCATCCTTTACCAAGTCGTCAAGTATTTTTTCATATTCAGCATGTGGTATACTTGGCGGTATATAGCAGCTGTAGAAAAAAATTCCCCATATTTTGGCTCTTGTATAGTATGCCTTGTCAATTAGTGGTATGTCTTGCATCATCTTATCTCCGCATGCCCATATTGCAACCTTTTTTGTGGTGTCGGAAATCCACTTGTCAGAGTCTTTATTTTTATACTGTTCACAGATTAATGCAACGTCTATTTCATTTTCGTATATGTTTTGCGTCAAGAGATCCTGGGCCGCTTCGCAGTGGTTCAGGTTTATTTGTAATATTTTCATCTTTTAGGTTTTTTGAGCGCTGCTGTATATATGGGGCATTTCCGGCTTCCTATCTGATGGTCTATGTTTGGCCTTCCACTGTGTTTACATGCCTTGCAGGAAGGATTGTTAACACAATCTTTGGCGAAATGACCCTCCTCTCCGCATTTAATACAGCACTTGCTCCTGTCTTCTGGGTTGCTGCATGCTTTCGCCACATGTCCATATTCTAAGCATCTGAAACATTTCTTCAGCTGCGCTTTTTCCCTAATTCTGCAGATTGTCCAGCCGATTTTTATCTTTTGTGCTGCCAGTAAGTGCTTTGCTTCCTGTGCCTGAAGGCTTATGATAGCTTTTTGCGTGCCTGCATATGCTGGTCTGATGTTTTTAATGCACTCTACACTAAATAGACGCAGCTCTTCAAATTCTGAACGAATTGCCTGTGCTATATCCTCTTTCGTCGTGATATCGTCCAAGTCTCGCACTTCCACTGTAATTTCCTGCGTTAGAGATCTTATTTGTGCCTGATCTCCTAGTATCTTCACTATCTCGTCTCTATATTCCTTAGTACTTCCTGTCTGCGCTTTCTTTAGCTCCAACAGTATCTCACCTTTAGCTGTCTTTTTAATTCGTGAGACATTTTCCCCAAGCACTTGCAGATTTTCATTCTGCTTAACCGCCCGAAGTATGTCTGCGTAAGACATATCACCAGTTTTTGCGATAACAATTGCTTCTGGTCGAGGGCGTGGTGCGGCGTTTTCCTTCTTCTTGGTTTTTTTTTTGTGGGATTTACTTGGTATCGTGATCCAGGTATCTTCCCTTGTCGCGTCCTTTTCTCCTCCCCCGAGATTTCTTTCTACTGCTTTCACAAATGGTCCGTCATGTGTCGTTTTAGTCCTTTTTGGAGGGGTTCGTCGCTTTATCTGCATGTCACGTGGTCTCTTCGGTGTGACTTCAGCAGTCGTCTGCTCCATAACTACTCTTCTTGCTAAGTTGGCTTCCCGTTGTCTATTATGGTCATCTTGTGCACGGGTGTAGAGCTTCACTATTTCGCCAAGCAGTTCCCTCATGGGATTGTTGATAGTGCGCTGTGGCGGATGCATCATATCCTTTAGCTTTTTTATCATATCTCCAAGTTCACACATATGATCACGTTGCGACTCTGCTTCTTCCAATATCGGGGTGTTCTCCTGAAGCGTTGGAGGTGACGATTTCGACCTCACTGGTCTTTGTGCGGAGAGCACCTTCACGGGCGATCTAGCCAAACGCGAGGCTTTTTTAAAGGGATCTACTCCTGTCATCGTAAGTTGGCTTATGACACCGCTAAACTTGTTGCTGCTATTGTTGTTGTTTTGTGTTTTTTCATTTATTGTCTCCATTTATCAGTTTAACCAGCGCATCGTGTGCAGGGGGGCGGGCCGAAATAGACAGGAACGGGTATTCCCTCGGGGGCTATGCCCCTACCCCAGTTCCCTGAGGCCTGTCCTACGCTTTACCGGTTCCGGTAAACTCGGACGAACCGGCGCTCGCCCGGAGCAACGCAGTCTACTAGTTCTGCGCCCAATGTACACTTCCTGACCAGGGCCCGAAGGGGCTGGTTCCTGATTCACATCGTGGCTGACACTTCGGCAGAGCTGACTCACATCACCCTCTCCACACCACCAGTGAAAACAGCTGGTGATGCTTCTAGGGACTCCCAGTGCGCCCCGGTATGGACCGGTCTTATTTACAGCCGCACCTAACATGGTGAACAGACGCTGACCAGGAAGCCGCTCACTTTGAGTCCGTCGCGCCTGGATTTTGATCGGTCACCTATATTAGAGAGGCGGCAACTATTCGCCTCTGTCGCAAGAGTTTCATCGGCTTGGCTGGCTTTTATACCGCATCCTCCACTCCTGCCGCTCCTCGTCGGGGGTTGCTTATTCGTTTTAACTTATTTCGCAACTAACCTGCTACTACAGGCCGTCCGGCTATCCGCGACCTGCCGACCCCCCCGGTAGCTTAGAGCTCAGCTGGGATGCCTGATCCCGTAGGATCTAAAATCCTACCAACGGGTAAATCCTACCAACGGGTAAAATCCTACCAACGGGCTAAAATCCTACCAACGGGAAAATCCTACCAACGGGATATATGCATATATATGTATGTATATGTGTTCGCGGTACGAATAAATCACGAATAGAGAACCAAGTGCCCGTAGGTAATTTTCGCAAATTAGCTTGTTAACAAGTATATAAGTATGTAATTGTATAACTGCTACGCATATACATACGTACGTATATATGTACGCAGTGAGAAGAGACCGCGAAAAGAAAATATAATGATATTCTGACTTTAGAATATATGTAAGTATGTAAATGTATATATTTTGAAATATGCATATAATTTTAGCAGTAACTGAGCCAGTTATGCTCTTTATTGTTTTTACAAATATACGTGGAATATATGTACATATGTATGTATGGTATAAACTTGAATTCTTACTACGCTTTTGTTTGTTGTTATTTTTTTTTTCTTTTTGATTACCGTAGCTTACTTTTAGCAATTCTGCTTATACTTGGTTAAGTATAAGGGGTCTTGCTGGAAATTTCAAAGGTATGTAAATACTTGAATTTTAATATGTATTTTCTCGGGGTAATTTTGTGTTATAACACAACGGTAATCATTTAATCTGTTATATACAGTACCAAACTGTTTTGTTAGCGGTTTTTGGTTTTTTACCGGAAAAGAAACCGAACTCCGAAAACAGTTTGGCAACGGTTTTCAATTATCTTTCGACCTGAAATTTGGTCTGAACCGTAAATCTAAGTTTAGATTCTACCATACATACGTATATGAAAGTGATATATAAATTGAAAGGAACGATACAACTCACTTTGATTTCCGCCAGGGGCTTTTGGGGATAATATGAGTGTATGTGTCTGTGTTTATGTGCCTGTGTCTGTGCCGTCGCTTTTGCCTTTGCTTGTGCCTGTGCTTCTTTCTCCAATCCTTGCGCTGCTACTTGCTGTGGTGATTCCTTGCTGACTATCTTTTTTGCCTTTTTTTTTGTTGTGTTTGTGCGTTATTTGACCCACTACTTCACTTCTTTTCACAACACGATTATTATTTGTTTTCCTTTTCACCTCACTGATGGTTTAGCACTTTTTCCTTTTGTATTTTATTTGTGCTTTACCATTTTTCACTTATGTAAATACATATATGTATGTGCATACATATGCATATGGTATGAGAATAAACTACCGTATTTTTTTTTTGTTCTTTTTGTCACCGCACGTTTGTTCACTCTTTTTTTTTTTTTGTTATGTATTCATCCACATGTATATTTTTTTTTTTTTTTGTTTTTTTTTTTTTTGCACCAATTTTACACAAACATGTATGTATGTATATTGTATGTGTATGACACTGCACTTTTAACACTTTGATCCGCCTTTTTTTGTTTTTTTTTTTTTTCAACGGATTTTCACCTTTTGTTTTAACTGTTTTAAACTTCGGGTTGTTTTTTTTGTTTCCTTTTTTGTTTCCACTGGTTTAAACTGTTGTTTTTTCACCGCCACCACAATTCTTTTTTTTTCTTTTTTTTGAACGGGTTTTTACTTTTTGTTTTAACTGTTTTAAACTCCGTTTTTTTTTTTTTTTGTTTTGAACGGGTTTTTCACTTTTTTGGTTTTTCACCAACACTTTCTTTTGTTTTAGTTAACGCGTTACCGCGACACCGTAACCGATTTTTATTATTAAAGCTTTATTTTATTTTCTTTTATTTTAAACAAAATTAATTTTTTTTTTCTAATTTTTTCACACTTTTAACCTTTATTTAATTGTGTTACCAATAGTGCCGTCCGGTACGGCTCGAAGGAACATAGAAACCCGCGGTATCAACCATATAATAATGGGTATCAAATCCGCAAACTCACCCGTTGAATAAATGACGAATAGGAAGATTCCGAAAAGGTTGAAGCGACGAACTGGCAAAACGATGTGGATATGCGCGCGGATCGTAATCGAAAGAGAGGCTGGCGCCGTCCGCCAGTCCCTTTTGTTAATTGTGTTTGGTGTCCTCGTGTGTGGTGTGAAAGGTGTGGTGTAGATGATGATGAGTTGGTGTGTGTGGGATGAATATTGGTGTAGATGTGTGGAGTATGATGTGTGGATGATGTGGATGGTGTAACCGGTTGAGTATGGTGTGTACGTGTGGGTGTAGCTTTATTATATTAAGAGGGGGGTCAGATGCTCATTTAGCCAATGGGGAAAAGCACTACGCTGAAAGGCAAATGCCAATAATGTAAAGGCAGTGTCCAGGCTATGTGCAATCAGAATATCGTGTGCGAATTGGCGTCTAACGGCTGGCGAGAAAAAAAAGGAGAGACAGGTGGGATTCGAAGAGTGGCAAAAACGCTTAGGCTCATTACAAACGTCCAGCCTGGATTGACAGACAACACGGGGAGACAGACAACGACAAATCTGACGCAATTCTTGACATGCCATGCGTTCAGAAATGGATACATAGTTTATATTCGAATTTAGTAGTAAAAATAATCCCCTCTACCTTTATACATATTTTATTAAGTACCAACATTCTTAGCTTAGCCAATCCATAAAAAAGGAGACCACACAATCTGCGCCAACTACCGTGGGATAAGCCTCCTCAACATCGCGTACAAGGTTCCCTCGAGCGTATTGTGTGAAAGATTAAAGCCCACCGTCAACAAACTGATTGGACCTTATCAGTGTGGCTTTCTTCTTCTTCTTCTTTACTGGCGTAGACACCGCTTACGCGATTATAGCCGAGTCAACAACAGTGTGGCTTTAGACCTGGAAAGTCAACAACCGACCAGATATTCAACATTCGCCAAATTTTGGAAAAGACCCGTGAAAGGAGAATCGACACGCACTACCTATTCGTCGATTTCAAAGCTGCTTTCGACAGCACGAAAAGGAGCTGCCTTTATGCCACGATGTCTGAATTTGGCATCCCCGCAAAACTAATACGGCTGTGTATACTGAAAAGATTCGACGCAGTACCCGTCGGGGGAAGAGAAAGACCTCCACTCCGTTGGAAGGACCAAGTGGAGAAGGACCTGGCTTCGCTTGGAATATCCAATTGGCGCCACGTAGCGAAGAGAAGAAACGACTGGCGCGCTGTTGTTGACTCGGCTATAATCGCGTAAGCGGTGTCTTCGCCAGTAAAGAAGAAGAATAGGACAGTAAGGGAATTACGGGAAGCAACCTTTATACTCATACGAATGATTCAAAAGGCGCATCTTCGAGATGAATACAAAGCAAGGGTTAAAAGCAATCGAGTATTCCTAACTACTGGAGTGGACTTTTGTGGGCCATTTTTTTTACAAATCGGACGTAAGCAATAGAGCTCCAATTAAATGCTACATTTGCATCTTTATTTGTTTCGCCATCAAGGCCGTTCATTTGGAGCTGGTAAAGAATTTGGCAAGCTCTTTATTCCTCGCAGCCTTAAGAGATTTATTTGTACGCGGGCAGACCGCAAACTACTTGTATATGGTCGGACAATGCCACCAATTTTGTTGGAGCCAAAAATGAGCTATCGGAACTGAAAAACTATTTTTAAGCCAAGAGCATTCGAAAATAATTCACGAGCAGTGTGCGAGCGATCAAATTGAGTGGAAGCACAGTCCTGATGACCTCAAGGTGCTTATCCCAGCACACTTTTTCATTGGCGCACTCTTCATATCCTCTCAATATTAATAATCTTAGCAGATGGCATCGAGTGTGCTACCTGCAACAACAGTTCTGGGAGAAATGGCAAGCAGAATATCTAACTCTTCTGCAACAACGCCATAAATGGCACGCATCTTCGCCGAATCTCAAGCTTGGGGATGTGGTTTTGATAAAGGACGAGAACAATCCTCCGCTGAACTGGCCTTTGGCTAAATTCATAGTCACAGTTCTAAAGACACCAAATGGCGTATACAAGCGAGCTGTTTTAAAGTTGTGTCTCCTACCAATTGATGATAATATCTTGAAAGCCTAAACCTTTCAACTGGCGGAGTATGTTTAGAAATGGATACATAGTTTATATAGCGGATTTAATAGTAGAAATCATCACCGATACCTTTATACATATTTTATTAAGTATAGAACAACACTATAACATTGTTTAAAATTAGATATATGCTTTCTTTAAGTCTGAGCGCCGACAATCGCCAAACCGGCTTTGTCTATTTGAGTGACTTTGATAACACACTCTTATCATACTTGCATAGGCAAGCATATAGTAGGTAGAACAATTTGTTGCTCTTAATGTTGACAGAAAAGTACTAACCACTTTAATCTAATGTGTTTACAATCATTTAATGTAATTAAATTTATAAAAAATAATAAATAATATTTGAACGACGGGGTATACAGGTGTAAGGAGCGGGGTGGACGTAAGTTGTATACCGGACCGCTGGGGGATCCATAAAATGTTGCGGGCATCTCGAGGTGGATGCCTGAACTTGCCTTTTGACTGTCTATTTGTGGCAGCTCTACTCTACTGTGGGGAGTAGGTGCAATTGCTTTAATTAGCTTTAACTGATCGGATATCACAGCTTTTGTTTCTTCGTACTGTTCTAAGCAGTTTTCGTATATGGCGTAAGCAGATAATTTAAAATTATGTGGCAAGTCAGATTCTAGTATGGCGTCTTGAGCCGTTTAAGATTTTGGCTTTTTATTTCTAATAACGATTCCGAGTGTTTGTGAACCGTGAGGAGGCAAATCTAGTGCAGTATCTTATAAAACTGTCCCTTTGCGAAATTAATTTAACAACCTGTTTTGAGCGTGTAGCTCCTGCAGGGGTATTTTGATTTGTGTTATTATGAACTATTTTTGATGTATTGTGTATTAAAATATTTCTCAAACAAATTAAATTTTCCTCAGAGTAAACTGATTTGAATAAGGCAATTGAATTGAAACTTTTTTTGGTTAATGTTTTTATTTTCAGTTTAAGTTGCTAAAAACGTATATGTTATTTCCTGTTATTATTACTGTTTCTATTTATTTGCAAAATAATAATACTTATTTATTCTATTTTACTACAAGTTTGCAAAAATCCGCACTTTTAATTTATA
Source organism: Bactrocera dorsalis (assembly GCF_023373825.1). Classification (NCBI taxonomy): domain Eukaryota; kingdom Metazoa; phylum Arthropoda; class Insecta; order Diptera; family Tephritidae; genus Bactrocera; species Bactrocera dorsalis. Next base: position 75,635,285 of record NC_064303.1, on the reverse strand, counting down.
AACACTCTTTACGTCCTTATGTTACTATCTAACGTTGTTGGTATTGCGATGCGTAGAGTGTTGAAGCGTAGCGCGGAGGCCGGTAGGCAACCTTCGAGGGAGCTGATAGTAGCGCTGTGTACCTGATATTGTTGCATGTAGCATGGAGGCGGCGACTGATGCAAGGTGCGTTGAGCCGAATTCACTGCAGATAAAGCGATACATTGTGGACTCAAATTGATGTCGATCATATGTATCGTTGGCATGTGCTGCAGTGGTTGTAGCTTTATTTGTGGTTGTGCGTGTTGCATGATGACGGCTTGTGGGGCCTGCGACAATTGATGTGTGGCCGGAGGTTGTGGTATTGGTTGATGATGAGGTTGGAAGTTGGGTACTTCGTACATCAGGATATGGAGGAACTGTTGCTAGCAAAATGATGATGATGATTGCTGCTACTACAAAGTTTGCGGCAGTGGTGGTGGTGCTTGCTGCTGGTAAATAAGCGGTGTTGTACTTATGTGCGCTGCTCCAGCGACAAGTCCTATTGAATAGATAGTGACTAAGATGGAGTCATGTGTAGAAGTTCACGCAAGTGAGGAAAGTTCTCTGATCGCCATTCACTTGGGAGTGGCCAGAAACGATTCTTTTACATATGACTCAAGCAGCTCACGACTTCCGGTCTTTGACCAAGTATCCTCTGGGTAGCCTAAGAACATCTGTTTGAAGGCGAGCTAAAGTGAGAAGGCGAAATATCCCCTACCTAGGGTTGTGCGCTGGGATTGGGACCCGCCACGAAAAAAAACACCCCCAATGAAAAAGCATAAACAGCCTCGGATGAGAGCCCCCCTTTTGGTGACGACCATGGCAAACGAAATAAGGACTACGAATTGAGGGCATGCACCTGGAATGTCCGGTCCCTTAATTGGGAAGGTGCCGCTGCCCAGCTGGTTGATGTCCTCGTGAAAATAAAGGCTGACATCACCGCCGTCCTTGAAATGCAATGGACGGGACAAGGACAGAGACGAGTAGGTCCTTGTGACATTTACTACAGTGGCCATATAAAGGAGCGCAAGTTTGGTGTTGGATTCGTGGTGGGAGAGAGACTCCGTCGCCGAGTACTATCATTCACTCCGGAGAGTGAACGTCTAGCCACAATCCGCATCAAAGCGAGGTTCTTCAACATATCGCTGATTTGCGTCCACGCCCCGACGGAAGAGAAGGACGATGTGACCAAAGATGCCTTTTATGAGTGCTTGGAGCGCACTTATGAGAGATGCCCTCGCCACGATGTCAAAATCGTGCTTGGCGACTTCAACGCCAGGGTGGGCAAAGAAGGTAACTTTGGCACTACGGTCGGTAAATTCAGCCTCCACGAGGAAACATCCCCAAATGGGTTGAGGCTGATCGACTTCGCCGGGGCCCGAAATATGATTATCTGTAGTACTAGATTCCAGCATAAGAAGATACATCAAGCTACCTGGCTGTCTCCGGATCGAAAAACCACCAACCAGATCGATCATGTTGTGATAGACGGAAGACACGTCGCCAGTGTTTTAGATGTGCGTGCGCTCCGAGGTCCTAACATCGACTCGGACCACTATCTTGTTGCAGCCAAGATTCGCACCCGCCTCTGTGCAGCAAAAAACGCACGCCAACAAACACAAGGAAGGTTCGACGTCGAGAACCTGCAATCACAACAGACAGCCGAAAGATTTTCCACTCGGCTTGCACTCCTGCTCTCTGAGAGCACTCGTCAACAACTCGGTATAAGGGAACTGTCGGACGGCATTTCAAACTCCTTACGTACAGCTGCAACCGAAACCATTGGTTTTCGGAAAGTGCAAAAGAACAGCTGGTACGACGAGGAGTGCCGTGTCGCAGCGGAGAGAAAACAGGCTGCCTACCTCGCAACGTTACGATCGACCACAACACGTGCGGGATGGGATAGATACCGAGAGTTGAAGAGGGAAGCGAGACGCATTTGCAGACAGAAGAAGAAAGAGGCCGAAATGCGTGAGTACGAAGAGCTTGATAAGTTGGCCGACAGGGGTAATGCTCGAAAACTCTACGAAAAGATGCGGCGACTTACGGAAGGTTTCAAGACGGGAGCATACTCTTGTAGAACCCCCCAAGGTGATCTAGCCACCGATGCCCAGAGCATACTTAAATTATGGAGGGAACACTTGGCAGTGAACGCACAACACCAGGAGAAGACGAACCCGATACCCCAATCGATGACGATGGAGCAGACTTTCCATTGCCCGACCATGAAGAAGTTCGAATAGCAATTGCCCGCCTGAAAAACAACAAAGCGGCAGGGGCCGACGGATTACCGGCCGAGCTATTCAAACACGGCGGCGAAGAACTGATAAGAGCATGTATCAGCTTCTTTGTAAAATATGGTCGAATGAAAGCGTGCCCAACGATTGGAATTTAAGTGTGCTATGCCCAATCCATAAAAAAGGAGACCCCACAATCTGCGCCAACTACCGTGGGATAAGTCTCCTCAACATCGCGTATAAGGTTCTGTCGAGCGTATTGTGTGAAAAATTAAAGCCCACCGTCAACAAACTGATTGGACCTTATCAGTGTGGCTTCAGACCTGGTAAATCAACAACCGACCAGATATTCACCATGCGCCAAATCTTGGAAAAGACCAGTGAAAGGAGAATCGACACTCACCACCTATTCGTCGATTTCAAAGCTGCTTTCGACAGCACTAAAAGGAGCTGCCTTTATGCAGCGATGTCTGAATTTGGTATCCCCGCAAAACTAATACGGCTGTGTAAACTGACGTTGAGCAACACGAAAAGCTCCGCCAGGATCGGGAAGGACTTCTCCGAGCCGTTCGATACCAAACGAGGGTTCAGACAAGGCGACTCCCTATCGTGCGACTTCTTCAATCTGCATTGATATCATCGGCCTCAAAACCCGCACCGTTAGTTCTGCTTTCTCCAGACTGGACAAGGAAGCAACACAAATGAGTCTGGCAGTGAACGAGGGCAAGACGAAATATCTCCTGTCATCAAACAAACAGTCGTCGCACTCGCGACTTGGCTCTCACGTCACTGTTGACAGTCATAACTTTGAAGTTGTAGATAATTTCGTCTATTTAGGAACCAGCATTAACACCACCAACAACGTCAGCCTGGAAATCCAACGCAGGACTACTCTTGCCAACAGGTGCTACTTCGGACTAAGTAGGCAATTGAAAAGTAAAGTCCTCTCTCGACGAACAAAAGACAAACTCTATAAGTCGCTCATAGTTCCCGTCCTGCTATATGGTGCAGAGGCAGAGGAGGGAACAACCGATGAGTCGACGTTACGAGTTTTCGAGAGAAAGGTTCTGCGAAAGATTTATGCTCCTTTGCGCATTGGCCACGGCGAATAGCGCATTCGATGGAACGATGAGCTGTACGAGATATACGACGACATTGACATAGTTCAGCGAATTAAGAGACAGCGGCTACGCTGGCTAGGTCGTGTTGTCCGGTTGGATGAAAACACTCCAGCTCTGAAAGTATTCGACGCAGTACCCGCAGCGGGAAGTAGAGGCAGAAGAAGACCTCCACTCCGTTGGAAGGACCAAGTGGAGAAGGACCTGGCTTCGCTTGGAATATCCAATTGGCGCCACGTAGCGAAGAGAAGAAACGACTGGCGCGTTGTTGTTGACTCGGCTATAATCGCGTAAGCGGTGTCTACGCCAGTAAAGAAGAAGAAGAATATGCGGGATAAACACACGTCTAACAATTATTTTTGTTTTAATTTTCCTGTATTTTGAACAGGGCTTTTTTGTATATTGCCTGTTTTATTAATACAGCACTTTTTAATTTGGCAGAGCTCTTTGTCCGGCTCGAAGGACCAAAAATGAACAAAAGATTAGCTTTCTCAAATATTTCTTACCACTGGTGGGGGAAAATAAATGATTGTCAAGTCTTGTTCTGTGAGAACTATTTCATTCTACGAGAAGTGTTTCATTCTACGAGAACTATTTTATTCCGATTTTATTTAGAGTTTTCACGTTTTTATATACATGTTCATATGTATTGCACATTGTTTATGCTACATGGTATGGGGTTCTTTTCAAGTGCACATGCACATTTGTATTCAATTGCCTAAATGCATATCTTAGCCCTGCCAACCACGGCTACCCGCTTGAGCCAAATATTCCAATACATTACACATTTTTTCTCTGTACACTAACATCAACGCAAATTTTTGGGTTATTTTTTGTTAACCTAAATGCGATGAAAAAAAGTTTCTTTCATTTCTTGATTTATTTGAATGAGTGCGAAGGAGAAAACATAATTGTCAATAGTACGAAAAGAAAATCCCAAAAAGGGTAATAAAAAAACGATTGAAAAACGCATGTCATTCGTGCTTGTACAACAAGAAGAAGTAAGTGAATTTTATGTGTTTTTTTTTTAAATAATTTGCAAATAATTATTTCATTTGTTTTTATAGCATTGGAAATCAGAATGGTTTGGAAATAGCAGTAGCAGCAATACCATCGGAAGCAGCAAATATCAACTGTTCAGTAAGTATGTGAAAAAAAGTGTGTGTTGTTTGAAATTGAACTGCGCAGTCCAATATAATACGCAAAAACAAATATGTACATATATACGTATGTATGTATTTTATGCGTTTAAGGCGGCCTGCACAATCCATATATATAATATGTGAAAACAAATGTTTGTTTTATATTTTAAAGGATCAAATAATATTTATATTTTCTTTCAGATATTATTATTTTTATTTAATTATTCTTTCTTTTCAGATTTAATCACTATTTTTATTTAATTAATCTTTGCTTTCAGAGTAAATTCTATTTGTATTTAATATACATATTTTATTTTTTCAGATAATATTAATCTTTTCTTTCAGATATTATTATCATTTTATACAGTTTGTCGGGGTATGTCGACGTATGGGGAGGATTGCGTTTAATTAAAAGATATTTCGTTTTAGTTTTAACGTTATAAATGTTCGAGTTTAATTGAGTTTAATATAATTATAAATATATGGGTGTGTGAATGTGTGTAACCAATGATGGTTAAGTGTGTTATTTGTAGATATATGTAAATATGTAAATCTATGTTAATTTATTAAATGATTGTAACCTGCTGCTGCTTTAAATCCTGTGTTGTTGTTGTTGATCGAATGTGCCAATTTGGTGGTTTCTCCAGTGTTTGTCCACTTGAATACGGATTGTCACCGCTGTATCTGCTTGGATTTGTATTATTAAATTGATGTAATAAATGTCCACTTTGCTTAATTTCTGTGAATTTTGTTTTTCTTCGTGTTCACTTGTGTTTCGCTTGTGTTGTTTTCTGTATTCACTGTGTACTTCACTTGTGGTTCGCTTGTATGTTGGCGGGATAATAATAAGCCTTTTTGGTAAAAGGCGCGGGAAAAATCGTCTCTTTTTGTTTCTCCTTCTGTTGCGTGTAGTTGGGGCTGTTGATATTCCTCTGCATTACGCCTCTATTACTTTATGTAATTTGTGGGAGTAATGCAGAGGAGTATTTGTTTGGATTAAACATCCCGGCCACCTTGCAGAATCTGCGAAATAATTTTAGTATTAGTAGGGTAACATATATTGAAAGTTTTGAAATGAATGGGAGTAATTATCAGAAGTATACTTAGGGTTAGATGGTGCCAGTAAGGGTCCAGCCAAATGCTATATTCTGCGTTACCACTGTACTATTGTCGGGTTTGAAGAGTCCACTTCTAATAATTTGTGGGTAGATATCCGCTCCAATCTCTAATGTTAGCTTTTTGTTGCTGTGGAATTGAGGGTCAGCGAGGACTAAGTGTTCAAAGCGCATTTGCACATCGTCACTTAAGTCTCGCTCATAGGGTTTTCTGGGTAAATTGTGTGTGATAACTGCGTTACATTCTAAACAATACTTTGTATCATTATTTCAGCTAATTTTTATGCTACAAATACGCTAAGTATTGAGGTATGTAATTGGCAGCTTGAATTTTTTGACGAGTTCGGCCGCTATATTCGTAATTTTAAGAGTGGGGTTCAAAACGGCTCGAGCTTTGTACCATTCACCATCGTATCTTTATCGGATCTTCAGTGTGGGTACTAGGGTCTGCTTAGCCAGTAAGGATGGTAGTCGGGTCTCTATCGCAAGTGGATGTTTCTCAACAATATTTGCATCGTTGGCCGGGTATAGCCTCGGATGTCCGTGTAGGGATGAATGATGTTTCCCGTGACAAATGGAACATCGATTTTTGCTTGTACATCCTTCTGTTCTGTGCGACCTGGCTAAGCAATTAACGCAGTAGTAGTTTTTGATTACTGCTTCGTATTTTTTGTTCATATTATATGCTGAGTACGTAGCGCAAGTCATTAGACGATGGTCTTTTTTGCATATTCCTCAAGCGACATGTCGGGATGACGTATTTTTTCTCTGACGTGAGATCGTTCTTCGGGTTGTGTGATCATCACATTCCTTTTCCTCACGAATAGTGGAAAGGGTCGATTTGAAACGCCGAATACGTCGTGACATTGTTTCGTCTTCCGAAATCGGTGTAATGCTACGGGACCGGATGGTAATTGTTGAGCTCATACAACGAGGTTTGGGTGAGTTGGTGATTGTTGGGTTCATACGACGAGGTTTGATTTTTGCGTGGTGTGGTAAGTAATATTGGGTCGCTTTACCAGAAGGGTTATATTCTACTTTCATCATATGTCCGAGTTCCAAATATTCCATAATTGCTTTGTCATATTCTGCTTTCACTTCGGGTTTTTTAAGTAAAGCTCGTTCATTTCTGAGGAATTGGGCCAACGCTATATGTCTAGAGTATCCGATATCAATATTGTCGGGTTCTTTAAAGGGTAGGGTTAGTATATAGCGCCCATCTGGATTACGACGGGTAGTTTTTTGGAAAATTTCCACACAAATTTGGTCCGATTTGGAAACTACGGATTCCTTTGGGATTTCCTCCACCTCCCAAAAAGTGTGAGTAGATTCTCAGGGTTCACTTTATTGTGAAAAGAGACTATGGCGGAATTTTGGAAGGGTTGGGTTATGGGTCCGGACAATATCCATCCGAATTCTGTCTCTTGAGCTAAGAGTGAACCAAGTACGTTTCTCTTTACTCCATTGAGTAAAATACTTGGATAGATATCACTACCGATTAGTATATCCACGGGTCTAAAATGCCGGGTATAAATGCCTGTGCTGATACCTTATAATTTGTGTTTAAGGGTGAGCAAAGCGTGATTTCACAAATATTCGTTGGTGTTGCTGAAACTGCATTGTTTAGTCCGGTCACTTGGGCTGATACAGAGTGGGTGGGTATATCCAAACTTCTCTGAAGTCTTTGAGATATAAATGTGGTTTCCGGTCCTGAATCAATAAGAGCTTTTGCGAAGTATCGCTGGCCATTATGTTCTATTTGAACCATTGCAGTACCGAGTAATATCTGCTTCCTACTTGGGTTGGGTGGGTCTTGGGCTGATGATTTAGTGGACTGTATAGTTGTAGTGTAGGCTTGCCGAGTTGTATTTGTGCTTTGGGTGGGTAGTGCGGTACTTGAAGCGTTTTCAGGGTTCGAACTAGTGACGTTTGGTATTTCTGGAGTGGATTCAGGTCGAAAGCTGGTTTCTCTGTGTATCAGAGTATTGTGTTTTTCGTGACACTTACGACACGAGAATTTACTCACACAGTTCTTGTAGCTGTGTGATATGGCCAAGCAGTTATAGCAATAACCATATTTTTTGATTGTGGAGATACGCGGCTCTACATTCATTGCGAGAAATTTGGGACATTCTCGAATAGGGTGCTGCTTTTTGCAGAGCTTAAAGCTTTCTGTATCTATATTATTTTGAGTAAAGTTGAAATTATTATTCCTTTGGGTGTTAGAGGGTCTAGCAATTGGCGCTTCAGCCACGTTTGCATGAAAAGTGTTATATTTCTTTTCATCTGTTGTTTTAACTGTACCGGTGTGGAATGGGGGTAATTTTGCTACTGAAGCTTTGAAATTTCCAACAGATTCGAGGGTTTTGTATTTGTGGGTTAAAAAACTGTCGAAATTTGACCACGTCGGTATATCTGAATTATCTGCTAGGGTATATTCAAAGGTTTCGAGAGTTTGTTTAGGTAGTTTTGAACTACAAAGATATATTAATATCGGATCCCAACTTTGTGTGTCAATATCGAGGTTGTTTAAATTAGTTAAAACGTTATTAACCGAACGTTGTAAGCTTTTTATAGCACAACCTGTTTCCTGAGTTACTTGGGGTAGGTTAAAAAGGGTCTTTAAATGGGTGTTTACCTGCAACCTCTTATTTTCGTATTGGTCGACTAATTTTTTCCAGGCAAGTATGAAACCATCATTTGTTAAGGGTGCGTTTTGAATAACCTCTCTTGCTTCTCCTCGGGTCTTCTGAGTAAGGTGAAATAGTCTTTCAACGTTACTAATCCTTGGGTTATGGATATACAGCGCTGTAAACATATCCCGAAAGGTGGGCCAAGTTGTGTAATCTCCGTAAAAGATGTCGGTGTCGCATGGTGGAAGGTGAACTGCAGGGGCGAAATCCATCATTGTGGCTTCTGAAGTCCTTTCCTTAATGGGTTGGGTTGACACTTGTGTTTTACGCGCATCTACATCTTCGTTGATGGAAGCTAAGCAAGAGATGGTTTCATGACTTTCGCGAGAAATTCTTCTAATCGCATCGTATGAGCGCTTTGCTTTTTCATAGAGCGAATTTAGTTCAACCCTTTTAATTTCTATGGTATAGACCGAATCATCTTCACTTTGGGTCTGAAGATGGTCTTCCACGAATTCAATCAAATCTGTTGTTGTGATTTTGAAATCTTCCATTTCCATTTTTGGGTAAAATATGTTTGATTTTTGGGTTAAATGAAAAAAATGAGTCGCGTAGGGTTACGAAAATGTAAGAAAACAAATTTTAAAAACTTTTTGTATAGTGCTTTATTTATTTTAAAAATTTCAAATTAATTTTCTTGCTTTTATCTCGACGGTGTCCGATTGTTAATATTGATGAGAAATTATTAAATTTCCGATGAATCGCAGAAAAAAATCGATAAATAAAAAATTTGCAGGGTTTTGCACTTTTGCCTACTGGGTATTTGTCTTTTGACGTGCTGTTCGCTAACAATTTTTGTCACCAACAAATATAAACGAATGGGTGCGCTATTCGTATGTAGGTATGTAATGGCGGGTGTATATTTATTTATATATATGATTTGAGTTCAACGAGAAGAATGCAATAGCCGACGGCAAAATATATGCATATGTTTTATTATTGCACTTCTTCTCTTGGGTATATATTAGGGTGGGTCGATTCCGGAATTTTTTCGATTCGGTATTTCTAATAGTGCGGAAAAGTTGCCTTAGTACTTCCTGATTCCAATGCAACTTTTTGTTTTGAGATCGGATTGCATCTTCAACCCGAACCTCGGCCTTGAAATTTCGGAAATTCGCCTAAAATCGTGAAATTGTCTACCTAGCACCTGAAATACGCATCTCATGGCAAAATGTATAAAACAAAAGTTATTTGTCACGTCATTTGCTACCGAAATGGTATATGTGATCATGGCCGTAGGACGAACCGTTCCCGAGATACGAGCGCAAAGGCGGCGCGCCACAGCGCAAGGTCAAAATTGTTGCAGCTCTCAGCTAACCAGTATTGGTCACCCAGAACCCACCGCGTGGAGGTAGCTGCTCTTCGGGTTCCTCCCAAGCCCAACCCAACCAACCAACCATATGTCAGGCTTGTTTTAGTCTGAATCTGTGTCAAATTTATTGATAAAATCAGATTTTGTACTAAACTTTGGCACTTGTTGCCTAGATTTCTGTGTAGAGCGTATAAAAAGAGTACGAGATTGGGGGCCAATAACTTTAGAAGATGCCTCTGTCACCAGTTTGACGATTCTCTCGACTGCCACGGTGTGAGAGGGGAATTCACTAAATTTCCATACCTCTGCAGTGTCTCCCGACAGCCCTTTTATGAGTTCTTCGTTAGAAACTGAACAAAGAACTGGTGGAACAGTCAAGGTAATAGTCTTCCAGTTAATCATATCGTAATAAGTATTAGCTTTGAAATTCAGCTTTGGCACTTTATTACATCTAACTCTTCCATTTATGGTGTCAGACTCTGCTTCTCTGGCTGCCAGAAGACGGTCAAGGGCCTACTTTCTGACTTCTATTCGTTCGTCAGTCATCATACTAAGGAGAATGTTTTCTGGAAGAGCAAAGAAAGCATTCTGTTGAATGGATGAATCGACAACCTTGCGCAGCTAAGCGGGTAAGTATCTCGACCTTTGAATTGCAGCATAGAGATGACGCGAGCCATCTTTGATTGAACTGTTGAATCTTATTGAGAACCACAAAGGTGAGTAAACTGCAAGTATGTACTTGACCAAAATCTTTATTTCCTTTGTTGGTTTGTCAGTAGAAATGTATAATCTCAGAATTCTATTTGCACAGGTGAGCCAGCGAGATTTGCACATGTTACCTGGATGCATCGACGCTAAATCTGAGGAACCTTGACCGGAAATAACAGCTTCTGATATTTTATAGAGATAAGCTTGGTCTGTGCTAAGTTGGGTCGGATTAATAACCTCAGAAGGTAATTGGCAGGATGGAAAACTTTCAAATTTGATAACAGGCAACTTCTCACAATAAGGGAGCAGTTTACCTATGTCGCCAGAGAATGTATTTGGACTCTTTGAGACACCATCTGTGTGTTCGAAAAGAGCACGGAATGGAAGTTCGTTGAAATGTAGAAGACAAACAACCCACTGTAATGGCCTACCTATTCTTTCTTCTAGTTTCCGAATGATTCCACCTTTCCAACCTGTGTTCGTGTTGGTGCCATCAGCACCGACAACTTCTAGATGTTCCACATCAACTGAATTGTCTTGTAAATGTTGCCATATAGCTTGCGTCTCATCCTCAGCTGACCCGGAAGGAGAAGTGACGTGCCCAAAGTAATGACAACCAGGTTCCGCTATAAGAGAAATATGTTCCTCTTTGACAGTGTCGCGGTAGTACTTTTCACCTTCGCTGACTTGTGTAAGTGTATTGTCTTTACGGCCGTCAAAATACAGCCCATATACGGAGTCAATACTTTCGGTGTTCTGGAGCTTAACACCAACTTTTTTTTTTGCCCGACTAATCTTGCATTTGTCAGTGACAAAGCTAGCCTGATCCTCTGTTATCAAACCTGCTTTTTTGGCATCCAGAAAAGCAGATGAAACAATGAAGGCCGCTGCTCTATCACTTACTCCAAATCTTTGGGCAGCTAAAGCAGTGTGTTGTAATACTAGTGTGTTTTGTTTGGTTTTAGAGGATGGAAGAGAAAATTCATCATCACCATCGTTTTTCGAAGAATCAATGTGCGACGCGCCTACATTGTTGTCGTCTGTATGAGAGTCTGGCTGATCTGAATGGTCACGTGTTCTAGCTGATATTTTTCTGGTAAGTGTTGATGTTGAATGACGTTTTGAAAGCTTTTCTTTACGTTCATTTTTCTTTGTAATCTTTTTTGTTTCAGGTAGATCAACACTTCCAATGCGACCAATTCTTGTGGTTCTCTGGTCCAAGAGAAATGGTTGTTCATTGATAGGAACTTTCCTTTCCTTTGGACAAGTGCAAGAAGAAAAATAAATGCATTTACAAGCAGCGATGTCAAATAATTTTCCGGCAGAAGAGACAAAGTCGTCTCTTTTAGAGCTCAAACCTATTGGGTTCCTTAAAAACATTTTTTTAAGAGTCAGAAATTTCTTATGGTATGTGGTGAGCATTTGTACAACTCTGGTGTGTGAAACTATTGGAATAGATGACTTTTTGAAAGTATTTTCAACCTTTTTTGCAACTATTTCTGTAACCTCTTTACTCCTAGGTTCATAGTTGTCGCCTCGGAGTCGCCCTATACCAAATCTTTCAAACTGATAACACAAAAGAACATCCTGGTAAGTAGGTAACTGGGACTCAGAGAGATTGTACGGATATATGCCAAACACAGGACATTTCTGTCTAAATTTAAATTTAGATACAGACATTTTGAGTTCTGTGTTTTGTTGAGAGAATATAAGTGATAGAACTCGGCGAAATCACCGACAAGAGTGAAGGAACTCGATGAAAAAATATTTGTGTGGAGACCTATACGAACGTGTCCTTTGGCGTAGGTGAATGAATGTAAGTGATAGCACTCGGCGAAATCAACGTCAAGAAGTGTGGCCGCAAGCCGATTTTCACCTTGCGCTGTGGCGCGCCGCCTTTTCGCTCGTATCTTGGGAACGGTTCGTCCTACGGCCATGATCACATATACCATTTCGGTAGCAAATGACGTGAAAAATAACTTTTGTTTTATACATTTTGCCATGAGATGCGTATTTCAGGTGCTAGGTAGACAATTTCAAGATTTTAGGCGAATTTCCGAAATTTCAAGGCCGAGGTTCGGGTTGAAGATGCAATCCGATCTCAAAACAAAAAGTTGCATTGGAATCAGGAAGTACTAAGGCAACTTTTCCGCACTATTAGAAATACCGAATCGAAAAAATTCCGGAATCGACCCACCCTAGTATATATGTATATATAATTAAATAGTGCAAATCAAATTTTTGTCAACCCAATAAAACAAATAAATTATGCTTAAGTGTGCTTAAGGACACAATTTGGAAATTGGGTATTATTTTTTAACAAATATGATTTGCACTTTATATTATTGTATAGAAAAAATATGGGCCGCACTTACAGTTTTTCCGCTTTATTAATTTCGGTTCTTTTTTTTTTATTACTTGATGGGTGTTTATTGCTTCAGCGTATAGAGTTTTTGTTTGTTGGGTGCACTCTTTTAAAACCTTCAGGTTGGGTTGTGGAATTCCAACGATGATATTGTTGTTAAAATTCCCACGAAGACCTTTTCTTTTAATTATCCGGCTCGAAGGACCAAAAATGTCGGGGTATGTTGACGTATGGGGCCGATTGCGTTCAATTAAAAGATATTTCGTTTTAGTTTTAACGTTATAAATGTTCGAGTTTAATTGAGTTTAATATAATTATAAATATATGGGTGTGTGAATGTGTGTAACCAATGATGGTTAAGTGTGTTATTTGTAGATATATGTAAATATGTAAATCTATGTTAATTTATTAAATGATTGTAACCTGCTGCTGCTTTAAATCCTGTGTTGTTGTTGTTGATCGAATGTGCCAATTTGGTGGTTTCTCCAGTGTTTGTCCACTTGAATACGGATTGTCACCGCTGTATCTGCTTGGATTTGTATTATTAAATTGATGTAATAAATGTCCACTTTGCTTAATTTCTGTGAATTTTGTTTTTCTTCGTGTTCACTTGTGTTTCACTTGTGTTGTTTTCTGTATTCACTGTGTACTTCACTTGTGGTTCGCTTGTATGTTGGCGGGATAATAATAAGCCTTTTTCGTAAAAGGCGCGGGAAAAATCGTCTCTTTTTGTTTCTCCTTCTGTTGCGTGAAGTTGGGGCTGTTGATATTCCTCTGCATTACGCCTCTATTACTTTATGTAATTTGTGGGAGTAATGCAGAGGAGTATTTGTTTGGATTAAACACAGTTAATCTTTCTTTTTCTTTTAGATATTACAAATTCAATGTAATTATTATTTATTTTCAGGTGTTAATAACCTTTATTTTGTTTCAATCTTTTTTTAGATAATAATTATTTTTTAAATGTAATATATTTTTATTTATATAATTTTTAAAAATTTTATGAGAATATGTGAAAAATAAAATAAAATAATACTTTTAAAAATTTAAAAGTTTTGTTTGAAATTTTAAAAGTAGGAATTAAAAAATACAACCCTGCATCAGCTGTTTAAAATGCAACCCTGAATCAGCCTTCCATTGGGGATATTAGAGCAGGACAGATATACTTTTTTATATGACACTGTTGAATGAGCGCAACAAAGATGTATGATCACATGTATACGTACGTGAGTAGGTAAATATCTGCCCGGCTTAAGAAACATTCTATATGTTTACCACCACGTTTACCACCATGTTATCCGCTGGTTATCTGGTGTTTTACCCGCTCATGCTTGGCAGGGAGGTCTATACAGAGAACTTAAAAGTAGAGAGAAGGTGCAGGTTCGACTGCGAACATTTGTTAGATTTTTATTAGGGAATTTGCCGGATTCGTTAACATTGCGAGTCTGATTTCGCCCCGCAATTTTAACATTTTTTACCATTCTCTCACATATTCTAAGCGAGAATATGAAGAGAATATGTATTCACGGCATATGATGACGTGGCATATATGTACATGTCGAAGCAGAAAATATGAAGAGACTCGCAACGAAGAAATTCGTTTTGCTTGTTTATATTTTGTTTCATTTTGACACCGAAAAATGTGTACAAAATACATGATGTTCTCTGTCTCACATACGCAAGAATATGAAGAGACATAAATATATGTATGCATGAATATGAATATGAAGACATATGTAAACATATGCATGCATTGAATATGAATATGAAGACATAAACATATGCATGCTACTCCTTATGATCTCCCAACTTTGTGATATTTTCATGCTTCAATTTTTCAACTTAGGAATCGCAATGTATGCAAATATGTACATATGTTTTGAGTTTTGCCATCGGCAATTGAATATTGACATGTAAACATAATTATGATATGAGTATAATTTTGTATGAATGCATGCATAGTAATATTTAATCAATTTGGACTTGCATATTTAATAATTTTCTTTGATTTTTACATAATATACCATACTAATACATATTTTTGTATTATATTTCCTACTAATAGAAATTAAATTTATCACAACAATATATGCATACATATGTACATACATCATATTAACGTATGTCTCTGCACATGCTCATATCATAATCTTATTATCTGCTCATATGACTGCATGTATACGCATGTGCGCGTTCAGAAATTCATATCATGATTTTATCACTTACATATTGTTACAAAAAGTAGTATTAAGTTTTATTTGTATTGCTATATGCATCCCTGATTATGAACAATAGCTGTAGGTATATGGAATAGCATTTGTCTTGTTGTAGACATCTGGCGCCACGGCTGTCTGCTTGTCGAAACAATAGACATCTGGCGCCGCACTGTCTGCTTGTCTAGGTAAACAATTGCTGAGTCTGGCGCCGCGACTGTCTGCTTACGTCTGGCGCCGTATAGCCGTATGTTCTGGTAATTTCCAGACGCGATATTCTAGAAGGACACGTCGGCATCAGCGAGAAGTGCGTGGCTATATAAGCCGTGGCAGCGCCAACGTAATCAATCAGTGCTAAGAGTAAACTGCTATAGTGTAGACGAGTTGTGAAATAAAGAGTTGTTGTATTAAATTAAACAGTGTTGATTTTATTTGTCAATCCAGAGATACGAACCTAGTAAAGTAAAACTAGAAAGGAATAAATTCGCAACAATTGGTGTCAGAAGTGGGATTGTCAAATAATCCAAATTCAAAATGGTTAAATTCGGAGAATTGAGAATTCAGCAATTAAAAAAGGAACTGGAGGGGCGTAATTTGCCGATAAGCGGGCAAAAGGCGGATCTGCAGGCACGATTACGTGAAGCAATGGAAGCGGATGGAATTAATGTCGACGAATTCGAATTTGATGGCCCAGAAACTTCTACAAAGGTAGAAGAAAAAGTAGAAGAACAACGAACATCATCAAGTGTGGACATGAACATGCTGTTAGTGGCTATTAAGCAAATGGCAGAGAATGCAGTGCAAACCGAAAATCGTCTGGCACAGCAAATGACGCAAATAGCTGAAAATACATCACAGTTAGAGTCTCGCCTTACACAACAGATTACGGAAAATACTACACAACTACAAAAACAAGTGCAAGAGAAATTTTCAAAATTTGAAGACGAATTAAGCACTTTAAAAAATGGCGAAGAAAATTTAAAATCAGAAGTTCTGCAATTAAGTAATCGTGTGCGAGAACTGCAACTACATGGCCCTGCACCATCAACAAATAATCAAAGATTGAAGGCACCCACATTCGATGGAAGTATTCCATTTCAAATTTTCAAACTTCAGTTTGAAAAGACAGCAACGGCCAATAACTGGAATGCAGCGGACAAAGTGGCGTCCTTGTTTGTATCATTGAAAGGACCGGCAGCAGAAATCCTTCAGACTATTCCAGACTGTGAACGGGACAACTATGAGGCATTGATGAGTGCGATAGAAAGACGTTATGGTAGTGAGCACCGGAAACAAATATACCAGATCGAACTGCAAAATAGGGGTCAGAAGATGAACGAGTCATTGCAAGAGTTCGCAACTGAAATAGAACGACTGGCTCATTTGGCAAATGCAGATGCACCTGTGGATTACATTGAGAGGGTAAAAATTCAATGTTTCATAAATGGAATTCGTGATGTGGACACCAAACGCGCCACATATGCAATGCCAAAAAGAACGTTTGCTGAAACGGTTTCGCACGCCCTCACACAGGAAACAGCTTCCCTACTAAGTAAACCAGCACCCAAAGTACAAAGGGTTGAAATGGAACAACCGGCGCTGATGGAGGAAATATTGAAGACTCTGAAGACAATTGCTGCACCGCGAGTAAATACAACAGGCAGATGTTTCAACTGTGGAAAAGCGGGTCACTTTGCCCGAAATTGCAATATAAAAGTAAACCCATCAAAACGGAAACAACCAACAGATAACGAGGACGGAGCATCCACATCTCACAAGTCGTTAAACTAAAACGGAACAGTTCAAAGGGGCGTGAGCTGGTTCCCACAACTATTTGCCCCACCATCTCGATATCACAAATAGGTCGCCATGACAACAATCTTACTATCAACGGTATCGTAAATGGACGACTGTCAACGCTTACTTTGGATACTGGTGCCACACATTCAATTATCCGACCGGATGTGGTAAGAGGAACGGTTGAACCATTAGTCGGTTGCAAGCTTCGAACGGCCACCGGAGAGGAAGCAGCTGTCGCGGGAAAAGTGTTTTGCGAAGTGATGATTGGTACCCTGGAAGTTAATCACACCTTCATCGTAGCAGAAATCACGGATGAAATTATAATGGGAGTAGATTTCATGATTGATCACGGGGTTACTTTGGATTTAAACAAGCAAATGCTGTTTTGCCAGAACATGGAGATGCCTATAAACACCGGATATGTGACCAACGTTGAAAGTAAGAGGGTGATTGTTGATGATAATCAGAGTATTCCACCAAAATCTGAGGCGATTGTATGGGCTAAAGTGAATGGAGGAGGTGGGACTGAAGAGTTGTGGATTGTGGAACCAACAAAAATAGATACACCCATATTGGTAGGAAGAACGCTTGTGAAAACTAGTGAAGACGCCACCATTCCGGTCAGAGTAGTGAATGAATTCAACACGCCTATAAGTCTGAAGAAAGGAGCCGTAATTGGACAGTGCCAGAATATAAGTGCAATAGCACGATGCGAACGGTCACAACAGAAACCTACTATTGAGCCACAGCAGATAAGTCCTACACTCCTAAATAATTTGCTGAACGAACTGCATGGAAATGAAAAATTAAAAGCAGAAAAACTATTAAAAAAATACGCATCCATATTTGCAAACGAAGGAAACACAGGAAGAACCGGCATTGTCAAACATCGCATAAATACTGGAGACGCTAAACCAATCCGACAAGCTCCGCGTAGGGTTCCACTAGCAAAACGTGAGGATGCTAACAAAATTATTGAAGACATGCACAAAAACGGTGTAATCGAACCTTCAATAAGTCCATGGAGCTCACCTATCGTCTTAGTTAAAAAGAAAGATGGTAGCACCCGTTTCTGCGTAGATTATAGGAAGTTGAATGATGTCACAAAGAAAGACAGTTATCCTCTACCAAGAATCGACGATACATTAGACACCTTGTCTGGAGCGAAATGGTTTTCTACATTAGATCTACAAAGTGGATATTGGCAAGTCGAGATTGATGAATGTGACCGTGAAAAGACCGCTTTCAGTATGGGCGACGGGTTATGGGAATTCTCTGTGATGCCATTTGGGTTATGTAATGCGCCTGCAACGTTCGAGCGACTGATGGAACATGTGTTAAAAAGACTCAACTGGAAGACATGTTTGGTGTATCTTGATGACATTATCATCATGGGAAAAAGTTTTGATGATCATCTGAAAAATCTAGAGGAAGTCTTTCAGCGAATAGCATCAGCCGGATTACGCTTGAATCCCAAAAAGTGTTCATTATGGAAGAAGCAGGTCACATATCTCGGACATAAAGTGTCAACTGAGGGGATTCACACCGAGGAAGGAAAAATAAAAGCAGTCAAAGATTGGCCTCGACCCACCAACATACATGAACTCCGCAGCTTCCTTGGCTTATGCACGTATTACCGCCGTTTTGTACCTGGATTTGCGAACGTGGCTAGAAGTTTACATGATTTAACCAAGAAGAATCGCCCGTTTGTATGGCAGTTGGAACAAGAAAAAGCATTTGAGCAGCTGAAAGAACTACTTTGTACGGCGCCGATGTTAGCTTATCCAATACCTGGAAAGAAATTCATCCTGGATACAGATGCGAGCGCTTATGGAATTGGAGGTGTCCTGTCTCAGTTCATCGACGGACAAGAAAGAGTAATTGGGTATTACAGCAGAGTGCTCGGGAAACCAGAGAAAAACTACTGTGTGAAACCCGAAATGTGTAAAACATTTCCACAAGTATTTGTATGGACAACGATTCTTGCTGAGGACTGATCATGCAGCATTAAAATGGTTATTACAGTTTAAGAATCCGGAAGGCCAAATTGCACGATGGATCGAAAGATTACAGAATTACGACTTCGAAACGGAACGTCGAAAGGGGATTCACCACAAAAATGCGGATGCATTATCACGTCGCCCTTGTCCACTGGAATGTAAACATTGCTCCAAATCAGAAGGAAAAGAAGGTATAATCGACGTGCGATTACTGAATATAGAACCTGAAGATGATTGGACTCCTCACCGCATCAGAATCAATCAGCTGGAGGACCCTGATCTTGCAAAGCTGATAATAGCCAAAGAAAATGGGGTACGACCACCAAAGGAACAAATAAGTAGCGAGAGTCCAACGGCAAAAGCATATTGGGCCCAATGGAACAGCATAAACCTCGTTAATGGATACCTTCATCGTACCTGGGAAAGCGAAGATGGCAAACAGTCTCGTCTGCTGATCATAGTACCGAAGTCCATGATCCCGAAAGTATTGAAAGAATATCACAATGGACCTAGTGGAGGGCACCTTGGAATTACAAAAACTATAGAGAAGATTAAACAACGGTTCTACTGGATCGGTTGTCGAGATTCCATAGCAGAATGGATAAGTAATTGCGTAGAGTGCATGGCAGCTAAAGGTCCTAAAGCCAAAAGTCGCGGTAGGCTACAACAGTACAACGTGGGATCACCATTTGAACGAGTCGCAATGGATGTTGCAGGTCCGTTCCCAACCAGTACGGCCGGAAACAAATATCTACTGGTTGTCATGGACTATTTCAGTAAATGGCCAGAAGTATATGCCTTACCAAACCAATAAGCGAAGACAGTAGCCGAAGCGTTTGTAGAAAATTGGATAACAAGGTTCGGAGTGCCCGTCGAATTACACTCAGATCAAGGCAGGAATTTCGAATCTTCCATTTTCCAAGAAGTCTGTACATTATTGGGCATCCACAAGACACGGACAACAGCGTTACACCCACAATCAGATGGGATGGTAGAGAGATTCAACCGAACGCTCGAAGAACATCTGCGGAAAATCGTTGATAAAGACCAACGGAATTGGGACAAGTGCATCCAGATGTTCCTGCTGGCGTATCGTTCAGCGAAGCACGAGACAACTGGTTACACGCCGGCAAAGATTATTTTCGGATCTGATCTGCGACTCCCTGCTGATCTAAGGTTTGGAACGAATCCTACAGCTGTAAGAAATGATGGAGATTATTGTTCTGCCTTAAAGGAAGAAATGAATGAATTGCATCTAATGGTAAGACAGCATACGCATCTGATGAGCAATAAGATGAAGGACCGGTTCGATCAAGCGGCAAATTCAAAAGGTTTCGAAGAAGGTGATCTGGTCCTGTTGTACAATCCACTTCGAAAGAAAGGCTTGTCCCCGAAACTGCAGACAGCCTGGGAAGGACCCTATATGGTGATGAAACGACTTAATGACGTGGTATACCGCATACAAAGAAATGGAAAAGCACGATGTAAAATGAAAGTAGTACATTTGGAGAGGCTCGCCCCATTTGGTTCAAGAGGATTTGTGCCTAATCGGGACGATTAGGCTTTAGTGGAGGGCAGTGTTACAAAAAGTAGTATTAAGTTTTATTTGTATTGCTATATGCATCCCTGATTATGAACAATAGCTGTAGGTATATGGAATAGCATTTGTCTTGTTGTAGACATCTGGCGCCACGGCTGTCTGCTTGTCGAAACAATAGACATCTGGCGCCGCACTGTCTGCTTGTCTAGGTAAACAATTGCTGAGTCTGGCGCCGCGACTGTCTGCTTACGTCTGGCGCCGTATAGCCGTATGTTCTGGTAATTTCCAGACGCGATATTCTAGAAGGACACGTCGGCATCAGCGAGAAGTGCGTGGCTATATAAGCCGTGGCAGCGCCAACGTAATCAATCAGTGCTAAGAGTAAACTGCTATAGTGTAGACGAGTTGTGAAATAAAGAGTTGTTGAATTAAATTAAACAGTGTTGATTTTATTTGTCAATCCAGAGATACGAACCTAGTAAAGTAAAACTAGAAAGGAATAAATTCGCAACAATATCAATATATTACATGTGCGCGCATTGATCTGTATGTTCATATATTCTTATATGTACATATATTTGTATACACTTGCGAACAAATAATGCACAAGCATACAAACATACATATGCGTACACATGTGAATATGTCACCAACAAAAAATTGAAGCATTGTTCTATAAAAACAATAACTGCTCAAATAGAAGAAGCATCACAAGTCAATATGGCAGCCGAATTGGCGAAGCCCAAATGTAGTAAATTCTACAACAAAAACGATTTCATTCATAAACGCAGGCGCATATGCCACAAGCGACCGCGCTTCATTCATATAAACAGACGCCGTAACATCTCCCCGAGCATGCCTTTGCCTACAAGCGTCTTCTCGCGACGATGGCAAAAGCTAAAAATCATAAATTGAACATCTTTCTGATGCTTCTTCACAGAAAGAAGTGACAAAAGTGGCAACAACGGAGTTGTCGATTTAAATTATAATATTCAATTCTAAAATATTTTTCCGTAGCTCGCAAAAATCAGCGTCGATATGTAAGCAAGTTCATACAGCAGCATACATATTTACGCACGTTTGTAGGCGAAGCTGTTACAGCGGCAAGGGAAGCGGTAACAATCGGCAATCGTTTGTTAGTTTCTTTCGCGTCTCGTCGCGTCAGTGCTTCGACAGATTGATGTGCTGAACACATAGAACTCGATAGACTGCAAGCGCCATCTGAATCTGATATTGAAATACACACATTCTTATGGACACAGTTATTTAGACAGCTGCACAACTACACAACTGTGTCCATATGAACGTGTATATTTTAATATTTGACAGATGTCGCTTGCGGTCATCCCCGCTCAATGTGTTCAGCATTTGACCCTTTGACAAAACGCCATTGGTTGACCGTGAAGACGGAGATGCGAAAGATGCGTGCGACACTTGTTGTTATGAATGCATGTACATATGTATGTGGCTCGTATTTGTGTTCGTAAACATACAGGCAAATGTGCCAAAGAAATAATATACATATGTACATATGCATGTGTCATAG
The DNA here is from genome assembly GCF_023373825.1 of Bactrocera dorsalis. Lineage (NCBI taxonomy): Eukaryota > Metazoa > Arthropoda > Insecta > Diptera > Tephritidae > Bactrocera > Bactrocera dorsalis. The sequence continues at coordinate 75,613,475 of NC_064303.1, read as the reverse complement.
AAATTCTTTTGGTACAAATGTGGAAATGATAACGAAATAATGCGAATATGCATATTTCATGAATGTCATCGATTTTCTTTGAAGAAATGAAGATCATTTTGCACATCTTCAATTTGTAATAGTCGAAATAAATATTAATTAATTTAAACATTAAAAAATAAAAATAAAGAGAAATAACATTAAAATAATTTTCCCTTATTTTTCCTGATTTTGTAAAAAAAATTAAAATTTTTACCATTTTTCGGAAAAAAATGGTTCATTTGATACAAAGTAATCACGCATATGTGACAATGGTTCATTAATTCAATATAAGCATGCATATGTGAAAATCACGCATATGTGACAATCGTTCACATAATACAACATAAGCGTGCATATGTCACTCAGAGAATGCTTTTGTATATTTTGTATATTTTTCAACGAAGCAAATTCTCTTTATTTATTTTCAGTCATTTACATATATTTCTGCCACTCCATGTGCTCAATTATGCTAAATAGCAGCGAGCACGGCGAATTCCCTAATAAAAATCTATCAGCTCTGTTAGCCGCGCAATCGAACCATCATACAGATTTCGATTTGCACCTTCTCTATGTTTTTAGTTTCTCTGGTCTATATGTTATCTTAAGTAAATATGTTTGTTTGTTAATTGTTGAGTGCATACGTATTGCATATAAATGCATGCGTGCCTCAATTAAATGTATGTAACCTTATGCGTTTGCCTCAGCATTGGCGCAAGCCTGTTGAATATATTTGAACATATATATTTAGTAGCGCAGTATGCCTTTTCAGAGACGTCATTGAATTCGACTTTGTGTTCGGGGGAATAGTTTACCCATCGTGAAATTTGTATCTGAGAAATGTCATTCAGATTGTTTGCGGACTGGAACCATTTTTCTAAGAGAAGAGGTTTCACTTCTCTTCACTTCTTCACAAAATCTGTCTTTCAGTCGTGTATGAAAACTGGTCCGATATCAAATTCCATTAAATGCCCAGAGTTTTTGTTGTACTTTCCTTCTCTAATATAAGGAAAATAGTGTCCAACAAATTTTCGTTTGGTATATTTTTTTGTATATTTGGATGATGTGCCATAATATTTTTTAATGGAAACCCTGCGCGTTGTGGGCTTTTATTAGTTGTGATAAAAAATTGTATGTGTGTGGAAGATTGTGACTTCCAGACAGAATATCGTCTACATACGTCTGAGTTTTTAACACTTCAGTTGCCAGAGGAAATTCTGACTTTGTGTTTTCTGCCTAGTGGTTTTTGAGGCACTGAAGTTGGTTTTTTATCTGGCTTTTCTACAGCACGATGTCACAAGTAAAAGGAGTAGTATTTTCCGTTGACGATTTTTATACCCTGAACAGGGTATATTAAGCTTATCATGAAGTTTGTAACACCCAGAAGGAAGCGTTGGCGACCCTATAAAGTATATAGTATATGTAAATGATCAGTATGTTGAGCTGAGTTGCATGGGAAACTTCTTCATTTAACGATATATCTTCACGAAATTTGACATGGATTACTTCTTAAGGTAATAACATAATCTCCGAAAAAATTGTTCAGAATGGATTACTATAGCATATAGCTTCCATACAAACTGGACACATAGTTACTAAAAGAAATGCACCAGTGAAGGAGCAGCCGAAGTTAACGTTTTTTCAGGTTTCCACTGAGTTTACTGAGAATGACCTAAGGCGATAGCGTTAGGAAATTGTTGCTTAAGTGGTAGTCGTACGACGTACCGACCATTTTCTGCAGTCGTGGCTTTGTAAAAGTCCTCACAATAGTGATCTTCAGGGGTTGTGACTGATATGGGGGGAGTTCTTCTAATTCTCGTATTACTGTCACTCTCAGAAATAAATTTGGCGTATGAAATATCTTTCACACTTTTTCGTTGCTTGGAGCGTGTAGCTCCTGCAAGTATACTCAAATAGACTTTTTCGCCAGAAATCATTTTCGGAACTTTTAGTGACTGTATTGCTTCACATTCTTTTGAATTTGAACTCATTCAGAAAATGTATTGAAATAATTTAAGATATTTAAGTGTGAACTAGAACTGTAAGAATTTTAGATAAAATTTCGTATAAATGTTGTTTATTTTGATGGTTTTAGTCACCAGGAGGATGGAGTCATGTGTAGAAGTTCACGCAAGTGAGGAAAGTTCTCTGATCGCCATTCACTTGGGAGTGGCCAGAAACGATTCTTTTACATATGACTCAAGCAGCTCACGACTTCCGGTCTTTGACCAAGTATCCTCTGGGTAGCCTAAGAACATCCGTTTGAAGGCGAGCTAAAGTGAGAAGGCGAAATATCCCCTACCTAGGGTTGTGCGCTGGGTTTGGGACCCGCCACGAAAAAAAACACCCCCAATGAAAAAGCATAAACAGCCTCGGATGAGAGACCCCCCTTTTGATGACGACCATGGCAAACGAAATAAGGACTACAAATTGAGGGCATGCACCTGGAATGTCCGGTCCCTTAATTGGGAAGGTGCCGCTGCCCAGCTGGTTGATGTCCTCGTAAAGATAAAGGCTGACATCACTGTCGTCCAAGAAATGCGATGGACGGGACAAGGACAGAGACGAGTAGGTCCTTGTGGCATTTACTACAGTGGCCATATAAAGGAGCGCAAGTTTGGTGTTGGATTCGTGGTGGGAGAGAGACTCCGTCGCCGAGTACTATCATTCACTCCGGAGAGTGAACGTCTAGCCACAATCCGCATCAAAGCGAGGTTCTTCAACATATCGCTGATTTGCGTCCACGCCCCGACGGAAGAGAAGGACGATGTGACCAAAGATGCCTTTTATGAGTGCTTGGAGCGCACTTATGAGAGATGCCCCCGCCACGATGTCAAAATCGTGCTTGGCGACTTCAACGCGAGGGTGGGCAAAGAAGGTAACTTTGGCACTACGGTCGGTAAATTCAGCCTCCACGAGGAAACATCCCCAAATGGGTTGAGGCTGATCGACTTGCCGGGGCCCGAAATATGGTTATCTGTAGTACTAGATTCCAGCATAAGAAGATTCATCAAGCTACCTGGCTGTCACCGGATCGAAAAACAAACGACCAAATTGATCATGTTGTAATAGACGGAAGACACGTCTCCAGTGTTTTAGATTTGCGTGGGCTCCGAGGTCCTAACATCGACTCGGACCACTATCTTGTTGCAGCCAAGATTCGCACCCGCCTCTGTGCAGCAAAAAACGCACGCCGACAAACACAAGGAAGGTTCGACGTCGAGAAGCTGCAATCACAAAGATTTTCCACTCGGCTTGCACTCCTGCTCTCTGAGAGCACTCGTCAACAACTCGGTATAAGGTAACTGTGGGACGGCATTTCAAACTCCTTACGTACAGCTGCAACCGAAACCATTGGTTTTCGGAAAGTGCAAAAGAACAGCTGGTACGACGAGGAGTGCCGTGTCGCAGCGGAGAGAAAACAGGCTGCCTACCTCGCAACGTTACGATCGACCACAACACGTGCGGGATGGGATAGATACCGAGAGTTGAAGAGGGAAGCGAGACGCATTTGCAGACAGAAGAAGAAAGAGGCCGAAATGCGTGAGTACGATCAGCTTGATAAGCTGGCCGACAGGGGTAATGCTCGAAAACTCTACGAAAAAATGCGGCGACTTACGGAAGGTTTCAAGACCGGAGCATACTCCTGTAGAACCCCCAAAGGTGATCTAGCCACCGATGCCCAGAGCATACTTAGATTATGGAGGGAACACTTCTCCAGCCTGCTGAATGGCAGTGAACACATAACACCAGGAGAAGGCGAACCCGATTCCCCAGTCGATGACGATGGAGCAGACATTCCATTACCCGGCCATAAAGAAGTTCGAATAACAGTTGCCCGCCTGAAAAACAACAAAGCGGCAGGGGCCGACGGATTGCCGGCCGAGCTATTCAAACACGGCGGCGAAGAACTGATAAGGAGCATGCATCAGCTTCTTTGCAAAATATGGTCGGATGAAAGCATGCCCAACGATTGGAATTTAAGTGTGCTATGCCCAATCCATAAAAAAAGAGACCGCACAATCTGCGCCAACTACCGTGGGATAAGTCTCCTCAACATCGCGTATAAGGTTCCATCGAGCGTATTGTGTGAAAGATTAAAGCCCATCGTCAACAAACTGATTGGACTTTATCAGTGTGGCTTCAGACCTGGTAAATCAACAACCGACCAGATATTCACCGTGCGCCAAATCTTGGAAAAAACCCGTGAAAGGAGAATCGACACACACCACCTCTTCGTCGATTTCAAAGCTGCTTTGGACAGCAAAAAAAGGAGCTGCCTCTATGCCGTGATGTCTGAATTTGGTATCACCGCAAAACTAATACGGCTGTGTAAACTGACGTTGAACAACACGAAAAGCTCCGTCAGAATCAGGAAGGACCTCTCCGAGCCGTTCGATACCAAACGAGGTTTCAGACAAGGCGACTCCCTATCGTGCGAATTTTTCAATCTGCTGCTGGAGAAAATTATTAGAGCTGCAGAACTGAATCGAGCAGGTACAATCTTTTATAAGAGTGTACAGCTGCTGGCGTATGCCGATGATATTGATATCATCGGTCTCAACACACGCGCCGTTAGTTCTGCTTTCTCCAGACTGAACAAGGAAGCAACGCCAATGGGTCTGGCAGTGAACGAGGGCAAGACGAAATATCTCCTGTCATCAAACAAACAGTCGTCGCACTCGCCACTTGGCTCTCACGTCACTGTTGACAGTCATAACTTTGAAGTTGTAGATAATTTCGTCTATCTTTGAACCAGCGAATATCTCATTCGATGGAACGATGAGCTGTACGAGATATACGACGACATTGACATAGTTCAGCGAATTAAAAGACAGCGGCTACGCTGGCTAGGTCATGTTGTCCGGATGGATGAAAACACTCCAGCTCCGAAGGTATTCGACGCAGTACCCGCCGTGGGAAGCAGAGGAAGAGGAAGACCTCCACTCCGGTGGGAGGACCAAGTGGAGAAGGACCTGGCCTCGCTTGGAATATCCAATTGGCGCCACGTAGCGAAGAGAAGAAACGACTGGCGCGCTGTTGTTGACTCGGCTATAATCGCGTAAGCGGTGTCTACGCCAGTAAAGAAGAAGAAGAAGAACTGTAAGAATTTTAGATAAAATTTCGTATAAATGTTGTTTATTTTGATGGTTTTAGTCACCACTTAACTCGACACTAGATACTTCACAGGAAAATGTTTAGTTTTAAGAAAAAAGCTGCACTGTATGGTTTTTTTGGGGATTTTTCGTTTTATTCAGCGTTGATGTAGAAAAAGGTATAAATGTATGAATGTGCGGAATGTGTAAACGAGGACGCTGCGTGACACGTTCGCCCGGTGCGAGATCGATGTAAAAAAGGGAAGGTCGTCCTCTGGAGCGGTCGCTTTTGATGGTTGGGTAGTGTAGAGTTGTGGTGTGATGTCCGCATGTGTGGTATATTCGTGTGTGGTGTCTTCATGTGGAATGTCTGCATGTGTGGTGTCTTCATTTGTGGATCGCGTTAGTGTGGTGTGTTGTCGTGTGGTGGTTCAGTGTCGGGTGTATAGAGGGGAGAGCTAACTCATCTAGTCATCCCGGCTCCCCTAAGCGAATATTAGCCTAGCAGGCGCTGTAGTTGCTGCAGCGTGGCAACAACGCTGCTAAGGCCAGTGGAGTGGCGTGGTGTACGAAGCTGCCGGCGTCGCGGGGATGCTTCAATTCTCCTCGGTCTGGAAGATGGTGGGGCAATTAGCCTTCGGTGCCGACTGGGACGACTGGGCTGCTGCGATCGGCTCGTGGCGAGCTGTCGTGCGACGGGCCGTTTTGGGATGCGATGCAGCATGGTATGGTGCGGCCTATTGCACAGTTAGCATAGGACGGTGGTAGTGGTCGCGCGCCGCTACGAGGTGCAATTGCAGTGGCGGTGGCCGCTGGAGTTCGAGGCGCTGGAGTTGCCACAGGGCGCGGCACGGTGATGGTTGACCTCACCGCATATCCACATCCATGGTAATCTGTGTGGGAGGAGTAATATGGTTATAAATGGGTGTCATTAAAATGTATATGGCGATTGTGTCACGTTATGTGGCATGAAAGGGTCGTCACGTAGATCGACCGTTGCATTAGTTTTCGAATTAGTTTAATCGAGTTTTTTACTTGCGGGTTTATTACGTCGTGTTTTTGATTATTTTATTTGCGTTACGGTAGTTTCACGAGCGGTCTTGTTAATATACCGCTCAGAGTGCGGAAATAAACGACTCGTACATGTCCGTCGGAACCGAAGTGTAGTTTTTCTATGCGGCCAAGCCGACATTCTGTAGGCGGCAGACAAAGGCATGGATGATGGCTCAATCTCCAAGCTTTGGCGCCTTTTCTGGACTCTTCCACCTGTACCTTTTACGAAGGTCCTTTATATATTCTTCCTTCCATCGGCGCCTGAAATCGTGATGGAGAATTTTTATTTTCTCCCATTGATTTAATAAGGACAGCGACCCCTCGCCTGGCTCAGGTGTGGCCAGAATGGTTGCTCCTTTGAGAAAATGTCCTGGTGTCAGGGCTGTAAAGTCAGAGGGATCTTGCGAGAGGGTTGTGAGTGGCCGTGAATTGAGAACGGCTTCAAATCGCACTAACAGTGTGGTAAACTGTTCATAATTGAATTTCTAGTTTCCAGCTACTTTTTTGAAATGGGATTTAAAGCTTTTTACTGCTGATTCCCATAAACCACCCATATGAGGAGCTCTTGGAGGGATAAATTGCTAATTAATACCTTGGGGAGCATACCTTTGTACAATCTCTGGTGAGACTTGTTTGATAAAATCCACAAATTCCTTTTCAGTGGCTCTTGGGCTCCAATGAAGGTTTTACCATTATCGCCCATCAGTTTTGATGGGAAGCCGCGTCGTCCGACGAAGCGAGCGAATGCCGCGAGAAGAGCTTCCTTTGTCAGATTCGTACACAGCTCGAGGTGCACTGCTTTTGTCGTAAAACAGCCAAAGACAGCCACATAGCCTTTCATTAAAGTGGGGGACCTTAGCATGGACGCCTTTATCTGAAAAGGCCCAGCAAAGTCGACACCTGTAACTGTGAAAGGCAGAGCGAAGTTGCAGCGTTCCGGTGGAAGTGCTGCCATAATCTATGTTCGCAACTTCTGCTTGTGCATAGTGCAGATTTTGCACATGAAAATGCATTTCTTTATTTGGGGCTTAAGACGGGCAATATAGAACTCTTGATGGACTATATGCTGCATTAGGCGATGTTCAGGGTGAAGCATGAGTAAGTGGATATAACTGAGGAGTAATGTGGCAAGTTGGGACTTCTCTGCTATAATTAGAGGGTGGCGTTCGTTGTACGTCAGGCTTGAGTTAGCAAGCCTACCATTCGCGCGAAGCAGACCTTTCGTGTCCAAGAATGGGTTAAGAACCAAGATTGAACTCCTTTTATCAATGGGTTTTGATTCTCTTAATAATGAGATATTGCGGCTGAAGTAGCGCATTTGAGTGGATGCGATTAGTGCGACCTTTGCCTTTTGGAGTTCTAGGTGCATCAGTGTATCGCATTGGTTAGATTCCTGGTGAATTCCCTTAATTTTATTTTTGAGTCGCTCTATGAACTTTGGCAGGCGATAACTCGAAGGGCGCGAGGGAACGATGAAAATCGCTCAAGGATGTCACTATCATCCAATGTTGCGTGAAAGCAGTCGATTTTTCGACTTCTGTGGCAATTATATTGCGCATTGGCGATTTTGGCCAAGAATCGGGAGATTCTGTTAAACATTCCACCAGAGAGTGGTGGTGGCAAGGTGAAGCGGCTTGCACCCTCTTGTACCTAAATCGGCAGGATTGTCAGCACTGGCTACGTGTCGCCAAGTGGCTGACCCCACTAGGTCAAGTATTTGTGACGTACGATTACAAATGTACGTTTTCCATGCGAGTGGTGGTTTTTCCAACCAGGCTAGAACTATTTCAGAATCGGACCAGAGATGCAATCTGTATTTCTTCATGTTTAAGTGGGTCGGCACCATGGAAACCAATTTTGCGAGTAGCAGGGCGCCACAGAGCTCAAGTCGAGGTAGACTTAGCGTTTTTAGAGGAACCACCTTAGCTTTAGCTACTAATAAGTGACTTGTGGTCGCGTTATCGCTTTGTGTGCGCACATATATAGTGGCACAGTATGCCTTCTCAGAGCCTTGTTCGTCCCAGTCGGTTCCATCTAGCCATAATTCTTGTATCAGGATTTTTTTGTATCATAATTGGCGAAAGCCATCCTGCGGGGTCGAAAAGTTTTGCCACAAAGGATAGAATTTGGCGTTTTGTAATGGCGAATAATGCAGATATTGACTCGGTAGTGTATGCAAACTGGTCAGATATTGCATTCCATTGAATCCCCAGTCTTTGGTGTACTTTCCTTTTCGAATTTAAGGAAATTAGTGTCCAACAAGTTTTCTTTCGGTATATGATTTACTATATCTGAATGATTTGCAGTCATCTTTTTCAGTGGAAACCCTGCGGTTTTGAGGGCTCTTATAACCTGTGATAAGGATTCGTATGCTTGTGGAAGACTGTGACTTCCAGACAAAATGTCGTCAACATACTGTTACAAAAGTAGTATTAAGTTGTATTTGTATTACTATATGCATCCCTGATTATGACCAATAGCTGTAGGTATATGGAATAGCATTTGTCTTGTTGTAGACATCTGGCGCCCCGGCTGTCTGCTTGTCGAAACAATAGACATCTGGCGCCGCACTGTCTGCTTGTCTACTTCAACAATTGCGTCTGGCGCCGTATAGCATTATGTTCTGGTAATTTCCAGACGCGATATTCTAGAAGGACACGTCGGCATCAGCGAGAAGTGCGTGGCTATATAAGCCGTGGCAGCGCCAACGTAATCATTCAGTGCTAAGAGTAAACTGCTATAGTGTAGACGAGTTGTGAAATAAAGAGTTGTTGAATTAAATTAAACAGTGTTGATTTTATTTGTCAATCCAGAGATACGAACCTAACAAAGTAAACTAGCAAGAGTAAATTCGTAACAATTGGTGTCAGAAGTGGGATTGTCAAATAATCCAAATTCAAGATGGTTAAATTCGGAGAATTGAGAATTCAGCAATTAAAAAAGGAACTGGAGGAGCGTAATTTGCCGATAAGCGGGCAAAAGGCGGATCTGCAGGCATGATTACGTGAAGAAAAGGTAGAAGAAAAAGTAGAAGAACAACGAACATCATCAAGCGTAGACACGAACATGCTGTTAGTGGCTATTAAGCAAATAGCAGAAAATGCAGTGCAAACAGAAAATCGTCTGGCACAGCAAATAGCAGAAAATGTAGTGCAAACAGAAAATCGTCTGGCACAGCAAATAACGCAAATAGCTGAAAATACATCACAGTTAGAGTCTCGCCTTACACAACAGATCACGGAAAATACTACACAACTACAAAAACAAGTGCAAGAGAAATTTTCAAAATTTGAAGACGAATTAAGCACTTTAAAAAATGACGAAGAAAATTTAAAAGCAGAAGTTCTTCAATTAAGTAATCGTGTGCGAGAACTGCAACTACATGGCCCTGCACCATCAACAAATAATCAAAGATTGAAGGCACCCACATTCCATGGAAGTATTCCATTTCAAATTTTCAAACTTCAGTTTGAAAAGACAGCAATGGCCAATAACTGGAATGCAGCGGACAAATTGGCGTCCTTGTTTGTATCATTGAAAGGACCTGCGGCAGAAATCCTTCAGACTATTCCAGACTGTGAACGGGACAATTATGAGGCATTGATGAGTGCGATAGAAAGACGATATGGTAGTGAGCACCGGAAACAAATATACCAGATCGAACTGCAAAATAAGGGTCAGAAGATGAACGAGTCATTACAAGAGTTCGCAACTGAAATCGAACGACTGGCTCATTTGGCAAATGCAGATGCACCTGTGGATTACATTGAGAGGGTAAAAATTCAATGTTTCATAAATGGAATTCGAGATGTGGACACCAAACGCGCCACATATGCATTGCCAAAAAGAACATTTGCTGAAACGGTTTCGCACGCCCTCACACAGGAAACAGCTTCCCTACTAAGTAAACCAGCACACAAAGTACAAAGGGTTGAAATGGAACAACCGGCGCTGATGGAAGAAATATTGAAGACTCTGAAGACAATCGCTGCACAGCGAGTAAATACAACAGGCAGATGTTTCAACTGTAGAAAAGCGGGTCCTTTGCCCGAAATTGCAAGATAAAAGTAAACCCATCAAAATGGAAACAACTAACAGAACACCGAAAGAGGATTCACCACAAAAATGCGGATGCATTATCACATCGCCCTTGTCCACTGGAATTTAAACATTGCTCCAAATGAGAAGGAAAAGAAGGTATAATCGACGTGCGATCACTGAATATAGAACCTGAAGATGATTGGACTCCTCATCGCATCAGAATCAATCAGCTGGAGGACCCTGATCTTGCAAAGCTGGTAATGGCCAAAGAAAATGGGGTACGACCACCAAAGGAACAAATAAGTAACGAGAGTCCAACGGCAAAAGCATATTGGGCCCAATGGAACAGCATAAACCTCGTTAATGGATACCTTCATCGTACCTGGGAAAGCGAAGATGGCAAACATTCTCGTCTGCTGATCATAGTACCGAAGTCCATGATCCCGAAAGTATTGAAAGAATATCACAATGGACCTAGTGGAGGGCACCTTGGAATTACAAAAACTATAGAGAAGATTAAACAACGGTTCTACTGGATCGGTTGTCGAGATTCCATAGCAGAATGGATAAGTAATTGCTTAGAGTGCATGGCAGCTAAAGGTCCTAAAGCCAAAAGTCGCGGTAGGCTACAACAGTACAACGTGGGATCACCATTTGAACGAGTCGCAATGGATGTTGCAGGTCCGTTCCCAACCAGTACGGCCGGAAACAAATATCTACTGGTTGTCATGGACTATTTCAGTAAATGGCCAGAAGTATATGCCTTACCAAACCAGGAAGCGAAGACAGTAGCCGAAGCGTTTGTAGAAAATTGGATAACAAGGTTCGGAGTGCCCGTCGAATTACACTCAGATCAAGGCAGGAATTTCGAATCTTCCATTTTCCAAGAAGTCTGTACATTATTGGGCATCCACAAGACACGGACAACAGCGTTACACCCACAATCAGATGGGATGGTAGAGAGATTCAACCGAACGCTTGAAGAACATCTGCGGAAAATCGTTGATAAAGACCAACGGAATTGGGACAAGTGCATCCAGATGTTCCTGCTGGCGTATCGTTCAGCGAAGCACGAGACAACTGGTTACACGCCAGCAAAGATTATTTTCGGATCTGATCTGCGACTCCCTGCTGATCTTAAGTTTGGAACGAATCCTACAGCTGTAAGAAATGATGGAGATTATTGTTCTGCCTTAAAGGAAGAAATGAATGAATTGCATCTAATGGTAAGACAGCATACGCATCTGATGAGTAATAAGATGAAGGACCGGTTCGATCAAGCGGCAAATTCAAAAGGTTTTGAAGAAGGTGATCTGGTCCTGTTGTACAACCCACTTCGAAAGAAAGGCTTGTCCCCGAAACTGCAGACAGCCTGGGAAGGACCCTATATGGTGATGAAACGACTTAATGACGTGGTATACCGCATACAAAGAAATGGGAAAGCACGATGTAAAATGAAAGTAGTACATTTGGAGAGGCTCGCCCCATTTGGTTCAAGAGGATTTGTGCCTAATCGGGACGATTAGGCTTTAGTGGAGGGCAGTGTTACAAAAGTAGTATTAAGTTGTATTTATATTACTATATGCATCCCTGATTATGAACAATAGCTGTAGGTATATGAAATAGCATTTGTCTTGTTGTAGACATCTGGCGCCACGGCTGTCTGCTTGTCGAAACAATAGACATCTGGCGCCGCACTGTCTGCTTGTCTACTTCAACAATTGCGTCTGGCGCCGTATAGCATTATGTTCTGGTAATTTCCAGACGCGATATTCTAGAAGGACACGTCGGCATCAGCGAGAAGTGCGTGGCTATGTAAGCCGTGGCAGCGCCAACGTAATCATTCAGTGCTAAGAGTAAACTGCTATAGTGTAGACGAGTTGTGAAATAAAGAGTTGTTGAATTAAATTAAACAGTGTTGATTTTATTTGTCAATCCAGAGATACGAACCTAACAAAGTAAACTAGCAAGGGTAAATTCGTAACAATACGTTTGCGTTTTTAACACCTGGGTTGCCAGAGGGGATTCTGACTTGGTGTTTTCTGCCAATTCGTGCAGTGTCCGAATGGCTAAGTATGGGGCACAGTTGACGCCAAAGGTAACTGTTTTTAACTTAAAGTCGCGTAGTGGACTAGTGGGGGATTTTCTGAAAATAATTCTTTGAAAATCTTGATCGTCTTTATGTACGACTATTTGTCTATACTTTTTCTCGACGTCCCCGTTGAATACGTATTTGAAGATACGCCAATTTAAGATAAGCAGCATTAGGTCTGGCTGAAGCGTGGGTCCCGTAAATAAAATGTCATCTAGGGAATTTCCTGAACTAGTGGATTTTGACGCATTGAACACAACTCTTACCTTTGTGGTGTTTTTGTCTGGCTTTACTACTGCATGATGTGGCAAATAAAACGAGTAGTATTTACTTTGTATGATTTTTGCGCCAGCGCTGACTTCTTCCATATGGTCTAAAAGGAGGTATTCTTCTACGACCCTATCATATTCTGGTTTCAGCTCGCCTTTTTTAAGTAGGTTTTTTTCCATACTTAAAAACTGTTGGATAGCAGCGGTGCGGGAAGGCGAGTGTGCGGGGAAATTCTGGCTTTAGTGGTAGTCGTACAACGTACCGGCCATCTTCTGATCGAGTAGTTGTGGTTTTATAAAAATCCTCACAATACCGATCTTCAGGGGTTGTGATTGTTACGGGGGGGAGTTCTTCTAATTGCGTATTGAGGTATTCGTTGGAGATTTCCTCAACTTGAGTTGTCATCGTGGCAACTGGTTCCGCAATTGGTCCACTTAGGACCCATCCGAAAATGGTATTTTGCGCCAAAATTGTTTTTGTAATTTTCTCGATACCTTCGAGTATTATCTGTGGTATGAGATCGCTGCCTAATAGAAGATCTATTTCAGCGGGGATGTTGCAGTTGGGGTCTACTAACTTAAGGTGTGAAACAATTTGCTAATGCTTGCTATTTATATGATAGTTTGGAAGCATGTTTGTTAATTGCGGTAAAACAATAGCTTCTGCTTGAATGCGCTTATCCGCTTGGGGGGGAATTAGGGTGATGGGGCAGATTTTATTGGAGATTTGAACAACTCTTCCGCCCATTCCCGTAATTTCAAAATTGGCTAATTTTGTAGGCAGTTGTAGCCTATTTTGTGCCCTAGACGCAATAAATGATCGTTGTGATCCTTGGTCTATTAAGGCCCTGAGTTTAAACAGCTCACCTCGGTGTGCGATGGAGACAACTGCTGTAGGTACTCGTAGTAGTACTCTACTGTTGTTTTCGCTATGTAGCGTTTGGGTTTTTAACGCCTTTGAGCAGCATGGTGCTTCTTGGCAGTTTTCTGAATTTGTTGTTGCAACCAAACCTGTTGCTCTTTTTATGTTTGCGCTGTTTGGGAGTGAGCTGGAAAAATTTGTAATATGTAACATCGAATGATGTCGTTTATGGCAATAAACGCAATTAAATTTGCTTTCACAATCTTTAAGCATGTGTGCATGTGATAAGCGGTTTGTGCAAAGTATTTTTGACTTTACAAAATTGTTTCGGTCAACTATATTTAATTTCTTAAATTTCTCGCAAGATTTAAGTTCAGGTCCCCCTGTGCATAGTTCGCATGACGTTTGTTTGTACTGTTCAGATGTGAACGTTTGATTTTTGAAGAAGCTTCTATTTGGATTGTTGTTGGTACTGGCTTGGGATCTTTGGAAGCTTCTATTAAGGTCATGGGAAATACCTTTTAGTTTATTTATCTTCTTATCAACTCTTGCTGCGATTTCATACTGGGTAGTTAGGAAATCTTTCATTTGCTGCCAAGTGGGGCATTTTTTTCTTGATGAAAGAGATTGTTCCCATAGCAATAACGATTTTTCTGATAATGCGACGGTGCATATATTTACCAGAATAGGGTCCCAATTGTCTGTGGGAACGTTTTGTTTTTGGGCAAGTTCATCAGTATTTGTTCGTTTTCGTTCCTTGCTCTCAGAGCTTTCCAAGCCATATGGAAATTGTCGTCATTTAATGCGAACTGTTTTACGATGACGCCTACCTGACCTTTTGTTTTGTATCTGAGGTGATACTTGTTGTTTGAGCATTTGATAATTTCGGATGGTTTATGTAAACAGCTGTGAACATGTCCCGGAAGGACGGCCGTTGTTCATAACCACCATGGAAAATTTCAGTGTTGCATGCGGGCACCTTAAGGTGGATACCCAAACTTGCCTCTTGATTTTGAAGTTGTGGCAGCTCTACTCTCGGAGGTGGACCCAGCAACTGCTTTAATTAATTTTAGCTGATCTGCGATCATAATTTTTGTGTCTTCATACTGGTCTAAGCAGTTTTCAAATTTGGCGTAAGCAGAAGATTTAAAGTTTTCTGGTAGATCTGAATCGTCAGTATCTACAATTGCGTCATATGCAGCCTGGAGACGTGTCCAGAAATTGCCTAGATTTTCTTTTTTGATTTCTAATACAGATTCAGAATTGTCTTGAATCGGTGAAGATGAAAATCGAGTGCAGTATCGAATTAGACTGTCCCTCTCAGAAATAAATTTAGAGTATGATATGTCTTTCCCCCTTTTCTGTTTCGTAGCACCTTGCTTCGAGCGTGTAGCCTCTGCAGGTGTACATGGACTTTTTTCGTCAGAAATCATATTTGGGACTTTTAGTAACTGACTTGGTTTAGAGTCCTTTGAGTCTGAGCTCATTTAAAAAAAGTATAGAATATCAAAACGTGTTAGTGAAAACTAGACTTGTAGATGTTTAACAAGGTTTCGTATATAAAATGTTCAATAGAAGACTCTGTTGTAATTTTTTGAAATTATTGAATTGAATTTCACCACAGATTGCGTATATGTGCAAGTATGTAGATGTAATATTTCGAAAAGAAGACTCTTTCAAAACGTTTTAGTGAAAACTAGACTTTTAGATGTTTAACAAGGTTTCGTATATAAAATGTTCAATAGAAGACTCTGTTGTAATTTTTTGAAATTATTGAATTGAATTTCACCACAGATTGCGTATATGTGCAAGTATGTAGATGTAATATTTCGAAAAGAAGACTCTTTCAAAACGTTTTAGTAAAAACTAGACTTTTAGATGTTTAACAAGGTTTCGTATATAAAATGTTCAATAGAAGACTCTTTTGTATGTAAGAACCGATAGATTTGTATATGCTGAAATTATTGAATTGAATTTCACCACAGATTGCGTATATGTGCAAATATGTAGATGTAATATTTCGAAAAGAAGACTCTTTCAAAACGTGTTAGTGAAAACTAGACTTGTAGATGTTTAACAAGGTTTCGTATATAAAATGTTCAATAGAAGACTCTGTTGTAATTTTTTGAAATTATTGAATTGATTTTCACCACAGATTGCGTATATGTGCAAGTATGTAGATGTAATATTTCGAAAAGAAGACTCTTTCAAAACGTTTTAGTGAAAACTAGACTTTTAGATGTTTAACAAGGTTTCGTATATAAAATGTTCAATAGAAGACTCTTTTGTATGTAAGAACCGATAAATTTGTATATGTTGAAATTATTGAATTGAATTTCATCACAGATTGCGTATATGTGCAAGTATGTAGGTGTAATATTTCGAAAATAAGACTCTTTTGTAAGTAAGAGTTTCAAAGAAAATCGATAAAACAGATATTTTTTTTTATACTGAAATTATTGCATTTAATTTCACCACAGATTTCGTATATACATATTGTACAAATGAGCATCCTCCCCCGGGCATTCACACACACGCCACACGATCACACCACATCAACCCAACTTCACCACATCATACCCACGTCACAAACCATCAAAACTTACATTCCACACTACACACCATCCAACCACATCACACCAGCTGATTCCACACACAAACGAAAAGAAAAGGGGACCAAAAGGACAACTGCAACTCACTTCGCTTTGGTTCTCCGCAACAACAAGTACGCGTGTGCGAACCAGTTTGAATAACGTTTTTATCATTCTCCAGTTTTTCAACCTTTTTTCATATCAAGTCGAAAGTACGCGTGTGCGATCCATTTTGAACAGCGGTTTTACCATCCTCCAGTTTTTCAACCTTTTTCTTATCAAGTCGGAGTTACGCGTGTGCGAGCCTCTTTGAACGGCGTGTGTGCCATCCTCCAGTTTCAACATCTTTTCATCCTGAGTCGGAATTCTCAGCCGATACTCATTTTACAAATTACATTTTTGAACGGCGTGTGTGCCATCCTCCAGTTTCAACATTTTTTCATCCGGAGTCAGAGTTACGCGTGTGTGAGCATCTTTGAACGGCGTGTGTGCCATCCTCCAGTTTCAACATCTTTTCATCCTGAGTCGGAATTCTCAGCCGATACTCATTTTACACAGCATTAAAAAAAAGTGAGGTTATGAAATTTCTATGGTCATTCGAGCCGGTCCTTCGAGACAAAACGAACGGTGAAACGGTAAAATATATATATATATGCATATATATGTAAAACAACAACAAAAAGTCGGTGTTAATATACCTGTTATACAACAAAAACAAATTTTTATGTGCACAAATCAACATTAAATAAAAACAGAAAAAAAAGTGCGTGCAAACCAACACTAAATACAATAAATACGGGCGCGAACTCAAAAAAAAAATAATAATAATTATTATAATACGGGCGCGAACTCAAAGCTAATAAATAAAAAAAAAAAATAAAAAACACCCTAAATACAAATAAAACAAGAGAAAACGTTAACGTCGGCTGCACCGAAGCAAATCTTCACAGGGTCTCCGACGCTTCCTTCTGGATGTCACAAGCTGCTTGGTAAACTAACATATACAAGAAAGCGGAACACCGGCGTAAGAAGGAAATCCCACCTACACTCCACTTTTTCACCAAATTTCTGAACCCAAACTCCTTGAGGAAAATCAGAGTGAGTGCATCAATTCCTCTTTTGATTTCATTTATTATATGTATATATGTATGTAGCGTTACACAAACGGTCAATATAAAAGAACCGAAAGAAATTAAACCCGTTTTATAAAAACGGTTTGTAAAAATTCTAAATCGGCGGCAAATTTAAGTACCGGTAGAATCCAATACGGTACATAATATATATGTATATATGTATCCACAGTATATATATATATATATATATTTAAAGACATTTAACTAAACAAATAATTATTCCTTGCTTTTAAACTTACCTTCGTGTATACAATACACACAATTCCCACAGAGAAAAAATTCAATACTTTCAATTTATTTTCAAATTGTTCTGGCAATACCGCTCCAGTTCATTAAAGGCCTAACTATAATATGCATATGCAGCCGTATGTTACTGTCAAAAAATTAACGAAAAGCCTGTCAAATGCATAAGGAACGGAGAGTAGACTTTTGAATGACTATAATGTGCTTACATGTAGAAGAGAAAATGGTCAATAAACAATTCGTGTTTTGATTTTATATTTCGTCTGGATTTTGCAAAAATGACTAGAAAATTAAAATATTTAAAAACAATTAAAATGCTTACTTCTCTGTTAGACGGAATATGCATATTAATAAAAATTAGTGAAATTAAAAAGAAGAGTTCGGTCATGTTCAGTGAGGGAAATAAACAGGAAGAGAGGTAGGATGGTTTTGTTGTACGATTCCTAGAAATGAAGGGGATTGACCACATATATTTTTTTATATACACGCGATGGAAATAAAATGCATCTTTTTTGTCGTAAAAACATTTCTTTTTTCAGTATTTTCGACTAAACTTTGTATAAAATATTCGCCGTCCTACATCTTCAAATTCAAAATGATGTATCTGTTGACAAAAAGCGAAAACAGCTGATTCCGTACGGAACATGCGATCAGTTTCGCATTTTGCTTAAGCAAATGACGTTTGACAAAACTTAACGAAACTTGATGTTATGCACATTATAGTTGCAACATACAATTTGTGTGTATTCGGACAGTTGCTTACGCTGGCTTAAGCTAGCTTATTCACATTATAGTTAGCCCTTAAGCTTAGTACTTAACTGTGAAAGGGACACTTGCCAATTATACGAACAATACCTCTTCAGCTTATTAAGCTGTGAGAGGAATTGCTTCCAAAAAGTAAGCAAAAATCGCAAGAAGGCTTCAGCATAAAAGGGAATAAGTACAAACATACATATATACATATTCTCAAGCGGATTATATACATTATATAACTGAAATTGATACATATACATATATACTATATGTATATACATATACATATATATTATACATTAGCGCTTTTGCGCATATTTCTGAACGCGAGTACACAACCGCGAAATATTTCGATATTGCCTTATATTCTCACATGCGTATACCTATAAAAATAGGATACAATTAATCAAGAGATATTGGGAAAATATATTTTGGTGCTGAAAATCAAAGAACATTGGTTGAGAAATTAAATATTGCAAACTAATTACTTACCTTTGTACATACATACACACATATATTGAAAGTCCAATTTTGGCGATTCCTAGCATTTATCTTGTTCCTTGTCACACAAGAACAAGCATAATTGCACATATTTTATTTAACGCATACTATATGCACATAAAATCCACAAGTATGTACAAAGGATATTGACCCAGTTTCAGTGCGCACTGATACAAGGGCAAGCGATAAACGCATTATTATATTTTTTTGCGGAAATAAAAGCTCTTATTTTTTGAAAAGAGCGTTCGGTAACATATATATTTTACTCATACAATTTTTCGGCAATATCAACTCTTATTTGTTGAAAAGAGTTTTCGGCACCATATATCTATATTATAATAAAATGTACATATATATTTTATTAATTAAAATTTTCTGAATGAGCACTGACTCAAAAGACTCTAAAGCAGAATTCTTAAGAATTCCGAAAATGACTAATGACGATAAAAAAGGGGGAAAGACATTTCGTATATTAAATTTATTTCCGAGAGTGACAGCTTAATTAAATACTGCACTCGATTTGCATCTTCACCGATTCAGGACAACTCTGAATCGGTACTTCTTCTTCTTTACTGGCGTAGACACCGCTTACGCGATTATAGCCGAGTCCACAACAGCGCGCCAGTCGTTTCTTCTCTTCGCTACGTGGCGCCAATTGGATATTCCAAGCGAGACCAGGTCCTTCTCCACTTGGTCCTTCCACCGGAGTGGAGGTCTTCCTCTTCCTCTGCTTCCCGCGGCGGGTACTGCGTCGAATACTTTCAGAGCTGGAGTGTTTTCATCCATCCGGACAACATGACCTAGCCAGCGTAGCCGCTGTCTTTTAATTCGCTGAACTATGTCAATGTCGTCGTATATCTCGTACAGCTCATCGTTCCATCGAATGCGATATTCGCCGTGGACAACGCGCAAAGGACCATAAATCTTTCGCAGAACTTTTCTCTCGAAAACTCGCAACGTCGACTCATCGGTTGTTGTCATCGTCCAAGCCTCTGCACCATATAGCAGGACGGGAATTATGAGCGACTTATAGAGTTTGGCTTTTGTTCGTCGAGAGAGGACTTTACTTTTCAATTGCCTACTAAGTCCGAAGTAGCACCTGTTGGCAAGAGCAATCCTGCGTTGGATTTCTAGGCTGACATTGTTGGTGGTGTTAATTCTGGTTCTTAAATAGACGAAATTATCTACAACTTCAAAGTTATGACTGTCAACAGTGACGTGGGAGCCAAGTCGCGAGTGCGACGACTGTTTGTTTGATGACAGGAGATATTTCGTCTTGCCCTCGTTCACTGCCAGACCCATTTGCGTTGCTTCCTTGTTCAGTCTGGAGAAAGCAGAACTAACGGCGCGGGTGTTGAGACCGATGATATCAATATCATCGGCATACGCCGGCAGCTGTACACTCTTATAAAAGATTGTACCTGCTCGATTCAGTTCTGCAGCTCGAATAATTTTCTCCAGCAGCAGATTGAAAAATTCGCACGATAGGGAGTCGCCTTGTCTGAAACCTCGTTTGGTATCGAACGGCTCGGAGAGGTCCTTCCCGATCCTGACGGAGCTTTTCGTGTTGGTCAACGTCAGTTTACACAACCGTATTAGTTTTGCGGGGATACCAAATTCAGACATCGCGGCATAAAGGCAGCTCCTTTTCGTGCTGTCGAAAGCAGCTTTGAAATCGACGAATAGGTGGTGAGTGTCGATTCTCCTTTCACGGGTCTTTTCCAAGATTTGGCGCATGGTGAATATCTGGTCGGTTGTTGATTTACCAGGTCTGAAGCCACACTGATAAGGTCCAATCAGTTTGTTGACGGTGGGCTTTAATCTTTCACACAATACGCTCGATAGAACCTTATATGCAATGTTGAGGAGGCTAATCCCACGGTAGTTGGCGCAGATTGTGGGGTCTCCTTTTTTATGGATTGGGCAGAGCACACTTAGATTCCAATCGTTGGGCATGCTTTCGTCCGACCATATTTTACAAAGAAGCTGATGCATGCTCCTTATCAGTTCTTCGCCGCCGTGTTTGAATAGCTCGGCCGGCAATCCGTCGGCCCCTGCCGCTTTGTTGTTTTTCAGGCGGGCAATTGCTATTCGAACTTCTTCATGGCCGGGTAATGGAACGTCTGCTCCATCGTCATCGATTGGGGAATCGGGTTCGCCTTCTCCTGGTGTTGTGCTTTCACTGCCATTCAGCAGGCTGGAGAAGTGTTCCCTCCATAATCTAAGTATGCTCTGGGCATCGGTGGCTAGATCACCTTTGGGGGTTCTACAGGAGTATGCTCCGGTCTTGAAACCTTCTGTAAGCCGCCGCATTTTTTCGTAGAATTTTCGAGCATTACCCCTGTCGGCCAGCTTATCAAGCTGATCGTACTCACGCATTTCGGCCTCTTTTTTCTTCTGTCTGCAAATGCGTCTCGCTTCCCTCTTCAACTCTCGGTATCTATCCCATCCCGCACGTGTTGTGGTCGATCGTAACGTTGCGAGGTAGGCAGCCTGTTTTCTCTCCGCTGCGACACGACACTCCTCGTCGTACCAGCTGTTCTTTTGCACTTTCCGAAAACCAATGGTTTCGGTTGCAGCTGTACGTAAGGAGTTTGAAATGCCGTCCCACAGTTCCCTTATACCGAGTTGTTGACGAGTGCTCTCAGAGAGCAGGAGTGCAAGCCGAGTAGAAAATCTTTCGGCTGTCTGTTGTGATTGCAGCTTTTCGACGTCGAACCTTCCTTGTGTTTGTTGGCGTGCGTTTTTTGCTGCACAGAGGCGGATGCGAATTTTGGCTGCAACAATATAGTGGTCCGAGTCAATGTTAGGTCCTCGGAGCGCACGCACATCTAAAACACTGGAGACGTGTCTTCCGTCTATCACAACATGATCGATCTGGTTAGTGGTTTTTCGATCCGGAGACAGCCAGGTAGCTTGATGTATCTTCTTATGCTGGAATCTAGTACTACAGATAACCATATTTCGGGCCCCGGCGAAGTCGATCAGCCTCAACCCATTTGGGGATGTTTCCTCGTGGAGGCTGAATTTACCGACCGTAGTGCCAAAGATACCTTCTTTGCCCACCCTGGCGTTAAAGTCGCCAAGCACGATTTTGACATCGTGGCGGGGGCATCTCTCATAAGTGCGCTCCAAGCACTCATAAAAAGCATCTTTGGTCACATCGTCCTTCTCATCCGTCGGGGCGTGGGCGCAAATCAGCGATATGTTGAAGAACCTCGCTTTGGTGCGGATTGTGGCTAGACGTTCATTCTCCGGAGTGAATGATAGTACTCGGCGACGGAGTCTCTCTCCCACCACGAATCCAACACCAAACTTGCGCTCCTTTATATGGCCACTGTAGTAAATGTCACAAGGACCTACTCGTTTCTGTCCTTGTCCCGTCCATCGAATCGGTACTAGAAATTAAAAATAAATCTATTGACAATTTTTGGACACGCTTCCAAGCGGCATACGACGCAATAGTAGAAACTGATGATTCAGATCTACCTGAAAATTTCAAATCTTCGGCTTACGCCAAATACGAAAATTCCTTAGACCGCTATGAAGACACAAAAGCAATGATATCAGATCAATTAAAGCTTATGAAGGCAATTGCACCTACTCCCCACAGTAGAGTAGAGTTACCACAATTGCAAGCCCAAGAGGCAAGTTCAGGCATTCATCTCAAAGTGCCAGCGTGTGATACGGAAATATTTCATGGAGGTTATGAACAATGGCCGTCCTTCCGGGACATGTTTACAGCCGTGTACATAAACCACCCAAAATTATCACAAGCGCAAAAATTGTATCACCTTCGATACAAAACTAAAGGTCAAGCAGGCGTAATAGTCAAGCAGTTCGCATTGAATGACGATAATTTTAATTTAGCTTGGGAAGCTTTAAGACAAAGGTATGAAAATGAGAGAATATTAGTTGACAAGCAAGTAACGATACTTATGAACTTGCCTAAAATTCAAAGAGAAACCAGTGAAGAATTCATGAAACTAGAATCCACTGTTTCAAATTGTTTGTCGGTTCTATCGACACAAAATATTCCCACTCACAATTGGGATCCTATTCTGGTAAACATATGTACCGCCGCATTACCAGAAAAATCATTACTTTTGGGGGAGCAATCGCTCTCATCAAGAAGAAAATGCCCAACGTGGCAGCAGATGAAAGATTTCTTAACTACCCAATACGAAATTGCGGAAAGGGTAGACAAAAAAGTAGTCAGAACTAAAAACGTTCAACAAGACTTAAATCGAAGCTTCAATAGACCCCACGCCGGAAGCAACATTAATTTAAACAGAAGCTTTTTCAAAACACAATCGTTCACATCTGAACAAAATAAATTCACGTCATGCGAACTATGTTCTGGAGGACATAAGTTAAAAGCTTTGCGAGAAATTTAAAAAATGAATGTCACTGAAAGGAACAACTTTGTCAGGTCAAAAAGACTCTGTACAAACTGCTTGTCCCACTCACACAATCTTAATACTTGTGAAAGCAAATTTAATTGCGTATATTGCCACAAAAGGCATCACTCTATGTTACATCTCAATAACTTTCCCAACACATCTCATAGCAGCGCTTTTTCAAAAAAAGCCACGGGTTTAGTTGCAACAGCAGCTCCCGAAACAAAACCTCAAAAAAATTGCCAAGAGACACCATGTTTTTCAAAGCCATTAAAAACTCAAACGCTACACAGCGAAAATCATAGTAGAGTACTACTACCCACAGCAGTTGTCTCCATCGAACATCGAGGAGAACTGTTCAAACTAAGAGCGCTAATAGACCAAGGATCGCAACGATCGTTCATAGCGTCTAGGGCACAAAATAGGCTAAAACTGCCAACAAAACATGCCAACTATGAAATTACGGGAATGGGCGGACGAGTAGTACAAAACTCAAGTAAAATCTGCCCCATTACCCTAATTTCCCCCAAAGCGGATAAGTGCATTGAAGCAAATGCTATTGTCTTACCGTAACTAACTAACATGCTACCAAGCTATCAAATAAATAGCAAGCATTGGGATAAAATTTCACACCTGACTCTGGCAGATCCCAATTGCAACACGCCAGCTCAGATAGACATCCTGATAGGCAGCGACCTTATACCGTAAATCATATTAGAAGGTGTTGAAAAAATTTCGAAAACACTACTGGCGCAAAATACCATTTTCGGATGGGTCCTAAGTGGACTAGTTGCGGAAACAGTCACAGCAATGACAACTCAAGTTGAGGAAATCTCAAACGATCTCAATTACAACACCTGAAGATCAGTATTGTGAAGACTTTTACAAAGCCACAACTACTCGATCAGATAATGGTCGGTATGTCGTACGACTACCAATAAAACAACAATTTCCAGACACACTCGCCTTAGGTCACTCTCGCACCTTTGCAATACAGCAGTTTCTAAGTATGGAAAAAAATCGACTTAGAAAAGGTGAGCTTAAACAAGTTTATGATGGTGTCGTGGAAGAATACCTTCATTTAGATCACATGGAGGAAATAAGCCCATGTGAAAAAATCATAAGAGGCATATATTACTCTTTCTACTTGCCACATCATGCAGTAGTAAAGCCTGAGAAGAAAACAACAAAAGTTCGAGTGGTCTTCAATGCATCTCGATCCACGAGCTCAGGTAATTCCCTAAATGATATTCTATTTACGGGACCCACACTCCAACCAGATTTAATGCTCCTCATATTGAACTGGCGTATATACAAATACGTATTCAATGGGGATGTCGAAAAGATGTATCGACAAATACTAGTTCATAAAGATGATCAAGATTTTCAGCGGATTATTTTCCGAAAATCTGCCAATAGTCCACTACGCGATTTTAAATTGAAAACAGTTACTTTTGGCGTAAACTGTGCCCCATATCTAGCCATTCGTACACTACACGAACTGGCAGAAGACACAAAGCCAGAATTTCCACTGGCAACACAAGTCTTAAAAACGCAAACGTATGTAGACGATATCCTGTCTGGAAGCCACAGTCTTCCACAAGCATACGAGACCTTATCACAGGTAATAAATGCCCTCAAAACCGCAGGGTTTCCTTTAAAAAAGATTACTGCCAATCACCCAAATATTTTAAAAAATATTCCTAAAGACTATTTGTTGGATACTAATATCCTTATATTTGAAAAGGAAAGTACAACAAAAACACTAGGCATCCAATGGAATGCGATATCGGACCAGTTTTCATACACGACTGAGTCCATATCCGCATTATCCGCCATTACAAAACGCCAAATTCTCTCCTCGGTGGCAAAACTTTTTGACCCCGCAAGATGGCTTTCGCCAATTATGATACAAGCGAAAATCTTGATCCAAGAATTATGACTAGACGGAACCGACTGGGACGAACAAGTGAAACCTATTCGGTTAGAAAAATGGTCCCAGTTCGCTAATAACTTGAACGACATCTCAAAGATACAAATTTCACGGTGGGTAAACTATTCCCCCGAATACAACGTGGAACTACACGGCTTTTGCGACGCCTCTGAAAAGGTATATTGTGCCACTATATATGTGCGTACACAAACCAATGTCGCAACTACAAGCCACTTATTAGCGGCAAAAGCAAAAGTTGCGCCTCTAAAAACGCTAAGTCTTCCACGACTTGAACTCTGTGGCGCTCTGCTACTAGCAAAGCTAGCTTTAATGGTGCAGACCCACTTAAAAATGGCGAAATGCAGATTATATTTATGGTCCGATTCCGAGATAGTTCTAGACTGGTTAGAAAAACCACCACTTGTGTGGAAAACTTATATTTCTAACCGAACATCTGAAATACTTGACCTAGTAGGATCAGTCACTTGGCGTCACGTAGCCAGTGCTGACAATCCTGCGGATCTAGGTACAAGAGGATGCAAACCTCTGCATCTCGCCACCTCCACCCTCTGGTGGAATGTCCCCCGATAGTTAACAGAATCTCCCGATTCTTGGCCGCAATCGCCTATGCGCGACATACTTGCCCCAGAAAGTCGTAAAATCGACACTTATCATGCAACACTGGATGACACTGACATCCTTAAACGATTCACATCGTTTCACCCAGGCCTCCGGGTAGTTGCCTGTATGCTCAAGTTTTTAGAGCGGCTTGAACTTAAAGTTAAAGGAACAACTTATCATTGCGATAAATTGACGCACTAAGACTTACAAAAAGCAAAGGTCGCTCTTATCGCATCAACCCAAACGCGCTACTTCAGCCGCGATATAGAATTACTAAGAGAATCGAAGCCTATTGATAAAAAGAGCTCACTCTTAGTTCTAAACCCATTTCTAGATACGAAGGGTTTACTTCGTGCGAATGGTCGGCTTGCTAATTCAAGCCTAACGTACAATGAATGCCACCCTATAATCATACCAGAGAGGTGTCCGTTTGCCACTTTATTTATTAGATATGTCCACATACTAATGCTCCATGCCGAACATCGTCTCATGCAACATATGGTCCGCCAAGAGCTGTACATACCCCGACTGAAGCCCCAAATAAAGAAGTGCATTTTCATGTGCAAAATCTGCACTATGCATAAGCAGAAAATGCGATCGCAGATTATGGCAGCCCTTCCACCTGAACGCTGCAATTTTGCTCCGCCTTTCACCACTACAGGTGTAGATTTTGCTGGGCCTTTTATGATAAAGGCATCCATGCTAAGGTCTCCTACCCTCATGAAAGGCTATGTGGCTGCTTTTGTCTGTTTCACGACAAAAGCAGTACATCTTGAGCTATGTACGAATCTGGCGACGGAGGCTTTTCTTGCGGCTTTTGCTCGTTTCGTCGGACCACAAGGCTTTCCATCAAAAATCATGAGCGATAATGGTAAAACATTTATCGGAGCTCAAAGAGCTACCGAAAAACAGTTTGTGGACTTCACAAAACAAGTCTCACCGGAAATTGTCCAAAAATACGCTCCCCAAGGTATCAATTGGCAGTTTATACCCCCAAACGCCTCTCACATGGGCGGCTTATGGGAGTCAGCTGTAAAAAGCTTCAAATCTCATTTCAAGAAGCTAGCTGGCAACTATAAATTCAATTATGAAGAGTTCACGACACTCTTAACTAGAATTGAAGCCGTTCTTAACTCATGGCCTCTCGCTGCACTCTTGCAAGATCCCTCAGATTTTACTGCCCTCACGCCCGGGCATTTTCTTAAAGGAGCGCCCATTCTGGCCACACCTGAGCCAGGCGTGGAGTCGCTTTCCTTATTAAACCGTTGGGAAAGAATTAAGATTCCCCATCACGACTTCAGTCGCCGATGGAAATATGATTATTTAAAGGACCTCCACAGAAGGTACCGATGGAAAATCACAGAAAATGCGCCTAAGCTTGGAAATTGTGTCTTAATCAATGAGGATTGTCTCCCCCCTACCGAATGGCGGCTTGGCCGCATAGAGAAGCTCTACTACGGCTCCGACAGTCATATTCGCGTAGTCGATCTCCGTACACAATCGGGAACGCTAACTAGACCGCTCGTTAAATTATGCTTTTTGCCAACCGCAGATAAAATCGAAACATAACCGCAACCAAATAGAAAAGAAATAAAAAAAAATTTTATGTATATGTATATATAATAGTAAATGCACCCACTATTAATAAATAGCCACCAAAAACCCAAACCAAAAGGGGAATGTCGATCCGTACGACGACTCACTCCTGCCACATTACGTGCCACCACCGGCCATATGATTATATACACATATACATATATATGATAATTAAAAAAACCTATTAACAGGTTAATATGGAAGCCGAGATGCCCACTACTCCAACGCCCTCTGTACGTTCGGCCGTGATTGTTCCGCGCCCTAAAGCTACCCCTGTAGCAGCGCCGCGAACAACAACCATCGTTACCGCAGCCCACCGAGAACCCCGACAGCTCCGCGTAGTGACACGCAAGCACGGGCTCCGGAACCAGCACCACTTCAGTGCGCGCTATGTCGCCGCCGACATCGATTGCCACATTGTGGCATATTCAAGGGGATGACGCCTCAGCAACGCCAGCAGGTCGCCCAGGCCCACGGGCATTGCTTAAATTGTCTGGCGCCTACCCATCTAAGGCGCGAATGCACCACCGGGTATCAGTGCCAGGTTTGTATGGGTCGCGGCCGTACTGCCAGGCGACGACTCCCGCGACCGCAACCGCGAAGGCAAGCCTTCCCTTCGGAGGAGTCCCGCGCCTGGCGCCGTCATCACCATACCACACCGCATCGGAGGCGCCATCCTACGCCGCAGGTCCGTCGTAGGACAGGTCTCAGCAACGTTGTTGCAACACTGCAACAACTTCAGAGGCTACTAGGCTGAATACTCGCCTAGGGGGGCCAGGATGTACAAATGAGCATCCTCCCCCGGGCATTCACACACACGCCACACGATCACACCACATCAACTCAACTTCACCACATCATACCCACGTCACAAACCATCAAAACTTACATTCCACACTACACCCCAACCAACCACATCACACCAGCTGACTCCACACACAAACGAAAAGAAAAGGGGACCAAAAGGACAACTGCAACTTACTTCGCTTTGGTTCTCCGCAGCAACAAGTACGCGTGTGCGAACCAGTTTGAATAACGTTTTTATCATCCTCCAGTTTTTTCAACCTTTTTTCATATCAAGTCGTAAGTACGCGTATGCGAACCAGTTTGAATAACGTTTTTATCATTCTCCAGTTTTTCAACCTTTTTTCATATCAAGTCGAAAGTACGCGTGTGCGATCCATTTTGAACAGCGGTTTTACCATCCTCCAGTTTTTCAACATTTTTCTTATCAAGTCGGAGTTACGCGTGTGCGAGCCTCTTTGAACGGCGTGTGTGCCATCCCCCAGTTTCAACATCTTTTCATCCTGAGTCGGAATTCTCAGCCGATACTCATTTTACAAATTACATTTTTGAACGGCGTTTGTGCCATCCTCCAGTTTCAACATTTTTTCATCCTGAGTCAGAGTTACGCGTGTGCGAGCATCTTTGAACGGCGTTTGTGCCATCCTTCAGTTTCAACATTTTTTCATCCGGAGTCAGAGTTACGCGTGTGCGAGCATCTTTGAACGGCGTGTGTGCCATCCTCCAGTTTCAACATCTTTTCATCCTGAGTCGGAATTCTCAGCCGATACTCATTTTACAAAGCATTAAAAAAAAGTGAGGTTATGAAATTTCTACATATGTATGTTCAGACGAGAACTCTTTTACGTGAAGAAGATTTTTTAATTAAATTAGTAAGCCAAAAACGCTTTTAATTGCCGCGTATAATCGTGTTTATGTGCAACCGCAAACTCTTTTAAGTTAAATAAGAGTTGTTTTATTTTTGCTTCGAATTATGTAAGACAATTTAATTTTATTTAATTATTTGTTATTAACCGCAAAAACAAATAATTTTTTGTGTATATTTGCATATGTACGTATATATGTAAGTATATTGATGTATCTTTTATTTTGTTATGTGCAAATGAGACCTCGTTTTAGAGATCACTGCACTTTGTACATATACATGTATGTACATATGTATTACGCTTTATTATGTTTTACACAATCCTGCTGGTTTTTGTTCATCAAAAACCAAGGGGTATTGTAGGATATATGCCAATATGGTCTTTGAATATATTGTATACGCAATCCTGCTTGTTGTTCTTCTTCTTAATTGGCTTGTTTTTGTTGATCAAAAATCAAGGGGTATTGCGGGATATATGCCAATGTGGACTTTGAAGTAATATGCGTATTTACATGACGATACACGATTGTACAAATTTTCAATTATATTATATATATTATAATAAATTTTTCGCCATTTAAAACGTGCTGATGCGGCGATCAGTATTAGATTGTCAAGGATTTAATTGAAAAACAAATTTTATTTTTTCAAGTTGTACCCGGGACATGTATGTATGTACGTATTTATAATGCGACCGTATGTACTCGTACATATGTACGCGTGTACATATGTATATATTCGCCGTACGGATAAACCGCGAAAAGAAAATTAGCGGACACTTATATCGGTATTCTGCTTGAGACGATTGTCTCATGTCTCTAATTGTGACTATAGTAATTTAGTGACTCTGTTAGTCAGGAGTCTTATTTTGGTATTCTGGCAGATACAGTGTAGTAGTATACTGTATAGTAGTATACTGTATCTGCCTGAATACCAAAATGAGACTCCTGACTAACAGAGTCACTAAATTAAGATTGTGACAATTAGAGACATGAGACAATCGTCTCAAGCAGAATACCGATATTAACGTTGGTAAATATGTATGTATGTAAGTAAATATATGTATACCCTTTCAACCATGAGCGGGTAAAAAACCAGCTAATCAGTGGGTAACATGGTGGTAAACGTGGGGATAAACATATAGAGTGTGTCTTAGGCGAATATTCTACCGTCTTTTTCCTTCACAGATGTGATTATACATCTCTGTTGCGCTCATTCAGCAGTGTCATATAAAAAAGTATATCTGTCCTGCTCTTATATCCCTAATCGACGGCTGATGCAGGGTTGTATTTTTTAATTCCTACTTTTAAAATTTCAAACAAAACTTTTAAATTTTTAAAATTATTATTTTATTTTATTTTCCAGATATTCTCATAAAATTTTTATAAGTTATTATCTGAAAAAAGATTGAAACAAAATAAAGGTTATTAACACCTGAAAATAAATAATAATTACATTGAATTTGCAATATCTAAAAGAAAAAGAAAGATTAACTGTATAAAATGATAATAATATCTGAAAGAAAAGATTAATATTATCTGAAAAAATAAAATATGTATATTAAATACAAATAGAAGTTACTCTGGAAGCAAAGATTAATTAAATAAAAATAGTGATTAAATCTGAAAAGAAAGAATAATTAAATAAAAATAATAATATCTGAAAGAAAAGATAAATATTATTTGACCATTTAAAATATAAAACAAACATTTGTTTTCACATATTATATATACGGAAACTTTTTTTCATCGCATTTAGGTAAACAAAAAATAACCCAAAAATGTGCGTTGGTGTAAGTGTACAGAGAAAAAATGTGTAGTTGTATTGAAATATTTGTCTCAAGCGGGTAGCCGTGATTGGCAGGTTATGTTTTCCCAATGTTATGTATAAAGGAGTAAATTTTACTCTTTGTAATTTGTGTAAATATATATCGGGTATATGTACATATATGACGTATGTATATAAATTTTATTTACACATATACATGTATGGCTGGTTTTAAGTTTAAATATTTCCTCTCTTTTGTCTGTTTACGATTTGTCTTAGCTGAAAATTTTTTTTTGTATACATACAAATTCAAAAAAGTAAGCAAACTGAAAAAAAAGGTGCGTGGAGTCCCTACGCGCGGAAGAAGTTATACTTCTTAGTTATATTCAGAAATGCATATCATTTTGTATGAAAGAAAACTAGAAAACTTAAATTCCCATTTTATAAATTTATTATGCACATAAATTGAAGAATAAATCAATGTCTAAATGAAGGAATTTTGACTCGGAAAGTAGTTCCGTCTCTTCGTTGCGGAAGAGAATATGCAGCGTAATCATCTCTCTTAAGTTCTTCGCCAATTTGGCTGCCATATTGACTTGTGAAGATCAATTTTTTGTTGGTGACATATTCATATGTGTACGCATATGTATGTTTGTATGCTTGTGCATTATTTGTTTGGCAATGTATGCAAATATATGTACATATAAGTATATATGAATGTATGAACATGCAAGTCAATGCGCGCACATGTAATAAGTATATTGATAAGTGATGAAAATATGATTTCAATTTCTGGACGCGCACATGCATATACATACACGCATATGAGCATGTGCAGATACACAAGATAGGATAGAAAATGTATGCCTTTTAACATCGTATACTATACAAATAAATATTTTTCTTACTAATAGAAATTAAATTTATCACAGCAATATACATAATATTGCTGTGATAACTTTAAAAATTAAAATAAAGAAAAATATTTATTTGTATAGTATACGATGTTAAAAGCAAAAAATTAAAAATTTATTCTGTCGGGATTCGAACCTGTGGCACTCGTAGCATCTTGACTTTCCAAGCGCTTACCACCAAAACCACCATTGACACTTAGGTTGCGCTGACTTAAGTATGATTTGGTTATGCATGCAAGAAACATACGATGGTTCTAATAATTTTGTTTAAGTATAGAATAAACCTACTTTGTAGAACATAAGCTTTCGCAATAAATTTATCACAGCAATATACGTATACATAATATGTATATATGTACATATGCATATATGTATATACATATACATAACATTGCTGTGATCCCTTAGAAGTATAGTCTTAACTTCTTAACGGCCAACGTAGAGCATTTTCAACCAAACGAAATTTATTCATTAAAATCACCACTCAGAAGTCGTTTTATCCCTTGTAAGCGAGCGATTTTTTTAAATCTCACGCTCCCAGATAAAACGATATACCTCGTCCTCGTGGGTCGATTTCAAAAACCACAGAAATGATTCTGTGTGATTCTGAAAGGCCAACGCAGAGTATTTCAATTAAAAGTCACACAAAATAGTTAAGAATTCACAGAACAAACGAAAAGAAAAAGAAGTATAACTTCAATAATGCACAAGCATACAAACATATTTATGCACACACATGTGAATATGTCACCAACCAGAAATTGAAACATTGTTCTACGAAAACAAAAACAACAACAGCATAAGCATGGCAACGTTGCGTTGTTGGTAGAAAAGCCGAGCTGTGCCGAAAAAAACGAACAAACTATCGCCGATTGTCACCGCTTCGCTTGCTGCTCGCACATCTTCGCAGACAAGGTTGCGTTACATTCATATGGATGGAGCGAGGTTGCGCAACCTTGCGTTACTTTTATATGGAAAGTTGCCCAACCAGAATCTATCGCAACCTTTTCCGGCGTCGTATAAGAAGTATAACTTCAAAAAAGTAAGCAAAAATTTTTTCAAGTTCACTTTAATTTATAATAACAAAACAAATGCTTATAGATATAAGTAACAAAATAAAGATAACCATTCATTAAAATTTTAAATAAGTAGGTGACTAAAAAAAATGTTTAAAAATAAAGTTACTTTTTCGAAAAGTAATAAATTCGGTTTACAGTTGCGGTCAAAATAATAGCAAAATTATTATATTTATTTATTTATTTTAAAGAATTTTCATTTAAAACATAGTTCGATGCATAACAGGTACAAAATAAATACAAGTTTAAAGATTACACAAACTTTACCAAAAATAATCAAATTTCAAAAACCTCCAATAGAAATTACAAACTTTTTATTCAGAATTTAAAGAGATTTCGGGAATGCAATTTGGCTTAAAAAACTCAAAATTCTAAAACTTAACGGTAGTTTTCAGCGACTTGAAACTTGCACTTAATTGTACATAAATTTTATGGGCATACTCAACAACTTTTTGAAAATTCTGAATAAAAAATTTGTAATTTTTTAATTTTTTTTTTAAATCTGATTATATTTTGTAAAGTCTGTGTAATTTTTTAAACTTTCATACATTTTCAAAGATTTTCTTTTGCAGCAGACCAAACATAATTTGGCTTGCGACTAGTGCACAGTTCTTTGGCTAGCATTATGTTATTAATAGTTTTTAAGCTGAGTTTATTTCTCAATTTCGTTTTTATCAGATTTAATTCAGAAAATTGCCGTTCAGCAGCTGCTGAGCTGTGCGGCAATGTTATTAAATTTTGTACCAAATTGGTCAAATCCTTAAAACAATGTTCGCCCATTCCATCTAAGGAAAATCTTAATATTTTCCATTGCTGTACAATTACGTCCTCATCAAATTCAAATAAATTGGAAAATTGATACAACAAGGGCTCAATTTGTGTTTTATGATCAGATAAAACTCTGCTGGGCGTAATAATCGATAATAATTTTAGGTAATTTCTCGAAAAATCTAACCTTTTTTTAATTTGCTGCAACAGCTCCAAATAAAAATTTAAAATGCTATTTTTTATTCTAACTGTATCAGAAAAGGATAGTTAATTTTTTTGCAAATGTTGTTCTGCCTTGGATCCAATGCATATTTCTTCTATTGGTAAATAGTTTTCTTTTTCGTGGGAATTAATATTTTCTAATGATTCCAAACCGCTTACATATTCAATTTTCATGAAATTGCTTAATAATAATTTGAAAGTCGTGTCCAGATGGGAATATAAATAAGGCAAGCGAACTTTTTCCGATTGAAATACCCTGTTGAGATCATTTATCATTTTGAGGATATATGATAAAAAAAGTAGGTTTTGATTTCAGGATCATTCATTTGCACTGCCATGTCATTGGCTTTGATTCCATTTACTTCCAACACAGAGTCTAAAAAATATAGCTGTAATGGATTCCATTGTTCTATTATTCTGTTTATGACTGCTTCCAGTGAAAGCCATCTGGTCATGGAAATACCCAATATTTTATGTGGCTGCACCGAACAATAATCTTGAAAATCTTTAAATTCTTCAATTCTTTTTGGACTGTGTGCAAAAAATTTGTAAATATTACGGCAAAGTTGTTCAATTTGACCAGGCAGTTTTTTTACACGCGTAAGCGGAACATAAATGTAGTGAATGGCAAGAACATTTTAAATAAAACAAATTAACATCGTTTCTAAACTTTCCTGCTAATCCATTTACCTCTGAAGCCATTACATTTGCACCATCGGTGGCGAGACCTATGATGTTCTCTAATGGAACGCCCTGTTCGTTGAAAAATTCTTTAATATACTTGTTGCATCTGCATTTAGTACGCTGATTAAACCCAAAAATTTGTCGCTTATTCTTTTTGTCAAATGGTCAAAATATCTCGCAATTAAGACTAACGATTTCTTCGTTGATACGTCGGTAGTTTCATCAACAATGAGCGAAAATTTTATTTGTTTTAATTGATCCACAATTTTATCTCGTGCCTTATTACCTAAATAAATAAATAAATATTTTCTTGTGCAAAGAGGAAGAAAATGTGCATATATATTACCTAAAATTTCCGCTACATTTGCTGACTTGGTTCTTGCCATTTGAAGAGCAGCTGCAATTTTTGAGTCCGGGCAGCATTATTTAATAAGAGACGGCAAAGAATCCATCAACAGAAATGGCAAATTATGACATATCAAAAACATGACCAATGTCAGTTCAGCTTGACGCACTTGCTGGGAAAGTTGCTGCTTTTCCACATTCATGCATGATTCCATGTTCACTTGATCTTTTTTACGCTCAACATTTTGCAAGTTGCAGGATAAATTAGAATGCTTGTTTAAGTACGTCACGTTATTTGCAATTTTCTTTTCGCAGGCTATACAAAAGCTGGACCCATCGTTGTCTTGCAGCCAAGGAAATTTACTTAGCCAAGCTGACCTAAACTTTCGTTTAGTTTTTTTTGCTTGTGCTTCATGAGTGTCGCTATCAAGTATGAAAAAAATAAGCGTTTGGAATATAATAATGTTTCCAAAGAACTAACCTGCTTTCACTATCAGATAGTGGGACAATTATTTCCGGTGGCTCTGACGGCTTGTTTTTTTTAATCAAATACCAATTAAAGCATAATTGATAAATAAATTAAAACTATGAATTACACTTTTACTCACCTATCCATAAATGCTACTTTATTAATTACAGCAGCACATTATACAAAAGTAAAAAATTTACATTGCCGCCACTTGCATCAATAACGGGATTATAGCTACTTTCTTCAAATCATAGCACAGCATACAAACGTCAAAAGTGAACAGTGCTGCCACTTGCATCAATAACATGACTATGAAATGTGTAAGTGCTTAACAGTGCTGTCACTTATTTAAATTTATTTGAAATACTTAAAATCAATAAATAATACACTTCAATTTAAAAGATATAAAGAAAAAAGTAAGCGAAATGAGGAAAAAGTGCACAACTTAACATTAAGAAAAAAAGTAAGCACTTTTGCTTACAACTAAGCAAAACGGCAACACTGCTTATTTTAAGCAGTCCTGTTTATACTTGATTAAGTATAAGGGGTACCGCTGGAAATTGGTGCAAGTAAGTACTTGAAAAATTTTTGTTCTTGAAATAATTTTGTGTTTTCACACAACTGTAAGCATTTAGCGGCAATTAATTATTTATTATACGTATTACCAAACTGTTTTATTTCTTAACGGTATTTCGGTTTTACCTGTATTGGGTGATTCAATACATCTATGGGTAGCTATAATATTTTTTTCATACCTGCTAACTATTGGAGGGGGTATCTTGACAGGCAATTTAAAATTGCAAAAGGTCTGGCATAAAAAAATAGCGGCATAACTGAAGTGTTGATAAAAAATTTGAGATATACAGAAATCTTTTCGAAGCATTGCACAGAGCAATGCAATATTTAAACGGGAACGATGAATTCATATGTATATGCGTACAATTTCAAACTGAGAATAGAACTGCAATCAAATACACAATGCAATGAATTAAAACTGGCTCATTTATCATTCGATGAATAATATACTACGGACATCCCAAAAGACTGATGCCATAACCTTGCCAGCCGATTTTTTTGTCTCTCCACGCTTGAGAACCGTTTCTTAATATAAAGTCCACCAGGCTGACACTCGATTGAACTCGATTGATTTCACTGATGCAGAGCCCAAATTCAATAGTATTTTTACCCCAAAAACCAATTCTTTCTTAATGCACGAAATGCTTTTTGATTTATTTTTGTTGCTTCATCAAAAATGCGATTATTCCTTAACTAATACTTATAATCTAACTAATAGAAATCATATAGATGGTATTAGTAGTACTATCTATGTATCAGCCGCAGTAAAACGTAAGCGGGTCCTCTAGTATGTATATAAATACTGATAGGAACGATACAACTCACTTGTATTTCCGCCAGGGGTTTTGGGGACAGTTTGAGTGTACATTTGTTCGTGGTATTGAGTGTGTGCCTTCACCAAATTTGTGCGTTTGTTGTCTATTCTCCCAGTCCTTTGGCTGCGCTAATGATGTTGTTGTTGATTGTGTTTGGTTAGTTTAGTACTAATTATTAATTCGCACCCGTTTTGTTCGGCTATTTATGTATATTTGTTATTGTATTATTCGCGCCCGCTATGTTGTTTATTTCCTTATTTCGTGCCCGCTTTTTTTTTAACTTAATTTTTATTATTTTCTTTGTTTTTTTATGATTTCACTCACTTTCACTTTTCCATAGTGCCTCTCACTATGGCTCGAAGGACCAATGTTTATTTTGATGGTTTTAGTCACCACTTACCTCGACACTAGATACTTCACCGGAAAATGTTTAGTTTTAAGAAAAAAGTTGCACTGTATGGTTTTTTTGGGTTTTTTCGTTTTATTCAGCCTTGATATAGAAAAAGGTATAAATGTATGAATGTGCGGAATGTGTAAACGAGGACGCTACGTGACACGTTCGCTCGGTACGAGATCGATGTAAAAAAGGCAAGGTCGTCCTCTGGAGCGGTCGCTTTTGATGGTTGGGTAGTGTAGAGTTGTGGTGTGATGTCCACATGTGTGGTATATTCATGTGTAGTAGTGTGAATGTCTGCATGTGTGGTGTGTTGTCGTGTGGTCGTTCAGTGTCGGGTGTATAGAGGGGAGAGCTAACTCATCTAGCCAAATGTATTGGCTAAATAAGTCTCAGACCTCCCTCACATTATTACACTCCCACATCATACACATTACATACACCACATAGTCATTCGCCACCACATCTTAACTACACACCACATAATCATTACATTCCACATCACACGCACGCAAATACTACAACATCACAATTTCAACATTACCAAAAAAAGGAACAAAAGGGACGGATGGAAAAGGCACCAGCCTCTTTCGCATTTTCGAAACGAACTCGCAAGCATCGCTTAAGCCTCCTCCGCTCAGTTAATCGCTTTTCCATTTGTTTTCATTGCGCCTTATTAATTATTTCCGTGCAAGGTAAGTGCCGCTTTAAAATGCTTATGTACATATATACTAACCCATTAAAACATGGTCCTTCGAGCCGTAACGAACGGCACAAGTGGTGAAATTAATTTAAAAAAAGAAATAAATAAATAAAAAAATTAAAAAATAATAATAAAAATTTCGTAACAGAAAAAAAGAAACGGTGGTGACTAAGTGAACAAAAAAAGGCCGTTTATGACAAGAAAGAAAAAGAAAATAAAATATAAACGGTGAAAAAATTTTTGGAAAAAAAAAAAATAAAACAATGTTGGTGACAAAGTGAACAAAAAAGGCCGTTAGTGGCAAAAAAAATCAAATATAAACGGCAAAAAATATTTTTGTTAAACAAAACAAAAACCAACGGTGTACCGGTAGTGCCAAAAACAAGCAAAATATATTGTTGCGAATTTACTCCTTACTAGTTTACTTTACTAGGTTCGTATCTCTGGATTGACAAATAAAACCAAAACTGTTTAATTTAATTCAACAACTCTTTATTTCACAACTCGTCTACACTATAGCAGTTTACTCTTAGCACTCCACGCACTTCTCGCTGATGCCGACGTGTCCTTCTAGAATATTGCGTCTGGAAATTACCAGAACATAATGCTATACGGCGCCAGACGCAAGCAGACAGCCGCGGCGCCAGACTCAGCAATTGTTTAAGTAGACAAGCAGACAGTGCGGCGCCAGATGTCTACAACAAGACAAATGCTATTCCATATACCTACAGCTATTGTTCATAATAAGGGATGCATATAGCAATACAAATACAACTTAATACTACTTTTGTAACACTGCCCTCCACTAAAGCCTAATCGTCCCGATTAGGCACAAATCCTCTTGAACCAAATGGGGCAAGCCTCTCCAAATGTACTACTTTCATTTTACACGTGCTTTTCCATTTCTTTGTATGCGGTATACCACGTCATTAAGTCGTTTCATCACCAGTCCTTCCCAGGCTGTCTGCAGTTTCGGAGACAAGCCTTTCTTTCGAAGTGGATTGTACAACAGGACCAGATCACCTTCTTCAAAACCTTTTGAATTTGCCGCTTGATCGAACCGGTCCTTCATCTTATTGCTCATCAGATGCGTATGCTGTCTTACCATTAGATGCAATTCATTAATTTCTTCCTTTAAGGCAGAACAATAATCTCCATCATTTCTTACAGCTGTAGGATTCGTTCCAAACTTAAGATCAGCAGGGAGTCGCAGATCAGATCCGAAAATAATCTTTGCTGGCGTGTAACCAGTTGTCTCGTGCTTCGCTGAACGATACGCCAGCAGGAACATCTGGATGCACTTGTCCCAATTCCGTTGATCTTTATCAACGATTTTCCGCATATGTTCTTCGAGCGTTCGGTTGAATCTCTCCACCATTCCATCTGATTGTGGATGTAACGCTGTTGTCCGTGTCTTGTGGATGCCCAATAATGGACAGACTTCTTGGAAAATGGAAGATTCGAAATTCCTGCCTTGATCTGAGTGTAATTCGATGGGCACTCCGAACCTTGTTATCCAATTTTCTACAAACGCATCGGCTACTGTCTTCGCTTCTTGGTTTGGTAAGGCATACATATACTTCTGGCCATTTACTGAAATAGTCCATGACAACCAGTAGATATTTGTTTCCGGCCGTACTGGTTGGGAACGGACCTGCAACATCCATTGCGACTCGTTCAAATGGTGATCCCACGTTGTACTGTTGTAGCCTACCGCGACTTTTGGCTTTAGGACCTCTAGCTGCCATGCACTCTACGCAATTACTTATCCATTCTGCTATGGAATCTCGACAACCGATCCAGTAGAACCGTTGTTTAATCTTCTCTATAGTTTTTGTAATTCCAAGGTGCCCTCCACTAGGTCCATTGTGATATTCTTTCAACACTTTCGGGATCATGGACTTCGGTACTATGATCAGCAGACGAGACTGTTTGCCATCTTCACTTTCCCAGGTACGATGAAGGTATCCATTAACGAGGTTTATGCTGTTCCATTGGGCCCAATATGCTTTTGCAGTTGGACTCTCACTACTTATTTGTTCCTTTGGTGGTCGTACCCCATTTTCTTTGGCTATTATCAGCTTTGCAAGATCAGGGTCCTCCAGCTGATTGATTCTGATGCGGTGAGGAGTCCAATCATCTTCAGGTTCTATATTCAGTAATCGCACGTCGATTATACCTTCTTTTCCTTCTGATTTGGAGCAATGTTTACATTCCAGTGGACAAGGGCGACGTGATAATGCATCCGCATTTTTGTGGTGAATCCCCTTTCGATGTTCCGTTTCGAAGTCGTAATTCTGTAATCTTTCGATCCATCGTGCAATTTGGCCTTCCGGATTCTTAAACTGTAATAACCATTTTAATGCTGCATGATCAGTCCTCAGCAAGAATCGTTGTCCATACAAATACTTGTGGAAATGTTTTACACATTCCACCACAGCTAGTAGTTCTTTTCGCGTCACACAGTAGTTTTTCTCTGGTTTCCCGAGCACTCTGCTGTAATACCCAATTACTCTTTCTTGTCCGTCGATGAGCTGAGACAGGACACCTCCAATTCCATAAGCGCTCGCATCTGTATCCAGGATGAATTTCTTTCCAGGTATTGGATAAGCTAACATCGGCGCCGTACAAAGTAGTTCTTTAAGCTGCTCAAACGCTTTTTCTTGTTCCAACTGCCATACAAACGGGCGATTCTTGTTTGTTAAATCATGTAAACTTCTAGCCACGGTCGCAAATCCAGGTACAAAACGGCGGTAATACGTGCATAAGCCGAGGAAGCTGCGGAGTTCATGTATGTTGGTGGGTCGAGGCCAATCTTTGACTGCTTTTATTTTTCCTTCCTCGGTGTGAATCCCCTCAGTTGACACTTTATGACCGAGATATGTGACCTGCTTCTTCCATAATGAACACTTTTTGGGATTCAAGCGTAATCCGGCTGATGCTATTCGCTGAAAGACTTCCTCTAGATTTTTCAGATGATCATGAAAACTTTTTCCCATCATGATAATGTCATCAAGATACACCAAACATGTCTTCCAGTTGAGTCCTTTTAACACATGTTCCATCAGTCGCTCGAACGTTGCAGGCGCATTACATAACCCAAATGGCATCACAGAGAATTCCCATAACCCGTCGCCCATACTGAAAGCGGTCTTTTCACGGTCACGTTCATCAATCCACTTTGTAGATCTAATGTAGAAAACCATTTCGCTCCAGACAAGGTGTCTAATGTATCGTCGATTCTTGGTAGAGGATAACTGTCTTTCTTTGTGACATCATTCAACTTCCTATAATCTACGCAGAAACGGGTGCTACCATCTTTCTTTTTAACTAAGACGATAGGTGAGCTCCATGGACTTATTGAAGGTTCGATTACACCGTTTTTGTGCATGTTTTCAATAATTTTGGTAGCATCCTCACGTTTTGCTAGTGGAACCCTACGCGGAGCTTGTCGGATTGGTTTAGCGTCTCCGGTATTTATGCGATGTTTGACAATGCCGGTTCTTCCTGTGTTGTTTCCTTCGTTTGCAAATATGGATGCGTATTTTTCTAATAGTTTTTCTGCTTTTAATTTTTCATTTCCATGCAGTTCGTTCAGCAAATTATTTAGGAGTGTAGGACTTATCTGCTGTGACTCAATAGTAGGTTTCTGTTGTGACCGTTCGCATCGTGCTATTGCACTTATATTCTGGCACTGCCCAATTACTGCTCCTTTCTTCAGACTTATAGGCGTGCTGAATTCATTCACTACTCTGACCGGAATGGTGGCGTCTTCTCTAGTTTTCACAAGCGTTCTCCCTACCAATATGGGTGTATCTATTTTTGTTGGTTCCACAATCCACAATTCTTCAGTCCCACCTCCTCCATTCACTTTAGCCCATACAATCGCTTAGATTTTGGTGGAATACTCTGATTATCATCAACAATCACCCTCTTACTTTCAACGTTGGTCACATATCCGGTGTTTATAGGCATCTCCATGTTCTGGCAAAACAGCATTTGCTTGTTTAAATCCAAAGTAACCCCGTGATCAATCATGAAATCTACTCCCATTATAATTTCATCCGTGATTTCTGCTACGATGAAGGTGTGATTAACTTCCAGGGTACCAATCATCACTTCGCAAAACACTTTTCCCGCGACAGCTGCATCCTCCCCGGTGGCCGTTCGAAGCTTGCAACCGACTAATGGTTCAACCGTTCCACATCCGGTCGGATAATTGAATGTGTGGCACCAGTATCCAAAGTAAGCGTTGACAGTCGTCCATTTACGATGCCGTTGATAGTAAGATTGTTGTCATGGTGACCTATTTGTGACATCGAGATGGCGGGGCAAATAGTTGTGGGAACCAGCTCACGCCCCTTTGAACTGTTCCGTTTTAGTTTAACGACTTGTGAGATGTGGATGCTCCGTCCTCGTTATCTGTTGGTTGTTTCCGTTTTGATGGGTTTACTTTTATATTGCAATTTCGGGCAAAGTGACCCGCTTTTCCACAGTTGAAACATCTTCCTGTTGTATTTACTCGCGGTGCAGCAATTGTCTTCAGAGCCTTCAATATTTCTTCCATCAGCGCCGGTTGTTCCATTTCAACCCGTTGTACTTTGAGTGCTGGTTTACTTAGTAGGGAAGCTGTTTCCTGTGTGAGGGCGTGCGAAACCGTTTCAGCAAACGTTCTTTTTGGCAATGCATACGTGGCGCGTTTGGTGTCCACATCACGAATTCCATTTATGAAACATTGCATTTTTACCCTCTCAATGTAATCCACAGGTGCATCAGCATTTGCCAAATGAGTCAGTCTTGCAATGACTCGTTCATCTTCTCACCCCTATTTTGCAGTTCGATCTGGTATATTTGTTTCCGGTGCTTACTACCATATCGTCTTTCTATCGTACTCATCAATGCCTCATAGTTGTCCCGTTCACAGTCTGGAATAGTCTGAAGGATTTCTGCCGCAGGTCCTTTCAATGATACAAACAAGGACGCCACTTTGTCCGCTGCATTCCAGTTATTGGCCATTGCTGTCTTTTCAAACTGAAGTTTGAAAATTTGAAATGGAATACTTCCATCGAATGTGGGTGCCTTCAATCTTGGATTATTTGTTGATGGTGCAGGGCCATGCAGTTGCAGTTCTCGCACACGATTACTTAATTTAAGAACTTCTGATTTTAAATTTTCTTCGTCATTTTTTAAAGTGCTTAATTCGTCTTCAAATTTTGAAAATTTCTCTTGCACTTGTTTTTGTAGTTGTGTAGGATTTTCCGTAATCTGTTGAAC
This sequence comes from Bactrocera dorsalis, assembly GCF_023373825.1. NCBI lineage: Eukaryota > Metazoa > Arthropoda > Insecta > Diptera > Tephritidae > Bactrocera > Bactrocera dorsalis. Next base: position 75,570,597 of record NC_064303.1, on the reverse strand, counting down.
CAAACGCTTTTCTAACTGCGTATTATTTTCAGTCATGTGTTGTGTAAGGCAGGACTTTAACTGTGATGTATTTTCAGCTATTTGCTGTGCCAGACGATTTTCTGTTTGCACTGCATTTTCTGTTATTTGTGATATATTTTCAGCTATTATTTGCTTAAAAGCCACTAACAGCAAGTTCATGTCTGCACTTGATGATGTTCGTTGTTCTTCTACTTCCAGTTCCTTTTTTAATTGCTGAATTCTCAATTCTCCGAATTTAACCATCTTGAATTTGGATTATTTGACAATCCCACTTCTGACACCAATTGTTGCGAATTTACTCCTTACTAGTTTACTTTACTAGGTTCGTATCTCTGGATTGACAAATAAAACGTTTAATTCACTTCAACAAAATCTCTTTATTTTACAACTCGTCTACACTATAGCAGTTTACTCTTAGCACTGATCCATTACGTTGGCGCTGCCACGACTTATATAGCCACGCACTTCTCGCTGATGCCGACGTGTCCTTCTAGAATATTGCGTCTGGAAATTACCAGAACACAATGCTATACGGCGCCAGACTCAGCAATTGTTTAAGTAGACAAGCAGACAGTGCGTCGCCAGATGTCTATTGTTTCGACAAGCAGACAGCCGCGGCGCCAGATGTCTACAACAAGACAAATGCTATTCCATATACCTACAGCTATTGTTCATAATAAGGGATGCATATAGCAATACAAATACAATACGGTGACAAAATCATCAAAGTGAAGTGATAACAAATTCGTAAGGAAAGACATATGTAAAATATGCATGTAAAATATTACATATCACCATAATTAAAAGTGAACAAAAGTGCAAAAAGAAAAAGGAAAAAAGAGAAAAAAAGTGCGGAAAATAGCACACAAGCACATATACATAGTGAAGTGATCTAAACAACAAGAAACAAGTATAAAGTGAGGTGAAATCGGGGTGCGCAAATTTATATAATAAAAATATATACATATAAAATAACAAACGGGTTAGAAAAATTAAAATAAATACATAAAACGGTCGCGATAAGCAAAACAAAAAAAAAATAATAATAAAAAAAACGCGCGAAACTAAAACCAATATAAAACATAAAAACAACAATTACCAACGCGGGAGCAAACTAACAACACACCTGAACATCTGGACATCACAGAGACCTGCACACTGCCAACCAAGGAGACGAGCACAGGTAAACAATAATAACAGCTGGCCGCCGTTAGGAGAGAAGGCCACGGACAACAGACAACATAGCAAATACACTTATACCCCCCAACAGAAAAAAAACGAAAGACCCTTGAAGCGCGTCAAAAAACCCGTTTAGACAGGTTTAAAAACGGATGCCAGTAAAATAAAAAAAAACCTATCGGTATAATATTTCCCCAGCCCTTTAACCGAGCAAACGGAAAACCTGATATACAAAAAAAAAAAGATTAAAACATAGATATCACTTTACTAATATTTGTGCTGCCTTTTCATGCAATTATACATTTGTGTACATACGAGGGCTGCTATATATATTTCTGGCCTAATAATGAAAATAGGCATATTTATTAACAAAAATGGGTTTTCTTTTTTTTTTCGTTGGATTTGGCTCGTCTTGGAAGACCCACACGGTCGATTGCTGTTTTGTTTCTTTGTTTTGGGCTCATACGCATAGATCCATGATTCGTCACCTATGACGATCTTATAAACGTCTTTTGAAGCACCGCGATCGTATTTTTTCAGCATTTCTTTACACCAATCCACACGAGCCTCTATCTGAAGGTATGTTACATGACGGTCTTGCATTATCAGTTCACGTACGGCATCGATGTTTTCTGGCATAACGGCTATTTTCGGACGACCTTCACGGAATTCGTCTTTGAGCGAGCGTCGGCTACGATAGAATTCGTTGTAACAGTTTTTCACAGTGCTATAGGATGGTGCTTCATAGCCATACAAAGATTTTATTTCATCGATGCGCTCTTGTCGTGATAATGCACGTCGAAAGTTGTGAAAAATGATCGCACGAAAATGTTCACGAGTTAATTCCATTTTTTGGCCGAGATGAATTTTTTAATTCCCTGTAAATAAACAATTCACGATTAAATGACAAAACGTTCTGAGTAATGTTATGTTAAAAAATGTCAAACTTTCCAATGGAAATGTCAGATTGCACCTGGCAACACTTAGTGTTGCCTAGTCCAGAAATATATATAGCAGCCTATGTATACACATATAACACAATACAAAAATACAAATTCAAGTATCTACTTGCACTATTCTCCCGCTATACCCCTTCTGCTTCCTAAGCAGTAAGCAGGATTGCTTATAAAAACGCAAGCTAAGGCAGAACTATAACAAAGGTGAAAAATAATAACAAAAAAAGGAAGAAAATTAATATAATATAAACATACATATATACACATTCTATTGGCATAGGATGTAATTTGCGTTTATATAAATTGATACATATTTGAATATTTACAAATACATTTACATATATCTATAAAGAAGCCGTAAACAAAAGTGCAGACGGCAAAAATACCTGTATTGGCATATCTTCTCTAACGGTGAAAATATTGCGGAAAGCCAACAAAAATTACGCGGGTTGATATAAAATTCACCACACTACATAAATATCGCTTCAAAGTCCATTTTGGCATCCATCACGCAACCTCCCTTGTTCGTTGACCGTCAAAAACAAGCAGGATTGCATATAAAAGCACAATACATACATACATATGCATGTACAAATTGCAGTGATCTCTAAACGAGCTCTCACTAGCACATAAGATAATTACAAAAGATCCGCTTATAGGTATACCCTATGAGAATCACGGCACAAAATACTTGTATATATAAAAGATAAAAAATAATAAATAAAAATTATATACATACATATATACATATTCATATATGCATATAGGAAACATTTTCTGTTGTTATTACTAACTAATTACAACCAAAATAAACCTAATTGAAGTAAATATAGGGTGATTTTTTAAGAGCTTGATAACTTTTTTTAAAAAAAAAACGCATAAAATTTGCAAAATCTCATCGGTTCTTTATTTGAAACGTTAGATTGGTTCATGACATTTACTTTTTTGAAGATAATTTCATTTAAATGTTGACCGCGGCTGCGTCTTAGGTGGTCCATTCGGAAAGTCCAATTTTGGGCAACTTTTTCGAGCATTTCGGCCGGAATAGCCCGAATTTCTTCGGAAATGTTGTCTTCCAAAGCTGGAATAGTTGCTGGCTTATTTCTGTAGACTTTAGACTTGACGTAGCCCCACAAAAAAATAGTCTAAAGGCGTTAAATCGCATGATCTTGGTGGCCAACTTACGGGTCCATTTCTTGAGATGAATTGTTGTCCGAAGTTTTCCCTCAAAATGGCCATAGAATCGCGAGCTGTGTGGCATGTAGCGCCATCTTGTTGAAACCACATGTCAACCAAGTTCAGTTCTTCCATTTTTGGCAACAAAAAGTTTGTTAGCATCGAACGATAGCGATCGCCATTCACCGTAACGTTGCGTCCAACAGCATCTTTGAAAAAATACGGTCCAATGATTCCACCAGCGTACAAACCACACCAAACAGTGCATTTTTCGGGATGCATGGGCAGTTCTTGAACGGCTTCTGGTTGCTCTTCACCCCAAATGCGGCAATTTTGCTTATTTACGTAGCCATTCAACCAGAAATGAGCCTCATCGCTGAACAAAATTTGTCCGAAAAAAAAAAAAACCGAACACTGATTTTGGTAATAAAATTCAATGATTTGCAAGCGTTGCTCGTTAGTAAGTCTATTCATGATGAAATGTCAAAGCATACTGAACATCTTTCTCTTTGACACCATGTCTGAAATCCCACGTGATCTGTCAAATACTAATGCATGAAAATCCTAACCTCAAAAAAATCACCCGTTACAATACACGCGTAATTTACGTATTTCGTTTGAAAAACTCTTATTGACCTACAAGAGTTTCGGTTTTCGTCTTCACGTACAATTGAACGCGTTATTGCTATATTAATTTCGTTCAAAACTCTTATTTATGCAAAAGAGTTCGCGTCCAAACACATAAGTCTTCTTCTTCTTCTTTACTGGCGTAGACACCGCTTACGCGATTATAGCCGAGTCAACAACAGCGCGCCAGTCGTTTCTTCTCTTCACGACGTAGCGCCAATTGGATATTCCAAGCGAATCCAGGTACTTCTCCAATTGGTCCTTCCAACGGAGTGGACGTCGTCCTCTTCCTCTGCTTCCCCCGGCGGGTACTGCGTCGAATACTTTCAAACCTGGAGTGTTTTCATCCATCCGGATAACATGACCTAGCCAGCGTAGCCGCTGTCTTTTAATTCGCTGAACTATGTCAATGTCGTCGTATATCTCGTACAGCTCATCGTTCCATCGAATGCGCTATTCGCCGTGGCCAATGCGCAAAGGAGCATAAATCTTTCGCAGAACCTTTCTCTTGAAAACTCGTACCGTCGACTCATCGGTTGTTGTTATCGTCCAAGCCTCTGTTCCATATAGCAGGACGGGAATTATTAGCGACTTATAGAGTTTGGCTTTTGTTCGTCGAGAGAGGACTTTACTTTTCCATTGCCTACTCAGTTCGAAGTAGCACCTGTTGGCAAGAGTAATCCTGCGTTGGATTTCCAGGCTGACGTTGTTGGTGGTGTTAATTCTGGTTCCTAAATAGACGAAATTATCTACAACTTCAAAGTTATGACTGTCAACAGTGACGTGAGAGCCAGGTCGCGAGTGCGACGACTGTTTGTTTGATGACAGGAGATATTTCGTCTTGCTCTCGTTCACTGCCAGACCCATTTGCGTTGCTTCCTTGTCCAGTCTGGAGAAAGCAGAACTAACGACGCGGGTGTTCAGGCCGATGATATCAATATCATCGGCATACGCCAGCAGTTGTACACTCTTATAGAAAATGGTACCTTTTCTGTTGAGTTCTGCAGCTCGAAATATTTACTCCAGAAGCAGGTTGAAAAAGTCACACGATAGGGAGTCGCCTTGTCTGAAACCTCGTTTGGTATCGAACGGCTCGAAGAGGTCCTTCCCGATCCTGACGGAGCTTTTCGTGTTGCTCAACGTCACTTTACACAGCCGTATTAGTTTTGCGGGAATACCAAATTCAGACATCGCGGCATAAAGGCAGCTCCTTTTCGGCATAAAGCAGCTTTGAAATCGACGAAGAGGTGGGATGTGTCGATTCTCCTTTCATGGGTCTTTTCCAAGATTTGGCGCATGGTGAATATCTGGTCGGTTGTTGATTTTCCAGGTCTAAAACCACACTGATAAGGTCCAATCAGTTTGTTGACGGTGGGCTTTAATCTTTCACACAATACGCTTGATAGAACCTTATATGCGATGTTGAGGAGACTAATCCCACGGTAGTTGGCGCAGATTGTGGGGTCTCCTTTTTTATGGACTGGGCAGAGCACACTTAGATTCCAATCGTTGGACATGCTTTCGTCCGACCATATTTTACAAAGAAGCTGATACATGCTCCTTATCAGTTCTTCGCAGCCGTGTTTGAATAGCTCGGCCGGCAATCCATCGGCCCATGCCGCTTTGTTGTTCTTCAGGTGGGCAATTGCTATTCGAACTTCTTCGTGGCCGGGTAATGGAACGTCTGCGCCATCGTCATCGATTGGGGAATCGGGTTCGCCTTCTCCTGGTATTATGGGTATCGGTGAATAGACTACCCTTGGGGGTTCTACAAGATAATGCTCCGGTCTTGAAACCTTCTGTAAGCCGCCGCATCTTTTCGTAGAATTTTCGAGCATTACCCCTGTCGGCCAGATTATCAAGCTCTTCGTACTTACGCATTTCGGCCTCTTTCTTCTTCTGTTTGCAAATGCGTCTCGCTTCCCTCTTCAACTCTCGGTATCTATCCCATTCCGCACGTGTTGTGGTCGATCGTAACGTTGCGAGGTAGGCAGCCTGTTTTCTCTCCGCTGCTACACGGCACTCCTCGTCGTACCAGCTTTTGCACTTTTCGAAAACTAATGGTTTCGGTTGCAGCTGTACGTAAGGAGTTTGAAATGCCGTCCCACAGTTCCCTTATACCGAGTTGTTGACGAGTGCTCTCAGAGAGCAGGAGTGCAAGCCGAGTGGAAAATCTTTCGGCTGTCTGTTGTGATTGCAGCTTCTCGACGTCGAACCTTCCTTGTGTTTGTTGGCGTGTGTTTTTTGCTGCACAGAGACGGGGGCGAATCTTGGCTGCAACAATATAGTGGTCCGAGTCGATGTGAAGACCTCGGAGCGCACGCACATCTAAAACACTGGAGATGTGTCTTCCGTCTATCACAAAATAATCGATCTGGTTGGTGGTTTTTCGATCCGGAGACAGCGAAGTAGCTTGATGAATCTTCTTATGCTGGAATCTAGTACTACAGATAACCATATTTCGGGCCCCGACGAATTCGATCAGCATCAACCCATTTGGGGATTTTTCCTCGTGTAGGCTGAATTTACCGACCGTAGTGCCAAAGATACCTTCTTTGCCCACCCTGGCGTTGAAGTCGCTAAGCACGATTTTGACATCGTGGCGAGGGCATCTCTCATAAGTGCGCTCCAAGCACTCATAAAAGGCATCTTTGGTCACATCGTCCTTCTCTTCCGTCGGGGCGTGAGCGCAAATCAGCGATAGGTTGAAGAACCTCGCTTTGATGCGGATTGTGGCTAGACGTTCATTCATAGGAGTCTCTCTCCCACCACGAATCCAACACCAAACTGGTGCTCCTTTATATGGTCACTGTAGTAAATGCCACAAGGCCTACTCGTCTCTGTCCTTGTCCCGTTCATCTCATTTCTTGGACGGCGCTGATGTCAGCCTTTATTTTCACGAGGACATCAACCAGCTGGGCAACGGCACCTTCCCAATTAAGGGACCGGACATTCCAGGTGCATGCCCTCAATTTGTAGTCCTTATTTCGTTTGCCATGGTCGTCATCAAAAGGGGGGGTCTCTCATCCGAGGCTGTTTATGCTTTTTCATTGGGAGTGTTTTTTTTCGTGGCGGGTCCCAAACCCAGCGCGCAACCCTAAGTAGGGAATATTTCGCCTTCTCACTTTAGCTCGCCTTCAAACGGATGTTCTTAGGCTACCCAGAGGATAATTGGCCAAAGACCGGAAGTCGTGAGCTGCTTGAGTCATATGTAAAAGAATCGTTTGTGGCCACTCCCAAGTGAATGGCGATCAGAGAACTTTCCTCACTTGCGTGATACACATAATTACATACATATGTATATATACCAAAATATTTTAAAAGTTCGGTTATTAAAAAGCCAGTGGTTTTATTGATTCTCTTTGAAACTCTTGTATACAAACGAGTTTTCTACTTATTCTCTATATTTTTATACAATGCTATTTCTGTACATCTACCAGTCTAGTTTACACTTAGATATTTTAAATTATTTCAAAACCTTTTCTAAATGAGCTCAGATTCAAAAGAATCTAAAGCTATACAGTCACTAAAAGTTCCAAAAACGATTTTAGAAGAAAAGAGCCCATGTTCACCTGCTGATGCTACACGCTCAAAGCAAGGTGCTACAAAGCAAAAAAAGCTGAAAGATATTTCATATACTAAGTTTATTGCTGAAAGTGACAGTCTAATTCGATACTACACTGGATTTTCACCTTCACCGATTCAAGACAATTCTGAATCGGTATTAGAAATAAAAAAAAGAAATTCTGGGCAATTTCTGCGTTTATTGCCATAAACGACATAACTCAATGCTTCAAATTACAAATTTTTTCAGCTTCTCTCAAAATAATGCTAATGTTAAAAGAGCTGCGGGATTAGTTGCAACAGCAAATCCCGCCTTAAAAAATTCTGAAAATTGCCAAGAAGCACCATGCTGTTCAAAGGCTTTAAAAACTCAGACGCTATACAGCGAAAACCAAAGCAGTGCATTATTACCCACAGCAGTGGTCTCCATCGAGCACCGAGGAGAACTGTTTAAACTTAGGGCCTTAATAGACGAAGGATTTCAACGATCATTTATAGCGTCTAGGGCACAAACTAGGCTAAAACTGCCAACAAAACATGCCAACTATGAAATTACGGGAATGGGCGGACGAGTAGTACAAAACTCAAACAAAATCTGCCCCATTACCCTTATTTCCGTCCAAGCGGATAAGCGCATACAAGCAGAAGCTATTGTCTTACTGCAATTAACAAACATGCTTCCAAACTCTCATATAAATAGCAAGCATTGGCAAATTTTTTCACACCTTAAGTTAGCAGACCCCAACTGCAACACTCCCACTCAAATGGACATTATATTAGGCAGCGATCTCATACCACAAATTATTCTCGAAGGTGTTGAGAAAATGACAAAAACACTTCTGGCTCAAAATACCATTTTCGGATGGGTCCTAAGCGGACTAGTTGCGGAACCAGTCACAACAATGACAACTCAAGTTGAAGAAATCTCAAACGAGTACCTCAATACACAACTCAAGAAATTTTGGGAGTTAGAAGAACTCCCCCCCATATCAATCACAACCCCAGAAGATCGATATTGTGAGGATTTTTACAAATCCACAACTACTCGATTAGATAATGGCCAGTACGTCGTACGACTACCACTAAAGCCAGAATTTCTCCACACACTCGCCTTAGGTTAACAGTTTTTAAGTATGGAAAAAACCTACTTAAAAAAGGCAAGCTAAAACCAGAATACGATAGGGTTTTAGAAGAATACCTCCATTTAGACCACATGGAGGAAGTCAGTCCTGGCGAAAAAATTATAAAAAGTAAATACAATTCTTTTTACCTGCCACAAAAAAACCACAAAAGTAAGAGTTGTCTTTAATGCATCAAAATCCTCAAGTTCCCGGAATTCCCTAAATGACATTTTATTTACGGGAACCTCGCTTCAGCCCGATTTAATGCTCCTCATACTAAACTGGCGCATATACAAATACATTTCCAATGGGGATGTTGAAAAAATGTATCGACAAATAGTCGTACATAAAGATGATCAAGATTTTCGGCGAATTATTTTCCTAAAATCTCCCAATAGTCCACTATGCGACTTTAAATTAAAAACAGTTACCTTTGGCGTAAACTGTGCCCCATACCTCGCCATTCGTACACTCCACGAACTGGCAGAAGACACAAAGTCAGAATTTCGTCTGGGAACACAAGTGTTGAAAACACAAACGTATGTAGACGACATTCTATCTAGAAGCCACAATCTTCCACAGGCATACGAATCACTAGCACAAGTGACACAAGCGCTCAATACAGCAAGGTTTCCGTTGAAAAAGACAACGGCGAACCACCCTAATATTTTAAAGGACATACCTAAAGAAAATCTATAAGACACTAATTTTCTTAAATTCGAAAAGGAAAGCACAACAAAAACTTTGGGGATACAATGGAATGCGATATCTGACCAGTTTTCATACACTAATGTGTTAATATCCGCACTATCAGCTATAAAAAGAGGCAAATTTTATCCTCGGTGGCAAAACTTTTCGACCCCGCAGGATGGCTTTCGCCGATTATGATACAAGCAAAAATTGTAATACAAGAATTGTGGCTAGTGGCTAGTGACTGGAATGCACAAGTGAAACCACTTCGTTTAGAAAAGTGGTCCCAGTTCGCGGGTAATCTGAGTGATATCTCACAGATACAAATCCCACGATGAATAAATTATACCCCAGAGCACAAAGTCGAACTACATGGCTTCTGTGATGCCTCTGAAAAGGCATATTGTGCGACCATCTATGTGCGCACCCAATCTGACACAGCGACCACCAGTCACCTACTGGTAGCCAAGGCAAAGGTGGCTCCGCTAAAAACAATATGTCTGCCACGACTGGAATTATGTGGTGCATTACTACTAGCCAAACTAGTATCCATGGTGCAAACGTATCTAAATATGACCAAATATAAATTGTATCTCTGGTCTGATTCCGAAATTATATTAGCCTGGTTAGAAAAACCTCCACATGCATAGAAAACGTATATTTCTAATCGAACGTCTCCTTGACCTAGTGGGATCAGCCACTTTGCACTTAGACCTAGAAAAGGCAAAGGTCGCTCTTATCACTTATACTCAGTCTCGCCACTTCAGCCGCGAGATGTTACTACTAAGAGAATCGAAGCCGATTGACAAAAAAAGCTCACTCTTAGTACTAAATCCATTTCTGGATACGAAAGGTATGCATCGTGCTAATGGTCGGCATGCTAACCCAAGCCTGACATATAACGAACACCATCCTCTAATAATACCAGAGAAGTCTCGACTTGCAACATTGCTATTCAAGTATATACACATACTAATGTTGCACGCGGAACATCGCCTAATGTAACATATAATCTGGCAAGAGTTTTATATTCCCCGACTTAAGCCTCAAATAAAAAAGTACATTTTCACGTGCAAGATCTGCACTATGCATAAACAGAAGATGAGGACGCAGATTATGGCAGCACTTCTACCGGAACGCTGCAACTTCGCTCTGCCTTTCACCATTACAGGTGTCGATTTTGTTGGGCCTTTTCAGATAAAGGCGTCCATGCTAAGGTCATGGACTTCATTAAGCAAGTTTCCCCTGAGATTGTCCAAAGGACGCTCCCCAAGGCATTAATTGGCATTTCATCCCCTCAAGAGCTCCTCATATGGGTGGTTTATGGGAATCAGCTGTAAAAAGCTTCAAATCCCACTTGAAATTGGTAGCTGGAAACTACAAATTTAATTACGAAGAATTTACAACACTATTAACTCGCATTGAAGCCGTTCTCAATTCACGGCCACTAACAAAACTCTCACAACTAATTAAATAAAACGTTAAAAAACGAGAAACACGCTAATACCAACCGTTTAAAATAATATTCCGTAAGCAATTAACAAAGAAAACTAATCCCAATGGTCGATCAATACGACGACCCATTCATGCCACATATCGCGGCACGATTGCTCATATCTAATTGCATGACAGATTTATAATTAACAATCTCCTTTATACCTAGTAGACTACCATGGACCTAGATACGCCAGTGTTAGCACCGCGAACCGTTCGGTCGGCTACTAGCGTGCAACGCACCGGGTCTACCCCAACGTCCCAAGCTGCAGTTGCAACAGCACCGGCAACAGGCAATCGTTTATCACGGGTCTCGAACGGGCATAGTCTAAGATGCCCCCTATGCAGGCGCCTACACCACTGTGGGATATTTAGAGGAATGCGACCGGTACAACGACAGCAAGTGGCCCAGGCACATTGCCACTGTCTAAACTGCCTATGACAGACGCATAAGCTTCAAGAGTGTGATTCGAGGGGTCTGTGCAAATCTGCAACAGACCACATCACACGCTGCTTCATCGCACCGCGATGCGCGATGTGGATCGGCCACCAATATCTCGCAGCCACGCAACAAGGCATCAACCCGGAAGTCGAGCAGTGCATCAGCGGGTTGGAATATCGATTCGGCGTCGACAGCCTACGCCCCAGCCACGGCGATCCACGGGTCTTAGCAGCGTCATCGCAACGCTGCAACAGCTGCAGCGACTCCTAGGCTAATCAGTTTCCTAGAGGGGCCGGGATGGATAAATGAGTCTCAGACCCCCCTCACATTATTACACTCCCACATCATACACATTACATACACCACATCGTCATTCACCACCTCATCTTAACTACACACCACATCATCATTACATTCCACATCACACGACACAAATACTACAACATCACAATTTCAACATACCAAAAAAAGGAACAAAAGGAACAAAAGGGACGGACGGACAAGGCGCCAGCCAAGCATCGCTTAAGCCTCCTCCGCTCAGTTAATCGCTTTTTGATTTGTTTTCGTTGCGCCTTTTTAATTATTCTGTGCAAGGTAAGTGCCGCTTTAAAGTGCTTATGTACATATATACTAACCCATTAAAACATGTATAGTTAAACAAGAACTCTTTTAGTAGAATAAGAATCGTGAATAAATTAATTAAACAGTAACGCGTTCATTTTCGTACGTGAAGCCGAAAACCGAAAACTCTTATAGGTTAGTAAGAGTTTTTCAAATGAGTTAAGTAAATTATGCGTATTCAGTATTTTAATTAAATTTAGGTTTAATATGTTTTTAATTATTTAGTAATAACCGCAAACATTTTTTGTTTATGTATATGCATATATAAATTTTTGTATATATATTTTTCCCATTTTTTTTATATATTTTATGTCCGTAATTATTATAGGGTATACATATAAGCAGATCTTTTGAAATTTTGTTAAGTGCTAATGAGAGCTTGTTTAGAGATCACTGCACTTTGTACATACATATATATGTATAACGCTTTTATATGCAATCCTGTTTGTTTTTGTCAGTCAAAGAACAAGGAGTATTGCGGGGTGTACGCCAATGTGGACTTTAAAGCGATATTTATGTATAGTAAGTGTGGTGAAGTAAGTGTGTGAATATTATTACCACGTAACTTTTGTTGATTTTTGTTTAGCATTAATTTAACCACACCGTTTAACTTGCACCCATCAGCATAGATTGGTCGTGTGCCGTTTTTTGTTTTTTTAAGTAGGAGGAAACATCGAAAGGCAGAGTGGGAAACTTTAATCCGCTAAACCTAACCTACTCCCATACTGGCTGATGCCACAGCACCGCCGCATATGTATATATGAATATGCGTATTCACAATATTCCCAACGTAAGAAAAGATTTAACAAAGAGAGCGAAGGTATTTTTACTGTCTGCACTTATGTTTACGACCTTGATATATAAGTACTGTAAGTGTAAGTGTATATGTAAATGCAAATTTTATCCTTTTCCAATAGAATATAAGTTAACACACCATAGTAGCCAACAACAAAAAAAAAGAGCAACAACACGCTTCCGGACACCATTTCAATTCCACCGAAATCGCTGACGATGCGTCTGGAGCTGAGCGTGCGGAAATTATTTTTCAAACTACAGAAGCCAGGTACACCACTGCCAACGATATTGCTGACGACGCGCTCAACGAGTTGCGCGTGACAACAACAAACACCTATCGCTGCTACTGCGCTGGCAAGTCACGCGGCAGAGCGTGTGCAGTTTATTCAGACAGGTATTTAGGCGTAGTCGCCGCTGCAATAGTTTTAAAAAGTTCAGTTGTATTTACTCGCTCAACCTTTACGGCTGCCCTTGCTCCGAAGCAAGGGAAATAAAGAACATTATAAACTTATAAGCAACCGGTCTTGTCATTGGCGCCCAACGTGGGGCCACAACAAAATCCTTGTAAAGGATAATTTCGTGGCCGCGGTGCTCGGACGCACGCCAAGCCGAGGCGTAGCCATCGAGGGACTAAACTAACAACCATCGAGGGACTAAACTATTACTATTACTACAATATGAAAGAATCTATATAAGTAGAGTGCTCGAGATATTGACATATTCGTTGAATTAAAGCTTAAAAAATATTAATATAAATATTAATTTAAGTAAAAATTGTTTTAATTTGAAAATAAAAAAATTTTAAGTGAATAAAGAATAAAAGGAATATCAAGGAACATGGACGAAAATATTCTTCGCGCCGTGCTGGGTGCCGCTGTGCGGACAGCAACGGAGCAGACGAGACGAGACTTCCAAACGACTATTGACGAACTTACCGCTAGGTTAACACTAATCGAAATACCAGTTCAGGTAGAGGAGTATAGGGAGATTGCAATTGACCCCACTGTTAGGTGCGATGAGTCTCTGGATGTTGTAAAGTCGTTGCCAGAGTTCAATGGTGACCATTCACGATACGTGTCGTGGCGCCAGGCGGCTCATACCGCGTATAAAATTTTTGAAAACGCGCAGGGCAGCTCGAAACATTACCAGGCAGTGGCTATTATTAGGAACAAAGTAGTTGGATCTGCGGATGCGACACTATCGTCGTTTAATACAATTCTCAATTTCAAAGCCATAATAGCAAGGCTAGATTTTACCTACTCGGACAAAAAACCCGTCTATATATTGGAACAAGAAATGTCCACCCTCCGGCAGGGAAGACTATCTATTACAGCTATCTATCGCACCCGCTGTGCGATATTCTATTTTCGTCAAGGCCAGCTGACATGGCATCGGCCTTGGCACCCGCACAAGAACTGGAATCCAACCAGACGCGCTCATTATTTGCTCAGAGGTTTTCAGAGACTAAATTCCCAGCCAATGGCATGCAATCACGCAATTTCACCGGAATGCCGTTAATAAGCCCTCACTTCTTTAGGCAGTCAGGCGGGCAACCGCAACAGAGACCTATTTCCAGGCCGACCCCAATGGATGTGGATCCAAGCCTCTCTAAACTCAGATATCCAACGTAGAATATAGGTTCCAATTTGAAAGCAGCAACCATCAACTTCCTCTCCTATCGCAAGGAATTTCCCTTTAGGAAGAACAGACTTCGGGAACCAATACCCGAGAAATATTATAACTTCTGATACTCAACAGGCACAGAAAAGACAACGCGATAGTGACCGTGCTAACCTAAATAAGATACAACGCTTGAACCATTTAGGACAAAGCACCGTGACGGACGATATTAATGGGGATCCCAACTGTTATTACCAACCCGAATATTTTGATGACTATGCATACAACGAGAACTCTTATACTGACTGTCCACCCCAAGAAGAAACTACAGACGAGATAAATTTTTTAGGGGTAGATCCCTGCTACCATACGTTAGCAGGACATTCGGAGGAAAGCAATTAAAATTATTGATAGATACAGGTACGTCCAAAAACTACATTAAAGAATTCAACTGGACGGGTATCAAACATGTAGCATCACCCTTCTTTGTTACGTCAATTCATGGCAAGTCACCAAGAAATGCACCATAAATATTTTCAATACAAATACCTCATTTTTCATTTTACCGACCCTGCATACTTTCGACGGTATAATCGGCTATGATCTTCTACGAGAAATAGACGCCAGACTGGACATAAAAAAGGGCATTATTAATTGTAGGGGCTGTTCAGAAAAACTAATGTACTTCTATTGTAAGGATGTTAACAGCATCATTGCCAATGAAGACATCGAGCAATTGAAATTAAAACACGCTGCTGTTTTTTCCGACACAAATATCATAGCCACCGTACGCACGGAAGATAACGAACCAGTTTACGCCAAGTCGTACCCATACCCAATGGCAGCATCCGCGTTCGTGAACGAAGAAGTGAGTAATCTGTTGCGCGATGGCATTATAAGGCCATCACGTTCGCCTTATAACAGCCCAGTGTGGGTGGTGTACAAAAAAGGAACAAACGAGGCAGGGGAAAGGAAGATGCGTATGGTAATAGATTTCAAAAAACTAAATGCGAAAACCATCAGCGATATATACCCCATTCCCGATACTTCGGTCATTCTGGCCAACCTGGGAAAATCATCACTTTTCACCACTATAGATTTAAAATCCGGTTTCCACCAAATCACGCTGGCGGAGAAGGATAGAGAAAAAACCGAATTCTCCGTAAACAACGGAAAATACGAGTTTTGCAGGTTACCATTTGGTCTGAAAAACGGCCCCACCAAATAACGCTGGCGGAGAAGGATAGAGAAAAAACCGCATTCTCCGTAAACAACGGAAAATACGAGTTTTGCAGGTTACCATTTGGTCTGAAAAACGGCACCAGCATTTTCCAGCGTGCCATCAATGACGTCCTCAGAGACGAAATCGGTAGGAGCTGTCACGTCTATATAGACGACATAATTATATTCTCCGGTGACTACGAAACACACCTGCAAGATGTGAACCGGATTCTTGAAAAATTGTACTCGGCCAATATGAGGGTATCCTTGGAAAAAACTCAGTTCTTTAAAACTGAGGTTGAATTTCTTGGATTTGTTGTTTCCAAAGATGGCGTTTGAACATCAAAAGCGAAAGTGCAGGACATTGTGAACTACGAAGTTCCGAAAACGCTGCGCGCTTTGCGCTCATTCCTAGGGTTGTCCGGTTATTATCGGCGCTTCATTAAAGACTACGCGCAAATTGCCAAACCCCTAACAAAATATTTAGGGGGTGAAAATGGAACAATTGGCGCAAATGTTTCTAAAAAAATAGAAATTGTATTTGATGATGAAGCCCATAAAGCTTTCCAGAGAATTAAAAATATTTTGTCCTCAGAGGATATCCTTCTTCTCTACCCAGACTACGATAAACCCTTTGATTTAACCACAGATGCGTCCTCTCATGCCTTAGGCGCGGTGCTTTCACAGGGAGGCAGACCTATTACTATGATATCGCGAACCTTATCTCAGGCAGAGAAACATTATGCAACCAATGAGCGAGAGCACCTCGCAATTGTTTGGGCTCTTCAGAAACTTAGAAATTACCTATATGGTGCGAATAACATTAACATTTATACGGATCATCAACCCCTCACCTTCTCGATTTCGGACAAGAATCCGAATGCTAAGCTAAAGCGATGGAGGGCTTTCGTGGAGGAATTTTCATCTAAAGTCCACTATAAGCCAGGTAAGGAAAACGTTGTGGCGGACGCAATATCGAGACAACATATAAATACCTTAGACCCTAAAGCAGATCCCCCATCACGAGACGGCTCATAGCGAGGAATCGTCAACGGACGTTATCACCACGTCTCCGAATCCCATCAATTCCTTTAAAAATCAGATAATCCTTGAAGAAGGGCCCACAAGCTCAAAAACCACGAAAATTTTGTTCAAGTCACAAATCAGGCACCACATAACCTTTCAAAACATAGATGCAATCTTTAAACAGATAAAGGACTGCATTAACCCCAATACTACTAACGGATTACTTTGCGAGCTTTCTGTCCTTGGGAAAATCCAAAACAAGATCAAAAATGATTATCCAGCCGTGAAGTTCGTCCACACAAAGTTTTTGGTCACGGACATCTTTAATGAAGACGACCAAAAGGAAATTCTTCATACAGAGCACAGCAGAGCGCATCGCTCCCTTAAGGAAAACGTGCTGCAAGTCTTGAGAGATTACTATTTTCCACATATGCTCCAAATGCTGAAGGAAATAATCGTAAACTGTAAAATTTGCCAGGAAGCAAAGTACCAACGCCATCCATCAAACCCCGAAATAGGACGCACACCGATTCCTAGCAAACCTGGTGAGATACTCCATATAGAAATTTTTTCGACGGACGGCAAATACTACTTGACCTGCATAGACAAATTTTCGAAATTTGCCTTAGTCCAATCAATTGCTTCTGGATCAATAGCAGATATAAAGGAACCTATAATTCGTATCATAAATTTTTTCAAAAATACCAAAAGTTTTGTTTGCGACAATGAGAAATCTCTAAACTCAAATACTGTAAAATCCCTACTGAAAGATCATTTCAATATTTCGATTTTTACAACACCGCCTCACCATAGTACAACGAATGGACAGATAGAGCGGTTTCACGGCACACTGTCAGCAATTAGCAGATGCATTAAATTGGGCCAGGGTTTAAACGACACGAACGACCTTATACTGCTCGCCGCATATAAATACAATAGAACAATTCATTCAGTGACAAGACAACGGCCCATTGACATTATTCATTCTGACACACAGATATTTCTAGATGAAGTCAAAGACAGCTTGATCAAAGCACAAAATTCTGACCTTAACTACCACAACCGAAAAAGGGTAACAAAAATTTTTAAGCCAGGTGAGAAGGTCTTTATAAAGGCCAACAGGAGACTTGGTAACAAACTTAGCAAATTATACACAGAAAAAGTAGTTCAAAAAGATCTTATCGACGGAAAACAAATTCACAAAGGTAATCTGAGATAATTTTGTTTTATCATTAGGCTCCTGATTTTGTTGGCGGCTGCGTTATCGCGGTTCTTCGGAAATTCTGAATTTCACTGAGTCCGCCAGTACAAACACATCATTCACCACCTGAATTTGACCATTTACGAGAATATAGCCGAAGAAATGCATAATCTTCTTGAGAATTTCCCGCAGTCTGACATTAGGAAAACCGTTCAACTGGACAAAGACCGCATATTACGATTAATAGATTCATTAAGAATTCATCACCGACAATCCCGTAGCATAAACTTTCTTGGCACCGCTCTCAAATACGTAGCTGGAACTCCCGATTTCGATGACTTTAACCAACTTCAAACACGGGCAGAATCCCTGATTGGAGCAAATGAGCAACAGATTTACATTAATAGCCAGCTCCAAGTTAAAATTAACCAGTTAACCGACACCGTAAACAAATTGATTAGCTCGACCAAACAGCATGAGATTGACACTGGACATCTTTTTGACTTGATATCAGCAAGAAACAGAGCGTTAATAGACGAAATAGAATCAGCTCTTTATTCCGTCACTTTGGATAAATACAATTAATTAACCCAATATTGTTAAATAGTGATGAGGTTAAAAATTTACTAACTAACGAGCATTCTACAGGTATTACAATAAGCGATTTACTAACAGTCTCAAAATTAAAAAGTTTGCAAAATTATAATAACATATATTTCGTAATTAAATACCCAATGGTAGAACAAAATTGTAAGAAATTAGGATTAAACCAGTTGTAAAAAATTTTAAGTCAATTATGATAGAGACCAGTGTAGTATCTATATGCAACAATACATATCAACAAGTAGCGAATTGTAAAAATTCTTTATCAACATTATTTTGTCAAATTTCAAACATGAATAGCTCTTGCGTGTTGAATTTGTTAAGCCAGCGCCTAGCGTCCTGCCAGTCTATTACAGCTGATCATATCGAAGCGGTGGAAGAAATTGACGACGGTTTAATTATTATAAATGAAAAATTGGTTGAAGTTCGCGAGGGAAACTCCCCGCCATTAATTTTGAATGGGACATTCATGATAAAGTTCACAGAGAATGCTACCATCAATGGCACTACGTACACCAACTGGAGGAAGATTGTGCGCGCGCATCCCGAGGCTGCACCCGCACAATTTGTGAACCTGACAAATCATACCACACTCTTGTCACTTCCTTACCTGCACAACATTAACCAAAAAAATCTGCGACACATTGCATCGTTGAGGGGGCTTGTCGAAGCACAGTCGTCTCAGTGGCTTATAGCCTACACCTTAACAATAGTATTTTTTATTGTTTGCATATCAGCCTACATAATCTACAAAGTACGGAAGCGCAGTGCTAATATTGCAATATTGAGCAGCGTTATTAAGGGATCCGTGGACGTCCCCTCTTCTAGCGGGGGAGTAGTTAACACACCATAGTAGCCAACAACAAAAGAACAAGAGCAACAACACGCTTCCGGACAACATTTCAATTCCACCGAAATCGCTGACGATGCGTCTGGAGCTGAGCGTGCGGAAATTATTTTTCAAACTATAGAAGCCAGGTACTCCATTGCCAACGATATTGCTGACGACGCGCTCAACGAGTTGCGCGTGACAACAATAAACACCTATCGCTGCTACTGCGCTGGCAAGTCACGCGGCAGAGCGTGTGCAGTTTATTCAGACAGGTATTTAGGCGTAGTCGCCGCTGCAATAGTTTTAAAAAGTTCAGTTGTATTTACTCGCTCAACCTTTACGGCTGCCCTTGCTCCGAAGCAAGGGAAATAAAGAACATTATAAACTTATAAACAACCGGTCTTGTCATTTATATATTTTTGGTTTTTTATTTTTTTATATTTTTTTTTTAGCTTTGGATTGTAGCTTTAGTTATAATTCTGCCTTAGCTTACGTTTTTTTAAGCAATCCTGCTTACTGCCTTAAGAAGCAAAAGGGGTATTGCGGGAGAATAGTGAAAGTAGGTACTTGAATTTGTGTTGTGTCTGTATTATATGTATGTGTATATGTACATAAATGTAAGACCGCAAGAAAAACAGCAATAATATTCTTGTAAACATTTTTTATCATTTTTTGTTTTGTTTTTTGAATATCGGTTATTTGTTTATTCCGTTTCCTTTGTTAAGGTATTGACGAAATAAAAATGCCGTGCTGGTACCCGTTTTTTGGAACTGCTTAAACAGGTTTTTCTGGTTTTACCAGTACAAACACACAGGTATACAAATCAAAACGATACACTTACTGTTTTTTTTTTTTTTTGAGGGGAAAAAATAGAGGAGTACGTCTCCTTTCTTGGCTTTTGCGGTCAGTGGCCTCCTTTCCTAATAACCGTCAGCTGCCCCCTATTTTTCCTGTGCTAGCCTCATTTGTTGGTGCAGGTCTCGGGGTGTGATGTCCAGGTGTGTTGTTGTGTCTCGTCATTTTTGATCCCGTTTGGATTTGTTGTTTATATATTGGTTTAGTTTCGCGCCCTTTTTATTTATCTGTTCTTATTTTTGTAACGCGCCCGTTTGCTGTTTTATGTTAGAGTGTCGTATATACGAGGGCTGTCCGATAAATAACCGACCTCAACGTGAAGCAAGCGGCACATCTGAAAAAAAAGTTTCTACTTCAAATTGTGCATATTATAATAGCAACTCGCCAAAATTTCAGAAATTTATCTTGCGCAATTATCTGTTGACAGTCGTTTTTGTGAGTCTATTTCGGTGATTTCCCCAAAATGGAAAAAATTGAATATCGAGCTGTAATTAAATATTTATTTTGTGAAAGGCAATACGCCTTCACAAATCAAAGATGAGTTGGACTCTGTGTATGGTGACTCTGCACCATCGTTTACCACCGTAAAATTTTGGGCAGCTGAATTTAAACGTGGTCGCAGGAGCTTGGAAGATGATGAACGTCCTGGGCGTCCAAAAACTGTAACCACTAACGATAACATCGCTAAAGTACATCAATTGGTACTAGACGACCGCCGGATTAAAGTTAGGGAAATAGCTGAGATTATGAAGATGTCAAAAGAAACTGTTTGTAACATATTAAACCAAGATTTGGGCATGAGAAAGCTGTCCGCGCGTTGGGTGCCGCGTTTGCTTACGCTAGACCACAAACGTGCGCGCATGAACATTTCCAGCGCTCTGTTGGCTCAGGTTAGAGGCAATAAGACGCCGATTGATAACTGTAGACGAAACTTGGATTCATCATTATACGCCCGAAACAAAAAACCAATCTAAACAGTGGATTGAAAAGGGGGAACCAGCCCCAAAAAAAACCTAAAGCTGTGTAAGCTGGGAAAGTGATGGCGAGTGTTTTTTGGGACAGCCATGGAATTAATTTTATCGACTATCTTGAAAAAGGAAAAACTATAACAGGAGCATACTACGCATCATTATTGGACAAGCTAAAGGAAGAAATTTCGAAAAATCGGCCACATTTGCAAAAAAAGAAAGTCTTGTTCCACCAAGACAACGCACCATCTCACACCTCAACAGTCGCCATGGCGAAAATCCACGAATTGCGGTTCGAACTGCTTGACCATCCACCTTATTCACCGGATCTAGCACCAAGCGACTTTTTTTTGTTTCCTCAACTTAAAACTGCGCTCGGCGGCCAGAGATTTTCGTCAAATGAGGAGGCAATCTCTTTCGCCAACTCGTATTTTGCAGACAAAGATGCCAAGTACTATTTGGAAGGGTTGCAGATATGGGAGCATCGCTGGGAGAAGTGTGTGGAGTTACAAGGAGACTATGTAGAAAAAAAAATAAAAAATTTTGAAAAAGTCGCGTGCATCATGGTTAGGTCGGTTATTTATCGGACAGCCCCCGTATGTGGACTTGTATGTATATTTTTCTATACCACAGCACTTCACTGTTTGCTGTATTCTGTTAGATGGTGCGTTTTTTTATTTTGGGATCACTGCACTACACTTATTATATACATATGTATGTATGTATGTATAATATTTATTTATTTATAAAACGTGAAACAATAATACAATTACTTTTCCACGAAAAAAGGAGCACTGGCTGCCAGGACCTTCGGCTCGCTGATGTAAATATAAAATGTATAGTTATTGCTTAATTAAATCATAGGTGTAAAAGTTAATAAAATGTTCTGTAGCTAATAGAAAAGTATTAAGAACAAAATAAATAATAAGTAATGGGAAGTTTATAAACATAATCATATTTGTGGTTTTAATCCTGTTTGTACTAAGAATGCTGATATTTTTGTTACGTTTTCGGAGGAACTCGTTTGTAACAGAGCAGACGGTATTTGGTCGTCGAAGATATTTTTTCTAATCGCTGCGAAATGTGGGCAGTCGTCGAGTAAATGATAGGCTGTTAAAGCTAACGACGGGCAGTGTTGGCAAACTGGTGGACTAGAACGATTTAGGAGGTGCGCATGTGTGGCAATTGTGTGTCCCAGGCGTAATCGGATAAATGCTTTGATGTCGTTGCACCGGCAGCTGGAGGGATAGCTTGGTTTTTTCCTGTTCGGGTTATTCGCAGTATATTGGTGCTGGATAGATCTCCAAGTCTCCATATGTGAGCTATATTGGAGCTGCGATATACACTTATACAAGCCTTTTTTCATAATATAGTCAAAAGTTATTAGTGGTTCTTTTGCTGCGAGTTTAGCCCGTTCGTCTGCCAGATTGTTTCCTTTTATGCCTGCATGTCCTGGAACCCACATTAGTTTCAAGCGATTGTTATTCTCGATTAATTTGAATAACTCGAATACAGGAAATTAAGTAGGACTTGTTGTTTGTATTTATTACCTAGTGTATGGTTGACTTGCTATCAGTGCAGATAACTGCTTTAAAACTAGATTTTTCGACGAAGATGATTGCGTTGAAGATAGCGACAGCTTCAGCTGTGAAAACCGAGGCGTAGCTGGGAAGTATTCCTGCTGTTCTTCCCTCGGAGTCAACGACGGCGAATGTTGTGCTAATGTCGGTTTTTGAACCATCTGTGAAAACGAATTTCCAGTCTGGGAGCAGTGGAGTTGTATATTCCGCGAAAAGGCGTTGAAATACTGTGGAGGAGGTACTACTTTTTCCGTATTTCTCCAAGTTTAGCATGAAACATGATTTGTTTATCATCCAAGGCGGAGAAGATACTTTTTGACGGAGGGAAGGGAATGTGATATCAAGCTCTCTGGCGTATTCGATGCAGAGGAATATTGACGACTTACGACTTGAAGACTTTTTCCGTTGCAGCTCGGATAACACTGTTTCGTAAAGAATATTATTGTAACAAAGAAACAGCTTCGGTATGAGTTTTTTTTAGGTTAAGTGTAAATCTTTCTTCGATTGTGGGTAGCCCCGCTTCCACAAGTATGAATTGTGTTGACGATGTCGGAAAAGCGCGAAGACTTCTGCGCACAGCCATGTGGTATGGGGAATACAGTAACTTGATGACACTATTCGCGCAGTTGCCATAGATGGGTAGGCCATAGTCTATCTTCGATAATATAAGAGCTCTGGTTACATTTATTAGTGTTGACGAGTTAATTAAGCAGTGTTTGGATGATAAATATTTAATAATGTTAAGCCTAGCAGCCAGCTGCTTTCTTAAATATAAACAATGTTCTTTGAAAGTTAATTTTTTATCAAAAATTAAACCTAGAAACTTAAGTTTATTAGCATTTACAACTGGAATATTGTTATAAACTAATGTGATAATTCGGGTGGTGGAGCACGGTGCTCGTTCGTTCCAAGATGTGGTTGGCCGTGGAGAAACGGTCGGCGCAAATGATTCCACAGGAGTATTAAATAAAAAACCAAAAAGTTTCATATAATACTTATATTTAAATATAAACAATTGGAAACACACTTACCACGTCTGTAGAGCAGGGCTGTCGCAAAAGGAGAGCGCGCGCAACTTTTAGTAAGTGTTTAGTTGCGCGCGAATTAATACTTCGAAAAAACTTCGGAAAGAGAAAAGAAAAGATTGCTCTGCCGATACAGACGTGGCAAAAGAAATTGGGCGGGGGCGGCGTCAACATTCTCCCCGCCTTGCAGTATTACTGCAAATGCAGTTTACAATAAATTACTTAAAACTAACTTAACTAACTGGCTCCTGCACTTCCTTTTCCACGTCTTCTTTGCAGATGGGGTGGCCGACGAGACGAATCGAGTCTAGTTCGGTCCGGGAAATGCCGCTGAGATGAATCGAATCTCAGTCGGTCATTGCCATGCCGCCAATTTGCATAGAAGTCACCACCTTCCGAGGTCGGCGAGACGACTCGAGTCTAACTCGATCCCGGGTAGGTGGTGAATGTGAGAAGCGTTGACAGCCAGTGCACTTTATTGTGCCGATGTTATACGACGCCGCATATGATATATCCCAGCGACGTATTTTGGGCGATGAGTTGGCCCATTGCCGCTGGTTGTAACCCGTGCAACATGAGCCGGGAGTAAACGTCCGTAGTGCTGCTTGCCTATCCTTGATGATACGGCGTGCATCTGCTTGACGTCGAGCGTCTCGTCCACGCCTTCGCTTTGGATGGGGTGGCCGACGAGACGAATCGAGTCTGGTTCGGTCCGGGCAATGTCGCTGAGACGAATCGAGTCTCAGTCGATCGTTGCCATGCCGCCAATCCGAAAGGAAGTTACCAGCATGCCGAAGTCGGCGAGACGACTCGAGTCTGGCTCGATCTTGGGCATGTGGTATGCGGGAGAGACGTCGTTGGTCAGTGCTTTGAGTGACTGCTGACGTCCGTTGACACGGTTGTTGTTGTTGCTGTGTGGTTTGTGTCAACGCGTGCGCCATTGCTGCAGGTTGCTGCTGCTGTGTTGTTGTTGCTGCTTGTGATGTGTACGTTGCGTGATGTGTGGCTGTCGACAGCGTTGCTTGTCTGTTGCTGCACGCTGCATGTTGTTTTACTGTTGTTGTTGTGGCCGCCGCATGTTGGTATTGTGTAGATGGATGTTGGTCTTCTTGCTGCGATTGAGACGGCGGCGCCTGCTGTTGCTGGTGATAATGGGCTGTTTGCAGTTGATAACGCTGCTCTTACTGTTGTTGTAGCTGTAGCTGCATCTGCTCGTGGTGAAAGGTATCCGACAGTGGCGCCACTGCGTTGCTCGTGGCATAGTGTTGCTGGTGTGGTGGTGGATAGTGCGCTGTTGCTGAAGATAGCGCTGCCGAAGGCAGTGTCGGCACACCGACGCTACCATGCGTATCGGTGTGATTCGATGAGCCGGGCGCATCATTTGTTTCGCCATCATCGTTACTTTGATCCCGTTGTAGCTGGTGCTTCTGCTGATGTTGTTTCTGTTGTGTAAATATAAAATTACTATTATTTACTTTACAAAAATGATTTTGAGTTTGTTGTTTAGTTATTGATGAATTTTGTCCGTCGCCTTTGCCATTTACCTTCGTTTCTTCGGAGGGAACGGAACCGGTTAAAATCCAACCGAACACTGTATGCTGTGCAACTAGGGATCCGAAGATTTTCGATTTTACCCCGTTTAGAAAGATTTTCGGGTAAAGATCTGCTCCGATCAACAAGTCAACCTTTTGACTCGTATAGAAATTATTATCCGCCAAGGGGATATTAGGTAACCTTTTGACAATTGAAGGGTTTATTGATCGGGATGGAAGCAGTCCAGTCAATTTTGGCAGTACCAACGCTTCCGCTTCTAGTCGTAAACTTTTGTTACGGGGCGAGCCAATTGTGATCGAGCATACCGATTTAACTCGTCCTGGCACGGTATTATTCAATCCTGAAACTCGCGCGCTGACCTTTTTGGTTGCCAGATGCAAGCGTTTTTGTAGACTTTTGCTTACGAAGGTTGCTTCAGATCCTGAATCAATCAGTGCTCTGACAGTGAAGATGCTCTCGTTGTGACATATGGTCACCATGGCTGTACCTAAGAGCATGCTTCGACTGGTAGGCACATTTGAAATATTGGCCTTAATAGAGGCCACATGAGATTTAGTGGAAATCTCAGTAGAGTCCGTGCTGTCAGATATCTGAGCTATTCCCTCACTCTGATCCCGGTGAATCATAGAGTGATGTCTCTGTTTACATTTATTACAATTAAACATACTTTTACAATTTTTGACTTCATGTGAGTCTGATAAACAGTTAAGGCAGACGTGCAGTTTTCTGACAGCATTTAACCGTGCGTTAGGCTGCATCTCAATGAACCTTTGACAAGTTTTCAAAATGTGTGATTGAGATGAGCATAGTTTACATTTAATGTTGTTTGTCTTGGCATGATAGGAATTGATGGGCTTGGATCCAATCCTTGACTGCAAGGTTGGTATCCGACCTTCACCATCAGCCGACTTAATATTAGGTTGAGTATTCAACTCGCCTTTGAGGTTTGAAACTCTTTCAAGCGTTTTAACCCGTTTGGTTAAAAACTTGTCTAACTCAACCCATTTTGGGATCTCTGAATCCGAATCCAGAGATTGTTCCCAAAGCGACAGTGTATAATCCGGCAGTCGGATAGAACACAAATACGTAAATATGGCATCCCAGCTATCTACATTGATGCCATGTATTTGTAAAGCTGAAATGCAGCTATTTATCTCCCTCTGTAAATTTCTGAGTTCGGTCTCAGATTCTGTAGTAATATGCGGAAGCTTGAATAATAAATTCAATTGTGTGTTGACAAGCACTCGCTTGTTTTCATACCTACTCAGCAAATTGTTCCAAGCCAATGCGAATCCGTCATTCGTCAGTGGCGCTTTCGAAACGATATCTTTTGCCTCACCTCGCGTTTTTTGATTCAAATGGAATAACTTTTCTACCGGAGATAGCCTTGGGTTATTCCCATAAATGGCGGCAAATAAGTCCCTAAATGAGGGCCATTGTAAAACATCGCCATGAAATATTTCGGTATCACATGGCGGTAGATTGATGGTATACCTCACGGGTTCTACAGTTTGTTGTAACCGTTCAGGTTGAATAACTGTCGAATTTGAAGTAGGGCTTTGGTTGAACCCCTTGAGGTTGTGGATGTGTTCGCCCATCAAGGCCGCGCAACACACATAAGCGTGGTAACAGCTTGTATATTTAAGTTTAATGTCGTCAATAGAGCTTGTGTCAGAAGGATCCACTTTTGGCAAACACAACTTGTATTCTGACTTTACCTCTGCCCACAGAGATTTTAGTTCAGCTTGTTGTACTTCAAGAGAATAGGCACTTTGGTTGTTTGCTGTTGGAGTAAAAGACTCCTCAAACTCCAGTAGAGCGTCTGCAGCTGTGGTAAAGGCTCTGATGGATTCCATTATGTTCGAAAGTTGAACCGGAACTGCAAAAATGTTGCACAAAATCGGATCTAAAACTTGAAATTGAAATTTAAAAATATTTGCAAATATGTTGCAAAAGTTCAAAAGTTATAACCAATCCGGACAAGTTATAAATTAGTAGTGCGTTGTTTCTTAGTGAAGAGTGAATTTTCGAGCGAACAAAAAAAGTAATAAATTTAGTGAAGTTTTTTTTTCAAAATATTTTTTTCAAATTTAATTCGAATGTGCTTGCTGGGTAATCGGCCCAATGCACTTGTACTTGCACTTGCAAATTTAGTGAAGTATTTCCGCAAAGTAATTTTCCCAAATTTATTTTCAATATGCTTGCTGGGTAATCGTCCCAATGCACTTGCACGTCTATTCCTTGACTATGTGCACCAACAAAATTGATTTGTGCTTAATTGCTTTATTAAAATCCAAATTTGTATAAATACAGATAAAAATTAACAAGCACTTATTTGATTTTATTCACATTCACTTTTGTTCACTGGGTTATTCTAATTTATCACTGCACTATTCCGCTTGTTGCTGTCCTTCTGGAATGGCTGCTGCGCTGCCTTGCCTCTGCTGCTTTGCCTATGCTGGTATGCCGCTCTCACTTTTGCTGCTTGGCCTGTGCTGCTTTGCCTTTGCTCGTCTTCCTTTGCTGCTTGGCCTTTGCTGCTCTCGCTCTTCGCTGTTTGGTATTCTGCTTCTCTGTGCTGCTTTGCTACTTGGTCTTTGGGTCTTCGCCTTTGCTGCTCTGACTTTGCTGCTGGACGATCTAGCCGTCGCTCACTTCACTTGTAATTTTGTATATGTATATTTTTTTTTGTTTTGGCACTCGCGAAACTGCAGCTGCGTTATTGCTGCTTGCCTTTATTGCTATTCGAGCAATATATGGAAAGGCAGAGTTGAGCGACTGGACTCAAATTGACTATAAGAAAAGCCAAAAAACCGAGAGAGATTTTTGACGCTTCAGACGATTTTGTGCGTCCAAGAAATTTATAATTCTTTCTCGAAAAACAGAGAGTGTGGTTTTTTTTGTAAAGTGAAATAAGTGCATTTGCCAGGTGTATTTGTTGTTGTACTTAAATGAAGTACAATACTACCTGCAATCTTGTGCTTTGATTTTGTGGGTAGAGTGCCAAAAATAAGTTTTGGTCTCCACTTCACACAGCACAATGGGTTTTGTACATAAATGATGCGCAAATTAACCAAATCTATTGCCTTATAGCTTGCAGAGCACAAATCCAAAATATGTTTGGCTGTAACTTGCGAGTTGCTGTTATCCGGCTCGAAGGACCAATGATAATTCGGGTGGTGGAGCACGGTGCTCGTTAGTTCCAAGATGTGGTTGGCCGTGGAGAAACGGTCGGCGCAAATGATTCCACAGGAGTATTAAATAAAAAACCAAAAAGTTTCATATAATACTTATATTTAAATATAAACAATTGGAAACACACTTACCACGTCTGTAGAGCAGGGCTGTCGCAAAAGGAGAGCGCGCGCAACTTTTAGTAAGTGTTTAGTTGCGCGCGAATTAATACTTCGAAAAAACTTCGGAAAGAGAAAAGAAAAGATTGCTCTGCCGATACAGACGTGGCAAAAGAAATTGGGCGGGGGCGGCGTCAACATAATGCAAAGTAATTACATTTGTGTTTGCGGCAAACATGGAAATTCTTACATTTGTTTGAAGATAAGTTGGCTCCAGATGATTCGGACCATATACTTAAATCAGCTAATATATGTATTAGTAAAATCTTGTTTAACAAGGTTTAGGTCATTTAGTTTAGAGACCAATAATAAATCATCAGCATAGCATATATAAAAAATATTTTTATACTTATCAATTATGTGACAAACTTCATTGAATGCAGCAGTAAACAAAATGACAGATAGCGGGGAACCTTGGGGAATACCATTATGTAAAGAGAAATAATCCGAAAAGGTGTTATTTACTTTGGAAACAAATCTGCGATTAGTGAGATAAGACTGGATAATTTTAAGGATTTTTCCACCAAGGTTCCATTTTACCAACTGACGTAAAACTACATGAGCTCCCACGCGGTCAAAGGCTTTCTCGAAGTCTATACTTAGCACGGAAAGGTGGTTTCTATTGGAAAGAGCAGTAGAAGCATAGCTTTCGAAGAAGAGCAAGGCATCAATGGTGCCATGCCCCTCTTTAAAAGCCACTTGCTGCGGACTAATGGAGTTATTGTTTATGGCATACCACGAAATACGATGAGCTATAATTTTTTCGAAAAGTTTACGTAAACAGCTAAGCAGTGAAATGGGTCTGAAACCTGAAGCTTCTGTTGCAGGACTACTTGACTTAAGAATGGGGATAATAATAGCGTTTTTCCAGGTTTGGGGGAAAATACTTTTATTTAGAATGTTGTTGTATAACTTAATTAATCTGGCCATCAAACATGAAGGTAGATGTTGCAACATGGGGTATGATATTCTGTCGGCACCCGGGGTTTTGCCTGAGAAAGAGGATAGTGTAGACTGTAGTTCAATATGTTCTATATTGCAATCTGTGTTGTTAGACAACGTATAAGGGGAAGTACTGAGATATTTGTTTTTGTCTGAAATGAAAGTGGCATGAAAGTTTGAGTCCTGCGAGTATTCTGACCAGTATGCTACGAAGTAGTTAGATAGCTGTTTTATGTTGACGATAGGCCCATTAGCATTACTTGTGGAGATCAACTGGGATTGCGGGTATATTCCAGATAATTTTTTAATATCGGACCATGCTTTTTTCGGGTTTGTTTTATGTTTGATAGATTCCGAGAATTTATTTAAGCTGTCCCTTTTAGATTGTTTTGCTTTCCTACGAAACATCGCGTTAGCCTTTTTATACATAATTAAATTTTGGTTTGATCTTGTCCGTTTATATTCCGACCAATAAAAGCGCTTTACATTTCTTAATTGTGATAGCTCAGGAGACCAGTACGGCACAGTTTTAATAAAGATTTTATTACTGGATTGTGGAATGGAAAGGTGAGCAGAAGTCCGAATAATTTTTGTAATTGTGGCAACTTCTTTGTTGATATTGTCCGAATAGGGGTATTTTTCGCAAAGGTCGCTGGCAGTATGTTGAAACTTTTCCCAGTTCGCTATATCTGTTAGGAACTTTGGAATGGGTTGGGCCTTAAAGACTGACGGAGTGCGTAAAAGAGTAAGAATAGGGAAGTGATCGCTGCCGTGGAGGTGGGGAAGGGTATTGCTAGTTAGTTTAGGGGCGATGTTGGAGGAACATAATGTAAGGTCAACAGAGGTAAAAGTTTTGTGTGTGGAAAAGTGAGTCGGTTTGTTGTCGTTAAGTAAAGTGAGGTTTTCTGAAAATATCATATCTTCTATGATAGCACCTCGATTGTTGCAAAGAGTTGATCCCCAAAGGGGACTCCAGGCGTTAAAGTCCCCAACTATAACGAATGAAGTAGAAACTGATCGCAAAATGTTTCTAAGTTCGCTGCATGTGAAGTTTTTAGAGGTGGTATATAGAGGGCCACGATAGTAAATTTGAAAGATAGTGAAACTTCTATTGCAATTGTGGCAATATTTGAAATAATGGGAACTTGTCTATGCGGTATCGATTTTTTTATCAAAACTGCAATGCCTTGCTTGTTAGTTTTGTTTTGAGGCAAGTTGTAAAAATAGCTTTGGTACGGATGGGGTATTAGTCTCTTGGAGACAGACAACGTTTGGCGAATGTTCTTTCAACCGAAGTTCTAGTTGCGTGTAATTGTTGAGGTAACCGTGCATATTCCACTGTAGGATCTTAAACATTGAGAGCGGGAGAGGGATTGTCACAAAATTAATATGCTATGATAACAAATATGTATGTATGTTAATAATTGCATTCGTCTATAGACATAAATTGCTCTTTCGAGTTGTTTTCATTATGTTGAGGTATGTATAGTTTGGTTGAAAGAGAGATTGACAATTGAGGTGTCAGCTGTCTCTTTCATGGAAGCGTCTGCTTCTGTTTTGTTTTGGTAAGCGTTAGCTTGCGAAATGATGTTTGCGAGTGTAGATTCGAGATTGAAGGGAGTGTGTAATAGAGTCTGCGGAAGAAGTGTAAAAGAGGAAACTAAGGCATTGTTAGGTAGTTGACTGTTGTTGTTTTGTGGTGAGTGGTTAGGTAAAGAAGAAATTATTTGAGGTGGGTTAACAGAAGAAATTTCAGATGAAGTAGTAATCGGTGATTTGTTTAATGAGATGGGTGGTGAGATTAGAGATTTGGAGCTTTGAGTAGGGTTATTATTTGATTTTTGTGCTTCTTTAGCTGCCTCGGCGAAAGAGGAGTTAAGCATCGATGGTGTTTGTGCTTTGTAAAGCTTAAGTGCTTCGCGCATGGAACATTTGTTTTGACATTTTATTTTAAGTATTTCTTTCGTTTGCATGTATTTCGGGCACGTGTTGGCAGATGACGGGTGGTTACCAGAGCAGTTTGCACAGAGCGTGCGAGAGCATGGGGGAGGATGGGGGGAGGATTACATGACATACATACGGGCGCATTTTTGCAGTGTTTGGCGGTATGACCAAGCCGTTGACAAGTTTTGCACCGCATTGGGTTAGGGTAGTAGGGTTTCACTTTAGCGCTACGCCAAGAAACGTCAACTTTATCTGGTAGCTCGAACAGATCAAAAGTAAGTGGCACAACTCCAGTGAATTGTGAAACTCTTTCCGCAGTTTTCGAAAATTTGTACACTCCGACTACGCCTTGGTTACTCATATTTTCAATTATTTCTTTTTCACTGACATTGTTTGGGCAGGGTGCATAGATTGTACCTTTTACGCTATTAAGATTGTCATGATATTTTACAACAATTTCGCACACACCATGTAGCTTTTTAGTTGAAATGAACCTTTGGGCAATTTGGTTGTTTTTCACAAGCAGTAGCAGATTGCCAGCACGTAATTCAGAAATCGAAATAATTTCTTTACTAATAGCTTCTAATGCTTTATGTACGGCGAAACAAGAATAATTAGAGATAGGTTTCGTTGAATCGGAAGCACTAACAATAATAAATTTAGGGTTTTCTTTCCTAGACTGATGCAAGTCGGGAAAATTAAGGGGCGTGTATGAGGGTTTCTTTCTTTTTGGATGGGATTCCGAGGCGAGCAAAGCAAACCTGTTATTCCGAGGTTGGGTGGCCCGGGGGCCATGATTATTATATCTACACACTCGATTCACTTGTTTAGAAAACACTTGTAGGAAAAACGATATGCGGTATAATAATAAAACAGAGATTTACTAAGCAAACACGTGCACGTAAGACGGATGTGTACTGTGCGAAATACGCAAAAGATAAGCCGAAACACGTCTACACAGAGCGAGCTTCAGTCGATGACTGTGTATGTATATTTTATAATATTAATTTGCGCACCACAATTTCACCATGTCACCTCACTCTATCCTTTGTTTTTGTTGTTGTTTTAGGTCACTCCACTTTTTAATTTTTTTAAATGCACTTTCGCCCACTTTTTTCCCAACTGTACTTTTGTGTAACTTATTTATAAGATTTTATTTTTTCTTCTGGATTTTTTTTCCACTTCACTTTGATGATTGTGTCATCGTCTTTTATTTTTCCTTTTAACCAATAGTGCTCGAAGGACAAAGTAAAATTGGTAAGTTTTTACGGCATTCACCTTGTATTCGAAGAAATGAAAATGCAAAATTGCAAAGAAAGTTGAAACTAAAAAGGCCGAAGGAACGCTGTGGTGTGTAACGAAGATGTGATGTATGTGATGTGTGTGGTGTGGCAGTATTATATTGTGAGGGGGTCTGAGACTCATTTAGCCAACGTAAAAACAATTTGACCACTATTCCCACTGTGTTGAGCTTGTTTATTAATTCTGGCAAACTGGTCAGCTGACTTTATTTCCATTTAAAAATATGGAATCTGATGGAAGCAAAATTGAAATATGTATTAAAAGTGTAAATGAAAATATAATAATGCAAAATATTTGTTATACCAAGCCGAGGCGTGTACGCAAAGCATCTTACAGAAAATGAAGCAATGGGGAGCAGCAGCAACTAATAACATACATGAGAGCAGAGTTCGTAAAACCATCAAAATACGCTCTTGCTCTGATGAGTAATATTCCGCAAGAGAACATCATTTCAAATACTCAGGAGCGCAAGCTTAACTAACATTCTCATCACAAAAAAACTCCTCACGTATTTGGCTCACTCATATATTAGCATGAGCGAGCATTTTTAAAAGATAACTATTTGCCTAACGCATCATCTTTATTTTTATCGCTCTGAGTGTTCAAGTGATGCGAAAAATAAAACTCATCTTTTTTCACTTGTCATTAGTATTGTCTCTTATTTAAAGAAAAAAAAAGCAAAAGCCTATACATATGTATTTACAAATAAAGAATAGACACTCAAATTTTTATTTAGTTATTTTCCGTATTTGTACATACATATGTACGTACATAAGTAAGTACTTATTTATTAAAACAAACAAAACATGTAAGTATATATTTCAATAGAAAAAGAACACAAATAATTCAATAAATAAAGTTGATAATTTTTTGATGAAAAATTACCTTAAGAAAAATTCATATTATTAAAAAGTTCTTCATTTAACCTTATCAAAAGCAAATTATTGATATTTTGTCCGTTGAGCCTGGAACGATGCTTAGTTAAAATTAACGAAAGAGCACTAAAGGCACGTTCCACTGAAGTTTGACTACATGGAACAGATAGAACTACTTCGGCTAATTTGGCTAAAGCTGGCTCATGGCTTCGCAAACCTTTCCAGTAATTCAGTATGTTTGTTTGGAAAGGCATCCGAGTTTCGTGTGCTAGTCCTTCAAGTTTTTGACGAATTGTTTGAACATTGCTTGTTGAGTGAGGAGATTGCTGCGTCCAAGAAGTAACTTTTTGTTCAAGTAAGTGAAAAGTATCATTTGAAGACAGAGAAGGTTCGAATTCAACTTGGCTGGCCACTGGATCTGCATCATTGCATATTAGATTTCCCTCCAAAGAACTTAACATTGTGCTTGTAGAAATTATATGTGACTAGAGAATATAAACCAACAAAAAATGAGAATCATATTTTATCGATCAGTAAATTTGGTAGGTTCCTTAATGTCACGCATAATTTTTAGTAAATAATAAAGTACAGATATTATAGATTGAAATGTACTTACTACCGCCTGTTTTCTTTGCATTTCATTGAAGAACAGTGAATCCATATAATTAAATCTTCGATCCATATATAAAGCGGAAACGAATGCATTGTTTTCAAGAAGCTTTTCCTTCCGCAACTGCATTGATTCTAATAAAGTACTAGCGAAGATATTGTTCGGCATAGTTTCCAATTTCGTTTCGCAAAGCAGCCAATCCCTGTAGAAATCACCCATTATATAATCTTCTGTTTGCAAACTTCTTGTACATTCAGCAATGGGCTTAAACGCAGCAACAAAATTTTGTACGAAATCCCAATTTATTTGACAGTTAACTTCATGAATATTTACAAATTCTTCCAAGTTCAACAGAGAATTTAACATATCGAACATAGAATTCCATCTAGTTAAGTTGTCTAATGTAGGCATCCGGATACCTTCACCATAATTTTCATTACGAATCTTTTTTCGAAGAAAACGTGCCGCCTCTCTACACTTGGTTAATTCTGATGAAACAGTTTTATATACATCATGTGCAGCTAGTTGGAGCGTATGTACAGCACATCTTACCACCGACAATACCGAATTCAATCTAGTGTGAATTTCTTCAAATTCATCACCATCCGTGTTTTCACTTTCTTGAAGTAACTCTGAAGTTTTCACAACGTTCGCTCCATTATCGGTAGTAGAAGAATATATTTGTGCCGCGTTTATACCAAATTTATGGAAACTTTTTAAGATTTCTTCCTTTAGAAACAGTGCAGTGTGTCTTTTTTTCAATTCCACCATCCCAATAGTAAAAATTTTTATTTGAAAATTATCAATAACTTGAACGTTAATTCCCAATATACTTTTTTCCATTCGTGAAGCAATGTCCAACTTTATGCAAATCATTTTGTTTCGTAGAAAACCAGATAGTTTGACTTTCATTTGTTCGGCACACGTGTCAAGTCTTTCAATTATATTCCTTGAGTTTACTGTTATATTAAATTCGTGTTCATAAGGCTCTATAATTTTTTTAAAATACTGTTCATCATCAAAAAGCCTAAATGGTATGGCTTTAACAGTAATCAGCCCCACACAGCACTTAAAAAAATTACTTTGATTCAATTTTATTTTTACTTTTCTCGATGTTTCCGATGACTCAATTTGTACAAAATTATGTTTGTGAACTAAAGTGTAATGTCTTTTTATGTTGTGCAAAACTTGACCTTTAAATTGTTTTTTGCATAAAAGGCACATCGATTGATTTGTTTCACTGTCGTATGATACGTACTTTGTTTTGTCAATTTTTAAAAACCTGCCCATTTTTAACTTATAAAGTTTTAAACTAACAATACTGCAATGCGTCTTAATCCAAACTGACAATTGAAAAAACGCCGAGTATGGAAAAACCCATGACAAAAAAAAAACAATCATTGTATAGAGAAATTCTCTTAGAGAACAGTATTTTTGCATCATCTTCCTGATTAAAATTATTTACATACACACAATACAACTTAAATTAACGGTTAATCATGCATGTACCCAAAACTGTTAATATTTACACCAACAACAATTAAACTTTAACATAAATTTATAAATATACATACTCTAAGAGAATAAGAAATTGCTCAAGAGCACTCTCTGCTGCATCACTGAGTTTATCAGCGATACAAAATACTGAGTGCTGAAACCTGAGATGAGAAAAAGAAACTTAGCGCTCTTGTGAGGAGTATTATTTTGAGGAGCACGTACGTTTGAGGTAAATATTAGAGCGAAAAGATAAGATAAGTATTAAAGAGAAATATTCTAGAAGAGCACTCTTTCGTTTGAACTCACAATTGAGGAAATCAAAATTTATTGCTCCTCAATTGTGTTGTACTGAGGAGGAAGATAGAAATTTTACTCCTCAGTGATGAGTATTTGCGAACTCTGCATGAGAGATAACAGTCCAATCGAAAAGCCGACAGCGCAGGTATATTATAACGAGCTTGGCAGAAACAAAAATAAAAAAATTTGCGATTTGCAATAACAAAGTTTGAGAGAATAAGAATAAGAGAATAAGAATATTAGAAATTGAAATGAAAGAAAAAGTGGCTTTAAGAGAATGAAAAGAAGGAACGAATAGCAATGGAGGAATTAAAAATGAAAAAATAAAACTATACATATATACTATATATATTATAATTAGTTAATTTTTATTATTTACAAAATGTGATTGGGCTTTTCTTAGGTCGTTGTTTTCATAAATTTCTTGTAGGACGTCTGTTTCTTCTTGACGTCCCAAACTAGAATTTCCGTTTAAGTTAAATTGTAGCAACATGTGAAGGATACAACATGCAAAAATCCATCTACTACAATTTTTATAATTAGTTTCATTTTTTAATCGCAATCGTAGTTCTTTTAAACTGCAAAATTTTTCTTTTTTTATGCATAACAAAAGAATTTGCTACCCAAATTTCTGTTAGTGTTAATATTTTTTCGTTAGCAGTTTGTTAGATATAAACATGTTAGCATGTTTGTTACCCATTTGTTAGCAGTAACAAGTTTTCATTTTATTTTTACGCATTTGTTATTGTAGAACAATTGACATTTAAACGGAAGAAGTTCAACATTTCTGGTTGCTATACATATATATGTACATACATATATGTAGGGTAGAAAGAGGAGTATTCGCCAGTGGGGCACATATGTCACCACCAATTATCTTCAAAATTAAATAAGCTATTGATAATCGAAAAACGGTATTTTGTGCATTTATCGATGATCTTCCACCTCTCACTCTTTGGTAGTTTCATTATACATGTGCTCGAGGACGGACGAGGTTTTATGTTTTACGGACTACCGCGAAAATATTTGGTTGTAAGTATTTTTTGTAATAAATTTTTCAGTTTTTGTGGTTTAAAAAAGATATTTCACAGATGTGTGCTATTGACATTAGTGACAAAATCTTGCCAGTTCTTGTTTTAGTTAATTTATTAAAAGTGCTAAAAATGTTTAAATTAGTTCAAGAGGTTCCTCCTGGGGCTCATTCGCCAGGCTGTTGGTGAGGTGGTTTCACCGGCGATTCTGCCCCATGGGTATGATTCGCCACTGCCAAATGTACCCCATGGGGTAAATTCACCACTGGCCAATGACCTCCAAGCCATAGATTCGCCACTAGCGTAATTAGGAATTTGCTTTTAATGTCTAATCTTGAAGTGCATCTAGTACCATGAACTCAGGACAAATTTCTAAAATATTTATTTATACCTGTAGGTACAAAGATCTTTTAGCGATGGTTCGAAACTACAAAAGAAAAACTAGATGAGACGAAGATGAAACTTGCAATAAAAGATGTTATCTCAAAAAAATATAACACAAGTCAAGCTGCTGACTTTTATGATTTAAAACGAACTACTTTGCGAGATCGTACAAAAAAAATGAAGAAAAGTAAATTGGAGGCATTAGGTGATTAGGTATTCATCGAAATATACCTCATGGGTGGATAATCAAAAAGCTGGAATTGACTGGATTCAAGCATTTATGAAACGAAATCAAGACTTGAGTTTGCGAAAACCGGAAAATACAAGTCTTTATCGACTGACTGCATTTAAGAAAACCGCAGTAATGGAGTTTTTCGGTTGTCTGGGGATAACAGATAAGAGCGGATGGATGACAACTCAAGGCTTTATAGAAGTCCTAAAGCACATCAAAAATAACACTCGGTGTTCCAAGGAGAAACCAATAATCCTTTTCCAAGACAATCACGTCTCCCCCTGCGGTCTAACAGCAATCATATTTTGCAGAGAAAATGGTATTCATATGATTACTTTTCCGCCACATACGTCACACAAGCTCCAACCATTAGATGTATCTGTATTTGGTCCGTTTAAAAAGTACTTAGCGACTTCGTTCAATGATTTCCTTGTATCCAACCCTGGTAGAATAATTACAATTTACGATATACCATCGCTATCTAATATCCCATTTCGGAAGGCATTTGCTGCTGAAAACATTTGCAAAGGATTTGAAATGACAGGTATCAGCCCATTTAACAGACAAATATTTCCTGAAACAGACTTCATAAACTAACCAACTGAAGAACATCCAACCGCTGACAATGATAATGAACCTATACTTCAACAAGATGCGATTTCAAATGAAGCTGATGTCCTGTATGAGCCTACAGTCACACCCCCACCTCTTCCTAAAACTCCGGAGCAAGTTCGTCCAACAACAACAATCAATTCAACAATCTAAATCCAACAAACGAAAGGGAAAATCCACAATCTTGACATCTACTCCCTCAAAAGAAGAAAAGGAACGAACACAGCAGCAAAAGAAAAAACAAGCAAAGAAACCATTGGTACGAAAAGGAGTTCCGAAAATAATTAATAAAAAAGGTAAAACCTACGTCGACGCATTAACTGACTTAGCAGATGCCTTAAGCTTCGCTGAATCCGACAGATCTATTGGTTCGTTTGTAGAACCAGAGAGCCTTGGTGAGACCAAATTCGTACTTGTTCGATTTGGTGGGCAGGTAGATAAGTTCTATGTTGGCAAGATATTGTCTGAATGTCCGAATTTGGTAACTGTTGATTTTTTAAGAAAAAAGCTAGGTTCATGGACATTTTATGAACCATGTGTTAACGACATATCCTATATTCCAAAAGATGACATTGCCCTGAAGTTGCCGGACCCAAGCCATCCTGCAGGAACGTCCCGATCAGCTGCAACATACATATTTGTTGTAGATATGTTGCAGTACAATGTAATGTAAAACTCGTCATTATATCGCATTTATTTTTTATGAATTAGTTCTTACCGGTATACAATATAAATATTAACATATGTAGGTATTTCGAATTGTCATTTGTACCTTTAATGAATAACTCAGATACCTGCCTTTAGTTGTTTTTACAATGAACTGGTAGAGATCAACAACCAATATAATATTACACTTTGTTTGTTACTTTTGCATGAATTAATAAAATTTAAGTTCATTTTTTGTTAAACATTGTTTAATAAATAAAAAAAAAAATAGTTGTGCCACAAACTTAAAATTGCATTTTCCCTTTGACGATTGCACCCCATCCCACTGGCGAATTTACCCCATGGATGGGGCAGTTTCACCCTTTTGGGCATCTTGGGAAATCCGATCCGATCATAATCAGAATAAAACGGGTAAAATTTAAAGCCAACAAATGTAAGATCTTAAACAAAAAAAGTTTTGAAAAACCATTAACAGTTTTTTATGAGAGCACCTCAAAAAAAAGAGGCGAATACTCCCCCTTCTACCCTACACTGACGAATTCCTGATTTTGTGTAACTGGGACGGTAGGGGAGGCAGGCAACAGCTGTCAAAATTTCTGTTGTCCAACATATTACTTGTACATATATGGAAAATTTAATATTTACATACATATTTACCTAAAAAGATGTATTTTAAATTGATTTTTCATTACATTTTTTATAGATTCTTGCAACACTTGTGGACTTGTAAATTTCGAGCAACAAATGCGGAAGTCTATAAAAATGAGCCACCATAGATTTAGCAAAAAAAAAAATATAGGAAGCGAAAAGCTGAAGAATGATAATATTGTAATAATTTTTTAGATATATAAGGTCTGTCGCAAAAGAAACAGGACTGTTAAAAAAACAACAAAAAATTAATATTTTTCAAAAGTTATATTTTTTTATTCAAAGTAGTTTCCTTGTGCTTCGATATAGCGTTTAGCCCGGTCAATTAGCATTTCAAATGAGTGTTTAAGATCATTTTTCGGAATGCTCTTGAGAATATCGGTCGTCGCCTTTTGGATAGCTGAAATGTCCTGAAACCAGTGTCCTTTCATGGGCAAATGAAGTTTTCCAAATAGATAAAAATCACAGGGTGCCAGATCAGGTGAGTAGGGTGAGTGATTAATGGTTAATATGGAGTTTTTTGTCAAAAAATCAGTGACAAGCGTCGACCGATGACACGGCGCATTATCGTGCAACAGGCGCCAGGACCCTGCCTCACGGTATTGTGGTCGAGTACGACGAATGCGTGACAAAAGACGCTTCATAACACCAAGGTAAAACAAAGCGTTAATCGTTTGGCCAGGTGGACGAACTCTCGGTGTACAATACCCTCGGAATCGTAAAAACAAATCAGCATTGTCTTTAATCACTGATTTTGGCCGGCCCGACTTCTGATCGTCACAGAGGTCCTCACGACCTTCTTGGAATCGCTTAAACCACTCATGCACATTACTACGGGATAGGCACTGATCACCATAAACTTTTTTCATCATTTGAAATTTTTCAGTAAACGTTTTCCCAAGCTTAAAAAAAATTTAATATTTGATCTTTGTTCAAAAGGCATTTTACGAACGATGACCAAAAGCTGCTGTCACTTGTTGATCGATAACATCGATTGTAGTTATCCAATTGTCTTAAAATTTTTACGAAATGTCAACAAGAGATCAAACTTTTTATTTCATGTACCCACAAATAGGTGGGACCACCACAAACAGTTATATTTAAAAAGTTCTGTTTCTTTTGCGACAGACCTTGTATGTATATGTATGTATATATTATTTTTTGTATCTTAATAATAATTTATAAAAATAATTTTTATATTATTAAAAAGAAGTGAAAAGATGAATTTAATGTAAATCTAAAAATTAATATTAAAATTAAAATTAAATTTTATTAATTAAAATTAATAAAAAAAAGTTCTTTATATTTTTGAGTTCCAAACTTTATGTAGAAGGAATGACAAGCGAGTGGTTTACCCACTAGGCAATTGTAGAATGCACCGTCACGCTTTCCTGAAAGCAGTTTTGCTGATTTGTCCCAAATTTAATGAAAGTGTGAGAAAAAAGGATATAGTTTTATTACAGCAGAAAATATGTGAGCGAGAAGGTGATAAAAGATCACATATATAGAAAAGTTTTGGGAGCTTTTTTGATTCGCCCTTAAGAACGTGATAGGAAAAAGTGACAATTAAACCGGCAGGCGTTACCGGCATGTCACTAGGTAACATGACCGTCATTGTTCTAACTGGTAGATTGTTCAAACACATTGAAACATTCCCAGCTGTTCTCCAACACTGTTACATTTTCGGCAATTTTAAATTGAATGAAAGGAAGTGTAAGTAGGAATGAGAAAAACTATTGACTTTCAAGCTTATCGAAATATTAATATGTTAAAAGAGAAAAGGTGATACACAATTTTTTAAGCAGAAAAATGAATAACAGATGCTGGGAAATGCGCAATTTTTTGGTTAATCTTGGCGTTTCAGCAAGTTGGCTGTTATTTGATTAATATTTCTATTATGAATAATCCTTTTAAATATACTTATAGATTAACAAGCCGGGAAAGACTCGAAAACCCTTACCTGCGAATATAATTCGTGCTAAATTTTTTGAAAATGTCTTGTAAGATACACATGTTTTCTATATAAGAAATTGATCTTGATCGGCCATTGGTTCTGGATTAAGTTATTAGCCGTTGTATAAATTGTAATTTTGTTTGGCATGCTTCGTTTTCTAATATTTCTATTATTCTTCTTCTTCTCTACTAGCGTAGACACCGCTTACGCGATTATAGCCGAGTCAACAACAGCGCGCCAGTCGTTTCTTCTCTTCGCTACGTGGCGCCAATTGGATATTCCAAGCGAAGCCAGGTCCTTCCCCACTTGGTCCTTCCAACGGAGTGGAGGTCTTCCTCTTCCTCTGCTTCCCGCGGCGGGTACTGCGTCGAATACTTTCAGAGCTGGAGTGTTTTCATCCATTCGGACAACATGACTTAGCCAGCGTAGCCGCTGTCTCTTAATTCGCTGAACTATGTCAATGTCGTCGTATAACTCGTAGAGCTCATCGTTCCATCGAATGGTGGTGGTGTTAATGCTGGTTCCTAAATAGACGAAATTATCTACAACTTCAAAGTTATGACTGTCAACAGTGACGTGGGAGCCAAGTCGCGAGTACGACGATTGTTTGTTTGATGACAGGAGATATTTCGTCTTGCCCTCGTTCACTGCCAGACCCATTTCTTTTGCATAGGGAGTCGCCTTGTCTGAAACCTCGTTTGGTAT
Organism: Bactrocera dorsalis; assembly: GCF_023373825.1. NCBI lineage: Eukaryota > Metazoa > Arthropoda > Insecta > Diptera > Tephritidae > Bactrocera > Bactrocera dorsalis. Next base: position 75,528,374 of record NC_064303.1, on the reverse strand, counting down.
CGAACGGCCCGAAGAGGTCCTTCCCGATCCTGACGGAGCTTTTGGTGTTGCTCAACGTCAGTTTACACAGCCGTATTAGTTTTGCGGGGATACCAAATTCAGACAGACCTTTTCGTGCTGTCAAAAGCAGCTTTGAAATCGACGATTAGGTGGGGTGTGTCGATTCTCCTTTCACGGGTCTTTTCCAAGACTTGACGCATGGTGAATATCTGGTCGGTTGTTGATTTGCCAGGTCTAAAGCCACACTTATAAGGTCCAATCAGTTTGTTGACGGTGGGCTTTAATCTTTCACACAATACGCTCGATAGAACCTTATATGCGATGTTGAGGAGACTAATCCCACGGTAGTTGGCGCAGATTGTGGGGTCTCCTTTTTTATGGACTGGGCAGAGCACACTTAGATTCCAATCGTTGGACATGCTTTCGTCCGACCATATTTTACAAAGAAGCTGATGCATGCTCCTTATCAGTTTTTCGTCGCCGTGTTTGAATAGCTCGGCCGGCAATCCGTCGGCCCCTGCCGCTGTGTTGTTCTTCAGGTGGGCAATTGCTATTCGAACCTCTTCGTGGCCGGGCAATGGAACGTCTGCGCCATCGTCATTGATTGGGGAATCGGGTTCGCCTTCTCCTGGTGTTATGCGTTCACTGCCATTCTGCAGACTGGAGAAGTGTTCCCTCCATAATTTAAGTATGCTTTGGGCATCGGTGACTAGATCATCTTGGGGGTTCTACAAGATAATGCCCCGGTCTTGAAACCTTCTGTAAGCCGCCGCATCTTTTCGTAGAATTTTCGAGCATTACCCCTGTCGGCCAGCTTATCAAGCTCTTCGTACTCACGCATTTCGGCCTCTTTCTTCTTCTGTCTGCAAATGCGTCTCGCTTCCCTCTTCAATTCTCGGTATCTATCCCATCCCGCTCGTGTTGTGGTCGATCGTAACGTTGCGAGGTAGGCAGCCTGTTTTCTCTCCGCGGCGACACGGCACTCCTCGTCGTACCAGCTGTTCTTTTGCACTTTCCGAAAACCAATGGTTTCGGTTGCAGCTGTACGTAAGGAGTTTGAAATGCCGTTCCACAGTTCCCTTATACCGCGTTGTTGACGAGTGCTCTCAGAGAGCAGGAGTGCAAGCCGAGTAGAGAATCGTTCGGCTGTCTGTTGTGATTGCAGCTTCTCGACGTCGAACCTTCCTTGTGTTTGTTGGCGTGCGTTTTTTGCTGCACAGAGGCGGGTGCGAATTTTGGCTGCAACAATATAGGGCTCCGAGTCGATGTTAAGACCTCGGAGCGCACACACATCTAAAACACTGGAGACGTGTCTTCCGTCTATTACAACATGATCAATTTGGTCGTTTGTTTTTCGATCCGGTGACAGCCAGGTAGCTTGATGAATCTTCTTATGCTGGAATCTAGTACTACAGATAACCATATTTCGGGCCCCGGCAAGTCGATCAGCCTCAACCCATTTGGGGATGTTTCCTCGTGGAGGCTGAATTTACCGACCGTAGTGCCAAAGTTACCTTCTTTGCCCACCCTCGCGTTGAAGTCGCCAAGCACGATTTTGACATCGTGGCGGGGGCATCTCTCATAAGTGCGCTCCAAGCACTCATAAAAGGCATCTTTGGTCACATCGTCCTTCTCTTCCGTCGGGGCGTGGACGCAAATCAGCGATATGTTGAAGAACCTCGCTTTGATGCGGATTGTGGCTAGACGTTCATTCATAGGAGTGAATGATATTACTCGGCGATGGCGTCTCTCTCCCACCACGAATCCCACGCCAAGCTTGCGCTCCTTTAAATGCAACTATAGTAAATGTCACAAGGACCTACTCGTCTCTGTCCTTGTCCAGCTGGGCAGCGGCACCTTCCCAATTAAGGGACCGGACATTCCAGGTGCATGCCATCAATTCGTAGTCCTTATTTCGGTTGCCATGGTCGTCATCAAAAGGGGGGTCTCACATCCGAGGCTGTTTACGCTTTTTCATTGGGGTGTTTTTTTACGTGGCGGGTCCCAAACCCAGCGCACAACCCAATGTTGATGTTTCGCCTTCTCATTTTAGCTCGCCTTGAAACGGATGTTCTTAGGCTACCCAGATGATACTTGGTCAAAGACCGGAAGTCGTGAGCTGCTTGAGTCACATCTAAAAGAAGCGTTTCTGGCCACTCCCGATCAGAGAACTTTCCTCACTTGTGTGAACTTCTACACATGACTCCATCCTCACATGAACACAATCATAAAAATTGCAAAAACAAATTTAATTGCTTATATTGTCACAAAAGACGCAATACAATGCTTCATTACAGCAGATATCCTATCTCACTACAGAGAAGCGCTTACACAAAAAGAAACACAGGTTTAATTACAAAAGCAAATCTCGAAAGTCAAAATACTAAAAAATGTTAAGAGACACCATGCTGCTCAAGGGCACAAAAATCTCAAACGCTGCACAGCGAAACACAAAATGGACTACTTACAGAACTGGTCACTTCCATGCCAACTCAAGTTAAGTATAATAAAAACAAATACCTTAATTCACAATTAAGGAAATGTCAAAAGTTAAGAAAACTTCCCCCCATAACTACTCAATCAAATAATGGCCGGTACATCGTACGACTACCACTAGAGCCACAATTTTTTAATACTCCACAAATTGGTATAAAAAAGTTAGAGTTACTTCTGACAGTCCCTATATTAAAAGAACATACAACTTTTCGGCCCCGCAGGATGGCTTTCGCCAGTGATAAAAAAAAAAAAAAATCTAAACAAATCCTAGAGCGGTGGCGGCCTACTACTTGCCAAATTAATGCATACGCACTTAAACACAATATGTAACAAAATTGTCCCAAAGGGATAGAGAATCGACATTCTCATAAAATATTGCCTAATAAGTAGTTCCCTAAATTCTAAAATAGAATAAATAAAAAAAAAAAAAACTAACAAAAGCAGAGATCGCTCTTATCGTCCCTACATAAGCGCTCCTCATAAGGCGAGTTGGTGAGAATCTGTTGTAAAGCTTGAACATCCCACTTAAAAATTATAATTGTAATGAAGCCGTTCGCAATTACCGGTCACTATCTCGCAAGATCCCTCTATTGTCACAGCCCTAACTCCAGGGCTAAGGAGTAATCCTTCTGGCCATATCTGAGCCAGGCGTGGAGTTACTATCCTTCATTAGCCGAAAATAAATTAAATGCAAACAATTGCCGTTCCTACAGAAAGGGCAAATAATAAGTAATCCACTTAATAAAACGATAAAAAGAAAAAATCGCAAATACAAAAAGTTGTCAGTAAAATCAAATCAACCCGCAAAATAAAGTTGCTTCTTTGAAGCACCTACCCGCATATTAAAATGCACATTTAAATACATGGGTATGTTTCAAACCATAATCCGTTCTCAACATACACGGATAAATATGAAAATATTACTACTACATCAAGAAATACTTCTGCTGTCGGAACATATTCCGCGCTTCGGCTACTCCACCAGTAGTACGTCGAAATACATACTTCTACGTATACTACTAGGGGGCCCAGGATGTTTAAATGAGTTAAGCATCCACCCCCTCTACCAGGTAAAACTGGCGCAACCTAATAAAACAGAGCAATTCCCCACAGGATGCTACTGCAACGCAAAACCAATAACTCACCACACCTATACCAACCCAACCAACAAAAGGAATGGACAACGAGGAAGCTGACACATTCGTTTACACACTGCGCTGCGTCGACACCTTCCGTCACACAATTCGTTTGATACACTGCGCACATAAATATTCGTCTACAAGAGATTCGGACATACATACTCGTACATATACACGTCATCATCTCTCTACTCTACCGCGATTATCCAGTTCGACCTCGATTCGCGGAACCTCGATCGCCAGCTCCGCCAAATCATTATCTTTACAAAATCTTTATAAAATACATATAAATTTATTGTATAAATGATATTGTTAAAAAACCAAAGTGTATAATTCGTGCTAAATTTTTTAATGTCTTGTTTTCTACATAAGAAATTGATCTTGATCGGGCATCGGTTCTGGATCAATTTTTTAGCCTTTGTATAAATTGTAATTTTGTTTGGCATGCTTCGGTTTCTAATATTTCTATTATTGATGTGGTGGATGATGAAGTTTCACAGCTGCACTCGCTCTTACGAGTATAATATTTCTATTCAATGGAGAATGGTGTGGTAAAGAACACAAAATTCTTCTAACAGGACATCCACGAAACTACTGAAGAATCAAAAAAAAATTATTGTAGTATGTTTACTGAAAACCACTGGACATTGCTGGCCGTGGTATCACACGATATCGGTTTAAGGTTAGTGGCACCTTGTATATACATTAATATAATAATAAAGTTAGAAAAAATAAGCTTAATAAAATTATGAAAATATATTTTTACAGTTGCAGCTGCTGCAAACGGGCAATATCGATATATGACCGGAATTATACAAACATATCGTGTGCGGTAAGTTACTGCAAATGAAAAAATTTAACAGAGAAAAAAATATCCTTATTTGCAGAAATTTAAAATTCATCTTGAAGATCCGGTACAACGAAAAGATATGGTATTAATTGGCCTCGTTCTTTTGGCTGAGATGGCAAAGGATCGCGATGGTTTTTGGATGTGTGTATGAAACAACAAAATTAAGAAAAGTATTCCAGAAACTGCTCACAGCAGTAGCAAGTTTTGTGTTTATATAACTGTATATTTACGTTAAGGTGTCAGTAGGGTAATCTAGACTGTTTTTTTTTGTATTCTCCAATAGAACTTTTTTCACATATGTATCATGAGGTATATCGTGGAGTGCGTAAACAATTTTTTTGGGGTTTTTTGATGACATCTGTCGGAGAAATGGCTGGGTGAATAGATGCGTTTTTTCACTGGCGGCACGATTTCTCATGTTTGGATCATCTGAATTATCCAAATCCAAATTATTTTTATTTATGTGAATGGTTATCGTCCCTACTAGAATTATGAAAAAATGCTGATAAATAAAAACGTAATTAATTTTTTTTTTAGTTTTTCCCCATGTTTTTTACATAAATTTTGTCATAACATTGTCAATAAATTATAAAAAATTATGAATCTAGTAGGGACGATAGCCAGGCGTTTTGTGAACATTAAAAAAAAATTAAGTAAATCAGTTGAGTAGTTCGACCGGAATCATGTCCGCCAGTGTGTCTGAGAAAAACTCGTTTAAAGTTTGAGGCACTGAAAAAGTATACAAAGTATACAAATGGAAATAGAAAAATTGGCATACCCCTAATCGGATATGCCTGCTCCGTACAAAAATCCTCGGTATCGTCATACAGCTCGTTCTCGCGTGATTTATTCCCCTTGATGTTCGACCGGTGCTCTTTTGAGACCTCACAGTTGCGATCATCCGCGGTGCTGGGGGTGACGGAAATCTCGAGAGGTCCCTGAAGCTTCTGCCACGTTGTATTTGCACCATGAACTTACTCCTGTAGTACAGAACTCGTGCTGTGGATGCGCGTCGGTGGAAATTTTGTGGTAAAAGTTACTAAGGCGGCAACGAAGACCGTTTCGTGGTTATCTATTGTAAATGAAAAATAGCGATGAACTGGCAATGTCTCTAGTTCAATATGCCAGCTATGATAGCTTATGACAAATCAACATAGTTATGTTGGCAAAGTTTCCATACAAAATAAGCTAGTAACTTAATTTGCTGGTCAAATAAAACACACTTAATTACAGCGTGTAAACAAGTAGTTAGATTTCATGTGCTAGGTGTGCACTCCGAGCGCTCCGAACCTCGAGCGGTATTATTATTTATCCGAAGCCTTCCAATGTTAAAGTGGGTAAAGTTAATTCTAAGCGTATAAAGGAACAGAAAATGCAAAAAAAAAAATAGTTTTAAGATTACCCTACTTACCCCTTAAAAATGACAAGACAGTTAATTAATAATAACTTTAAAAGTCTATATTATCAACCCGTATTTATAAAATTGATTATTCCTCACACTTTATGTACAGTCTATCAAGTAAGAAAGTGGTCGACTTTACCGACAGTTAATGAAAGATTTCGCTCTAATTCCTTCGCGAGCCGATAGAGGAAAGCTTTGTCCTTGATACATTGTCACTAAAGGTTCAGTTGTCGTTGATCTTTTGAAAGAGAATCACGTAAAACGTCATGAGTGCTAAATACGCGTCGCGCTATGAAATTGTGTTGCTTTGCATCCACCCGAAAGGTCCCAAAATGTCGCAATCAGCAGCTGCTAAATATATGAGAAAGTCAAAGGCATTTGTACAAAAGTGGATACAGCGATATATAGTGGCTAAAAATGTCGATGATTTACCAGAATGTGGTTCTATAGGAAAAGTGAACAAAAAAGATGAAAAAAGAATAGTGAATAAGTTTTCGCAGAATCCTGCTTTAACACTGCGTCAAGGACAAGCAAAATTAATGGCAAAAGGTTTAGACATATCCTACGAAACTATCCGAACCCCTCTTCCTACTCATGATCTGGAATGGCGCAACACAATGAAGAAGCCTCTGTTGACTGAAAAACTTGTGACATAGCGACTCGCTTGGGCGCATGAGAATATTGATAGAGATTTTGAAAATGTCATTTTTACTGATGAATGTTCTATACAGGCACGTTCTGTCCTCACGCAAGCCTGGCCAATTTCCACCAATAGGCTTGTTCAGCGGACGGTAAAACATGGAAGAAAGGTGCACCTTTGGAGCTGCTTTTCAAAGCAAGTATTCGGCACTTTGTACCTCTTTACTGACAACCTAAATGACGAGAAAATGACAAATATCTACAAAAAGGCTTTACTACTATCTGCCAAACGATGGTTCATCAGAAAAACTGAAGATTGGAATCTGCAGGAGGACAACGATCCTAAACACCGCAGCAAGCACTGTACTCAGTGGAAAACTCAATCTGGCATCATTACATTGGATGCATATACGCACATACACTTTGAAGCAGTTGCCTTTTTTTTTGTTTTTTTTATAGTAGGGGAAATACTTCAGAGATCGAAAGCCGAAGTGCGGAACTTTAATCCGCTAAACCTAACCTACTCCCAACTCATGACCCTCCCACGGAACCACCGGCTAGGTATTACTTCGTGGGAGGGACAAGACATTTAAGTCTCCTTTATTGCGCAGACTGACGGACGCCTAGTCTGTTGAAAAGATCTCAGTTTGGTCATTATGAATGCTGACGCTTCGCTGACCGCTTTCCATTTATCAGTCGACTAACACATGCGTGTCGTCAAGTTATCGACCGTAAAACTACCACCGAGTGTAGTTTTTAGCTGTTCCCTTGTATTCGAAAATCGAGGGCAATGAAATAATACATGTTCAGAGTCTTCTATATACTCTGTACACGTCGGACAGTTCAGACTAATGTGATTGTGGAATCTGAAAAGGTAGCTTCTAAAGCATCCATGTCCACTAAGCATTTGGGTCAGGCAGAAATCTAAGTCCCCATGTCTATTCACAAGTGGATGTCCGCTATAAGTCGATGGGTCCAGCGCCCTTTGGATGAGGAATTCCACCGCTCCTGCCACATTTTAGTACTCTTGTTTCTCACCTCTGTTCTTACCTATACTGTTTTAGGCGTTGATAATTGATATAAACGCTCGAGTTTATCTCCCTGGATGTCAATGGGCGGCATGCTGGCTAATACTTCAGCAGCGTCGGTTGATATAGTCCGGAAAGCACTTATTACCCGAATTGCAGAAAGCCTATGCACTGTAATTATTTGTTTTGCATACGCTTTTATATCCATTGCCTGTATCCATACTGGTGCCGCATACAGTATTACGAAACTCATTGCTTTCGCTATCAAGAATCGCCGGCTGGAACGCACACAGCCTTTATTGGTCATCATTCTCGATAGGTATTCTTTAAATTTTAGTATCCAAGTATTCTTTAAATTTTAATTTGGAATCTAATATTACTCCCAGATACTTCAATTGCGGCTGCGAGTTAACTTGCATTCCCCTATGGTGAGCTCTATTCGTTCTTCTATCTTTCGAGTGCTTATCAGTAAAACTTCTGTTTTTTCCTCCGCCAGTTTCAGACTCATAGAAGATAACCATTGGCGTAGACTATTTAAGCACTCATTACATTTATTTCTCAGGTCGGCTAATTGTTTGGCGACTGCTACCACCATGAGGTCGTCCGCATAAGCTACTAGTTTCACGTCTGTTGGTTGCTGTCTTCTTAGCACTCCGTCATACATAAGGTTCCATAATAGTGGGCCTAACACTGAGCCCTGTGGTACTCCACTCGAGATAGAGTAGCTCTTGGTCTCTTCATCCGTCTCAAAAATCAGCTTTCTGTTTTAAAATAAAGCTTTCCTACGAAATTCGTCGGATCTGAAGGTCCTTGCCACTAGAATACGCCGTCAAATTAGTAACGGGTGATTTTTTTGAGGTTAGGATTTTCATGCATTAGTATTTGACAGATCACGTGGGATTTCAGACATGGTGTCAAAGAGAAAGATGCTCAGTATGCTTTGACATTTCATCATGAATAGACTTACTAACGAGCAACGCTTGCAAATCATTGAATTTTATTACCAAAATCAGTGTTCGGTTCGAAATGTGTTTCGCGCTTTACGTCCGATTTATGGTCTACATAATCGACCAAGTGAGCAAACAATTAATGCGATTGTGACCAAGTTTCGCACTCAGTTTACTTTATTGGACATTAAACCAACCACACGAATGCGTACAGTGCGTACAGAAGAGAATATTGCGTCTGTTTCTGAGAGTGTGGCTGAAGACCGTGAAATGTCGATTCGTCGCCGTTCGCAGCAATTGGGTTTGTGTTATTCGACCACATGGAAGATTTTACGCAAAGATCTTGGTGTAAAACCGTATAAAATACAGCTCGTGCAAGAACTGAAGCCGAACGATCTGCCACAACGTCGAATTTTCAGTGAATGGGCCCTAGAAAAGTTGGCAGAAAATCCGCTTTTTTATCGACAAATTTTGTTCAGCGATGAGGCTCATTTCTGGTTGAATGGCTACGTAAATAAGCAAAATTGCCGCATTTGGGGTGAAGAGCAACCAGAAGCCGTTCAAGAACTGCCCATGCATCCCGAAAAATGCACTGTTTGGTGTGGTTTGTACGCTGGTGGAATCATTGGACCGTATTTTTTCAAAGATGCTGTTGGACGCAACGTTACGGTGAATGGCGATCGCTATCGTTCGATGCTAACAAACTTTTTGTTGCCAAAAATGGAAGAACTGAACTTGGTTGACATGTGGTTTCAACAAGATGGCGCTACATGCCACACAGCTCGCGATTCTATGGCCATTTTGAGGGAAAACTTCGGACAACAATTCATCTCAAGAAATGGACCCGTAAGTTGGCCACCAAGATCATGCGATTTAACGCCTTTAGACTATTTTTTGTGGGGCTACGTCAAGTCTAAAGTCTACAGAAATAAGCCAGCAACTATTCCAGCTTTGGAAGACAACATTTCCGAAGAAATTCGGGCTATTCCGGCCGAAATGCTCGAAAAAGTTGCCCAAAATTGGACTTTCCGAATGGACCACCTAAGACGCAGCCGCGGTCAACATTTAAATGAAATTATCCTCAAAAAGTAAATGTCATGAACCAATCTAACGTTTCAAATAAAGAACCGATGAGATTTTGCAAATTTTATGCGTTTTTTTTTAAAAAAAAGTTATCAAGCTCTTAAAAAATCACCCTTTAGAAAGCATGCCTCAGAGATGCCAGTCAATTATCGACGCCGGTAGTGACTGGACATATTATTGACCAAATTGCATCATTGTTTGTAATGTGTAAAATGTATATATAAATATGAAAGTTTCATAAAATATTTTTTTTTATAAATTAATTACTTGACAGCAGTGGCGGATCCAGAAACATTTTTGGGGGGTGTTTTACGAAAAGTTTTATTACTCAACGTATTTTTAATATAGCAGTTCCCTCGCGAAAATTCAGTAATTATAGGACACGTTTTGTCTTGTGCACAAAAATGGGATAAGGAAAGTTGAATTGCGAAAAATCATATTATACTGTTGAAAAAAATTAGTTAATTATGCAACTTGACAAATAATTATGCACGTGATAATTAGGAGCTTGTAAAGTTGACCATGTACTACGTAAAATGGTGTGCAGGGGCAGGTTATAGTCCGCATGGGTGCATAATAATGCACATGATATATTACTAAAAAAGAGCATGTTGATGAATATTTTCGCAACCAAGCTTCTTTCGTAATATTATTTCAAACGTCGTTACACTATTTTTATCTAATTATTATGTTTGTATATCCACTGGCCTTGTCGTATTAAAATAAATGAAAACTCTCGAACGAATAGAGCTCGACAACAAACAGTCGAGAGTTTTCATTTACTTTATCTTTATCTAATATTTTTAGCAACTTGACTAAAATATTGTATGAAAGATTATGAAAGATGAAATGTTACTTACAAATACAACTTTAATTCGATGCAAATTAACTGGAACGAAAAAGTAACTTCTTCATTTAGAGCACATACATATAAGGAAAACCATGATTTTCTTACAAGATGTTTACTGACACTGTAAAGTGCCAATTTTTAGTAATTACATACTGCGCATTGTTTGCACAATTGTCCCTCGGCAACATAATTGCTATTTGCAAAGACACAAAAATTAATTAATTTACAAAAGAGCGAAACATTGCCCTACACTTGTAAAAAATATCATTTAACAGAAAATAAAGTCTTAGAGGAAATAAAGGTACCACACTACAGTAGTCGCCAAATGAATCGCTTCAATTTGAAAACGAACGACGCTGAGGCATTGCTTTATATTCCCTTTCTTGATACTTACATTGCTCATTTGAAAAGCCGCTTTTTTGACCACAGATCAGTTTTAGAAAATTTTTATGTATTTTTCCCAAAGTACGAATTTGACGCTTAAAAAACTCGAGAAATATTTTGTTTTTATGAAAGGGTGATCAACTGTTCAGAACAAAACTTTCTTGCGGAGGTGAAAATATGGAAACAGCGAACTTCAGGCAAGCATTTTCGGAACACTCTCGAAGCTTTAGAAGCAGTGAACAAAACGTCTTTTGAGAATGTTTTCAAGATTTTACACATATTGACGTTATTGCCTGTTTCAATAGCATCACCGGAAAGAAGTTTTTCAAGTTTAAAGAGAATTAAAACCTATTTACGAAATACGACAGGTCAAGATAGGCTTAATGGATAATAGCATCAATGAGTATTCATATGGATATTGATCTGTCAGTTGATAAAATACTACATAGAAGAATTTTTTCAAAAACCAAGGAAAATATAACATGGAATGTGAGATCCCGTGTAACCCTCAACTAATCACTGAGCTTCAGCGATACTGCTTTTACAAATGTAGAAGTAGTTCGAATTATATGAATAACAACAAAAATCTTGTAACTTATAATAATTGCTTATAATTTGATGTGTTTTTTTATCAATAACCTCATTCTAAACCCATATCAACAAACATATATTTTTCTCTGAGTTTAGGGGGTGTTTTAACAATGTGCTTTGTTTACATTGCAACATTTTGCTGACGCACAAGTTCCTTGCCCACGCCACTGCGACCAGCAGCGGTAACCCGACACTTGCCTATGTCGCAAACGACTGTGTTGGCGCAGCTGATTCGGCTTGCCGGATATCGTAATGCACACTTATGATTTTAGGTTCAATAATATTTTTAGGGTTCAATATTAAGTTTAGTTTGCATTTTGTATATATTTGATCTATAATAAACGTACTTGCTCCGGCCTCGCCGTTACAACATTACATTCTTATTTGACTCTGAAAGGACAATAACATAATCGTCAGAGGAAACAACACAATTAATATGTTTTTCCAATTCAATTAAGCAAAAGAATCGAATTGATAAAGGTAACAGATATGCTTGTTACCGCTAACAAATGGGTAACGAGCATGATAACATGTTTATATTTAACAAACTGCTACCCAAATTTCTGCTAACACTAGCATTTGGAGGATGGAGGCATGTGCAGAAGTTCACGCAAGTGAGGAAAGTTCTCTGATTGCCATTCACTTGGGAGTGGCCAGAAACGATTCTTTTACATATGGCTCAAGCATCTCACGACTTCCGGTCTTTGACGAAGTATCCTCTGAGTAGCTTAAGAACATCCGTTTGAAAGCGAGCTTAAGTGAGAAGGCGAAACATTCCTTGCATAGGGTTGTGCGCTGGGTTTGGGACCCGCCACGTAAAAAAACACCCCCAATGAAAATCAACAATCAGCCTCGGATGAGAGGAGTGGGGTACTTTTGATGACGACAATGGCAAACGAAGTAAGGACTACGAATTGAGGGTATGCACCTGGAATGTCCGGTCCCTTAATTGGGAAGGTGCCACTGCCCAGCTGGTTGATGTCCTCCCGGAAATATAGGCTGACAGTGGGAGAGAGACTCCGTCGCCGAGTACTATCATTCACTCCGGAGAATGAACGTCTAGCCACAATCCGCATCAAAGCGAGGTTCTTCAACAAATCTCTGATTTGCGCCCACGCCCCGACGGAAGAGAAGGACGATGTGACCAAAGATGCCTTTTATGAGTGCTTGGAGCGCACTTATGAGAGATGCCCCCGCCACGATGTCAAAATCGTACTTGGGGTCATAAGAAGATACATCAAGCTACCTGGCTGTCTCCGGATCGAAAAACCACCAATCAAATCGATCATATTGTGATAGACGGAAGACACGTCTCCAGTGTTTTAGATGTGCGTGCGCTCCGAGGCCCTAACATCGACTTGGACCACTATATTGTTGCAGTCAAAATTTGCACCCGCCTCTGTACAGCAAAAAACGCACGCCAACAAACACAAGGAAGGTTCTACGTCGAGAAGCTGCAATCACAACAGACAGCCGCACGATTTTCTACTCGGCTTGCACTCCTGCTCTCTGAGAGCACTCGTCAACAACGCGGTATAAGGGAACTGTGGGACGGCATTTCAAACTCCTTACCTGTAACCGAACCATTGCTTTTCGGAAAGTGCAAAGAACAGCTGGTACGACGAGGAGTGCCGTGTCGCAGCGGAGAGAAAACAGGCTGCCTACCTCGCTACGTTACGATCGACCACAACACGTGTGGGATGGGATAGATACCGAGAGTTGAGCAGGGAAGTGAGACACATTTGCAGAAAGAAAAAGAAAGAGGCCGAAATGCGTGAGTATGAAGAGCTTGATAAGCTGGCCGACAGGGGTAATGCTCGAATATTGCGGCGGCTTACTGAAGGTGTCAAGACCGAAGCATACTCTTGTTGAACCTCCCAAGGTGATCTAGCCACCGATGCCCAGAGCATACTTAGATTATGGAGAGAACACTTCTCCAGCCTGCTGAATGGCAGTGAACACATAACACCAGGAGAAGGCGAACCCGATTCCCCAATCGATGACCATGGAGCAGACGTTCCATTACCCCGCCATGAAGAAGTTCGAATAGCAATTACCCGCCTGAAGAACAACAAAGCGGCGGGGGCCGATGGATTCCCGGCCGAGCTATTCAAATATGGCGGCGAAGAACTGATAAGGAGCATGCATCAGCTTCTTTGTAAAATATGGTCGGACGAACGCATGCTCCAAAATCTGCGCCAACTACCGTGGGATAAGTCTCCTTAACATCGCGCATAAGGTTCTATCCAGCGTATTGTGTGAAAGATTAAAGCCCACCGTCAACAAACTGATTGGACCTTATCAGTGTGGCTTTAGACCTGGAAAATCAACAACCGACCAGATATTCACCATGCGCCAACTTTTGGAAAAGACCCGTGAAAGGAGAATCGACACGCACCACCTATTCGTCGATTTCAAAGCTGCTTTGGACTGCAAAAAGAGGAGCTGCCTCTATGCCGTGATGTCTGAATTTGGTATCACCGCAAAACTAATACGGCTGTGTAAACTGACGTTGAGCAACACGAAAAGCTCCGTCTTGATCAGGAAGGACCTCTCCGAGCCGTTCGATACCAAACGAGGTCTCGGACAAGGCGACTCCCTATCGTGCGACTTTTTCAATCTGCTGCTGGAGAAAATTATTCGAGCTACAGAACTGAAGCAAGCAGCTACAATCTTTTATAAGAGTGTACATGCTGGCGTATGCCGATGATATTGATATCATCGGTCTCAACACCCACGCCGTTAGTTCTGCTTTTTCCAGACTGAACAAGGAAGCAACACAAATGGGTCTGGCAGTGAACGAGGGCAAGACGAAATATCTCCTGTCATCAAACAAACAGTCGTTGCACTCGCGACTTGGCTCCCACGTCACTGTTGACAGTCATAACTTTGAAGTTGTAAATAATTTCGTCTGTTTAGGAACCAGCATTAACACCACCAACAATGTCAGCCTGGAAATCCAACGCAGGATTACTCTTGCCAACAGGTGCTACTTCGGACTGAGTAGGCAATTGAAAAGTAAAGTCCTCTCTCGACGAACAAAAACCAAACTCTATAAGTCGCTCATAATTCCCGTCCTGCTATATGGTGCAGAGGCTTGGACGATGACAACAACCGATGAGTCGACGTTGCGCGTTTTCGAGAGAAAAGTTCTGCGAAAGATTTATGGTCCTTTGCGCGGTGGCCACGGCGAATATCGCATTCGATGGAACGATGAGCTGTTCGAGATATACGACGACATTGACATAGTTCAGCCAATTAAGAGACAGCGGCTACGCTGGCTAGGCCATGTCGTCCGGATGGATGAAAACACTCCAGCTCTGAAAGTATTCGACGCAGTACCCGCCGCGGGAAGCAGAGGAAGAGGAAGACATCCACTCCGTTGGAAGGACCAAGTGGAGAAGGACCTGGCTTCGCTTGGAATATCCAATTGGCGCCACGTAGCGAAGAGAAGAAACGACTGGCGCGCTGTTGTTGACTCGGCTATAATCGCGTAAGCGGTGTCTACGCTAGTAGAGAAGAAGAAGAATAATAGAAATATTAGAAAACGAAGCATGCCAAACAAAATTACAATTTATACAACGGCTAATAACTTAATCCAGAACCAATGGCCGATCAAGATCAATTTCTTATATAGAAAACATGTGTATCTTACAAGACATTTTCAAAAAATTTAGCACGAATTATATTCGCAGGTAAGGGTTTTCGAGTCTTTCCCGGTAAGTATATTTAAAAGGATTATTCATAATAGAAATATTAATCAAATAACAGCCAACTTGCTGAAACGCCAAGATTAACCAAAAAATTGCGCATTTCCCAGCATCAGTTATTCATTTTTCTGCTTAAAAAATTGTGTATCACCTTTTCTCTTTTAACATATTAATATTTCGATAAGCTTGAAAGTCAATAGTTTTTCTCATTCCTACTTACACTTTCTTTCATTCAATTCAAGAATGATAGAATACAAGATTACGACACTAGTTTACCGTTAGTTTTTTTCGGTTTAGCTCTTGACAATTCTTACAAAAACAAATACATTGTACAACAATTTCGTGACGTCACACTTCTGCGTTGAGAAGAACAAGCATAGAAATGCATACAAATTGTAAACAGAAAAGTAAACACTTTTGGAAATTCCCAAAATAATATTAATTCATTCGTCTTTGCAGGAAAAATTTCAGTGGAATGTTTAGAATATTGTTGCGAGAAAATATATATGTAAGTAGTTTTAGGCACATCCACAATAAATAGAGTAGCATGTGTGGAAATTGTTCAAATGAAGAAAACCAGTGAAAGTGTACTGTTGTATTTATTTAAATTTCTAAGCATAAATATATTAATTTTTTAAAATGAAATGTGCAGTGGCTTGTTGTAATAATTATTATGCAATTAAAGGATCGAAAACGAGTTTTTTCAGTTTTTCGGCCGATTTAAAAGTTGCCAAAAAATGGGTGTTATTTTGCAAAAGAAATGATATATTTAATACTAAATCCTCTTTAATTAATTAATTTCACAATTCTTTTATCATAATTTCATACATCTGATACATCTGAACTTATAACATATGTATATATTTATATACAACACAAGAAACGTCTTCTCCATTTGAATCACAACTTAATAGACAATTTTATTATCATTAGGCCGATATATTTCTTTAGAAATGATTCAAATCTTTTCACTCAACAATATTCAATCGCTTCACTAAAACTTTTCATTAAAATCGAAAGAATTAATAATATTTTGCGAATTTACAAAAGTGTTCACTTTTCTGTTTACAATTTGCAAGCCGTTTGACAGTTTTTCACTCTTGTTCTTCTCAACACGCAACTATGACGTATCATAATGGCGGTTGTCGTAATCTTGTATTCTATCATTCTTGATTCAATTTAAAATTGCCGAAAATATAACAGTGTTGGAGAACAGCTGGATATGTTTCAATGTATTTGAGCAATCTGTTGTCACCGTCTTGCACAGACGTTTATTTCAAGTTTACATTAGTAGTTCAAGTTTAGTTAGTATATATTAGCTCGAAATTATCGGCATTACGGCAATTTAAAAGACGTTGGGGATCGAAAAAGAAAAACCGTCGCGGGATCAAGTTTCGTTTAAAAAACATAAACCCTCTGTCAGAGAAAGTATATCTTATGTGTAACTTACTATAAATATGGGTTTCGGCTATTTATGGCTGCCACATTGATTTGTGACATACCTGTGACGATAGAAAAATCTTTGTAGTTTTCGCTGGTGCGGAGTCCAAATTTGTTTGTGCTCTTCATAATTTTGCGATTTTATTTATTTATATCAGTTGCAGAAGGACATGTACTGTGACATATAAATTATTGTCTTCCAAATTATTATTTTCAAATTTTCTCTTATATTCTTTCTACCCAGAACTGCCATCAAAGCCACTTTTTCCTGTTAATTTTACGTAATTAGAGGAGTTGAGTTCATTACTAACGTCGTTTTGCAACTATAAAACTCATGATGCAGTGTGGTCCAAACATTTTTTTAGCTCAAATTCTGCATCAAATTCTGAGACTTTTATTTACTCAGAATAACTTTTTCCTTTAAAATGTTATCATAGCAAGGTAAAAAGTTAATATCAAATTTTTTTCCTAACGAAGCTTCTAATAAGTTGATACTGATGCTTTATTAAATTTTCTTCTGTGATAAGTGATATTACTTCACACTTTCTCTAAACACCACAATTCGAAAATATATAGACGTAAAAGATTAAATTGATATGATGTGCCTGAATAAAAGTTCGTATAAAACATTTGATAAAAGTATATATGAGGAAAAAATATACTTGTATACAAAAAATTATTAAAAATAACACACAATATACACGAATAACAAAGAGAGGGGCAAAAAGTGGCAGCGAAAATCAAAAATATAGACTTAGAAAATATTACCTAATACAAGGAGCGTTCCTAAATGAACAGGACTTTAAAAAAAAAAGAGCAAATGATTTTTTCAGCAAAATCAATTTATTTTATTCAAAATAGTCTCCTTCTGCTTCAATACAGCTTTTTGCGCGGTCCAAAAGCTTGTCGAACGAGTGTTTTAGCTCGTTGGCCGGTATGTCCGCCAGTATGCCGGTGCAAGCCTTTTGAATGACCTCTACGTCTGCATAATGTTTTCCTTTTATGGACAAATCCATTTTTCCGAAACGGAAGAAGTCGCACGGTGCCATATCAGGCGAATACGGGGAGTGGTTAAAATGTGATTTTTGGTGAAATAATCGGTCTTAAGCGTCGATCGATGAGACGGCGCATTATCGTGCAACAAACGCCAACTTTCATTTTCGCGATATTCGGTCCGAACACGTCGAATATGGCGCTCCAAACGCTTCAAAACATTAACGTTTTGGCCGGTGGTACAAATTCTTTGTGCACAACACCCTTGGCATTATAAAAACAAATCAGCACTGTCTTCACTTTTGACTTCTCTATGCGCGATTTTTTTGGGTTTCGGCTCGTCCGGTGCTCGTTTCGTTTCGGGATGATATTTCGTCACCAGTCACAATATTGTAAAGGAAGTTTTTGTCCTTTTTGACCTCTTTATTGATGTCCTTCGAATGTTGGATTCTGAGCAATTTTTGGTCGTCAGTTAATTTGTGCGGAAAAACCCGTGCACACACCTTTCGTAAGCCCAAATGTTCGGTCAAAATGAGATGTTCAATTCCATTTCTATGAATTTCAATGATGATTTCGGCTGATTTTTGATGAATTCTCGCACAGTTTCGATGGAATTTCCGCTGATCACTGATTTTGATTGGCCCACGTGTTGATCGTCATTTATATCCTCACGACCACTTTGAAAACGTTGAAACCACTCGTGCACTCTGCTACGGGATAGGCAATCATCGCCATAAATTTGTTTCATCAATTGAAACGTTTCGGTAAAAGTTTCACCAATTTTAGAACAAAATTAAATGTTGACTCTTTGTTCGAAGCACATTTTCGCATCGATAGCACAAACATATTGACACTTAAAATGCAATAACTTCACTTCCAAATTCATTCAAATGTTATGAAATTCACTGGATGGTCGATAAAGATAGTAGATTCCACATATTCGACATATATGTAGATGGCGCCAAAAAGTCCTGTTTACTTTGGAAAGCACTTTGTATAAACAAACTTGACTCATTTGAGAGTGAAACATGGATCACAACTTTTTGTAAAACAATAGTTTTTAAACAATGAAAGAACATATTATTCCATAAAAACCACTTTGCTTTATAACATACTATATACCTTTTTTCTCAATATTAATTTTGATTGAAGGCGATTAAACGCGATTTTATATTGCAATTTAATTTATTATGAAAGATAATTTTTAAGCTATTTTCACTGCACAATCCGCGTGTTTCTATTGTCTCAGTTCTCTAGTCATTCGTAGCGCGAATGAATGGGGTAGAGAAAAAATGTATTTACCATTCGTTTTTTTGGTTTTTCATGAAATACTGCCAAATTTCAAACTTATATTTTTTTATTTTTGGCCTATGGAGTCGATCACTGAGCGGCAGTTGAAATTATGGTGGAGAATTTTAATTCTTTCCCATCATTTTAAAAAGGATAGTGACTTCACGCTTGACGTGGAGGTATGGCGTTAAACTCTGAGAAGTTTTGCGAAAGGGTTCTGAGGGGCCGTTAATTCGACAACGGCTTCAGATCAAATTAATAATATCGAGAATTCTTCATAACTAAATTTGTGATTTCCAGCAATCCTTTTAAGGGGTACACCTAGTGTGAAATTTTCAAAAAATCGATTTTTTTATATTTCGATAGGTTATACCTTTAAAAATGACATACTAAAATTTCAAATCGATATCTGAAAAAGTTTTTGAGTTACAGCCATTTAAAAGAGTAGTGGTAGTAGTAGTAGTAAAACAATCATTTTATCTTTAAACGCGTTTTTTTGCGAAACAGCATTTTTCGAATTTGTTGGAGTCATTACTCGGAGACAAATGATCCGATCGCTATCAAATTTTTTTTGCGTCTTCCCTATATAGTTCTCCATACGAGACCCTCCAGTTTTTTGATCTAATCAAAAATCGAATTCTGGCAGGCCAAAAAGGACCATAATTTTGGGTAAAATTTAACTTTTTTTTCAACATGCCGCCATTTTGTCAATTTTTGATTTTTTTATTAGCCTGTACAGACAATATGTTTTAGTTTAACGAGAATCTGCAATCATGGCAGCAGTGGAGGACATTTTTTTTTGGCGCCGCCGGAGGTCGCTTGCCATTTCAAAAATATTTAATATTTTCTTTGTGTACTCTTAAAGCATGTATAAGACCCTCAAAATTTTAAAACAATTTAATAATAAATAAAAGTTTTTTTTTTATTCCAAAAAATGCTTTTTTTACGCAGGTGGTTGAGCTGACCTGACTCTAATAAACCACCCTCATGAGCAGCGCTTAGAGGTATAAATTGCCAATTAATGTCTAGACGAGCGTACCTTTTTACATCTTGATGTGATAACCCTTTAATAAATTTCACAAACTATTTTTCAGTGGCGCATTGGGCTCTAATAAATGTTTTGCTATTGTCAACGATTATACCGGTCAACACGATTTTTGGGTCTGACATCTACATATTAAATTTTAGTTTCTCCTATGACAAAAATAAGGAAAAACATTTTTTTCCGGTTAAAGTTTACTTTCGTAGAAATTAGAGCAATTTTTCGATTTTTAAGTAGAAATGACTGATTTTTATATTTTTTCTACAATTTCACTATAGATTATAATTAGAAAACTTTTTTAGATACAAGAGTCGTTTTTATTCAAGAAGTGTCATAAACAATAATATATAAATGTAAAATAACAAGAAATTACTGTCTAAAAGTGAATATTTTTTGTATTTCTTTTATGCTCATAAGAGCTCGTTGTACTGCCCTTGATATCGACGTTCAAAGTCAATTACATCTTGGTGAAAACGTTCTCCTTGCTCCCCGGAGTAGACCCATATGTTGTCTTTAAATTCTTCCAGATGAGAATGTAGCATATGAAGTTTATGAGACATTCTTCTCCTTCTTCTTTACTGGCGTAGACACTGCTTACGCGATTATAGCCGAGTCAACAACAGCGCGTCCGTCGTTTCTTCTCCTCGCTACGTGGGGCCAATTGGAGGTCTTCCTCTTCCTCTGCTTCCCGCGGCGGGTATTGCGTCGAATACTTTCAGAGCTGGAGTGTTTTCGACCATCCGGACAACATAACCAGCCAGCGTAGCCGCTGTCTTTTGATTCGCTGAACTATGTCAATGTCGTCGTATATCTCGTACAGCTCATCGTTCCATCGATTGCGATATTCGCCGTGGCCAACGCGCAAAGGACCATACATCTTTCGCAGAACTTTTCTCTCGAAAACTCGCAACGTCGACTCATCGGTTGTTGTCATCGTCCAAGCCTCTGCACCATATAGCAGGACGAGAATTATGAGCGACTTATTGTGTTTGGCTTTTGTTCGACGAGAGAGAACTCTACTTTTCAATTGCCTACTCAGTCCGACAAGAGTAATCCTGCGTTGGATTTTCAGGCTGACATTGTTGGTGGTGTTAATGCTGGTTCCTAAATAGACGAAATTATCTACAACTTCAAAGTTATGACTGTCAACAGTGACGTGGGAGCCAAGTCGCGAGTGCGACGACTGTTTGTTTGATGACAGGAGATATTTCGTCTTGCCCTCGTTCACTGCCAGACCCATTTGCGTTGCTTCCTTGCTAAGCCTGGAGAAAGCAGAACTAACGGCGTGGGTGGTGAGACCGATTAAATCAATATCATCGGCATACGCCAGCAGCTGTACACTCTTATAAAAGATTGTACCTTCTCTGTTGAGTTCTGCAGCTCGAACTATTTTCTCCAGCAGCAGATTGAAGAAGTCGCACGATAGGGAGTCGCCTTGTCTGAAACCTCGTTTGGTATCGAATGGCTCGGAGAGGTCCTTCCTGATCCTGACGGAGCTTTTCGTGTTGCTCAACGTCAGTTTACACGGCCGTATTAGTTTTGCGGGGATACCAAATTCAAACATCGCGGCATAAAGGCAACTCCTTTTCGTGCTGTCGAAAGCAGCTTTGAAATCGACGAATAGGTGGTGAGTGTCGATTCTCCTTTCACGAGTCTTTTCCAAGATTTGGTGCATGGTGAATATCTGGTCGGTTGTTGATTTACCAGGTCTGAAGCCACACTGATAAGGTCCAATCAGTTTGTTGACGGTGGGCTTTAATCTTTCACACAATACGCTGGATAGAACCTTGTACGCGATGTTAAGGAGACTTATCCCACGGTAGTTGGCGCAGATTGTGGGGTCTCCTTTTTTATGGATTGGGCATAGCACACTTAAATTCCAATCGTTGGGCATGCTTTCATCCGACCATATTTTGCAAAGAAGCTGATGCATGCTCCTTATCAGTTCTTCGCCGTCGTGTTTGAATAGCTCGGCCGGCAATCCATCGGCCCCCGCCGCTTTGTTGTTTTTCAGGCGGGCAATTGCTATTTTACTTCTTCATGGTCGAGCAATGGAACGTCTGCTCCATCGTCGTCGATGGGGTGTCGGGTTCGCCTTCTCCTGGTGTTGTGCGTTTACTGCCATTCAGCAATCTGGAGAAATGTTCCCTTCATAATTTAAGTATACTCTGGGCATCGGTGGCTAGATCACCTTGGGGGGTTCTACAAGAGTATGCTCCGGTCTTGAAACCTTCAGTAAGCCGCCGCAATATTCGAGCATTACCCCTGTCGGCCAGCTTATCAAGCTCTTCATACTCACGCATTTCGGCCTCTTTCTTTTTCTTTCTGCAAATGTGTCTCACTTCCCTGTTCAACTCTCGGTATCTATACCATCCCGCACGTGTTGTGGTCGATCGTAACGTAGCGAGGTAGGCAGCCTGTTTTCTCTCCGCTGCGACACGGCACTCCTCGTCGTACCAGCTGTTCTTTGCACTTTCCGAAAACCAATGGTTTCGGTTACAGCTGTACGTAAGGTGTTTGAAATGCCGTCCCACAGTTCCCTTATACCGCGTTGTTGACGAGTGCTCTCAGAGAGCAGGAGTGCAAGCCGAGTAGAAAATCGTGCGGCTGTCTGTTGTGATTGCAGCTTCTCGACGTAGAACCTTCCTTGTGTTTGTTGGCGTGCGTTTTTTGCTGTACAGAGGCGGGTGCAAATTTTGGCTGCAACAATATAGTGGTCCGAGTCGATGTTAGGGCCTCGGAGCGCACGCACATCTAAAACACTGGAGACGTGTCTTCCGTCTATCACAATATGATCGATCTGATTGGTGGTTTTTCGATCCGGAGACAGCCAGGTAGCTTGATGTATCTTCTTATGACCCCAAGTACGATTTTGACATCGTGGTGGGGGCATCTCTCATAAGTGCGCTCCAAGCACTCATAAAAGGCATCTTTGGTCACATAGTCCTTCTCTTCCGTCAGGGCGTGGGCGCAAATCAGCGATATGTTGAAGAACCTCGCTTTGATGCGGATTGTGGCTAGGCGTTCATTCTCCGGAGTGAATGATAGTACTCGGCGACGGAGTCTCTCTCCCACCACGAATCCAACACCAAACTTGCCCTCCTTTATATGGCTACTGTAGTAAATGTTACAAAGGCCTACTCGTCTCTGTCCTTGTCCCGTCCATCGCATTTCTTGGACGGCGGTGATGTCAGCCTTTATTTTCACGAGGACATCAACCAGCTGGGCAGCGGCACCTTCCCAATTAAGGGACCGGACATTCCAAGTGCATGCCCTCAATTCGTAGTCCTTACTTCGTTTGCCATTGTCGTCATCAAAAGTACCCCACTCCTCTCATCCGAGGCTGATTGTTGATTTTCATTGGGGGTGTTTTTTTACGTGGCGGGTCCCAAACCCAGCGCACAACCCTATGCAAGGAATGTTTCGCCTTCTCACTTAAGCTCGCTTTCAAACGGATGTTCTTAGGCTACCCAGAGGATACTTGGTCAAAGAGCGGAAGTCGTGAGCTGCTTGAGTCATACGTAAAAGAATCGTTTCTGGCCACTCCCAAGTGAATGGCGATCAGAGAACTTTCCTCACTTGCGTGAACTTCTGCACATGACTCCATCCTCCAGCCCATAATTTTGAAGCTTTTAAGAATTTTTTAATTCTGCATAGTTACCAGCTCGATGATTGCCCAGAAAACCACCAACTACTGCTTTAAAACTTTCCCCGACTCGTTTTTCACGAGCATTGGGAAGCTTCGTAAAGTCATTTGTTTTATTTGCGGTCCTACGAAAATACCTCCTTTAACTTTAGCTTCAGATAATTTCGGGAAAAAGCCCCTTAAATATTCGACCGCTTCAGAGTTTGGATCCAGTGCTTTTACGAATTGCTTCATTAACGCTAATTTTATATATAGCGGTGACATTAAAATGTTTTCGGACTCCAATTGCAATCTTAAATACGACGCGATCAGGCCATTTACGCTGTTGATAATGTACTGAGTCAGCTCTGCTGTCCCATAAACAAAGGTGACAAGGGTATTTTGTATATCCATCTTGCATTCTCTTAAGAAAACCAACCATTTTAAAATCTCCGATTACTGGCCATTGGTATTCAGTGTATTTTAATTTTTCTAGTATGATTCAGAGTGTGCAAGAGGAAGATTTGGCAATACATTTCCGTTATGGAGCAGAACTGCTTTTAAGCTTTTCGAAGAGCTATCGATAAAAAGCCGCAATTCAGATGCTACGAATGGAATTCGAATTTCATTAAATAAATCAGTTACGTTGTTGCAGTAACAAATACCGGCTTCTTTTGTAAACAAAAACATGAAAAAGTTTTATGACGCTCTCTTTGATCAGTTATTTTGAAATCATCTTCAAGTAAGTTCCATTGCTTTAGTCGTGAACCTAATATTTCTGCTTTATTTTTGGGTAAGTTCAGGTCTCGCACCAAATCATTAAAATCACTTGAGCTAATAAAATGTGGCACAAAACTTTGCGACTTTGTTATGAAATCACTACCATCAGTGTTGGTTAGTGGTGCACTGGATCCTGTTGAACTTTATGACGGCTGAACTTCAGAGCTATCTGATCTTGATGATGAAGGAAGATCTGGATAAAAAATCTTTTCTGCATTTTCACCAGATCGACGCTTACTTGGGTTAACTATACAAATATAACAGTCATGTACATGATCACTAGGTTGTCTCCCAATCCTTGGCATCGCAAACTACATGTGTCGATTTTCTCCTCGATACCAAGCTAGAAATAACAAAATTAAAAGGGTCTAATTTAAATTTGCTCTACAATTTTAAAAATCATAAATTTTGATGTCTTACCTTCTAAAGTATTTTTACAATTAACGCAGGCGAAGTGAGTACCCAATTTTCATTTTTATTATTGACTTTTAGGTTAAAATAGGCTTCATAGGCTTCGCATAGTTTCAAATTTGTTGATAAAGCAAATTTTATACTTCTAACTTTAATAAATTCACCGCAAATAAAACGGAATGAATCAACATCATTAAAAATTAAAATATACTTATCGATGTACTAGATCAGCCCAAAGCAAACTTAAAGAACTAAAGATTAATATTCAAGTGTTTTTCAATGTCTAGAATCAGAATTCAAGCATGAGAACAGAAACCCCATAATAAAAAAAAAAATAATTTTTTTGTTGACCGGTGTTTTTTAGGAGGCAAAAGCACGAACCAAAAATGAATTGTTTTGTTGCTAATAGTGGCCAATTTTGTGCTAGATAATCGTTGCGGTCCTTTATCTATGCATTAACTTTAAAGATTTCTCTTCGGTTGATGGAGATTACGAGTACTTTGAATTTATCTGCGTGGTGTTTGAGTTTTTAATGTTAATGAGAAGCATGGTGATTCTGAGTAATTTTAGCATTTCGGGATTTCCTTAGTGTCTGTTGCGAGCATGTGAATAGTGGTCGTGCATTTATTGTCAGTCACACAAACCGAAGTGGGATTGTGGTGTCCGCAAGGTCAATGAACCATATTGATTTTAACCACTTCGTATAATTCTGGACTATCTCTGGATCAGAAATTTTCGCTGAAATGATTTCATCAATTTGATCGGGTGTAACCACCATCCACCATCCAAAGAATAATGTGTACGTGCGGCAAACCTCTTTTTTGCCACTCAACAGAGTACATCCAGCATCAAATACACGTTGTTTCAAGATAAAGTCCATCAAACATCGTTGTTTGAAAAGTAGTGCTGTGACATCGTGACTATCTCCTGTTAATTGACCGCGATTCAATAACCCCGTAATCTGTGGCCATTTTGCTTTGCAAGTGAATGTAACAAATAAATACGGCCATCCATAATTGTGCACGTATGTCATCACATCCTGCGAGTACTCGTGCATGTGCCTTGGGCTGCTAATGTATGTTGATGGCAAAAAGAACGCGACCTCTTCGTGACATCGTAACAAATATCAATCTGTAATTGATCACTTTATATGAAACACACATCAAGTTTTTACTGAATAATTTTCAATAATTTACCTTTTGAATAGCCGAAATAAAGAAATCAAACGACCGAAATTGAACGACTCAAACAATTTACAAATATATGAAAAAAGTCGCTTTTAGGAATTTTCTGATTTTCCGATCTTTCCTCACGAAAAGTATTTTTTATTTCTAAATCTTATCAGATCCACTACTAACAATCTGTGAAAGTTTCATTAAGATTGGTGCAGCCGTTCTCGAGCCTTATCGTTACTAACAATCATTTTTATATACAATACAAGAGGATTTGCCAGATATCGAGGCTCCATTGCAGGTATAAACCATTTTAAAATTGTTTATTTATAAAAAAAAAAAATCCAAACTTTAAAAATACTGATCAAATTAAAAGGTGAATTTTGTCCATTTCATTTCCTTCAAAGTAATCCCCTCCCTCTGTAATACACATACGCTAACGAATTTTCCAGTCCTCATAGCACTTGGAAAAATCCTCCTTGGAAAATTTTTTAAATCAGCTTTTATATCCTCAATTGAGTCAAAACGGAGTCGAGTCGGAGTGGTCATGTGAATTTGCTAGCCAGAAGTTACACGAAGGTAAATCAGGTGAATGCAGTGGTTGCAACACGATATTATTTTGGGATGGTGCATTATCGCACTTCTTTGTTCATTACATTCACACATAGTAAAAATCGAAGAAATCACTTTTAGACCCTAACGAAACGACGCGTGAAAAATAGCATGGATGCCAACTTACAGAAAAAAAAGTACCGATTCAAAAACCTTCGAAGTATAAATTAAATATTCACCCTTTAATCCTAGAAGTATATCAAAATCTTTAAGTTTGACATTTTCTAGAAATTCTAAATCAAATCTTAATAGGTTAATTTATTTTTAATATTTAATAGTTCAACTTCCATGTAACATATTTATTTTCTTTTTGCAAACGGGTAATCTTTTTTTAAGTAATTGTTTGTAGCACCTGAATCTATCAATATCAAAACTTAACGTCTGATGCTGTGCGCTGTAAGGTGGGTAGGCCATGTCGTCTTATTAAAAAATGCTTCTCCTGTGTATATTCGCTCTGTGCTTCATTCTCGGTATGTATTCAATATTGTGTTTGATCACAGGAATGTACCAAAGCATTAGCCAAAGGGTTTGGGTGATCTCGGTGTGTAAATATACATTTAATTCTGCTGTCTTCTACTTCTTTCCTTACCATAGAAACACCAAGGTCTTTATGGATATTTTTATTACGCACGTACCGTGATGGAGGATGGAGTCATGTGTAGAAGTTCACGCAAGTGTGGAAAGTTCTCTGATCGCCATTCACTTGGGAGTGGCCAGAAATGATTCTTTTACATATGACTCAAGCAGCTCACGACTTCCGGTCTTTGTATTCTCTGGGTAGCCTAAGAACATCCGCTTGAAGGCGAGCTAAAGTGAGAAGGCGAAATATTCCCTACTTAGGGTTGTGAGCTAGGTTTGGGACCCGCCACGTAAAAAAAAAACCCCAATGAAAGGAAACAACAAAAGACGGCAAAACAAGGAGCCTACCTCGCAACGTTACCATCGACCACAACACGTGCGGGATGGGATAGATACCGAGAGTTGAAGAGGGAAGCGAGACGCATTTGTAGACAGAAAAAGAAATAGGCCGAAATGCGTGAGTACGAAGAGCTTGATAAGCTGGCCGACAGGGGTAATGCTCAAAATGCTACGAAAAGATTCGGCGAATTACAGAAGGTTTCAAGACCGGAGCATACTCTTGTAGAATCCCCAAAGGTGATCTAGTCACCGATGCCCAAAGCATACTTAAATTATGGAGGGAACACTTCTCCAGCCTGCTGAATGGCAATGAACGTACAACGCCAGGAGAAGGCGAACCCGATTCCCCAATCGATGACGATGGCGCAGACGTTCCATTGCCCGATCATAAAGAAGTTCGAATAGCAATTACCCGCCTGAAAAACAACGAAGCGGCGGGGGCCGATGGATTCCGGCCGACCTATTCAAACACGGCGGCGAAGAACTGATAAGGAGCATGCATCAGCTTCTTTGCAAAATATGGTCGGACGAAAGCATGCCCAACGATTGGAATTTAAGTGTGCTCTGCCCAATCCATAAAAAAGGAGACCCCACAATCTTCGCCAACTACCGTGGGATAAGTCTCCTCAACATCCCGTATAAGGTTCTATCCAGCGTATTGTGTGAAAGATTAAAGCCCACCGTCAACAAACTGATTGGACCTTATCAGTGTGGCTTTGGATCCGGAAAATCAACAACCGACCAGATATTCACCATGCGCCAACTTTTGGAAAAGACCCGTGAAAGGAGAATCGACACACATCACCTATTCGTCGATTTCAAAGCTGCTTTCGACAGCACGAAAAGGAGCTGTCTCTATGCCGCGATGTCTGAATTTGGTATCCCCGTAAAACTAATACGGCGGTGTAAACTGACGTTGAGCAGCACCAAAAGCGCCGTCAAAATCGGGAAGGACCTCTCCGAGCCGTTCGATACCAAACGATGTTTCAGACAAGGCGACTCCCTATCGTGCGACTTCTTCAATCTGTTGCTGGAGAAAATTATTCGAGCTGCAGAACTTAATCGAGCAGAGGCTTGGACGATGACAACAACCAATGAGTCGACGGTAAAAGTTTTCGAGAGAAAGGTTCTGCGAAAGATTTATGGTCCTTTGCGCATTGCCCATGGCGAATATCGCATTCGATGGAACGATGAGCTGTATGAGATATATGGCGACATTGAAATAGTTCAGCGAATTAAAAGACAGCGGCTACGCTGGCTAGCTCATTTTGCCCGAATGGACGAAAACAATTCAGCTCTGAAAGTAGTCGGCGCAGTACCCACCGGGGGAAGCAGAGGAAGAGGAAGACCTCCACTCCGTTGGAAGGACCAAGTGGAGAAGGACCTGGCTTCGCTAGGAATATCCAATTGGCGCCACGTAGCGAAGAGAAGAAATGACTGGCGCGCTGTTGTTGACCCGGCTATAATCGCGTAAGCGGTGTCTACGCCAGTAAAGAAGAAGAAGAATGTACCATGGTGAACACGTGATTGTTCTAAGCATTTTTGATTGGAACCTTTGTATTACATATATCAATATTAGTTGCACAGGTCGTACCCCACAGTTGAATGCCATACATCCAAATCGGCTTTATGACCGCATTATATAAAAGCACTTTGTTGTCTAGGCTAAGTTTGGAGTTTTTATTAAATAACCAATTTAAATTTACTGCTCTTATCTACTTGCAAGTTATTTTACTAGATACATGTTTTCTCCACGTAAGTCTTCTATCTAGGTGAATACCAAGATATTTTACTTCATTCGCTTGGAGTACGAAAATATTGTTCATTTTTACTGTTTTACTTAAATGCTCCTCTAGTATTCTTGATGCTATAATGTTGCATTTTTTACAGCTCACTAAAGCTGTGTCATCCGCAAAAGTTGATGTTAATACATTATTAGCTGTTGGAAGATCTTCTGTATATACTTGTATGATGTACAGTGTTGGGCCAAAAACACTGCCCTGTCGTACACCAGTCCTTATCTGTCTTTCATCAGATATGAAATCTCCACTTTTACCATAAATTTTCTATTTTTTAAATAAGACACCAATGTTTTACACAATTCTAAAGGTAGAATGTTTTTAATCTTATATAATAGGCCTTCATGCCACACCTTATCAAACGCCTGAGCCACGTCCAGAAATATAGCTGAACAGTATTCTCTGTGCTCAAATGCTTTCTCATTTCGTTAGTAATTCTATTTACTTATCTATCGTGCTATGTTTTTCACGAAACCCGAATTGGCACGTTGTTATTATATTATTTTCGTGGAGGAAAGGAGTCATCTTTGATAATAACAATTTTTCAAATATTTTAGAAAGACAGGGTAGAAGAGTGATTGGTTTGTATGAAGACGGCTGCGTTAAGTCTTTCACAGGTTTATATATAAAGATAATCTGCGACTTTTTCCGAGCAAAGAGAGCACTTTTACCGCAATATTTGCTAACTCAATTAGCATTTTTGGGGTATTATTGTCATGTCCTGACAAGTTCGTTATAATTCTAGTAACTTCAGAATTGAAAGTCCTAATAGACACAAGCGACTCGTTAGCGGTTGACACTTTAAGTTGTTCTTTGGGCAATTGGGTTAAAATACCTTTTTTAGGTGATTTGCAAAACAATTTGTCTTATCCTCATCACTACGAGCCCAATTACCATTCAACTGTCTTAGAGGCATGTTGGAATCTACTGGTGACTTGAACGACTTTTGGGCTTTCCAAAGGGAGTTTTGCTTTCTATGATTTGGACACAGTTTCTTTATATAATTTTCAGTGTTGTGTTCTCGCGTTTAACTTTCGTACAGCAGATACATATCAGTTGACACGGAGTTAAAGGGGAGCGATTTAGCTGCCATTCACGTCTAGCTCGTCTTTTCTCATTTACAAGTTTCTCTATTTCATTATTGGTGATCTTTCTAAAACCAACTGGTTTATTGATGATAAGTCTGTACATGTAACAGCTGTCGTAAGCGATCTATCTCTATTTTTGACTACAGCAAAATCAATTAAGTCTGGGGTCGAATCGTTACATCCGTGAACGTATCACTCGTCATGTAAAAGTCTGTATTTCGTATTATGACAAGGAAGAATTGCGTCCAACAAATTATGGGAGGAACTGGCGAAGCAGCTTAATGCCGTGGGGCCACCAGTTAAAGATGCTAAGTTGCGGAGGAAGGTATGTACATATATAATTTTTATGCAACATATTTTGATGAAATATTAATTTTTTATGATTTTTTTTAGGTTTTTTCTGATCAAAAATACCAAGCAAAAAAAAAACTTTCCTTCAATAAGGCATCAAAGCAGCGAACTGGTGGAGGGCTCTATAATGAAAAGTTGATCACTGCGACGGACGAACTGCTAATTGAAACAGCTGGACTCGAAGCTTGCGTAGAGGGCATAACAAATGTTTCTGCATTTAGAAATAACCCAACTTTTCAAAAAGGCATAGACCAGAAGCT
This sequence comes from Bactrocera dorsalis, assembly GCF_023373825.1. Classification (NCBI taxonomy): domain Eukaryota; kingdom Metazoa; phylum Arthropoda; class Insecta; order Diptera; family Tephritidae; genus Bactrocera; species Bactrocera dorsalis. The sequence goes on along the minus strand of NC_064303.1, from coordinate 75,497,474 downwards.
TGATAGGTTAGTAGCAGCACAAGAAAAAATGCTGGCACTACAGGAAAAGCTGGTTGCTATTAAGGTGGAAAAACACCGCATCCAACAATCAACACGGGAATTAGACCACGAGATAAAAAAATTGGAGCTCGAAACCTTACGAAGGAATTTATTATAAAACTTGGTACATGGATGTAAATATTTTTAGTTCTAAGCATTTAATGAATTTTTAGTTTTAAGCATTTAATGAATTTTTTAATTTAATAGAGCTTTTTTTTTTTTGAATTTTATTTATTTAGTATTTAAGAAATGTGATAAAATCAACAAACGTGATGAGTTTATATGAACAAAATTTTTGTATTTCAGTTTAGATGGGGAAAAAATTTACAAGGGTAAATACATACATAGACATTTTCATCTTCAATTTATTAAAGAGTACATTATTTGATCCCTTATTGTTTGGCCGATTGCGGTGAGGCGGTTCGCTACCCCAGTGTCGATATCCGTTGTTTGATCAGATTCGCAATTCTGAGGATCATAATTTATTTTAAATTTTATGCAGATGTTGTGAAATGCTGCACAAACGTTAGCAAATCTTGCCACTTTTGTCGGATGGTACCTTCCTCTGTTGCCATATCCTAAAATTCTCCAGCGTCCTTTTAAAATTCCGATAGTTCGTTCGACGATACATCTTGCCTTGGAATGTATTTCATTGAACATAGCTTCACTTGCACGCTCCGAAGCGTTTCTGTGAGGAGTTATGCACCATGGTTCCAATGGGTAGCCAGAATCCCCTGTTAAAATATAAATAAAATCATCGTGGTAAAAAGAACAAAATGAAAATATACCTAAAAGCCATGAATTTTCATTCCTGTTGTGCTGAAATCGTTCTTCCAAAACTCTTCGCTGGTCCGAGTGTTTCCAAACAAATGAGTCGTGGGCTGCACCACCGTATTGACAGTTAATAGCCAAAAGTTTGTAAGTGTGATCACATATCTGACAATACAAAATTTAACAAATATGCATATATGTATATTCAAGAAATATATTATAATAGCAACTTACTATCACAGCGTTGATACTATGGTAGCTTTTTCTATTGAAGTACATGTGCTCGTTCACTGTGGGTTTTTGTAAGCTGATGTGGGTACCATCAACGCACCCTATAACTAAAAATTATTTATAATTAGTAATATTACTATTTTAGTAAAGTGTATATTCACCTCCAGGAATTTTATATTGCTGCACAAACCACTCTTTACACGTAAGGGAATCCTCTGGTGTAAACCGTATAAACTGTGGGCACAACTTCGTTTCCATTTCTTTAAGTACATGGGATGTCAGCTTCGAAACTGTACTTTGACAAATCCCGATTAAATAGTTACTGCCTACACTGTGCTGGTATCCACCGCTAGGCAAATGTGAGAGCGTGGTTGCTAATTGTAGCACTGGAAGCACTGCTCTGACGTCAGATTGCGTTAAACATATATTATTTAGGACATATTCAAAAGCCTCTTTATTTAGACGAAATCGTTTTAAAAATCTGCAAAGAAAACTTCGTTAATGAGGTTTCATGATTTATCTTTTATATACCTACGCTATGTTTGGCAGTGCCAAAGGATTGCTCCGATCTCTTAGTTGCCTCCGCACTATTTTTTCATCCCCATCACTCTCACTAGAGCTCAAATAAAAAAACAAAGTCGGATCCATCTTGATATTCAACCGTTTGATGTTTAAACTAACATATTTATTCAATATTTTGCGACAGTTTTGACAGTTCCACATCCATTGTGACCTAAAAATACGATCCAAAGCAATGTGGAATTTAAAAACTATTGTGAATTGAAAACACATTACGATCCGTTTGCTATCGTATGTCATAATGCCAATCGCCACATACGATGGACGTATCACGTAATTTTCTTTCGTACGTTTGCCGATCCGTGCACGGATGTAACGATTCGACCCCTGGTATTTTATTCCTATCACTGGGCCAGTATGTTGGCTTACCAGGAGATCTTATATCCAGCTTACTATGCTTATTCATAATAGTGTCGTCCTTTCGGATTAATAAGACGTGAGCCCCAGTACGTGTGTTTTGCGTTGTAATATCCACCTGCTAGAAATCTTTGACCTAGTGTTCCAAAAAAGTATTTAAATTCGCAGTATATAGCCGTAAGGTTTAAGTCGCAACCCTGATTTTTTAGTGATATTGTTGTAGCTTGTAACTGTGGTGTAGCATGAGATAGTGGTTTAAAAGATTTCTAATCAAACACTGCCGTGCCACCATGCGCTTTTCCACCCAGATGATTTGTAACATAGAGTCAAAATCCCGGTATATTGAAACCATTTTTTATTTGTTAAATGGGTCTCTGATATAAGCATTACGTCTATATTTTTTTCAGACAGAAATCTAATAATCTCTCATTTATGTTGGTTAACATCGTTAGCATTCCATATACAGATATTTAGGAAGCTCATTTTTTACTTAATAAATTTTGCAGCATTTGATTTTGTGATTTTATTAAATCTTGGACCATGTTTTGCATGGTAGACATTTATAATCATAGTTTCAATACCTACATTTGGAGGATTTTACAGCAGTTGCGTTTGCACAGTGTCGCCTTTCACAGCATTTGCATAGCTTCCTTGCATATTATTATTGTTAGAAATAATAGGATTTGAACTTTTCTCTGAGGTTGCTATAATTTCATTAGGGGTGTTTGTAATATTTGGTTACAACGTACTTGAATGCCCTGTGACAACTTCGATTTCAAATCTTTGTATACAGGACAACCCCTGTAGTTAACAGTTTGATTTCCACAATTGCTCAATTTTTTTATTTAATTCATCTTTCTAAAGCGGCCCACTCACGACAAATTTGTTTGAGTTTGAGGTGGTTTTTGTCGTGAGTGGACATGTTGTCAAACGGATTGAAGGTTTGCGACAAATTTCAAAAACTAACAACCGATTTGTGGATTCGTTTGTCGTGAGTGGCGTGGTTTGCAAACATTTGGTCAGTTGGTTGAAATTTTTGCAGAGTAAACATCAGCGGATAAAAAAATGGCAAGCGTGAGCAAAATTTTTTTGGAAGAGTTTATTGAATTGTTTAAAAATGAACCGGCTTTATGGCAATGCAAAAGTGAAAATTATAAAAATAAATGCCAAAAAGATAAGTCGTGGAAAAATTTACTTTCGAAATATAAAGAAATTGATAAGGATGCGACAATTGACGCTGTGAAAAAAAAGTGAATTGTTTACGCACTGCATATAGACGTGAATTGGTGAAGGTACGCAAGAGCGAAAAGTCTGGGGCAGGTGCAGAGGAAATATATGTACCAAATCTATGGTACTTCAATAAGTTGGAATTTTTGGGTGACCAAGAGATGCAAACAGATGGATTTTGCTCATTCGACGAATCTATCGATATTGAAAAAGTAAGTACATACTCGTAGATTATAAGAAGCAATAATTCTTTATTTTGAGAAAAATTGGAGTTATTACAAAAATTGATAGAGCTTATACAAATTTATTCTGCCAAGGCACTGCACCAACAGTACTAAAGTAATTACAAAATTTATCGCGAACATGCTTGGCGTTGTTGGAAGAGTTGGTACACTTTGTCGGCTCCAAATCTGTCAAATAGTCATTTGTAGTAATCCCAGTATCCATTTCGTTGGAGTTTCTCAAATAAATTGACTCATTTTTTACTTTTAAATAATTGTGTAAATAACAACAGGCAGTTGCAATTAATGTGGCTTTTTCTGGATTCAACATTATATCAGTGTGAAATACTCGAAAACGGCTGGCTAAAATGCCAAATGCGTTTTCTACAATACGTCGAGCTCTAGAAAGTCGGTAGTTAAAGATTTGCTGTTCGATCGATAAATTAGAGCGGCTGTACGGTTTCACTAGATTTTTCAAGAGAGGAAATGCATCATCCCCTACGAATACGAATGGAAATATATCTTCGGACAGTGGTAGCTTTTCCGGCTCAGGTAAACATAGAAGCCCTTCATCATATAAATACTTCAACTTGGATTGCGCGAAAACACCTGCATCTGATGCTCTGCCATTTGTTCCCACTTCCACTCATATGAATTCGTAGTTTGCATTGACCACCGCCATCATCACAATACTAAAACTCTTCTTATAATTAAAATAGAAAGACCCAGATTTTGACGGTTTTTTAATGTGTACATGCTTGCCGTCGATGGCGCCAATGCAATTGTTAAAATTCCACTTTTTCTCAAAATCATCAGAAATTACTTTCCATTCTTCTGCATTACTTGGAATCTGAAATATTAAATGAAATTTATTATAATCTTTCAGCCCTCTCATTCAAAAAAACGAAAATATGATGACTCGGAATTTTTGGAAAAAGCTGTTGCACATTTGGACAAAATGAATAAACCGTCGAAAAGGGATGAATCAGACGTTTTTGCAGAAGGATGGTCCATGTTATATCGCAAAATGAACGAACAACAAAAAATTTTTGCCAAGCGCATAATTGACGACACTCTAATGCATGGTCAGCTGAATCATCTTTCCTTTTCGAGCAGCCTTAACCTTGGAATGCAGCCATTGAGGTATCCTGTTGTTGAAAGATTTGCAAACTCAACTCCAACTAACGAATCGAGCTTTTCGTCTTCACCAATTAGTTTGCAAATGCTTCCATCCGATGAAATTTATCCAGAACATCAATCTGTGAGAGTTATTTCTCAGAAAATAATAATAACTCCAACAAACCCGTTCCAACAGCTTTTCGATAACAAAGAATATAAATAAAATTATTTTTTACATACCGTAATAAATGATTTTAATGATGAAATTATTGCTCTGCACGTCTCAACTATTATTCTGCCTAAAGATTGTGGGGAAATCTTTGTTAAGAATTTGAGATCCTCAAAACTTTGTCCAGTTGCGAGGAACTTCAATGTTGCGGAGAGTCTCTCATTTACTGTAATCGCCTCTCGCATTCCTGTGTCTTCCTTTTTTATTACAGGAGTGACTGCAGTAAGGAGATCCATATACGTTTTGGAATCCATCCTGAGGAAGTTTTTAAAATCGTCAGGAGCAGTCAGCTCCATTGAATTTAACAGTTTTACATGTGAGTGGTTATATCTCTCACATAACCACTCTTTCATCCATTCTTTCTTCATTATTTTTTTTTTTTGCATTTGGCTTTTTTCGCTTCATGCACTGGTGTATTACTAGCAGCGCAATTACATCACCCGCGTTATAATCAGACATGTTCACTCCGCGAAGCACACAATGGAAATAAAGTTTGTCAAATCGGTTTGTCGTGAGTGCTCAACCGTCTTCAAACGAATCTGTCAAACAAATTTGTCGTGAGTGGGCCGCTTAAGGGTGCATTTTGAAGTGGGATGTAAATCACCACATACCACACAAATATTGCGTGGAGTGCAATATGATTTAGTATACCCATATTCTTAGCAGTTAGTACATTGTACCGATCCGTTGCTTTTATGTGGTACAATGCAGCAAATATTTCAGATTATAACATACATATCGTCACCTGAAATGCAAAATAACGTATCATCAAAAAATTTGAAATTGAGTGTCTTATTGATTACGGTTCACTACTTCAAATTACATACATAATATTACATAAGTTCAACATTATCAGGTTCTGCGGTCAGATATAAACCTGTTTCAACCAATATTAAAATTTTGTTTCATTCATGTTCCATTTTATTTCATGTTTCATTCATGCCACTGTCAATTTCCGAAAATGTTGTTACGTTATTTTGCATTTCAGGTGACGATATATAACTTTTTTAAAAAATGAAAAACTTTGATTCTGTTTGTGAATTATTTTTAGTTGATCTTTTAAATTTTTTTACATCAAGACTAGAATATGATATCATATAAATGGCCGCCGCCACAGCTGATTGTCATTTGAGTCCTTTTTATGGCATTTTTCATCACTTTGGCCAGAACTTCCGACGATAGGTCCTCACATTCTTGACGGATATTGTCTTTAAGAGCTGCAAGAGTCTGAGGCTTGTTGACATAAGCCCGCAACTTAAAAAAGCCCCAGAAAAAGAAATCTGGAGCTGTCAAATCAGACGTCCGGGAAAAGTGTAGCGTACCATTGTTTATTTACTTGTATTTCGCATGTGTTTACTATACAAAATGTCAAAACAGAACTGACATTAGAGGGCAATTGCAAAATGTATAGCATCTTCTGATCATCTTCTGACTTTTGCGGCACCCTGTATATAGGATGAGTTTCATTTTTCTTAAGTTTATTAGAATTCGGCAACAATTCAATTTTAACCTTTAACTTATGACGTGGTAGTAAATTATACATTTTGGTTTTTGATTTTCTCATAATCATAAAAAAGGCTTCTAAAATAAACGACACATTTTTCAAAAAAATACAAAGAGTTTAAAATTTTCTTTCCAAATACTGTAATTAGAATTAATTTAAATCAGTTTGATGAAATTTGTAAGTATTATAATAAAAAAATCTCTAATAAATTTTAACAATCAAAATGGTGTAAAATTTACTACTACCTCTAAATCTACGTTTCGAAATTTGACCTCATAAGTTAAAGGTTAAACATTGGCTCTGGTACTTTTTTTCTATTCAATATATTTACAACAGTTTTAATACCAAAACCGCATTCTTCCAATGCTTCTTTGGCTTCACTAGAATCTAAGGCGGACTCTATACCCTTAATTACAACAACTAGGCCGTTAGTGCTCTTCAGTTGATAATAATAATAATTCTTGTTTTTATTTGACAAATATTTAATGATTTCCATAAAACAGTGTAGGACTGAGTTTTTGTTTCATCTATATTGCCTTTTTTCAAAGGCAGTATATGAAAAATTGTTAGTAGTAGTAGTGTTGAAATTTTTTACTTAATTTCCTTTTTATTTTAACGTAGCGGTCAATGTCATTTTGTTGCGTTGTGATTTTCTTCGTTGGCTGCGCGCTTGCTGGTACCTGCAGACTGGTTGCTGTCAGCGCATTTGTTGTTGCCCGATTGTTGTTTTCTGCTGCTTCTGCTGGCTGCGTTTCTTTTTCAGCTGATCGCCGCGATGACTCATCATCGCCCTTACACTTTTTACTGCCAGTAGTTGTTATTGTTGTTGGGTCGACAAAGCTGAAGTAGGCATTTAAGGAATGCCTGCGTCCTTGCTGGTAAGGCTGCGAAGCACTTATTATTGTTTCTTTGATTTTTTTGTTTTAACTTTTTGATTCATGCAAAATAAACACGTGCGTACACTTTGAACACTCTCTTGCTCTCTTCCCGAGTTAGATGTACAACGTTTCATGCTTTATTAGGGTTGTCATGGTATACATGCAGTGGTAGATCTCGCTGCTGCATCTTGAGTCATCCAGTCTGTGAATAATATCGCGGGAATTCTGCTTGGTGTTATGGATAATAAAGACTTGGGCAGCTCGTCCAGTGATTTTTCCTCTAACCACAATGAGTGTTTGAGCATATATATTGTGTCTTTGGAATTTTTTAATGCTTTGAAATAATGGCTACCTTTAGAGCTCTGTTTGTTATCCCATCGATTCCAGGCGCTTTGTTGTTTTTAATTTTTTTTAGCTATGGTCAATAGTTCTTCTTCTGTTACCAGTGGGTGTGATTCAGCAGCTTCGTTTCGACGTTTAGCGCTAGTAATCGGGGCGTGCATGAAATGCATGAAATAATGCCTCCACGACTTTCTTCATGATCGGAGGTCATTTAGGTTGCTGCCGCTTATTTTGGAAGCAGTTTCCGAGGGGTCGATATTCGCTTCTTCACAGATCGAGGCTTTTAAATGCTGCTTTTAGACAGTTTTCATTTTCGCCACTTTGATTGGGTTGTAGGCGACGTCAGTCTGAGAGACAGAGCTTTCTCAGCTTGGCAATTTTTTCATTCCACCAATTTATAGGTCTTCGCTTGTTATGACATTACGTCCTTCGCATAGTAGTGTCGCATGCTGTCACTAGTTCCTTTCGCAATACGGATACTAGGTGAACGTTTTTGCTGCAGACTGTCTCAAAAAAGTCAGTATCAAATTTTTTTTGCTTCCAGCTTCGTTTTTGTATAGTGTTACCGCGTGCGGGTTTCTGGTTTCGAGAGAATAAAACATCTGCAATTATGGCCATGCGGTCACTACTTAAAAACATGGCCGACACCTCCCACTTAATCTGTCTGCTTAGTGCGTCATTTGCAAACATCAGGTCTATTATAGAGTTCTTATTTCCTTTTTGGTAAGTATTTTTTGTGCCACTATTCATTATCATAGCTCTGGAATTCTAGAACTAGGCGTCCACGATGGTGTAACTTCGGCTACCCCAGGCACTAGACCATGCGTTGAATACGTCTCCCGTTATTATCGGCGATTTGCGTGTGTTTTCTAAAGATAGTTCTAGAAGGAAGTCTTCAAATTCTCTAATGGATGCGCGGAATATTATTAACTCAGTAAGGCGACATTAATGTTGCTTTCTATCACGGTTTTTTGCAATAAGGCTTGTGCACGCAGTGCAATATTCTCACTTTTCCATTGTGTTTAGCAACTCCACGTAAGTAGCAAAGCGTACTCAGAACTGAACTCCCCTTTGCATTAATACATACTTTTGTCCCGCGCTTCTACGACGCATAACAGCGGGAAACATGAGAGTACTCCCGGAGGCGACAGATCGACCACCCGATTTTTTGCATATTTTATCATTTGCTGGCCCTATGTTCTAAGTCCCGCTATAAATTTCATCCGGAGTAGTTATCTCATAAAGGTCTTTGCACATTATAGTGACGTTATGTGTTTTTGGTTCTACTACAGCCATATCGCCAACCACTCCTTCTAGGGTGTTCTTTTATCTCCTTTGTTTAAATGCGTTAAGCGGGGGGGATCACTTAAACCGGAAAAACTAGCACACACTAATACTTGACGACACCACACTCGCACACAAGACAACTCACCACACTTGTACATCCACCCACTCAGCATAAAGGATGGCCCCCTGAGTAGATTCAACACAATTGGTTCTAAGCTATTCGTTCGATACATACATTTCGACCATCAACGTTCGCATACACACTCTGCCGCGTCGACACCTCACGACACCTCCAATTAAAAAATCCAACCACGATCCGTGTGCACTCGATCGCCAGCAGTGACAAATCGTTCCCGGATTTGGAGTACCGCCGCCTCGCCGGTCGATATAATATTTAATAATATTGTATAATAAAATCAGTAAATTTAAATTTAAATAAAATTGTTGAAACCAATTGTATAAAAAAAACCGGATGTTTTTCTTTAATTTAACGCAGTGTATCGAGTATACATTTTAAACATCCTTGGATTTTCAGATCTATGAGCAGGTGACTTCACTAAATGTTCTTCTTCTTTACTGGCATAGACACCGCTTACGCGATTATAGCCGAGTCAACAACAGCGCGCCAGTCGTTTCTTCTCTTCGCTACGTGGCGCCAATTGGATATTCCAAGCGAGGCCAGGTCCTTCTCCACTTGGTCCTTCCACCGGAGTGGAGGTCTTCCTCTTCCTCTGCTTCCCGCGGCGGGTACTGCGTCGAATACTTTCAGAGCTGGAGTGTTTTCATCCATCCGGATAACATGACCTAGCCAGCGTAGCCGCTGTCTTTTAATTCGCTGAACTATGTCAATGTCGTCGTATATCTCGTACAGCTCATCGTTCGATCGAATGCGATATTCGCCGTGGTCAACGCGCAAAGGACCATAAATCTTTCGCAGAACTTTTCTCTCGAAAACTCGCAACGTCGACTCATCCGCTGTTGACATCGTCCAAGCCTCTGCACCATATAGCAGGACGGGAATTATGAGCGACTTATAGAGTTTGGATTTTGTTCGTCGAGAGAGGACTTTACTTTTCAATTGCCTACTCAGTCCGAAGTAGCACCTGTTGGCAAGAGTAATCCTGCGTTGGATTTCCAGGCTGACATTGTTGGTGGTGTTTACGCTGGTTCCAAGATAGACGAAATTATCTACAACTTCAAAGTTATGACTGTCAACAGTGACGTGAGTGCCAAGTCGCGAGTGCGACGACTGTTTGTTTGATGACAGGAGATATTTCGTCTTGCCCTCGTTCACTGCCAGACCCATTTCTTTTGCTTCCTTGTCCAGTCTGGAGAAAGCAGAACTAACGGCGCGGGTGTTGAGACCGATGATATCAATATCATCGGCATACGCCAGCAGTTGTACACTCTTATAGAAGATGGTACCTTCTCTGTTAAGTTCTGCAGCTCGAACTATTTTCTCCAGCAGCAGATTGAAAAAGTCGCACGATAGGGAGTCGCCTTGTCTGAACCCTCGTTTGGTATCGAACGGCTCGGAGAAGTCCTTCCCGATCCTGACGGAGCTTTTCGTGTTGCTCAACGTCAGTTTACACAGCCGTATTAGTTTTGCGGGGATACCAAATTCAGACATCGCTGCATAAAGGCAGCTCCTTTTAGTGTTGTCGAAAGCAGCTTTGAAATCGACGAATAGGTGGTGAGTGTCGATTCTCCTTTCACGGGTCTTTTCCAAGATTTGGCGCATGGTGAATATCTGGTCGGTTGTTGATTTACCAGGTCTGAAGCCACACTGATAAGGTCCAATCAGTTTGTTGATGGTGGGCTTTAATCTTTCACACAATACGCTCGACAGAACCTTATATGCGATGTTGAGGAGACTTATCCCACGGTAGTTGGCGCAGATTGTGGGGTCTCCTTTTTTATGGATTGGGCATAGCACACTTAAATTCCAATCGTTGAGCATGCTTTCATCCGACCATATTTTGCAAAGAAGCTGATGCATGCTCCTTATCAGTTCTTCGCCGCCGTGTTTGAATAGCTCGGCCGGCAATCCATCGGCCCCTGCCGCTTTGTTGTTCTTCAGGCGAGCAACTGCTATTCGAACTTCTTCATGGCCGGGTAATGGAACGTCTGCTCCATCGTCATCGATTGGGGAATCGGGTTCGCCTTCTCCTGGTGTTATGTGTTCACTGCCATTCAGCAGGCTGGAGAAGTGTTCTCTCCATAATCTAAGTATGCTCTGGGCATCGGTGGCTAGATCACCTTGGGAGGTTCAACAAGAGTATGCTTCGGTCTTGACACCTTCAGTAAGCCGCCGCAATATTCGAGCATTACCCCTGTCGGCCAGCTTATCAAGCTCTTCATACTCACGCATTTAGGCCTCTTTCTTTTTCTTTCTGCAAATGTGTCTCACTTCCCTGTTCAACTCTCGGTATCTATCCCATCCCGCACGTGTTGTGGTCGATCGTAACGTTGCGAGGTAGGCAGCCTGTTTTCTCTCCGCTGCGACACGGCACTCCTCGTCGTACCAGCTGTTCTTTTGCACTTTCCGAAAACCAATGGTTTCGGTTGCAGCTGTACGTAAGGAGTTTGAAATGCCATCCCACAGTTCCCTTATACCGCGTTATTGACGAGTGCTCTCAGAGAGCAGGAGTGCAAGCCGAGTGGAAAATCTTTCGGCTGTCTGTTGTGATTGCAGCTTCTCGACGTCGAACCTTCCTTGTATTTGTTGGCGTGCGTTTTTTGCTGCACAGAGGCGGGTGCAAATTTTGGCTGCAACAATATAGTGGTCCGAGTCGATGTTAGGGCCTCGGAGCGCACGCACATCTAAAGCACTGGAGACGTGTCTTCCGTCTATCACAACATGATCGATCTGGTTGGTGGTTGATGTATCTTCTTATGTTGGAATCTAGTACTACAGATAACCATATTTCGGGCCCCGACGAAGTCGATCAGCCTCAACCCATTTGGGGATGCTTCCTCGTGGAAGCTGAATTTACCGCGGTAGTGCCAAAGATACCTTCTTTGCCCACCCTGGCGTTGATGTCCCCAAGCACGATTTTGACATTGTGGCGGGGGCATCTCTCATAAGTGCTCCCCAAGCACTCATAAAAGGCATCTTTGGTCACATCGTCCTTCTCTTCCGTCGGGGCGTGGCCGCAAATCAGCGATATGTTGAAGAACCTCGCTTTGATGCGGATTGTGGCTAGACGTTCATTCTCCGGAGTGAATGATAGTACTCGGCGACGGAGTCTCTCTCCCACCACGAATCCAACACCAAACTGGTGCTCCTTTATATGGCCACTGTAGTAAATGTCACAAGGACCTACTCGTTTCTGTCCTTGTCCTGTCCATCGCATTTCTTGGACGGCGGTGATGTCAGCCTTTATCTTTACGAGGACATCTACCAGCTGGGCAGCGGCACCTTCCCAATTAAGGGACCGGACATTCCAGGTGCATGCCCTCAAATCATAGTCCTTATTTCGTTTGCCATGGTCGTCATCAAAAGGGGGGTCACTCATCCGAGGCTGTCGTGAGCTGCTTGAGTCACATGCAAAAGAATCGTTTCTGGCCACTCCCAAGTGAATGGCGATCAGAGAACTTTCCTCACTTGCGTGAACTTCTACACATGACTCCATCCTCCCAAATGTTACCTACCCTTTTTTAATGACGTTTTTCGGCTTTTCCGTAGATGATAGGAGGCCTGATATCTCCCGTGTTCTTTTTGGGGTATTTACTTAGCTATGAAATAGCAGGATTTTATGTTTTGTCATAGAGGTGCGTTATGCTACTTACAAATTCTCGCATAGCTTGATTTATATGTCTCTGACCGGACATCATAATTTTGACCTCTTTTATTTTCCTGTCCAATTCGGAAAAAAATTAACAATTTCACTGATTTGCGTTCCCTCGGATCTGCCACTTTTTCCCTTATGGTCAGCATTTTCAATACTTTTTCATTAGTCCAGCAACGGTGAACTCTTCATTTTTGCCATTTGGCGGCGTTCTTGAAATTTTATAAATCCTCAGAAAACAGTTGGGAACACCTGTCGACAGGTCTGTTCAATTATTTATATTACTGGTGGTTGGCAGCGCCAAGACCGAAAGGGAATGCGAAATGAAAATCAAAGAAGGGGATGTCTCAAAACACAACGGAAAAACAAAATGTGCCTGGATTGCCGTTCTTAGGGGCAACAATTAATAAAACAAGTTTGCCGTGGAAAAATGGGCAGGTATGTAAAATACTTTGATATAAGATACAATAATATACTTATCTGTCTGTCGATTTAATTGCCCATTTGCGCTCATCCCCTGATTGGGACAGAGAAAAAATTTGGTTTAAAGTTTTACGGCAATTGAAGGACAATATGGGCATGAAACCAAATTAAAAAAAAAAACCATACGCATAATGTTTGTAAATTTGTTTACACATTGTTTCATGCGAAAGCTCCGTTGTCACGGACAACCAATAGCCGAAGTTCACGTTTTATCAAAGAGTCAATTTGTCGAAAGACTGCCGCGATGACAAAGCGTCACAACATTATACTATATTCTTGAAAGAAAATCCAAGCTATGCCGAAAAACACAAACAAACAAACGAACGATTGCTGGTTGTCACCGCTTCCCTTGCCGTTCTAACAGTTCTAGTAGAATTAGCGAAATTTGTCAAAGTTGAGCCCGTAGTGGCAACTTTCAAACATATTAAAGGCAATTTTTATAATTACTACAGTATATCGAGACTGGCAACCCTGCGTTGTAAGAGAGTAATCTGTAAGCTGATTCGACATAAATTAAATGATACGAAACTCTTAGATTCGAGAGAGAGCTGTCAAAACTCGCATTTTTTATAACAATTGCCAATGATGCCACTGTTGAAAAATATTAGATTGGGTATTTTATAAATAACTTTATTATATTTATTTTACAATTTTCACACCACTATATATTGTATATAAACATAAGAAACCAAAACAATTCATAAAAAACACCACATATTCAAGAGAAATGTATACTTATGTATATATACTGAATTACTATAACTTAAAGAAATATGTACACATATATTATATTAGTTATATATTCCGACCACACACTTCTTTATTTTTGGCGTTTTCTCTAATTTATACAAAACACTAAATTAAACACTTAAAAAAAATATCTAAATGATTTTAACAACATTTAAAAAAAAATTTATTTTACCAAAATATGTTCGCACAGTTCAATGAAATTTCATTTCACACTGATTTTGTCAATTAATTATAGCGGTTTATTTTTGGCATACCTCCTTTTCTGATATCAGCTGTTCTAAATTCCTTGATATCCATCGCTGCCAACCTAATCAGAGAACGCATTTGAGAGAATGATGAGAGCCAATACGAGAGTTTAGCATCATTTTATCCATGGATTCGTTTCTACGGGATAAATCCAAATCATGGGAACATCTACGGTAATGTGCGGTAAAGCGAGCAGTCGAAGCGTTGTTGGCTAATCATTTACATTGCGCTCTCATAAGATAGATCGTATCAGCAGATTCGGGCTGCGGTTTTGCGTTGTTCGCTAAGTGAGCTATTCGTCTACAAATCAACATAAACATACGGAATTTTAAAATATTTTAAATCAACAAGAGCTATATTCCCACTTTTTTCTGTGCTTTGCGGTTTTGCGGGGTTGACACTCTTCCCTTGAAGAAGAATATAAGAAATTGTTCAATTTATGATTTTAGCTTTTGCCATCAACACGAAAAGATGCTTGTAGGCAAAGGCATGCTCGGGAAGATGTAATCATGTTTGCTCTTATAAATAAAGGTTGGTACGCAGCTCTCAAGTAATTGCTCAAGAACAAAAATACATTATTTCTCAAGTAATTTTGACAGCTGGTTACGCATTGTGAATGATCCACATTAGAGGAGCAAGAGAGAATAAACAAAGTAAACAAACTTTGTGCGTATGTACATATGTATGTATGTATGTGTATGGTAACACAAATATTTTCATTGAGATTTAAGGAATGTTGTTGATGATTGGTTGGTTTTATACAACATTTCAAAATGGAATATACTTTATAATAATGATTTCAACTAATTTAGGATGAATTTGACGATTACTTCGAATTTCCTTCAAGAAACAATTGTTGATTTGATGTTTCTTCGCAAAACCAGGTTTGCCATATTCACATTTTATTGAAAAAAAGTATTAAAAATTAGTACTAGATTTCTTGAGAGCTGCGTACTAGCACAAGTAAGTTTATCGCAGGAACGTTTCTGGACCGTTTCTTAAGTGTTTTTTTATATGAAGTTTTTACGTTTCTTGAGAGCTGCGTACTAAGCTTAAAGCAAGTTTGCCTGTTGAAAGTGCGCTTGCGCTCATGAATGAAAATGTTCTTGTTGCGTGTTTTATTCTAAATTTGGGCATCGACTACTTGACTGCCATATTGACTTGTGACGCTGCTGATGGTATATGAGACGATTGTTGTTTTTGTAGAAAAAGGTTTGTAGTTTATGTGAATAACATATTTACATCTGTGCGCATATGGGTATGTTGGTTCGTATATAAGTTAACAATAGTTAACGCACTAAAGCGCTCATGCTGCCAAAAATTGCAAAGCATGCAGTCTGCATCGTTCACTTCATGCGCGACCAAATTATGGAAACAAGACAAAATGCTTGGTCAGCTGTAGTAATTCGATCAGCTCGATACATGAGCGTGGGAAGTGCATATGCAAGCAATAACGTCGAGCGAACGGCAGCAGCGACGGCAAAAATAGTAAGCTAGCAATAAGCTTACAAATTACAAAATAAATCAGTTTTAGAATGAAACTCAAAGCGTGAATATCATTTTCAAAATAACTCTGGGTATTCGACAACACCGTCGCTGCCCCAAAGGAGTCATAATAATAGAGTGAAAAGTAACTTGTCAATATCATCTTCAAAATAACTCTGGGTAGTCGACAACACCGTCGCTGCCCCAAAGGAGTCATAATAGTAAAGTAAAAGTAACTTGTCAATATCATCTTCAAAATAACTCTGGCTTGTCGACAACACCGTCGCTACCCCAAAGGAGTTATAACTATAAGATCAAAAATAACTTCTTCTTCTTCTTAATTGGCGTAGACACCGCTTACGCGATTATAGCCGAGTTAACAACCGCGCGCCAGTCGTTTCTTCTTTTCGCTACGTGGCGCCAATTGGATATTCCAAGCGAAGCCAGGTCCTTCTCCACTTGGTCCTTCCAACGGAGTGGAGGTCTTCCTCTTCCTCTGCTTCCCCCGGCGGGTACTGCGTCGAATACTTTCAGAGCTGGAGTGTTTTCATCCATCCGGACAACATGACCCAGCCAGCGTAGCCGCGGTCTTTTAATTCGCTGAACTATGTCAATGTCGTCGTATATCTCATACAGCTCATCGTTCCATCGAATGCGATATTCGCCGTGGCCAACGCGCAAAGGACCATAAATCTTTCGCAGGATTTTTCTCTCGAAAACTCGCAACGTCGACTCATCCGCTGTTGACATCGTCCAAGCCTCTGCACCATATAGCAGGACGGGAATTATGAGAGACTTATAGAGTTTGGTTTTTGTCTGTCGAGAGAGGACTTTGCTTTTCAATTGCCTACTCAGTCCGAAGTAGCACCTGTTGGCAAGAGTTATCCTGCGTTGGATTTCTAGGCTGACATTGTTGGTGGTGTTTACGCTGGTTCCAAGATAGACGAAATTATCTACAACTTCAAAGTTATGACTGTCAACAGTGACGTGGGGGCCAAGTCGCGAGTGCGACGACTGTTTGTTTGATGACAGGAGATATTTCGTCTTGCCCTCGTTCACTGCCAGACCCATTCGTTTTGCTTCCTTGTCCAGCCTGGAGAAAGCAGAACTAACGGCGCGGGTGTTGAGGCCGATGATATCAATATCATCGGCATACGCCAGCAGCTGTACACTCTTATAGAAGATTGTACCTGCTCGATTAAGTTCTGCAGCTCGAACTATTTTCTCCAGCAGCAGATTGAAAAAGTCGCACGATAGGGAGTCGCCTTGTCTGAAACCTCGTTTGGAATCGAACGGCTCGGAGAGGTTCTTCCCGATCCTGACGGAGCTTTTGGTGCCGCTCAACGTCAGTTTACACAGCCGTATCAGTTTTGCGGGGATACCAAATTCAGACATCGCGGCATAAAGGCAGCTCCTTTTCGTGCTGTCGAAAGCAGCTTTGAAATCGACGAATAGGTGGTGTGTGTCGATTCTCCTTTCACGGGTCTTTTCCAAGATTTGGCGCATGGTGAATATCTGGTCGGTTGTTGATTTGCCAGGTCTGAAGCCACACTGATAAGGTCCAATCAGTTCGTTGACGGTGGGCTTTAATCTTTCACACAGTACGCTCGATAGAACCTTATATGCGATGTTGAGGAGGCTAATCCCACGGTAGTTGGCGCAGATTGTGGGGTCTCCTTTTTTATGGATTGGCCATAGCACACTTAAATTCCAGTCGTTGGGCATGCTTTCGTCCGACCATATTTTACAAAGAAGCTGATGCATGCTCCTTATCAGTTCTTCGCCGCCGTGTTTGAATAGCTCGGCCGGCAATCCATCGGCCCCTGCCGCTTTGTTGTTCTTCAGGCGGGTGATTGCTATTCGAACTTCTTCATGGTCGGGTAATGGAACGTCTGCTCCATCGTCATCGATTGGGGAATCGGGTTCGCCTTCTCCCGGTGTTGTGCTTTCACTGCCATTCAGCAGGCTGGAGAAGTGTTCCCTCCATAATTTAAGTATGCTCTGGGCATCGGTAACTAGATCACCTTTGGGGGTTCTACAAGAGTATGCTCCGGTCTTGAAACCTTCTGTAAGCCGCCGCATCTTTTCGTAGAATTTTCGAGCATTACCCCTGTCGGCCAGCTTATCGAGCTGTTCGTACTTATACATACATTATTTGTCCGGCAATGTCATGCACACACACTTATGTATATACATATAGGGCATTCCCTGCCAGCCATGGCTAAACACTTTTCTCCAGTATTTCAATACAACTACACATTTTTTCTCTATGTACTGACACCAACGCACATGTTCGGGTTATTTTTTTGTTTAACTAGATGCGATGAAACAAATTTTCTTTCATTTCTCGATTTATTTGAATGAATGCGAATAAGAAAACATAATTTTCAATAGTGTCAAAAGAAAATCTCAAAAAGGTAATAAAAAACGATTGAAAGACGCACGTCGTTCGTGCTCGTACAACAAGAAGGTAAGTGAATGGATTTTATGTAATTTTTTTTTTGAAAAATTTGCAAACAATTATTTCATTTGTTTTTATAGCATTGGAAATCAGAATGAATTGCAAATAGCAGCAGCAGCAATATCATCAGAAGCAGCAAATATAAGTTGTTAAGTAAGTATGTGAAAATAAGTGTGTGTTGTTTGATATTGGACTATAATACGCAAAAATAAATACATACACATGTATGTATTTTATGCGTTTAAGACAGCCTGCACAATCCAATATAATATGTGAAAAAATGTTTGTTTTATATTTTAAATTATCAGATAATATTAATATTTCTTTCAGATATTATTATAATTTTTATATAAATAATCTTTCTTTCAGATATTATTATGATTTCTATATAATTAATCTTTCTTTCAGACATAATAATTTTTTATAATTAATCTTTCTTTTTCTTTTAGATATTATATTTTAATTTTATATAATTCTGTTTAATTATTCTTTATTTTCACTTTCACTTGGCTGGCAGAGTTATTACTGATAAATGATAATCAGGGGTGTTGCAGAATACAGGACAAATTTGCTTAGCTGTTAGAATTGCAAACCAATTCTGATTTTCAATGATGTCACACAATCTTTTTGTATTTTTGTCTTTTCGAACATACGTATAACCAATATCTGAATCAGCTGTTTACTAATGTGGCAAATCTGTGAAAGCAATTCTAATAAAATTTACAATAAGCTCGCCAATTTTAACTATCTTCTTATTAGAAGATGATCATGATCATTTCTTAAGCGTTTTTTTATATAAAATTTTTACATTTCTTGAGAGCTGGAAACTACCCTTAAATTTGTAAACTTTCACCTCTTAAGGGTAGTTTCCAGCTTTCAAGAAATGTAAAATCTTCATATAAAAAAAACGCTTAAGAAATGGTCAAGAAAATTTCCTGCGCTAAATTTTCTGGTGTTAATATGCAGCTGTAAAGAAATCTAGTACTAATTTTTAATTTCATTTTTTCAATAAAATGCGAATATGGCAACGCTGGTTTTGCGAAGAAACATGAAATCTGTTTAAATGAGTTAAGCGTGAGTGGATTAATTGTAACATAATTTCGTTATAAAAATAAAGTTTTCATATGTTCCATAGATCCACCGCATTTTCACTTACGGAGATATAATATAACGCGAGAGTAAGTTACTTAAGTGTGTGCTTCCCGCTAAGTTGAGCACCCTTTTAAACATGGTCCTTCGAGCCATTCCGAATGACACTATTGGTTCCGTCCAATAAGAACAAAAAATTCTTTAAAATCATGGTGACAAGCTAAAATAAAAAAAAAACGATAAAACCTCAACAAACCAGTGCAGTGGCGAACAAAAACAAACAAAAAAAAAACAACCAAAACAGTGTACAGTGAAAAAAAAACAGGGCAGTGACCCAACCAGAACAAAAATCAAAAAAAAAAAAACGAGATATCCATATATTTATATACTAAAATATTCGAGTCCAATAAATGTCCCGTCGAAAGACTAAGGACAACGCTAAGATCCGTTTTTTTTAATAAATAAAATACAAGTGTTCAAAAATGTTTTATTTATTATTTATTAAAACCGCACGTGACAAAAGAAAGACTTCGTGTGTATCAATCGGATTTCAGCTTAAGACTAATTTACAAAGAATCTTGGTTTTGGCTATTGGCTATTGTTTACATAAAAATGAGTGTGCAGTTGGTCGCTTGATTCATTGGATGATAGCTTATAGATTATTTGGTTTGTATAAGTGAAGACGCTTAAGGCGCGATCGCTGCTGAATATCGGTCATTTGTTTACATTAAATTCTCTGCACAGCAAAAATGATGCGCAGCTCTTGTTATTTGTTTACTTGACTTTTATTTGTTTACTTGACTTTAATGGATGGGTGTGAGAATGAATGTGTCACC
Organism: Bactrocera dorsalis; assembly: GCF_023373825.1. NCBI lineage: Eukaryota > Metazoa > Arthropoda > Insecta > Diptera > Tephritidae > Bactrocera > Bactrocera dorsalis. Next base: position 75,477,549 of record NC_064303.1, on the reverse strand, counting down.
AAAATATTGATGCTGCAGTAATTGGATATTAGTAGATGGATGTGAGAGTGAATATGTCACTCCTCCCCTCTTAAAAAGGCAGCCTATACTTGGGCTGGCATTAATGGGTACAGTGTGGGTAATGGGTTTTCTCCAAGTTCGTTTTCTTGAAGTTGTGGCTGATTTCTTTCAGTTTGTTTTCTTAATTTTGTATACAAAAATATAAATGGATTAAAGTTTATGTACTTAAGAATAAAAATCATTGCGACCAAAGCCAGAATAGCCAGTATAATAATTGTATAAAGTGTGATATTGTTTTGTGAAATCATTTTTATAATGTCATTGTGTTTTAAGATTTTGATTTTAGTTATGTTGAGCGGTGGATACAAAGGTGTTAGGTCAATTTCTGGGTGTAAATAATTTTCGCTTAAAATAATATTTTCGATTTTTACTTTACATTGTGTTATTCTTATAATTTTATTTCCCTTTATTTGTATGTTGCTGTTTGAATTTTGACAGTTTTGTGTAAGAGTTGTTTGGGTCAGATTCCATGTTATTATTACATTTGGTTCAATATACTTAATTATTTCTTTTGTAAGGACTGGTACAAAATTACATGTTGGGTTTCTTTGCTTTATTATGTTTGCAATACATTCACTATTTACTTCTTTGTTGTCTTGATTGTAAATTTTATTATCGTTTTCAAAGTAAGAATCACTGCCTGAGTACTCCAATTGGTACCCGTTTCTATCGGGATAAGGGATTATTTTAATGGTGTTAATTAGTTCGTGATTAATAGGAATATGTGAGATTATTAGCATTTCATTATTCTTATAGTTAATCCAAGTGGATGTTTTTGTTAATAATATGTTTTCGCTGTTAACGTTTTGGAGCTTGTCGTAATTAAGCAGTTTTGGGTTGAACAGTCCCAGTCGTGAGAGCTGCATTCCCATTTCAAGGTCCTCAATGTACTCAATGTTAGTTCATAAACCAAGGTGTCAATGCTATTTCTATTGTTTTCATACTGTTTGATTCTCTGCAATCCGTCATTAACGAACTGCATTACTTCGTTAAATTCGTGCATTTTTATTGAATTTTTCGCCTCCGAATTCAGTTTCTCTTCGAATTGTACTCTGTCATTGTCGTGTGCCGAAAAGGAATTTAAAAGCTGAGCCTACGAAATTGAAAAGACCGCGTTTTTGTCTACGTTCTTTGTGTAGAGTGATCCCGTTTAGTTCTTTGATCAGTTTGTTATACAAAAATTTGATCCGGGGTGTGTCTGTACCGTTTTGTATTTTGTTTCCAAAATATGTGGTTATAGTGTTTATTTCTGTGAGGTTGACTGTTAGGCAATGATGTTCGAATGCTGATGGTCTTTGAATTGGTTTACTTGAGAAATATCGATGGTTTATATCGATGCCGCCTATCTGAATTTGTTGGGAATGACTCATGGTAAGCAACAGGGACAGTATCATCACTGTGCGCCAGATACCTGTGGAATGGGGACCTCATTAATTTTCTTTCGTTTTTTAAACTGCGTTTTATAATAGTTAGTAGCTCTGTTCCGATTAGTGATTTTGTAATGGTCCGGGTCGGTTTTTTCGACATTTTTGTTTTCTTTAAATGGGTTTTCTAATTTTCCCTTCTGAATTCCCCTTTCTGTATTTGGTATCTATGTCGTATTCCTGACGATCATCATTTAATTTGTTTATTTTTTGTTCTTTAATTTTCTGTGCGTCCCGGGTTGGTTGTCCGGCGTAAAGAAATATGTGTGCAGGTGTCTGTCCAGTGGTGTCATGCCTGGTTTTGTGATTGTAAATATAAAGAATATTTTCCATTTTGCCCAGTTTGATTTCATCGTTTTTGGAGGAATTGATTATGCGAATTTTTTCATTTATTGTTTTATGTAATCTCTCGACATCCGCCACGCCCGTTTTAGCTGTGTTTAATTGTAATTCAACACCCTCGCTCTCGAGCCATTGCTTAAGAGCTAGGCTGGAAAATGCACCGTCCCTGTCTGCCTTTAACAGTGTAGGTTTTCCGAGTTGGTTAAAGATACGCATCAGGGCGTTTTTGCATTCTATCCAATCTTTTGTTTTTATTTGTTCTAGAGTGGCGAACTTTGAGTAAATGTCAATGCAACTAAGGTAATGCTTACCCTCGGATGAATAGATGTCTATTACAAATTTATCGCGGCAATGCCCAGGGCTAGGTGTGACTTTAAAAGGCATTTTTGTGTTTCTGTGTTCTGTCTTGGCTAGGTTACACACACGGCACTCATTTATGATGTTTTGAATCAGTAGTTGGCTATTTGGGAAATAATGATTTTCTTTGAATAATTTAGTCATTTTTTGGATACCTGGATGCAACAGTTTTTCATGGGCTTGAAGTATTATTTCTTTAAACTCAGCATATGAGCTCACGTTGTTCAATAGAATGAGGCTACGAGTCACTTTAGTATAAGAGGGGTTAATAATTTCCCTATAGGCTGTCTGGATGATCTCGAAATCGGCATCGCTCACGATGTACATGGCAATGCTTTTGGAAATGAAGTGGTCAAGTAAGAATTGCTTGGCGTTCTCAACAGTCATGTTGTTATAGTGAATTGTGGTTATTGAATTTCCGAAAACGGTTGTCTGCTTTACACTATTCTGATCTGATTTAATGAATATTATCTGTTTTTTGAATACATTTATTGGTTTTTCTGTTAACTGGATAAGATCATTACTGCCTTCTACTGCACTATGTTGGGTGGCTTCACTGAAATGATTCTCCTCATCCTTGATTCTGGACAGTGCGTCATTCTGTTTCTCTTTTATGTACTCAATATCAAAGTCAAACTCAGCCAATCTAATTCTCCATCTCTGCAGTTTGGCATTTGGCTCCTTTAAATTATGTAACCATCTGAGAGGCTGATGATCACTAGCTATTTGGAAATGTCTTCCCAACAAGTAGTGACGGAATGTTTTTGTGGCCCAAACTATGGCAAGTAATTCTTTTTCGATGGTGCTGTAATTTAATTCATGGTCATTCAATGTTCTGCTTATGAAAGATATGGGGTGATTGTTTTGAGAAAGGACGGCTCCAAGAGCCAGGTTACTAGCGTCTGTAGTCAATACAAATTTCTTTTCAAAATCGGGAAGTTGTAGAATTGGTTCGCTTGTTATTAGGGTTTTAAGTTTCTCGAATGCTTCCACATATTCGTGGTTGTTTATGTCTATTTTTGCTCCTTTTTTAAAGTAGCGGGTCATGGGCTTTGCTATGTCAGCGTAGCTTGGGATAAACTTTCGGTAATAACCGGTCATTCCGAGGAATGCTCTGATTTCTTTTACTTTTGTTGGGATTGGGTATGATGCTATGGCTTCTACTTTAAGAGGGTTTGGTTTTATTCCATCGGGTGTTACGATGTGTCCTAGAAAGGTTGCTTCCTTTTTCAGGAATTCGCATTTATCTAGTTGCAACTTTAGATTTGCTTCGGACAATTTTTCAAAAACCAATTGCAATGAGTTTAAGTGTTCGTCGAGAGATGTGGAAAAAATAATGATGTCATCCAAATAAACCAAACAGTGTTTGTTAATTAATGGTCGGAGTATGTTATTCATGCACCTCTGGAATGTGGCGGGTGCATTTCTTAGGCCAAATGGCATGCGAACATATTCATAATGACCACGTTTGGTTGAAAATGCAGTTTTCTGTATGGATTCTGAATCCATTTCTATCTGATGAAAACCCCTAGCTAAATCAATTGTTGTCAAGTACTGGCATTTTCCCAGTTTTTCAAGTATTTCGTCCATGTTGGGAATAGGAAATCTATCGGGAATGGTTATTTCATTCAGCTTCCTGTAATCAATGACTACTCTGTATTTTGCTTTTCCCGAGGCGTCGGGTTTCTTTGGTACAACCCAAGTGGGACTATTGTAGGGTGAATTACTTTCTCTGATCAATCCCTGCTCAAGCATCTCCTGCACCTGGTTCTCTACCTCATTTTCGTGTGTTTGAGCAAGTGGGTATTGTTTTGAATAAATGGGAGAATTGTGTGTTGTGTTTAATACATGTTTGATTGTGTTTGTGAATGTCAAACGTTCTCCTTCAGAATATTGCAAATCTTTAAATTTGTTCAATAAATGTTTTAATTTAGAGGTTTCCTCCGGATTAAGGTGATCCAGACGGAATAGTGAAAAGTATATTTTTTTATCTGATTTGGGGATTGGTTTCTCATATGAATCTTGTGTGTAGAAAAATTGACCTTTGTTTGAATCTGTGTCTATCAATGGGTAGGTTTTATCGAAAAGTGTAATAGTATGAGTTTTGTAATTTGTTATACCTTGTGCTTTATTGAGCAGTTTTCTGCCAATTAGCATATCGTAGTCGCCAGAAAAGTCGTGTAAGTAAAATTGTTCAGGTGTCCTAATTATGTTGTTGCTTGGCAGAGTTATTGAATCTTTTAATGTCATCGGGCCATTTGATGTAAAAACTTCACATTCAGTATTGTGTATTGGTAGAGAAAAAAAATTCTTTCGCATCATGTTGATTGTGGATCCTGTGTCAATCAAACATTTGTGAGCGTGGCCCTTGTGGGTAATTATTAAATATTGGTATCTTCCGGGGCTGGTGACTGAAAATTTTGGTCAAAATTGATTTCGGCTTGGTCTTGATTGAGTGATGCCTGACACTGTTTTTCATAAGTCTGGTCTTGGTACTGAGTGTAGTCGTAGTATTCTTGTTCGTATGGTTGTTGATAACTTTGTTCGTATTCTTGTGCTTCTTGTAATCTAAGTTCGTCAATGGACATTTTGGTTTGTTCGCTGTCCGATGGTCTTGGTCGTTTGGTTGTTTGTTGTAGTGGGAAGTTTGGGTTAGATGGCATGCGTGGTTGTTGTGTTTGAGGGGTTAGGTTAAAATTAGATTTGGGAAATGGAGTTCTGTTTAAAATTGGTTGAGGATTCATGTACCTGTTGGGTCCGGGATAAGTTTGTCCGGGTCCCATGGGTTGGTTGTTAGATAATTGTTGTGTATAAATGGGTCTGGGTGCATGCATGTATGGGTTGAAGCTGGGTTGTAATGGTTGAGGATATTGGGGGTATCTCGGTTGGTATTGGGATTGATTGATTGGGTAATTTTTAAATGCTTTCGGATTTTGGTAAAAATTTGGAGTTTTATTTTTAATTTCAATGTTTTTATTTGTTTCAAAATTAATATGTTCTTCATAAATGCCCTCATTTTGTGCAATGTTAATTAGACTTCTCAAGTCTGGAATGTCGTGATGGGCCAAAATTGTAAACAATTGAATTGGTAATTTTCGAATTAGTGTTTTTATGGAATCTCTGACCGCTTGCAAATAAATAATAAGGTTTGATTGATTACCTTCGAGATGTAATTTGGAGATGAGTATTTGGCGTCGTCGCTCGGCCTCCTCGCAGAATGCACGCAGATTTCCCCTGTAGGGCGTCTCGCGGAAGTTCTCCAGCAGCTTGTAGTTCGGCGCCTGTGGTTTATACTCGCTGATCATTCTGGACTTCAAGGTCGGCCAGTCTTCTATGGTTGGCAGACCCAATGTTCTAGTCACATGACCCTTTATGTTCCGCTCAATGGCTCCAAGCAGGATGCGTTGTTGTCGCACATCATTGGTATGGTAGAGGGACAGTATGTAGTCCACTCTGCTGATGAAGATAAAAAGTGTTTCTGGCTCTCCCCTAAATGGAGGGACATCCTTAAGTTGTCCACGGGCCTCAGCAAGGTTGCTCTCGTTTAATGTATTCTCTGGTTGTGCCATTTTTTTTTTTTATTTGATTGTCACTTAATTCGATGTTTTTACCTTGCCTTTGGACTTACAGGTTTTTGTGTTTTAGAATTTTTGTTTTGCTTCCACTTGTTTGGGATAACCGTATTGGAATTATTTTCCCAGTTGAAGCGCGTATTTTTGCGAATTGCGGATTATAAAATTTAACTTATTTTCCACTCGCGGTTCTTTTTTTCGGATACTTGTAGTATCCTACCGACTGCGCCACTAAAATATTCGAGTCCAATAAAAGTCCCGTCGAAAGACTAAGGACAACGCTAAGATCCGTTTTTTTTAATAAATAAAATACAAGTGTTCAAAAATGTTTTATTTATTATTTATTAAAACCGCACGTGACAAAAGAAAGACTTCGTGTGTATCAATCGGATTTCAGCTTAAGACTAATTTACAAAGAATCTTGGTTTTGGCTATTGGCTATTGTTTACATAAAAATGAGTGTGCAGTTGGTCGCTTGATTCATTGGATGATAGCTTATAGATTATTTGGTTTGTATAAGCGAAGACGCTTAAGGCGCGATCGCTGCTGAATATCGGTCATTTGTTTACATTAAATTCTCTGCACAGCAAAAATGATGCGCAGCTCTTGTTATTTGTTTACTTGACTTTTATTTGTTTACTTGACTTTAATGGATGGGTGTGAGAATGAATGTGTCACCAAAATATTGATGCTGCAGTAATTGGATATTAGTAGATGGATGTGAGAGTGAATATGTCACTATATATACATACATATATACATATGTATACAACAAATAGACAAAAAAGTGCAGAATCGCAACAAAAAAGAACACACATATGTACATACATTTATCTGTATATTACTTAACTAAAGTGATGGAAAAAAAAGTACATATGTATATCAAAACCAAATTGAAGGTGCAGTACAGTAAACAAAAGTGAATAAACAAAAAACAAAAGTGCATTTGAAAAAATTATATTAACAAACAGTTTACGAAAATAAAACAGAAACAAACAAACGCGCGAAAACTTAAAAAAAAAGAGGAAAAAAAGACAGAAAACAAAAATCAAAAAATCAAGTGTACAAAACTGCGGTGATTAGAGAACGAAAATATAACAAACAGTTTCAGCAGGCACAAACAAAAATTTTAAACAAACAAAACCCCACACAATCGTGCGCGAAAGCGAAAATAAAAAAAATAATCTAAAATCAAATCGGGCGCGAACTTAAAAACATATAAACACACCTACCAACAACAACACGCACAATAAGCCAGGCAGCTGAAAGCCTGAAGCAAGAGGAGGAATACAGCAATTGGCGATAAAACTCGCACACACATTTTCACATATTATCCCCCCAAAAAACCCTTGCGGGAAGATGTAATCATATATAAAACCTGTAATAAAAAATCCGTTTGGTTAATATATCAAAATTTTCCTGAAAAAATCAAAATACCGATTTAAAATAAATATAAATACAGTAGAATCGCGCAAAAGTTAACTACCAAACTACGTACGGAGCAGTACATTCATTTACGCGAAGCAATTAGCACCGAAGGAAATGCGTCTGATTTTGGTCGGTTGACTATTTTACCGGCGACTTTCGTTGGCAGTCCACGTCATATGCATGAATATATGCAAGATGCAATGACATATGTACGTCATTGCGGCCGTCCAGACCTGTTCATCACCTTCACGTGCAATCCTAATTGGATAGAAATTGTTCAACTGCTGCTTCCTGGCCAAACATCAAGCGATCGGCACGTATATTCAGGCAAAAAATCCGGTCGTTCATGCACTATATTGTTAGGCACCGTGTCTTTGGGGATATTCGATGTTGGATGTATTCCATTGATGCATGACGCATGCACACATTCTCATTTGGTTAGTCGAAAGAATGCAGCCAGACCAAATTGATGACATCATATTTGCCGAGATTCCTGATCCCGAAACCGATCCAGACCTGCATGATGTCGTAATTACAAACATGATTCATGGGCCGTAACCCACAATCACCGTGCATGGTCGACGGCAAGTGTTCCAAGCGTTATCCACGAAATTTGACTGCTGATATCATCACTGGCAAAGATGGTTATCCACTTTATCGACGTCGATCTTCTGATGATGGCGGTAGAACAATCACAGTCAAAGTGAAAGAAAATGATTTCATGGTCGACAACTCTTGGGTTGTTCCGTATTCGCCACTTCTTTCCAAAACATTCAGGGCGCATTGTAACGTGGAGTATTGCAATTCAGTGAAGTCCATCAAGAACATCTGCAAATATGTCAAAAAGGGCAGTGACATAGCGGCTTTTGGTCTTCAAGCTCCTGACCCCAATGATGAAATCACGCGCTATCAAATTGGTCGATACGTATGCTGCAATGAGGCGATTTGACGTATATTCTCATTTCCCATTCATGAACGCTATCCGAGTGTTACACATTTGGCAGTGCATCTGGAGAACGGTCAACGAGTTTATTTCACCCCAGCAAATGCCGCTCAACGTGCTCAAAACCCACCAGCGACAACATTGACCAGTTTCTTCTCGATTTGCCAAAGTGATCCGTTTGCACGTGCGTTGCTTTACTCAGAGATGCCGCGTTATTACACTTGGAATATTTCATCGAAGAAATTTCAACGTCGAAAGCAAGTTAATGTAGTTCCTGGTCATCCGGATGTGCGTTCTACTGAAGCTCTTGGCCGTATTTATACAGTTCATCCGAAAAATGATGAATCCTTTTACTTACGACTATTGCTGGTGAATGTTCGTGGCCCGACATCATTTGAATCACTTCGAACTGTCAATGGTGTAGTGCTGCCAACATTTCGTGTTGCATGTCAGGAGCTCAATTTGCTGGAAAACAATACGCATTGGGACACGACAATCGCTGAAGCAACTGTTTCCGCATCTTCAAATCAGATACGCACATTATTTGCGATCATTATTTCCACATGTTTTCCATCGAATTCACGTGAATTGTGGGAGAAGTATTTTGCATCGAGTTCGTGTCCATTCATAGAATCCCCATCTTGATATGAATGAAGAGATGCACAACCAGGCTTTGGTTTTGATAGAAGACATGTGTTACCTCATGTGCGGCAGTTTGTTAGCCAGGTTAGGAATGACGTCGCCTGATCGTGGAGTAAACGACGCTTTCGAACGAGAATTGCAGCGTGAACGTGAATACGACACAAATGCATTAAGCCAATTGGTTCGAACGAATGTACCATTGTTGAATCCTCAACAAAAAGAAGTGTACGATACGGTGATGAAGGCAATTGATGATGGAAATATCGGTATGATTTTCCTTGATGCGCCCGGTGGAACTGGAAAGACATTCCTCATATCATTGATTTTGGGTGCAGTTCGTGCAAGATCAGAAATTGCTGTAGCAGTTGCTTTTTCTGGAATAGCGGCAACGATGTCGGAAGGTTGCCGAACCGCTCATTCTGCATTAAAATTGCCATTAAACCTGCAAGCGGTTGAAGAACCGACATGTAACATAGCGAAACATTCAGCAATGGCCAAAGTTTTGGTAGCAAGCAAAATCATTATCTGGGACGAATGCACAATGTCGCATAAACGCGCGTTAGAAGCTCTGAATCGCACTATGAAAGATCTGCGTAATGACGCAAGACATTTTGGGGGTGCATTGATTTTACTCTCAGGCGATTTCCGGCAAACACTGCCAGTAATACCACGATCAACCGCTGCCGATGAGATCAATGTTCGCTTACTTTGCTTGCCTCAAATCATCAACATTGTGGCGTTATGTGTGGAAACTTCAGCTGACGACAAACATGTGAGTTGCATTGCAATTTCGTTTCATCGAAAGAGGAGCTCATCAACAAAGTGTTTCCGAACACCATTGCTAACCACAAAAACTACGATTGGTTGGGTGAAAGAGTAATTTTAGCAAAGAACAAGGATGTGGATCACTTAAACTTCAAAATTCAAAATCAAATCGTTGGGACACTGCATTCCTTCAAATCTATCGACTGTGTAACAAACGAAGACGAAGCAACCAACTACCCAACCGAGTTCTTGAATTCATTGGATGTGCCTGGCTTGCCACCGCACAATTTACAATTGAAGGTTGGTTCAGTCGTCATCATGTTTCGCAATCTCAACCAACCAAAATTATGCAACGGAACGCGATTAGCGGTCACAAAACTCATGGCCAATGTGATTCACGCGAGACTAAAAGGAAAATTCAAAGGTGAGGAAGTTCTCATTCCGAGAATTCCAATGATCCCAACCGATATGCCATTCGAGCTTAAGCGAATCCAATTTCCAATTCGTCTCGCATTCGCCATGACATAGCCAATCATTAAGTGTTTGTGGCCTGAATCTGGAAAATGCATGTTTTTCACACGGACAACTTCCCGTGTCGGAAAACCACCTGCTTTGATCGTTTTCGCACCTGACAACAAAACGAAAAATATCGTTTATCACAGAGTAGGGATGTCGGAAATGGAATAAAGTATCGATATATATTGTATCGGTAATTTTTGAATATATCAATATCGACATTGATATTTTTATTTAAAAATGTCGATATATCGGTATGATATGAAAAAAAAAAATATTTGGCCTAATCTACTTTAATCATCTTACCTTACTAGATAAATACTAACCAATAGACATAATTATTAATAAATCAAGAACAACAATTAAAACATTAACCTTTATTAATCAAACCAATATTTATCTGATACAGACATAAGAAAAACTCTTTGATTTACGTGCTCGGTTGTAAGCCGACTTCTGTTATTGGGTACTGCGAGATTCACAACAGATGCCACTCTCTCCGAGGAAACCGAGGACACAGGCGATATCAAATACTTTAGAGCTATGTCGGAAAGGACTGCGGTAAAATGACGACAATCAAACCAGAATTTTTTTGGATTCTCTTTTCCGGGTATTATAGGCTGATCTAGATATGGTTTAGTTCGCTAGGCATACCATCACTGGTTGAAGTTGAAAGTAAAGAGTTGGGTGAAGCTGCAGCAATATCTATCATAATTTTTTCATGTCCGGACCACAACGACGGCGAAGATTTTTCGGAATTTTTCTGTTCGGTTATTGCAGTGGAAGCAGCTAGCGCTGAACCAAAATGAATACGCTTAAAGCGTGAGTCTAAAATTGTTTCTTTGGCCAGATGTAAATGTCGCTCTAGTGGTTTTAGTTTTGCAATAACTAAATTTAGCAAACTCTTCTGAACAGCAATACCAAATTCGGTGAAAGGCTTTACTTGTTCAAGGCCTCTCTGAAGTAAGTTTGCAATGGGAATCACCAAACTTGAAGTCACGTACTGATCGCCGCTAATTTCTTCAGTAGCTTGCTTAAATGGGGTAAGCAATATTATCAGATCTCGTATGACACCTAACTCTGAAGAACAGTGTGCCCACAATCGTTTTGTAAAAAACGCGGGAAAAGATGTTTTCTTTTTCTCCTCTTTCGCCTGTTGAGTGAAGTTGGGACGGTTGATACTCCTCTGCATTACGCTTCTATTACTTTACGTAATTTGTGAGAGTAATGTAGAGGAGTATTTGTTTGGATTAAACAGTTTTTATACTAACTGTATTTAGAAATTTTTGATCATAAAAATATCGTTTTTATACCTTTTCAATACTTATAATATTATATCGATACTTCGATATATCGAAACAATAAATATCGCTCAAAAATATTGTTACATTGAAAAAATTATATCGATATATCGATGTATCGATATTTTTTCGACAACCCTATCACAGAGTGCTACAATGAAATTACCTAAAAATATTTTATATGGCAAAACTTTCTTTTCATTTCAAATTACATAATTTCACACAGGACAACGGCTGCGGGGTCAGCTAGTTATTATATAATATTACTTATAAATATGTATATATAATTATGCTGTTCACGGTAAGGTGGTTATCGGATTATGTGATTATTAGATTAAAAATAACCTCTATGCTCCGTGAGCTATGTTGTATGGTTATTCGCTTATTTTTACACAAACAGCTGTTCATTGTTTACAATTTTAGTTCAACGAAATTCCAACTTATAAAATGCCTAAACAAAGTTTAAAAAGCAAAATAATCGAATTTAAAATAAGTTCTGCTATTCAGGAAATGGACTTTATTGAAGGTATGTGCTTATTAATTCTACCAAAAGATGCGGCGGCTTACAGAAGGTTTCAAGACCGGAGCATACTCATGTAGAACCCCCCAAGGTGATCTAGTCACCGATGCCCAGAGCATACTTAAATTATGGAGGGAACACTTCTCCAGCCTGCTGAATGGCAGTGAACACACAACGCCAGGAGAAGACGAACCCGATTCCCCAATCGATGACGATGGAAAAGACGTTCCATTGCCCGACCAAGAAGAAGTTCGAATAGCAATTACCCGCCTGAAGAACAACAAAGCGGCGGGGGCGGATGGATTGCCAGCCGAGCTATTCAAACACGGCGGCGAAGAACTGATAAGGAGCATGCATCAGCTTCTTTGTAAAATATGGTCGGACGAAAGCATGCCCAACGATTGGAATTTAAGTGTGCTATGCCCAATCCATAAAAAAGGAGACCCCACAATCTGCGCCAACTACCGTGGGATTAGCCTCCTTAATATCGCGTATAAGGTTCTATCGAGCGTATTGTGTGAAAGATTAAAGCCCACCGTCAACAAACTGATTGGACCTTATCAGTGTGGCTTCAGACCTGGTAAATCAACAACCGACCAGATATTCACCATGCGCCAAATCTTGGAAAAGACCCGTGAAAGGAGAATCGACACACATCACCTCTTCGTCGATTTTAAAGCTGCTTTCGACAGTACGAAAAGGAGCTGCCTTTATGCCGCAAAGTCTGAATTTGGTATCCCCGCAAAACTAATACGGCTGTGTAAACTGACATTGAGCGGGACCAAAAGCTCCGTCAGGATCGGGAAGGACCTCTCCGAGCCGTTCGATACCAAACGAGGTTTCAGACAAGGCGACACCCTATCGTGCGATTTCTTCAATCTGCTGCTGGAGAAAATAGTTCGAGCTGCAGAACTTAATCGAGCAGGTACAATCTTTTATAAGAGTGTACAGCTGCTGGCGTATGCCGATGACATTGATATCATCGGTCTCAACACCCGCGCCGTTAGTTCTTCTTTCTCCAGACTGAACAAGGAAGCAACGCAAATGGGTCTGGCAGTGAACGAGGGCAAGACGAAATATCTCCTGTCATCAAACAAACAGTCGTTGCACTCGCGACTTGGCACTCACGTCACTGTTGACAGTCATAACTTTGAAGTTGTAAATAATTTCGTCTATTTAGGAACCAGCATTAACACCACCAACAATGTCAGCCTGGAAATCCAACGCAGGATTACTCTTGCCAACAGGTGCTACTTCGGACTGAGTAGGCAATTGAAAAGTAAAGTCCTCTCTCGACGAACAAAAACCAAACTCTATAAGTCGCTCATAATTCCCGTCCTGCTATATGGTGCAGAGGCTTGGACGATGACAACAACCGATGAGTCGACGTTGCGCGTTTTCGAGAGAAAAGTTCTGCGAAAGATTTATGGTCCTTTGCGCGTTGGCCACGGCGAATATCGCATTCGATGGAACGATGAGCTGTACGAGATATACGGCGACATTGACATAGTTCAGCGAATTAAAAGACAGCGGCTACGCTGGCTAGGTCATGTTGTCCGAATGGACGAAAACACTCCAGCTCTGAAAGTATTCGACGCTGTACCCGCCGGGGGAAGCAGAGGAAGAGGAAGACCTCCACTCCGTTGGAAGGACCAAGTGGAGAAGGACCTGGCTTCGCTTGGAATATCCAATTGGCGCCACGTAGCGAAGAGAAGAAACGACTGGCGCGCTGTTGTTGACTCGGCTATAATCGCGTAAGCGGTGTCTACGCCAGTAAAGAAGAAGATATGCTTATTAAATAATCCGAACTTTAAGGGTTCAAAATATGCTTTGTATAAAATTTGCAGACATCTTGCATAATTTGCTGATTGTAAACAAAAAACAGCTGTTAATAGCAGATTTTCCAATAAGAAAATCTAAATGGAAATGCCATTCGCTTAGTTTTATTTATTTTTTGTGCTGCCATTTAGTAAAATTCCAACGACTTTCTAACACTGGAAATAAGCAAACAACCACCTAATCTGTAAACAAGGGCCTAGGTTGGTCAACTTTGGTTATTTTGTCATAACGCATTTTGTTGTTGTTTACTTAATCACATAACCACATAACCCGATAACCACCTTATTTTTGCGAAAAATTTAATTGATTTGAACAGAAAAATGTGAATAAAGTGTGTTTAATGTGGTGAAATAGCTTCTTGAAATCTTCGAATTTTGCGAATTTTTGAACTTTAAGGTCGAATATCTCGTAAACTAAGCGTTTGCGGTACCTATAATATTTTTTAATCAGGAGCACTTCCTCTTTCAAATCGCGGCGCCAAAGAAATCAGAATTGTGCCGATATATGTATGTATGACTGTTAGATTTGGGGGAAATACAACGCGCTGTACCAATTAAGGATAGGTAAGAATGGAGGGTTTTACTGTATTCGCACCAAAATCTTTAAATAATTAAATTACATTTAATCTCTTCACTAATTTAGCTGTTCCACTGCCGTTGGATAGATGATAAAACAGATGTGTTTGCCATTCAAGAATTCGCATCGCTTAGTATGTATATTAATATACATTAAAAGAAAAAATTGTTGTATAGAAATTTCTTACAAAAGACGTCATTTTTTTAATATATTCCATATAATGAAAATAATGAACGCAGTTTTTTTTATTTATTTAATTTTTTTCATTTGTTTTTATTTAATTCATTTGTTTGCGTACATTTTTTTCCTTTTGAAGTGTCTAAATCCTCTGTAATAAAGTAATAGATTTCCAATGCTGACAAGTAGATGGTGCTAAATCAGAGTCGCACAGATAGTTTTCAAGTTATATTAGATTCAAGTTATATCGGAAACGAGATTAATAGCGGGATTCTGTAACCAGTCTCTAGTCTCTATTTGAGACATTTTGAGGTAAAATCTCAATTTGTCACTAGTTACTATTCACTAAACAGTCTCTAGCGTTAGTCTCAAAATATTGACTCAAACTTGAGACCTGGTAGTTAGCAGGTCACAAAACTAAAAAGAGCTCTTGTCTGCCATTTTGAATATACTGAATATAGATCATCATAGATATTAATCGATTGTCGTCTTTTTATATTTTGTAAGCAACTCAAACACAAAAAACTTAAAAATAAATAAATTTTATATAAATTTAGTAAATACTATGAAACAAAGTATTAGATTTTTATTGATGATTATGTTTTTTGACGATTTTATAGAAAATTTAATATTTGTTATCGACATATTTATTTCCATTCAAGTGTAAAAACATCTCGGAATAATGAAATGTAATAGCTTTTGTGACTGTCACTTACAGAATAGCAAAATCGTCTCAAGTCTCAAAAAATGTCTCTAACTTAAAATTTCAAATTTAGAGACTTGAGACTGTATCACAGCACAGAATCGCACGGTTAGTGCTACTTACACTATTAAGATGCTAGTTGTTTACTAGTAAATAACTATTTGGGTTGTTATTGTTTGTTGTACTAATAGTGCACTTCTATTGTTCCAAGATAAGGATTTTTTGATGAATTTTCTTTAATATTTTTCTGTTTACTGAAACATAAGGTTGTTTCGATGGTTGTTTGTTTAGGATATTTTGATAAGATAGTATAATAAGGAATACGTTCCTTAACTCGCATGAACAGACCTGAGCATTGAATGAAAAATATGCTCAGAAATATAGATATATTTGTATTACAGATGTATGTTGACCTTTTGGTTATACATACATATGTATATACGTTTACATGTTGGTATGAATATCATTTTGCGAATTATTATGAATTTATGCAAAATTGATATTCTAATTAATCATAATATCCTAAATACTTACTATATTACAATAATAATATACATACATATGTATGTAAATCACACCTTCCATCATTTAAAACTTTCATATGCATCTATCATACAATATTGTTGCGAATTTACTCCTTACTAGTTTACTTTACTAGGTTTGTATCTCTGGATTGACAAATAAAACCGTTTAATTCACTTCAACAAAATCTCTTTGTTTTACAACTCGTCTACACTATAGCAGTTTACTCTTAGCACTGATTGATTACCTTGGCGCTGCCACGGCTTATATAGCCACGCACTTCTCGCTGATGCCGACGTGTCCTTCTAGAATATTGCGTCTGGAAATTACCAGAACATAATGCTATACGGCGCCAGACGCAAGCAGACAGCCGCGGCGCCAGACTCAGCAATTGTTGAAGTAGACAAGCAGACAGTGCGGCGCCAGATGTCTATTGTTTCGACAAGCAGACAGCCGCGGCGCCAGATGTCTACAACAAGACAAATGCTATTCCATATACCTACAACTATTGTTCATAATAAGGGATGCATATAGCAATACAAATACAACTTAATACTACTTTTGTAACACTGCCCTCCACTAAAGCCTAATCGTCCCGATTAGGCACAAATCCTCTTGAACCAAATGGGGCAAGCCTCTCCAAATGTACTACTTTCATTTTACATCGTGCTTTCCCATTTCTTTGTATGCGGTATACCACGTCATTAAGTCGTTTCATCACCATATAGGGTCCTTCCCATGCTGTCTGCAGTTTCGGGGACAAGCCTTTCTTTCGAAGTGGATTGTACAACAGGACCAGATCACCTTTTTCAAAACCTTTTGAATTTGCCGCTTGATCGAACCGGTCCTTCATCTTATTGCTCATCAGATGCGTATGCTGTCTTACCATTAGATGCAATTCATTCATTTCTTCCTTTAAGGCAGAACAATAATCTCCATCATTTCTTACAGCTGTAGGATTCGTTCCAAACTTAAGATCCGAAAATAATCTTTGCTGGCGTGTAACCAGTTGTCTCGTGCTTCGCTGAACGATACGCCAGCAGGAACATCTGGATGCACTTGTCCCAATTCCGTTGATCTTTATCAACGATTTTCCGCATATGTTCTTCGAGCGTTCGGTTGAATCTCTCCACCATTCCATCTGATTGTGGATGTAACGCTGTTGTCCGTGTCTTGTGGATGCCCAATAATGTACAGACTTCTTGGAAAATGAAAGATTCGAAATTCCTGCCTTGATCTGAGTGTAATTCGATGGGCACTCCGAACCTTGTTATCCAATTTTCTACAAACGCTTCGGCTACTGTCTTCGCTTCTTGGTTTGGTAAGGCCATTTACTAAAATAGTCCATGACAACCAGTAGATATTTGTTTCCGGCCGTACTGGTTGAGAACGGACCTGCAACATCCATTGCGACTCGTTCAAATGGTGATCCCACGTTGTACTGTTGTAGCCTACCGCGACTTTTGGCTTTAGGACCTTTAGCTGCCATGCACTCTACGCAATTACTTACCCATTCTGCTATGGAATCTCGACAACCGATCCAGTAGAACCGTTGTTTAATCTTCTCTATAGTTTTTGTAATTCCAAGGTGCCCTCCACTAGGTCCATTGTGATATTCTTTCAACACTTTCGGAATCATGGACTTCGGTACTATGATCAGCAGACGAGACTGTTTGCCATCTTCACTTTCCCAGGTACGATGAAGGTATCCATTAACAAGGTTTATGCTGTTCCATTGGGCTCAATATGCTTTTGCAGTTGGACTCTCACTACTTATTTGTTCCTTTGGTGGTCGTACCCCATTTTCTTTGGCCATTACCAGCTTTGCAAGATCAGGGTCCTCCAGCTGATTGATTCTGATGCGATGAGGAGTCCAATCATCTTCAGGTTCTATATTCAGTGATCGCACGTCGATTATACCTTCTTTTCCTTCTCATTTGGAGCAATGTTTAAATTCCAGTGGACAAGGGCGATGTAATAATGCATCCGCATTTTTGTGGTGAATCCTCTTTCGGTGTTCTGTTGGTTGTTTCCATTTTAATGGGTTTACTTTTATCTTGCGATTTCGGGCAAAGTGACCCGCTTTTCTACAGTTGAAACATCTGCCTGTTGTATTTACTCGCTGTGCAGCGGTTGTCTTCAGAGTCTTCAATATTTCTTCCATCAGCGCCGGTTGTTCCATTTCAACCCTTTGTACTTTGTGTGCTGGTTTACTTAGTAGGGAAGCTGTTTCCTGTGTGAGGGCGTGCGAAACCGTTTCAGCAAATGTTCTTTTTGGCAATGCATATGTGGCGCGTTTGGTGTCCACATCTCGAATTCCATTTATGAAACATTGAATTTTTACCCTCTCAATGTAATCCACAGGTGCATCTGCATTTGCCAAATGAGCCAGTCGTTCGATTTCAGTTGCGATCTCTTGCAATGACTCGTTCATCTTCTGACCCCTATTTTGCAGTTCGGTCTGGTATATTTGTTTCCGGTGCTCACTACCACATCGTCTTTCTATCGCACTCATCAATGCCTCATAGTTGTCCCGTTCAGAGTCTGGAATAGTCTGAAGGATTTCTGCAGCAGGTCCTTTCAATGATACAAACAAGGACGCCACTTTGTCCGCTGCATTCCAGTTATTGGCCATTGCTGTCTTTTCAAACTGAAGTTTGAAAATTTGAAATGGAATACTTCCATCGAATGTGGGTGCCTTCAATCTTTGATTATTTGTTGATGGTGCAGGGCCATGTAGTTGCAGTTCTCGCACACGATTACTTAATTGAAGAACTTCTGATTTTAAATTTTCTTCGTCATTTTTTAAAGTGCTTAATTCGTCTTCAAATTTTGAAAATTTCTCTTGCACTTGTTTTTGTAGTTGTCTAGTATTTTCCGTAATCTGTTGAACCAAACGCTTTTCTAACTGCGTATTATTTTCAGTCATTTGTTGTGTAAGGCAGGACTTTAACTGTGATGTATTTTCAGCTATTTGCTGTGCCAGACGATTTTCTGTTTGCACTGCATTTTCTGTTATTTGTGATATATTTTCAGCTATTATTTGCTTAAAAGCCACTAACAGCATGTTCATGTCTGCACTTGATGATGTTCGTTGTTCTTCTACTTTTTCTTCTACCTTTGTAGAAGTTCCTGGCCTATCAAATTCGAACTCGTCCACATTAATTCCATCCGCTTCCATTGCTTCACGTAGTCGTGCATGCAGATCCGCCTTTTGCCCGCTTATCGGCAAATTACGCTCCTCCAGTTCCTTTTTTAATTGCTGAATTCTCAATTCTCCGAATTTAACCATCTTGAATTTGGATTATTTGACAATCCGACTTCTGACACCAATTGTTACGATTTTACTGCTTGCTAGTTTACTTTGCTAGGTTCGTATCTCTGGATTGACGAATAAAACCAAAAACTGTTTAATTCAATTCAACAACTCTTTATTTTACAACTCGTCTACACCATTGTATAAACCTACAAGTAACCAATCCTTCATTTTTCACTAATACATACGCAAAAATATACTACAATTTGGGCACTTGGTACGGGATGCCCCTAAATATTCTACTACGAATTAGGCACTTGGTTCGGGTTGCCCCCAAGTATTCCGCTACTAATTAGTCACTTGGTACGGGTTGCCCCTAAATATTCTAGTACTAAAACGTTCAAATGCCTCAAATCTGATGTAGTGTGTTGCCGTGTTCGGTTTTAAAATTTATAACTTTAACAATATTTTTATTAAATATTCAAATATTTTTCGATTATTTAAATTCCTAAATATTAAATTTAATCAGTTTTGTCCAAAATATTAATTATTGTATCAATATATTATTAAATGTTTCCAATTTTATAAAAAAATATTTATATAATATTTGTGTAAAACTATGTATTTCGTGCAACGGTGTAATGTGTCAAATCATTTCAACGGACATTTTTCTAAGCTTAAGAAGCTTACAAAAATTTCAATAGTAATTTTAAGTTTGATTTTTAAAGCAAATTAAAACATTTTCAAAGAGATATTCAGCGTATGTAAGTATAGTAACATTAATTAATTAATTAATTTGTTAATATTTGTTGTTTGTTTTCGTATAGGATGCCTTGCAGAAAGTGTGTTGCTGGTTGCAGTTTGGGGGTGCCGCTGTATCCCTTCCCATCAGAAGGGGAAATGTCCAGGTGAGTTTTATGTATAAAAATAATATAATTATGTACATAATATTATCGTATGTACATATATAAATATGTACATAATATAAATAAGTGAATGTTATATTTTTTATAATAAGTAGATTGTAAACTGTATATATAAAAAGGGTGAAAATAGGCCTCCTGGGGAACCGAACACCCAAAAAAGATCGGTAACGCGCCTGCATTGCAACCTCAGAGGTGGTGAGGAAGAGCAATAAATATCCAATAAACTTTTGTTTCAAAAATATTCTTGAAAGTTTTCATTAATGTTTTCCGTTACAAATATTTTTTCACAAAAAAGTTGATCGACTACATCCTTTTAATTACATCTCAGTGCCTAAAAAAGGCAGATTTCGATCAGGTGATCTCAGCTGTGAAAGATTCCTGGAAAACAGCTGATTCTTTTGTTACTTGGAGGGTTATACAATGGTCTACACTATAGCAGTTTACTCTTAGCACTGATTGATTACGTTGGCGCTGCCACGGCTTATATAGCCACGCACTTCTCGCTGATGCCGACGTGTCCTTCTAGAATATTGCGTCTGGAAATTACCAGAACATAATGCTATACGGCGCCAGACGCGGCGCCAGACTCAGCAATAGTTGAAGTAGACAAGCAGACAGTGCGGCGCCAGATGTCTATTGTTTCGACAAGCAGAAAGCCGCGGCGCCAGATGTCTACAACAAGACAAATGCTATTCCATATACCTACAGCTATTGTTCATAATAAGGGATGCATATAGCAATACAAATACAGCTTAATACTACTTTTTGTAACAATATCATATCTATACAAACGTATGTATGTATTGACATAGTAAGTACAATTAACCGTGCGATTCTGTAACTTGAGACAGTCTCAAGTCTCTAAATTTGAGATTTTAAGTTAGAGACAATTTTTGAGACTTGAGACGATTTTGCTATTCTGTAAGTGACAGTCTCAAAATCTACTACATTTCATTATTCAGAGATGTTTTTACACTTGAATGTTAATAAATATGTCGATAACAAATATTAAACTTTCTATAACATAGTCAAAAAACATGATTATCAATAAAAATAAAAATATATGTTGACTTTGTTTCATAATATTTACGAAATTTTTGTAAAATTGATTTATTTTTAACCTTTTCGTGTTTGAGTTGCTTACAAAATATAAAGAAACGACAATCGATTAATATCTGTGATGATCTCTATTCGGTATATTCAAAAAGACAAAAGCTCTTTTTAGTTTTGTAACCTGCTAACTACCAGGTCTCAATATTTTGAGACTAACGCTAGAGACTGTTTAGTGAATAGTAACTAGTCTCAAATTGAGACTTTGCCTCAAAATGTCTCAAATAGAGACTAGAGACTGGTTACAGAATCCCGCCATAAAACAATATGTTTAGGGGAGTTGTGGAACCTGTGGTCGAATCATTAGATCCGTGAACGTTTCGAATTATGACATACATACGTGAACTAGTATATAAATGTATCCGTTCGTTCGAAATGTCATTCGAATGAAAACTGCCAATCGTTACAGACAATTTATGAAAAAGTGAGTAAATTTTCTTTTCTAATTTTTTGTTTTTTTTTCTAATTTTTAATAATATAGAACAGAAACAAGAAACCAATGAAAGGAATACATCATTAAGAAGTTACAAAAAAAAAATTAGTTAAAAAAATAATTTGCAAATTAAATTTAATACAGTAAAATTTATTTGCTACCCCGGTGTCTATTTCTTGTGTGTGATCAAAATTTGAGTATCATAACCCATTTTACGTTAACAAACCTTGCCCACATTTGTGGGATGATATCCTCCTCTCCTGCAAATAATAAAATTCTCCAATGTATTTTTAAGATTCCAATGATTTGTTCAACGATACCCTACAAGACGGGTAAAAGTTAGGTAACTAGTCACCGATAGGCTATCAGATATTAATGTATTTGTTGTCCGATAGGTTACTTTTGTTCTAGCATCGGGAAAAAAGTAACTATTTTTCTTCTTTCACTACACGTCGGCGCTACATATATTTTTTGCTCTATTTTGGAAAACTATCTGTTACTCTCTATTTAACATCGTCCATTTCATTGGCTTTTTGTTTTGTTAACCATCTCTTATTGAAAATAGTTTGTTTGATTACCTATGAGTTACAGAAAACTTATTGATAAGTTATTTATTTCGTTATTCATTGGTCACAGAAAATTGGTGCATCAGTTAACTCGCCCCTTGTTATGGGTTATTTGTTTGGTTATTCATTGGTTACCACGGCCTATCGTATCGGTCACCTTTTTCCTTATATATTGTTGCGAATTTACTCCTTGCTAGTTTTACTTTACTAGGTTCGTATCTCTGGATTGACAAATAAAACTAAAAGCCGTTTAATTCACTTCAACAAAATCTCTTCATTTTACAACTCGTCTACACTATATCAGTTTACTCTTAGCACTGGTTTATTATGTTGGCGCTGCCAAGGCTTATATAGCCACGCACTTCTCGCTGATGCCGACGTGTCCTTCTAGAATATTGCGTCTGGAAATTACCAGAACATAATGCTATACGGCGCCAAATGCAGCAATTGCTTAGACAACCAGACAGTCGTGGCGCCAGACTCAGCAATTGTTTAAGTAGATAAGCAGACGGCTACGGCGCCAGATGTCCATTGTTTCGACAAGCAGACAGCCGCGGCGCCAGATGTCTACAACAAGACAAATGCTATTCCATATACCTACAGCTATTGTTCATAATAAGGGATGCATATAGCAATACAAATACAACTTAATACTACTTTTGTAACAATATAAAACAATTGAAATTATTATTTTATTTTTTTTTTATATTTTCTTATGTTTATATATAACAGTTATATTTTTTACAAATTTTCTGTAATTATTTAGGGTTAGCTTTTAAATATTACCATTTATATATAGATTACAAACTGAATTTTTTTTCTTACAAGCAATTTTTTGGCAAGATTTATATGTGGTATTTACTATTTTAACATTATTTTTTTGGAAGAAGCTTATGTATGATTCATATATAATTTATATTGTTATACTTCGTAGAATTTACAATACTAAATACGTCAATTTACATCACACAATCTTTCTTGAGATCAATCGTTGGATCTTATAAATCAAACACCTAATGATTTGGTCCGGCTTGAGATTTTTCTCTCCGAAATTTAAAAATATCTAAAATGATAGAAAGAATTAAATATTTTTTTTTTGTATTTGTTAAAACGGCCCACTCACGACAAATTTGTTTGACAAATCTGTTTGAAGACGGTTGAGCACTCACGACAAACCGATTTGACAAATTTTATTTCCATTGTGTGCTTCGCGGAGTTAACATGTCTGATTATAACGCGGATGATGTAATTGCGCTGCTAGTAATACACCAGTGCATGAAGCGAAAAAAGCCAAATGCAAAAAAAAAATAATGAAGAAAGAATGGATGAAAGAGTGGTTATGTGAGAGATATAACCACTCCCATGTAAATCTATTAAATTCAATGGAGCTGAATTTTTCCACGACTTATCATTTTGGCATTTATTCTTATAATTTTCACTTTTGCATTGCCATAAGGCCGGTTCATTTTTAAATAATTCAATAAACTCTTCCAAAAAAATGTTTGCTCACGCTTGCCATTTTTTTATCCGCTGATGTTTACTCTGCAAAAATTTCAACCAACTGACCAAATGTTTGCAAACCTCGCCACTCACGACAAACGAATCCACAAATCGGTTGTTAGTTTTAGAAATTTGTCGCAAACCTTCAATCCGTTTGACAACATGCCCACTCACGATAAAAACCACCTCAAACTCAAACAGATTTGTCAAACAAATTTGTCGTGGGTGGGCCGCTTAAGGCACCTACATTAAATAAGATGATACGATTATGTTATCTACGTTGGATACCATGGATTTCATGTTAAGAAACGTCAAAAATTGTTTTTAAAATCTTTTGTTTACATCCATAACAATCAACAGATTAACACTTACCGATTCAAGCGGGATTAGGACGACGAAAAAACAGCCCTAGGTCGAATGAAATTCGAGTCAATTTCGGTGCATAGAATCGGCTGTCGTGGGAATTGTACTTCCCATAACATTTTACACCTTAACATGGGTTACCTTAGAATTTTAGTTGTTAACATTTCTTAACCAAACGAAAGATTTCAGATTAATGTAAAGAAATCTTTCTACACAGACATACAAAATAGTTGTGATTCCAGCATGCACTCACCCAAGTAAAATATACAAATTTCTTTACCAACTTGTATAGGTGTTGCCGGTTTCAATACAACTATGTCGTTTGAATAAGGAAATGTCAAATGAGCGTTTGGTACACAACAGTGGTTAGTCATGCTTCGAAGTAGATAAATCCGGCAACCTAAGTGTGGAGAAATTCGCTCGCGACTTTAATGAATAATAATATGAAATTTAACTATTAAGTAATTGTTGTTAGCTTACATTCTTCCTTTCAATTCATTTATGGGCTGTGTGTCGTCTGCATGCAAAGCACAAACAATTCGATGGTACTTATTTAAAGCCTCCATATGACAATCTTCGGAACAGTATTGAACTTTACAACCGTGCTGTTGTTGGATCGTTTATAACTGTTTCTTAAGGTCTCATACATCAGTAAAAAAAAAGCAGCTATGCCTACCTGTGTAGCAGGCTCACCCAAACTCTGCGCGACCTTTCCGTTAATAAAAACACTTGGTTACACTAATAGTGGAATTCAGTAAGCAGTCTCTAGTCACTATTTGAGACATTTTGCGCTACCTTTCCGCTAATAAAAACGCTTTGTTACACTAACAGTGGAATTCAGTAAGCAGTCTGTAGTCACTATTTGCCTCAATTTGTGACTAGTAACTATTGACTAGACAGTCTCTGGCGTTAGTCTCAAAATATTGACTCAAATTTGAGTCCTGATAGTTAGCACGTCACAAAACAAAAAAGAACTATTGTTTGCCATTTTGAGTATACTGAATTGAGATCATCATAGATATTAATCGATTGTCGTTTTTTTATATTTTGTAAGCGACTTAAATAGGAAAATCTTAAAAATAATTCAATTTTACATAAATTTCGTAAGTATTATGAAACAAAGTCAACATATATATTTTTTTATTGGCTTATGTTTTTTGATTTAGGTGTAGAAAATTTAATATTTGTTATCGACATATTTATTTTCATTAAAGTGTAAAAACATCTCTGAATACTGAAATGTAATAGATTTTGTGACAGTTACTTACAGAATAGCAAAATCGTCTCAAGTCACAAAAAGTGTCTCCAACTCACAGTCACAAAATCTATTACATTTCATTATTCAGAGATGGTTTTAAACTTGAATGAAAATAAATATGTCGATAACAAATATTAAATTTTCTATAAAATCGTCAAAAACATAATCTATATATATAAAATTAAGTGGCAAAACTTCCTGTTCGCATACTCCTCCTAGACGGCTTGCCCGATTTCAATGAAATTTTCAGGGGTGATTGGGGTCTGTTTGGAGGGTGCACATAAGAAATTTAATGTGTGTATCATTGCGCGTTTTGCAAAAAAAAAATAAAATAAAATGATACATCCCGCCTATACAAATTCTCATGAAATAATGTTTTGCCGCAAGATTGGTAGTCCTGTCAAATGCCTTTTAATTCCTTTCTAATAAACAGAAACAACTGGCGGATGTTTACAACTAATAAAAAACATTGACATCGCATGTTGATCGTATTTGCCTTTTTGTTCTTTCTATTGACATATTTTAAAATTGTGTGTATTTTTCTCTGATTTCAACGTGATTAACATTCTGCAAGTGAGTATTGTTGTTGTTTCGTATGTGATGCCATGCGGTTCGATTGTCGCTTGAAAATGCGCGGTGTGTGTAAAAAAAAAGTGTTTCAACATTGTGTGTTTTTTCCAGATTTAGTTCCATCGATTTGCTACATTTATTCGAACCGATTTTGTGTGCAACACACACAAAGCAAGTGAGTATTGTTATTGTTTCGTTAGTGCTTCCATGCGGTTTGCAAATACACTGTTGGTGGGTCTTATTGCATATGCGTGTGTAGTTTAAGATGTAGTTTTAGGTTAATTTTTACATTTTTATTTATGTACTTAAAAATATGTATACTCTAGAAAATGCCTCGACAGCGCCAACGTAATACGGTTGGCAGGCATACGAGTGATTCACGTCGAATGTCAATATTAACACTCCAGTAGTCGCGCGTACTACAATAGTAGACCACTTGTGTATATACTTTTACGTTTTACGAATAACTATTCGCAAGAAGTCTGATTTTAAGTTCCTAATATGTTTAAAATGAATATTTTTTGGTTGATTTGGTTTTATAATAAACTGTTACTTATTATTATTAAAACAAATTTTTTTATTTACGAATATTTCGTTTCAAACCCTTATGTCTAAAATGTTCTACACATGTAGTACGCGCGACTACTAACGGCACAAAAAGGGGCGCGACCACTGGAGTGTTAAGAAGAAATCACAGCGAAGAGCAACGCGCTCAAGTGAATGCCCGAGGTAGAGCGGTGTACAGAGAGCGGCGTGCACAGATTAGAGCTGAATTCGCCGACAATCAACGGCCAAATTACCGTCAAGGCCGAGTTCCTGTCCGCCTTCGCGATCAAATGGAACATGTTGGCTTTCACTACGATCCTGACTGCGACTACAGCCTGCATGGTGCCATCGGAGCAATGGATATTATTTGTACGCTTTGCAATGCAGCGAAATTTCGAGGAGAAACAGCTGGCATGTGCTGCTCCAGTTGCAAAGTGAAACTGCCTGCATTGGAACCGCCACCAGAACCATTACATTCCTTGCTCACTGGAGAATCGCCGACGTCTAAGCATTTCTTGCAGAACATACAAGCGTACAATTCATGCTTTCAAATGACTTCTTTTGGTGCCACAAAGATCATTAGAGATCCATTTATGCCGACGTTCAAGGTGATTACTTTGCATGGAATTTCCAGTGAAACATTTGACATTTTTATTCTGCAGATTCAGGGACAAATATACCATCGAGCAGGCTTGCTCATACCATTTGTCGATGCCGACTATCAATTTTTGCAAATATATTTCATCGGTAAGGAAACTGACCAACTAAATCAACGATGTAAAATTGCGACCGGCACAAGGCGAGAAATCGTACTAAATTTGCAAAGATTTCTCAATGAGCACAATGAATTGATTCGATTGTTCAAAATCGCATTGGACCGCATGCCGTCTGATAACCATCGAATCGTCATCAGAGCAGACAAAATGCCGATGGGGCAGCATGCCAGACGATTCAACCCACCAACAATCGATGAGGTGGCAATCGTCATTGTTGGCGAACAGTTTGAATCGCGAGATATTGTACTGCACCGTAGAAACGAACAACTTCAGCGTGTTTCCGAGCTACACCGTAGTTATGATGCATTACAATATCCGATATTATTGTGGAGAGGTGATGACGGCTATCCCATCAATATGCGATTGATGAATCCAACTACTGGTAAAAAAAAGTACAATTTCTGAGAAGAAATGCTACTTACGATTCAATATTTTGTGTATTGTTCATTTATAGGCCAAGAAACACCGAAAAAACTCAGTGCGATGAACTTCTATTCGTACAGAATAATGATTCGTCCGCAAGAAGATAACTACATCCTGAAATGTCGCAAGCTTTTCCATCGGTATTTGGTTGACATGTATGCGAAGATCGAGACCGAACGTGTCAACTTTATTCGATTCAACCAAGCGAAATTGCGTTCTGAAGAGTACATCCATTTGAGAGACGCCGTAATGAATGATGCAAATGTGAATAGCATTGGACGTCTGACAATATTGCCAGCCACATACATCGGCAGTCCGCGCCATATGCACGAGTATGCGCAAGATGCGATGTCGTATGTGCGCCATTACGGCAGACCGGATCTGTTCATGACGTTCACGTGCAATCCCAAGTGGAATGACATCAAATGCCATTTGTTCCCCGGTCAATCAACAACTGATCGTCACGACTTGACAGCACGTGTATTCAGGGAAAAGCAAAAAGCAATGATGGATTTAATTGTGAAACTTTGTGTTTTTGGAGAAGTTCGATGCTGGATGTACTCGATCGAATGGCAGAAAAGAGGATTACCGCATGCACACATCTTGATTTGGTTAGTTCGCAAAATACGACCAGATCAGATTGACAAAGTCATCTCAGCGGAAATTCCAGATGAAGCAATCGACCCACAATTGTTCGACGTTGTAACAAAAAACATGATCCACGGCCCTTGAGGCGCTATTAATCCAACGTCACCATGCATGATTGACAATAAGTGTTCAAAGCGCTATCCTAGAGCTTTAGTTGATGATACAATCACTGGAAATGACGGATATCAATTATATCGGCGTCGATCCGCTGAAGATGGTGGTAATTCAACGGTCATAAAAGTTCGGGATCAAGACGTTGATGTTGATAATCGTTGGGTCGTGCCGTATTCACCATAGTTGTCAAAAATTTTCGAAGCGCACATCAATGTAGAATATTGCAACTCTGTCAAATCGATTAAATACATCTGCAAATACGTAAATAAGGGCAGTGATATGGCAGTTTTCGGAGTGGCTGATTATCAGACAATCGATGAAATTCAGCAATACCAAATGGGCCGTTATATAAGCAGCAACGAAGCGGTATGGCGCATTTTATCGTTTCCAATACACGACTGGCATCCCGTTGTTCTTCATTTGGCAGTTCATCTCGAAAATGGTCAACGCGTTTATTTCACTGCAGACAATATACAACAGAGCGCAGCACGACCACCGCGGACAACACTTACTACCTTTTTCGAGTTGTGTGAAACCGATGAATTTGCAAGAACATTGCTATATTCCGAAATACCACAATATTTCACTTGGAATCCATCATCGAAAACATTTCAACGACGAAAGCAAGGGGAGCGTGTTGACGGTTATCCAAATGTCCGTAAAACCGATGCATAGGACGCATTTATACCATCCATCCGAACAACGCCGAATGTTTCTATTTGCGTCTGCTATTAGTCAACGTGCGCGGACCAAGATCATTTGATGATTTAAAAACTGTTGACGGTCAGTTGTGTGTGACGTATCGTCAAGCATGTCAGCGATTGCATTTGTTAGAAGATGATATGCATTGGGACACCGCACTTCATGACGCATCACTCACATCTCATCCAAAACTAATACGCGTATTATTCGCAATAATAATATCTACATGCCTTCCGTCAAATCCGCAAGAACTGTGGAATAAGTACAAAGGCTGCATGACCGAGGACTTATTAGTTTTGGCGCGTAATCGAGCATCGGACGCAGACTTGCTATATACATTACAAATGTATAATGTTGCTTTGATATTGGTTGAAGATCTGTGCCTTACAATTGCGAATAAGGCATTAGCGCAACTTGGCATAACTGTGCCCAATCGTTCAGTGATTGATATGCTTGACCATGAGCTTCAACGTGAACAACAATACGATTGCAATGAATGCGTGCTTTCATACAAGCTAACATTACCAAATTAAATATTCAGCAGAAAAATGCTTATGATAAGATTATACAAGCGGTTGACAATAACGCCGGTGTATTCTTCTTTCTGGATGCGCCCGGTGGTACAGGGAAAACGTTTCTGATCTCTTTGATTCTTGCTACTATACGGTCACAGCAGAAAATTGCGCTGGCAATTGCTTCGTCAGGCATCGCTGCTACTCTACTTGATGGCGGCCGAACAGCACATTCTGCGTTGAAATTACCGTTGAACATCCAAGTCGTTGAAACACCAACGTGCAACATATCGAGGAATTCAGCAATGGCAAAAGTTTTGCAAGGAGCTGGAATAGTTCTATGGGACGAGTGCCCAATGGCTAACAAAAAGTCATTAGAAGCATTCAATAGAACAATGCAAGATTTACGCCAAAAGCAACAACTTTTTGGCGGAGCATTAGTCTTATTATCCGGCGATTTTCGGCAAACTTTGCCAGTCATTCCTCGATCAACTCCTGCCGACGAAATAAACGCATGTTTAAAATCGTCAGTTTTGTGGAGACATGTTCAAAGGCTGACTCTTACCATCAATATGCGAGTCCAATTGCAAAATGATCGATCCGCAGCGGCGTTTTCGAAGCAGTTGTTGGACATTGGCGAAGGCAAAATACCAATCGATGATACCGGTTTGATCACATTGCTGAACAACTTTTGTACACTTTTACAATCGAAGGAAGAATTGATTTCAAGTGTATTTCCGAATATTGTTGAATACTATCAACGCAACGATTATTTAAGTGAACGCGCAATATTGGCACCAAAAAATGTACACGTCAACGAAATCAATTTTGCCATTCAAGAAAAACTGCCAGGAGAAGCTACAACATATATATCGATTGATAGCGTTTTGAATCAAGATGAAGTAGTCAATTATCCAACTGAGTTCTTGAATTCTTTGGATCCCCCCGGTCTGCCACCGCATCGTTTGGTCCTGAAAGTCGGTTCACCCATTATACTTCTACGAAATCTTAATCCACGGACTTTGTGTAATGCACAAGGCTTTCAGTCAAAAAATTGTGGCCAAATTTGATTGAAGCAACAATACTAAATGGCAAGGCAGCAGGTGATGTCGTACTCTTACCACGCATTCCCATGATTCCAACGGACATGCCGTTTGAATTTAAGCGCTTGCAGTTCCCAGTACGTCTTGCCTTTGCGATGACCATCAACAAATCGTAAGGGCAAACGTTTCAAGTGTGCGGCGTCAATTTGAAAGAACCGTGCTTCTCCCACGGCCAATTGTTCGTCGCATGCTCGAGAGTGGGAATACCAAGGTGCTTATTCATTTACGCGCCAGGTGGAAAACCAAAAATGTTGTATACCAATATGTTTTATAAATAAGTAACAGTTTTACAACAATAAATAAAACACAGAGTAAAAACCCTTAAGAGTTTTAATCGATTTAGGTGTAGCGAGGCACACAGGGTAACAGCTAGTTATCAATAAAAATCTAATACTTTGTTTCATAGTATTTACGAAATTTATGTAAAATTTATTTATTTTTAACTTTTTTGTGTTTGAGTTGTTTACAAAATATAATAATACGACCATCGATTGATATCTATGATGATCTCTATTTAGTATATTCAAAATGGCAGGCAAGAGCTCTTTTTAGTTTTGTGACCTGCTAACTACCAGGTCTCAAATTTGAGGCAATATTTTGAGACTAACGCTAGAGACTGTTTAGTGAATAGTAACTAGTCTCAAATTGAGACTTTGCCTCAAAATGTCTCAAATAGAGACTAGAGACTGTTTACAGAATCCCGCTATAAGATTTATGTAAACAAACAAAATGTTATATCTATATGGGGAAACTTTTAAACAATGCTTTATCCATACATACATAATTAATACATACATATACATTCCACAGATCTAATTAAGCTAATATAATTACTTATTACGTTTATTAAATACAATATTTTCTGTTTATAAAATTATTTCGTTATTGATTCTATTGATGACAACAACTGATGAGTCGACGTTGCGAGTTTTCGAGAGAAAAGTTCTGCGAAAGATTTATGGTCTGAATATCGCATTCGATGGAACGATGAGCTGTATGAGATATATGACGACATTGACATAGTTCAGCGAATTAAAAGACAGCGGCTACGCTGGCTAGCTCATGTTGCCCGAATGGACGAAAACAATTCAGCTCTGAAAGTATTCGGTGCAGTACCCGCCGGGGGAAGCAGAGGAAGAGGCAGACCTCCACTCCGTTGGAATGATCAAGTGGAGAAGGACCTGGCTTCGCTTGGAATATCCAATTGGCGCCACGTAGAGAAAAGAAGAAACGACTGGCGCGCTGTTGTTAACTCGGCTAAATCGCTTAAGTGGTGTCTACGCCAATTAAGAAGACGAAGAGATTCTATTATTTTGTCACTAAGCATGAATAATTAAAGACCCAATTTATCGGAGAATACAAACCACTGAATTTAGCTGTTTAAAATGAAAAAGTTTAGGTTATGATAAAATGTATAATTTACCTAAAGTTGTCCTTTGTTTACAGAACAATATTTTGCGAAATAATCTATCCCGTCGAATTGTGTTGAATCGCTGCAAATCCGCGCGGGCGGAACGATATCGATCGACGCAAGTGCCGCGCAGTGTCGAATAGAAAGTATAAAATGGATGTTGATGTGCAGCTAGTGGATAACGATTTGTATCTGCTATCCTGTTGTCCATCCTTTTTGTTGAGTGGGTTGGTGTACAGGTGTGGTGTCATCGGATGTGGTATAATGCGCAGTGTTTTCTTAGGGTGCGCCAGTTTTTCCCGGATAGACTGGGGGAGACTTAACTCATTTAAACAAATTTTTAAATTACAGTTAATTGTAAAATTCGACAATGTTATCCCTTCCCCTTTTTTAAAGTACGCATGGTTCCATTTGCTATTATGCAAAAAATGTGGTACCTATATTAAAAAAACAAAAAATACAAAAAAAAAAGAATTGTACTATTATTTCAAAACAAACCCTTTGATTATATTTTATAGCCCGTAACTGTATATAAAGCAGCTCCAATAATAACGATATCAAAAACCTACGAAGTGTTAAACTATTGAATGGTTTTTTAGGTTGTGCCAGTTTTTCCCGGATATAGTTGGGGGCTTAACTCATTTAAACATCCTGGGCTCCCTAGGCGAATATTTTGCAAAGTAATATTGGTGGTATGTTGGTGGAATAGCCGATGATGATTTAATGATAGAGTTGTAATATACTCATATCGGCTTTTGGTTTGAAACATACCACGTGTATTTGAATATGTATTTTAATATGTTTTGCGTGTTTATTTGCTTATGCTTTTTTGAAAACTCATTATTACAGCTAACAACTGTGTGCGTGGTTTGCTTTTATTCATTTCATTAGCATTATTTAAAAATTTTATTGGTTTGGTATGACAATTTTTTTTATTTCATTTTCCGTATTTTCGGATACAACGGATAGTAACTCCAGGCTCAGATGTGGCCAGAATGGGTACTTCTTAGCTCTGGAGTTAGGACTATGAAATTTAAGGGATTTTACGAGAGAGTGGCCGTGAATGGAGAACGGCTTCGATTCGTAGAGTAGATAATTCTTCATAATAAATTTGATGCTTTGTATAGATGCGATGAGAGCGACCTTTGCTTTTTGTATGTGCGTCACTGTATCGCATTGGGGATATGGTAACGCCTTAACTTCCTTTTGAGATTTATTTAGTTTTGAATATTTAAACCTCTACCACCAATTTTGTTATATTTTATGATTAAGTGCGTATGCACTAATTTGTCACTTAGTAGCACGCATAGCTTGCGATTTTTTAGGCTGGTTTTTTGTATTATTTGCGAAAGCCATTCTGCTGGGTTGAAAAGTTACATGTATTTGTATTTTTATATAAGGTTGTCGGGGGGAAGCTGATTTTGTTTTTGCTGCAAAATCGTGGAGGGTTGGAAATCGATGGCTTGAGTGGTAGTCTTACGACGTAGCGATCATTATTTCATCGAGTAGTTGTGGATTAAGAGAATTTCTCACAATACGGACATTCTACAGCTTTATTTAATATAGGGGGAAGTTTCCCTATCTCTCGAAATAATGTGAATTATGGTATTTGTTTGCGGTTCCTCAACTTGAGTTGACATGGTGGTAATTGGTCCTGTAAATAGTCTACTTTGTGTTTCGCTGCGCAGCGTTTAAACTTTTTATGTCTCTTCTCAATTTTTAGAATTTCGGTTTTCAGGATTTGCTTTTGCAATCAAACCTTCTTTTTGCATGTGACAGGTAATTTGGACATATTGTTTTTAGTTTCACAAAATTGTTTCTTTCATTAATTTTTAGTTTTTTAAACTTTTCGCAAGACATCAGTTTATGTTCTCTTGTGCATAGTTCGCATATCGTATATTGTTTTTTTGTTCGGATGTGAACGATTGTGTTTTGTAGAAACTTTTGTTTAAATTTTTAGTGCTTCTGGCTTTGGGTCTCTTTAAGCTTCGATTTTGGCAGTGTTGTTTTTTTTTTGTTCTGACTATTTTTTCCTCTACTCTATTTCATATTGGGTAGTCATAAAATCTTTCATCTGTTGCCACGGTGAGCACTTCTTTCGAGATGAGAGTGATTGCTCCCATAAAAGTAACGATTTTTGTGGTAATGTGAAATCGGGTCCCAGCTGTCTGTGGAGAAATTTTGTGTCGATAGAACCGACAACAATAACAGTGCATTCTAGTTTTATTAATTCTTTACTTGTTTCTTTCTTTGTTTTTGGAAAGTTCATTATTGTCGTTACTTGTTTGTCGATCAGTATTCTTTCGTTTTTGTATCTTGCTTTTAGAGCTTCCCAAGCCGAATTGAAATTATCGTCATTTTGTTTTGTATCGGAGGTGATACTTTTTTTTCCTTTTTATAGTTGTGGATGATTGATGTAAACAAGTCCCGGAACTCTCGGAGTAGGTGCAATTTCTTTTATTAGTTTTAATTGATCAAATCGTTTGTTTCTTCATACTGGTCTAAGCAGTTTTTGTATATTGTGTAATACGAGGATTTAAAATTTTCAAGTAGTTCTGAATCATTTACTATGGTGTCATGAGCCGCGAGACCAAAAACATTAAAGACTTTGGTTTTTTTATTTCAAATAATGATTCAGAGTTTTTGTGAATCAACCGAGGTAAAACTTGTGCAGTATCTTAATACTTTGTAAAATAAATTTTACAACGTGTTTTGAGCATGTAACCCCTGCAGGTATGTTTTGATTTGTGTCGTTATTAACCATATATTGTATATATTTTATTTGAATATATGTTTAAATTGTTAATTACTATTAAAAAAAAGCGCGTTTATTATTTATTAAAATATTTGTTTTCCGAATGTTTGTATTTAGATACACCCTAATACATGGACTTGTATATACATCAGTGAAGCGCTTTACCTAGCCCGCGGGCGGCCGACTTTATTGCTCTCTCACAGATTCGCTCACACGTATTAGTCAAGCGCTCTCTATACATTGTGGAAAATTAATGTGCATTTGGTCAACGACTGTTGACTGCTACGCATGTATTTTGTATGTGCGCGCTGAAGAGCTAAGAAGAACACGCTTTATTGTGGAAAAATATTCTAACCATGCAAGGCTGCAAGAATATCAACCAATCCTTGATATATTGCAGACTAATTTTCATAACCGATTTCATGACTTTTATAAAATTAAGCATATTATTGAAATTCATAACGACTGGGTGTAATACTTCTGGGGTGAGTTTAGATTTAAAATCCGAATTAGAAAAGATGCAACGTGATTTATTGTTGTCTCGTGAAACTGGGCAACAGTTTTGGAAAAATCTGAACGACAACTTTTATCCGAAATTAAAGAACGAAATGTGGAAATTCTTTTCAATGTTTGGAACTACTTATTGTTGCGAAGTTTCGTTTTCCACTTTGAAATTAATACTAGAAATAAAATTAACGATCGGCACCCTGAAGACTTACTTCGTATAAAATTTTGCGGCTCCGAACTAGATTTAGATAAGTTGGTTCAAAACCATGAAAATATTGATTTTTAGTTTTTTGATACAGCCGTTTAGGTGAAAACTTCAACATAAATTCAATATTTAAAATTTTTTGAATTTTAATTTCTTTTTGACACGTGAATTGTCTTTATTTTTGTAATAGATAAAAAATTAATAAGGAATTTCATTAATTTCACAATTTTGTTAAAGTTGTAAAAGTTGTCGAATCACTTTCAAATTTTTTTTATATTAATTAATACTAAAGTTTTGTATTTTTTTTGGGTGTAGCAACAAGCTCTCTCATACTCCAACACAAGCACACAGTTTGGTAGTGTGCGTTTGGGCATCACTGATATACATGCGTATATGTACATATGTTTGTTTTGTGCAATTAAGAACTCGTTGAAGAGATCAATGCGCTATTTACACAAGTACGCACGAATTGTTTGTGTGCTTACGTTCTAAGCAATTGAGAATCCGTAAGAGATATCAATTCCTTTTTGTATGCAATCCTTGAGAACAAGGGCTTTTGCCGGATTTTTGCCAATATGGACTTTGAAACGATGTATATGTATGTTTTAATATATGTAAATATACATAGAATACGTATGCTTGAATGTATATTTTTGAAATTAATAATTTTTGTCTACCCGAGCCTTTTATATGTTTGTGTTTTAATTAAAAATTAATTTAGCATCGTTTTTAGTAAAATATTTAATAGTTTAATATTACCCAACGTTGGGTATATCGAGAGTGACAGATTTTATGCCGTATGTAAGCATAAGGTACGCTTCAAAATTTTTGCAATAGAAGGAGAGCGCGAAACGGAATTGTTAATATGCAGGTAGCTTCCGTATGCACTTTGCTAATATATTTGGTATGGAAGCATACCTGCATATTAACAATATATATATATATATATATTTAAATTATGTATAGAAAAGTACCTATGTTTGTTTCTCTTTTCGTATTTTAGTTGATATTTTGATATATGCAATCCTGCTTATTGTTCTTGCTGGTTTCGCAACCGGTTTGTGCGTTATTTTTTTTGTTTGTTGGATCTGTGTTACTGTGTATTTTGATTTTCGATGTAATTTCATACGTATGTACGAATGTGTTAAATTTTTTGTGTGGCGCACTGCACTTTCTTTTATTTCGAATTTGGGTTTTTATATTATGTCTGTATTCTTAAATTTTTTGTTTGGTTTTTAGCTTGTCATATGTGTATGGACATATTGTTTTTGTTCGCTACTTCAACCGCACTGCACTGGTTTTTGTTTTGTTTTAATTTGTGGTTTGTATCGTCCTTTTAAAATTTTGTCACCACGGTTTTAAAGTTTTATAATCTTGGACGAAACCAATACTGCCATTCGGAATGGCTCGAAGGACCATGAACAATTTTATGGGGAATACAAACCACTGGATTTATGTCGAATAGAAAGTATAAAATATATGTTGATGTGCGACTTGAGGAGAACGATTTATATCTGCTATCCCGTTGTTCATTATTTTTGGTGAGTGGGTTGGTGTACAGGTTGTGTTGTGTGGTGATGTATGAGTGTGGTGTCATGGGATGTGGTTTTTCCCGGATAGACTGGGGGGAGACTTAAATCATTTAAACAAATCAGGAGGCCTGCTATTTACACTTTTAAAATTACAGTTAACTGTAAAATTCGATAATGTTATCCCTCTTTTTTAAAGCACAAATGGTTCCATTTATTATGAAAAAAGTGTAACAACCAAACCAAACCATCGAAGTGTTAAACTATTGATATTATTCATAACTTTTCTCTTACATTAAAAATTACATTCTTATTGATTTCCTTCTGGATTCTGAATCAATTTTCATGGTTACTATGCGTATAAAATTTCATAGAAACAATTGTGTTTACAAGCTAAAAGATATTTAGAAATTAATTATAGATATAATATCGGACAAAACATTTGCAACTAGAGCGAAGTTCTAGCTTTTTTGTCTTACAATGCCATTTTTCCTTCAAATTTCTTTTTGTTTCTAGTTTTAAAATTTACAGCATTGAAGTTACATATTTTGTAATGTTTATCGCGATCTTTTTTTATTTTGGCGGTTATATTTGAAAGCAATTTCAAATATATGACAATCCGTCACGACAAAACAATTGCAACTCTGTTTCGTTCTTTTATTTTCTCCTTTGCTCGTTTCTTTTTCTAACGGTATTGAGTTTGAATTAATTAGAACATTTACTGAGCACAATTTCTGTTCTGTAACACATTTTTAATTAAAATTTTTTTTTTCCAAAAAAGCAATGGCTCTAAATAAATTCGGTGTGGCAGTCCGAGCACGATTATAATAACGGAACTTCTCAAAAAGAAATTTCTATAAAGTACAGAATTTTCAAGTCATCAATCTCACGAATAATTTCGAACTTTATTAGGAATAAAATTGTCGAAGTAGTGCGTCGTGGAAACCGATCAAGGAAAACTGATGAAAAAACTGACATCTCAATTGTAAGAGAGGTAAAAAAAAATAAACATTTTAAAGCGCTCCGCAATTGGCAAAGGAGCTTGGGCTACCAATCTACACAAGAACGGTCGCTCATAGCCTAAATTTACACAGTTACCGACCAACGAAGAAACCGCTTATTACCAAACGTAACCAACTAAAACGATTGTGTTCGCTAAAAATCATCTAGAATGGCCAATAAGCGAGTGGGAAACTGTTCTTTTTAGTGATGAGTCCAAATTTAATTTGGTAGGAAGTGATGGCGTGAGTTTCGTTCAATGCCCACGAAGCAAGCATCTAAAAAATTTCTATTGTCTAAAAACAGTTGGTATGTTATGGTCTGAGGATGCTTTTCTGCTTCTAGTTTGGGGCCGCTTCATCGTATCAATGGTAGCATGGATCGGTACGTTTACAGAAACATTATGGAAACCGTAATGCCGCTTAAGTGGGTCTTCCACCGGGGCGATGACCCGAAGCATATGGCATAGGTCCTAACATCGTGGTTACAGAGGAATAAAGTGGATGTAATGGAGTGGCCTCCACAGTCTCCAGGCTACAAAATTTATGGGAAATTATAAAAAAAAAGAATTGATCGCAGTAATGTGCCAAATACTGATCAGTTATTTCAAAAGGCCCTGTAGGCAGAAATATACCCCAAAGCATAATGGATAACCTCATAGCTTCAATGCCACTGCGATGCAAAGGTGTTATTGAGAATAACGAGTTTTCTACAAAATACTAAGTTTTTCTTTTTTTTATTAAAAATAGTGAACAGTTTTCTTTGAGTTGCAATTGTTTGTCTTATTGAATATAGATGTTATATCAATTTTTTATATACATATATTAATCAAGTAAACTGAAAAATATTATTAAATTTGCTTTGTTTACCTTAATTAACTTCCAATATTTAAAACAAAATTAAAATAGTAAGTCTCCGGCAATTATTTTCTGTGCAATCGACAGTATTTTCATTATTATATTTCAGTTGCAAATGTTTTGTCCGATACTGTATATGCATATTTCAAGACTATGTAATACATATGTAAGTATACAGTGTTATAACATAAAAGAGTGTGCAATAAATTGCATTTTATTTCCTGATAATTCACGTATACTCCTGATAATTGTAGACAGAAACTTTTACATATGTTTAGAGGGCTTCGCAATATTTGAATCCGAGTTGGAGCATCCATTCATTCGAATATCTTTGAAGTCCTCTTCAGAGTCCGAATATGAACCAACAGATCGACTGATTCTAAAAGTAATAAAATAAATATATTCAATAATGTATTTAACATAAACTAAGCTAAGTCTACACTACATAACTAGTTTCCAATCAGTTTATTGTTATTTTTGGTTGTGTGGAAAACACAATGAAAAGCTTCAATAAATATTGACCCCCATCTAATGCTAATTACCAATCGAGATGGATATAGGGTTATATACATATATAAATGATCACGATGACGTGACGAGTTAAAAAACGGGTGACTATCTGTCAGTGCCTCCGTTCGTCCGTGCAAGCAGTAACTTGAGTAAAAATGTTGATATCTTGATGAAACTTGGCATGTGCGTTCCTCAGTAAAAAAAAAAAAAAACAAATAAGAGTTCGTACCTGGGCGTAATCGGTGCTGCCATGTCCACAAAAAACCATTAAAAAAAACCTCTAATGTGCCATAACTGAGGCTCATTTTAGATATAAAACTCTAAATTGGCACAGGGGCTCGCAGTAGCAAGGTGCACCTGTGGACAAAAACATGTGAAATAGAGGGCGTAGCCCAAACAAAATTTGCTCAGTATGAATATTATTAGAATTCCAGTGTGAAAATGGATGAAATCGGAAGTTAACCCCGTGCACTCCCCATATAACGGTACTACTAAAATAAAAACAAACAAAAGACACAATGGATTGGCTTTTTACTCATTTCATAGATTTGTGAGGGTGTGTTAATATTAAATATAAATTGTGTAAATGTGCAGGAGTTTCGGTCACGCTGGTTTTGGTGACGCACTTTGACTAACAAAAATCAAAGGTCGCTTATACTCAAGCGCGCTGTTGAGGGAATCAAAACCCATTGATAACATGAGTCTTCTAACCCTCCGATGTTTTTTGGCTGTAATTATTTTAAAAAATGAAAAACTGATTCTGCTTGTGAATTACATTTATTTGATCTTTTAAATTTTTTTTACATCAAGTCTAGAATATATCATGTAAATGGCCGCCGCCACAGTTTATTGTCATTTGAGCTCTTTTTATGGCATTTTCCATCACTTTGGCCAAAACTTCCAGCGATAGGTCCTCAAATTCTTGACGGATATTGTCTTTAAGAGCTGCAAGAGTCTGAGACTTGTTGATATAAACCCGCGACTTCAAAAGCGACAAAAACGGTCTAATCAGGCGATCTTGCTGGACAGTGCAAATCGCCAAAACGGGAGATTAGGCGCCCGGGAAATGCAGTGTGTGCCGTTGCACCATCTTGTTGGAACACCATGTTTTCCAATCCCAATTCATCAAATTGTGGCAAAAAGAAATCGTTGATCATTGCTCTGTAGCGCACACCACTCACAATAACCGTTTGGCCCGCGCAGTCTTCGAAGAAAAAAGGTCCGATGACTCCTCCAGCCAAAACAGCACACCATACAGTGACTTCGAGCGGGTGCAATGGTTCTTCGTGGGTTACACGCGGATTTCCAGTGCCCCGAAGCGTAAATATTGCTTAATTACGTACCCGCTGAGATGGAAATGGATCTCGTCACTCATGATTATTTTTGATGAAAAATAATCTTCCTCTTGGTGGTGATTAAAGATGGTTTGAGCGTATGTTACAGAAAACAGCTCATGCACCGTCTGGACTTTGTATGGAAACATCTTCAAATCTTGTACCAAAATTCGTTGTAAACACCGTCGACTGATACCCATTTGCGTGCGAAGCGAACGGCTAAACGTCGCAGTGTTTCAGCAGTAGGCGTCGGACGGCCAGGAAATTTGCGACGAACTTCACGTTGTGCCAAAGTCACCGAACGATTATTGGTCAAATAAAGTCACCAATAACCTGCGTTCTGAACAGTGTAGCGTACCATTGTTTATTTACGTGTATTTCGCAAGTGTTTACTACACAAATGTCAAAAAGAACTGACATTAGAGGTCAATTGCAAAATGTATAGGATAGATAGATTCTGTATCTCTATAGTGTTATGCAGATTCAGCTTAACATTCAG
Source organism: Bactrocera dorsalis (assembly GCF_023373825.1). Taxonomy (NCBI): domain Eukaryota; kingdom Metazoa; phylum Arthropoda; class Insecta; order Diptera; family Tephritidae; genus Bactrocera; species Bactrocera dorsalis. The sequence goes on along the minus strand of NC_064303.1, from coordinate 75,436,450 downwards.
TACGCCAATTACTAAAGAAACACACGAAATAACTATACTTGATATCTGTCACTGGTCGAATTGTACTTATCTTATTGTTAATGGATGACTACAATTGTAGTTATCCTTGTTTCCCATTCACAGGTGCTATTCCTACATTGGCTTAAGAGTTGCAACCTGCTTTTTATGGAAGTATTTAATTAACATATTTACGTATTATTTACAGGAAATTAGTATTTTTGAAATATATATAAAAAGAATTTTTTTTACGAATTAAAGAATGATACAAAGAAAAAATGTTTGGTAAGAATAAACTCCCATTTTCCCTGACAAAGACAGTTTTACTAAAAGTAAGGTAATTAAAATTAAAATAATTAAAAATTGTATTAAAGTACCTTAAATTCGTTTTATAAATTAGTAAATTAAAACTTACATTGTGATTTGCGCAAATATAGACGTCCTTTCAGACATATCAGGGAACTCTCACATCCCAAAAAAAAAAAAATCATGATCATAACTCTCATGCGCAATTACCATTTCACAATTAATAAAAAGTAAAAAAAAAAAAGATCTGGAATCTATATGATTTCATTAATTAAAATTAAGGTACTTAAAATCATTTTAATGATATTCCACAAATACCAAAACTTATTAAAAAAATTAGAACTTTAAATACAAAAATGAATAATTAAATAAATAACAAGTAAGGAAGAGCGGCTCTGGTGGGCTTTATCGATTGTTCAGTGAGAATTTCATGACATTTCATTGATTGGAAGTGAAGTTATTGCACTTTAAGTGTCAGTATGTGTTATCGGTGCGAAAATGAGCTTCGAATAAAGAGTCAACACTAAATTTTGTTTTTGTTTGTTTGTTTTGATAAAACAAGTTTAATGCCTATCCCGTAGCAGGGTGCACGAGTGGTTTCAACGTTTTCACAGTGGTCGTGAGGACATAAATGACGTTCAACATGTGGACCAATCAAAATCCGTGATCACCGGAAATTCCATCGAAACTGTGCGTGAATTCATCAAAAATCAGCCGAAATCATCACTGAAATTTATGGAAATGTAATTGGACATCGATTTTTCGCATTTTGACCGAACCACAGTGTGTCGTTTAATACAAGCTAGGGGGACAAAAATATTTTAGTTTGAAATTTAATTGTTTTGGTCGTGTTGATTAATGATTTTAAGTTTCATTGAAAAATTAATATATTTTTTTTAGATTTACGAATAGAAAACAAAAAATTGTGTAAGAAATATATTTAATTATTTTTTTAAATTTCAAAACATACAATAACATTTACTTGGATGTATAAAATACGTACTAATACATAAGTCCATTACATTACAACTATTGAAAAACGCGATGATTAGTAAGGGAATTTTTACCAACAGACCTAATAATAACAGTAATATAAAAATAACAATAACACACAACAACAAAATGTTTAATATTATATACTATATCATTACTCATTGAATGACTCATCATCACTGTTAGATTCATCTGAATCAGATACTAGATAATCTTTATCGTCATGGTCACATGTTACCTGACGTGGTACTTTTGATGGTATTGAAGGCGGGACAATTAAATTTAGAACTTCCTCCGGTAATTTATCTGTTCTCTTTCTAGGAACTTCTCTGAGTTAGTTGATTACCGGATCGGATGTTATTAAAAGCATATGTAGTAAATCTATATTACGTTTTACCAAAATTTGAGAACCGCGATTATCACAAAGTGTTGGAAGAAATTGAGATACTTCTTCCAAAACCTTGTTAGTTTCTGATATAGTAAAATCAGTTGTTTCCTTTATAAAAAATAAGCTTAATTGGGCGACAATAGAGTGTGGACGAAGGCCGCGGATTTTGCCATAAAATATTTTGGCTGGCATCGTCACTCAATCTCAATGGGACAATAGCAAAAACAAACATATACTCATCAGTAGCATCGCAGTTCTCAAATTTCTGTTTATAAGCGCTATGGCCGGAGCTTCCGTCACATCCCCATTTGCTGATTAGTGTGAATGACGACTTAGAAGATATATTTGCTTTAAAAACTTCACATTGCGCTTCAATTAAACGTTTAGCGGTTTTATCCAAAATGCGTTGAAGTATAATTTCGGCGCGCGTTTCTGTTACCAAGATATGCTCATCTGCAGGGTAACACAAATTTTTAGACTTACGTAAACTAAAATAGGATAGAAAAACTTTATGTCCCGCCTTCAATGACCATTTACGCGTCTGTTTACAGGAGTAACTTGTGCACTTAGAATCCACATAATAAGCTAATGCCTCATCACTTGCCAATTGCCTGCCTTCGCATGTGGTATTACCATACTTCTTTTTTCTGTAGATTTCAAACTTTAATCGAAGTAGCTATGCTTCTATTACCCTCAAAGCGATTTGCTACTTCCGCGGCTCCTGTCAACTCGATGGCACTTCGCGATTCGAGTAAGTCTTCGACCCTTGGTTTTTTCGTTTTAAAAGACGACTCTTCAAAATTTTTTTTTGGTCTACCTTCAGGTCGATTGCTTCCAGTTGATGAGGTAGGGCAGGGATGTTCCATTTGTAGGTAAAATTGTAAATCTGCTCCTTCTAACCAACTGCCATTTTTGTTTAAAAAACGTTCAATCATCATATTTGTTTCAGTCCATTTTTTCGAAAATTTTGACGAAACACTCGAAATTTTTAACTTTATCTTCTTCTGTGTATCAGGCGTTACATCTGTAGCACTAAATTTTGTGCAAACATAATTAACTAATCGGGAATTTCGTTCTATTTTACATTTTCGCCATTCTTCAAATAACTCCATTTTTGAAATAGAGCAAACTCAATCTGAAAAAAAAAATAATTAAAAATTATGGGGGAAAGATGGGGTACTCGATCAAAGGTCATTGTATAGCTTAAGGTTGCCGTTATACAATATTCAAACATTAGCTTGGATATATGTGGATAAAAAAAGTTGCATACGTTTAAAACTTGAAAATAAAAAGAACACAAACATTTTTATATGAATTTTCAAAACCCCGTACAACGTATTAACTAAACGCAAACCAAGTATTAAATTGCATAAAATATACATACATACCTTCTAAATTATATTCCATTTCATTAACAGTCGTGTTTTCCTCTCCAAACCTTGTTAAATCACTATTTATATTGTATTTTTTATTTAAATTGAAAACATAAAAATGATAACAGCGTATCACTTCGATTAAACTTGTTGTAGTTAACCGTATTAGAATATTTTGCACAATTCTTACTTAAAATTGTGACATATCAAGGGTTGTTATAATCAGAGTACTGTCAATTATTTGATTGTTTACATTGACTTTTGTCCGCCTACAATGATCCAGGCGAATCACTGTGCGAACGTTTGGGCTTACGAAAGGTGTGTGCACGGTTCGTTCCGCTCAAATTAACTGACGACCAAAAACGCCGTCTCACCGATCGACGCTTGCGACCGATTATTTGACCAAAAATTACATTTTAACCATTAACCACTCCTCGTATTCACCTGATATGGCGCCGTGGGACTTCTTCCTTTTCGGAAAAACGCATTTGCGCGTGAAAGGAATGCGTTATGCAGACGTAGAGGCCATTTATAGGCCTTCGATATGCTTCTGGACCGTGCAAAAAGCTGTATTGAAGCAGAAGGAGACTATTTTGAATAAAATAAATTGTTTTTGCTGAAAAAAACCATTTATTCTGATTTTCCTGTTTACTTTAGAACGTACCTTGTATATATGATTGGATTTTTATTATGTGCTATTGAGAAAAATAGATAAATTATATATTATTATATATGTATCATATAATGATTTTCGGTTTGTTTGCTTGTTTGCATTGAATAGGCTCCGAAACTACTAGACCGGTTTAAAAAATTCTTTCACTATTGAGAAGCTACACTATCTGTAGTGAGCATCAAAAAAGTTAGGGATCAATACTAAAACTCCAATAATGTAAACCAAGGTGTGAAAAAATTTCCAAAAAACTTTCTTAAATCGCGTGTGCTACGAAAACTAATGTTTATTGAACAAAATAATGTCAAAAGAAATGGTTTCATATTTAAGTGTGTTTCAATACCATTATATAACTATTTGAATTATTCAATTTGGAAACTCCATTCGAAAGATATCACAAGTTTAAAATTTTGAAAATGTCTCATGGTCGCTGCTCGAGGGCAAAAGTTTATAGCATACTAACTGTCAAATTGATTGCTATTGCAGTTGGGATATTCCTTATGTGGGCATTTCATATCATGATATTTCATTTTCGAAATGAATTAAAATTTTAAGAGCATGAAAAAAGTGTAGGATTATTATTATTTATTCGAAGTACTGCAGTCTTAATACAAATATATACGTATGTATTATTATTTTATAGGATTACTGATTTCAATAATTGTTCCAGAATATTCATTAATCTATTTGAGTAATAATTTCAGTAAAAAAATATCTACACATATGTTAACACTTCTCTTTCCAAGATATTTACCTACTATTCCTACCTATTATTCCAGCCTGCCTAGAAATAAAATTGTGCCTGTCGATGTGCCCCGTAATAATAATAAGCGACACAGGTGTCACTTGGATACTGGAGAGTAGTCAAAGTCAAGAAAGTGTTTTTTTTTTTAATTTTAAAATACCCAAAAGATCTAGATCTCAACTTCCTAGAAATAGTTCCCATGCGTGGGTATCAAAAACACGCAGTGACGGAGGATCTTCATCAGAAACTGAAAATAGTCTGGTAATTCGAAGAGAATACGTATCGCAATTGCATGCCGGAGAGTCGAGTATCGAGCGCACGCAGCGGCTTGCTCAACAAAATTTAAGCGTTTCTCAATTCCGCGCTCGAGAGTCGAGTACGGAGCCTGTGCAGCGGAGATATTAGAAATATGCAAGCTCGCTCTAGGAAGTCGAGTTTAGAGCGTTCTAAACGCAGGTAAATGACGTCGTTTGGAGCGAAAGAAATAAGGGAGATAATTTTATATCTACTTTTTAAAATAGAGGAACAAGTATATCGTCTAATAGATATCCCTCTACCATCATTAGGGCAATGTCTACAATTCTTGCAAATCAATCCTAAAAAATTATTCAAATCTGTAATTAGTTTGTCTCTATTAGCTCTAGTTTTTTACCTTAAATTTTTTTTTAATTCAGTACCTTCCAGTCAACTTATAGGTATCAAACCGGTTCGCTAAAGATATGCTTTTTTGATGAATTCGGTTAATTTAACTTAGTAACTCATTTACTGGATGGTACATAAAATTCGGTACAAGCAGTTTCCGAAAATATTACTTTTTCTGTAGTTGCTAGTTGATTAACGGGGATTTTATTTGTATAATATTATTGAGAACGTTATTTTTTCTTATCGGAAGTTAGTTGCTTGTAAGAAGTGGTTTATTGCAGTTGGCAAAGTTTATTAAAAAGTGTTGATCTAAATAGAAATGACTTCCAATAGAAGACGGTGGAAAAATTACGCTGACACATTTTGTTACATTTGCAGAGAATACACCTTTAAAGAAAACATAAGACCTATTTTGGAATTTGTTAAAAAATCGTTTTTAGATTACTTTGGAGTTGATCTTGGTGACCAAGATAAAAGCTGGGCTCCACACATTGTGTGCAATACTTGCTGTGTAAATTTGCGACAGTGGACTCAAGGAAAACGAAATAGGCTTAAGTTTGGTGTGCCGATGGTTTGGAGAGAGCCCAGAAATCATTTGGACGAATGTTACTTCTGTTTAAAGAGTATTGCTGGTATTAATAGGAAAAATCGAAATAAATGGCAGTATCCCGATTTACCGTCAGCACGCCGTCCAATTTCCCATACCGAAGATATTCCCATTCCAAAACTGAATGATTCTCCAGAGCCGAGTTCGGAGTTTGAACATAATGCCGCTAATGATCTAAGTGATTGCGACAGTGTTTTCGATGACACAGAAACTATTCCTCAACGTTTTAATCAATGCGAGTTGAATAACTTAATTCGAGATTTGGCCTTATCAAAAGATGCGTCTGAAGTGTTAGCTTCGAGGTTAAATGATAAGAAATTGTTAGAACGTGGAACAAAAATAACTTATTACCGCACCAGGGATACAACTTTTTTTTAAGGAAGGCAATCTGGTGTTTTGTAATAATATAAATGGTCTTATGCAGGAAATGGGGCTACCCAAGTATCTACCTAGCGATTTGTGTCTCTTCGTGGACAGTTCCAAGAGAAGTTTGAAGTGCGTCTTATTGCACAATGGCAATGTGTCTGCATCAATTCCAAATGCGCACTCCACAACAATGAAAGAAGAATATAACAACATTGCATTAGTGATAAAAAAGATAAAATACCAAGACCACAATTGAATCATTTGTGTTGATGTTAAAATTGTAAATTTTCTTTTTGGACAACAGAGTGGTTATACTAAGTACCCTTGCTTTTTGTGTCTCTGGGATAACAGATCCAAGCAACAACATTGGCGGCAAAAATATTGGTCTACGAGAGAAAAAATGATTGTTGCCGATAAAAATATTGTAAATGAAGCTTTAGTTCCACGTGAAAGGATCGTCCTACCACCGTTGCACATTAAATTAGGACTCATGAAGCAGTTTGTTAAGGCTCTGAATCCCGATGGGGAATGTTTTGCATATATTTGCAGCAAAATGCCTAATCTAAGTAGAGATAAGATTAGAGCAGGAGTTTTTGACGGTCCCCAAATAAGGCAGTTTATGAATGACAACGATTTTGATATGTCAATGACCGAAACTGAACGAAATGCGTGGGCATCATTCGTGCAAGTATTAAAAAATTTCTTGGGAAATAATAAAGCTCCAAATTATGTTCAATTAGTGAAGAATATGGTGGATAAGTTCAGAGACCTTGGCTGCAACATAAGTATTAAAATCCATTATTTGCACAGTCACTTGGACCAATTTCCCGAAAATTTGGGTCATTTAAGCGAAGAACAAGGTGAAAGGTTTCACCAAGATATCAAAATTATGGAGAATCGGTACCAGGGAAGGTGGGATACACATATGATGGCAGACTACCGTTAGCATTTGCAAAGAGACTCTGATCCGGCTGTTAATTCCAGATTGTCTCTTAAAAGAAGCTTTACATTATGTAACTAGAATTATATATATATATATATTATATTTTTAATGCTTTGTGAGAATTTTTTTTATTTTAATAAATCTGTATGGAACAGTTTTACTTTTTTATTACTTAAAAAATTTGGGCATTTTTTTTAGTAAAAAAAAATTGGGTAAAAAATTGTTTTCCGAAAAAAATGTTTCTTTGGCAACTACTATAGCTGTAAATAAGAAATTTTAATTAAAAAAAATTGACGAGACGGTTATAATTGGAGGTCATAAGTGGAGGGTATAAAAAAGCTACATATATCTTGAAAACTAGAGCTGATAGAGACAAACTGATCACAGATTTGAATTCAGCGCACCCAAATTAACTAGAATCAGTTGATAAATTTAAGGAAGCAAATTGAGTGTTGGCCTGTGTAATCTGTTTGACTTAACAGCTATTCACAAACAATAAATTTCTTTTTTACACGATCCATTATCTCTCTTTTATAACCTTTCTAATAGAATCTTCTTTGTATCTTTGATCTTTTTTATATTCAAACTCGTCAGTGAGAGTTTTAAGAAGAATTATTTCGCACATTTTTATGTTTGATCAACAGTGCAAACTCCGTAGTGTTACCGAAAAACTCCATGCTTTGCTGTATATGAGAAATATTTCCCTTAATATTTCCACGTTAACATATTTTATATATTCAGTTTATTCGTACTAGTGGAAGGTATGCCGACATCACTCAATTCGTCACGTAATGTCATTATAATATTGATGTATTTTATATCAAATCAAGGAAAATAACGATATGAATAATATTCGTTATTAAAGAGATATGAGAATGAATGAACCACCCATTCTTGACACAAACGACATTGTGGAGAGTACGAAGTATACTAGAGGGACGTACCTAATGAATTCATAAGCCGATTTTAATTCCACACTTAGTTTCCACCAGAAATTAAGATGCGCATAGCAAGCAAGGGGTAGGTTTGGGCGCAACCAAACATTATATCATTAACTTATGTTATACATATGTAATAGCCGACAGACGAGCAAAATTAATGCGCCTTAAGCAACGCTAATGCACATTGAAATTTTATGGTGACAGACAGCATACTTGTGCATTTAGACAGCTGATAGTGAAATTTGTTTATTTATTAAAAAAAAGTGAAATAAAAATTAATAAAGTAGATTATTAATAGATATTTTGGCATTTTTGGAAATTTTAATTTAACGAAAAATTTCGTTTATTATTAACTACTCTAAAAGTAATAGAGTGAAATTAAAAGTAATAATTGAATGTAATGCGGAAAGTGTGCGAAAAAGTTAAGAATATTGGGAAAATGGATAGCAAACTGTGCGTTGTTTATTTGTTGCCATCCAAAAATATTAAAACTTTTTTTTGTTAATATACTTGCACATAATTTAATTAGCAATATATAACTGCTTACCTGTGATGCTGTAAACGCAAAGGAAGCAGTAGACTTCAAGCGACATCTGTCAAAAAATAGCACAAATCGGCCATTTTTGAGCAGTGTTGCCTACTCAAATTTGGTAAATTCAGCTAAATCCACGAAATTCTTGTGCATTACAAACTTGCATTAACATGGGTCAAATGCGCAAGTAAATGTAAATTAAGGCCGCTAATGCATATTAGCGCTGTCGTTTGTCAGGGCTATAAGCCCGCTAATGCAAATTAGCGCTGTCGTCTGTCAGGGATATAAATGATTGATTTGCAATTTTACTAAGGTATGGCTATGTTCGTAAATGCATCATGACTTGCAGCATAAGCAACAGTAGCAACACTGCAAGTTTGACGTTTGATACTTCTTATACAATTTTTGACAATTTGCAGATACATTTGTTTGCATTTTTGAACGCGTATAATACTAAAATGTAAATTTTGCAGAATCTAACACTAGCCGAAATTTGTGAGCAAAGAAATGATAGATTTTCTTTAAATTTAAGAAAAAGAAGAGTATTGAAGTCAGTGTAGGTACAAATGTTGTACCTGCAAAACTAATACGGCTGTGTAAACTGATGTTGAGCAACACGAAAAAATTATTAGAGCTGCAGAACTGAATCGAGCAGGTACAATCTTTTATAAGAGTGTACAGCTGCTGGCGTATGCCGATGATATTGATATCATCGGTCTCAACACCCGCGCCGTTAGTTCTGCTTTCTCCAGACTGAACAAGGAAGCAACGCAAATGGGTCTGGCAGTGATCGAGGGCAAGACGAAATATCTCCTGTCATCAAACAAACAGTCGTCGCACTCGCGACTTGGCACTCACGTCACTGTTGACAGTCATAACTTTGAAGTTGTAGATAATTTCGTCTATCTTGGAAACAGCATTAACACCACCAACAATGTCAGCCTAGAAATCCAACGCAGGATTACTCTTGCCAACAGGTGCTACTTCGGACTGAGTAGGCAATTGAAAAGTAAAGTCCTCTCTCGACGAACAAAAACCAAACTCTATAAGTCACTCATAATTCCCGTCCTGCTATATGGTGCAGAGGCTTGGACGATGACAACAACCGATGAGTCGACGTTGCGAGTTTTCGAGAGAAAAGTTCTGCGGAAGATTTATGGTCCTTTGCGCGTTGGCCACGGCGAATACCGCATCCGATGGAACGATGAGCTGTACGAGATATACGACGACATCGACATAACGGGTGATTTTTTTGAGGTTAGGATTTTCATGCATTAGTATTTGACAGATCACGTGGGATTTCAGACATGGTGTCAAAGAGAAAGATGCTCAGTATGCTTTGACATTTCATCATGAATAGACTTACTAACGAGCAACGCTTGCAAATCATTGAATTTTATTACCAAAATCAGTGTTCGGTTCGAAATGTGTTTCGCGCTTTACGTCCGACAAATTTTGTTCAGCGATGAGGCTCATTTCTGGTTGAATGGCTACGTAAATAAGCAAAATTGCCGCATTTGGGGTGAAGAGCAACCAGAAGCCGTTCAAGAACTGCCCATGCATCCCGAAAAATGCACTGTTTGGTGTGGTTTGTACGCTGGTGGAATCATTGGACCGTATTTTTTCAAAGATGCTGTTGGACGCAACGTTACGGTGAATGGCGATCGCTATCGTTCGATGCTAACAAACTTTTTGTTGCCAAAAATGGAAGAACTGAACTTGGTTGACATGTGGTTTCAACAAGATGGCGCTACATGCCACACAGCTCGCGATTCTATGGCCATTTTGAGGGAAAACTTCGGACAACAATTCATCTCAAGAAATGGACCCGTAAGTTGGCCACCAAGATCATGCGATTTAACGCCTTTAGACTATTTTTTGTGGGGCTAGGTCAAGTCTAAAGTCTACAGAAATAAGCCAGCAACTATTCCAGCTTTGGAAGACAACATTTCCGAAGAAATTCGGGCTATTCCGGCCGAAATGCTCGAAAAAGTTGCCCAAAATTGGACTTTCCGAATGGACCACCTAAGACGCAGCCGCGGTCAACATTTAAATGAAATTATCTTCAAAAAGTAAATGTCATGAACCAATCTAACGTTTCAAATAAAGAACCGATGAGATTTTGCAAATTTTATGCGTTTTTTTTTTTTAAAAAGTTATCAAGCTCTTAAAAAATCACCCTTTAGTTCAGCGAATTAAAAGACAGCGGCTACGCTGGCTAGGTCATGTTGTCCGAATGGACGAAAACACTCCAGCTCTGAAAGTATTCGACGCTGTACCCGCCGGGGGAAGCAGAGGAAGAGGAAGACCTCCACTCCGTTGGAAGGACCAAGTGGAGAAGGACCTGGCCTCGCTTGGAATATCCAATTGGGGCCACGTAACGAAGAGAAGAAACGATTGGCGCGCTGTTGTTGACTCGGCTATAATCGCGTAAGCGGTGTCTACGCCAGTAAAGAAGAAGAGGTACAAATGTTTGTCTTTAAAAAGAAAAATACCTAAAAACAAATCGTTTATTAAAACAATAAAGCCGTTTCCCGAGGTCACAACTTTCTTCCACAATACATTTTTTTCCTTCTATCCGATTTAAACTCGTCCTCCATATTCAACCGTACTCTCAGCAATAACTTTGTCTCTGCATTACTGATATTTTCACTAAAACTTTAAAAATAATAATTTATACAATTATTATTAACATAATTTAACTAAATTTCAATACAAAAATTAGAATAAAACAGTTTTGCACTTTTCGTCAGACATCGTAGTTAAATGCAGTAAACAATTTTTTGATAGAAATTATGAGTGACGGCTAATAGAAGTGTTTTTGAACGCTTGATTATTGCAGTGCTGCAATATTGGCATTTCTGAACGTTCTGTTTGTTATGCAATCGTCATGATGCGCGTCATGATGCATTTACGAACATAGCCTATCTCTCACACATAATGAAAATCAATATACATATGTATCATATGGGAGTCGAGGCAATTCATGGACCCATTTTACACATTTTTGCTAATAAACTATAGAATATCCGATAACAAGTTTACTTATTTTTACTAAGATGTCTTAGAAATAGAGCGACGTATACGACATAAAGCCCACGACAGTCGGGTCTACGTAACCGGGACGTATTTTTATTCAGCCAAGGACTGTCAGCTTAGCATAATTCTGCCGATACAACAACAACATAAAGCTATCCTGAAGTACAAAAATCAATACGTTGGGTATATGGGAGTATGACAGTCTGTGTTCCTGGCAGCGTCTGAGGAATAAACAAGGAAAACGTTGTTGGCATCATATAAAGCAATCGGTCGGCCGGTCATAAACTACCCAGCTCCGATATGGTCGCCTGAATGAAGAAGCTTCAGTTGTGTCAGAACACTGTACTCCGTACGATAATAGGACGCTTCTTGATGTCTCTCGTCAAACACCTGCACAGTTCGAAGATTACAATCCGCCCATGCTTTAACACACGGTAGCGTTAATCCGGTTTAACTGCGCACTTCATTAGATCCAAATTTGTAGGTGATAGACGGAAGCTACGCGAGTTTGAAGCTCTCATAAACAACTGATTGTCATTTTTATAATATTTTCAATGAAAATGGATAGAAGATAAATACTGCGGTTGTTAGCCGTCCAATTGTAACAAAACCATTTTTACTACAAAAACACATCAACACCTTATTTTTAAAACTGCATCACAACATAAAACTTTTTGTTTTATTTAGTGCAGTTAATCCGGATTAACGCTTCCGTCTGTCAATGCTATTACTCCTGAATTAATCCGGATTAATGCAGTTCTATCTCTTCGTTGATTTCATAGCTGCCTTTAACAGCACGAAAATTGCCGGATGTCTGAACTTGGTATCCCCGCAAGACTAATACGGCTGTGTAAACTGACATTAAGCGAACCAAACGATCCGTTAGGATCGGGAAGGACCTCTCCGAGCCGTTAGATACCAAATGAGATTTCAGACAAGGCGGATTAATGCAGTTCTATCTCTTCGTCGATTTCAAAACTGCCTTTAACAGCACGAAAATTGCCACGATGTCTGAATTTGGTATCCCCGCAAGACTAATACGGCTGTGTAAACTGACATTAAGCGAACCAAACGCTCCATCAGGATCGGGAAGGACCTCTCCGACCCGTTAGATACCAAATGAGGTTTCAGACAAGGCGGCTATTTTTCGTGTGACTTCTTTAACCTTCTTCTGGAGAAAATAATTCGAGCTGCAGAAGTATACCGAGAAGGTGCAATCTTCTATAAGAGTGTACAGCTGCTGCTCCTTAACAACCGCGTCGTTAGTTTTGCTTTTCCAGAATGGATAAAACAGCGAAGCAAATGGGTCAGGTCGTGAACGAGGGCAAAACTAAATATCTCTTGTCATCAAACAAAACGCACGCACTCGCGACTAGGCACCCACGTCACTGTTGACAGTCATAACTTCGAAGTTGTAGATAATTTCGTCTATCTTGGAAACAGCATCAACACCAGCAAAAATGTCAGCCTCGAAATCCAACGCAGGATATCTCTTGCCAACAGGTGCTACTTCGGACTATGTAGGCAATTGAGAAGTAAAGTTCTCTCTCGACGAACAAAATCAAAACTCTATAAGTTACTCATTACAAGCGTTTGAAAAACTACGCTACTCCCATAGCATTTCATTTTACTCTTGCTACCGCTCTCACTTTGTCGGGAGCCACAGCATAGCCTTAGCATAACAATGTAAAAGAAGTGCTCTACTCTGCTCCGAGTTTTGTTAGGTAAAAAACTATAGCTGGAGCGGGAGCAAAAAATTAAATTCTGCGCTATGCTCTGGCGTAGCGGTAGCAAAAAATTGGGAGCGGTAGCACAGCAGAGCTAATGAAAATTTTCATGTACTACAACTCCCGCATGTGTTTGTTGTTTTTTTTATTTTTTTGCTATTTTCTGTCATAATATTTGAATTAATTGAATAATTCAAACAAAAAAATGTTATGCAAATCATTTTGGCACTTGTTGCGTCAAGTGACTTTATAAATCTAAAATCAAATATTTTAAGAAATATATTAATAAAGTCAATTAGATAATAATTGAATAAATTATACATATATATTTTTTTATTATGTAAAATATTTACCATTTATTTACCTTGGAAATACCATACAAAAACTTCCTTGAAATATTTAGCCCTAAATATTAACATTAAAAACTGGACCAAGGAATGTAAAAATTGTCCATAGAAAATACACGACAATCCTGATTTTTTATCTTTAGAGGTATTTTAAGGCATCGCTTGACTTTAGACGCATGTTTCTCAGAATTGATCACTCTTCTTCTTCACATTTCGTGCGAACGCGAATTTCTTGGAAAAATCAAGTTTAGAGCCCCGTAATACCTCGCCGGTGTGAGTTTCGACTTTGTTGCTGTGGGCACTTTTGTAGAGTGAACAATTCTGAGAAACATGTGTCTAAAGTCAAGCGATGCCTTAAAATACCTCTGATCTGTAGGAATTTAAAGATAAGAAATCAGGATTGTCGTGTATTTTCTATGGACAATTTTTACATGCCTTGGTCCAGTTTTTAATGTTAATATTTAGGGCTAAACATTTCAAGGAAACTGAAAAAAATAATAGTTAAAAAAAAACACCCTAATGTATATAAAAAAGGGGAAAGTAATGTAGTTAAAATTAATTTCGAAAATTCATAGAATTGAGTATTGTAATACATTAGGAATAGATGATGTTTTTGGTAATATAAAAATGGTAATTATTTTACATAATAAAAAAATATATATGTATAATTTATTCAATTATTATCTAATTGACTTTATTAATATATTTCTTAAAATATTTGATTTTAGATTTATAAAGTCACTTGACGCAACAAGTGCCAAAATGATTTGTATAACATTTTTTTGTTTGAATTATTCAATTAATTCAAATATTATGACAGAAAATAGCAAAAAAATAAAAAAAACAACAAACACATGCGGGAGTTGTAGTACATGAAAATTTTCATTAGCTCTGCTGTGCTACCGCTCCCAATTTTTTGCTACCGCTACGCCAGAGCATAGCGCAGAATTTAATTTTTTGTTTTTTACCTAACAAAACTCGGAGCAGAGTAGAGCACTTCTTTTACATTGTTATGCTACGACTATGCTGTGGCTCCCGGAAAAGTGATAGCGGTAGCGATAGCATAGCAATAATTCTAGAAATTTTGCTGCTACGGAGTAGTAAATGCTCATTACTCCCGTCCTGCTATATGGTACAGAGGCATGGGCGATGACAACATCTGATTAGTCGAGTGCGAGTTGCGAGTTTTCGAGAGAAAAGTTCTGCGAAAGATTTATGGTCCTTTGCGCGTTGGCCACGGCGAATATCGCATTCGACGGAATGATGAGCAGTATGAGATATACGACGACGTTGACATAGTTCAGCGAAGTAAAAGACAGCGGCTACGTTGGCTAGGTCATGGCGTCCGAATGGGCGTAAACACTCCATTCTGAAAGTATTCGACGCAGTACCCGCAGAGGGAAGCAGAAGAGAAAAACCTCTACTCCGTTGGAAGGACTAGGAGGAGAAGGACCTGGCTTTGCTTGGAATCTGCGTAAGCGGTTTCTACCACAGTTAAGAAAAAGAAGAATACAGTTAATCCGAATTAACGCTAGCGTCTGTCAAAAGCTACATATAACACGTGTATAAAGTTTTATTAATACTTAAAAATTCTTGAAATTTAAATCGTCGGTCCTGCTAGTCATTGTAAAAATTTTGGTTTTGGGCAATTTGAATGCAATAAATGAACGGATTTATTAATAGAGACCAGGAAATCTACTCATCTTGTCATTATGGTAATTTCGAATTTGTGTTATTTACAATCTATTCGTATTCGATTATCACTCAAAAAACATGGGTTGAAATATTTAAAAATTTTGTTTTTGAATCGTGAGGACAAAAGAATACAAAAGAAAACGGCTGATTTTGTCATTGTGGATTCAATTACTTTTCTTATATACTAGTTGCTATTGGGCTAGAAATGAAACCTTATATAATTGAATCATAATCAATAAATCTACCATTGCCATTTATAATGAAACATATCATAAGAAATAATATTTCTAGTTACAAACCTTTGTTTGATATTGATGCCACCTTCAATTGGGAATGGCATGCTATTTGTCAATTGCGACGAGGAATTTTCTGGTGTTACAGTCACCAAAGGAACTGACAAGTTATTTATATCGATCGATGAATGTGAATTCGAGAGCAAATTACTATCCATAATTGTACAACCATTGTAGCTCAAGGTGCCCCTCTTATTGCGACACATTTTTTTCTCATCCAAGGTTTGAACTTCACTTAGATAAAGAAATATCTGACGGATATTTTCAAGTGTCAAACTCATATCACAACGCAGTCCTATAATATCGAAACAAAGCTGAGCTATATTTTGGTTTAACAAGAATATTCCGTATTTTACTGCCTTCGACGGTATAGTTGAGCGATTATAAAGAGGAAATCTAAGAATGAAATGTAAATAAGCTATATAAGAAGATTATGTAAGTTACTACCTACTCTGAACACGATAACGGAATCTCTTTTACGATATCAATTATTCGGGAGCGGGAACCTTGATGTATTATTGCATTTCTAAAACCGAAAAATCAAGGTTTATTGAAATAGTTACAAACTTAAAACTTACATGTTGTAAAAAAGTGGGAAATATAAATGGAAATTAGCGATCGTATATTTTTCTGAGAATCTTCGATGTAAATTACCTTAAAGGGCGGTTGAATATATAAGCAATCATCTGCACTAAATGAGCAATATATCCCAGTGAAACACTCAAAGTAATAGGTAATATATTTTCCGAACTGCTTGTATTATGCGACTTAGTAACATTAATCAATGCGTCCATACTTGGAAATGGTACGTTGTTGATAGTATTGAAAGCATTTGTTTTTGTTTCTATTGGGTAAATTTCACGTAGGCCAACACATAATGCTGACATTCTCCGTTCTGTATTTCGGATGATATCGACCTTTTTTTTTTTAAGAAGATATATCTCCTGATATTGCTCTATCAAAACTTTTTTTTCGTCATGCAACTGTTGATTACGAGATCGAATAGAAATTTGATGCCGGTGTCGGATTTCATTTAAAAGGATTAAACCTTTGGCTTTTTGATGTAGGCGAAGAGAAAAACTTTTATGCTCAAATTGAAGAAGGCTTTGTTTCAATCGCAAGGTTTCTAATTGCTTCTTTAAATTTTGAGCACAATATAAAATTTGTGGACTCAATTGGCGTTCCTCTGAATATAACTCACTTAATGCTCGACCCATTGAGGTTCTTTGAGAATTCCTCGTGAATGAGTTATTAAATGATGAGTTTAGTGGAATGGAAAGTTGTTTCTTTGTGATGCATTGCATGCATTTTCGTTGAATTTCAATAGTAAGATCTTTGCTTTCTCTTAATTTTTGTAAACATCTTCGTTGTATTTCCTGTATCTTCAAAAGCTGTTGTAAACTATACCCTTTACGCACGTCATCCCTATTATAGTACATAATTATACAACGAGCAGTTACAGCATTTCTGCAAAAAACTACATTTCCTTCTTCAATATTATTTGTGTTTGATGAGTTTAATTGAATTCTTTCATACTGTGGAAACACATCATTTAGAAGATAGAAATTGTCAACTATTGCAATGTCAGAATTTATATGTTTTGCTGATGTAAAGCATCCTCCGTTTATATAGAAAAGCAAAGAATTCTCCTTTAACTTTAAAAAGAATTGTTCACTTACTGGCGTCAGACCAGAAAGATATATTCCCCAAGTGAAAAGAAGTTTATATTGCGAATTTGTTTCCTTATCATCACGGGGACACCAAAGGTTATTTGAGAAGGCACTGAAAAAAAACACATATTCATAAAAGTTTGATAAACATAGTTATACATTACCTTAATGACTCCGTATTAGCACAAGCAATTTGTTGAATGCAATCTTTATCTAGTAAGCCAGTTATAAAGTGCGCCCACACTTTGACACAAACACTTTGGTCATTGGCTTTAAATATTTTAGGACATATAATTTCTGCCCAATTTTGATCCTGTCGATGGGGCAAACATTCGCTTGTATAAAAAGCATCCTTTTCGACGGTTTCATGCAGTGTGTAATATATTAAAGCGCCCGATTCCTGGCATTTAATATTTATACCTTCAATCCTAATAAGATTTCGCAAACGAAGCTGCTGGGTAGATAATGGCAGCCAAGTTCGGCACCGGGGTCGAGTTCTCATATTCTCTTCTCAAATTTTTCCTACTAATATTGTTTTTAATGCTGCACAATAACTATTGTAAAACAACCTTTAGAAGTATATACTTCTTAACCCATCTTTTACAAAATTTATAAAACAAATCAAAAGTCGATATACAATCTATATAAGTGTGTATATACAAACTACATATGTAAGTATGTATACAGTTATGGCCAGTTCACAGAGAACTTTCGCTTCGCTTTGCGTCACACTTTTGACACAAAAGTTTGATGAATGCTTTTGTATGGTCATATCCATTAGGGTGGGTCGATTCCGGACTTTTTTCGATTCGGTTTTTCTAATAGTGCGGAAAAGTTGCCTTAGTACTTCCTGATTCCAATGCAACTTTTTGTTTTGAGATCGGATTGCATCTTCAACCCGAACCTCGGCCTTGAAATTTCGGAAATTCGTCTAAAATCGTGAAATTGTCTTCCTAGTACCTGAAATACGCATCTCATGGCAAAATGTATAAAACAAAAGTTATTTGTCACGTCATTTGCTACCGAAATAGTGATCATGGCCGTAGGACGAACCGTTCCCGAGATACGAGCGAAAAGGCGGCGCGCCACAGCGCAAGGTGAAAATCGGCTTGCGGCCACACTTCTTGACGTTGATTTCGCCGAGTGCTATCACTCACATTCATTCACCTACGCCAAAGGACACGTTCGGATAGGTCTCCACACAAATATTTTTTCATCGAGTTCCTTCACTCTTGTCGGTGATTTCGCCGAATTCTATCACTTACATTCATTTCCCTGCGCCATACGACACGTTCGGACTGGTCTCCACATAAATATTTTTTCATCGAGTTCCTTCACTCTTGTCGTTGATTTCGCCAGGTGCTATCACATATATTCTCTCAACAAAACACAGAACTCAAAATGTCTGTATCTAAATTTAAATTTAGACAGAAATGTCCTGTGTTTGGCATATATCCGTACAATCTCTCTGAGTCCCAGTTACCTACTTACCAGGATGTTCTTTTGTGTTATCAGTTTGAAAGATTTGGTATAGGGCGACTCCGAGGCGACAACTATGAACCTAGGAGTAAAGAGGTTACAGAAATAGTTGCAAAATAGGTTGAAAATACTTTCAAAAAGTCATCTATTCCGATAGTTTCACACACCAGAGTTGTACACCACATACCATAAGAAATTTCTGACTCTTAAAAAAATGTTTTTAAGGTACCCAATAGGTTTGAGCTCTAAAAGAGACGACTTTGTCTCTTCTGCCGGAAAATTATTTGACATCGCTGCTTGTAAATGCATTTATTTTTCTATTTGCACTTGTCCAAAGGAAAGGAAAGTTCCTATCAATGAACAACCATTTCTCTTGGACCAGAGAACCACAAGAATTGGTCGCATTGGAAGTGTTGATCTACCTGAAACAAAAAAGATTACAAAGAAAAATGAACGTAAAGAAAAGCTTTCAAAACGTCATTCAACATCAACACTTACCAGAAAAGTATCAGCTAGAACACGTGACCATTCAGATCAGCCAGACTCTCATACAGACGACAACAATGATGGTGTCTCAAAGAGTCCAAATACATTCTCTGGCGACATAGGTAAACTGCTCCCTTATTGTGAGAAGTTGCCTGTTGTCAAATTTGAAAGTTTTCCATCCTGCCAATTACCTTCTGAGGTTATTAATCCGACCCAACTTAGCACAGACCAAGCTTATCTCTATAAAATATCAGAAGCTGTTATTTCCGGTCAATGTTCCTCAGATTTAGCGTCGATGCATCCAGGTAACATGTGCAAATCTCGCTGGCTCACCTGTGCAAATAGAATGCTGAGATTATACATTTCTACTGACAAACCAACAAAGGAAATAAAGATTTTGGTCAAGTACATACTTGCAGTTTACTCACCTTTGTGGTTCTCAATAAGATTCAACAGTTCAATCAAAGATGGCTCGCGTCATCTCTATGCTGCAATTCAAAGGTCGAGATACTTACCCGCTAAACTGCGCAAGGTTGTCGATTCATCCATTCAACAGAATGCTTTCTTTGCTCTTCCAGAAAACATTCTCCTTAGTAAGATGACTGACGAACGAATAGAAGTCAGAAAGTTGGCCCTTGACCGTCTTCTGGCAGCCAGAGAAGCAGAGTCTGACACCATAAATGGAAGAGTTAGATGTAATAAAGTGCCAAAGCTGAATTTCAAAGCTAATACTTATTACGATATGATTAACTGGAAGACTATTACCTTGACTGTTCCACCAGTTCTTTGTTCAGTTTCTAACGAAGAACTTATAAAAGGGCTGTCGGGAGACACTGCATAGGTATGGAAATTTAGTGAATTCCCCTCTCACACCGTGGCAGTCGAGAGAATCGTCAAACTAGTGACAGAGGCATCTTCTAAAGTTATTGGCCCCCAATCTCGTGATCTTTTT
This sequence comes from Bactrocera dorsalis, assembly GCF_023373825.1. Lineage (NCBI taxonomy): Eukaryota > Metazoa > Arthropoda > Insecta > Diptera > Tephritidae > Bactrocera > Bactrocera dorsalis. The sequence continues at coordinate 75,416,259 of NC_064303.1, read as the reverse complement.
ATACGCTCTACACTGAAATCTAGGCAACAAGTGCCAAAGTTTAGTACAAAATCTGATTTTATCAATAAATTTGACACAGATTCAGACTAAAACAAGCCTGACATATGGTTGGTTGGTAGGGTTGGGCTTGAGAGGAACCCGAAGAGCAGCTATCTCCACGCGGTGGGTTCTGGGTGACCAATACAGGTTAGCTGAGAGCTGCAACAATTTTGACCTTGCGCTGTGGCGCGCCGCCTTTTCGCTCGTATCTCGGGAACGGTTCGTCCTACGGCCATGATCACATATACCATTTCGGTAGCAAATGACGTGACAAATAACTTTTGTTTTATACATTTTGCCATGAGATGCGTATTTCAGGTGCTAGGTAGACAATTTCACGATTTTAGGCGAATTTCCGAAATTTCAAGGCCGAGGTTCGGGTTGAAGATGCAATCCGATCTCAAAACAAAAAGTTGCATTGGAATCAGGAAGTACTAAGGCAACTTTTCCGCACTATTAGAAATACCGAATCGAAAAAATTCCGGAATCGACCCACCCTAATATCCATGCTTTTGAATATCATCATCCGATTTTGGGGTTGGAAAGAAGAAGTTCTCCTAATTAAAAATGTACAGGGTTATAGGTACCGCAAACGCTTAGTTTACGAGATATTTGGCCCAAAATTCGAACATTTCAACAAGCTATTTCACCACATTAAGCACAATCTTTATTTTAAAAATTTAATTTTACACTAGTGGTGAACATCATGGGTGTGCTAAATATTACGATCAAATGGAGCGCTGCCATGTGATAATAAGGAAATTCGCTGAAATTAGTTTTTTTCCAAAATTTCCTCTATCCATGCATATGGATATGTTCTTTATTTAATGTAATAAACAAATAAGTAATATTATATAATAATATTATATATATTCTCACCTAATATACAAAATAATATATTATCAAAAATAAATGGAAATCGTTGACAGATACAACAACGAAAATTTAACCATTTTATAACGAAAACTCAATATATTTTTTTATTTTTAACGCAGAAAAGAGTAGTATGCGAAAGTACTTCAGTCACCCCGGGTATTCGCCCGACCAGGGTTATTTTGTTAATGCGCGGCCAAAGGCCGCTATCGCAGAAAGGAGTACTACGCGAAAGTACTTCAGTCACCCCGAGTATTCGCTCGACCTGGGTAATTTTTTTAGAGCGCGGCGGAAGGCCGCCAACGCAGAAAGGAGTACTACGCGAGCGCACTTCGATCACATAAATTACATATTACACATATACACATGTAGAAAGTATTTTTTATTATAGTTAAAGTACATAGATGGAGTCATGTGTAGAAGTTCACGCAAGTGAGGAAAGTTCTCTGATCGCCATTCACTTAGGAGTGGCCAGAAACGATTCTTTTACATATGACTCAAGCAGCTCACGACTTCCGGTCTTTGACCAAGTATCCTCTGGGTAGCCTAAGAACATCAGTTTGAAGGCGAGCTAAAGTGAGAAGGCGAAATATCCCCTGCATAGGGTTGTGCGCTGGGTTTGGGACCCGCCACGTAAAAAAACACCCCCAATGAAAAGAAAAAAACAGCCTCGGACGAGAGACCCCCCTTTTAATGACGACCATGGCAAACGAAATAAGGACTATGATTTGAGGGCATGCACCTGGAATGTCCGGTCACTTAATTGGGAAGGTGCCGCTGCCCAGCTGGTTGATGTCCTCGTGAAAATAAAGGCTGACATCACCGCCGTACAAGAAATGCGATGGACGGGACAAGGACAGAGACGAGTAGGTCCTTGTGACATTTACTACAGTGGCCATATAAAGGAGCGCAAGTTTGGTGTGGGATTCGTGGTGGGAGAGAGACTCCGTCGCCGAGTACTATCATTCACTCCGGTGAATGAACGTCTAGCCACAATCCGCATCAAAGCGAGGTTCTTCAACATATCGCTGATTTGCGCCCACGCCCCGACGGAAGAGAAGGACGATGTGACCAAAGATGCTTTTTATGAGTGCCTGGAGCGCACTTATGAGAGATGCCCCCGCCACGATGTTAAAATCGTGCTTGGCGACTTCAACGCCAGGGTGGGCAAAGAAGGTATCTTTGGCACTACGGTCGGTAAATTCAGCCTCCACGAGGAAACATCCCCAAATGGGTTGAGGCTGATCGACTTCGCCGGGGCCCGAAATATGGTTATTTGTAGTACTAGATTCCAGCATAAGAAGATACATCAAGCTACCTGGCTGTCTCCGGATCGAAAAACCACCAACCAGATCGATCATGTTGTGATATACGGAAGACACGTCTCCAGTGTTTTATATGTGCGTGCGCTCCGAGGTCCTAACATCGACTCGGACCACTATATTGTTGCAGCCAAAATTCGCACCCGCCTCTGTGCAGCAAAAAACGCACGCCAACAAACACAAGGAAGGTTCGACGTCGACAAGCTGCAATCACAACAGACAGCCGAAAGATTTTCTACTCGGCTGGCACTCCTGCTCTCTGAGAGCACTCGTCAACAACTCGGTATAAGGGAACTGTGGGACGGCATTTCAAACTCCTTGCGTACAGCTGCAACCGAAACCATTGGTCTTCGGAAAGTGCAAAAGAACAGCTGGTACGACGAGGAGTGCCGTGTCGCAGCGGAGAGAAAACAGGCTGCCTACCTCGCAACGTTACGATCGACCACAACACGTGCGGTATGGGATAGATACCGAGAGTTGAAGAGGGAAGCGAGACGCATTTGCAGAAAGAAAAAGAAAGAGGCCGAAATGCGTGAGTATGAAGAGCTTGATAAGCTGGCCGACAGGGGTAATGCTCGAAAATTCTACGAAAAAATGCGGCGGCTTACAGAAGGTTTCAAGACCGGAGCATACTCTTGTAGAACCCCCAAAGGTGATCTAGTTACCGATGCCCAGAGCATACTTAGACTATGGAGGGAACACTTCTCCAGCCTGTTGAATGGCAGTGAACGCATAACACCAGGAGAAGGCGAACCTGATTCCCCAATCGATGACGATGGAGCAGACGTTCCATTACCCGGCCATGAAGAAGTTCGAATAGCAATTGCCCGCCTGAAGAACAACAAAGCGGCAGGGGCCGACGGATTGCCGGCCGAGCTATTCAAACACGGCGGCGAAGAGCTGATAAGGAGCATGCATCAGCTTCTTTGTAAAATATGGTCGGACGAAAGCATGCCCAACGATTGGAATCTAAGTTTGCTCCGCCCAATCCATAAAAAAGGAGACCCCACAATCTGCGCCAACTGCCGTGGGATTAGCCTCCTCAACATTGCATATAAGGTTCTATCGAGCGTATTGTGTGAAAGATTAAAGCCCACCGTCAACGAACTGATTGGACCTTATCAGTGTGGCTTCAGACCTGGTAAATCAACAACCGACCAGATATTCACCATGCGCCAAATCTTGGAAAAGACCCGTGAAAGGAGAATCGACACTCACCACCTATTCGCCGATTTCAAAGCTGCTTTCGACAGCACGAAAAGGAGCTCCCTTTATGCCGCGATGTCTGAATTTGGTATCCCCGCAAAACTAATACGGCTGTGTAAACTGCCGCTGACCAACACGAAAAGCTCCGTCAGGATCGGGAAGGACCTCTCCGAGCCGTTCGATACCAAACGAGGGTTCAGACAAGGCGACTCCCTATCGTGCGACTTTTTCAATCTGCTGCTGGAGAAAATTATTCGAGCTGCAGAACTGAACCGAGCAGGTACAATCTTTTATAAGAGTGTACAGATGCTGGCGTATGCCGATGATATTGATATCATCGGTCTCAACACCCGCGCCGTTAGTTCTGCTTTCTCCAAACTGAACAAGGAAGCAACGCAAATGGGTCTGGCAGTGAACGAGGGCAAGACGAAATATCTCCTGTCATCAAACAAACAGTCGTCGCACTCGCGACTTGGCCCCCACGTCACTGTTGACAGTCATAACTTTGAAGTTGTAGATAATTTCGTCTACTTAGGAACCAGCGTTAACACCACAAACAATGTCAGCCTGGAAATCCAACGCAGGATTACTCTTGCCAACAGGTGCTACTTCGGACTGAGTAGGCAATTGAAAAGTAAAGTCCTCTCCCGACGAACAAAAGCCAAACTCTATAAGACGCTCATAATTACCGTCCTGCTATATGGTGCAGAGGCTTGGACGATGACAACAACCGATGAGTCGACATTGCGAGTTTTCGAGAGAAAAGTTCTGCGAAAGATTTATGGTCCTTTGTGCGTTGGCCACGGCGAATATCGCATTCGATGGAACGATGAGCTGTACGAGATATACGACGACATTGACATAGTCCAGCGAATTAAAAGACAGCGGCTACGCTGGCTAGGTCATGTTGTCCGGATGGATGAAAACACTCCAGCTCCGAAAGTATTCGACGCAGTACCCGCCGCGGGAGGCAGAGGAAGAGGAAGACCTCCACTCCGTTGGAAGTACCAAGTGGAGAAGGACCTGGCCTCGCTTGGAATATCCAATTGGCGCCACGTAGCGAAGAGAAGAAACGACTGGCGCGCTGTTGTTGACTCGGCTATAATCGCGTAAGCGGTGTCTACGCCAGTAAAGAAGAAGAAAGTACATAGATATTTGCTGCTTAAATTGTGGCAAAGCTCGTTTTCCTCATAATTGTAAACAATCTAACCTTTTGAATGATGAGTGTGCTAAGTGATTTTTAAATTAGTAAATATAGCTAAAATATAACAAAATAAAAGTTAAATGTGAACTTATTTCAATATTTAGAATGTATTTTTAATATACAAACTGAAAATATTAGTGAAACACTGTGAAATACTTAGATTAGATTAGCTTACTAAATGAGGAATGCACTGGGACCTTAGGTCTATTGTGCCTTCTCCTAAATCACATGGATTGACTTAGGCCCAGCATATTGATAAAGTCCAATATCCTGCCGGGTGCTAGTGAGGCAATGCGATCCCTATCTGAAAACATGGATCCAAGGGTCTTAAACCTGCGTCAACAGACTGCGGTGCAGTCGATTAGCAGGTGTTCCGGTGTTTCAGGCTCCCTGTCGCAGAACCGGCAGTTAGCGCAAGAGGATAGGCCCATGTTATATAAATGCTTATTCAGCTTGCAGTGGCCGCTGTTAAAGCTGCGACCAGTAACCTGAGTTTATCCCTAGGGAGGGTCATTACAGATTTAAACCTGCTCTGGTTGTACCCCCAATTAGCAACTTGGCATGTTGCATAAAATGCACTCGTTGCCAATGTTTTTCTCTGCCCACTACTTCTTCCTAGCGGATAAGCTCCTTTAAGGTATGGAGACCCACCCCTGTGAAAGGTTCGGGTCCTACCATATAGGTGGAGGTTGCGGAATTGGCGAGGCAGTTCGCTGCCGGCTATACCTCTGTGACCAGGCACACAGATTAGGTGCACCTCTTCGTGAAGTTAACTGTTTTGGTAATGCTGTCCTTCGGGAGGAGGGCTAATGGAATACTGCCACTTATCTCTTCCATCCTCTGGGACGAGATTACCTTGCCTTTGCCACACCCATCTGCCGTTATTTGCAAAAGTGTGTGCTTGGCTACTTGACCGATTACTAAATGAAGCGGTGTGAGTTCCAGCAGGACTTCCAGTGCTGCCGTAGGAGAAGTGCATATTGCGCCCGTCATGCAGACACAGGCTAGTCGTTGCAGCTTCGATAGTTGGATTCCTACAGAAATCTGCGACGCTATTGAGGCACAGGCCACCGCCCCGTACGTAATTATCGGTAGCACAATCATGGTGTACAACCACCTAACGATCCTAGATTTACAGCCCCAGGATTTTCCTACCAACCGATTGCTCACCATTAATGCTTTTGCCGCTTTGACCAAGGTTAGGTTTACATGCTGCTTCCACCGAAAAGTAGAATCCAGCGTGAGACTAAGATATTTGACCTCATCTCAATCTCTCTACCCCCAAGTGTGAGATTCCTGAAACAGGGTAGAGACCTCCGTCTCGTGGACGGGACTACGGTCGTCCCTACGGTCGTGTATCAGGTCGCAGGGAGTGTCCTCTAATTTATCTTTGGCTATAATTACAATGTCGACCGCATACCCTTGGCAGCGGATCGCATTGTCCGTTAGCAGTGCTAACAGGTCGTCCACGACAAGAAAGTCCCCCTGTTGGCAGCCTCTTGTTGTGCCAAGACGAATCCTTGTACCTTTTACTGTAGTCTCAGCAATTTTGGTGCGCAGTACAGCCTCTATCCATCTACGCACCGGTTCCGCCACAATCCTTTTCTGCAGTGCCCTGGCTACACTCCTGTGAGCCGTGTTGTCAAAGGCACCTTCGATGTCCAAGAAGGCACATGGCATCACTTCCCTTCTCTCCAGTGAACTCTGTATCTCAGAGGTTAACTGGTACAGAGCCGTATTTAGCATCTGTCCGCTCTGTATGCATGCTGAGCAATAGGGGTGCAATCTTCAACGCCTTGGACCTTATTTCATGGTCTATGATATTTTCCTTAATTTTTAGTAGGAAAGAAGTTAGGCTAATCCTTCCTGCCTACTTTGGGAATGAAGATCGCCTTAGCCGTCCTCCATAATTCAGGGATGTACGCTATTGCGAGGCTCTCTCTCAGCAGCTGAACCAGGTATGGCAGCGGAATCTGCTCCCCCTGTTGTAAAAGCGCTGGAAAGATGCCATCCACTCTCGGAGACTTGAATTTCTCAAACGAGGCCATTACACACTTGATCAAATCCGCGGTGTATAATTGTTTAGCGATTATCCAATGGCCTGTGTTCGATTACGGGTAGACACTGGTCTTCCCGAATAGTCTCCGGGAGGTGGGCCCGCAGAAGCTCCGTAGCTCTGTCTTCTGCGCTGGTCGTAAATGTCCCGTCGCTTCTTTTGATTGCTAGCACTGTGTGAGTCTTGCCTCTAGCCAGTGCCTTAAGCAACCGCTTATGCCGCTTCTGGTGTGGAGGTGACATTTTCACAGAATCTCCAGAAGCTTTCCTGTTTTGCAGATAACCAACTTCACCTTATATAATATATTGGGTTGTCAAAAAAGTCTTGCGGTATTTTTATTGAATCAATTCGTGTGGTACCCATGCATTGAGCTTCTTAGTGACTCCAAGCTTCTTCAAATGGTTTATAACGGTTTGATGACTCTCTTTCGACCAATTCAGCGATTTTATCGCAATTTTCGAAGACAGGCCTTCCGGAGCGTGGCGCATCTTCGACCACCTCTACACCAGAACGAAAACATTGAAACCATCGTTGTGCGGTGGAAATGGAAACTGTATCGGGTCCATAAACTGCACAAATTTTATTGGCGGCTTGAGATGCATTTTTGCCTTTATCGTAGTAGTGATTCGTCCGCTCTTCCGCTTCGTGGTTTGTGCATAGGTGGCCAAGGGAGCTGTTCTTCCATCACCTCCAACTGCGGTCAGTGTTACACTGACCGGGCCACGTTTACATGCCCCGCTGCCTTGCGGGCGATCAGACACGGTCCTGCCAAGCTCTTTGTATGGGAAGCACTGTTCCCTCTGTTTCTGCCTTTGGCCAGAGCTTCCGCCACCTCGGAGGTCTTTCCATGGCGGAGGTGCGGTACCCGACATCCCAGCTAGGCAGTGATAATCAACACCATGCCCACCGGTTGGGGGGTGCCGAGTATTGCTTGCGACTAAGCCCTTGCACCAAGTTGCCTACCATTCGCAGAGGTTGTGAAATACTAAGTGTTATTAATACAAAATTTTGATTTTGTGATCGGGAATATTTTAAAAAATGTAAGCGTTAGCTAAATTATTTTTGCATATTCCTTCTCTGGAGAAGCTTCCCTATCCGTACATTCCCCATTTATATCCAAATTCGTGTTTTTTACCCGACCGCCAAAGAATCGGAATTGTGCCTAAGAAAATATATATATTCAAAGTTGTCGCTGACGTATGGTTTTTGAGATATTTGTACTTAAACCAACTCAACTATTAAAAATTCGTGTTTCTCCGATTTTAAATGAGTTTTACACTTATATTTTTAACTTTTATATTAACTGTATTGCTGTATGTATTGTAGGGTGTGCCATTCTGAGGCAACCTTTTTTTTCAACTGAAAAACAGGCTCAAAACTTTCGAAAATGTGTAAAAAAAAAGTCACTCCAAAGATGAGCTCTTAATATTAATATTAAGAGGTGCCTATTTCAAATTTTCTGTTTTCCATATAAATTACATGGAAAATAATCATTTTTTTTGTGGTGGTTACTGTGCGGAGGTTTTATATGTGCCCCGACAGCTGCCAGTAGGGATGGTAAACTCGATCCCGATTCTACTCGAAAATCGAGTTTTCTCGTAAAATAATCGATTTTTCGGAATCGATCTCCAGTAGTCGACGTCGATTAAGAATCCGTTCTTGACATTCGAAAAATCGATTATTTTACGAGAAAACTCGATTCTCGAGTAGAATCGGGATCGAGTTTACCATCCCTACTGGCAGCCATCGGGGCACATATGAAACCTCCGCACAATAACCACCACAAAAAAAATGATTTTTTTTTCTATATAATTTATATGGAAAACAGAAAATTTGAAATAGGCACCTCTTAATATTAATATTAGGAGCTCATCTTTTGAGTGACTTTTTTTTACACATTTTCGAAAGTTTTGAGCCTGTTTTTCAATTGAAAAAAAAGGTTGCCTCAGAATGGCACACCCTACAATACATACAGCAATACAGTTAGTATACAATAAATTTTTGTTGTCGAGATGCCCCTTTAAAGTGGTCACTGTCACATTTTCAGCAATTTTCATTTGAATGGGAGAAAGCATACGTAAGTAAGAGAAAAACGATCGACTTTCAAGCTTATACTATATGTTAAAAGAGAAAAGGCGATACACAACTTTTCAAGAAGAAGAATTAATAAAAGAAGCAGGGGAAAAACGGAATTTTTTGGTTAACTTTGCGTTTCAACAAATAAGCTCTTATTTCGTAAATAAATGAAACAGAAATCAAAGTAATTTTTTTAGCTAAGACTTTCTTTATTGCAAATTAACAAGCCAAAAAAGAGTCGTAAATGGGTAGATTACAAAACTTTTACAGGACCTTATGTTGGATGATGAAGCCTCACAGTTACGCTCGCTGTTATAAGATTCCTATTTAATGGAGAATAATGTGGTTAAGAACACCAAAATTCTGCAACAGAGTATCTCACGAATCTATTGAAGAATCGAGAAGAAACTATTGAAGTAAGTTAACTAAAACAACTGAACATTGCTGGCCGTAATATCATACGATATCTGTTTAAGGGTAGTGGCGCTTAGTACATTCGGTAGTGCATAATAATGAAGTTAGACAAAAGAAGCTTAATAAAATGGTAAAATTCTTTTTTATAGTTGCATCTGCTTGGTGGTTATATGTTTAACGATTGAATCTGTGCATGATGATGGGAAAATTGTTAGCCCGCAAAGTTAGCAAAGTTCGAACGAGGGCTAGATGAGCAGAATATCAGTTTACCGAAGTAAGGGCATAAAATGTTGGGAAAAAACAATGAAATTCCTCCTAAACTTGATGTTCAACGCAGAAGATAAAGAGATACCCAACTCGCCTGTCACTGGAAATGTGAGAACCGCTCACCTAGGTTTAGAAGTATTGCAATGCGAATGACTGGAACGGCCAGATTGAAATTATACCAAAAATATATGAGAACGGAGGGATTTGCAGCCGCCGTTCAAGATCGCTAATAAAAAATGCAAAATAATGAAAATGCCAACTTTAAACATATATCATGAAACGTTTTGCAATTTTATGTATAGTAGAATTAAAAATTATTAAAAACGTTTATCAATTGAGAACTAACAGGCTTAATTCACCTTGCTCACGTGTGACGTTAGCAGAGAACGTATATTTATAGAGAAGGTCCAACAACGGACAAGAGTGTGAACTGTCAAAAGCTAACAAAATGCGATGAGTGCGTTTCTCCACAGCTAGCTCAGAAGGAGAAATTTTAACAGTGGCGCGTGAACAGAGTTGAGCACTAAATGAAAAATATACTCAGAGACTTACTTCGATTTTACAGCGGCATGCCGGTCTTTTGGCTTATATTTTTATGCGTTTATGTCCAATTATGTACAATATATGAATTGATTTGAAAGTTATTTATCACAAATTGATTACTTTTTAATTAACTAACTAACTTTTTTATATAATGCAATATTTTACTCAATGTTAAAATAAGACCATATTTTTAATTATATCCTATGCTTGATACAGTAGACATGTACATATATGTATGTATGTACATTTGATATGTGTATAATATGTACATACATATACGTATAGAGCCAAACTCTATAAGTCGCTCATAATTCCCGTCCTGCTATATGGTGCAGAGGCTTGGACGATGACAACAACCGATGAGTCGACGTTGCGAGTTTTCGAGAGAAAAGTTCTGCGAAAGATTTATGGTCCTTTGCGCGTTGGCCACGGCGAATATCGCATTCGATGGAACGATGAGCTGTACGAGATATACGACGACATTGACATAGTTCAGCGAATTAAAAGACAGCGGCTACGCTGGCTAGGTCATGTTGTCCGGATGGATGAAAACACTCCGGCTCTGAAAGTATTCGACGCAGTACCCGCCGCGGGAAGCAGAGGAAGAGGAAGACCTCCACTCCATTGGAAGGACCAAGTGGAGAAGGACCTGGCTTCGCTTGGAATATCCAATTGGCGCCATGTAGCGAAGAGAAGAAACGACTGGCGCGCTATTGTTGACTCGGCTATAATCGCGTAAGCGGTGTCTACGCCAGTAAAGAAGAAGAAGACATATACGTATCTGTGTAAAATACAATAATAATATATGAAAAAACTAGTAATATGTATGTATGTACATATATCGTACTTTTTATAATTTAAAACTTACGTATTCATATGCACATGTAGCAAGCACACACGTATGTATGTATGTAAGTACACACAACGCCCTTATGATTTGAAATCATGACATGACTTATTAGTAATGATATGTGTGCGCTTTATGTGCTGCACATTATACGTTTATATACAAGCATGTATACATACATTATTCTCTTTTTTGAGTCATTGGTTGACTAATGCAAAAATTAGTCTTAATGGGTATAAGTCAAAGAAGAATAATCACTCATATCCATTAATACACGTTTACGCTCATACACATAACTTGTGTAAGTAAAAAGACAAGTTCTCTCTTGGTGTGTACTGGTAGAGTACCCAGCTCTCTTATTCAATGAATTGACTCATAATATTATACCGTTATTACTAAAAACACAAAGAAGCACCAATTATTCAGCAGAATGACTAAAGTCATTTTAGTATTTTTTGTTTGTTTTCTTTTCGTTTTAATTTCTAAATAACAAAATGAGATCACATTCATAAATAAAATGAATCCGTAAGTATTAAAAAATAAAATGAAAATATCCGTACATAAATAACACATACATATGTATATACAGAAAATATTTTTAAGTTCTTTGTTGAAAATAGAATTTAAAAAGAGAATATCATCCACTCTGTTATGGGCTATTCTGTTACGCTTTTCGGTAATAATATTACCGGCTAGTGAAAATACTCTCTCAGATGCTGCGCTACTAGCAGGAATGGCCAATACTTTCCATGCCAAATTTTACAACCAAGGATATTGTTTAATATTGTTTTGCCACCACTGCATTACATCAAAGTTGTCATGGAATTCAACATTTTTTTTTGAATATCGGTGTACTTCTTCTGTAATATTTTCATCTCCTAATGAAGAAGTACGTTGCAAAAGGTTTAGAAAAAAGAAGCTTCCTTTATTGATTGAGGAAGTCACTGTTATTGAAGATGTAGAAGTTGAAACTGAGTCGTTTAATTGAAGAATTTGTGTCGATGGGTCTTCCGGTAGCAAAGGTATTGATGTTGTAAAAGGGTCTTTCGTAGTTAAATGACGTAACCTATCACCATTTGTAATTTCAGCAATGCAGAAATTTTGAACTTCACTTAAGTGATTTGCTTGGAGGCATAATGCTGGCGGATATAAATAGTATGCAACTTTGTGCCATATACTCAAATTTGGGAGCCAAATTTCTTCTAAGCCTTCCAAAACTTTCAATTTTAAGTTTGAAATTGCTTGAACATCATTCTCATCGAATTTACAAAGTTCTTTTATTCGATGAGTTACAGGTATTACGTAGCATAAGGAAGGGGTGGAACAAAAGCAAAATCAAAATCTCGGCAAAGCTTAACCAAAGCTTGAATAATATATACATATATTTAAATTTGTAAGCCTATTAATTTTCAACCGATTATCTGCTATTGACTTTAGCATATACAAATGTGAGTTCCATCGGATTGGGCAATAGCTTTTCAACGACGTTTGCAGCATATGTTGCATACCCGATTTTTTTTTAATATTTTACTAACTTTTTACATGACATAATTATGTCTTTGAGTTCATCTGTAGATTCAACACTTGATTGTAAAATGTTTGAGAAAAGGTGACTTGAACAATTAAGCCTTTCGTTATTTTCTAATGCCTTTTTCACATTGCTTCCTCGATCGGTGACGAAAATAACGCTATCTAAACTGTGAATGCCAAATTCACCAAACAGACTTCGTAGCTTGTTTTTAATATTAATTCCAGTACATTGCGAAAAGTCCATAGACTTTATCCCAAGTACAATGTTATATAATTTAAAGTTTTTTTGAAAGTGCAATGTGGCACACAAAAAATCTCGTTTAATATAATTGTCTTTCCACAAATCAATTGTGGCAAAACAGTGACCGGACTCTACAATACTGCTTAATTCACATGATATCTCTTTTTTTTCATGTCCGCGAAATTGGGAGCAAATTGTGTATACTTATCTACATTTTTGCCTTATTTCGTGCCAATAGCTATAAAAAATTACATTAGATTCCTAAACCCGGAACCTTCTACGGTTGAAAAAGGGCGACAGTCTGCAATCATCCAATCCGCGCAAGTTTCTAAGGCTAGTTTTCTATCGTCTTCACTAACTTTCTGTTTAGGCTGCTCTTTTGTATGTAAAATGTAGCATTTGTGTCTATTGAGATTCGAAGTCTGCATGCCACGACATTTAAACACTTTTTTGCAATTTCGGCAGCACACGAAACCATTTAAAAGACTTCCGTCGTCTTTTATAATTTCTGCAAACATATCCCATATAGCATTTCTACCCTTTCGTTTGTCATTTAGTTTATAAAAACCGTTAACAATTTTATCTACGACTGCTTCAGTATCCATAGTAAACTTTTACTCTAAAAGAAATGAAATACTTACATACATTTGTATATAGATATTTAATAAAGAAAGTATTCTACTAAACTAAGTTAGCAAAATAAAACAACTTACAATTACTGAAATAAGTAATACCACTTAATTTTTTTTTTCACAAGTAGGCATGCGCAGAATGAATACACAAAAATAAACGATAACTGCTCAGAAAGTTCAGCAAGTGGAAGCCATAACACGAATCAATACTCAAACTCATTCGTACTTTTTTCCACTCTCACGACTCAGTGAGTCTAATAAGAATTTTAGAGTTAGAATCAACTAAGACACAAATTGTCGCTCATATTTGTATATGAGTGCTGTGTGTATTTCTATGATTTGGTTGGAATGAGTAATAGTATTTTATGAATTAGCATTGATGCACACTTGCACCAATTGTTATGGGTCATGACTTAAGTACACCAATTTTATTGGTACTCAATGCAGATCTCTGATACATATGTATGTATGTATTGATATGAATATCATTTTGCATGTAAAACTGATAGCATTCTAATAAAAAAATAAATATGCACAGTAATATTTATAGTTTGTTTGGACTTGAACACCTTATGTTTCTTATTATTTCTTTAACCTTTTCGCGGACACGTTGGCATAATCCGACACAACGAATGGCTTAAATTGGACACGTCGGTATATGCCGACATTGAAAAAAAATCCTATATAAACACGTCGGACATAGGCGACGTCTACTGCATTGGTTTTATATGTAGTAGCTTATTGTGTGCCACTGCAGAAGCAATCAGATTTAAGTTAGTGTCCCAATTCGATTTGTTTTGTTTTTTTTTTGTTAACTATAACGGAAATTTTCGTGAGTGGGACAAAAACATCACGTCGGTTATAGCCGACGTACTTATTTGTATTTTTGCACAGTTGCAAAAAAAGTGTCATTGCGTGAGGACGTAATATTTTTGGTAAGTTTTATTTTTTTACTTTCTTTTTCCCTGTTTTATTTTTGCTTTGACACTGAAAAAAATTAACTTATAGAAATGGATCACGAAAAACAACAAGAACATTTACAAAAAATGTTTGATGAGTGCTGTACCGACGATTCGTCAGAAGAGGACCCGTATCAAACTGACGGCGATGGCGATTCGGACTACGTCATGGAAAATGCATCATCAAGTGACGACGACGTTGATAGTGATGAGGAAAGTGCATGCATTGGCAGCGATGGTGAAGCTATTGACTCCGGATCGGACGATGTAGAAGCAGATGAAAATATTGATTCCGAAACGGACGATGTAGAAGCGGATGAAAATGACAAGGATTGGCATGACACGGTTAGCGATATACCAAATTTTAATTTCGATTCTACTTCGTCTGGTATAAAAATCGAAATAAGTGACACATCGTCTCCAATTGATGTTTTCAATAAAGTATTTAATAACAACATCATGGAGCTATTTATTAGCTGTACAAATGAATACGGACTTAAATTAAGTAACCAGCAGAGAGGTAGCAGATTCAAAAGTATGATGAAATTTTCACCCGTTGATCGTCCTGAAATGTTAAAATTTTTAGGTTTGTGTCTACTTCAAGGGCAAATTAAAGTACCAAAGATTCGTCAGTTATTTCCGAAATCTGCACTATACTATCACCCGGCGACTCTGTCCGGCAGAAGGTTCGAACAAATCTTGAGATGTTTTACTGCTAATCATGTGCGAGGCGAGTCACATATGGCAAAAATATTTAATTTCGTAAAATTGATAAATCAGAGTTTTCAAGCTGCTCTCTGGCCGTCTGACAAATTGTGCTAGATGAATCGTTGTTTCTCCATAAAGGTAGACTCGTTTTTCGTCAATACATTAAATCGAAAAGGGCACGATTTGGATAAAATTCTTTCAACTATGCGACTCATCCAGCTATGTTTTAAATATTGAAACTTATAAAGGTAAACAACCAGATCCAACGAAAGGTTCAAAAATCGACGCAATTGTTAATCGACTTGTTACTAATGATTATCTCATGATTTATTGTTGCTCAAAACTCACACTACTGGAACGTTAAAAAGTAATCGAAAAGGTAATCCAATTGAAATGACAAAAAAGAAATTAAAAACAGGTCAGTATATTTGGAAAAGACAAGGAAAGGTGTATGTATCAAAATGGTACGACAAAAGAGATGTCCAATATATCTCCACCGGCTACAGTCCACAGATGGTTATAACAAAGAACCGATTTGGGGTAGAAAAGTCAAAACCACTTGAAATTGTGAGATATAATGAATTTATGGGTGGCGTTGATCGCACTGATCAAATGAATTCTTATTATTCAAGTCCTCGTAAGACGATTCGGTGGTATAAAAAGGTTATATTCCGAATGCTAGATTTGGCAGTACACAATTCATTTTTGTTGTACAAAAAAAGATTTCCGGCAAAATCAAAAATGGAATTTTTAACTTTTAGAGAAGAATTGATATATGCTATGA
Organism: Bactrocera dorsalis; assembly: GCF_023373825.1. Taxonomy (NCBI): domain Eukaryota; kingdom Metazoa; phylum Arthropoda; class Insecta; order Diptera; family Tephritidae; genus Bactrocera; species Bactrocera dorsalis. The sequence continues at coordinate 75,400,558 of NC_064303.1, read as the reverse complement.
TAGATTTGCCGAAATCAAAATTTCATTCAGAAAAACCTAGTTGCAAACGTAGATTGACAGTTCCAATTCAAATTGATCATTTTTTGGAAAACATACCCCGTAAAGGTACAAAAAAACAATATATTCGATGTCGTCAATGTTCTAAGAATGGCGTTCGTAAGGAAACCAGTGTTCGATGTGCTGGCTGTGAAGTTAACCCTGGACTATGTGTTGGCAAATGTTTTACAGATTGGCACCAACAACAATCGTCAAATCTAGAATAACTTTTTTAGGTTCCCTTTTTTTATTCTTATATATTAGTTTTTAGTTTAAAAGTATTTGGAGATATATAACCTGCTTATTATATAAACATAAATTTTATATATGTACACAAAAACCAAATGAATTGACTATGAAATCGATTTTTTTTAATTTTTATTTTTTGCTTATTTTAAAAACATTAATTTTAGTTATGTACACAAAAACCAAATGAATGGACTGTGAATCGAATTTTTTTATTTTTTTAAAATAAATGAACGTTTATTCTATGAAACTGAATTCATATTATTTGTTGTATTTTAGCCTAATTACACAAAAAGAAAAATATACTTTTATTGTCAGATAATGACGACGTGTCCCACAGTAACATCATATTGCATGAAATAGGACGTGTCGGCTTTGTCCGACGTCGAGCATATCCGACGTGTCCCTATAACAAATAAAAATACCTAACTAGGACACGTCGGTGTATGTCGACATACTATAATTTTTTTGTTTTGAGTAAAAATTAAATATTAAATATTCAATAAACCACAAACCCAAAACTGAAATCGGAATTCAATTATCGGTTTTATAAGCCAAATAAATGCATGTGTCATTCTGATAACATTTACTAAATTTCGTGTGCCCGCGAAAGGGTTAATATTTACACAATATACTTTTCTGCTAAATACTGTTGTATTATATTTTAATTTGTTACAACATATACCATATATATCTACATATGTATGTTTGTTTATTTGTCATTATATTCGTCTTACATAATCATGTATGTATCTGCAGATCCATATCCATATGTATGTACATATGTAAGTAAAATTCAAATTTAAATCATTATATCACTTAACAGTTATAAAATGTGCACGCACTGATCCATATGTAACGGGTGATTTTTTTGAGGTTAGGATTTTCATGCATTAGTATTTGACAGATCACGTGGGATTTCAGACATGGTGTCAAAGAGAAAGATGCTCAGTATGCTTTGACATTTCATCATGAATAGACTTACTAACGAGCAACGCTTGCAAATCATTGAATTTTATTACCAAAATCAGTGTTCGGTTCGAAATGTGTTTCGCGCTTTACGTCCGACAAATTTTGTTCAGCGATGAGGCTCATTTCTGGTTGAATGGCTACGTAAATAAGCAAAATTGCCGCATTTGGGGTGAAGAGCAACCAGAAGCCGTTCAAGAACTGCCCATGCATCCCGAAAAATGCACTGTTTGGTGTGGTTTGTACGCTGGTGGAATCATTGGACCGTATTTTTTCAAAGATGCTGTTGGACGCAACGTTACGGTGAATGGCGATCGCTATCGTTCGATGCTAACAAAATTTTTTGTTGCCAAAAATGGAAGAACTGAACTAGGTTGACATGTGGTTTCAACAAGATGGCGCTACATGCCACACAGCTCGCGATTCTATGGCCATTTTGAGGGAAAACTTCGGACAACAATTCATCTCAAGAAATGGACCCGTAAGTTGGCCACCAAGATCATGCGATTTAACGCCTTTAGACTATTTTTTGTGGGGCTACGTCAAGTCTAAAGTCTACAGAAATAAGCCAGCAACTATTCCAGCTTTGGAAGACAACATTTCCGAAGAAATTCGGGCTATTCCGGCCGAAATGCTCGAAAAAGTTGCCCAAAATTGGACTTTCCGAATGGACCACCTAAGACGCAGCCGCGGTCAACATTTAAATGAAATTATCTTCAAAAAGTAAATGTCATGAACCAATCTAACGTTTCAAATAAAGAACCGATGAGATTTTGCAAATTTTATGCGTTTTTTTTTTTAAAAAGTTATCAAGCTCTTAAAAAATCACCCTTTATATATATATATATGTACATGTATGTACATATTGCCGAGCAAATAATGTATACACAAACCTACACATGTACATACATGGGCATCAGAGAGCTGCAACGATCACAATTTTTTCAATCATACCCGATCATTGACTCAGATTTTTTGTGACGAAAAACTTTGCTTCAACAAAAATGAATGATCGTAAGCGAGCGTGCTCAAAGCAAACAATCAGTTTCAATCACTGTTGCTTGTTTCGTAATGATTTTTCTCGATCGAACGCCTTGTGTGAGCAGCAAAGAATGTTCGAGAATGCTGCTTGCATTCCGATCGATCACAATCATACCGTTTGGTCATACCGGGTGGTTCCTGCCAACAGCGCAGTCGCTGAGCGTTCTTTTTCTTTAGCTGGAAATATTATAACTGAAAAAAGAAATAGGCTCGGACCATGTTCAGTTGATAATTTATTGTTTTTAAATTCATTTTTTTTTAAGTTTTAGCGATTAAGAAACCAAGTTTATTACCTTCTTTTAATTTTAAATTTTTGTTGATCTCAATGAAGAAGTGATAAAAATTTGAAATTTGTGTTCCCTAATATTTTAAGCATTACCATTGATTATTAATTTTAAGCTTTAATTGAATTTTAGTTTTAAGCGTTAAAAATGAAGAAATATATGCAGTAATGTTTTGGATTTTATGCATCGCAACTTGTTTCCGTTAAAACACACAAATATGTATGTACATACAAACTATGCACATACATATTTGCAAGGCAATTCTCGATCTCACTGGTTCAATCACAATCAATTCAAACGCACACTTGATCGATGTATGAGTTTTCGTGCATCATTGGACTTGATCGTGTTTTTCTGTACAATCATTTCCAATCATCATACCGGAACCGAACAATCAGTTTCAATCAGTAAGCAGAGCAATCAAATCAATTGATCGAACTCCTTCGTTTTGAGCACGAAACTCGATTGAACAATTTTGTTGCGAACCGCTGTGCTGAGTTGTGACCGTTTTGAGCGAGGCTGATCAAACCGGATCGATCATACTCGATGCAGGTCTCTGATGGGCATACACATGTCAATATGTCACCACCCAGCAGATTTTAGGATGATCGTTTGAGACCTCCTGGATTAATCCTTTAGGAGATATCCTATACTCGCTATTACTCCTAATACTCGTGTGTAAATACACGTAAAATTGTATACTCGTTTTTAACATTGCATGTCATTGGAACGCGAGTACTCCTTTTAACCTCCTAATGGAGATCTCTATGATTACTGATATGGGAGATCTCTAGGATTACTGATATAGGAGATCTCTATGATTACAACTATAGGAGATCTCTATGATAAATCCTATATTATTTTCAACCTGCAATTATTTTAACAAAAACAAATTTTTATAATTTTATTTTTTATTAAAGTTTTTTAATTAAATGAATGTACATGAAATCTATTATTTTTTTTATATTATAAGTGTTCCTGTAGAACTGAGCCTTACATTTGAGAAACGCCTTTTTGATATTTTTTTTTTTATTGAAACGTAACAAGGATGTGGTTTTACATTTCATTCAAATTGCAACTAGTGACTAACTTAAACTAACAAGCAATATTTTTCATAATTTATAAGGTGTTGTACTTTATAAAGCTCTATTAAAAACTTTATTCAAAAACTAAACTTTGCGTTAAAAACTAAATATTTTAATATTTGTTATTTGTTATTTGCTTAAAAAGTCACGAAACGTTGTCCTTTTCAGTCTGCGCCTGCTATTTCGAGTTTCTTCCAGTTGTCGGGCTTCAGCGTTTACGTGATTTTGTAACCTTGTAGCATGTTTCGATGCCGTTTCGTGAATGACTTCGCGAACCATTTTTATGCGGAGATCACGATGTAGATCTGAATTGCGTATGTACCACGGGGCATTTACAATTTTTCGAAGTTTAACTCGTTTAGAGTAATGTTCCATTTTTGTGTCCATTCTACAATCTGGTTGATTGAAGACTGCATTCTGTTCGACGACTCGGATTGATTTTTACCGGTAGTAATTATGCAGGTATCATCTGCAAATGTGGCGATTGTGCAGTTTGGCGGCGTAGGCATATCGCTGGTAAATAGAATGTATAGAAGGGGTGCCAAGACACTTCCTTGGGGTACACCCGTTTTTATTGGCTGTAACGTAGTATACGATTGTCCCTGTGTGATTCGGAAGTAGCGGTTGCTCAGGTAGGAGGCAAGTAGCTCCGTTAGTTGCTGTGGAAAAAGACATCTTAATTTATAAAGTAAGCCCTAGTGCCATACTCTATCGAACGTCTGAGATACATCATTTCTTTTTTTCCGTCGCATTTTCTATTACATCTGTTATTCGATGAACTTGATCGATTGTGGAATGTTGCGATCTAAATCCAAATTGATGAGTTGGTATGAGGCCATTCTCTTCAATTATGTTCTGAAGTCTTCCTACAATTACGGCTTCAAGTATTTTGGACAAAATAGGCAACAGTGAGATTGGACGATATGACGAGGCCTCCTGGGCGCTTTTTCCGGGTTTTTGTACCATAATGATTTCAGATACCTTCCATGACAATAGGACGTATCTGAGATCTAAGCAAGCGTTTATTATCGATGTAAGTTTTTCTAATGCTTTTCGCGTTAGATTTTTTATTACACCAGCAGTCAACAAGTCGAAGCCGGAAGCTTTTTTTGGATTAAATCTAGTTTTAATGATATTTTCCACTTCTTTAATTGATGCTCGTTGGATTTCTCCTACGTATTGTGATCCTACCAGCTGCGGTAAAGTTCCATGGGTCAAAGAGGGACTAAGTTTTCGTTAGTTTCTCTGAAAAAACTTCCGCTTTTTCTTCGTCAGTTTTGGCCCAGAATCCGTTCGGCTTTCTGAGGGGTGTATTAGACTATATTGGTTTTCTTGCATTTTTTACTGCTACCAAAGGGAATAATCGGAATTTTTGTTTGGCGTCAATTTCTCAATATAATTAGAAGTATTTTGATTCGTGAATAGCTTTATTTTGGTAGCGAGAACCTTGGTTAAATTGTTCAATTCTGTTTTGTATTGAGAAAAAGGCGTTATTTGCCATTTTTTACGTAATTTTCTCTTTTTCTTTATGAGATCTAAAATGTCTGATGAATATTTAGTATAAACTCTTTTTTGTTTCGGAACAGGAGTACTTTTCCATGCTGATTCTTGAATCGTTTTCGTAAATATAGGAACTTCATCTTCTAAAATATCTTGAGTTGTTATATTTACTTTAACATCAATATTTTTGTCGAGCAATTTTAGACGGCCATTTAGGGTTTGATATACTGTCGAGTGGTCCGAATTTAAGTCCAATCCATTTTCCATGGTAATGCAGGTCTTGGATATTTGTCGAGTGATGAAAAAGTCGATCAAGTCAGGTAATTTTCTTGTGTCGGAAGGCCAGTAAGTCGGCTTGCCAGTAGACATAAGTCGCATCCAGTGGACATAGCAGCTTTAAATAGCTCTCTCCCCTTCGGTGTCGTAACTCTTGAACCCCATTGGGAGTGTTTTGCGTTAAATTCACCTCCCATGATGAACTTCCCATGGTGTTTTAGTATAAGTCCTGTGTACAAATCCATTTTAATATTGTGTCTGGGTGGGCTATATATTGCGGTAATACTTATTTTTCCGAAACTGGTTTCAACCGAAATGGTCGTGGTTTGAAATTCTGGGATACTTATATTAATTTCTTCGTAATGGGGAATATTATCTCTGATAACTATGGCATTCTCCCCTCTCGCATTGTTATTTGGGTGGTTCGAGCGATACGTCTTGTAGTTTTTGAATTTGACGAAAATCTCATTTGTAAAATGAGTTTCTGATAAAAGAAAAATATCAATTTTTTCAACATGGAGTAATGTCTCTAGTTCTTTGCTACGTTTGAGTAAGCCATTTGCATTCCATGTCATAATTTTTAACGGTTTCATTTTTGCGTTTTCCTTTCTTTTTGCTGTCGCTCTAGTAGAGTAAGTCGTTCATGGGTAAGTTTATTTTGCTCTTCTAGCTTATTAAGCTTGTTGAGAATTATCGATAGATTATTGGTAATATCACTAATAGCATTAGAATTGGTTTGGTTTGCAGACATATGTTGCTGTACGTGATTAGTTATGCTGGCAAATGAGGGCTGGAGAGCTGGAAAGCTTGCGGATTTACATTAGTAACTTCCTTCTGAGACAGTAGAAGCTGTTGTACTTAGGCGTTTTGATTGTTGGTTATGCTCTTTATTTTTTTCGGTGGCGTTTCTAATTTTTTGAAGTTGTTTTGCCACTTCATATCCCCTATAGTTCGCAGGGTGACTTTGATTTCAGTTACAGCATTTTGGTGGTAGATCAGCAGGTTTTGTGCAATTTAGAGTAGAATGATCCGGGTATGAGTAATCATCTTTTAAGGCCTCTAAAAATTAAACTTGTTAAAAAAATAAATGACATGAATTGAAATTATGTATTACCGTAAAGAAATTTATTGAAAAGTGCATAATTCTTCAATGCAACTTTTTTTTGGCTCCATCCCAATTCACTTTTAAGAGCAGGACTCCGCAATCACTTCATCCAAAATTTTTGATAGGGGTCTCTTTGAAAATTTTTGCTTCAGATATGCCACCTATAATAAACTCAAACTGTTTAGTAACATCTTATCAAATGTATTTTATCATACTCACAATTTCTGCCTCAGGCTTATTCAAAAGCAAAGACTCTGTAGATGTTAAATCATTAATGTTCTTCGGTTGCAATACTATGTCAATAATCCGCTCCAGGAGTATAGTGTTCTGCGCCGATATTTTCTCTAGCTTCCGTATTCTTTGTTCCATGTTTTTCTGCCAGGAGGAGGTGTTTCGAGAAGTATTGGTTTACACATTGATATTTTCTCCACTTAAAATTGAAGAACTTCCGTATTCTAGGAAAAAAATGTGCTAAAGGGTTATGAAAAAATATTTGCAAGAGATAAACTTACCGAGAGAATTGAATAAAAAGTTATTTTGTGACGCCATTTTATTTATCTATAATTAAGTGTATAATATTATATTATTTTACAAGTATTATATTATGTTTTTATTATATATTAATTTAGTAACAATGATGCAAAATGGGAACAAAATGAAAGTGATCGTCTTCAGCAATTGCAAAAAGCTTGCAGTAAATTATTTCGAGAGGTATATTGTGCTCTAAATCAGCTAAAACAGATGCTTTCGATATCCCTAACGCACTTTTTGAGTCTACTGGATAAGTAAATGAACTTGTTGCATCGTTAAAATATTTACCTCTAACAACCAGCTGTTCACCTACTTTTTGAAACCAAATTATTTTAAAAACATTTAATTCCTGTGTCATGCAATAGCAATCTGGGACTTTATTGCTTAAAAAAAAATTACCGAACTGGTATTTATTATAAATACTATTATTAACTTTTTTGCCCAGTGGATAATTTTTTTTCTTCCTAGGAGTAAAATTTCGCTCTGTAATGCGATTATTCAACTGTTGAGCAATATATTGAGATTTCCGGCAGTCCTTATTCAAAATTTGTAAAAAACTTTGAAATTTATATCCAGAGAAGCTAGAAGCACATCCAAAGTCCTTTACACACTGCGATATATGGAGCAAGTTATGAACATTATAACTGACTCGATCTTTGCCGTATAAATTGGCAAAATCTTCAAAATAAGCCTCTAAAAGCTTCTGGACACAGGCTAAATTACTTTCGCACATTCTTGGACAAGATATGAATCTATATGCTGTCATTAAAAACAAAAAATCCTCATAAAGATCAGCTTCAATAACATTTCTTAACAAAAAGAAACATGTATACAATATTATTTATCGAAATTCTGAAGCTTTCCAACGTGGCATCTGGGATAGATACCGAGAGTTGAAGAGGGAAGCGAGACGCATTTGCAGACAGAAGAACATATGAACACGTATGGCTAACAGTGCCACTTAAAAAAGCTTTGGCTGGAGCATCACATATGATAGCTCCTATTTTGATTTTATAAGATTTACCGCCATAGAGCATCCCATTTTTTTAAGCTCAGAGTACTCGTCCAAAAATTTCTCCTAATATTTTTCAACTTCCTGTGGCTTTGAGCAACCAATAAAACTGCCAATTAAAAATGGTTGTGATTCACAATTTGAAATTGCTCCCAATATTAGCCAAAGAGTTTTGCGGAACTTTTGTAAAGTGGGAAACCATCGCAAAAAGCATCTAATACAATTGTTTCACCTACAGAATTATCCTGTTTTATTTCATAAAATATTAACAAGGCGGCATGGCTATTACATTAGTATCATCTGGTTGGAAAGATTGTAAGAGCTTACTTTTTGATATAGGCACATTTAAATTTTGTGAGTTTAAAATTGCAAGAAGACTATTAAATGCGGTTATTCGATTTTCAATTGCCCAAATGGCTAACTGTTTTGAAAGTGGTTCAGCTGGCAAACAAGCATCTTCTATCACTTCTTTCGAGCCTGTACCACTTTCAACTTTTTCAAAAACTTCTTTAGAGCCTGTATCACTTTCAATTTCATTAACACTTTCCACATCGTTTTCATTTTGTGTATTATAATTTTTTTATATAAATTATTTAATTTTTTATTCACTAGGCGTTTTAAATGCCTTTTAGAGTACATTTAATTATCAATTTAAAATATTTAATACTCAATAGATATAAAACACTTACGTCTGCACGCTTTAAAAAACACAGTTGAAATGAACAATTGCTTGAAGACAAAAATGAACAGTTATTATTTCCCGTTAAATTGTATTTTTTGAATCAAAAGTACGATTTTTAAGCTACGAAAAATTAAAAAGTCTCCTTTATTGCTCCTAAAGGAGGACAAAAGGAGATCAATACTAAAATGAAGTAAAAAAAAATCACAATAGAAGTACAAAATCTTCTTTTTTGCTCCTAAAAGATGACAAAAGGAGGAAGTCAACACTAAAATAAAATAAAAAAACACAATATAAGAACAAAATTAAAAAATCTCCCTTACTGCTGCTAAAAGAGGTCAATAGGAGGACTCCTTCATTCCTCCTTTCAGGAAATCTCGCTTTTAAATCTGTTGGGCAACAAAAGACAACAATCGTCTCAAAAAGCATCACAATTCAATATGGCAGCCAAATAGCCAATGCCTAAATTTATAGTACAACACGCAACAACAACATTTTCATTCATGAACGCAAGCGTATTTTCAACAGGCACACTTGCTTCATTCATAAAAGCAAACACCATTGCGTCTCCCCGATCATGGCTTTGCCGGCAAGCGTCTTTTCGCGACGATGGCAAAAGCTAAAAATCATAAATTGAACAATTTCTGATATTTGTACTGCTGGAAAACTGACAACCCCGCAAACTCGCAAAACACAGAAAGAAGTGACAAAAAGTGACAACAAAGTTCTCGTCGATTTAAAATATTTGCCAAATCTAAAATATTTTGCCGTGGCTCGCAAAAATCTGCGTCGATATGTATGCCGCTCATACATCTTCATACATATTTACGCAAGTTTGTCGGCGAAGCTGTTGTAGCGGCAAGGGAAACGGCGACGGTTGGCGTTCGTTCGTTTGTTTTTTCGGCACAGCTTGCACAATAACACAATGTTGTGACGCCTAGTCGTCGCGTCAGTCGTTCGACACATTGACTCTTCGACAAAACGTGAGTTTCGGGCATTGATTGTCGTGACAACGGAGATGCGTGCGACATTTGTTATTCCCTTATGAATGTTTGTACATATGTAGCTCGTATTTGCTTTGGTAAACGCACAGACAAATGCGGCAAAGAAATAATATATGTATGACCTGTGTAAACATTTGCTTATTTTGCTTGTCGGTCTATGCGCAAGAAAAAGTTACGTGTACAAACATATTTACATATATAAATATGCTGTATGTAAACAAATTTACAAATATGGCGAGCATGCCTTCTTTAATATTTTTTACTTGCACACATAATTATATAAGTTAACACCCTAAACTCTAAAATTTAATATAATTAATTCCGTTCCCAAGCTGACTAAACAAAAGCATAACTTTTATAACGAAATCGCCAACTCCACTAAAATTACTGCACTTGCGGAAATGCACTTCCGCTGACGACCTTTTGCTTATCAGCAAGAAGTGACAACGCAGCTCAGGTGACAAAACTACAACAACATGTAATATAGAACTAAATTATAAAATATTGTTTAAATAGAACTAACATATTATTATAAGAAGCTTTTTGTGTATTCGTTGCATCGAATAAAGAACGGAGCTCGTCTCCAATAAAAACAAAAATTGTTTTTTTTAAATCCTCCCAGTGCGTAGGGAGAAAACTGGCGCCCGAGCAGGGACCGGTCGCGTAAATCGAAAGAACGTAAGTGACCATAAGTAGTCACACGCGAGTGAATAATAAAATCCTTTCGAAGCGAGAAGCCGGTTACCACGACAAACGGAAATCATCTATCCTCAACCCACACTTGGACGAGGAGGTGCATAATATAGTGTGCAGAAGGACGATCCAGAGTAAGCGGAAAGCAGAAAAGGAGAAATCGACTTTGCCGGTGCATCATGGTTTTCTGGTAAATTAAGTACATTTAAGAATTATGTATATGTATATAAACTGTATTTACGAAGCAGTGATAAGATTAAAAGTGAAAATCTGTAAAATAAAATAGAATTTTTTTTTGTTAAGAAATCATAAAAAAGAAAAACTCAATCAGTTTAGTTCAGAGGAAAAATTTTTAAAAAGAAATTTAAGGATACCAAAGCTGTTCCTTTTTTTTGTACACATAATAACGGGCTTGTACAGCCAATAATAAATAACAATATAAAAGCTCCGGGGGGACCTTCCAGCCTATAACAAATAAAATTCTCTGCGATTCACCACCTTCGGGGGGACCCTCCAGAGAATTATAAACCACAAAGCCAAATAAACGAGGGCTCGTACAGCCAATAACGTTTAATATTTAAAAAGAGCCGCGATTCATTATCTAACGGGGGACCCTCCGGTTCTTATAACAGTAAAATAACTTTGCGATTTCCCTGCAAAAGGGACCCTAATAATAATTAATAACATAAATAAAACAAAAGAAAAAATCTATATATATAAAATTAAGTGGCAAAACTTCCTGTTCGCATACTCCTCCTAGACGGCTTGCCCGATTTCAATGAAATTTTCAGGGGTGATTGGGGTCTGCTTGGAGGGTGCACATAAGAAATTTAATGTGTGTATCATTGCGCGTTTTGCAAAAAAAAAAAATAAAATAAAATGATACATCCCGCCTATACAAATTCTCATGAAATAATGTTTTGCCGCAAGATTGGTAGTCCTGTCAAATGCCTTTTAATTCCTTTCTAATAAACAGAAACAACTGGCGGATGTTTACAACTAATAAAAAACATTGACATCGCAATTTGATCGTATTTGCCTTTTTGTTCTTTCTATTGACATATTTTAAAATTGTGTGTATTTTTCTCTGATTTCAACGTGATTAACATTCTGCAAGTGAGTATTGTTGTTGTTTCGTATGTGATGCCATGCGGTTCGATTGTCGCTTGAAAATGCGCGGTGTGTGTAAAAAAAAAGTGTTTCAACATTGTGTGTTTTTTCCAGATTTAGTTCCATCGATTTGCTACATTTATTCGAACTGATTTTGTGTGCAACACACACAAAGCAAGTGAGTATTGTTATTGTTTCGTTAGTGCTTCCATGCGGTTTGCAAATACACTGTTGGTGGGTCTTATTGCATATGCGTGTGTAGTTTAAGATGTAGTTTTAGGTTAATTTTTACATTTTTATTTATGTACTTAAAAATATGCATACTCTAGAAAATGCCTCGACTGCGCCAACGTAATACGGTTGGCAGGCATACGAGTGATTCACGTCGAATGTCAATATTAAGAAGAAATCACAGCGAAGAGCAACGCGCTCAAGTGAATGCCCGAGGTAGAGCGGTGTACAGAGAGCGGCGTGCACAGATTAGAGCTGAATTCGCCGACAATCAACGGCCAAATTACCGTCAAGGCCGAGTTCCTGTCCGCCTTCGCGATCAAATGGAACATGTTGGCTTTCACTACGATCCTGACTGCGACTACAGCCTGCATGGTGCCATCGGAGCAATGGATATTATTTGTACGCTTTGCAATGCAGCGAAATTTCGAGGAGAAACAGCTGGCATGTGCTGCTCCAGTTCCAAAGTGAAACTGCCTGCATTGGAACCGCCACCAGAACCATTACATTCCTTGCTCACTGGAGAATCGCCGACGTCTAAGCATTTCTTGCAGAACATACAAGCGTACAATTCATGCTTTCAAATGACTTCTTTTGGTGCCACAAAGATCATTAGAGATCCATTTATGCCGACGTTCAAGGTGATTACTTTGCATGGAATTTCCAGTGAAACATTTGACATTTTTATTCTGCAGATTCAGGGACAAATATACCATCGAGCAGGCTTGCTCATACCATTTGTCGATGCCGACCATCAATTTTTGCAAATATATTTCATCGGTAATGAAACTGACCAACTAAATCAACGATGTAAAATTGCGACCGGCACAAGGCGAGAAATCGTACTAAATTTGCAAAGATTTCTCAATGAGCACAATGAATTGATTCGATTGTTCAAAATCGCATTGGACCGCATGCCGTCTGATAACCATCGAATCGTCATCAGAGCAGACAAAATGCCGATGGGGCAGCATGCCAGACGATTCAACCCACCAACAATCGATGAGGTGGCAATCGTCATTGTTGGCGAACAGTTTGAATCGCGAGATATTGTACTGCACCGTAGAAACGAACAACTTCAGCGTGTTTCCGAGCTACACCGTAGTTATGATGCATTACAATATCCGATATTATTGTGGAGAGGTGATGACGGCTATCCCATCAATATGCAATTGATGAATCCAACTACTGGTAAAAAAAGTACAATTTCTGAGAAGAAATGCTACTTACGATTCAATATTTTGTGTATTGTTCATTTATAGGCCAAGAAACACCGAAAAAACTCAGTGCGATGAACTTCTATTCGTACAGAATAATGATTCGTCCGCAAGAAGATAACTACATCCTGAAATGTCGCAAGCTTTTCCATCGGTATTTGGTTGACATGTATGCGAAGATCGAGACCGAACGTGTCAACTTTATTCTATTCAACCAAGCGAAATTGCGTTCTGATGAGTACATCCATTTGAGAGACGCCGTAATGAATGATGCAAATGTGAATAGCATTGGACGTCTGACAATATTGCCAGCCACATACATCGGCAGTCCGCGCCATATGCACGAGTATGCGCAAGATGCGATGTCGTATGTGCGCCATTACGGCAGACCGGATCTGTTCATAACGTTCACGTGCAATCCCAAGTGGAATGACATCAAATGCCATTTGTTCCCCGGTCAATCAACAACTGATCGTCACGACTTGACAGCACGTGTATTCAGGGAAAAGCAAAAAGCAATGATGGATTTAATTGTGAAACTTTGTGTTTTTGGAGAAGTTCGATGCTGGATGTACTCGATCGAATGGCAGAAAAGAGGATTACCGCATGCACACATCTTGATTTGGTTAGTTCGCAAAATACGACCAGATCAGATTGACAAAGTCATCTCAGCGGAAATTCCAGATGAAGCAATCGACCCACAATTGTTCGACGTTGTAACAAAAAACATGATCCACGGCCCTTGAGGCGCTATTAATCCAACGTCACCATGCATGATTGACAATAAGTGTTCAAAGCGCTATCCTAGAGCTTTAGTTGATGATACAATCACTGGAAATGACGGATATCAATTATATCGGCGTCGATCCGCTGAAGATGGTGGTAATTCAACGGTCATAAAAGTTCGGGATCAAGACGTTGATGTTGATAATCGTTGGGTCGTGCCGTATTCACCATAGTTGTCAAAAATTTTCGAAGCGCACATCAATGTAGAATATTGCAACTCTGTCAAATCGATTAAATACATCTGCAAATACGTAAATAAGGGCAGTGATATGGCAGTTTTCGGAGTGGCTGATTATCAGACAATCGATGAAATTCAGCAATACCAAATGGGCCGTTATATAAGCAGCAACGAAGCGGTATGGCGCATTTTATCGTTTCCAATACACGACTGGCATCCCGTTGTTCTTCATTTGGCAGTTCATCTCGAAAATGGTCAACGCGTTTATTTCACTGCAGACAATATACAACAGAGCGCAGCACGACCACCGCGGACAACACTTACTACCTTTTTCGAGTTGTGTGAAACCGATGAATTTGCAAGAACATTGCTATATTCCGAAATACCACAATATTTCACTTGGAATCCATCATCGAAAACATTTCAACGACGAAAGCAAGGGGAGCGTGTTTACGGTTATCCAAATGTCCGTAAAACCGATGCATAGGACGCATTTATACCATCCATCCGAACAACGCCGAATGTTTCTATTTGCGTCTGCTATTAGTCAACGTGCGCGGACCAAGATCATTTGATGATTTAAAAACTGTTGACGGTCAGTTGTGTGTGACGTATCGTCAAGCATGTCAGCGATTGCATTTGTTAGAAGATGATATGCATTGGGACACCGCACTTCATGACGCATCACTCACATCTCATCCAAAACTAATACGCGTATTATTCGAAATAATAATATCTACATGCCTTCCGTCAAATCCGCAAGAACTGTGGAATAAGTACAAAGGCTGCATGACCGAGGACTTATTAGTTTTGGCGCGTAATCGAGCATCGGACGCAGACTTGCTATATACATTACAAATGTACAATGTTGCTTTGATATTGGTTGAAGATCTGTGCCTTACAATTGCGAATAAGGCATTAGCGCAACTTGGCATAACTGTGCCCAATCGTTCAGTGATTGATATGCTTGACCATGAGCTTCAACGTGAACAACAATACGATTGCAATGAATGCGTGCTTTCATACAAGCTAACATTACCAAATTAAATATTCAGCAGAAAAATGCTTATGATAAGATTATACAAGCGGTTGACAATAACGCCGGTGTATTCTTCTTTCTGGATGCGCCCGGTGGTACAGGGAAAACGTTTCTGATCTCTTTGATTCTTGCTACTATACGGTCACAGCAGAAAATTGCGCTGGCAATTGCTTCGTCAGGCATCGCTGCTACTCTACTTGATGGCGGCCGAACAGCACATTCTGCGTTGAAATTACCGTTGAACATCCAAGTCGTTGAAACACCAACGTGCAACATATCGAGGAATTCAGCAATGGCAAAAGTTTTGCAAGGAGCTGGAATAGTTCTATGGGACGAGTGCCCAATGGCTAACAAAAAGTCATTAGAAGCATTCAATAGAACAATGCAAGATTTACGCCAAAAGCAACAACTTTTTGGCGGAGCATTAGTCTTATTATCCGGCGATTTTCGGCAAACTTTGCCAGTCATTCCTCGATCAACTCCTGCCGACGAAATAAACGCATGTTTAAAATCGTCAGTTTTGTGGAGACATGTTCAAAGGCTGACTCTTACCATCAATATGCGAGTCCAATTGCAAAATGATCGATCCGCAGCGGCGTTTTCGAAGCAGTTGTTGGACATTGGCGAAGGCAAAATACCAATCGATGATACCGGTTTGATCACATTGCTGAACAACTTTTGTACACTTTTACAATCGAAGGAAGAATTGATTTCAAGTGTATTTCCGAATATTGTTGAATACTATCAACGCAACGATTATTTAAGTGAACGCGCAATATTGGCACCAAAAAATGTACACGTCAACGAAATCAATTTTGCCATTCAAGAAAAACTGCCAGGAGAAGCTACAACATATATATCGATTGATAGCGTTTTGAATCAAGATGAAGTAGTCAATTATCCAACTGAGTTCTTGAATTCTTTGGATCCCCCCGGTCTGCCACCGCATCGTTTGGTCCTGAAAGTCGGTTCACCCATTATACTTCTACGAAATCTTAATCCACCGACTTTGTGTAATGCACAAGGCTTTCAGTCAAAAAATTGTGGCCAAATTTGATTGAAGCAACAATACTAAATGGCAAGGCAGCAGGTGATGTCGTACTCTTACCACGCATTCCCATGATTCCAACGGACATGCCGTTTGAATTTAAGCGCTTGCAGTTCCCAGTACGTCTTGCCTTTGCGATGACCATCAACAAATCGCAAGGGCAAACGTTTCAAGTGTGCGGCGTCAATTTGAAAGAACCGTGCTTCTCCCACGGCCAATTGTTCGTCGCATGCTCGAGAGTGGGAATACCAAGGTGCTTATTCATTTACGCGCCAGGTGGAAAACCAAAAATGTTGTATACCAATATGTTTTATAAATAAGTAACAGTTTTACAACAATAAATAAAACACAGAGTAAAAACCCTTAAGAGTTTTAATCGATTTAGGTGTAGCGAGGCACACAGGGTAACAGCTAGTATATTATATTCTAAGGAAGATAAAACAATATCTAAATAGAAAAATGTCAAATCCGAATAATTTAATACGGCCGCCGGTTCTGCAAAATGCAGCCGCTAGCACTCAAGACACCGCACAGGTGCACAACATAGCAGCGGAACAATTAACTGCTACTATTACAAACGTTGTTAGAAATTTATTCCAACAACACGGCAAACAACTCGTTCAAGCCGTGTTAAACCCAAATGCCAGTATGGCAGAGTTTTCGAATCAGTCAATTGATCCAGCCTACAGAAACCATCTAACCGACCTGGATAAAATCTCAGACATTGTCCGTTGTCTGCGCGAATTTTCCGGAAACCCAGGGGAGTTTAGCTCTTGGAAGAAAGGAGTAGATCGGATACTCCAAATTTATGAGCCTCTTAAAGGCACTCCCAAATACTATGGAATAATTAGCGTCATACGAAATAAAATAATAGGGAACGCGGACATAGCCCTTGAATCCTACAATACTCCATTAGATTGGAAAGCTATTTCCAAATGCTTAACTCTTCACTATGCTGATAAACGAGACCTAGGAACTTTGGAATATCAGATGATATCCTTAATCCAAGGTCCTAACTCCATACAGGACTTCTACCAGAAAGTCTATACTCACCTTTCATTGATTCTAAACAAATTAGGTTGCCTGGACGTAGGACAGGAATCAATGAATCTACTAACGCAGACATACCGAGACAAAGCTTTAGACACCTTCGTTAGAGGACTGAGGGGCGAATTACCTCGCTTGCTAAGCATGAGGGAACCAGTAGATTTGCCTCAGGCACTCCACCTGTGCCTTAAATTAGAAAATCAGAATTACCGCTCCCACTATGCTCACAATACGCAAGGAGCTACTTACTAATTACGCACCACCAGTTCCGCCCAAGAGGTATAATAAACCAATATTTTATCCGGAACTAACGTATTTACCTAGGCCACAAGAAAGGGCAAATAACAATAAGCCTAGATCCTATCCGCAACAACAAGTTGCACCACCACGTCCATTCGGACCTAAACCGCAACCCAAGCCGGAGCCGATGGACGTTGACCAGTCCATACACTCCAGACGGGTAAACTATATGAATAGGCCACAAAGAAATGACTTTGTTGGCAAAAGACCGCAACAAAATAATGACCAACAAAATAAAAAAAATACATTTGAACCATTTCATTCATCCCGAACCAATTCAAAATGATGCAGCCCCATCATTCAATTCAGCTAGATATTTCAATTATGAGACACAAGAAGAGGCTACAGATGTTCATTTTTTAGCTTAATAAGCTCTTCGCTACCATACTTTGAAGTAAAAGCGAAGAGCGGAGAAACACTTAAGTTGTTAATAGATACGGGGTCAAGTAAAAATTACTTGCAACCCAGATTAGCAAAAAAGAGAATACCAATAGCATCTGTAGCAGGAGATATTAAAATCGACGAACACACATATGTAAACCTATTTAACTCTGATACAAATTTTATATTTTATTTATTACCTTCTTTAAAGACATTTGAAGGAATTTTAGGTAATGATGCGCTTCGGAAAATGGGAGCTATAATATATTCGAAGGAAAACTATATTTTATTAGAAAATGGGAGAAAAATAGAACTAAAACAATTACTTTCTCCAACAGTTAATAATATTATCATCCGAGCTGAGCACATGTCTCTTAACCAGAAAAATAATATGAATAAATTAATAAAAACTTTCCCAGGACTTTTTTCGGAGCCTGACAAAAAATTGACATATACAGCTAGAGTCGTAGGAGAAATTAGAACAAACACGGATTCCCTAGTATATACTAAGTTTTACCCATATCCCGTTTTACTTAAGTCTGAGATCGAAACCCAGATAGAAAAATTATTAGAAGATGTTATAATCCGACCATCAAGGTCTCCATATAACTCTCCGGTATGAATAGTCCCGAAAAAGGCGGACTCTGCTGGAAATAAACAATATAGGGTAGTCATAGACTATCGAAAGCTCAATAAGCTAACAATTGCGGATAGATATCCTATTCCCGAAATTAATGATGTCCTATCACAATTAGGGCAGAAAAAATATTTCTCTTTAATCGATTTAAAAAACGGATTTCATCAGATCCCGTTAAAAGAATCTGACATAGAAAAAACGGCGTTTTCCATAAAAAATGGGAAGTATGAATTCACAATATTGCCTTTTGGTCTCAAAAATGCGCCGTCCATTTTTCAAAGGGCCCTTTACGACATATTACGCGATCATATCGGTAAGATATGCTATGTATACATAGATGATATAATCATTTTAGCCAAAGCGAGAGTGAACACATTCACCATATTGAACAAATTTTTGAAACACTTGAAACTGCAAATATGAAAGTACAGCTAGATAAATGTAATTTTTTCCAGGAATCAGTGGAATTCCAAGGTTTTATAATTTCCACAGAGGGAATAAAAACAAATCCGTCGAAAATTGAAGCAATTCAGAAAATGCCATATCCAAAGAATATAAAAGAGTTACGATCTTTTCTGGGTCTAGCAGGATATTACCGCCGATTTGTGCGAGATTATGCATAAATTGCAAAACCCCTGACCACTCTATTAAGAGGGGAGGAAGGCCGAATAAGCAAAAACCAATCTTCAAAAATTAAAATAAATTTAAGTACTGACGCAATGGAGTCTTTTAATAAAATAAAAGCAAGCCTTATCTCAAAAGACTTAATGCTTACGTATCCAAATTTTGAAAAGGAGTTCTCACTCACAACAGACGCTTCTAATTTCGCGATAGGCGCAGTCCTCAGTCAAAATGATAAACCAAATACTTATATATCCAGGACTCTTAACAAGACAGAAGAGAACTATGCAGCAAACGAAAGGGAAATGCTAGCTATTATATGGGCATTAAATTCCCGTAGAAATTATCTACATATATGGCACGGCCAAGGTTAATATATACACGGATCATCTACCCTTACCTTATGCTTTAAGCAACAAAAATTTCAATAGCAAAATGAAACGTTGGAAGGCTATCTTAGAGGAATACAATTATGAATTGAACTACAAGCCCGGAAAATCCAACGTCGTCGCGGATGCTTTATCGCGACCTTCCCAAATTAATTCTCTTAGTGTAACCCAGCACAGCGATGAAAGCTCCTCACACAATTTAATATATAGCGTTGATTGTCCAATAAATACATTTAAAAATCAAATTTTCTTAAGGATAGGTGAAATATCCACCTACCAATTTAAAATTGTATTTCCAACTTATCACCGACATTTGATTACTGAACCAAATTATGATCACGACAATTTAAATCCAACAGTTATAAACTGCGTAAAGGCTAATGAAAATACACAAGGTTTGATACAAGATCTGTATCATCTTCATTTTAGTAACTATAAGATAAGATTTTCTCAAATTCAAGTAGATGACATTACTAGCGTAGAAGAACAGGAAGATATAATAATTAGGACGCATACTAGAGCTCATAGGAACAGCATTGAAAATAAAAATCAGATACTTGAACGTTACTATTTTCCGTCAATGACAAAGAAAATTAAAAAAATAGTTGGAAAATGTGAAATTTGTAAAACAAGCAAATACGACAGACATCCAGCAACGCCACCAGTACAGCCCACACCAATTCCCAAATTTCCAGGACAGATTGTACATGTAGACATATATATAGCAAGAAAGCAATTAGTACTTACTGCTTTAGACAAATTTTCTAAATTTGCTATTGCAAAACCAATTAAATCCAGGTCAACAGAAGACATTAGACAGCCATTACGAGACATTCTTTTTTCTTTTGTCCCAGAAAAAATAATAATAGACAACGAAAAATTTTTTAATTCAGACTCTATAAACTTTATGATAGAAAACGAGTTCGGAATAGAAATTTATAGAACTCCGCCCTACACAAGCTGCTCAAACGGACAAGTAGAGCGCTTTCATTCAACTTTACAAGAAATCATGCGTTGCCTTCAAACCAATAAAACTAATAATTCATTTCAGGAACTTTTGGAAAACTCTGTCAAGGAGTATAATTTTCCAATTCATACCACTACAGGTAGAAAACCAGTAGAAATTTTTTTCGGTAGACGAGTGAGTACCGATCCTAATTTAATTTAGAAGGAAAGAGAAGACATAACGAAAAAAATATTAGACAAACAAAACGCCGACCTGGCTTACCATAATAAAAATAGAACAGATATGAAAACATATTCCGATGGAGGCAATGGAGAAATTAAATAGGAGACTTGGCAATAAGTTGTCCCCAAGGCATAAAAAAGAAACAGTAGCGACTAACTATAACACGACAGTCAAAACTAAAACAGGACGAATAGTGCATAAGAAAAACATTCGACAATAAATTTTTTTTTTATTTTTTAGGATTATCCTTTGGACTACACTTCATCGCATATTATTACTATAAAAGGCAAACAATCAAAGATACAAGACGGTACATTTAAGATAATTCATTTAATAGACATCCGCCAATACGACACCTTTCTATACGACATACGAACATACGTGGACAGAAATATACCGAAAACGAACATTTTTTATCCAATTTTAACCCATGAATTAATTGAAGCTATGGATATCCTTCAAGATATTAAACCATTACAAAATTTCCGGAGTAAAAGGGCTATAAACTTAATCGGGACGGCATGGAAATATATTGCCGGCAATCCGGATCATGAAGATTTTGGAATTATAAGTAAAAATATAAATGAATTAAACAGTAATAACAATAAGTAAATGTTCATAAACGAAGAATTTAATAAACAACTTAATAGTTTAATAAATATTATAAATGAAATATCTAATTATATTAAAAAGGATGATTATATTGAAAACAAGTTAGCATTAAGTGTCGGAAATAGAATAAGAATTGTAAAAGAAAAATTAATCAACATTAAATATGCTATTCAATGGTCTAAAACTAAAATAGTAAACTCTATGTTATAAATAAGTATGAAATAATAATCGCTATGGAGAAGCTCAAGAAGAAAATATGCCATTTGTAACCATAGAAGAGGCATTAGAATATGCTGATATAAATATTTTAAGCAATACAACAACATTATTGTATATAATTAAAATTCCTTTAACTGAAAAAGAAATTTACAGCAATATTATTGTAAGGCCCGTGAAACGGCTCAATCAAGCTGTACATTTAAAATATAACCAAATTTTGATAAAGGAAACAAAAATATATGGCATTAAAAATAAATGCAAAGAATATAATTTTATCAAAATATGTAAAAAAAATCAATTAGTAGATATAAGTAAAGATAATTGTATACTGTTGGAGGACTTACTTTATCGCAGGGAGCCGGAATAAATAAAAGGCTTTCTTTATAGTTCATACGACCGTTGACATCTGTGGTTTATTAAGAACTAACAAAATGGATTACAAGAATCTTAAACGTAACCGAAAAGCGTTGTTGTTGTAAGGGGAAAACTATGACCATTCGTGGTTGCCAGATTTTCAACACACCTCCTCAACAACAATGATTTTCTCTTCAATATCAAAAATTATTGTTTCATACCAAGTAATTTAATTAATTTTACATGTTTTGATTTACAAAGATTTTTAGTCAAAATATCTGCTGGCATATTATCTGTACTTAAATATCTTAAATCAATTACATTATTCTTTACAACTTCTCGTATATAATGAAATCTTATATCAATATGTTTACTTCGATTATGGTAAACTGGATTCTGCGCTAAATGTTGTGAACTCAAATTATCACCATATATTGTGAGCGCCCTCTTGCTATTGTAGCAATCAATTTCACGTAACAAATTTTTCAAATAAACTGCCTCTTTGGCTGCCGCCGATAACGCCATGTATTCAGCTTCGGTACTGCTTAACGCAACTGTCACTTGTTTCTTACTCTCCCAAGAGAATACACAACCTGCCAGAGTGAATGCATAGCCGGTATAGGATCTTCTGTCATCTACGCTGCTACCCCAATCTGCATCTACGAAGCCCTCTGCTTGCTTACTCGTCTTTCTGAAATGAAGCTTTAAATTTTTCGTTGCAGAAAGATACCTTGGTACACGTTTTGCCGCTGTCTCATGTTCAATATGGGGATCGCAATTTCTTTGCGCCAACTTGCTGACTGAATGTAAGATGTCGGGCCTTGTCGTTACTGCTAAATACATCAACGCGCCAATAAGAGATTGGTATTCTGTAGCATTTGCAGTTTCGCATTCAATTGTAGAACATTGAATCTTGAAACCAGGATCAAGTGGAGTAGATGCCCCGCGAATCTGCTCCATACCATACTGCTTCAATAAATTTTGCACGTATTGAGAGTGACCAACAGATATATCGCCTACGCTGCCTACACGTTCAATCTCCATTCCAAGAAAACGTTGAATTCTGCCTTTGTCAACAATATCGAAACTCTCAGCGATTTGTCTCTTTATCGCCAATAGGTCTGTCTCACTCGAACTTGCCACGATAATGTCGTCAACGTAAACAGCAATGAAGTTATAGCTTTTATCAATATTTTTCGTATAAAGGCGTGGCTCATTCTGACACTGCTTAAAACCAATGGATTTTAAAGTGTTATCCAACTTACGGTTCCATTCTCTGCCAGATTGCTTTAAACCATATATTGCTCTCTTTAATTTTAGCACTCGATCGGGATATTTGGAATTGATAAACCCTTCTGGTTGTTCCATATATACCTCATCGTCTATCTCGCTGTTAAGATACGCCGTTGATACATCTAGTTGATGCATATTTAGTTCCTTTTCAGCTGCCAATGCAAACAGCATTCGTATTGTTGCATAACTTACAACAGGGGAAAAAGTTTCGTTGTAGTCAACGCCATACCGCTGGCTACACCCCTTTGCAACTAACCTCGCTTTGTATCGCTCAATGTTCCCATGTTTGTCTCTTTTTTCATTAAAAACCCATTTACAAGGAATTTTTCGTTTTCCAATTGGCAAATTAGTTAATGCCCATGTCTGATTTCTAATAAGCGATTCGTATTCTCTATTCATAGCCTCTTGCCAGCGTTTACAATTTTTGCTTGACATTGCTTCTTTTACAGTATTCGGTATCTTGCTACTGCTGTTAGCTAGATTTACCGTGTAAAACTGTTTGCTCGGACGACCAGGTTTGCCAGTACGAAGAATTTTCGGTCTACCTCTTCTTCGTTTTTCGTTTGCATTGCTCTCACTTGTGCTATCATATATGATCTCGTTATCGTCCTGTACATCAAGTTCTTCACCTGTTTCATTCTCTGCTTCTGAAGCTGTTTCATATTGCTCCTCCTCGAGATGAACACTCGCTTCTCTTTCAACGTTTAAACTTTCTTCACAATGCGACTTTGGTTCTGTTTCTATTTCGACTATAACTCGTTCTGCTTCTTTTTCTCGTACGCTTCCTATCGTAGATTCATCAAAGATGACATCTCGTTTTTCAACTATTCGTCTCTCTCTGCAATCGTACAAACGATATGCTTTTGCTGTCAAAGAGTAACCAACAAATGTGTACTCTTTACCCTTTTCGCGAAACTTATGTTGTTGATTTTTAATTAGACCAACTGCATTTGGCTTATGACCGTCCAAACATCCTATGGTGTTTTATCACCAAGTGGTCTAGTAACCGAACGATTTCGAATATAGACTGCAGTTGCCACAGCTTCAGCCCATAACGATTCACAAAGACCGGCCTGCACAAGCATACTGCGAGCCATCTCTACGATTGTACGATTCGCGCGTTCCGCTACTCCGTTCTGTTGAGGCGTATAGGGAACTGTCAACTGTTTTTGTATTCCACTTGCGTTAAGGAAATTATCGAACTCACGATTGACATACTCAGTGCCATTGTCACTTCTTAACACCTTAATTTGTTTCTCTGTTTGACATTCTACTAGACTTTTAAACAATTTGAATTACTCTAGTACCTCATTTTAATGTTTCAAAAAATAAACAAACATACGTTTTGATTTGTCGTCTATAAAAGTTGTGAAATAGCGCGCACCACCTAGAGACACTTTTGGCATAGGCCCACATACATCAGAATGAATTATGTCTAACAAATTCACCGAACTATGCCCACTGTTTTGTGGAAACGGTTTTGAGCTTTTTTTTGTTTTCATACACACGTCACAGTTTATGGTTTTTGGTACATTTTTTAAATCTAACCCAATCACCATTTTCTTATTAGACAGCTCTTTTAGGCTTGAAAAATTCAAGTATCCATAGCGTTTATGCCAAGTCATAAAATTCTCTTCTGCTACACTGAAACAAGAATGCTCACTCTTACAGTCAAATATATATAAATTATTCCTCTTTGGAGCTTTTAACACAACCTTGGATTTTTGATTTCTATTATCGTACAGTCACTTTCAAAACAAATAGTTACACCATTGGCAATTGCTTTTCCAACCGATATGAAATTCCCCGCCATAGTCGGCACATATAACACGTCTTTTAAATATATTTTGCAGTTTGCCTGTATTTCGACTGTTCCTACACCTACCGCGTTTACGTAATTGTCTCTCTTTACTTTGTCTGAGAGAAACAAACATGCTTCGCTCACTGCATATGTGAGTGGACGCACCACTATCAATGCACCACGATGATCTTTGAAAACCCGACACATCTGTCGCCGCTAGCACTGCAGATGAACACTTCTCATTATAACCGGTATTTTTGTCCTTTTTCGGCACTTTACATTTTAAGGCCATATGCCCACGCTTGCCACAATTGAAACACTTTCCGCTGAACTGTTTCTTCGATGTATTATTTACCCCTTTGGAATTTGCGAGAAAAGCTTGCTGACTGACAACTTCGATGCTTTCCTTCTCCTTTTGACATTGTCTGTCGTACTCTTCCAATAGCTTCACTTTTATTACTTCAAACGTTGGGAATGAATCACGCGTCTCCATCGCAATGACGAAATTCTCCAAATTTCTAGACAAACTGGATAATAGAATGATCACCAGCAGCTCATCGCTTAACTTTATGTCTAGCTCAGCTAACTTGTCTGACACACTGACAAACTCTTGTATGTGTTGAACCATAGACACACCTTCAGATATACCGTTTATATAAGCATACTTTTCGAATTGGACCACTGGGCTTATACACATTTTTTAACTTATTCCACGCTTCTAACGCACAGGTACAGTTCTTTATGTACCCTAATTGTGATGGTATTACACTTAACATAATTGTTGCCAAAGCCTTCTCGTTCTCGACTTTCCACTTGACCAACAATAGCGCATCTTCTGGTTTAGCAAAATCACCACTAACCACAGCCCAAATATCCGCGTGCACCAAAACACATTGCATTTGAATACACCACGTGTCATAGTTGGTATCATCCAACTTCTCTATTTGGTATAACGATTTCATATTGTACTTTTTAAAAAGACGAACACTTTACGCGACACACGCAAAACCAAATTACTTTTATATGGTTTTTATTTAATTCCGACGTAGGTTCTGGGCCCATAACCTGTTGGAGGACTTACTTTATCGCAGGGAGCCGGAATAAATAAAAGACTTTCTTCATAGTTCATACGACCGTTCACATCTGTGGTTTATTAAGAACTAACAAAATGGATTACAAGAATCTTAAACGTAACCGAAAAACGTTGTTGTTGTAAGGGGAAAACTATGACCATTCGTGGTTGCCAGATTTTCAACATATACCTAAATTAATTAGTAGTTTAAACTCATCATGCGTTATAAGCAATGGTCACCACATCCCAATGATTGAAGAGATGCAACCAGGCTTATTACTTTTAAACGATTTTAATGGTACAATTAGTAACGAAAAGGAAAACCACAGAATAGTTGGTACCTTCCTTATTAAGTTTCACAATACATCACTAAAAATAGGTAACCAATATTTTCGGAATATTGAAGCGCCTACATTAGAAGTAGTTCCATCAATAATGCAGCCAGCGCTATCAGAAAGTGAACGTTTAAATATACTCTCTTTGGAGTCTTTAAACGATCTTCATATCAACAATACCAAAACTATCAATTATTTAAAAACAGATGCAATAATAAATAAATTGTCTTTACTTGGGCTCAGCATAATCTTGATACCAATCATCATTTTCTTGGTTTGGAAGAAAAGCACAAAAAATGTTGTTGTACACGAAATACCACATACAACAGAAGCACCCGTCAATATAAAATATTTGATGACAAACATATTGGAAGCAGAAAATTCACCAGTTTCATCCATCAGTCTCAACAACTTACCTTATTTTTAATTGATCGAGGACGATCGAACTTAAGAGGGGAGGAGTTAACACCCTAAACTCTAAAATTTAATATAATTAATTCCGTTCCCAAGCTGACTAAACAAAAACATAACTTTTATTACGAAATCGCCAACTCCACTAAAATTATTTTATCTTGCTTATCAGCAAGAAGTGACAACGCAGCCCAGGTGACAAAACTACAACAACATGTAATATAGAACTAAGTTATAAAATATTGTATAAATAGAAGTAACATATTATTATAAGAAGCTTTTTGTGTATTTCGTTGCATCGAATAAAGAACGGAGCTCGTCTCCAATAAAAACAAAAATTGTTTTTTTTTTTTAAATCCTCCCAGTGCGTAGGGAGAAAACTTATATAAATGAGTATATGTTCGTCTGCTTGGTGTAAGTTAGCACGAACCAAGCATAAAGTGCAACTATGTCAACAACCCCGAAATTACAGCGCAAGCGACAACTGGTAAATTCTGCTGATGCAACCTCAGCACATCCGGCACATGCCAATCGAACATGCAATCGAATTGCTTATACTAATTGCTTATACTAATTCTAGGAAATAGATCACGCCACTTAATAATTCCGTGGCTTAGAATAAGTATAAATTAACCAAATTGTTAAATTTAAGTTTGTGTCGTTTTTGGTCAATAAAGCGGACACGCTGTCCGATTAAAAAATAATTTTTTTGGTATTCCCAATGCGGGAATACATAATTGGCGCCCGAGCAAATTCAGTCGGTCCGGTAGGAAAACTGGCGCCCGGTTGAAAAAGTATTTTCGATAGCGGTCCCTGAGTAACAAAAGTAAAAAGGAGGCATCGACGTGCCAGCCTTATCGAAAGACATAGCAGCAAGTGAAGTGAAAAAGTATTTTCGATAGCGGTCCCTGAGTAACAAAAGTAAAAAGGAGTCATCGACGTGCCAGCCTTATCGAAAGGCATAGCAGCAAGTGAAGTGAAAAAGTTTAGGCCAGCGAAATAATTGCTGTGAAAAACATAAAAGCTTTAGCAGTGATAAAATACAACAAGCAACAATAACAAAGCAATTTATATAGCGTTTATTGGCGACTACTAAATTGTAATTGTAACTAAAAGCGTAGATATGTACGAAAGTAATTATTATAATTAACAAAACTGTAACAGAACAATATTCTAATATTGTGATTTTATATAAAACAGAAAACAAACACAAGCCTCATTATAAAATCCTAGTGTTAAAGATTAATTACGGGCCCGATCACACATGATAGTTAAAATCAAGCGAGTGAATGGCTAAAAATGTTTAGCCGAGCAGCACAAGCAACAACAACTATTGCTCACATAATCAACGCGGCTACTAAAATTTAAAGTTTACCGAGAAATTGAAAACAAAAGCAAAGCAACAACAAACAAAGTTTGATAGTGGGGCTGTACGATTTGTCAACGTTAACAACGAAGTAAACCAGCAGCAGCAGCATCCAGAAACATCAGGATTAGAGTAAGAAAAATTTTTTTAAATTATAAGAATTATTTAAATTAATTTAAATTATATTGTAATTATATTAAATTGTAAAATGGCTAATCCCAACAACTTGGTCAGACCTCCCATTCTTCCTTCTAACCAATCCACTCCTCAAGCGACAAATAACACTCAATTAAGTATAGACGACTTGACATCATTAATAGCGAATATAGCGACAAATATACTACAGCAGCAAGGACCAAAGGTAGTACAGGCCACCCTAAATCCGGATGCCAACTTGGCAACTACAACTGATCAAACTATAGAGGACAGACATAGAGGAAATTTAGACGGTTTAGATAGGATCCCTGATGTAGTGAAGTGTCTAAAAGAATTTTCTGGCCGCCCAGGAGAATTCATATCGTGGAAAAAAAGTGTAGACCGTATATTAAATATATACGAACCATTAAAAGGAACCCCGAAATACTACGGAATCCTTAGTGTAGTTAGAAATAAGATTGTAGGCAATACAGATATGGCATTAGAATCTTATAACACGCCACTTGATTGGTCAGCAATAACAAAATGTCTGGCAATGCATTATGCCGACAAGCGTGATTTATCCACCTTAGAGTATCAAATGACAACTCTAGTACAAGGTAATAAAACGGTTGCTGAATTCTATCAGCAAGTATACAAACACCTCTCATTAATTTTAAATAAATTAGGATGTACCGAAATGAGCAACGAATCTCTACGAATGATAACGCAATCATACAGGGATAAAGCTTTGGACACCTTCATAAGAGGATTAAATGGCGACCTCCCACGATTACTGGGAATAAGAGAACCGGTCGACTTACCTCAGGCCCTTCATTTATGCCTGAAACTAGAAAATCAGAATTTTCGCATGAATCATGCTCACAATGTGAAAACGGCATACCAAACTCCTCAACTCTATCCTAAGCGACGTTCTTCACAGGAACAACTGCAATCCTTTTACCCTAAATTGGCGTACTTGCCACAACCAAATCAAGCAAATTGGCAATCTAGACCACAATTTCCTAACCAAATTCAGCATACAAGTACTCCACCCAGGCCACCTAAACCTCAACCCCGGTCAGAACCCATGGAAGTTGACGAGAGTATGCAATAACGTCGAATTAACTATATGAACAGAACTCCTCAAAATCAATTTCAAGTGAAAAGACCATCAGTTAATAATCAGCAACAAAGGAAAACCCAAAGAACTTTCCACATTGCCACAATGTCGAAAGATGTGGAGAATGATTATTCGGAAGATGAACCATCTGAAGTTCATTTTTTAGCTTGATGAGCTCTTCGCTTCCATATTTTGAAGCAAGAGCTGATAACGGGAAAATTCTTAAGTTTTTGGTAGATACAGGATCTAGTAAAAACTACATTCAACCACACTTGGTTAAAAAACGTATTAAAAATAAAAACCCCTTTTTTGCAAAAACAGTAACAGGTGATGTTAAAATTAATGAACACACAATGCTAAAACTATTTGGTCTAGATAACGAAATCAAGTTTTTCTTAATGCCATCCTTAAAGACATTCGATGGAATTTTGGGAAACGATACATTAAGAGAGCTTCAAGCAATTATCTACACAAATGAAAATTATTTAATAATAAAAAATCGAATAAAAATGAAACTAAAGCAGCTTCCATCAAAGGCAGTAAATGCAATACATATAAAGGACGAGCACTTATCGTCACAGCAGAAGACTAGCATTAAGCAAGCAGTAGACGCATTCCCAAATCTTTTCGCGGAGCCGAACGATTAATTAACATATACAACAAAAGTTGTTGGAGAAATAAGAACCGTAACGGACTCTCCTGTTTACTCGAAATTTACCCATACCCAGCATCTCTCAAATCAGAGGTAGAAAAGCAGGTAAAGAAACTTTTAGATGATAAGATTATAAGACCCTCTAGGTCTCCCTACAATTCACTCTTGTGGATCGTCCCGAAAAAGGCGGACTCAGCGGGGAATAAACAGTACCGAATGGTCATCGATTACCGAAAATTAAACTCAGTCACAACAGCAGACAGATATCCAATTCCTGAAATAACAGAAGTAATTTCGCAGCTCGGCGAAAGCAAATTTTTCTCAGTGTTAGATCTGAAAAGCGGATTTCATCAAATTCATCTAAGAGAATCTGACATCGAAAAAACGGCATTTTCCATCAACAATGGTAAATACGAATTTACACGTTTACCATTTGGTTTGAAAAATGCTCCTTCTATTTTTCAACGCGCTCTTGATGATATCCTGGGCGATCACACAGGAAAATACTGTTATGTCTACATCGATGACATAATTGTATTTACCAAAACGGAAAAAGAGCACTTTTTTCACATTAATACAATTTTCAATACCTTGGACGAAGTCAACATGAAAGTTCAGTTGGATAAGTGTCACTTCTTCCAAAAGGAAGTACAATTTTTAGGGTATGTCATATCTCCAAATGGCATAAAAACGAATCCTGCAAAAGTTGAAGCAATTGCCAACTTTCCAGAACCTATAAATTTAAAAGAGCTTCGCAGTTTTCTTGGTTTGTCAGGATACTACAGAAGATTCATAAAAGACTATGCGAAATTAGCAAAACCACTGACTTCTCTTCTGAGAGGGGAAGAAGGTAGAATATCGAAAAACAAATCCGCAAAAGTAAAAATACTTTTGAATGAAGAAGCAATAGAAGCTGTCAATAATATAAAACGTTCACTCACTTCCAGAGATGTGATACTTGCATATCCTGATTATAAGAAAAATTTCGAACTGGTAACAGACGCCTCCAATTTTGCAATCGGAGCCGTACTATCGCAAGACTCAAAGCCTTTGGCATTTATCTCAAGAACATTGAGCAAGGCGGAGGAACATTACGCCGCCAATGAAAAAGAGATGCTAGCCATAATTTGGGCTCTGAATTCATTTAGGAATTACTTATATGGCTCAGCTAAAGTACAAATCTTTACTGATCACCAGCCGCTCACTTACGCTTTGAGCAATAAGAATAACAATAGCAAGATGAAAAGGTGGAAAGCAGCCTTAGAAGAATATTCATACGACTTACATTATAAACCTGGGAAACAAAACGTCGTAGCAGATGCACTATCCAGGATACCCCCGAAGGAATCACAGGTTAACAGTCTATCAATAGCAACCAATTCGAATGATAGCTCGTCCCATAATTTAATTTATAGCATAGAAACCCCTCTAAACGCTTTCAAAAACCAAATAATTTTAAAACAGATAGCACATCTACGTATCAATTTAAAATCGTGTTTCCTACATATCATAGACACATAATTACGGAACCTGATTATTCCGAACAAACCCTTAAATCAATTCTAAAAAGATATTTGAACCCATCAGTTATAAACTGTATAAAAGCAGAAGAATATGTTATGGGCAAAATACAAGAGGTCTACCCATTACATTTTAGCAAATACCGAGTTAGGTTCACACAGATACAAGTGGAAGATATACCTAATGGAAAAGAACAGGAAGAGATCATTATAAAAACGCACAATAGAGCGCACAGAAATACTAGGGAAAATAAAATGCAAATTCTGGAAAAGTACTATTTTCCTGCAATGGCAAGTAAAATAAAGAAAATTATAAGAAACTGTGCAACATGCAAGGAAAGCAAATATGACCGACGTCCAATAAAACCTCAAATTCAGGCCACACCCATTCCACAGTTCGCAGGCCAAATAGTGCACATTGATGTATTTATAGTTGGCAAGGAATTAGTTCTAACCGCGATGGACAAATTCTCCAAATACGCAATAGCAAAACCCGTTCGATCGAGAGCATCGGAGCACATCAGACAGCCTTTACGCGATATCCTTTTCTCCTTTGTTCCAGAAACAATAGTGATGGATAACAAGAAATCTTTTAATTCTGAAGCAATAAACTTCATGATAGAGAATGAATTCGGAATTAATATTTTTAGAACCGCTCCGTATACAAGTTGTTCAAACGGACAGGTAGAACGTTTCCATTCTACATTACAAGAAATAATGCGATGTCTTCAAAAGGAGAGCACGTACCGTTCATTCCACGAATTGTTGGATAAAACAAGTTTCAAATATAACTCCACTATTCATACGACAACAGGAAGAAAACCTGTAGAAATATCCTTTGGCAGACGTGTTTATAGCGACCCTAAAATAATGGAGAAAGACAGACAAGAAACTATAAACAGACTCCTAGCGAAACAAAACGCAGACCTTACATACCATAACAAGAACAGATCACCTCCAAGCACATACGCGGAAGGAAATATCATATTTGTCACAATAAATAGAAGATTAGGAAATAAGTTATCGGCTAGATTTAGAAAAGAAATTGTTGCGAAAAATTTTAATACAACAATAGTAACTAAATCAGGTAGAGTAGTTCATAAAAGTAACATTAAATAGAAATGCATGAGTAAATATGAATTTAAGCACATAAAATTTCTTCTTTAATAGGAAAAATGAATACGGGGGAAATCATGACAATCATGCTGGTATTAGCATTGACGGTAGACGCACAACAAATCGACATCCAGGATTTAACGAATAATAACGGATATTTACCCATCAAAACTAACGAACTGAAAATAATTAATCATTATGACAAAACACTTCATTTTATCAACTTAACAGCCTACGAGGAAAGAGTAGCCTTAATATCAAATAACATTAACATGCTAAAAACCACAACTTTTGAAGATAAACAAATTTTGGACACAGTTAATAGGAACTTTGCATTACTCCAATTAAAAATAAGCAGCTTACACCCTCATTTTAAATCAAAACGAGGACTTGTAAATATTCTAGGGAAAGGATTAAAATATATAGCAGGATCCATGGACAGTGATGACGAGACGGATATCCATAACGCACTCACAGAAATACACGAAAATGAATTATCCACAACAGCTAGTATGACGAATATAGTACGCGTTAATAACTTCATATCCGAGGAAATAAACAATATAACAAAACATATTAACCAACAGCAAATCTCAATAAGTCATTACATTAATACATTTAAGGACACCATACAAAATAAAATAAAGTCATTAGAGGACAAGGTTCAATTACCAAAATATCAAGACAGCAGTAATATTTCAAAACAACAACATAATCATAATCCTCCTAATACCCCAATATTCACCAAATACCCTTTCACAAATCAGATTTGAACCACTTCCTAATATAGCTAACAAATCAATAGCCTTAGATACTTACGAAGTATTAATAGATTCAGAAAACAATATGTATGAAACATATGTAAAAAACAAGTTGGAGAAAAATTTAATAAAAATTCACAATAAATGTTTAGAAAATATATTGAAATTCGAAGAAGCAAATTGTAATTTAGAAACTATAGATAAAATAAATGTCACTGAAATAGTCCCTGGTATTCTAGTATTTAAGCATTTTGATGTAGAAATAGAACACAATTGCAATAAGCAAAAATAAAACAGAAAGGCAACTTTCTTATCAAATTTGAAAATTGTTATATTAGTACGCTTAATAAGACGTATTTGAACATTAACATTAAAATATATGAAACATTTATTTTGCCAAATCGAATCACAAAAATTAAAGAGAAAAAGAATGTAACTGAACTTGTTCTTAAATTAGAAAATCTTTATGTAAAACATATAAATCACGAAAATAGTATCTAATTACTAATGAATAAAAATAAAAAGAGGAATTTAATCAGCATAGGCACTGATGTTATAATTATAACTATAATTTTAATAACAATTGTATACATCATTATAAAAAGTAAGCAAAAGCTAAATATTTCAATTGAGCCACCGCAAGCAACTTCAGCAAATTTCAACACCACAAATGCATTAATCCCGATTGAGGACAATCGACTTAAGAGGGCACGAACCAAGCATAAAGTGCAACTATGTCAACAACCCCGAAATTACAGCGCAAGCGACAACTGGTAAATTCTGCCGATGCAACCTCAGCACATCCGGCACATGCCAATCTAACATGCAATCGAATTGCTTATACTAATTGCTTATACTAATTTTAGGAAATAGATCACGCCACTTAATAATTCCGTGGCTTAGAATAAGTATAAATTAACCAAATTGTTAAATTTAAGTTTGAGTCGTTTTTGGTCAATAAAGTGGACACGCTGTCCGATTAAAAAATAATTTTTTTGGTATTCCCAACGGGGGAATACATAATTTGTATATATATGTATGTATGCATATTGCAATATGTTTTTGTACAGGCATGTGCACTTTCATAAGTATATGATCTGTTGGCTTTTTTCCGTTTACGCATGCCACGTTGTATATGAATAAGGGTTGATTTCGCACTTGTCAATATGCGATGTCTGTATGTATCTACATATGTATGTAAGTTTAAACAAATCAAAGTCATGGTTTTAGTTTTCTGAATATACTTACATATATGCAAATTTTATTGGTTTATTATTATTTAAAATTAACAATTTAAATTTTTTTTTATAAAATGTATAAGCAAGTTTAAAATGTTAAAAAAATTATAATGCAGAATTACGAAATTGTCCAATTGAAATGGATATTTCTCACACGACTTAATAGATAAAAAAGTCATTGAATTTCACTTGCTTTTTTAAAAACAAATGTTGCACTTAAACAAGATGGAAACAACATTTGTGTTTAAAAAAGCTAAGCCCAGTTGCAAAGCTAAAAAAGGAGAAAAATAAGAAGAAGAAAAAAGTACCTGAAAATACAACAAGATAAACCTGAAAATAGAAGAAAAAGTTGAAAATAAAAAAACCTGTAAATAGAATAAAATACTAAATATTAAAAAAGTAAATATGTATTTTCAATGACTTCATTACTCACCCAAAATAAAGATCTTCTTGAATCAAACGGTCTTGACTTGCAACTTACTTTATAGCGGGATTCTGTAACCAGTCTCTAGTCTCTATTTGAGACATTTTGAGACAAAGTCTCAATTTGAGACTAGTTACTATTCACTAAACAGTCTCTAGCGTTAGTCTCAAAATGTTGAGACCTGGTAGTTAGCAGGTCACAAAACTAAAAAGAGCTCTTGTCTGCCATTTTGAATATACTGAATAGAGATCATCGTAGATATTAATCGATTGTCGTTTCTTTATATTTTGTAAGCAACTCAAACACGAAAATATGAAAAATAAATCAATTTTACATAAATTTCGTAAATATTATGAAACAAAGTCAACATATATTTTTATTTTTATTGATAATTATGTTTTTTTGACTATGCTATAGGAAATTTAATATTTGTTATCGACATATTTATTTTCATTCAAGTGTAAAAACATCTCTGAATAATGAAATGTAATAGATTTTGAGACTGTCACTTACAGAATAGCAAAATCATCTCAAGTCTCAAAAATTGTCTCTAACTCAAAATCTCAAATTTAGAGACTTGAGACTGTCTCACGTTACAGAATCGCACGGTTAGTTTATTTAGTTTAGCATCGCGCTTCCGATGTCGTTCATTGTTAATTTCTTCTTTCGCTAACCATTTCGAGTTTTTGAATAAAAGTACCGTTACCAAGTATTCTAACAACTTTATTTTATGAGTAAAACACTCATCGGTTTGGTCAAACCACTCAGGAAAAACATTTTCCGTTTTTTCTTTAATTGCGGACAACATCAGACTACAAACATTTGAACAGTGAGCATATTTGTTCAAAAGGTTGACGTACCACATCATCTGCAGTCGACACACTTCGAAGACCCTATCACTTACCAGTATTAAATACGCGTCATCCTTATAATTTTTCGCTTTGATTAGGACCTCCGAATAAAGCGATAAATCACTTTGTGTCTTCGTCATTGCTTTAGCGCATTTTTTGCAATGGATTTTACACAAAATTTTTTGCTAAATACCAAAGCCAGTGTAATACCGCTTGATCTGGACGTCAGCTGTGTCGTCCTCTTCAACAAATGGAATACTAAACGCCGCAACCGAATTGCTCAGAACTTGGGTTGCACGTTTTACGGACATTTTTTCAAAAACGCTAGGATATACGTGCGCCTCTGTGAGTTTTGGACATATCTTGAAACCTGTATTGTCCTGATCTATGGAGTAAAGTTTTTTATAACTTTAAAGCTAGTTATTTCATCTGGAGTTGAAATATCATATTGCACAAATGTGTTTCGGACGGACTTAAAAAGATGGCAAGAGTCATTTAAACAATATATAATATCTTAGAACCTTCTTGCAAATAAAAGGGTTTTTCTTCAGAAATATTTAAATAATTCATAACTGAAGTATTAGCGGGCCCTTGATCACAGACTAAAGCTTTTACGTTTAGACCAATTGAATTTAGTGCTGTGATATTCTTATTCAAAATTTCTTCTAATTTGAATGTAGTAAGTCCATTTTTGGAAATATAATATGAAAACACATATTTCCAATTGGAACTCAACCCTTTTATCATGAAAAAACAACACTTACTACCTAATTTCATTTCACGATGGTCTTCCCCATAATCCACAAACCCGTCAATAACATTCCTAACTCTATTGTATGTTAGGTCGGTCTTAATTGATATTTCGTCAAATAATAGAACGCAATTTCGTTCAAAAACGGACATTTTTTTGTAATTTTTTCTAAATTTCCTAAGACATTGGCATCGAACCCAGGGACAACATACTTTATGGGGCGTCATCGCAAAAGAGAGCTTTTGCTTGGTAAAGCGAAACCTAAATCGTCACGCATAAAATTATAGAATTTATTGGACATGTAATTAATGTTTTGTGCCAATGCCCTTTCATCGTAACTGAAAATAGTGCACTTCGTGACGATCATCCTAGCGAATGTCACAGCATCTTTGCTTGAATTTACATCCGCAACTATTGCACATTTACTAAGGTCTCGATACCTTTTTTCCAAATCTTTAATAATACCCTCCAACTCTTTGATCTTCTTATTCAAATTAAGCGCATTACTTTGATAGTAACGTGCCGATCGAGCAAATCTTTCACGACTATCTAATGCATAGCCTACGTCGTTATTTTGGGGTTCTAATTCTAATCTTCTTTTTTCTAAGATTGAATATGTTTCGAATTCCCTCAAAGATATGTCGTCCTTCTCTTCTTCATTTCCTACAGCTACCTCAGGACGAGCATAAGTATTAGAAACGGGCGGGCACACCCAAATTGAGTCAGCACTAGATGAGCTACGACTTAGTGCTGAACCTAATCTGAAACAAGCCTTTGCCCAACTTTCTCGAACATCTTTCTCTTTAGAAATTTGTAGAGAGTTTTCTGCCTGTTAACGCAATTCGAAATGCAGCATCTTCGAACCGGCAATTGAGTCGTCCACAAATGCTTAGGGGGCTCGTCGTATCCTATTTATGTACATTAAAAAATTTTAAGGAAATTCCAATATGTACGTATATATATAAAATTAATTAAAATTTAAATATAATTTTAAATCAATTATTATTATTATTATTGTCAGTTTATTAGAAAGTAAGGTGCTAGCACAGAAAGCGCCATCGACCGGTGGTATGTTAGATGTATGATTTAATTACGTATATTTCAAACATCGTACAGAATGTTACTAAGTCTTAAGATATTCATTAAACTATATACATTTTGTTTAGTAAATATTTTAAGTAGTTCTGGGATTGGGGTAAGTTCAGCTGTTCTTGTATTTGTTTTATTTTGTGGCATTCTTCGGTTATATGTTGTATGGATATTGTTTCCAGATTACACAGCTTGCATAGGGGCGCACTAGTTTTCTGCATTAAGTGTTCGTGTGTAAGCAGAATGTGTTCGAGTCTCAGGCGAGTGAATTTCTGTACGTACATATATCCTTTTGCAGGCGTTGGGGAATAAGGTTGGTTTTCCTATGGTGTTAAATTGTTTGTAATGGTGTGTGTAGTTTTCCCATGCTTCTAAACGTTTGTTCTGTAAATGGTGCTTAAAGAAGCGATTTATATCGGATTTTGTTGTGGTTTGTTGCTCTTGAATTGGTGCACGTATTGCGAAACTCGTTGCTTTGTCGGCTTCTTCGTTGCCTTTGATTCCTATATGTCCAGGAACCCACATTATTTTTATTTTGTTTTGGAATTGGATCAGCAAGTCGCGGATTTCTGCTATTGTATTGTTGCGGTATAGGGTGTTGCATAGTGCTTGAATGGTGGACAGCGAGTCTGTGTAGATGATGTGTTTGCCCTTTTGGGTTTTAAATATTTTTATGGCTGATAATATGGCTTCCGATTCCGCTGTGAATATGGAGCAATATTCCTCGAGTCTTGAGAGTCGTAGCGTTTGGTGGTTATTGTCTATTATTGCATAACTGACTCTTGTTTTTGCTCCGTCGGTGTAGTGAAATTCCCAGTTTTTATATTCATTTTGTATTTCCAGGAATAACTGGATGTAAACTGTTGCACTTATATTGTCTATTTTTTGTTGGTTAGATTTTTAATTATATTTGCTTTACTGAAACTCCACGGGGGGTTTTTGGGTGCGTATAATAGTTTTTGTTGTAGTGTAATTCCTTTGTTTGTCGCGAAGTTTATGATTTTGTGGATGGCAGTTGGAGACTTGTTATTAGTTTGTTTTTGTGATTTTGTAGAAGTGAGGTCGTTCCATCACGTTGATTATTTTGTAGTATAGCTTCGCTGTGACTTCTTCAATTCGTTGCTCTAGGCCGGGTATCCCAGCTTCTGTAAGTATGTTACGGATAGGCGTGGACGTAAATGCAATAGCGAGCTGCCGCATGGTATGTTCCTTTTAGTTTGTTTAGATTTGCTTTAGCAGTACGTCCGTATATAGCTAGGCCGTAATCTAACTTTGGCAAAAAAATGGCTTTAAAGATGTTTATGATTGTATTTATGTGGCAGTTGCTGTAAAAGCTTGCCCGACGTTTTATTAGGTTTAACCTGCTTGTTAGATCTTTTTTCAGGTTTTCAACGTGGTTTGACCAGCTTAACTATTTGTCGAAGGTTAGCCCTAGCATTTTTAATTTTTCGACGTAGCCGAGTGTTGTTTTGTTGAGTGTTATGGTTACGGGGTTGCATGTTGTTTTTCTGCAAATGTGCAAAGCTTTGCACTTCGTGGTTGAAATTTTCGCTCCACTTGTTAGGCACCAATCATTGATATCCCTGTTTAGTTCGTTGAAATTGTTGCGCAAATTTTGGTCTGATTTGTATTTCGCTGTTATGTATAGATCGTCCTCATAAATGCAGTGCTTGAAGTCTTTGTGTTGAAGTTGAAGTTTGTTAAGTTATTCGAAAGCGATTTGAAATAAAACAACTGACAGTGGGGATCCTTGTGGTATCCCGTTTTGCAGCGTGTAAGTTTCGGAAAAATGTCCATTGAGCAGTACTCTAAACTTTCTCTTTGTTAAAAAGGCTGTTATGTATTCTACTATCTTTTTACTCATCTTCCATTCGTGAAGTTGCATTCTAATTGTGTGTATGACTACTCTTTCGAATGCTTTCTCGAAGTCAATGGATATCACTGAAATATGGTTACTAGTTGATAGTGCTTTGTTTGTTACATAGTCTATAAAAAGGAGTGCATCCGTGGTGCTTTTGCCATTTTTATATGCTAATTGATTTTGTGACAATAGTTTCCTTTTATTCATTACCCAGGTGAGCCAGTTTGCTATTATTTTTTCCATCAGTTTACTGACACAAGAAATTAGTGAGATTGGTCAGTAGCCCTCTAGAGAATTTTTTTCTTTTTCCGGTTTTGTGAGTGGAATAATCGTTGCCAATTTCCATTTCTGTGGGGGAGTGTATCATTCAGAAGTGACATTGTGTGACAAGGGTCAAAAGCTTTGTGACATCACATTTCGAAATTTGTGATGTGCAAACGTGAAATTTATAGGTAAACAAAAAATATTAAGCATTTATAAACACAATCTTTGTTTTTAATACTTAAGTTGTAACCAAGCTTTTTACTGCTCCTGCTTCTTACAAGTATAACTTGCTGAGGTATACTCGCCGTGTCCAGGGTTCGTTACATTACATAAATTTGTAAACATTGGGGTTCTTCTGCGAATCGTACTTTATTTTATTTTATATTATAATTTTAATCAAAGTTACAAAATTGTCTCCCGCGTTATAGTTTCAGCTTTGCAACATTTTAAATATTTTCATTTAGATGCAATTTATATAGCTACAAATGCCCTAGGAAGGAGTGCATTTAACAGAGTTGAACAACGCATGACACCTTTCAGTCGCGAACTTACTGGTGTACTATTAAATCATGATGATTTTGGGTCACATCTTGATTCAAGTAATCGAACTACTGACTTAGATCTAGAAAAACGAAACTTCGAAAGTGCGGGCAATGTGTTGGCTGACATTTGGAGCAAGTTAGTCATTGATAATTTTCCAGTCGTTGCTGAATGTGTTGCACCAGCTGTTACTGGACTGGATATTGGACAGGCTATGATGTTGAAAAATAATGCTACTTGGTAAGCTAATCATGTACGTGAGTCACAATATTTTTTACAAATAGTTAAATGTGAAACTTTTGCATGTTGCGGTGTAAGGCGTTGTAGTCTTTGGAAATTATTAAAAGAAGGATATTTACCACCACCTGTGTTAATTAAACAGACATCAGAAGGTTATGGAGTCATAGGGAGTGATGGCAACGACGCTAAGTTTGCTCCAATATTATTACAGATATTATTAAATCTCCAAGCATCATCCCATCTGAAACAAGTTCCATATGATAATTATTGCCCTAGTGTCGAGTCATACTTGTTTAAAAGATCGTGTAGCATATGTGGCCTATATTTTTCTTCATATTAAGCCACCAATCAACACAAACAATCACATAAAAAACACCTGTTACCTATCGCGAAAATTCGTCCTCAAAGAATTGCGGCTGGACGTGTCCGAGAGATTCTCTGTTTAATGGACGATGACGATGCTTTATGGATGGTAGAAGACGATTTTGATACGAAAGATGTTCCTGACATCCAAATTCAGAACGAAAATGAAGTGCCTGATTTACCAGTAGTAAATGATATAAAGGAGTGGGTCAAAAGTCCGTGGACACAAGATGATTAAGTTTTGTATTTTTAATTAGCATATTTAAGTATCTATTATTTCTTGACTAGTCATTCGTGGTGTCTGTACTTTA
Organism: Bactrocera dorsalis; assembly: GCF_023373825.1. Taxonomy (NCBI): domain Eukaryota; kingdom Metazoa; phylum Arthropoda; class Insecta; order Diptera; family Tephritidae; genus Bactrocera; species Bactrocera dorsalis. The sequence continues at coordinate 75,359,222 of NC_064303.1, read as the reverse complement.
ATATTTAACTAAATGTTGATTTTATTAAAGATTATTCAATAAATATAGATAGGCTGCTATATATATTTCTGGACTAGGCAACACTAAGTGTTGCCATGTGCAATCTGACATTTCCATTGGAAAGTTTGACATTTTTTAGCATAACATCACTCAGAACGTTTTGTCATTTAATCGTGAATTGTTTTATTTACAGGGAATTAAAAAATTCATCTCGGCCAAAAAATGGAATTAACTCGTGAACATTTTCGTGCGATCATTTTTCACAACTTTCGACGTGGATTATCAGGACAAGAGTGCATCGGTGAACTAAAATCTTTGTATGGCTATGAAGCACCATCCTACAGCACTGTGAAAAACTGGTACAACGAATTCAATCGTGGACGCCGCTCGCTCAAAGACGAATTCCGTGAAGGTCGTCCAAAAACAGCCGTTGTGCCAGAAAACATCGATGCCGTCCGTGGACTGATAATGCAAGACCGGCATGTAACATACCTTCAGATAGAGGCATGCCTATGCATTTCTCCCACCAGCATACATTCGATATTGCATGAACACCTGGCCGTAAAAAAGGTTTGTTCTCGTTGGATCCCGCACAATTTGACAATCGCTCAAAAAAATCCAAAATTCCCCAAAATTATACTCTGGATTCGCCCCTGCACACATGCACATAAATTTAGGTATTTAGGATATTATGAAAATACTATTTTTTAAAGCTTTGAAATTTTAAAATAAAATTAGAATGAAATATTTCTCAGCTTAGAAACGGACCAGTGGTTAGAATCTAAAGAATCTGATTTAAGTTTAAAGTTTGATCATACAAATCAAATTTGATATTACAATTCAAACAGATTTTTTTCCATTTGACATTTTATGAATTTTTTTTCTTGATTTGTTCCTTTTTTTGAATTTTGAAAACAATATCATATTCTTTATATATCTAGAAAAATATTTATTCTTGTTTATAAATTGTAGTTGTATCATACCTAATGAATTTAAAACACTTCTATTATTATGTACACTTATCTATGTATGTACATTAGGGTGATTCAAAAAAAAAATTTTTTGTTTTTTTTGATTGGTACTCGGAAAAATGGGTTCCTAGAGACCTCTGAGAAAGCCTCTCCAAATATGAGTTTTTAATTGTACCGGGAAGGTCCTCCGCCTAACGGGTTTCTATTTTTTCTTATTATCAGATAGAAAAATTTATATCTCGCTTCCAACTACTTGAAAAAATATATTGTTAATTAGGTTTTGTAGGAAATTGAATGCTCTAAAATATGGTCTCTCATGATTTTTTCGTAAACCCAACCGTTTAAAAGATATTAACAGTTAAAGTTTGATTATTTTTGGTACAATTTTTTATTTCTTATTAATTTTATAACTCAATGAAAAAAAATTGTTATGAATAGGTTTTTGGAGAGACTTTCTTAGAGGTGTCTAGGAACCTATTTTTAAGAGTACCAACCGAAAAACCGAAACCGAAAAATTTTTTTTTTTTTGATCCACCCTAATATGCATTGATGTTTGACGATGAATATCTCGTAAACGCTTAACTTAATCGAAAAATCATGGTAGACCATTTTTATAGAGCAGTAAATTTCCTACAAAACCATGTGTTTCATCATTCATAATAATTTTTTTTCATTGAGTTATAAAATTAATAAGAAATAAAGAATTTTTCCAAAAATAGTCAAATTTCAACCGTTAATATCTTTTAAACGGTTAGGTTTACGAAAAAATCATAAGAGACCATATTTTAGAGCATTCAATTTCCTTTAAAACCTAATTAACAATATATTTTTTCAAGTAGTTGGAAGCGAGATATAAATTTTTCTATCTGATAATAAGAAAAAATTGAAAACCGTTAGGCGGAGGGCCTTCCCGTTACAATTAAAAACTCATATTTGGAGAGGCTTTCTTAGAGGTGTCTAGGAACCCATTTTTCCGAGTACCAATTAAAAAAAACAAAAAAAATTTTTTTTGAATCACCCTAATGTACATACACATATATACATACATATATCGCTCATTTACATGAACACAGGATTTTTATATCTAACACGAGATACTCGTATTTTACGATAAAAATTACTTTATATATTTCACAAACAACGTTTATGCCAAAGAAAATATTTCACTACACTTCACTACTTTATTCAATAAACTTATGATGGTTTCCATATTCTAAAAATAAGTTATGACACTTTTCATGTAAATGAGCGATATGTATTTATATGCATATACAAAATAAATGTGCATTAGACACAACACGACTCGACAAAAACATCAGTAGCTGAGATAAACTTCGGGTACACACCGGCTACACCGAAACAAATCCGTAAAGAAGGGAATGTGCCAGACGAAGAAGCCACCACCGTGCTGACAATCACCGAGCTTTGACAAGAAATTTCTCGCAACTTGTCTACTGCAGCAAAACGCCAGAAGAAATACTACGATTTGCGCAGACGACCATGGAAGCAACTTATCGGCGAGAAAGTACTCAAAAGAGATCATCCGCTCTCTTCCGCAGAAAACAGCTTTGCACAGAAGCTTGCTCCGAAATATTCTGGCCCATATATCGTCAGAAAATTCAAGTCGACTAACACACTCGAACTCGTGAATCCTAACGCACCAAGCGGGCGTACCATCCATGTGCATCTGCAAGATCTAAAGCAGTTGCCAACCGAATACTAAACTCGAGTAACTGCTCCAGCTCCGAGCCACTTATTACTAATGTAACGCAACAATAGAAGTTGCCAACACTAATCGAAGCGTCCGTTTGCTCATCTGTTTCCAGATAAACGAAATGAAACACGTAGTCAGCGGAATGCCGCACGCATTGGGCCGCCATATCAAGCGCCAACCACAGCCACCAGATGAGCCTACAAAGCCACAGCCTTTCGTCCACCACCGGAAGCACGACCTCGTGTGCACACGCATGCAACCGAAGTGCATCAATTGCACGAAATCAACGTAGACGCCACCGGGTCAGCTGCCCGAACTCGACCGAGGGCATCCAAGCAGCCCAAGGAGCACAGCGTCAGCAACCAGCAACCGCGGCCGGTCATAAAACCAACAAAACTGGAAGCATTGCCCCAACAAACGCCGCTCAGCACGAACGCGCCTAAAATTCCAACCACCAGACGAGTCCCAGATGCTACGACAGGGCTGCGCGCCGCCCAAACCTCGATACACCCCGTAGTCAAAACAAATGCTCAGGTGACGCTCTCAGCAGATTGAAGCGAAATGACGGCTGCAGCTTCAATCCGACTCGTCCAGCGAGGCACTGCAACGAGTACCGTCACGACCGAAGCCAGCATTAATAAGCAACTCGTAAGGAATGCGCACGAGACACTAGCAACAGCAGCGACTGCCGGGGTAAACGCATGCACGAATGACGATGGGGCGTCTGCCCAAACAACTGCCACGGCCCACGTCGAGATGACACCGCCTCACTCAAAGGCGCAAACAACCACGACGACGACACAACCTCCCATTGCCGAGACCAACGCACGACCAGTCCCGCCTATCACATCGCATGAAGAGGTAACACCAGCGAGCGAAATTCCAGGGTTCCTGGAAGGGCTGATAATGGCACGACAGCACTTCATCAGGCGCTCAAGGAGAACACTATTCTTCCGAGGCCGGCGCTTAGCCCTGCAAAACTTGAAAGGCGATCGCGTATTGGTGCGATACGGCAAGGAGAGATTTTGTACGACTAAATACACAAAGCCAGAACTTAAAATTTGTGTTACTAGTTTTAAGTACTCATAATCATAAGACACTTTGTACCATAGGTTAAGAAATTGCTGTTAAATAAAGATCTCCACACCTGCTTCACGTCCACGGCATATGCCAACCAAGACAGCCAGCCAGCCTCCAGCCAAACCATCGTGGGAGGTCGAAACCACTCCTTTCACCTGTACCCAGCGAAGTATCGCTGTCCGAAGTAAGGGGGGGACTGTAACGTGGCTTTTACCACCTTTGTACAGAAAAAACAGTCTTTGCTTAAGTCTGTACTGTGAGAGTTCACTTTTGACTCTGATTTTCTTTATTAAAATTTCTTCCCTCAATACATTTCTTAATTCTAATTTCTTAACTATGTATATATGTATATGTGTGTATGCTTAGTGTGCATACACATGTGTAAATATGTATTATATTTTTATTGCATTTTTCAGATACCAACACATTGATATTTTATAGTTTTTTAGATTAGTGCATCTAACACACTTATACACATACGTACACACGCTTGATACTTTCTTATCTGTTGCTTGTGTGCATTAATATTTGGAGTATGTATATTTTGTATTTTAATATTAGTATTATGTATACTCTAATTTATGAGTTTTCTTTTATGCGCAATGATTTTCACATTTTTATGAGCAAGTCTCATATTATAATTTTGTTGCTTACCATTGCACTTGACATTTAGTGGACTGTATATACTTTTTATTTAATTTATTGTTTACATGTATATTTTTATGTATTAATGTAGTTGTGTCAAAAATATAATTTTGTATATATAATTATATCTTACAAAACTTCATGTTCATATCTTTATGAACATTCTGCCAGGGGCCAAAGTTGTATCTTAACTTTACTTGTATATTATGTTTTATTATTAATATTTTTTAATTATGTCTAACTGGAAGTTCAAATGGAAGTCACAGTTCTTGTTACACATTTGGATCTTATATATAAAATAGTAATGATTAATGCTATTATCAAAACTAATGTTAGCGAAACGTGACCACTTACGTGGTGAAAATTTATACTTTTTAATTTTATATTTTCTGTTTTGAGGAGTTCTATTTGTTGTTTAAGATGTACGATATCTTTGGTATTGTTTATTAATGTTGAATCAAAAGGTTTTATTTGTTGTTCTGGAATATCTTCAATATCTTTAACCCAAGAAGAGGATAGCAATTCTTTTTTAATTTCAGATTGTACGTGATGAGATGCTGTTACAGTTACTCCTTCATGCCGGACTGTGCATCCTTCTCTTATTGTCATAATGCCTTGACTAGGGATTTCCATTTGCATTTGTTGATTATTATCACATTCTAGATATATCATTGCTTTGCTAAATAATTTGTAAAGCCACCGATTTTGAGAAGATAATTTTATCCAAACGTTTTCATTTGTAGAAGGTTTGAAATCACATGTTTCATTTTCTAATTGTTTTAAAGCTGCTACTTCACATGAATTATCCGTCGCTGATTTCCAAGCTAAATTTCCAGGACATTGGTAATGATTCTCTGAGTTAGTAGAACATTTATCTAGATCTACTTGGTTTATAAGTGAATATTGATTCAAATCAAACTTGTATATTAAATATTCTGCCTTTATTTCTGGAATAATCATATTCCCTTTGTAATTTATTGGAAGTGGATTTAATTTATATACGTTTGACGGTTCATACGATATTAAGGGAATTTCTAGGTTTATGACTAGCCGTGAATCAACAATTAAACCTTTAGCAGTCATCGATTCATAAAAATCTTTTAATTCGTTACCCGATTGTCTTCCAGGTAGTATTAATTTGTGTGGTAGTTTGTTTCTAATAAATTCAATTTCTTTATTAAGTTGCGAAGGCTTTAATAGTTTTGGATTTATGCGACCATGATTTATGTCAATTAGAAGACTAATTATTGAAGTTTGGATTTCTTCACATTCGTCCATAACTATTCCTATTGAAATGGTTAATATTTGAAACATCAAGGTCATTCGTTCAGCATTTTGATCTTTTATTAGTTCGTTATAAAAATTTATTAAGTTGTTGATTCATTTTCTCAAAATTACGGTTAACTTCATCTGTTGTCTTTTTTAATATATTTATGGTAGAATCAACTACCGATGTCTGCCTTTTAAACAATTTTGCTATATCTTTTTGTTTGTCGAAAATATTTCTAATATTTGATTCCATATTTTCTCGGTCATCAGCATCCATAATTCCGAATAATATATGGTAAATTGAACCAACGAATTCGAATGGTGCTCGCTTTTTTCTATTTTGTTTTTTTCATAAACAATTCATTATTTGCTTTAAGACTATTATATTTGTCATTTAAAGTTGCAGTAATCATTATGCAGGCATCTTCGTAATAGGTCAATATTTTGCATTGATTTTTTCAAGTCTGTTAATAAATTCTTGTATTTTATGCATCCGATCATAATAAGTACCTAATTCGTAATAGACTATTAAATTCCATTTTGAATTTATTATGTCCATTTAACTAATCGGTTCCAAATATATTGCTGTATTATTTTTTAGTTTAGTCACTGAAGCTCCTGATTTAGATGTATCATTAATGTATAATGACTTAGTTTGTGTTGCTAGCATGAGTATCGTTAAGAACCACATCATCAATTTGCTTGATTTACTCGGTCGTTCTGAGGTTGCAGTATTTTTTGTTATTCTCGAAGTCAGCAAACTTGTCACATGATTTGCTTCCTCTGCTCTACTGCTGTTTGTTACCTCCAGTGGGCATAATTTGTGAACGGGCCGTTTAAGTATGCCATTTTGTAATTTTAGAGTTACAACTCTTATATTTCCATCCTTTCCCGGATGAGTTTCAATAATTTTTCCTAATGGCCATTTTGCTGGATGAGTTTCTTCATCTTTAATAATAACTATTTGTCCTTGTACGAGATTAGCGTGTTTGGGTTTCCACTTCATGCGTTGTTGCAACATTACAACATATCCGCTTTCCCATCGTTTCCAAAAGTCTTTTTTAAGTTTTTGTATTAATTTCCATCTATCTAATGAACCTATTTGGTTATCATTAATTGCTTCAGGACAATCTATTATTGGACATCCTATTAAAAAATGGCCAGGCGTTAAAACGTCTATATCGCTTTCACTATCTATCGCACATAAAGGTCGTGAATTCAGTACTGCTTCAATCTGTGATAGCAAAGTAATCATTTCTTCAAATGTCAATTTAGTTTCGCCTATCACTCTTTTTAAATGATATTTCACCGACTTCACTCCTGCCTCCCAAATTCCTCCGAAGTGAGGGGCCCGAAATGCCATTGAATTTTATCTGCTTCTAATATGGGAGCTACGGCTGAATTATTTTTGATTGCCATTTTAAAATCTCGGTCTAATCTTCTACAAGCTCCGACAAAATTTGTTCCATTGTCCGAATATATATCTTGACTTTTACCTCTTCTAGCAAAAAATCTTTTCAAAGCAGCTAGGAACGCTTCGGTTGTTAAATCACTTACTGCTTCTAAATGAATAGCTTTTGTTGCCATACAAACAAATACTGCTATATATCCTTTAAATGTTTTTTGTCCTCGTCCTTTTGAACATTTCATATGAATCGGTCCTGCATAGTCTATACCAACGTGTGTAAATGGAATTGACATAGATACTCGGAATTCTGGAAGATTTCCCATTAATTGTTTTGCTACTTCTTTGCGGTAACGTACGCATCTACTACAAGTTCAAATTGTCTTTTTTATAGAATTCTTCAATCCAGCAATCCAGTAATTCCTTCTAATCATTGATTCCATTAACTTGTTTCCTCCATGTAAAGTTATTTTATGAATATTTTCAATTATCAATGATGACAAATGTGACTTATTTAATATTATTGAGTGCTTTTGATTAAATTGAAGATTTTAATTACCCAATCTACCTCCTACACGAAGGATTCCCTTATTATCCAAAATTGGATTTAAGCTTGCAATGCTACTTTTATGATTAATTTCTTTTTTTTATTTCTAAACTCTGAATTTCCTCTCTAAATTGTAATTTTTGCTGATATCTTATTAACATTTCTTCAGCTTCCTTCATTTCAGATTTAACTTAATATTCAGGGCATTTTTTCCCTCTTATTCTTTTTACAAATCGCAAAATATAAGCTACTACCCTTATTAATTTGCTTAAACTAGAATATTTAAGTATTACCTTATCCAAGAAATGTAATTCCTCTGAGGTTGTCACATACGTTGCATCGATTTGAATAATCTTCTTTATTGGCCAATGATGTTCCTCTTCTCGCAACCATTTTGGTCCCTTCCACCATAGATCGTGTTCTATTGTCCTTTGTTCCAACGTGTTGCCATTTCGCATTGGAAACAAGTAATTTGATTTCTTCTATTCGTGTTCTAATAAATCTGTCTTTACTTTGGCAATTATTTATCCATGCTAACGTTATAGTTGAATCGCTCCAAGCAAATATTTTCATTTCTCTGTTGATGACTGTTTTTATCCTTTGCAGCAATTTAGCAAGTAGGTGAGTCGCGCATAGTTCCAGTTTTGGTAACGTTTTCTTATTTTTAATTGGATTCACTTTAGTTTTACCAGCAACAATTGTTATAACTGATCCAACTTTAGCATATACAACTGCTGCATAAGCTTTCTCTGAAGCATCTGCGAATCCATGTAGTTCAAATTTAAAGTTGTTTTTAGTTTCAAACCATCTAGGAATTTTTATTCGTTTTATCTCTGGCATAAACTCTTGCCATTCTTATGTTAAATTCTCGTCAAGTAACTCGTCCCAGTTGAGTTTCATCAACCAAAGTTTCTGTATAAATAACTTTGCTATAACGGTTGTTGGTGAAAGCCATCCCATTGGGTCGAAAATTCGCGCTAAATCAGACAAAGCTTGTCTTTTTGTAACCAGCTTTTGCGTTGAAAGATTCGTATTAAATCCAAACATGTCTTTGGTAGGATCCCATTGAATACCCAATGTCTTTATTGTTTCGTCTTCTGCTATTTTTATTACTTCATTCGCATTATTTACCGGAATTGTTGCTATGATTTCACTGTTGTTTGACATCCACTTCCTTAAGTGAAATCCATATTTTTGTAGTTGTTTCGATATTTCATACTGAATGGCCTTGCATTCATCTATTGAATCTGCTCCTGTCATTAAATCGTCCATGTAGAAGTCGTTTTTAATGATGTTTGAAAGCAAATAGTTGTGGGGCTCGCATAGTTTGGCAATTTCTTGTAAAGTTCTCGTTGCCAAAAAAGGAGCTGATGCTGTCCCATATGTAACTGTTTGTAGTTTGTATTCTTCTATCGGCTCTGTATTTGTTTCTCTCCACAATATACGTTGGTAATCTTGATCACTATCTGTTATTTTAATTTGTCGAAACATCTTTTCAATATCACTAGTTAATACATATTGTCAAAGTCTCCATTTGATTATAATGTCAAATATATCTCTTTGAAGTCTCGGTCCTATGAAGAGGATGTCATTTAAACTACTTCCATTTGTAGTTTTTGCAGACGCATCGAAAACTACTCGTAGTTTAGTCGTTCTACTGTCTTCTCGAATCACTGCTTGATGTGGCAAATAGTATTTTTCGCATTTATTTTCACTTGCTTTTTCCATGTGGCCCATTTCTGAATATTCTTTCATAAATTGCACATATTGTTGTTTTAACTCGTTATTTGTAGCGAACCTTTTCTCAAGATGAAGAAACCTCGCCATAGCTTGTTTGCGAGAATCGCCCAATTCTATTTCTTGTTTAAAAGGTAGATTGACGACAAATCGATTATTTCCATCTCTTACTGTTGTTTTTTCAAAAATTCTTAGGCATTCATCATCATCTGCTGTATCTGCTGGAGTTGTAGTGTCTTCTATTTCCCAAAACTTCTCCAATGTTGTAGTAACCGCTGCTAAAATTGTATTGTTTTTTCTCGGTTGTTGTAAAACTCCCGACAATATCCAGCCCAATTTCGTAGCTTGACCTAGTATTCGATCCTTTTTAAATATACCTTCTTCTAGTATGTCGGCATATATGTCACTTCCAATGACAATATCGATTCGATCTGATTTATTGAAAGTGTAGTTTTTCAATTGTTCTACATCCCATTTAAACGTTTTGTCTGGTTGAGCACTCGCTAATTTCGGCAAAATTAGTGCTTCGACATTGTACGCCTCGTTGCTTAGGAATCTCGGCTTGATTTTAATGTTGATTTTAAATTTGGACACTCCCACTGTGGTATTTCCTAAACCTTGTAGTTCAGTTACTTCTCTTCTTCTTGGTAAATGAAGTATTTGAGATGCTTCTTCGGAAATAGTAGTTTTTTGGGATCCTTGATCGATTAGAGCTCGCAATGTCACATACTCTCCATTTGCTGCCTTCACCCTTATCTGTGCTGTTGCTAGGAGTATCGCCATTTCCGAATGTTTCGTCATCATTGTGGAAGATGTTTTTTTGACATTTTCTTCACTTCCTCCTTTTCCTTTTTGGAATTCATTGAAGTGCAATAAATTATGATGATTTCTTTCACACTTATTGCACTTCTTTTTATTATTACATTTTCCTTCATATACGTGATCAAGGCAAATGTAGCATAACTTGTTGTTTGTTATGAATCTTCTTCGATTCATCGTAGTCAATGTCTGAAACTTTCTGCATTCACCAATTTGATGCCCAGGAACCTTGCAGTATACACAATTATTTTGTGCCGCTGTATAAAATGTAGGTGTTCGCTGTGGCTCCTTTGGATTGTTCCATTTAGTTGGTTTTCTGTCGCGTATTGCTTCTAGAGCTTGATATTGCTGTTCCAGAAAACTGAAGACGTCATCTAGGCTTTGTATATCCCTACTTTTTTTACGTTTTGCTTGTATAAACGTAGACTTTCTTTGTCTAGTTTTCGAACCACTATCCGAGCTATGATGGCTTGTTCGTCATTTAAATTTAGATTTAGCCCTTTTAAAGCATAAATGCATTCTATGGTGGTATCTAACAGCTGCTTCATGCTTTGTGCACTTTCTCCATTTGCTGTCGGTTGATCAAGTAGTCTGTCTACTTGTGCTGTAAATTGTAGCCTTCTATTCTCATACCTTTCCTTGAGAATTTGCCAAGCAGCTTCATAATTTGTTGCTGTTACTGGTAGATGTTGAATTAATCTACCAGCTTCTCCACCTAATGATGTCTTCAATCGGAACATCTTTTCCATTTCTGTAAAGTGCTTCGAATCATGCACCAAACTTTTAAAAAGATCGTGGAATGACGACCATTGTTTCATTTCACCGTAAAACATCGGAATTTTAATTTCCTGCAGTTTTATATTGGAATACATTGTTTGTGGTGAATTATAATTATTTAATTTCTCCGTTATCCTTTCGATGATGATTTTGTATTCTTGACGAAATACATCTATTTGTTCCTCAATAGATTCTTCAGTTGTTTCAACTAATTTGATATTTTGAGTTTCAAAATATGATTCTTCAACATTTTCAAATTGTATTTGAAGCTTGGTTTTGAATTCTCTCATTTGCTCGAGAGAATCCTATGCATTTCTTCGTATTTCATCCATCGTGCTTTTGAGCATTTTTGCTCGACGTTGATATTTTCTTTCAACGCCAGACGCGGCTTCAGGTGGTGCGACCTGAATAGTTTGTGGCGTAGATTCTATTTGCCACATGCTGCTCACTGCTGAAACACCTTCGGCAGTACTTTGAATTCTTAAATTCTGAATAGAATTCTCCATTGTTTGCATTACATGCTCGAAGTAGTTCTTCGCAATGTATTCCTCAGCTTCTTGACTCTTCTTAGCCATTATTTTATTATGATTTGCAGTAAACTCTTTCATAACAGTCTGAATATGATCCATATATTCCAGACATGAAGCCTTTCTTATTTTTCCGCTCAGGATTTTCTGCTCCTCCAACGCAGCTAGATCTCCCAACTCCTTCTGTCGTGTTAGCAAATTCTTCATATTTGCTTCTTTATAGATGGTTTTGTATATATATATATTTTTTTTTTGCACTGTTCTTGTTGTTATAGCCACAAGGACGCTTTTAAAAATTTTTTTAACTTTTACTAAAAGTAATTTTTATAAATGCGGGTAGTCTTTGCTATTCCGGCTTACATTTATTTTTACTTGGCTAAGTAATGCTCTTTTTCTTTTAAGAGGCTTCTAGTACTTGCACTTGCTCGATTCTTTTTCAAAAAGAGGATCGAAGGACCAAATGTACAGAAAAAACAGTCTTTGCTTAAGTCTGTACTGTGAGAGTTCACTTTTGACTCTGATTTTCTTTATTAAAATTTCTTCCCTCAATACATTTCTTAATTCTAATTTCTTAACTATGTATATATGTATATGTGTGTATGCTTAGTGTGCATACACATGTGTAAATATGTATTATATTTTTACTGCATTTTTCAGATACCAACGCATTGATATTTTATAGTTTTTTAGATTAGTGCATCTAACGCACTTATACACATACGTACACACGCTTGATACTTTCTTATCTGTTGCTTGTGTGCATTAATATTTCGAGTATGTATATTTTGTATTTTAATATTAGTATTATGTATACTCTAATTTATGAGTTTTCTTTTATGTGCAATGATTTTCACATTTTTATGAGCAAGTCTCATATTACAATTTTGTTGCTTGCTTGACATTTAGTGGACTGTATATACTTTTTATTTAATTTATTGTTTACATGTATATTTTTATGTATTAATGTAGTTGTGTCAAAAATATAATTTTGTATATATAATTCTATCTTAAGGTTACAAAACTTTGATGTTCATATCTTTATGAACAACCTTACAATAATTTACTCCAACACTGTACATCATTTATCCTTACCATATCTCAACATAGTGCTTTCCACCATACTAGAAATATCCTACACTTACTAAACTTCACCCCACTGCATTGACCAAAGCTACGCACACAATTTACCTCACTACGCTGACCAAAGCTGCGCTATGCTTCTATATAAGCAAGCACTTCACACCGAATGCGATCATTTCTTCCAGCTCGCCAGCCAGGACGGCCACACAGCAGCAAGCAGCAATAGGTAGTGGTAAGTGAAGTCGTTAGTTTTTGTAGACATTGTGTTGAAAAGGTAGTACACCAATCGGTGTGTTACCAGTGCACGCAATTAGAGTTGGGTATTTTGTTAGGCTCCGCAGGCATTCCGTTGAAAAGGTATTACACCTCGGTGTGATACCAGTGCTCGCAATGGCTCTGCCTTATATACAGTAGAATTGGGTATTTTGTTAGGTTCCGCAGGCATTGCGTTGAAAAGGTATTACACCTCGGTGTGATACCAGTGCTCGCAATGGCTCTGCCTTATAACCTAGTTGATGTTGTTAGTCTTCGCAGGCATTGCGTTGAAAAGGTATTACACCTCGGTGTGTTATCAGTGCATACAATGGCTCTGCTCCAGACGGGGAAACAATCGAAGTAGTTAGTATTCGCAGGCGCTGCGTCGAAACGATATCACACCAACTCGGTGTGATATCAGTGCGCGCAATGGCTCGACCGTAGTCTCAGTTGCGTTGCGATACAGCGATATCACAGCTGCGCTGCCTCGAACAGCGTCACTACCGCAGCCTGCACACTAGTGCACCGTTATTATATCAGCCACAGCTGCGATGCCTCGAACAGCGTCAGTACCACTGCTTGCACACAATAGTGCACCGTTACCAAACTAACGCGATTAACACTCCAGTAGTCGCGCGTATTACAATAGTAGACCACTTGTGTATATACTTTTACGTTTTACGAATAACTATTCGCAAGAAGTCTGATTTTAAGTTCCTAATATGTTTAATATATTTTTTTTGGTTGATTTGGTTTTATAATAAACTGTTACTTATTATTATTAAAACAAATTTTTTTATTTACAAATATTTCATTTCAAACCCTTATGTCTAAAATGTTCTACACATGTAGTACGCGCGACTACTAACGGCACAAAAAGGGGCGCGACCACTGGAGTGTTAACAGGCGACTCGCATGTAAGTACAGACTAGAGATAGTGCTCGAGAGTTGCTAACCGTAGGGTGTATGTAAATGTGCATGAGATTTTAGATTTTAAAAAAACATCACTTACCAAGGTTTAGAGTGGGCACTGCACGTGCCCTCATACCCACAGCACTTTGTTCGAAGTGCTTAATGCAAACAAATGCATTATGGGTCCTGCGTTGGTGGGATCCGTAAATTTTTCACCCACTTCAGGAACTCCTCCTCTCATTTAGGGAATGAGAAGAATCTTCCGGTCTCACACTCTAGCCATTTTTTAATGAAAATTATTTAAAAATTACTTAAAACACTAAGAAAACGAATTGGCGACCGAGCTAAACTTCTCGAGGAAATTCTATCAGAATTAAAATTCCGTTGACGATTTCTTTTTCAACTTTCATTTTTGGCGCAATTTTTCCACCTAAATATATTAGAATTAGAAGGAATCCAACTACTTGCATATGCATACATACATACATAGAATACAAGAACTTTTCCAACAACCAGAAAACACCTGCATATAATACATATATATGTTTATATTAGCTTTAACGTACATTGGCTCTCTTTTATATATATTAACATATTTTTTCCCATTGGCTCTAACAACTACTCAGTTCTGTTATTGTCGTGCCCCTGATGTTAAGTGGTGAAATGCACTCATCCAAAACAGTAAATATCCCAAAATTGAAATATCCCTAAATTTTTGACATCGTGAACCTTCTCTATAAATATACGTTCTCTGACATTAGTATACTTGCTCGATACTTGGAAATGAAAAAGCACTAATAATAACGAAAACACGCTGTATAAACCTTTTATTGAATTAATACAAAATCACTTTATTTTTGTTGCGGGACACTGCTGTTGAATTTTAGGATTATGTCATCACTCCGTTACTTGAACCTCCTGGTTTATGAAAAGTAAATATAATATAAAAACGGCATTTTGCGATTTTATAAATGGTAAGCGGTAGGTATTCGGTCAAACGTCTTAGTTCACGGATGAAACGATAAGAAGGAGGATCCCGTTCGGATCTATCTCTTTAAATAGTTTTGAGGTGAATATTAGAGACTCGTTGATGATCATGTAGTTGTTGTGTTGTATGATGAGCGGTGTTAGGTGCTGTGTTTGATGCGAGTGTGTATAGTTTTTTTTATTTAGTTTGATTTTGGAGGGGGAATCTTCGAAAGATACCGTAAGTTTTCCAGACGGTATCTACAATTCGTATTGGCCGCTGAAGCGGAGACCAATACGCCTACGTACCATATCCTTAAACCCCACGGAACTGCCGTTAAGCATTACATCGTGAGGCCAAGTTTAGCTATTCGGCTAGTCAGTCACGTCATTCTGGCCTACTCCGCATTCATCCTTCTGATTGCTCTGGGTTGCCACTCTCTTTCCTTCTTAGCTCTTTCAGAACTATAGCACACCACTCTTTCACATTATCTCACACTTGTTTCGATTCAGTCATGAATCGCACTATGTTATCCGGTGTCACTCGTTTCGTTGTCAGTTTCTGTAGATCATCTCTCTCTTTTTTATACCGTCGGCAGAAAAGGAAGATATGCAGCGCGTTTTCTCCGCTGCTGTCGCAGAAAGAACAATTTGTCCCGTCGTCATACTTATTGAGATACTCCCTAAAACACGCGTGCCCGTCAGAAACTGCGTTAGGTTTCTTCATGTTTCCTATCTTTCCATGCTTGAAGCTTCTAATTAGTCTGTGGGTTCATCTCCCCATCGTAATGGCATCTTATCGTTTCTGCCACTCATCGAAGCTTGTTTGCCTCTCATCCTTCCGTTCTTCAGCTGTTAATCGCCTGCCCAGACTTGTAGACCTCTCGTGTACTCTTTTGAGTTCCGTGGCCATTATATCTGGTGGAATGAAACCTTCTAAAATCCCAACCGCTTCGTGGGATACCGTACGAAATGCACATGTGCTCTAATGACACTGAGCGACATTGCAGACTTCGCTTTCCTAGCACACGTCTTTTGCTGTAGTGCTGGTCCCCATATTGGCTTACCTTGGCCAATAGCGTACGCATATTTTGGCTTGATCCACCAATGTTGGCCATTATTCTTGCAAGGGCGGCCGTGGCACGTGCTGTTTTCTCACATGCTTTTTCGATGTGCCTCTTGTAGCTGAATCTATAGTCTATCAGTATTCCTAAATACTTCAGCGACTTCTGTGTCATGAAGGTATGACCGTCGATATTTACTTTGATGTCTTCGGGTTCAGCGCAGCTTCTGTTTTTGGTCGGAGGTTGGTTGGAGGTTTGTTGCCCTGAGCCAGTCTTTGATCGGCATCACTGCATGATTGCAGAAGTTTTCAAGTCGGCCAAGTTCTTTTGCCACAGCGGTTATGACAATATCATCCGCGTACCCGATGATCTGCACCTGCATCGGGAGTGGGAGACGCAGTACCCCGTCATAAAACACATTTTACAACAATGGGCCAAGCACAGAGCCTTGCGGAACTCCATCCGTTACCGGATACCTTTTTTGTCCGTCGTCCGTATCGTACAGTAACAGCCGGTCAGACAGGCAGCTGGATATGATCTTAACCGGGGGGTTTCTTTACGTTCTAGTGCACTTATAATATGGGACCAATATGCCGAGTTAAACGCGTTTTTAACGTCAAACTTTGTACTTATTGATCGCATCAGTGGTTGATCTCTGCTTGCGGAATCCATACTGGTGTCGGACAGACCTTTCTTATCTTATTTTTCTAAATGCAGCTCTAATCGTGCACAGATTATCCGCTCTGGTATCTTGCCCATCGTATCCAGAATACAGAGTGGTCGATATGAGCTGGGCTCTCCGACTGGTTTATTTGGTTTCTGCAACAAGACCAGTCTCTACTTTTTCCAGGTTTTTGGGAATACACCTTTTTGTAAGCACTGCGTACCCAATTCTGTGAATGGGTTTTATCGATTTTTCCGCAAAGTTCTTTACTTTTTTAATTGCTTTTTTAAAATCGCTTCGTTTTCTCTTAAAGCATTCGCGTAATTGCGTTTGCTCTGTGAGTCCCTGACTCTTTTGGCACCTCCTCCTCGCTTTATGGCATTCCTTTCTTATTGTGTCGATCTCCTCACTCCACCAGTAAACAGGCTTTCTATGGGTGCCATTTTTTTCCTACTCCTAGAAGCGTCGCATGCTTTATTAACGTGCCTCACTAAAATCTCCGTCTGTCAATCTATATCTTCCTGACATGTTAGATTATCATCTAACGTGAGCTTGAATAGTTCGATGTCAAGGGTTTCTATTTTCCATCCTTTCCTTTGCCCTGTTTTAAGGTTGGTATCCAGCTCTCAAGTAATTGCTCAAAAAAAAAAATACATTATTTCTTCAAGTAGTTTTGACAGCTGGTTACGCAGTGTGAATGATCCACATTAGAAGAGCAAGATAGAATAAACAAAGAAAATAAACTTTGTGCGTAATATGTATGTATATCTGTGTGTAGTAACATAAATATTTTCCTTGCGATTTCAGGAATGTTGTTGATTATTGGTAAGTTTTATACAACATTTCTAAATGAAATATACTTCATAATAATGATTTTAACTAATTTAAGACGATTTTAACAATTACTTTGAATTTTCTTCAAGAAACCAATCATTAAAATCGCCCGCGACCACGTTCCTCGTAGTTGGTAAAACTTCTGTGACCAGTTCGTCAAGAATTTTATCAAAGCCACTCTGCGATATGCTTGGTGGTATGTAGCAACTGTAGAAGTTGATCACAGAGATTTTCGCACGAGTGTAGAAAGTTGTTGAATCACTTTTCCCTCTACATGCCCATATGGCAGCTTTTTTCGTGTATTCAGAGATCCATGTTGAGTCGCTTATATTTTTATACTGTTCACTGAGTATAGCTACATCGACATTTTTCTCATAAGAAGTTCTTGTGCATCCTCACAGTGATTGAGGTTGAGTTGCATGACTCTCTTTTTTTGCTATTTCTACGTGCTTCTTGGTAGAGCGGATACTTTTTACTACCAATTTGGTGATCAGTCTTTTCTTTGCCCTATTTCTTGCATGCACTACACGACGGGTTCTTATCGCACGACTTCGCAAAGTGTCCAGTTTCTCCACACTTGGCACAGCATTGGCTCCTATCATCTGGATTGTTGTAAGTTTTCGCCAGATGACCGTACTCAAGACATCTGAAACATCTCCTGAGATTTTGCTTCGCCCTTATTCTGCACACTACCCAACCTATTTTGATTTTGTGTGCGTCTTCAAGTGTTCTTTACCCCAACGCGGGTAGGCTTAACACTGCAGTTTGGGTTCCTAAGAACGCTGATTTGATGCTCTTGATCCAGTTTTCATCAAAACTACTCAACCCCTTTTTATTTGTCGTCGTATAGCCTCGGCAATGTCCACTTTAGACGTGATTTCGCCAAGGCCACATATTTCTAGCATGACCTCGTGAGTTACTTTGCTTATTTCGGTCTTGAAGATGCCTGTGTTCTTCATCTGTGCCTCTTTCAGCTCTAGCAGGATTTGTCCTTTGGCCGTCTTTCCGATTTTTGCTACATTTTCCTCTAGTTTCTGCAGGGTATTATTTTTCCTAACAGTCCTTAGGATGTTGCTATATGACATGTAACCTTTTTTTCAATGACTATTGCTTATGTGGTGCCTTCTTTTGTTGCTTACGTTTGACTGTGATCCAACCATCTTGTTTTCCCATTTCTTTATCACTGTCTTTGGAGTTATCACTCTTTGCTTCTATGTTCAAGGGAACTTCAGGTTTGCTTGGCCGTTTCCTATGGGTGATTTTATTCTTCTTCGGCGGTGTTCTTCGCTTTGGTTGAACTTCGTCGCGAGGCTTCTTCGGTGTATTCTCTCCGGTTGTTGGCATGACGAGAAAACTTCGTTGTGCTTCCTTATTTGCAGTGTGCTCTTCCTGAGCGCTTGCATGTAATTTTGCTATCACACCGAGAAGATCTCTCATGGTGTTGTTGATAGACTGCTGGGGTGGGCGCATTGTTTCAATCAGCTTATTGATCGCATTCCCTAGTTCAGCTATACAGTCTCCACGAGGTTATATCGCCTTTGCCAAGGGAGTGGTGTCGCCCAAGGCTGGTGGTGATGACCTCGCTCTCAAAGGTTTTTCTACACCAAGGTTTTTAATCGAAGACCTATCCAGCTTTGGTGCCCTCATTATCGTCGTATTCTGGAACAGTTTTTGTTGTAAATTTAGTTTTATCTGGAAGCCGAACTAAAACACGTCATCTTCAAGTGAACTTAAAACGGAAGTAAAGTATATTTTATTAAAGAATAATATGTCCGCTTATATGAGCAGAGTTGCATTTAATAAGTATAAATGATCGTTCTATTTAATTTTCAACACTTCTCCTGAACGATACTTCATTAAATACGAGATAAAAATTCAAAACATTTCAATATTTAGTAGAAATAAACAGAAATATTAATTCATTCAAAACATTTCAATGTTTAGGAAATATAAACAAAATTATTAATTAATTCAAAGTATTTCAGTACTTAAGTAAAATAAACAATGTTATTAATTCATATCTGATAAACAATATCAACTTATATTTGACAGACCTATCGCTTTAGCTATGTTCAAATGCTTGACTTTAGGTACGCCTTTTGTTAGGATGTCTGCTAACATGTTGTTTGTTGGTGTGTAGCACAATCTTATTTTACCGCTCTCTATCTTCTGCTTAATAAATTTACCCTTTATATCAACGTGTTTTGTTCGAGGCGAGTACGTATTGTTTAAAGCGACATGAATAGCACTTTTGTTGTCACAATGTAAGTCCATTACGGTTGATGCTTCTGGTGTCAATTCATCTTGCAGTCGCTGGAGCCACGTTGCCTCTTGGATGGCTGCTGTCATGGCCATAAATTCGGCTTCAGTTGATGATAACGCTACTGTTCGCTGGCGACGAGTGGACCAAGAAATAGGAGCACCTTGTAGCTTGAAGATATAGCCGGTGGTTGATCGTCTTGCGACTAAGTCGCTACCCCAATCTGCATCGCAGAATCCAACAATGTCGCTTGTAACTGCATTGAATACAAGCCCACTGTTTATTGTACCTTTTAAGTACCTCATGACGCGTTTAACAGCAGTCCAATGGCCTTTACCTGGGTTTG
This sequence comes from Bactrocera dorsalis, assembly GCF_023373825.1. Taxonomy (NCBI): domain Eukaryota; kingdom Metazoa; phylum Arthropoda; class Insecta; order Diptera; family Tephritidae; genus Bactrocera; species Bactrocera dorsalis. Next base: position 75,339,350 of record NC_064303.1, on the reverse strand, counting down.
AGGAGAATCGGCTTAATAAATTTACTGCGAAGCTTATGTCAGGACGGGTGATCTGCGAAGCGAATAACAAACAGCCAATAGCCTGCATGTAGGGTACTTTCGCCATTTCCTCTTTTTCAACGTCAGTAGTTGGCGACATTTCGCTGCTCATTTTTTGGTTTATGTCAATAGGTGTTGCCATAGAGTTGCAGTCGAACATTTCAAAGCGCCTTAACATGTCTGCTATATATTGATGCTGGTCAACCACAATTGTACCCCGTACCTTGTTTCTTTGGACCCGCATACCAAGAACTGATGCAGCTTCACCAAGGTCCTTCATTTTAAATCGTGATGACAACTCCTCCTTCAATTTGTTCAAACAATCTGCTCTATTTGAAAACAGAAGCACGTCGTCAACGTATAACGCCAGATAAAGTTTTTCGTCGCCTCTTATGCGATAGTACACGCACTGATCAACCTCACTTCGTGTCAAACCAATGCTTAATAAAGCGTCATTGAACTTGTCGTTCCACAACCGGCTTGACTGTTTCAGACCATAGAGTGATTTTTGTAATTTGCATACACGCCCTGACCCATCGTTGAATCCATCTGGCTGAGTCATATAGATGTCGTCATATAATTCAGTATTTAGAAATGCGGTAATCGCATCCATTTGATGGATAATTAGATTGTATTTAGCTGACAGTGCAAGCAAAAATCTTAACGACGTATATCTGACTACAGGAGCAAATGTTTCCTCATAGTCGACACCATACTTTTGATTGCATCCCTTTACAACCAGTCTAGCCTTTCGACGCACAAACTGACCATTTGCATCCACTTTAGTTTTGAATACCCATCTACATTTAATGGCCTTTTTACCAGGTGGCAATTCAGTCAAACACCACGTTTTATTAATTCGAAGGGAATCCATTTCTGCCTGAGCGGCTGCTTTCCATTCATCTGAATAAGTACTGCCCATCGCTTCTTGTATAGTATTGGGGTCACACGAGACAAAATCAACTGCGGAAAAATTATAATCCTGTCTCTTACCTGCGACTCTCTTAGAACGCCTCAACATATTTTCTTGCGCGTCTTCTGCTGTTTCAGAATCATTTGCGTTTTCATGGACAGGGGAATGGCTGTTGAATTTAATTTGATTAACTTCAACATCTGCACTGTGCTTCTTTTGCTGTTGATCTACATTCGATAATTCCTGATTTTTATTAATTTCATTATCTTCTGCTGAATTATGAATGTTGCGTAATTTATTTTCAGGGGAATCGCTGTTTGACTTGACTTGATTAACCACAATATCATCAGTATGATTACTTTGCTGTTCATCTGAATCATTTTCAGATGGAATTTCGAAAATGTAGTTGTTCCTTTTTCGTCTTTGTTATGCGCTTCGATAAAGCTAACATGACGGCTTATTACAATTTTTTTGGTTTTATTATTGTACAAGCGGTATGCTTTGGTAGCCGCAAAATATCCCAACATAACACACTCGACGGACTTACTATCTAGCTTTTTGCGTTTTTCACGTGGTATGTGACACATAGCTTTACAACCAAACACTCTCATGTGTTTCAAACTTGGTTTTTTTTTATCCATAGTTCCACTGGAGTTTTCGAATTAGATTTAAACACGATTTAATATATAAGCTGCAGTGTTTGCAGCTTCTGCCCAAAATTTATGACTTAAACCCGAGTCTATTAGCATACAACGCACTTTCTCAATTATTGTTCGATTTAATCTTTCGGCTACACCATTTTGTTCAGGTGAATAGGGCGACGTGGTTTGGTGCACTATACCCGCTTGCGCTAATAAGTTTTTAAATTTTTCGTTGGTGTATTCGGTTCCATTATCCGAATGCAACACTTTAATTTTTCGCGACAACTGATTCTCTACGAGATTTTTAAACTTTACGAATTCTGCAAAAACTTCCGATTTACTTTTTATTGACACTAAGAAAATTTTGTGAGAAAAATCGTCAATAAATGTAACTATATAACGAGAGTTAGAAAACGATTTTACCGAAAATGGTCCCATAACATCCGAATGTATTATGTCTAATAAACCTTCAGCACGTGTTTCACTGATTTTAAAAGATGCTCGCGATTGCTTTCCTTTTAAGCATGTAATGCACTTTTCATCGTTCATTTTTCGGAATTCTACGCCGTACGATGCATTTTTTACTTTACGCAAGTGTTCGTCGCATATATGTCCCATTCTTCTGTGCCATAATTCATGTTGTCGCGCAATGAATGTTTTATTTATTTGATTTTTAGACGAGATTTCACAATTTAGCCGGTATAGCCCATTTACTTCACATGCACTGGCAATTAACTTTTGTTCATTGTTGTAGATTTTACAATCATCATTCTCAAAAACAACTTGATTGCCGTATTTGGTCATTTGTCGAACCGACAACAAATTTGCACAAAGCTCCGGCACATATTCCACGTTTTTCACAACACTTTCATTTTTTGAATGTTTTGTTAACAACACCATGTTTATATCACCTTTTGATCTCACTGAAAGAGTTTTGTTATTTGCGATTATAATGTTTTTATTTTGTACCGATTTTTCATTTACCATTATGTTATTATTTCTGGTCATGTGCGAAGTTGCGCCAGAATCAATGAACCAGTCATCTTGATGAATGTCATGTGTAAAGAGAGAAGCGAAAAGAACATTTTTTGTTTGAAATCGGGTGGAGAATATCGTCCTCTTCTAGGGTGATATGAATTTTCAATTTTCCGACTTTCCGGTGGTATTATATGCCGAGCGGGAAACTTTAGCCAGAATTCTTGTGATTCTGTTAGCTATGTGGGACCGTTCCACCAGAGTGTAGTGCTGGTGAGGTGCAGTGGCTTGCAACCTCTTGTCCCAAGATTCGCTGGGTTATCTGCAATTGCAACATGTTGCTATTTTGCTGGGCCAACTAAGTCTAAGATTTGAGATATTCGGTTAGATACATAGGTCTTCCAGATATAAAGTGGTTTTTCTAACCATGTTAGAACTATTTCTGAGTCTTAACAAATATACATTTTATGATCGGTTAATTTGAGATGGGTTGGAACTATTGAAATTAATTTTGCTAACAGAAGAGCACCATTCAGTTCAAGCCGTGCTAGACTGAGTGTCTTCACAGGTGCAACTTTGGCTTTGGCTACCAAGAGGTGTGAAGATATTTTGTTATCGTACTGAGTGCGTACGTAGACTGTTGCACAATAAGCCTTTTCAGAGGCATCATAACCGTGTAATTCTGCGTTAATGTTAGGGGTGAAATTTACCCATCGAGGGATTCGAATTTCTGATATAGTATGTAAGTTGTTAACAAATTGAACCCATTTTGGTAAAAGTACAGGTTTTACCTGTTCATCCCATTCAGTGCCATCTTGCCACAGTTCTTGAATGAAGATTTTATCTTGAATCATTATTGTCGAAATCCATCCTATGGGGTCGAAAAGTTTTGCCACGGAGTAAAGTATTTAGCGCTTTCTTATGACGGACATTGAAGATATTGACTTAATTGTGTATGAAATTGATTGAGCTGTTATCGCATTCCATTGAATCCCTAGAGTTTTGGTTGTACTAGTCTTTTCAAATTTAAGGAAGTCTGTATCTAATAACTCTTCCTTTTTTATATCTTTAACTATTTCAGGATGATTTGACGCAATTTTTTAGGGGGAAACCTGCTAAATTTAATACTTTGATTACTTGCGATAGTGATTCCCACGCTAATGCTACACTGTGGCTACCTGATAGTATGTGTATAGTACATCGTTGAGTGATTTGACTAAGCTCCTTTCTTTGAGGTATTGAAAACCACTCGTGCTTTTGTTGTAATTTTATCAGGTCTCGTTACCCCGTGATGTGGAAGATAAAAAGATAAATTTATACCTTTAGATACATTTTCATATGGTACAGCTTCTTCCATATGATTGAAGTCAAGATATTCGTCCATCACATTACCATATGCTATTTTAGCACACTTTTCTTTATCAGGCTTTTTTCCAGGCTAGAAATTGCTGGACTGCTGATATTATAGAGTGGCCTAGAGCATGGTTTTAGGAAAAGTTGGTTTGAAAGGTAGACGCACAACATAACGACCATGTTCGTTTCTTCTTGTTGTGGACTTGTAATAGACTTTGCATGACTGGTCTTCTGAAAGTTGGGTAATTTAGAGTAATTCTTCTATTTCCCAGAATTTTTTTAAGTTGATTATTCAAATACTCCTTTGATGTATTTTCCACTTGTGTGGTGAAAGAATTGATTTTTTCAGAGTCTTGGCCACTTATAATCCACCCAAAGATTGTATTTTGGGCTAACAATTTATGTATATATATTGTTACAAAAAGTAGTATTAAGTTTTATTTGTATTGCTATATGCATCCCTGATTATGAACAATAGCTGTAGGTATATGGAATAGCATTTGTCTTGTTGTAGACATCTGGCGCCGCACTGTCTGCTTGTCTAGTTAAACAATTGCTGAGTCTGGCGCCGCGACTGTCTGCTTGCGTCTGGCGCCGTATAGCCGTATGTTCTGGTAATTTCCAGACGCGATATTCTAGAAGGACACGTCGGCATCAGCGAGAAGTGCGTGGCTATAGCCGTATGTTCTGGTAATTTCCAGACGCGATATTCTAGAAGGACACGTCGGCATCAGCGAGAAGTGCGTGGCTATAGCCGTATGTTCTGGTAATTTCCAGACGCGATATTCTAGAAGGACACGTCGGCATCAGCGAGAAGTGCGTGGCTATATAAGCCGTGGCAGCGCCAACGTAATCAATCAGTGCTAAGAGTAAACTGCTATAGTGTAGACGAGTTGTGAAATAAAGAGTTGTTGAATTAAATTAAACAGTGTTGATTTTATTTGTCAATCCAGAGATACGAACCTAACAAAGTAAACTAGCAAGAGTAAATTCGTAACAATTGGTGTCAGAAGTGGGATTGTCAAATAATCCAAATTCAAGATGGTTAAATTCGGAGAATTGAGAATTCAGCAATTAAAAAAGAACTGGAGGAGCGTAATTTGCCGATAAGCGGGCAAAAGGCGGATCTGCAGGCACGATTACGTGAAGCAATGGAAGCGGATGGAATTAATGTGGACGAGTTCGAATTTAATGGGCCAGAAACTTCTACAAAGGTAGAAGAAAAAGTAGAAGAACAACGAACATCATCAAGTGCAGACATGAACATGCTGTTAGTGGCTTTTAAGCAAATAATAGCTGAAAATATATCACAAATAACAGAAAATGCAGTGCAAACAGAAAATCGTCTGGCACAGCAAATAGCCGAGAATGTAGTGCAAACAGAAAATCGTCTGGCACAGCAAATAAAGCAAATAGCTGAAAATACATCACAGTTAGAGTCTCGCCTTACACAACAAATGACTGAAAATAATACGCAGTTAGAAAAGCGTTTGGCACAACAGATTACAGAAAATAATACACAAGTGCAAGAGAAATTTTCAAAATTTGAAGACGAATTAAGCACTTTAAAAAATGACGAAGAAAATTTAAAATCAGAAGTTCTTCAGTTAAGTAATTGTGTGCGAGAACTGCAACTACATGGCCCTGCACCATCAACAAATAATCAAAGATTGAAGGCACCCACATTCGATGGAAGTATTCCATTTCAAATTTTCAAACTTCAGTTTGAAAAGACAGCAATGGCCAATAACTGGAATGCAGCGGACAAAGTGGCGTCCTTGTTTGTATCATTGAAAGGGCCTGCGGCAGAAATCCTTCAGACTATTCCAGACTGTGAACGGGACAACTATGAGGCATTGATGAGTGCGATAGAAAGACGATATGGTAGTGAGCACCGGAAACAAATATACCAGATCGAACTGCAAAATAGGGGTCAGAAGATGAACGAGTCATTGCAAGAGTTCGCAACTGAAATCGAACGACTGGCTCATTTGGCAAATGCAGATGCACCTGTGGATTACATTGAGAGGGTAAAAATTCAATGTTTCATAAATGGAATTCGTGATGTGGACACCAAACGCGCCACATATGCATTGCCAAAAAGAACGTTTGCTGAAACGGTTTCGCACGCCCTCACACAGGAAACAGCTTCCCTACTAAGTAAACCAGCACACAAAGTACAGAGGGTTGAAATGGAACAACCGGCGCTGATGGAAGAAATGTTGAAGACTCTGAAGGCAATTGCTGCACCGCGAGTAAATACAACAGGAAGATGTTTCAACTGTGGAAAAGCGGGTCACTTTGCCCGAAATTGCAATATAAAGGTAAACGCATCAAAAGCAAAAGGAAAATCTTCGAAAAGTCTTCAAAAATAAAACTTAATACTACTTTTTGTAACAATATTTATTTATCTCTATACCTTCAAAATTATTAGAGGTATTAAGTCACTGCCTAATAATATGTCGATTTGTGAACCTGCTAATTTGAGATTTGATCATTTTTTCCAGTGTACTTTATCTACTTTACAGCTTGGAAGCGAATTTGTAAGTTGCGATAGAACGATGGCTTGTGCATCTATTCTAATATCCGCATTTGGAGATACTATGCTAATTGGGCATATTTTATTTGAATTTTGGAGAATTCTTCTGCCCATTCTCAAAATTTGGAAATTTGAATGTTTTATTAGCAATTTGAGCCTATTTTGAGCCTTTGATGATATAAAGGATCTTTGAGAGCCTTGATCTATTAGTGCTCTTAGTTTGAATAAATCACCCTTATGTTCTATGGTGATGACCGCAGTGGGTAAAAGAATTTTGCTTTCATTTTCTGAATGAAGTGCTTGAATTTTTGCTGCTTTAGAGCAATATGGTTGTTCTTCCCTTTTTTCGGGATTACTTGATGTAGTTGTAGCGACTAACAACGTGGTTTTTTGAAATTGATTTTTCTTCATATTTTGAAAATTGGTAATATGAAGCAATAAGTGATGTCATCGTTGACAGTACACACAATTAAATTTGCTTTCACAGTCATTTGTCGTATGAACATTTGACAGACAGTTGATGCAAAGTTTATGTTGTCTGACAAGATTGCTCCTGTCAGAAGCGGATAGTTTGTTAAATTTCTCACAAGATCATACTTTATGATTTCCTTTACATATTTCACATAATGATTTCCAATGACTTGTTTGATTTGACACGAATGTGTGACTTTTATTAACGTGTCTATTGTATTCCATATTATTGCCTTGATGATTAAATAAGTTTTTACTTGAGTCATTTTGATGACTTTTTAGATTTATATTTTTGTTGTCAATTCGCTCAGCTATCTCGTATTGAGCAGTAAGGAGTGCTTTCATTTGTTCCCATGTGGCCATTTTTTTTCTTTCCACAAGTGATTGTTCCCATCGTAGTAACGCAGCATCAGGAAGTTTTTCTGCACAAATAATTACTATCGTAGGGTCCCACGATACTGTGGAGATAGTATGTATTTTCTATTTTTAACACTGATGTGCAATTAGTCACTGTGGAGTATAATTTTTGAAATTCCTGGCTGATTTCTTTTTAAATTTTTGGTAAATGCAATAAAGTTTTCATTGGATTTTCTATCATAAATTTTTCCATTTTTGTATCTTTCGACCAAAGCTTCCAAAGCCAGCTTAAAATTTTCGTCATTTAAAGCGAATCGCTTGACGACACTGCCTGTTTCTCCCTTTTTTTGTATCTTAGATGGTATAACTTTTGTGCTTGTGAGAGTTTAGGATGATTTATATAAACGGCAGTGAACATGTCCCGGAAGGACGGCCATTGATCATAACATCCATTAAAAACTTCAGTGTCACAAGCTGGTACTTTTCGATATATGCCTTATCTAGGTCTTCTTTTGGTATTGTAACTACTTTGAGAGTATTGGTTCTACTTGAACTTACTAAACTTGATTAATTCCGCAGTTTATTTGGGTATTCAAATCCCACTTACACCTGCGAAGAAAATGAAAATACGCATGTTATTGGTTGTACCATTCACTTTAATTTGTTTTATATTTAAAATACACTACAATTGTAAATATATTTTAATGTTATTGGTACGGCCGAGTTTAATCAATCGCACAGCGAAATTGTTGCTAAAACGAGCTGATCGCTCACAGGAAACGGGTTGAGACGAAATCTGGCGAAGATCCAATTATATGGTGCGTTGACGCGGCTTAGTATAGAGCGTAGTTGAAGATCGAATTGTGAGAGTCGAATTGTTTCTGCTTTCCCGTCGTCCATCCTTTTTGATGAGTGGGTGCATATCTATGGTGAGTTGTGTTGGTGTCATCAGCTGTGGTGAATTAAACTGTTTTATTAAGGTGCGCCAGTTTTCCCGGTTAAAGTGGGGGGATGCTTAACTCATTTAAACATCCTGGCCCCCTAGGCGAATATTTTGCCTAGTATTTTGTGTAAGGTGATACATGTAATTTGCTTACTGTTGGCGAAGTATCCGAGGTTGTAGAATGTATGCTATGAGAAGCGATTTTGGTTTTTATATAAATTGTATTTTGTTTAAATATTGGTTCTTGAGGTAGTCATTGTTTTTGCGTGTTTTGACGACTTTTTGCATTATTATTATTATAGCAAAAAATTGGTTTGCTTTTATTCGTTTCATTGGCGGTTATTTAAAATTTCTTATTCATCGGTATGGTATACCGGTTGCCTTTTCTGTATGATTGGCAATTGTTTGCATTTAATTTATTCTTGGCTTATGAAGGATAGTAACTCCACGCCTGGCTCAGATATGACCAGAATGGGTACTCCTTAGCCCTAGAGTTAGGACTTTGACAATAGAGGGCTCTTGCGAGGGAGTGGCCGTGAATAGGGCTTCGATTCTTAGAGTAGATAATTCTTTATACTTAATTTGAAGCTTTGTATAGCTGATTTCCCCAACTCACCGATATGAGGAGCGCTTGGGCAGATGCGATAAGAGCGACCTTGGTTTTGTAAGAGTAGGTGCGTCCATGTATCGCATTGGGAATATGGTGATCCCTTAACTTTCTTTCTTATTTTATTTATTTTTGAAAATTTAAGCCTCTATGGGGCAATATTGTATAAAATGTGTCGGTTTTTCGACTTTTGGAGAAAATTTTCTTATATTTTATATTTAAGTTTAGTAGCGCGCCACATAACTTGAGATTTTTTAAGCAGGATTTTTGTTGCGAAAGCCATCCTGCGGGGCCGAAAGTTTTATGGGCTTTTAATATATCGACTGTTAGAGGTAACTCTGACTTTGTTTTTTATACCAATTTGTGGAGTTTTAGAAAATTGTGGCTCTAGTGGTTGTCGTACGACGTACCGGCCATTATTTGATCGAGTAGTTGGGGAGGATGGAGTCATGTGTAGAAGTTCACGCAAGTGAGGAAAGTTTTCTGATTGCCATTCACTTGGGAGTGGCCAGAAGCGATTCTTTTACATGTGACTCAAGCAGCGCACGACTTCCGGTCTTTGACCAAGTATCTTCTGGGTAGCCTCAGAACATCCGTTTGAAGGCGAGCTAAAGTGAGAAGGCGAAACATCCCCTGCATAGGGTTGTGCGCTGGGTTTGGGACCCGCCACGTAAAAAAAAAACACCCCCAGTGAATAGTTATAACCAGCCTCGGATGAGAGACCCCCCTTTTGATGACGACCATGGCAAACGAAATAAGGACTACGAATTGAGGGCATGCACCTGGAATGTTCGGTCCCTTAACTGGGAAGGTGCCACTGCCCAGCTGGTCTATGTCCTCGTGAAAACAAAGGCTGACACTACCGCCGTCCAAGACGGGACAAGGACAGAGACGAGTAGGTCCTTGTGACATTTACTACAGTGGCCATATAAAGGAGCGCAGGTTTGGTGTGGGATTCGTGGTGGGAGAGAGACTCCGTCGCCGAGTACTATCACTCACTGCGGTGAATGAACGTCTAGCCACAATCCGCATCAAAGCGATGTTCTTCAACATATCGCTGATTTGCGGCAACGCCCCGACGGATTAGAAGGACGATGTGACCAAAGATGCCTTTTATGAGTGCTTGGAGCGCACTTATGTGAAATGCCCCCGCCACGATGTAAAAATCGTGCTTGGCGACTTCAACGCCAGGATGGGCAAAGAAGGTACCTATGGCTCTACGGTCGGTAAATTCAGCTTCCACGAGGAAACATCCCCAAATGGGTTGAGGCTGATCGACTTCGCCGGGGCCCGAAATATGGTTATCTGTAGTACTAGATTCCAGCATAAGAAGATTCATCAAGCTACCTGGCTGTCTCCAGATCGAAAAACTACCAACCAGATCGATCATGTTGTGATAGGCGGAAGACACGTCTCCAGTGTTTTAGATGTGCGTGCGCTCCGAGGTCCCAACATCGACTCAGACCACTTTCTTGTTGCAGCTAAGATTCGCACCCGCCTCTGTGCAGCAAAAAACGCACGCCAACAAACACAAGGAAGGTTCGACGTCGAGAAGCTGCAATCACAACAGACAGCCGAACGATTCTCTACTCGGCTTGCACTCCTGCTCCTCCTGAGAGAAAACAGGCTGCCTACCTCGCAACGTTACGATCGACCACAACACGTGCGGGATGGGATAGATACCGAGAGTTGAAGAGGGAAGCGAGACGCATTTGCAGACAGAAGAAGAAAGAGACCGAAATGCGTGAGTACGAAGAGCTTGATAAGCTGGCCGACAGGGGTAACGCGGTTTACAGAAGGTTTCAAGACCGGAGCATACTTCTATAGAACCCCCAAAGGTGATCTAGCCACCGATGCCCAGAGCATACTTAGATTATGGAGGGAACACTTCTCCAGCCTGCTGAATGGCAGTGAACGCATAAAACCAGAAGAAGGCGAACCCGATTCCCCAATCGATGACGATGGAGCATGCGTTCCATTACCCGGCCATGAAGAAGTTCGAATAGCAATTGCCCGCCTGAAGAACAACAAAGCGGCAGGTGCCGACGGATTGCCGGCCGAGCTATTCAAACACGGCGGCGAAGAACTGATAAGGAGCATGCATCAGCTTCTTTGTAAAATATGGTCGAACGAAAGCATGCCCAACGATTGGAATCTAAGTGTGCTCTGCCCAATCCATAAAAAAGGAGACCCCACAATCTGCGCCAACTACCGTGGGATAAGCCTCCTCAACATCGCGTACAAGGTTCTGTCGAGTGTATTGTGTGAAAGATTAAAGCTCACCGTCAACAAACTGATTGGACCTTATCAGTGTGGCTTCAGACCTGGTAAATCAACAACCAACCAGATATTCACCATGCGTCAAATCTTGGAAAAGACCCGTGAAAGGAGAATCGACACTCACCACTTATTCGTCGATTTCAAAGCTGCTTTCGACAGCACGAAAAGGAGCTCCCTTTATGCCGCGATGTCTGAATTTGGTATCCCCGCAAAACTAATACGGCTGTGTAAACTGACGTTGAGCAACACGAAAAGCTTCGTCAGGATCGGGAAGGACCTCTCCGAGCCGTTCGATAGCAAACGAGGTTTCAGACAAGGCGATTCCCTATTGTGCGACTTTTTCAACCTGCTTCTGGAGAAAATAGTTCGAGCTGCAGAACTCAACAGAGAAAGTACCATCTTCTACAAGAGTGTACAGCTACTGCCGTATGCCGATGATATTGATATCATCGGTCTCAACACCCGCGCCGTTAGTTCTGCTTTCTCCAGACTGGGCAAAGAAGCAAAAGAAATGGGTCTGGCAGTGAACGAGGGCAAAACGAAATATCTCCTATCATCAAACAAACAGTCATCGCACTCGCGACTTGGCACTCACGTCACTGTTGACAGTCATAACTTCGAAGTTGTAGATAATTTCGTCTATTTAGGAACCAGCGTAAACACCACCAACAATGTCAGCCTGGAAATCCAACGCAGGATAACTCTTGCCAACAGGTGCTACTTCGGACTAAGTAGGCAATTGAGAAGCAAAGTCCTCTCTCGACAAACAAAAACCAAAATCTATAAGTCACTCATAATTCCCGTCCTGCTATATGGTGCAGAGGCTTGGACGATGTCAATAACGGATGAGTCGACGTTGCGAGTTTTTGAGAGAATAGTTCTGCGAAAGATTTATGGTCCTTTGCGTGTTGGCCACGGCGAATATCGCATTCGATGGAACGATAAGCTGTACGAGATATACGACGACATTGACATAGTTCAGCGAATTGAAAGACAGCGGCTACGCTGGCTAGGTCATGTTGTCCGGATGGATGAAAACACTCCAGCTCTGAAAGTATTCGACGCAGTACCCGCCGCGGGAAGCAGAGGAAGAGGAAGACCTCCACTCCGTTGGAAGGATCAAGTGGAGAAGGACCTGGCTTCGCTTGGAATATCCAATTGGCGCCACGTAGCGAAAAGAAGAAACGACTGGCGCGCGGTTGTTAACTCGGCTATAATCGCGTAAGCTGTGTCTACGCCATTTAAGAAGAAGAAGAAGTTGTGACTTTAGAGAAGTGCTCACAACACCGATCTTTTATAATTTTGTTTATTATTGGAAGTTTCCTTAATCTTTGCAATTTCCTTAATTGTGAATGAAGGTATTTGTCCTCAACTTGAGTTGGTATTGTGGTAACTGGCTCTGTAACTAGTCCACCTTGTGCTTCGCTGTGTAGCGTTTGAACTTTTTGTGCCTTTGAGCAACATGGTGTCTCTTGGCTATTTTTAGAATTTTGGTTTCCGGGATTTGCTTTTGCAATTAAATCCGTGGTTCTTGACTTATAAGCGCTTTTATAGGGTGAGATGGGATATATGCTGTAATGAAGCATTGTATGATGACTTTTATGACAATATAAGCAGTTAAATTTGCTTTTGCAATTTTTAAAATTATGTGTATTGGACAAGTAGTTTGTACAGAGTCTTTTTGATCTGACAAAGTTGTTCCTTTCGTTAATGTTTAATTTTTTAAACTTCTCGCAAGTTTTAAGTTTATGCCCTCTTTTACATAGTTCGCATGACGTTTGCTTTTTCTGTTCGGATATGAAAGATTGCATTATGTGAAAGCGTTTGTTTAAATTGTTTCTGCTTCTAGCTTGAGGTCTATTTAAGCTTATATTTTGGTCGTGTTTAATGGGCTTAGTTTTGATTATTTTTTCTTTTAACCTTTCCGCAATTTCATATTGGGTGGTGAGAAAATCTTTCATTTGTTGCCACGTTGGGCTCTTTTTTCGTGATGAGAGTGATTGCTCTCATAGAAGTAACGACTTTTCTGGTAATGCGGCGGTGCAAATGTTTACCAGAATTGGGTCCCAGCTATCTGTGGGAATATTAAGTGTCGATAGAACCGACAAACAATTAGAAACAGTGGATTCTAGTTTAATGAATTCTACACTTGTTTCTTTCTTAATTTTAGGCAAGTTTAATAGTGTCGTTACTTGCTTATCGACCAGTATTCTTTTGTTTTCAAATCTAGCTTTTAGAGCTTCCCAAGCCAAATTGAAAGTGTCGTCATTTAATGCGAACTGTTTCACTATTTCGCCTGCTTGACCTTTTGTTTTGTATCGGAGGTGATACAGTTTTTGTGCCTTTGATAGTTGTGGATGGTTGATGTAAACGGCTGTGAACATGTCCCGGAAGGACGGCCATTCTTCATAACCTCCGTAAAACGTTTCTGTATCACATGCAGGTACCTCGAGTTGGATGCCTGAACTTGCCTCTTGATTGTCTACTTGCTGGTGTATTTTGATTAGTGTCGTTATTAACCATTTTTGCGAAATAATATTATTTATTTATTTTATTTTAGCTTTAAGTTTGAAAATATCCGCACTTTTACTTTATTACCACCTTTTACGTCCTTATGTTAGTATTTAGGTACACCCTAATACTTGGACTTGTGTGTATATAAGTATGGATGTGCTTATGAAGGTATTTATGTTTTGTGCAATTGAGAGCTCGCTGAGGAGATCAATGCGCTATGTACATAAGTATGCACGAATTGTTAGTGTGCTTATGATTATGCTTTTTCTTATATTCTTAAGCAATTGAGAGCTTGTTAGAGAGATCAATTCGCTTTTTTTGATTAATATGCACAAATTGTTTGTGCTAATTTATGAGCAAACAATATGCTGTAATGCTTGAGTAATTTTGCTTTTTTTGTTTGCACGACGAAAAGATGGCGCTATAATGCTGGAGTAATTTTGCTTTTTTTGTTTGCACGAGGAAAAGAGAGCGGGGAAAATGGATTCGGTTAAACAGATGTTTTCCGTATGCACTATTATATATAAGTACGTGTAATATACCTGCACTCGGGAAATATGCATAGGTATGTTGGTTTTGTTGTTTTATATTTTTTTTGTGTTGATTTTTATATTATAATTTTAATGTTTGCTTATTTTGTTATATGCAATCTGACTTGTTGCTTTATTAAGTAGAAGGGATATTGCCGAAAATTTTTCATAAATATTTAAATTTTTGATATGTTGGTGTTGGACCAAAGTAAGTATATATATATATATATATATATATTTTTTTTTTTTTTATTGAAACGTAATAAATGAGGGGTTTACATTTCATTGAAATTGCAACTAGTATGAACAAAACAATAAAAGCTGTAATAGCAAGCTTTCTTTTTTTAAACTAAATTTTATAACTAAATATAATGATATTTGCTACTTTCTCAGATTCGTAATAGATCATGAAACGTTGTTCTTTTCAGTCTGCGCCTGCTATTTCTAGCCTCTCCTAGTTTTCGGGCTTCACTGTTTATGTGATTTTGTAACCTTTCTGCATGTTTCGATGCTGTTTCGCGAATGACTTCCCGAACCATTTTTAAATGAAGATCACGGTGCAGATCCGAATTTCGTATGTACCACGGCGCATTTACCATTTTTCGCAGAACTTTGTTTTGGAATCTTTGAACCGCTTCGATGTATAACGGGGCAGCGCATCCCCATAGTTGAATTCCATATGTCCAAATAGGTTTCAAAGTTTGGTTGTAGACTAGGAGTTTATTTGATGTTGTTAAGGGTGATTTCTTGCCGAATAACCAGTTTATTTTGTGGTATTTTAGTTTTAGTTTTGAAACTTTTTTTTGTATATGCTCCATCCAATTCAACTTTGCATCCAACGTCATACCAAGATATTTCACCGAGGTGGAATACGGGATTACTTCGTTTCCAATATGTAATGGGATGTATGTAGCACTTTTGTTAGTGAAGTTTACATGGATGGACTTCAACTCGTTTAAAGTAATGTACCATTTCTGTGTCCATTCTACGATTTGATTTAGTGAAGATTGCATTCTGTGCGATGACTCAACTACATTTTTGCCGGTCGTAATGATGCAGGTATCATCTGCAAATGTGGCGAAAGTGAAGTCTTAATTTATGAAGTAAGCCATGGTGCCATACTCTATCGAACGCCTGCGATACGTCAAGAAAAACAGCTGTGCAATTGTGCTTTTTTTCCATCGCATCTTCAATTATGCTCGTTATTCGATGAACTTGATCGATTGTGGAATGTTGAGATCTAAATCCAAATTGATGAAAGGGTATAAGTTCCTTTTCTAGTTTGGATAAAATAGGCAACAGTGAAATTGGACGATATGACGAGGCTTCATGTGCACTTTTGCCAGGTTTTTGTACCATAATAATTTTAGATACTTTCCATGACAGTGGGACGTATATGAGATTTAAGCAAGCGTTTATTATCACCGTAAACTTTGCTATTGCTTTTCGCGTTAGGTTTTTTAGTATATCAGCAGTAATCAAGTCGAAGCCGGGAGCCTTTTTTGGTTTAAATCTACTTTTAATAATATTTTCAACTTATTTATTTGTTGTTGGTTGGATTTCACCCACGTATTGCGATTCTTCCAGCTGTGGTAGAGTACCATTGAACGCAAAAGGACTAAATGTTTTAGTTAGCTTCTCTGAGAAAACTTTCGCTATTTCTTCGTCGCTTCTGGCCCAGGATCCGTTTGGCTTTCTGACGGGTGCATTCGACAATATTGGTTTCCTATCATTTTTTATAGCTTTCCAAAGGAAATAATCCGTATGTTTGTTTGGCGTTAATTTTTCAATATAATTATAAATATTTTGATTTGTAAATAACTTTATTTTGGTGCTGAGAATCTTAGTTAAATTGTTTAGTTCTGTTTTATACTGAGGAAATCGCGTGATTTGCCATTTTTTACGTAGTTTTCTCTTTAATTATTTATTTAAATTTTTGATTTGTTCGTGTTGGACCAAAGTAAGTATATATATTTGAGAATATATACATGTATATGTATATGTAATGATGTAGAATATATACATGTATACTAGATTAAAGTGCGGTAATTTGAGTTTTACAGTATAGTACAGCCGTAAATTTAACCAGTTTGGGTACCGATTTTTTCTAAGTTTTAATTAGGAAAACCGTACTATACATACATATGTGCATATATGAAATATGAGGTGAAGTTAATACGCTTACTTTGTTTTGGGGTTAACGTATATATGTAAGCATATGCCCCTTTTCTTGCCAATTCCTTTTGTCTTCTTCCACGGTCTTCCAGCTGCCTGACTTCTTGTGCGTATTGTTGTTTGTATGTAAGTTTATGTTTTTAAGTTCGCGCCCGAATATTTGTTGTACTTATATATTTTTATTTTCGGGTTTCGCACCCGGTTTATGTGTTTTTTGTGTTTGTAAAATTTTGCATGTTTTGGCTTTGTAAGTTTATGTTCTTGTTACCCCAGCTTTGTTTTTTTTCGTACCACTGCACTTCTGTTATTTTTTTTGTCTTTTTCTTGTATTTAACTATAAAAACTTCTATTTTCTCTTCACTTTTTTCCTTTTTTTTGTTTGGCCCACTGCACTTTTTGTTTTTTAATTTTAGCACACTGCGCTCTTTTGTCTCGATAGCCTTTTTTTGTTTGTTATATATAAGTATATATGTACATATATGTTTTTTTTGTTTTGTTCACCACTGCACTTTGTTTTGTTTTATTTTATAATGACACTTTGTTTTTATTTCTGTCACTTCTGTTCACTGCACTTTGTTGTGAATACAATCAAATATTATTTTTGTTAATAATTTTAGCTCGTTCTTGGTCCTTCAAAAAGAGTGAAGGTCTTCCTCTTCCTCTGCTTCCCCCGGCGGGTACTGCGTCGAATACTTTCAGAGCCGGAGTGTTTTCATGCTTTCATCCGACCATATTTTGCAAAGAAGCTGATGTATACTCCTTATCAGTTCTTCGCCGCCGTGTTTGAATAGCTCGGCCGGCAATCCGTCGGCCCCTGCCGCTTTGTTGTTCTTCAGGCGGGCAACTGCTATTCGAACTTCTTCATGGCCGGGTAATGGATCGTCTGCTCCATCGTCATCGATTGGGGAATCGGGTTCGTCTTCTCCTGGTGTTATGTGTTCACTGCCATTCAGCAGGCTGCAGAAGTGTTCCCTCCGTAATCTAAGTATGCTCTGGGCATCGGTGGCTAGATCACCTTTGGGGGTTCTACAGGAGTATGCTCCGGTCTTGAAACCTTCTGTAAGCCGCCGCAGTTTTTCGTAGAATTTTCGAGCATTACCCCTGTCGGCCAGCTTATCAAGCTGTTCGTATTCACGCATTTCGGCCTCTTTCTTCTTCTGTCTGCAAATGCGTCTCGCTTCCCTCTTCAACTCTCGGTATCTATCCCATCCCGCACATGTTGTGGTCGACCGTAACGTTGCGAGGTAGGCAGCCTGTTTTCTCTCCGCTGCGACACGGCACTCCTCGTCGTACCACCTGTTCTTTTGCACCTTCCGAAAACCAATGGTTTCGGTTGCAGCTGTACGTAATTACTTTGAAATGCCGTCCCACATTTCCCTTATACCGAGTTGTTGACAAGTGCTCTCAGAGAGCATGAGTGCAAGCCCAGTGGAAAACCTTTCGGCTGTCTGTTGTGATTGCAGCTTCTCGACGTCGAACCTTCCTTGTGTTTGTTGGCGTGCGTTTTTTGCTGCACAGAGGCGGGTGCGAATTTTGGCAGCAACAATATAGTGGTCCGAGTCGATGTTAGGACCTCGGAGCGCACGCACATCTAAAACACTGGAGACGTGTCTTCCGTCTATCACAACATGATCGATCTGGTTGGTGGTTTTTCGATCCGGAGACAGCCAGATAGCTTGATGTATCTACTTATACTGGAATCTAGTACTACAGATAACCATATTTTTATATATTTTAATGTTATTCGTACGGCCGAGTTTAATCAATCGCACAGCAAAATTGTTGCTAAAACGAGTTGATCGCTCACAGAAACCGAGTTGAGACGAAATCTGGCGAAGATCCAATTATATGGTGCGTTGACGCGGCTTAGTATAGAGCGTAGTTGAAGATCGAATTGTGAGAGTCGAATTGTATCTGCTTTCCCGTCGTCCATCCTTTTTGATGAGTGGGTGCATATCTATGGTGAGTTGTGTTGGTGTCATCAGCTGTGGTGAATTAAGCTGTTTTATTAAGGTGCGCCAGTTTTCCCGGTTAAAGTGGGGGGATGTTTAACTCATTTAAACAAAACTTATTTGTACAGTTATCATTCCCTTTGTTAATTCTTACTGATCACGGCAGGTATGACATTGGCCTGTCGCCGAAGCTTGTGTGTTTTCTGGGAGTTCAGCGTCGTCAGTATTTAGTGCTGTATTTTACGCTGCCAACAGGCGTGGTCATAGATTATTAACACTTTCTAGTTGTATATTTTTGAAGTGTATCAATGTATCTTCAGTTCACTCGCGCTTCTTTTGTATACTTGTATCTGTAAACGAATCAAGAACGCGAGAAAAATGCAATAAGTAAAATTGTTTGTGGTATGTAATTATTTTCATATGTATGCATATGCTTTATATGTACCATATGATGTTTTCCTTTTGTATTGTTTTGATCGTATCCCTTGTAGTTAAGCCTTCTTCTTCTTTACTGGCGTAGACACCGCTTACGCGATTATAGCCGAGTCAACAATAGCGCGCCAGTCGTTTCTTTTCTTCGCTACGTGGCGCCAATTGGATATTCCAAGCGAAGCCAGGTCCTTCTCCACTTGGTCCTTCCAACGGAGTGGAGGTCTTCCTCTTCATCTGCTTCCCGCGGCGGGTACTGCGTCGAATACTTTCAGAGCCGGAGTGTTTTCATCCATCCGGACAACATGACCTAGCCAGCGTAGCCGCTGTCTTTTAATTCGCTGAACTATGTCAATGTCGATGTATATCTCGTACAGCTCATCGTTCCATCGAATGCGATATTCGCCGTGGCCAACGCGCAAAGGACCATAAATCTTTCGCAGAACTTTTCTCTCGAAAACTTGCAACGTCGACTCATCGGTTGTTGTCATCGTCCAAGCCTCTGCACCATATAGCAGGACGAGAATTATGAGCGACTTATAGAGTTTGGCTTTTGTTCGTCGAGAGAGGACTTTACTTTTCAATTGCCTACTCCAGGCTGACATTGTTGGTGGTGTTAATACTGGTTCCTAAATAGACGAAATTATCTACAACTTCAAAGTTATGACTGTCAACAGTGACGTGGGAGCCAAGTCGCGAGTGCGACGACTGTTTGTTTGATGACAGGAGATATTTCGTCTTGCCCTCGTTCACTGCCAGACCCATTTGCGTTGCTTCCTTGTTCAGTCTGGAGAAAGCAGAACTAACGGCGCGGGTGTTGAGACCGATGATATCAATATCATCGGAAAACGCCAGCAGCTGTACACTCTTATAAAAGATTGTACCTGCTCGATCAAGTTCTGCAGCTCGAATAATTTTCTCCAGCAGCAGATTTAAGAAGTCGCACGATAGCCTTGTCTGAAACCTCGTTTGGTATCGAACGGCTCGGAGAGGTCCTTCCCGATCCTGACGAAGCTTTTCGTGTTGCTCAACGTCAGTTTACACAGCCGTATTAATTTTGCGGGGATACCAAATTCAGACATCGCGGCATAAAGGCAGCTCCTTTTCGTGCTGTCGAAAGCAGCTTTGAAATCGACGAATAGGTGGTGAGTGTCGATTCTCCTTTCACGGGTCTTTTCCAAGATTTGACGCATGGTGAATATCTGGTCGGTTGTTGATTTACCAGGTCTGAAGCCACACTGATAAGGTCCAATCAGTTTGTTGACGGTGGGCTTTAATCTTTCACACAATACGCTCGACAGAACCTTGTACGCGATGTTGAGGAGGCTTATCCCACGGTAGTTGGCGCAGATTGTGGGGTCTCCTTTTTTATGGATTGGGCAGAGCACACTTAGATTCCAATCGTTGGGCATGCTTTCGTCCGACCATATTTTACAAAGAAGCTGATGCATGCTCCTTATCAGTTCTTCGCCGCCGTGTTTGAATAGCTCGGCCGGCAATCCGTCGGGCCCTGCCGCTTTGTTGTTCTTCAGGCGGGCAACTGCTATTCGAACTTCTTCATGGCCGGGTAATGGATCGTCTGCTCCATCGTCATCGATTGGGGAATCGGGTTCGCCTTCTCCTGGTGTTATGTGTTCACTGCCATTCAACAGGCTGGAGAAGTGTTCCCTCCATAATCTAAGTATGCTCTGGGCATCGGTGGCTAGATCACCTTGGGGGGTTCTACAAGAGTATGCTCCGGTCTTGAAACCTTCTGTAAGTCGCCGCATCTTTTCGTAGAATTTTCGAGCATTGCCCCTGTCGGCCAGCTTATCGAGCTCTTCGTACTCACGCATTTCGGCCTCTTTCTTCTTCTGTCTGCAAATGCGTCTCGCTTCCCTCTTCAACTCTCGGTATCTATCCCATCCCGCACATGTTGTGGTCGATCGTAACGTTGCGAGGTAGGCAGCCTGTTTTCTCTCCGCTGCGACACGGCACTCCTCGTCGTACCACCTGTTTTTTTGCACTTTCCGAAAACCAATGGTTTCGGTTGCAGCTGTACGTAAGGAGTTTGAAATGCCGTTCCACAGTTCCCTTATACCGAGTTGTTGACAAGTGCTCTCAGAGAGCAGGAGTGCAAGCCGAGTAGAAAATCGTTCGGCTGTCTGTTGTGATTGCAGCTTCTCGACGTCGAACCTTCCTTGTGTTTGTTGGCGTGCGTTTTTTCTGCACAGAGGCGAGTGCGAATTTTGGCTGCAACAATATAGTGGTCCGAGTCGATGTTAGGACCTCGGAGCGCACGCACATCTAAAACACTGGAGACGTGTCTTCCGTCTATCACTACATGATCGATCTGGTTGGCACCTTCCCAATTAAGGGACCGGACATTCCAGGTGCATGCCCTTAGTTCGTAGTCCTTATTTCGTTTGCCATGGTCGTCATCAAAAGGGGGGTCTCTCATCCGAGGCTTATAGTTGATTTTCTTTGGGGGTGTTTTTTTTACGTGGCGGGTCCCAAACCCAGCGCACAACCCTAAGTAGGGGATATTTCGCCTTCTCACTTTAGCTCGCCTTCAAACGGATGTTCTTAGGCTACCCAGAGGATACTTGGTCAAAGACCGGAAGTCGTGAGCTGCTTGAGTCATATGTAAAAGAATAGTTTCTGGCCACTCGCAAGTGAATGGCGATCAGAGAACTTTCCTCACTTGCGTGAACTTCTACACATAACTTCATCCTCCAACTTCTCCACATGACTCCATCCTCCTTGTAGTTAAGTATAATAGTTATATATGTATGTATATATTTTATAAAAATGTAACATATAACTATTTGTTAATAAGTAGCTCATAAATGTATTGTATTAAAGCACGGAAAAATGGTAATAAATAATATACACGAGGGCTGTCCGATAAATAACCGACCTATCCCATCCGATAGAACGATGAGCTGTACGAGATATACGATGACATTGACATAGTTCAGCGAATTAAAAGACAGCGGCTACGCTGGCTAGGTCGTGTTGTCCGGATGGACGAAAACACTCCGGCTCTGAAAGTATTTGACGCAGTACCCGCCGCGGGAAGCAGAGGAAGAGGAAGACCTCCACTCCGTTGGAAGAACCAAGTGGAGAAGGACCTGGCTTCGCTTGGAATATCCAATTGGCGCCACGTAGCGAAAAGAAGAAACGACTGGCGCGCGGTTGTTAACTCGGCTATAGTCGCGTAAGCGGTGTCTACGCCAATTAAGAAGAAGAAGTTTGATAAGTTCTTAGATCTGGTTTACGTTTATAACGCGTTAATATTCTCTGTTGTCCGATGTGATCCTTTGATACTGCCAGAGGACTCGTATCATCCTGCTTTGGAAATTAATATCGAAATCATAGCCAACTTTGTTCATAATAATACGCAAGACCTTTGTTCTCGGTTCAAATTTGGAACGCTTATTTTAAGAATATTAATAAATAGTAGCAAAAAATAATATTATAGGTCTTCCAAAATTGTTCTATGGTTTCGTCAACTCCAAACGCAAGTTTTCTAATTTTCTGTTCGGGAAGAAATATAAGTCCAACTATATCTAAAATATCCAAAAAATGTACCACATCAGCACAAGTTATGTTCGATTTCATGCACCCACCATTTCCGAGGCAGACGTCTTATATCAGTTTAATATGTTAGAACAATCATTTATTTATGACCCAGATATGATTCCTTCATGCTTCCTTTTCTTTAATTTTTGTTATTACGAGGGCTGTCCGATAAATAACCGACCTAAGCATGATGCACGCGACTTTTTCAAAATTTTTTTTTTTTATTTTTCTACATAGTCTCCTTGTAACTCCACACACTTCTCCCAGCGATGCTCCCATATCTGCGACCCTTCCAAATAGTACTTGGCATCTTTGTCTGCAAAATACGAGTTCACGAAAGAGATTGCCTCCTCATTTGACGAAAATCTCTGGCCGCCGAGCGCAGTTTTAAGTTGAGGAAACAAAAAAAGGTCGCCTGGTGCTAGATCCGGTGAATAAGGTGGATGGTCAAGCAGTTCGAACCGCAATTCGTGGATTTTCGCCATGGCGACTGTTGAGGTGTGAGATGGTGCGTTGTCTTGGTGGAACAAGACTTTATTTTTTTGCAAATGTGGCCGATTTTTCGAAATTTCTTCCTTTAGCTTGTCCAATAATGATGCGTAGTATGCTCCTGTTATAGTTTTTCCTTTTTCAAGATAGTCGATAAAATTAATTCCATGGCTGTCCCAAAAAACACTCGCCATCACTTTCCCAGCCGAATACACAGCTTTAGGTTTTTTTTGGGGCTGGTTCCCCCTTTTCAATCCACTGTTTAGATTGGTTTTTTGTTTCGGGCGTATAATGATGAATCCAAGTTTCGTCTACAGTTATCAATCGGCGTCTTATTGCCTCTAACCTGAGCCAACAGAGCGCTGGAAATGTTCATGCGCGCATGTTTGTGGTCTAGCGTAAGCAAACGCGGCACCCAACGCGCGGACAGCTTTCTCATGCCCAAATCTTGGTTTAATATGTGACAAACAGTTTCTTTTGACATCTTCATAATCTCAGCTATTTCCCTAACTTTAATCCGGCGGTCGTCTAGTACCAATTGATGTACTTTAGCGATGTTATCGTTAGTGGTTACAGTTTTTGGACGCCCAGGACGTTCATCATCTTCCAAGCTCCTGCGACCACGTTTAAATTCAGCTGCCCAAAATTTTACGGTGGTAAACGATGGTGCAGAGTCACCATACACAGAGTCCAACTCATCTTTGATTTGTGAAGGCGTATTGCCTTTCAAAAATAAAAATTTAATTACAGCTCGATATTCAATTTTTTCCATTTTGGGGAAATCACCGAAATAGATTCACAAAAACGACTGTCAACAGATAATTGCGCAAGATAAATTTCTGAAATTTTGGCGAGTAGCTATTATAATATGCACAATATTATTTATCGGACAGCCCTCGTACGTATGCTTATATAGTTATGTAAGTACATATGTATGTTTAAATGAGTTAAGCCTCCCCACTCACGCAACCTGGGAAAAACTGGCACACCCTTATACGACTGCGCAATTTACCACAATTGAGAACATCACCCAGCAAGAGGTCACCACGCGAAGACATCGCATGCCGCTAAACCAACAAAAAGGATTTGAATATTCGCGTTCGATCGTTTGACCGAGGATGGTCAATTTTACCGAAAAATCATCTTTTCGGACGAGGCTCATTTCCACCTCGATGGTTACGTTAACAAGCAGAATTGTCGCATTTGGGGCACAGAAAACCCGCACGTAATCGTCGAGAAGCCAATGCACCCAGCACGAATCACTGTATGGTGCGGATTTTGGTCTGGTGGAATCATCGGCCCATTTTTCTTCGAAAATGTAGAAGGGACCGTAACCATCAATGGTGAGCGATATCGCGCAATGTTAACCGAATTTTTGTTCAAGCAAATTGAAGAGAAAGATTTGGACAACATTTGGTTCCAGCAGGACGGCGCTACGTGCCATACAGCAAACGCTACAGTCAATCTTTTACGACCTATCTTCGAAATTTAAAATTTTATATGGCCCACCCGTTACAATTCGATCTATACAAGCCGCGCATCAACAATCGCTTCATACTTTCGCTTCAACACTGCGCCGCGGATTTCCCACTTTTTGCATCGATCATCGTTCCGCCTGCGCCGACTTACAGCGATCCAACGCTTCTACCTATATATGTACATATATTTTCGCAAAACATTGTACTGTAAACAAACGACAACTTTAAATAAATTGTACCTTTTAAATAAACAACTTTTTTTTTCATTTTGAGCACTCGCCCGAGTGTGTTGTATTCCCCAATAAATTGGGTCAGTAATTAACGAATGTATATGTGTTAAATTATGTACATAAAATGTATGTAATAAAACAAATATTGTTATTTTTTTAGAAAAGAATAAGGGAAATGAAATGAGCAAAAAAGTATATATGTATGTCGTGGAAAAAGATCTTTCTTCTGAACAGTTCGTAGCCGGAATACTCAAAAAAATACGTAGAGCAATGTCTACATTGGATAAACATCTTGAAGATTTTGAGAATGCAAAAAATTGTATATTCCTTGCGCGGAACGAATATCTTTTGTGTTCATTAGAGAATCTTTGAGTGCAAATGAACACATTCATTCGGGAAAGTATCTTCCAAATCATCAGAATACTTAGTAACTAATTCATCTGCAAGAATTTTTAATTCATCGGTATCTATTTCATATAAATTGTCAAAAAAATTAAATTTTTCGTAAAGATTATGATAAGCACTATTACTGTCAATTGTACACTTAAAGTACCTAAAATTAGATAGTAAACGTTGGTTCGAAAATTTTCTTCTCCAGATAAAGCTGTTCTTTCATTTTCCCGTGACTCGTCAGCCTGAAGTTTTCGAGTTTTTTCACTACGGGTGTCATAGTGGTAATAATTTTGAACTCCAGATAGTGCTTTGGCTTTTTTCATTATCAGAAAATTGCTTATCTCTCATATCATGGAGAAATAATGCCAAAGAATTATATATTCTTATCACAGATGATAAATCAGCTTGAGAATCCTGAAGCTTCTTACTCGCAGCATTAAAGCGATCCAAAATTTCATTCCAAACAACGATTAGAATTGCTGTTTCTAGATGTTGTAATTTTTGCTGCAGTCCTTTAGCTTCAGCTCGCGTAGTAGGTTTTTCATCTTTGTTTTCACCAATAAAGTTTAGTGCAACAATTATTCCAGGCCACTCTTTTTCTAATGTGTAGCATGCATGCATGTCGAGCCGACCAACGACTTTGAGAGAGGATTTTAACAAAGCATCTTCAATATCTTTAGCCTTATGGCCAGTATTTGAAATGAATTCCAGAAATCTTTCGACAATTTTACCATTGTTACGTACATATATAAAATACTTAGCAGATTGCACTTCTTTAGAAATATGTTGCAATACTTTATTTTGAATTAATAATATAATTTCTTCGTAGATTGTTTTAGATAAATACGAAGTATTTCCACGGCCAGGGTACGCATATAATTTTAAATGTTCTGATAAAAATGGATCAAATTTAGCAAGAAGCTCGACTGAACCTAAAAAATTTCCATTATGGGGATCTCCAATTCATTCTGAATGTCCTCTAAATGACAGTCCTCTTATTGCGAGAGATTTATCACAATTACTCGATGCAAAACTTTTTTCCAGCATAAAATTTCTTCATCGAGCTGCTCCATTAAACGTTGATCAACACGGTCTTGAATGACAGCTCGAGCTTTGAAGTGACTAATGTTAGTTTTGTGAAAATCAGAATTTTCATGAGCTTCAATGCGCGCTTTTGAGTTTTTCCGATCTCTAAACCCTTCACCAGTAAAAGCGTTTACTTCGCCACTCCTACCAAATAGTAAACATAGAGCACAAAATACTAATCCTTTACTTTCTGAATAAATTAACCACTCACGATGTTGAATTTCTCCGTTCTTTAAATTACTTTGGAATAAGCTTTTAGAACAAAACCTCGTTTTATCATTATAAAGATTTCGTGAATTTTTAAAATCCGTTACATTACTTTGTGGTAAACCGTTTATAGTTATAAAATCTCGCGTTTCATCATTTATATTCCATAGAAAAGGATCACCACTCAATTGAAACATATCAGTTGTTGATTGACTTTCTTCCGCAACTTCTGATGAAAGAAGTATGTTGAAATAAAGGAGGATTCGATTGTATTTCTTTGGTATCTTGTGCTGAAGTGTCATCTAATCAAGGCTAAAAACCAAAAATTCTTTTAGCCACGGGCATTAATTCATTCATTAAATTAATAAACAAATAATGATATTTTTAGCCCTTTTTAGCCTTTTAAAGAACTTTGTCAATTGTATAAGCTCTTATTGCTTCTTATGACTATGTGTGCTATTTGTGTGAACTCGGCTGTATATCGACATAAATATATACTTGAATTTTAATAATATTTTACAATAATTACGAATTATTGCTTTAAGCTATAAAAGATCGTTAATATGCGTCAATATAATTCACAATATTGCGAAAATGAAACATCAATGTTATTAAATTTTTATTTTCTTCAAATTGTTTCTATTTTTCAAAAAATTGGCTATAAAATGAAATCATTTTTAAGAATAAAAATACTTTTATATACAAACAAAAAGATGAATTTTAAATGAATACTTATATAAATTCATATATGAAACACCGGAATCATTGAAAATAAAATAAGAAAACATTGTGCAATTTTAGAAGCGGCTCACTTGTAAGATTAACTTTACTAAAGATACAACAAGTCAACAGAGCTTTGAAAATTCGTCAGAAAAAGCTTATCAATATTCAATTATTTCTGTTATAAAACATTTTTTATCAGTATTGCACTCACGAATAAAAAAGTTAATCAGAAAATGAATTACATTCTATTCCATAGAATTTGTAAATTTATATAAAAAAAATCAAAATAAATTCTTAAAATGTATTGGCGTTACATTATATCAGATTTAAAATTTTGACATTCTGAAAAATTTGCCGCCCCCCAAATTGTGCCGCCCTAGGCCCGGGCCTCGCGGGCCTAGGCGGTAATCCATCACTGGGTAGTGTAATATTAGTATACTAGGTGGACCCGTGTGTGTCTTGCGCAACAAAAAAAAAAAAAAACAAAAATGGCTTGAAACCTTTTATTAGTCCAGGTCCAGGATTTTTCAAACCTTTTTCTAAAATTTTGAAGTTTCCTTCATACAAACTTATATATGTCGAATATCTGAAAATTTGAGAAAACAATATTTAACTTTTTTTAATAAATATTGTTACAAAAGTAGTATTAAGTTATATTTGTATTACTATATGCATCCCTGATTATGAACAATAGCTGTAGGTATATGGAATAGCATTTGTCTTGTTGTAGACATCTGGCGCCACGGCTGTCTGCTCGTCGAAACAATAGACATCTGGCGCCGCACTGTCTGCTTGTCTAGGTAAACAATTGCTGAGTCTGGCGCCGCGACTGTCTGCTTGCGTCTGGCGCCGTATAGCCGTATGTTCTGGTAATTTCCAGACGCGATATTCTAGAAGGACACGTCGGCATCAGCGAGAAGTGCGTGGCTATATAAGCCGTGGCAGCGCCAACGTAATCAATCAGTGCTAAGAGTAAACTGCTATAGTGTAGACGAGTTGTGAAATAAAGAGTTGTTGAATTAAATTAAACAGTGTTGATTTTATTTGTCAATCCAGAGATACGAACCTAACAAAGTAAACTAGCAAGAGTAAATTCGTAACAATATGATCCAATGACCACAAAACCATCAGTCAGAAGTAATAGATATATGTATACGTTTTTAGCTATGTTCGATATGTACATGTATTTATTAACTTAACATTATTTTACAAAACTTCCTTAAATACAATATTCGACGTAAAAATAAATTAATTTTCAATTTTTTGCTTGAATGTCGCTTGGGCTGAAAAAGTGATATCTTCGAATCGCCTGACTCTAGAAAACGTCACATATCACCGTCCATGTAAAATACTGGGCTAGGTAAATATAAACCGGCTTTATCGAATGTTTGACCTGGGGCTTTGTTTATAGTTATAGCGAAAGCGACTTTTAAAGGAAAATGTTTTCTAGTCATCTGGCAGTGTACAGTTGGATCTGAAGGAGTTAGTTTAACTCGCAGTATGATAGCTATTTTTCCCGAATCGATTAATTTGACAGTTATTGCGTTCTCGCCTAAATGGCTGACGACCATCCTGACACCATTTATAAGTCCTTCTTTGGCTTTAAGATTACGAATCAACATAACGATTGCATTTTTCTTCAAAATTAATTTATGTGGAGGTAAGCCGGAAGGATTTAGAGAATTAAGAAACTCAGTTGGATAACACTGAGCATCATAACTTTCATTTTTTTCGACTGTATCGCAACTTAGATAAATTTTAATATCCCCGGGCAATAACTTTGATACTATATACTCATTAAAAGTCCAGCATTTGTCATTTTTGGACATAAAATAGCTGTTGAGTAAAACTTAGATATGTTACTGTCATTTATTCCATTTGTGCCGTAAACCTTAGCAATTAGGTTATCATAATCAGCGTAGTATTGTCGTGGAATTTTAATAGTATCTTCGGATATTTCATGTTGGATTTCTAAGTCACTATTTCTCAGTTTGAGTAGCCAGTTTTTAATCTCAGGGTCATTATTGGCTCGCATATTTTGAACTAATCTACGAATTTTCACCTTTGACCACAACGGTGAGCGTTTAATGCAATTTTCAATAATTGAAGTTCTGGTAGCATGTCTAACAACTGGAAGAACTTGTCTAAAATCACCTCCAAATACAAATATTTTTCCTTCAAATGACAAATTCACATTTGTTATATCTTTGTAAAGCTTATCAACAATAATTATTGCATCCTTAGGTACCATAGATACTTCATCCCAAATAAATAAATCTGTTTTCCGTAAAAGCTGTGCTTCTTTTGAGTTGGGCCGCATAGATGACACTGAAGTATCTAAAATAGGCACAGGTAGCTTAAAAAGAGCAAGTGAAGTTTGGAGGATGGAGTCATGTGTAGAAGTTCACGCAAGTGAGGAAAGTTCTCTGATCGCCATTCACTTGGGAGTGGCCAGAAACGATTCTTTTACATATGACTCAAGCAGCTCACGACTTCCGGTCTTTGACCAAGTATCCTCTGGGTAGCCTAAGAACATCCGTTTGAAGGCGAGCTAAAGTGAAAGGCGAAATATCCCCTACTTAGTGCTGTGCGCTGGGTTTGGGACCCGCCACGTAAAAAAAACACCCCCAATGAACATCAACTGTAAGCCTCGGATGAGAGACCCCCCTTTTGATGACGACCATGGCAAACGAAATAAGGACTACGAACTAAGGGCATGCACCTGGAATGTCCGGTCCCTTAATTGGGAAGGCGCCAACCAGATCGATCATGTTGTGATAGACGGAAGACACGTCTCCAGTGTTTTCGATGTACGTGCGCTCCGAGGTCCTAACATCGACTCGGACCACTATATTGTTGCAGCCAAAATTCGCACCCGCCTCTGTGCAGCAAAAAACGCACGCCAACAAACACAAGGAAGGTTCGACGTCGAGAAGCTGCAATCACAAAGATTTTCCACTCGGCTTGCACTCCTGCTCTCTGAGAGCACTCGTCAACAACTCGGTATAAGGTAACTGTGGGACGGCATTTCAAACTCCTTACGTACAGCTGCAACCGAAACCATTGGTTTTCGGAAAGTGCAAAAGAACAGCTGGTACGACGAGGAGTGCCGTGTCGCAGCGGAGAGAAAACAGGCTGCCTACCTCGCAACGTTACGATCGACCACAACATGTGCGGGATGGGATAGATACCGAGAGTTGAAGAGGGAAGCGAGACGCATTTGCAGACAGAAGAAGAAAGAGGCCGAAATGCGTGAGTACGAAGAGCTCGATAAGCTGGCCGACAGGGGCAATGCTCGAAAATTCTACGAAAAGATGCGGCGACTTACAGAAGGTTTCAAGACCGGAGCATACTCTTGTAGAACCCCCCAAGGTGATCTAGCCACCGATGCCCAGAGCATACTTAGATTATGGAGGGAACACTTCTCCAGCCTGTTGAATGGCAGTGAACACATAACACCAGGAGAAGGCGAACCCGATTCCCCAATCGATGACGATGGAGCAGACGATCCATTACCCGGCCATGAAGAAGTTCGAATAGCAGTTGCCCGCCTGAAGAACAACAAAGCGGCAGGGGCCGACGGATTGCCGGCCGAGCTATTCAAACACGGCGGCGAAGAACTGATAAGGAGCATGCATCAGCTTCTTTGTAAAATATGGTCGGACGAAAGCATGCCCAACGATTGGAATCTAAGTGTGCTCTGCCCAATCCATAAAAAAGGAGACCCCACAATCTGCGCCAACTACCGTGGGATAAGCCTCCTCAACATCGCGTACAAGGTTCTGTCGAGCGTATTGTGTGAAAGATTAAAGCCCACCGTCAACAAACTGATTGGACCTTATCAGTGTGGCTTCAGACCTGGTAAATCAACAACCGACCAGATATTCACCATGCGCCAAATTTTGGAAAATACCCGTGAAAGGAGAATCGACACTCACCACCTATTCGTCGATTTCAAAGCTGCTTTCGACAGCACGAAAAGGAGCTGCCTTTATGCCGCGATGTCTGAATTTGGTATCCCCGCAAAATTAATAAGGCTGTGTAAACTGACGTTGAGCAACACGAAAAGCTCCGTCAGGATCGGGAAGGACCTCTCCGAGCCGTTCGATACCAAACGAGGTTTCAGACAAGGCGACTCCCTATCGTGCGACTTCTTCAATCTGCTGCTGGAGAAAATTATTCGAGCTGCAGAACTTGATCGAGCAGGTACAATCTTTTATAAGAGTGTACAGCTGCTGGCGTATTCCGATGATATTGATATCATCGGTCTCAACACCCGCGCCGTTAGTTCTGCTTTCTCCAGACTGAACAAGGAAGCAACGCAAATGGGTCTGACAGTGAACGACGGCAAGACGAAATATCTCCTGTCATCAAACAAACAGTCGTCGCACTCGCGACTTGGCCCCCACGTCACTGTTGACAGTCATAACTTTGAAGTTGTAGATAATTTCGTCTATTTAGGAACCAGTATTAACACCACCAACAATGTCAGCCTGGAAATCCAACGCAGGATTACTCTTGCCAACAGGTGCTACTTCGGACTGAGTAGGCAATTGAAAAGTAAAGTCCTCTCTCGACGAACAAAAGCCAAACTCTATAAGTCGCTCATAATTCCCGTCCTGCTATATGGTGCAGAGGCTTGGACGATGACAACAACCGATGAGTCGACGTTGCGAGTTTTCGAGAGAAAAGTTCTGCGAAAGATTTATGGTCCTTTGCGCGTTGGCCACGGCGAATATCGCATTCGATGGAACGATGAGCTGTACGAGATATACAACGACATTGACATAGTTCAGCGAATTAAAAGACAGCGGCTACGCTGGCTAGGTCATGTTGTCCGGATGGATGAAAACACTCCGGCTCTGAAAGTATTCGACGCAGTACCCGCCGCGGGAAGCAGAGGAAGAGGAAGACCTCCACTCCGTTGGAAGGACCAAGTGGAGAAGGACCTGGCTTCGCTTGGAATATCCAATTGGCGCCACGTAGCGAAGAGAAGAAACGACTGGCGCGCTATTATTGACTCGGCTATAATCGCGTAAGCGGTGTCTACGCCAGTAAAGAAGAAGAAGAAGTTCGTCCCCCAGGTAACAGATTCGCAGCAATGCCTGTCCATGCAACTGGTAAAACCACCTTATTTTCCCCTCGTAGGATGCGACATAGCGTAGTGTAAATAAATGTTTTTCCTGAACCACCTGGTCCGTCAATGAAATAGCAGTTTGGAGATTCATTTCTAACCGAACTCAAGACTTCTTTCACTATTAACGTTTGCTCTTGATTCAGTTTGCTAAAAGCTTCTTGTCCATGTTGACGTTCTTGTTCAAAGTTGTAGAGTATGTTAGGCTGGTCAACTATCGTTGGTTGAGGTAAGCAAAAGTGTTGACAAGTTCTGCCATGCATTTTAAAAATGTTTTCTAAATCTAGTAAAGCACGATTGTAGGACTCGTCGCGCTGGTGTTGTTTTTGGTACGAGTAATCCTCTGATAATGCATCACGAAATATATGCCAAAGCTCCAAAATGTTGGTTGGTGAACAGAAAACGCAAATAATTGCAAAAAGCCATATCAACTGAGTTGGCATTTGGTAAGTTACAGCTTCCTGCAAACATTCTTTCCACTCAGCATTGTTACCTACTAAATGCAATTCTTCCGCAGCTGCTTGAAAGCTATTATAGACTACATCATTTACCGTACGTATTTCCGTGTATGACTTTGATCCTTTGGTATGGAGAAGTAAAAGACGAAGGAAATACCTTTCATAATCGGGAATTTCGTGGTATAAATACTGACGGGCGTCCTCTTCTTCGTTGAAAAGCTTGAAAAACGCCCTGAGTTTGGAGTCCTTGCTAATTTTGGTTTCAGCTTCGCGACCAGCTCGGAAGTAAATCATTTGTTCTTCTTGTAAGTGGACAGGTAGCCGCTCAATAGTATGTGGACGATGAAAGAGTTGGCGCTCATGAAGTCGCCACATTGCCTCTGGAGAACTAACATAACGACAGTCTAAGAATCTATTAACTTCGTCTGCATTTGCTCGTCAGAGTTAATGCTCAATTTCAATGAAGCACAGTCATGACCCTATAAACGTATTTGTACAAATACTTAACAGATTTAATTGAGGAACAATGCTCGACATTGATGTGATCCAGCGATTGTCGATTTCCTGATTTTCAGTAGTTGCTGTAACATAATTCTCACGACGCCTATAAAGAGGGTAACCATTTACGTTTATGTTTGTTTCACTTCGAAATTCTTTGGGGAACCCTTTTCTACACTGACCGTCTTTCATACAGGGGCGATTTAAAATACCGCACGAGCCGTGCGTCATAGTTTGCTTTATAATTGTAAAAAGTTGCGGGTCTTCCTCATTGTTTGGAAGCTCGGCAGAAATTAAGGAATCCACATCTTCAATTGAACGGAGCTTGTCGACTTCTCGAAGCATAAGAAGAATATGCGCGTGCGGTAGGCCTCTTTTTTGGAATTCGATTACACTAACATACGCAAGAACTACACCTAATACGTGCTTTTTTAATAAATCATCTAAAAGTGATTTGAGTTTTAAGTGAAATACTCTTGAGATTAAATCAGGCCTGTTTTCTGTCCTCTCATACGGCTTAAGTTCTGATGTTATTTCAATCCATTTAGGGTTGCAAGTAAATGTAAGGAAAATGTCTGGTTTGCCAAAGCGGGATACTATTAGTGATGAGCGATATTTCACTACCGGTGATTTTTTCACTGTGATTGAAAAATCGCAAATCGCAACTGCGATCACTTTTTATAAATAGCAGTTCGCTTCTATGAACTGCGATTGCGATCGCAGTTCGAAACTCTGATCGCAGTTCAAACCTGTGAATTGCGATCACAATAGCGAATAGCAGAAAAGTAACAACTTTCTTCAGGGTATTGAAGTTTTGAGTGTAACGTTCTTATAATTTTTAATAATGGCAGGAAATGTATCAAGGAAAAGAAGTGAAGTGTGATGTTTGAAGTGGTAGATGAAATATAATCAAAATGGAATATTTTAATTTGTTTTAATAAAATTTTTGATTTTACTTATTGTTAAAACCAAATTTGAAAGCTTTTTGTGATGAAAACAAGAATTGTAACTAATTAATTTCAGAAAAAATGATGGAATAAAAAAATTACGGGTTTTTAGTATTTTCCCAAAGATCAGGAAACTCGAGTTAATTATTTGGTCTTGAAAATATTAAAAGCGGGTATTCTAAACAAACAAATTATCAACCACACTAATGGTAATTCCTTCTAAGAAATGTGTGAAACCATCATACCAACATACAAATGAACTATGCAATACGCTCTAAGTGTCAGGTAGCCGAACCCCTCCAACATTTGCGAAAATGTAGTGAAAAGAAAGGCGGAAAAACTTGACTCGAGTTACAGGAGCCAAAAGAGAATTTGCCGCCAATAACGACAAAATGTTTCCGTCGTTCTCACGACAGTCGGGTCTACGTAAATGGAACAGACCCGGACTTTTATTCGGCCAAACAGTGTCAAATTGGCAGAATCTGCCGCTACAACAACAACAACGACGTTTGAACGGCGACTTAGTTGCGATCGCAATAGCAATATAAAATCACAGTGATTTAAAAATAGCAATCACTGAAATCACAGATATCGAAAAATCACAATATCGCTCATCTCTAGATACTATAGTCATAGCATCTTGATAATTTTGAAGCATGTTTCGCGGGCTACCAATAAACGAAGACGGAAGAATAACAGGAAGTCCTGTAGCTGAACCTCTTTTTTGAGCATCTGCATGAAGGAAATCCATTAACCCTTTATAGCTTTCAACTCTTAAATCTTTTTGATGTGATCTAATGTATGCAACTCTGGAGCTCTCCACTTCGCTAACGCTTCGTATTGTAGTTGCGTGGATGTCGACATGTTGCATACCATTTTCCGTACTAAATTGTATTTGCATATCAGCAATATTATTAGACATATATTTGACACAATTGAATAAACTCGCATACGGATTGTAGGCTATAAGCATTGTTTGTAGTTGGTTCATAAGAAATTGGCAACAACTGTTATTATACGTAACCTCTCGGTTTGTACGATAGTGCAAAGCATCATCATTGTCTAAAATAAATAGGCCAGCATATGAGGCTGTTTCGCCCTCAGGTGGTTGTAAACCTCCAATTCTATGATATACTTGACCGTTTAGCTTCAAACAAAAGGGGCCTCTTCCAGGGATGTTAACAAAGTTTACTTGAACTGATGCAAATGCTAGAGCGTTGTTAAATTTTCTTATGTTTTCCAAATATTTTTTTGTAACAGAATCATTGCTTGGATTATAGTTTTAAGTTCTACTTCTTCTTCTTAATTGACGTAGACACCGCTTACGCGATTATAGCTTAGTTAACAACCGCACGCCAGTCGTTTCTTCTTTTCGCAACGTGGCGCCAATTGGATATTCCAAGCGAAGCCAGGTCCTTTTCCACTTGGTCCTTCCAACGGAGTGAAGGTCTTCCTCTTCCTCTGCTTCCCGCGGCGGGTACTGCGTCGAATACTTTCGGTGCTGGAGTGTTTTCGTCCATCCGGACAACATGACCTAGCCAGCGTAGCCGCTATCAATATCATCGGCATACGCCAGCAGTTGTACACTCCTATAGAAGATGGTACCTTCTCTGTTGAGTTCTGCAGCTGGAACTATTTTCTCCAGAAGCAGGTTGAAAAAGTCGCACGATAGGGAATCGCCTTGTCTGAAAACTCGTTTGGTATCGAACGGCTCGGAGAGGCGGGCAATTGCTATTCGAACTTCTTCATGGCCGGGTAATGGAACGTCTGCTCCACCGTCATCGATTGGGGAATCGGGTTCGCCTTCTCCTGGTGTTATGCGTTCACTGCCATTCAGCAGGCTGGAGAAGTGTTCCCTCCATAATCTAAGTATGCTCTGGGCATCGGTGGCTAGATCACCTTTGGGGGTTCTACAGGAGTATGCCCCCGTCTTGAAACCTTCTGTAAGCCGCCGCATTGTTTCGTAGAATTTTCGAGCATTACCCCTGTCGGCCAGCTTATCAAGCTGTTCGTACTCACGCATTTCGGCCTCTTTCTTCTTCCGTCTGCAAATGCGTCTCGCTTCCCTCTTCAACTCACGGTATCTATCCCATCCCGCACGTGTTGTGGTCGATCGTAACGTTGCGAGGTAGGCAGCCTGTTTTCTCTCCGCTGCGACACGGCAATCCTCGTCGTACCAGCTTTTGCACTTTCCGAAAACCAATGGTTTCAGTTGCAGTTGTACGTAAGGAGTTTGAAATGCCGTCCCACAGTTCCCTTATACCGAGTTGTTGACGAGTGCTCTCAGAGAGCAGGAGTGCAAGCCGAGTAAAGAATCGTTCGGCTGTCTGTTGTGATTGCAGCTTCTCGACGTCGAACCTTCCTTGTGTTTGTTGACGTGCGTTTTTTGCTGCACAGAAGCGGGTGCGACTCTCAGCTGCAACAAGATAGTGGTCCGAGTCGGTGTTAGGACCTCGGAGCGCACGCGCATATACAACACAGGAGTCGTGTCTTCCGTCTATCACAACATGATCGATCTGGTTTGTAGTTTTTCGATCCGGAGACAGCCAGGTAGCTTTATTGATCTTCTTATGCTGGAATCTAGTACTACAGATAACCATATTTCGGGCCCCGGCGAAGTCGATCAGCCTCAACCTATTTGGGGATGTTTCCTCGTGGAAGCTGAATTTACCGACCGTAGTGCCAAAGGTACCTTCTGTGCCCATCCTGGCGTTGAAGTCGCCAAGCACGATTTTTACATCGTGGCGGGGGCTTTTCACATAAGTGCGCTCCAAGCACTCATAAAAGGCATCTTTGGTTACATCGTCCATCGTCCTTCTCTTCCGTCGGGGCGTGGGCGCAAATCAGCGATATGTTGAAGAACCTCGCTTTGTGGCTAGATGTTCATTCACCGCAGTGAGTGATAGTACTCGGCGACGGAGTCTCTCTCCCACCACGAATCTCACACCAAACCTGCGCTCCTTTATATGGCCACTGTAGTAAATGTCACAAGGACCTACTCGTCTCTGTCCTTGTCCCGTCTTGGACTTGGCAGCCTTTGTTTTCACGAGGACATAGACCAGCTGGGCAGTGGCACCTTCCCAGTTAAGAGACCGAACATTCCAGGTGCATGCCCTCAATTCGTAGTCCTTATTTCGTTTGCCATGGTCGTCATCAAAAGGGGGGTCTCTCATCCGAGGCTGGTTATAACTATTCACTGGGGTGTTTTTTTTTACGTGGCGGGTCCCAAACCCAGCGCACAACCCTATGCAGGGGATGTTTCGCCTTCTCACTTTAGCTCGCCTTCAAACGGATGTTCTTAGGCTACCCAGAGGATACTTGGTCAAAGACCGGAAGTCGTGAGCTGCTTGAGTCACATGTAGAAGAATCGTTTCCTCACTTGCGTGAACTTCTACACATGACTCCATCCACCAAGTCTTAAGTTCTTCACATACAGAAATTTCTGGCAAACCCACCTACTTTGTGACAACAAATTGAAGAACTTCTATCGCTAACTTCCCTTGCAAATAGTTTTGCCATACAAAATATACATTGTTGATCCATACGCCCAACGCTATGTGGTTCTTGGATGATTCCGAGGCTCGCGGAACAATAAGTTTTTGGAAGCTTTTCCTGTATTCTCCTAGAATTTGTGTCACTGCTTAACTTTAAAATATATGATGGTACTAAGTCACTCCTACGCTGGACTACAATTTGATGACTATGTTCCTGTCGGCGGTTGTGCATTGTTTGCCTTACATGGGCTAGATGAATATTTCTTTGCTGGCTTGGTCGACTTCTTCTAGCTTCTTGACGTCTTCTTCACTCAGTTGAAGGATTTAGGGTGCCCTAGGCATTATAATCTAACAATATGAACAAAATGTGAACACATGTAATTCATGTAAAAATGCACATCTTAGAACTTACCAATTATGTATTTTATCACAGGTTTATAAAAAGGATTTTCAATTAGCTACACTATACATAGGTACAAATAATAATAACTTCTATTTTCAACTTTTTTTTTTACTTTGCGTAGTAAGAGTTTTTCACTTTATAACTAAAAAAATGTCCCTTTAAGTCGAGTTTATGACCCAACGTGAACGCAGTCTTATTCACTAATTTTAGCACTATTCAAGTATAGATGGCGCGCTCGCAGCAGTCTTAGCGACATCTACGCGACAATAGCGTTGCAGGACGAATTCACAATAGCGTTACAGTACAAATTGATTTTTTTGTACATTCATAATCGTTTTTTTTTTAAATAATTAATTTTTATAAAATACGATTAAACAAAAGCACCCCGCTAATTAAAACATGGTTTTGCATGTAGAGCTAACCGCCACCTTTAAAACGATACCTTATTTAATAATATTGGTTCCAAATGAGAGCAGAAAATTAGAAACTAACACAAAAAGACCTTACAGAAATAATATATGTATTAGTATATGTATGCATATAAATATAACGGGTGATTTTTTTGAGGTTAGGATTTTCATGCATTAGTATTTGACAGATCACGTGGGATTTCAGACATGGTGTCAAAGAGAAAGATGCTCAGTATGCTTTGACATTTCATCATGAATAGACTTACTAACGAGCAACGCTTGCAAATCATTGAATTTTATTACCAAAATCAGTGTTCGGTTCTTTTCTTTTTTATCGACAAATTTTGTTCAGCGATGAGGCTCATTTCTGGTTGAATGGCTACGTAAATAAGCAAAATTGCCGCATTTGGGGTGAAGAGCAACCAGAAGCCGTTCAAGAACTGCCCATGCATCCCGAAAAATGCACTGTTTGGTGTGGTTTGTACGCTGGTGGAATCATTGGACCGTATTTTTTCAAAGATGCTGTTGGACGCAACGTTACGGTGAATGGCGATCGCTATCGTTCGATGCTAACAAGCTTTTTGTTGCCAAAAATGGAAGAACTGAACTTGGTTGACATGTGGTTTCAACAAGATGGCGCTACATGCCACACAGCTCGCGATTCTATGGCCATTTTGAGGGAAAACTTCGGACAACAATTCATCTCAAGAAATGGACCCGTAAGTTGGCCACCAAGATCATGCGATTTAACGCCTTTAGACTATTTTTTGTGGGGCTACGTCAAGTCTAAAGTCTACAGAAATAAGCCAGCAACTATTCCAGCTTTGGAAGACAACATTTCCGAAGAAATTCGGGCTATTCCGGCCGAAATGCTCGAAAAAGTTGCCCAAAATTGGACTTTCCGAATGGACCACCTAAGACGCAGCCGCGGTCAACATTTAAATGAAATTATCTTCAAAAAGTAAATGTCATGAACCAATCTAACGTTTCAAATAAAGAACCGATGAGATTTTGCAAATTTTATGCGTTTTTTTTTTTTAAAAAGTTATCAAGCTCTTAAAAAATCACCCTTTATTTGTACCAGAGACCTGCATTGAGTATGATCGATCCGGTTTGATCAGCCATGCTCAAAACGGTCACAACTCAGCACAGCGGTTCACAACAAAATTGTTCGATCGAGTTTCGTGCCCAAAACGAAGGAGTTCGATCAATTGTTTTGATTGCTCTGCTTACTGATTGAAACTGATTGTTCGGTTCCGGTATGATGATTGGAAATGATTGTACAGAAAAACACGATCAAGTCTAATGATGCACGAAAACTCATACATCGATCAAGTGTGCGTTTGAATTGATTGTGATTGAACCAGTGAGATCGAGAATTGCCTTGCAAATATGTATGTGCATAGTTTGTATGTACATACATATTTGTGTGTTTTAACGGAAACAAGTTGCGATGCATAAAATCCAAAACATTACTGCATATATTTCTTCATTTTTAACGCTTAAAACTAAAATTCAATTAATGCTTAAAATTAATAAACAAAGGTAATGCTTAAAATATTAGGGAACACAAATTTAAAATTTTTATCACTTCTTCATTGAGATCAACAAAAACTTAAAATTAAAAGAAGGTAATAAACTTGGTTTCTTAATCGCTAAAACTTAAAAAAAATGTATTTAAAAACAATAAATTATCAACTGAACATGGTCCGAGCCTATTTCTTTTTTCAGTTATAATATTTCGAGCTAAAGAAAAAGAACGCTCAGCGACTGCGCTGCTGGCAGGAACCACCCGGTATGACCAAACGGTATGATTGTGATCGATCGGAATGCAAGCAGCATTCTCGAACATTCTTTGCTGCTCACACAAGGCTTTCGATCGAGAAAAATCATTACGAAACAAGCAACAGTGATTGAAACTGATTGTTCGCTTTGAGCACGCTCGCTTACGATCATTCATTTTTGTTGAAGCAAAGTTTTCCGTCACAAAAAATCTGAGTCAATGATCGGGTATGATTGAAAAAATTGTGATCGTTGCAGCTCTCTGGTATGTACGTATATTAAATTGGGTGTAAAAGAATTTGCAAATTTGGAAGAATATGCTCATAGTATATATGTTTTAATTATTTATGTATGTATATATTTGGTTTTCTTTTTGTTTTTGTCTAAAGACACAAGCTAAGCAAATCGGCAGTACTTTTTGCAGTTATTTTTTTTTTGTACATATGCATACATACTTATATCGAACTGTTTATTAAGAACAGTTAACGGTGTCCCGAAATACCGTCGAAACTGTAAACTTAACATATATACATACATATATATGTGCATAAAAAAAAATTTGTATATTTGTATACTAATATCAAATTGTATATGGAACGGACTCACATTATTTTCCGCCAAGGGTTTTGGATCATTCTGCTTATACTCTTTTTCGTCTCTGTTTGTCCCTATGTTAATATAAATATTTATGTACAAATATATGCAGCGCTATCCCTGTTAAATTGCTATTTTTCTTCTTTGTTGGTGTAGTCTCCCTTCACAATGTATAATTTTTGTATTTGTTACCTTTTATGTAATCATACCGCGCTCGTTTTGATTTTAGTTTTTATGTTTGTTAAACTTTATTGTAATTATACCACGCTCGTTTTTGATTTTTAGAAGATTTTTGTATTCTTTTGTGTTTTAGTTTTTTTCGCGCACGTTTTTGATTTTAGTAGGTTTTTCTTTTGTTCCTCACTGTTTCTAAAATTTCAGTTTCTTTTCTCTTTTTTTTTGTGTGTTTAACTTTTTGTGTGAACTTTCTGTGTTTTTTGTTTCTTTTTTCACTGTACCTTTGTGCTTTTAAATTGTTCACTTTAGTTTTTCGTGGTTTTATACATACATATTTTGTAATTTTTTTTATTTTATTGAATTAATACAAGATAACTTTATTTTTGTTGCGAAACACACTGCTGTCGAATTTTGGCATTATGTCACTCCGTCACTTGAACCAGAGAACTTAAAACATATAATAGAAGGTGCAAATTGAATTCTGTATGATGTTCGATTGGACGGCTAACAGAGCTTATAAGATTTTGGAAGGGAATTCACCATTCTCGCTGCTATTTAGCAGAAATGAGCACGTTCAATGGCAGAAATATATGTAAAACGTCTAAATTCATGCGAGAATGAGTAAAGAGAAAGCTTTGAAGAAAACTATGCAAAGTCACACAAAGAATGTAAAGAAGCATTTTCTGAGTCACATACATATGTATGCGTGCTTATCTTGTATCATATGAACCATTTTTTTTCAGAAAAATGATAAAAATTTTAGTTTTTTTACAAAATCGTTATAAATTAGGTAAAAAATAATTTAATAAATTTTTTAATTTTTAAATTATTTCAAAAAAGTGATATTAATTTCCACTATTACAAAGTGAAGATGTGTCAAATGAACTTCATTCCTTCAAAGAAAATTGATGACCTTCATGAAATATGCATATTCGCATTATTTCGTTAACATGCGAGCCACATACATATGTCGCACGCATCTTTCGCATCTCCGTTGTCACGGTCAACCAATAGCCGAAACTTACGTTTTTTCAAAGAGTCAATCTGTCGAAGCACTGACGCGACGACAAAGTGCCACAACATTGTGTTGTTGGTAGAAAATCCGAGTTGTGTCGAAAAAAAATAAACTAATGGCCGCCGATTGTTACCGCTTTCCTTGCTGCTGGAACAGCATCGCCTACAAGGTAGCGTAAATATGTATGCATATGTATGAACTTGCATACATATCGACGCAGATTTTTGCGAGCCACGGAAAAATACTAGGGGTATTCTCTTGCTCTTGCAAAACCCGGTGCACGGTGCAAGCATTGCACATTTACAACGGCACAACAACAAACACACGCAGAAAAATATTTGCAAGGGCTGTGAAATATGTCAGACCAAAACCCATGTGTATTAGCGTGCAATGTCACGCAAAAATAAAATTGCAACCCTGTTGTAGTTGCCATTTTACAAAAAGACATATTACGTCGTTAAACTGTTGAGAAAGGTAAATTTTAATTAGATTTTATAATTTCTATTTAAATTATAAAGTTTTGTTACAGTTTTTTTGTTAAAAATGCAAGCAGAAGGTGCGCCAAT
Source organism: Bactrocera dorsalis (assembly GCF_023373825.1). Classification (NCBI taxonomy): domain Eukaryota; kingdom Metazoa; phylum Arthropoda; class Insecta; order Diptera; family Tephritidae; genus Bactrocera; species Bactrocera dorsalis. The sequence continues at coordinate 75,296,984 of NC_064303.1, read as the reverse complement.
TCACAATAGCCATGCACAATAGTCATTTACAATAAATTGACTGAATCAGTCACTCATATATCACTAAATTCTGCAATGGGTGCTCTCGTGCCCTTGTATATTTCGGTGTAGTATTTTTGCAATCTGCAATCTTGCAAGAGCAAGAGAATACCCCTACTTATTTTAGAATTGACAAATATTGCAAATCGACAAGAGCTATATTGCCACTTTTCTCGCTTCGTTCTGTGATTTTTAGCTTTTGCCATCGTCGCGAAAAGACGCTTGTTGGCAAAGGCCTGCTCGGGGAGATGTAATGGTGTCTACTTTTATGAATGAAGCGAGGTCGCTTGTGGAATTTGCGCCTGCGTTTATGAATGAAATCGTTTTTGTTGTAAAATTTACTACATTTGGGCTTCGCCAATTCGGCTATTTGAGCAGTTGTTGTTTTTGTAGAACAATGCTTAAATTTTTTGTTGGTGACATATTCACATGTGTACGCATATGTTTGTATGCTTGTGCATTATTTGTTCGGAAGTATATACAAATATATGTACATAAAAGTGTATATGAATGTATGAACGTGCAGATCAACGCGCGCACATAAAATACATTGATAAGTGATAAAATCATTGTTTGAATTTCGGAATGTATGTACATATATATTGTTTTGATAAATTTAATTTCTATTAGCAAGAAATATGATACAAAAGTATTTATTACTATACTATGTTATGTAAAAATCAAATTAAATTATTAAATATGCAAGTCCAAATTGACTATAAATATTATTATGCATGCATTCATACAAAATATCATCTCATATCATAATTTTTTTTACATGCCAATATGGAAATGCCGACGGCAAAACGCAAAAGCATACATACATATTTGCATACATTGCGATTCCTAAGTTGAAAGCAAAAATTGAAGCATGAAAATATCACAATGCTGTTGTTGGGAGTATCATAAGGAGCATGCATACATATGTATGTATGTATTTATATTATGTCTCTTCATATTCTTGAGTATGAGAGAGAGCTGTATTTGTACACATTTTCCGCTGTTAAAAATGGAACTTATTTTTCTTCAATATTCCCTGATTCCGCATACATGCTAGGGCATCATATGCCGTACTCGTACATATATTATTTCTCTTCATATTCTCTGTTTGAGTATGTGAGAGAACTGTTAAAAATGTTAACATTTCACATCGTGAATTCTGAGGTTGTGAGGTGAATTCCCTTCCAAAATCCTACAAAATGTTCGCTGTCGAACCTGCACCTTCTCTATGCTTTATGTTCTCTGCTTGAACCTCCTGGTTCATGAAAAGCAAATATAATATAAAAACGGCATTTTGCGATGTAATAAACTTAAAGGTGGTTCATGCGGTCGAACGTCTTAGTTCACGGATGAAACGATAAGAAAGAGGCTCCCGTTCGGATCTATCCCTTCAGATAGTTTTGTGGCGAATATTAGAGACGACTCGTTGATGATCGTGTGATTGTTGCAGAGAACGTTTATCATAGAGAAGGTTTACGGCGCGAAGAACGTAAAAATATTTTTGGCTAACTCGGTCGAGATGGAAGAGTTTCACCACTTCCAGCTCGGCAGGAGAAATTTTAACCTTTTCGCTTGAACAGAGCAGAGCGTGAAATAAACATTATGCTCAAAACCATACATTGCTCTAACAGACGTATGTTCGCTGTTGTGCTTATATTTTTATACGTTTATATGCTAACATGTTTATTCGTATGAATTCTTTTTGTGCATATTAATAAATACATGTGCAATTAAATACATTTGAATTAAATTAATTTTTCAAAGCAATATTTGTAGTTAATGTGAAAATAAAGCCTATTTTTTTAATTAGTTCTTGTATTTAATATATTCATACTTATGTGTATAATTCATTACATATGTATATAACAAAGTATCATAATATTATTAAAAAAATGAAATATATTACAATAGTGATAAATGTACATACATACATTAATCGTACATTTTATCATTCAAAACTTATATTCACATGTATCATGACCATACATACTTATGTGTTCATGTTCGTTTTCGCGAATTCAAATCATATTATCACTTATCAATAATGACATGTGCACGCTGCTCATATGTACATACATAAACATGTGCGTATGACATTGCACACAAATAACGCATACACAACATAATTTTTTTTTTTTTTTTTTTGATTTTGGAGGGGGAATCTTCAAAAGATACCGTCATTTTTCCGGACGGTATGCACGATTCGTATTGGCCGCTGAAACCATTACGCCTACGTACTAAACCCTTAACTCCATTGTCTTTGCTTGTTTATTTGCCCCACGGAACTACCGTTAAACATTACATCGTGGGGCCTAGCTTAGCCATTCGGTTCGTCAGTCACGTCATTCAGACCTACTCCTCATTCATCCTTCTGATTTCACTGCGTTGCTACTCTTTCCTTCTTAGTTCTTTCAGAACTATAGCACACCACGCTCTCTCACTATCCCCACTATATTATCCGGTGTGACTTGTTCCGTTGTCAGTTTCTGTAGATCGACTCTCTCCTTTTCATAGCGTCGGCAGAAAAAGAAGATGTGCAGTGCGTTTTCTCCGCTGCTGCCGCAGAAGAAACAATTCGTCCCGTCGTCGTGTCCATATTTATAGAGATACTCTCTAAAACACCCGTGTCCCGTCAAAAATTGAGTCAGGTAAAAATCTGTTTCCCCGTGTTTCCTTTCTACCCATGCTTGTACATTTCTAATTAGCATGTGGGTCCATCTCCCCGTCGTAGCTGCATCCCACCGTCCTTGCCATTCATTGAGGCTTGTTTGCCTCGCTTCCTTCCGCTCTTCAGCTGTTAGTCGCCTACCCAGTCTTGTAGACCTGTCATATACTCTTTTGAGCTCCATGGCCATTATCTCTGGCGGCATGATGCCTGCTAAAACCCCAACCGCTTCGTGGGATACGGTACGAAATGCACACGTGACCCTTATGGCACTGAGTCGCATTAAAATTTCGCTTTCTTAGCATACGTCTTTTGCTGTAGTGTTGGTCCCCATATGGGCGCCACGTACATCAGAATTGATTGGCTCACCTTGGCCAATAGTGCTCGTCTATTTTGGCTTGGTCCACCAATGTTGGCCATTATTCTTGATAGGGCGGCCGTTACACGTGCTGCTTTCTCACATACCTTTTCGATGTGCGTCTTGTAGCTAAGTCTATTGTCGATAAGCACTCCTAGGTACTTTAATGCCTTCTGGGCCATTATACTGTGGCCGTCAATATTTAATTTTATGTCTTCGAGCTTTTTCCTGCTTGTGATCAGGACAGCTTCAATTCAGAGAGTGTTCAAAGAGTACGGACGTGTTATTTAACTCGCTCCGTGAATTCAATCTTTACAAAAAAAAATTAATCATAAAACCAATCAAACAGTAAAAAAAAAAAAAAAAAAAAAAGAAAAAAAAAACAATTTATAAATTGTAAACAAACATTTAAAACATTGCACACAAATTAATAATAATAAACATAAACAATTAGTGCACGAATCAACAAGTGAAAACAAAAAAACAAAAAAAATCAAACAAATAATAATGAGTGCTTGGCAGCCTCATCAGCAAGGCCGTAGGCATTCCTTAAATGCCTACTTCAGCTTTGTCGACCCAACAACAACCACAAATACTGGAAATAAAAAGTGTAACGGCGATGATGAGTCATCGCGGCGATCAGCTGAAAAGGAATCTAAGCAAAGAACGCAGTCAGCAGTAGCAGCCGAAAACAACAATCGGGCAATAACAAATGCCCTGACACCAACCAGCCTGCAGGTACCAACAAAGGAGCAGGCAACGAAGAAAATCACAAAGCAAGGTGAGAGTGTACCAACAAAAAAAGGCCCATCTGTACAAACAGGCATTGACCGCTACGTCAATATAAAGAGGATATTAAGTCCTTCTAAATCAGCGGTCAATCCTAAAAAATTTCAAGGCAGCACACCAAATAAAAATAAAACGGAAGTTTTAAATGGCAACAGATTTGCCATACTAAGCAATGGTTCAGACGACGATGCGAAGGGTACCACCACAGTCGTTAATGCCAAACCACCTCCAATATATTTGCGTGAACGTAGCAGTAATGCTCTCGTTGCTGAAATAAGGAAAATTGTAGGTACTAACAATTTCCATATAGTGCCTTTGAAAAAAAGCAATATAGACGAAACAAAAATTCAGTCCTACACTTCATGGAAATCGTTAAATTTTTGTCGAGTAAAAACAAAAATTATTATTCATATCAACTGAAGAGCTCTAAGGGCCTAGTTGTTGTAATCAAGGGTATAGAGTCCGCCGTAGACTCTAGTGAAGTGAAAGAAGCATTGGAGGAATGTGGTTTAAAACAGAACCACATAAAAGAAACGGTCCGGTACAATGTACTAACTGCAAAGAATATGGGAATACTAAATCATATTGCACTCTACGCAGTGTTTGTGTGGTATGTGGTGATTTACATCCCACTTCGAAATACACCCTTAAGAAAGAAGAATTAAATAAAAATACAGCAATTACGGAGGGAATCCCCCTGCAAAATACAGGGGTTATCCTGTATATAAAGATTTGAAATCGAAGTTGTCACAGGGCATTCAAGCACGTCGTAACCAAATGTTACAAACACCCCGTAATGAAATTATAGCAACCACAGAGAAAAGTTCAAATCCTATTACTTCTATCAATAATAATATGCAAGGAAGCTATGCAAATGTGGTGAAAGGCAACACTGTGCAAATGCAACTGCCGCAAAATACTCCAAATGGAAGTATTGAAACAATGATTATAAATCTTACACAGTGTATGACACAATTTATGTCTACCATGCAAAACATGATCCAAGATTTAAATAAAATCACAAAATCAAATGCTGCAAAATTTATTAAGTAAAAAATGAGCTTACCAAATATCTGTATATGGAATGCCAACGGTGCTAACCAACATAAATTAGAGATTATCAGATTTCTGTCTGAAAAGAATATTAATGTAATGCTTATATCAGAAACTCATTTAACAAATAAAAATAATTTCAATATTCCGGGATTTAGAGTCTATGTCACAAATCATCCAGATGGAAAAGCGCATGGTGGCACGGCAGTGTTGATTAGAAATCGTTTAAACCACTATGCCCTAGAATCGCATGCTACTCTACAGTTACAAGCTACAACAATTTCACTCAAAAATCGGGGTTGTGACTTAAACCTTACTGCTATATACTGTCCACCTCGTTTTAAAATTACAGAAATCGAATTTAAAGACTTTTTTGGAACACTAGGTCAAAAATTTCTAGCGATGGAGATTATAACGCAAAACACACGTACTGGGGCTCACATCTTATTAATCCAAAAGGACGACGGTTGTACTACACTATTATGAATAAGCATAATAAGCTGGATATAATATCTCCTGGTAAGCCGACATACTGGCCCAGTGATAGAAGAAAAATACCAGACTTAATAGATTTTGCTGTAGTCAAAAATATTGTTACAAAAGTAGTATTAAGTTGTATTTGTATTGCTATATGCATCCCTTATTATGAACAATAGTTGTAGGTATATGGAATAGCATTTGTCTTGTTGTAGACATCTGGCGCCGCACTGTCTGCTTGTCTAAGCAATAGCTGCATTTGGCGCCGTATGTTCTGGTAATTTCCAGACGCAATATTCTAGAAGGACACGTCGGCATCAGCGAGAAGTGCGTGGCTATATAAGCCGTGGCAGCGCCAACGTAATCATTCAGTGCTAAGAGTAAACTGCTATAGTGTAGACGAGTTGTGAAATAAAGAGTTGTTGAATTAAATTAAACAGTGTTTGTTTTATTTGTCAATCCAGAGATACGAACCTAACAAAGTAAACTAGCAAGCAGTAAATTCGTAACAATTGGTGTCAGAAGTGGGATTGTTAAATAATCCAAATTCAAGATGGTTAAATTCGGAGAATTGAGAATTCAGCAATTAAAAAAGGAACTGGAGGAGTGTAATTTGCCGATAAGCGGGCAAAAGGCGGATCTGCAGGCACGACTACGTGAAGCAATGGAAGCGGATGGAATTAATGTAGACGAGTTCGAATTTGATGGGCCAGGAACTTCTACAAAGGTAGAAGAAAAATTAGAAGAACAACGAACATCATCAAGCGTAGACACTAACATGTTATTAGTGGCTATTAGGCAAATAGCAGAAAACGCAGTGCAAACAGAAAATCGTCTGGCACAGCAAATAGCAGAAAATGCAGTGCAAACAGAAAATCGTCTGGCACAGCAAATAGCTGAAAATATATCACGAATAACAGAAAATGTAGTGCAAACAGAAAATCGTCTGGCACAGCAAATGACGCAAATAGCTGAAAATACATCACAGTTAGAGTCTCGCCTTACACAACAGATTACAGAGAATAATACACAAGTGCAAGAGAAATTTTCAAAATTTGAAGACGAATTAAGCACTTTAAAAAATGACGAAGAAAATTTAATATCAGAAGTTCTTCAATTAAGTAATCGTGTGCGAGAACTGCAACTGCATGGCCCTGCACCATCAACAAATATCCAAAGATTGAAGGCACCCACATTCGATGGAAGTATTCCATTTCAAATTTTCAAACTTCAGTTTGAAAAGACAGCAATGGCCAATAATTGGAATGCAGCGGACAAAGTGGCGTCCTTGTTTGTATCATTGAAAGGACCTGCGGCAGAAATCCTTCAGACTATTCCAGACTGTGAACGGGACAACTATGAGGCATTGATGAGTGCGATAGAAAGACGATATGGTAGTGAACACCGGAAACAAATATACCAGATCGAACTGCAAAATAGGGGTCAGAAAATGAACGAGTCATTGCAAGAGTTCGCAACTGAAATAGATCGACTGGCTCATTTGGCAAATGCAGATGCACCTGTGGATTACATTGAGAGGGTAAAAATTCAATGTTTCATAAATGGAATTCGTGATGTGGACACCAAACGCGCCACGTATGCATTGCCAAAAAGAACGTTTGCTGAAACGGTTTCGCACGCCCTCACACAGGAAACAGCTTCCCTACTAAGTAAACCAGCACACAAGGTACAAAGGGTTGAAATGGAACAACCGGCGCTGATGGAAGAAATGTTGAAGACTCTGAAGGCAATTGCTGCACCACGAGTAAATACAACAGGAAGATGTTTCAACTGTGGAAAAGCGGGTCACTTTGCCCGAAATTGCAATATAAAAGTAAACCCATCAAAACGGAAACAGCCAACAGATGACGAGGTCGAAGCATCCACATCTCACAAGTCGTTAAACTAAAACGGAACAGTTCAAAGGGGCGTGAGCTGGTTCCCACGACTATTTGCCCCGCCATCTCAATATCACAAATAGGTCGCCATGACAACAATCTTACTATCAACGGCATCGTAAATGGACGAGTGTCAACGCTTACTTTGGATACTGGTGCCACACATTCAATTATCCGACCGGATGTGGTAAGAGGAACGGTTGAACCATTAGTCGGTTGCAAGCTTCGAACGGCCACCGGGGAGGAGGCAGCTGTCGCGGGAAAAGTGTTTTGCGAAGTGATGATTGGTACCCTGGAAGTTAATCACACCTTCATCGTAGCAGAAATCACGGATGAAATTATAATGGGAGTAGATTTCATGATTGATCACGGGGTTACTTTGGATTTAAACAAGCAAATGCTGTTTTGCCAGAACATGGAGATGCCTATAAACACCGGATATGTGACCAACGTTGAAAGTAAGAGGGTGATTGTTGATGATAATCAGAGTATTCCACCAAAATCTGAGGCGATTGTATGGGCTAAAGTGAATGGAGGAGGTGGGATTGAAGAGTTGTGGATTGTGGAACCGACAAAAATAGATACACCCATATTGGTAGGAAGAACGCTTGTGAAAACTAGAGAAGACGCCACCATTCCGGTCAGAGTAGTGAATGAATTCAACACGCCTATAAGACTGAAGAAAGGAGCAGTAATTGGACAGTGCCAGAATATAAGTGCAATAGCACGATGCGAACGGTCACAACAGAAGCCTACTATTGAGCCACAACAGATAAGTCCTACACTCCTAAATAATTTGCTGAACGAACTGCATGGAAATGAAAAATTGAAAGCCGAAAAACTATTAGAAAAATACGCATCTATATTTGCAAACGAAGGAAACACAGGAAGAACCGGTATTGTCAAACATCGCATAAATACCGGAGACGCTAAACCAATCCGACAAGCTCCGCGTAGGGTTCCACTAGCAAAACGTGAGGATGCTAACAAAATTATCGAAGACATGCACAAAAACGGTGTAATCGAACCTTCAATAAGTCCATGGAGCTCACCTATCGTCTTAGTTAAAAAGAAAGATGGTAGCACCCGTTTCTGCGTAGATTACAGGAAGTTGAATGATGTCACAAGGAAAGATAGTTATCCTCTACCGAGAATCGACGATACATTAGACACCTTGTCTGGAGCGAAATGGTTTTCTACATTAGATCTACAAAGTGGATATTGGCAAGTCGAGATTGATGAATGTGACCGTAAAAAGACCGCTTTCAGTATGGGCGACGGGTTATGGGAATTCTCTGTGATGCCATTTGGGTTATGTAATGCGCCTGCAACGTTCGAGCGACTGATGGAACATGTGTTAAAAGGGCTCAACTGGAAGACATGTTTGGTGTATCTTGATGACATTATCATCATGGGAAACAATTTTGATGATCATCTGAAAAATCTAGAGGAAGTCTTTCAGCGAATAGCATCAGCCGGATTACGCTTGAATCCCAAAAAGTGTTCATTATGGAAGAAGCAGGTCACATATCTCGGACATAAAGTGTCAACTGAGGGGATTCACACCGAGGAGGGAAAAATAAAAGCAGTTAAAGATTGGCCTCAACCCACCAACATACATGAACTCCGCAGCTTCCTCGGCTTATGCACGTATTACCGCCGTTTTGTACCTGGATTTGCGAACGTGGCTAGAAGTTTACATGATTTAACAAAGAAGAATCGCCCGTTTGTATGGCAGTTTTAACAAGAAAAAGCGCTTGAGCAGCTGAAAGAACTACTTTGTACAGCACCGATGTTAGCTTATCCAATACCTGGAAAGAAATTCATCCTGGATACAGATGCGAGCGCTTATGGAATTGGAGGTGTCCTGTCTCAGCTCATCGACGGGCAAGAAAGAGTAATTGGGTATTACAGCAGAGTGCTCGGGAAACCAGAGAAAAACTACTGTGTGACGCGAAAAGAACTACTAGCTGTGGTGGAATGTGTAAAACATTTCCACAAGTATTTGTATGGACAACGATTCTTGCTGAGGACTGATCATGCAGCATTAAAATGGTTATTACAGTTTAAGAATCCGGAAGGCCAAATTGCACGATGGATCGAAAGATTACAGAATTACGACTTCGAAACAGAACACCGAAAGGGGATTCACCACAAAAATGCGGATGCATTATCACGTCGCCCTTGTCCACTGGAATGTAAACATTGCTCCAAATCAGAAGGAAAAGAAGGTATGATCGACGTGCGATTACTGAATATAGAACCTGAAGATGATTGGACTCCTCACCGCATCAGAATCAATCAGCTGGAGGACCCTGATCTTGCAAAGCTGGTAATGGCCAAAGAAAATGGGGTACGGCCACCAAAGGAACAAATAAGTAGCGAGAGTCCAACTGCAAAAGCATATTAAGCCCAATGGAACAGCATAAACCTCGTTAATGGATACCTTCATCGTACCTGGGAAAGCGAAGATGGCAAACAGTCTCGTCTGCTGATCATAGTACCGAAGTCCATGATCCCGAAAGTGTTGAAGGAATATCACAATGGACCTAGTGGAGGGCACCTTGGAATTACAAAAACTATAGAGAAGATTAAACAACGGTTCTACTGGATCGGTTGTCGAGATTCCATAGCAGAATGGATAAGTAATTGCGTAGAGTGCATGGCAGCTAAAGGTCCTAAAGCCAAAAGTCGCGGTAGGCTACAACAGTACAACGTGGGATCACCATTTGAACGAGTCGCAACGGATGTTGCAGGTCCGTTCCCAACCAGTACGGCCGGAAACAAATATCTACTGGTTGTCATGGACTATTTCAGTAAATGGCCAGAAGTATATGCCTTACCAAACCAAGAAGCAAAGACAGTAGCCGAAGCGTTTGTAGAAAATTGGATAACAAGGTTCGGAGTGCCCGTCGAATTACACTCAGATCAAGGCAAGAATTTCGAATCTTCCATTTTCCATGAAGTCTGTACATTATTGGGCATCCACAAGACACGGACAACAGCGTTACACCCACAATCAGATGGGATGGTAGAGAGATTCAATCGAACGCTCGAAGAACATCTGCGGAAAATCGTCGATAAAGATCAACGGAATTGGGACAAGTGCATCCAGATGTTCCTGCTGGCGTATCGTTCAGCGAAGCACGAGACAACTGGTTACACGCCAGCGAAGATTATTTTCGGATCTGATCTGCGACTCCCTGCTGATCTTAAGTTTGGAACGAATCCTACAGCTGTAAGAAATGATGGAGATTATTGTTCTGCCTTAAAGGAAGAAATGAATGAATTGCATCTAATGGTAAGACAGAATACGCATCTGATGAGCAATAAGATGAAGGACCGGTTCGATCAAGCGGCAAATTCAAAAGGTTTTGAAGAAGGTGATCTGGTCTTGTTGTACAATCCTCTTCGAAAGAAAGGCTTGTCCCCGAAACTGCAGACAGCCTGGGAAGGACCCTATATGGTGATGAAACGACTTAATGACGTGGTATACCGCATACAAAGAAATGGGAAAGCAAGATGTAAAATGAAAGTAGTACATTTGGAGAGACTCGCCCCATTTGGTTCAAGAGGATTTGTGCCTAATCGGGACGATTAGGCTTTAGTGGAGGGCAGTGTTACAAAAGTAGTATTAAGTTGTATTTGTATTGCTATATGCATCCCTTATTATGAACAATAGTTGTAGGTATATGGAATAGCATTTGTCTTGTTGTAGACATCTGGCGCCGCGGCTGTCTGCTTGTCGAAACAATAGACATCTGGCACCGCACTGTCTGCTTGTCTAAGCAATAGCTGCATTTGGCGCCGTATGTTCTGGTAATTTCCAGACGCAATATTCTAGAAGGACACGTCGGCATCAGCGAGAAGTGCGTGGCTATATAAGCCGTGGCAGCGCCAACGTAATCATTCAGTGCTAAGAGTAAACTGCTATAGTGTAGACGAGTTGTGAAATAAAGAGTTGTTGAATTAAATTAAACAGTGTTTGTTTTATTTGTCAATCCAGAGATACGAACCTAACAAAGTAAACTAGCAGCAGTAAATTCGTAACAATATAGATAGATCGCTTATGACAGCTGATACATGTACAGACTTATCATCTGATCATTCTCCTGTACTAATAAAGTTATACGAACAGCCCATGATATTTGAGCCAAAAGTTTCTCTAACATCACATAAAACTAACTGGTTGAAATATAGAAAGTATATCAGCACCCACATTAATATTGATTACAAAATAAATACAGGAAGAGACATTGATGAAAATATAAGAGAAATTAATGACGTAATAACTAATGCAGCTGTATTGGCAACACCAAAAAGAAATAACAAACCAAACAGTTGGTTTTAGAAAGATCACCAATAATGAAATAGAGAAACTTGTAAATGAGAAAAGGCGAGCTAGGCGGGAATGGCAGTTAAATCGCTCCCCTTTAACTCTGTGTCAACTGATATGTATCTGCTCTACGAAAGTTAAAAAAAGCGCTTAAATGCGAAGAGGAACACAACACTGAAAATTATATAAAGAAACTGCGTCCAAATTCTCGCAAGCAAAACTCTCTTTGGAAAGCACAAAAGTCTTTCAAGCCACCAGTAGATTCCAACATGCCTCTAAGACAGTTGAATGGTAATTGGGCACGTAGTGATGAGAATAAGGCAAATTGCTTTGCAAATCACCTAGGAAAGGTATTTCAACCCAATTGCCCAAAGAACAACTTTGAGTTGCCAACCTTGCCCAATACCGCAAAAGAGTCGCTTGTGTCTATTAGGACTTCTACTTCCGAAGTTACTAGAATAATAAAAGAGCAAAAAATCACCTGGACATGATAATATTACCCCAAAAATGCTAATTGAGTTACCAAATATTGCCGTAAAGGTGCTCTCTTTGCTCTTCAATGCAATTTTTAATCTCGGACACTATCCAAATTCGTGGAAAAAGTCGCAGATCATCTTGATAGACAAACCTGGGAAAGACTTAACGCAGCCGTCTTCATACAGACAAATCAGTCTTCTACCCTGTCTTTCTAAGATATTTGAAAAATTGTTACCATCAAAGATGACTCCTTTCCTCCACGAAAATAATATAATACCAACGCACCAATTTGGGTTTCGTGAAAAACATAGCACGATTGAGCAAGTAAATAGAATTACTAACGAAATAAGAAAAGCATTTGAGCACAGAGAGTACTGTTCAGCTATATTTCTAGACGTGGCTCAGGCGTTTGATAAAGTATGGCATGAGGGCCTTTTATACAAGATTAAAAATATTCTACCTTCAAAATTATATAAAACATTGGAATCGTATTTAAAAAATAGAAAATTTATGGTAAAAGTGGGAGATTTCATATCTGATGAAAGACAGATAAGGGCTGGTGTACCCCAGGGCAGTGTTCTAGGCCCAACACTATACATATACATATACAGCAGATCTTCCAACAGCTAACAATGTATTAACTTCTACTTTTGCGGACGACACAGCTATAGTGAGCCGTAACAAATGCCACATAATAGCATCAAGAATATTAGCCGAGCACTTAAAGTTTGTCGAAGAATGGCTAGCTAACTGGCGTATAAAGGTAAATGAACAAAAGTGTAAGCATGTTACATTTTCGCTTAGACCAAAAATGTGTCCGGCAATAAAAATTAACAATATTTTAGTACCCCAAGCGAATGAAGTAACCTATCTTGGTATTCACCTAGATAGAAGACTTACGTGGAAAAAACATATATCTAGTAAAATAACTTGCATGAAGATAAGAGCTGCAAATTTAAATTGGCTATTAAATAAAAACTTCAAACTTAGCCTAGACAACATAATGCGGTCATAAAGCCGATTTGGATGTATGGCATTCAACTGTTGGGTACGACCTGTGCAACTAATATAGACATAATACAAAGGTTCCAACCAAAAATGCTTAGATCAATCACCTGTTCACCATGGTACATGCGTAATGAGAATATCCATAAAGACCTTGGTATTTCTATGGTAAGGAAAGAAGTAGAAGACAGCAGAATTAAATATATATCTAAACTCCGTGATCACCCAAACACTTTGGCTAATGCTTTGGTACATTCCTGCAATCAAACACGCCTTAAAAGAAGAGATATGCCCGCGTACTGAGGAGCAATGTATCACCAAAACAGCTCAATCATTTGCTTGAGCGTGTCTAGTTCTTAAATAGGTTTAAGATTTTATTACTTATTGTAAGGCTTACAAAACAAAAAGCAGATTCAATAAATAAAAAGAGATTGAAACAAAAAAAAAAAAAAAAGGTTTTTACACAGCGAGTTGAAGTTTTGTTGCCGTGAGCCACTCTTTGATCGTTAACGCCGCTTGATTGCAGAGGTACTCAAGTTGTCCGAGTTCTTTTGCTACTACTGTTATGGCATATCATCCGCGTACCCGATTATCTGTACCTGCTTCGGGAGAGGGAGACGCAGCACCCCGTCGTACAAAACGTTCCACAACAATGGGCGAAGCACGGAACCTTGTGGAACTCCGCCCTTTACCCTATATGTTTTTTGTCCGTCTTCCGTATCGTACAGTAACAACCGGTCAGACAAGTAGCTGAATATGATCCTAACCAGGTAAGCCGGAGTTTTGTTACGTTCTAGTGCTCTTATAATATGTAACCAGTACGCCGAGTTGAACGCGTTTTTAACGTCAAACGTGACTACTGCGCAGTATTCCTTAGTGCTATACAGCCATCTTTTACCCTCTATTGCCTTGTTAGCTATGTCATTAAGCTTTTTAATCGCATCAGTGGTGGATCTCTGTTTGCGGAATCCATATTGGTTGTCAGACAGACCTTTTTCTTCTTCCTTTTCTAGATGCAGCTCTAATCGTGCACAGATTATCCGCTCTAGTATCTTGCCGGCCGTATCCAGCACGCAGAGTGGTCGATATGAATTGGGCTCTCCTGCTGGTTTATTTGGCTTCTGCAACAAGACCAGTTTTTGCTTTTTCCAGATTTTCGGGAAGACACCTTTTTGAAAGCACCGCGTAAACAATTCAGCAAAGGGTTTCGCATTGTGCTTAATAGCAATCTTTCATGCCTTATTAGGAATACCATCCACGGCTGGCGCTTTGGCATTGCCAAATCTCTCTGCTGTTTCTATAGCCTCCACATCAGTGACTATTGTATCTTCTGTTTCAGCAGGTTCTTACACGCTAAGCGTTCGGTTCTCCGGGGGCTGTGCGGGAATAAAGTCTACACAACGGTTTTCAGTAGTGCTGGGCACGTTGGTGCTTGTCCTTTGCTACCTCTTATTTTCTTCATTACCAACTTGTAAGCATCGCCACATGGGTTTTCATCGATTTTTCCGCAAACTTCTTTAAAGCAGCAAGATTTACTTTTTTTGATTGCTTTTTTAAGATCGCTTCGTTTCCTTTTAAAGCATACGCGTAATTGTGTTTGCTCCGTGAGTCCCCGACTCCGTTGACACCTCCTTCTCGCTTTATGGCATTCCTTTCTTAATGTGTCGATCTTCTCACTCTTACAGGCTTTCTATGTGTGTAATTTTTCTTTCTACTCATAGAAGCGTCACATGCTTTACAAACGTGCCTCACTAACATCTCCGTCTGTCGATCTATGTCTTCCTGGAATGTTAGATTATCATCTAACGTGAGCTTGAATAGTTCGATGTCAAGAGTTTCAATTTTCCATCTTTTGCTTTGTCCTATCTTAGTGGGCATACTCCTTTGATTGTTCACTGAGTCTTGGATTTTGGTCACTGTGTGTATAAAAGTCGCACACTTGCCAATTTGTTCTCCGCGCCAAAGAGCTGCTAGCGAAGGTTATGTCGATAACGGAGCCTCGGCCGTTCTTCTCGAAGGTGTTCTGATTTCCGGTGTTCAGTAACACCATGTCTACTGACGAGAATGCCTTTAGTAGGGCATCTCCACGCCTATTTGTACAGATACTACCCCACTCCATCGCCCAAGCATTAAAATCGCCCGCGACCACGTTCCTCGTAGTTGACAAAACTTCTGTGACCAGTTCGTCAAGAATTTTCTCAAAGTCACTCTGCGATATGCTTGGTGGTATGTAGCAACTGTAGAAGTTGATCCCAGAGACCTCCGGTCGAGTGTAGAAAGATTTCCCAGCGGTTTATCTTGAATCACTTTCTCTCCACATGCCCATATGGCAGCTTTTTTCGTGTCTTCAGAGATCCATGTTGAGTTGGTTATTTTTTATACTGTTCACTGAGTATAGCTACATCGACGTTTTCCTCATAAACAGTCTGTTTCAGAAGTTCTTGTGCAGCCTCACAGTGATTGAGGTTGAGTTGCATGACTCTCATTTTTTGCTATTTCTACGTGCTTCTTGGTAGAGCGGACTTTTTACTACCAATTTGGTGGTCGGTGTTTTCCTTGCCCTTTTTCTTGCATGCACTACACGACGGGTTCTTATCGCACGACTTCGCAAAGTGTCCAGTTTCGCCACACTTGGCACAGCATTGGCTCCTATCATCAGGATTGTTGCAAGTTTTTGCCAGATGACCGTACTCCAGACATCTGAAACACCTCTTGAGATTTTGTTTCGCCTTAATTCTGCACACTACCCATTCTATTTTGATTTTGTGTGCTTACTACTGCAGTTTGGGTTCCTAAATACGCTGATCTGATACTCTTAATCGAGCTTTCATCAAATTTACTCAGCCCATTTATTTGTCGTCGTATAGCCTCGGCAATGTCCTCTTTAGTCGTGATTTCGTCGAGATCACGTATTTCTAGCATGATCTCGCGAGTTAAAGCTTTTATCTGCGCATTTTCTCCCAGTACTTTGCTTATTTCGGTCTTGAAGATGCCTGTGCTCCTCATCTGTGCCTCTTTCAACTCTAGCAAGATTTGTCCTTTGGCCGTCTTTCTTATTTTTGTCACATTTTCCTCTATCTTCTGCAGTGTGTCATTTTTCCTAACAGTCCTATGACTATTGCATCAGGTCGAGGTGGCGGCTTATATGGTGTTTTCTTTTGTTGCTTTCGTTTGACTGCGATCCAACCATCTCGTTTTCCCATATCTTTATTATTGTCTTTGATGGGGTTATCACTCTTTGTTTCTTTGTTCAAGGGAACTTCAGGTTTGCTCGGCCATTCTCTATGGGTGATTTATTCTTCTTCGGCGGTGTTCTTCGCTTTGGTTGAACTTCGTCGCGAGGCCTCTTAGGTTTATTCTCGCCGGTTGTTGGCATGACGAGAAAACTTCGTCGTGCCTCCTTAATTGCAATGTGTTCTTCCTGAGTTTCGCTATCACACCGAGAAGATCTCCCATGGTGTTGTTAATAGACCGCTGGGGTGGGTGCATTGTTGCAATCAGCTTCTTGATCGCATTCCCTAGTTCAGCCATACAGTCTCCAGGAGGTTTTATCGCCTTTGCCAAGGGAGTGGTGTCGCCCCACGCTGGTGGTGATGACCTCGCTCTCAGAGGTTTTTCAACACCAAGGTTTTTTACCGGGGCCTACCCAGTTTTGGTGCCCTCTTAAAGAGGTCTGTACCCATTATCGTCGTATTCGTATTCTGGGAAGAATTTTGCACGTTATTATTATTTTCGCTCAAGTCTCCTATTATTCCACAGATGTTGCTGCTGTTGTTGTTACGTTTGTTTTTGTTTCTCGTATTAAGCTCCACACGTTTATTTTACCAGCGCATCGTGTGCAGGGGGCGGGCCGAAATAGACAGGAACGGGTGTGCCCTCGGGGATACTGCCCCTACCCCAGTTCCCTGAGGTCTGTCCTTCGCTTTACCAGTCCCGGAAAACACGGACGGACCTGCGCTCGCCCGGGGAAACGCAGGCTACTACTCCTACGCCCAATGCACACTTCTTGACCAGAGCCCGAAGGGGCTGGTTACAGGCAGACGGCGTGGCTAACACCTCGGTAGAGCAAGCTCACATCACCCTTTTCACACTAACAACAAAGAAGTCGTTGTTAAGGTTTCAAGGGACTCCCAGTGCGCCACGTTGTGTACCGGTCAACTTAAGATTTTTTAACAGCCGCACCTAACCTGGTGAACAGACGCTGACCAGGGAGCCGTCCACTATGATTCCGTCGCACCTGGATTTTTGTATTACTCATCACGCCTATGCGTGTTGAGGGGGGACACATCTTTCTAAGAGGCGGTATCGGTTCGCCACAGTCACAGGAGCTTCAACGGATCTGCTAGCTTTTATACCGCATCCTCCACTCCTGTCGCTCATCGTCGGGGATTGCTTATTCGTATAAATTTATTTCGCAACTAACCTGCTACTACAGGCCGTCCGGCTATCCGCGGCCTGCCGACCCCCCCGGTAGCTCAGAGCCCAGCTATAAGTGTTAATACACGATGTACTGCAGCTGTACAAAGTACGTGGAACGCAAGTACATCCTACTTATATGCGTACACATGCAAATATGTGCGTATGACATTCCCACACAAATAATCCATACACAACATACAAGTTAACACTAAACATATTTGCGTTTCTCACCAAACATATTTATGTACATTTTTTAATAATTATTACGAAACGTATAAGCATATTTTTGCTATACTTTCGCTGACTATCATTTCCTGTTTACGTCCCAAATTTTGTTTAGCCAATTTCCGATCGTTGCACGCGCGACCCAAAAGTGCTGACGTAGCGTCTGCATTGAATGCACGGTCACGTTGCACTGCATGTGATGATCGCTGCTCACACACTTTACTAATTTTTAATATAAGTTTCAATAGTTAAGAAAAAGAGGTTGGACTAAGAAGACCATTTACATTGGGAAATTTAAATGAAGCAACAACAATAACATCAGAAATAGCAACCCCGAAACTAATCACCGATAACAACAACATCAGAAATAGCAACAACGAAACTCATCATCGAAAACAACAACATCAGAAACAGCAACAACAAAACTCATCACCAATAACAGCAACAGCATCAGAAACAGCAGCAAGTAATAAAACAATGCAGCAGGTCTACCTAATATTGTAAGTCATTAATTATTTTAATATTTTAGATGCTATAGTAATAAAAAAAACGTTTCAATAGTAAATAGAGATACCATACCTTTATACTAATTAAATAAGAAATAAAAAAATAATAATAATAAAAAATTAAATAAAAATAATAAAAACAAAGATTAAATTATAGTTAACCTTGCGAATTAATATGGCTAACCCTAACAATTTAGTAAGACCACCCCTTCTTAACGTTCCAAATCCCCATTTCCCCCCCCAAACCATATGTCCGCAGAAGACCTAGAGAACAGATAGCGTCTATTTGTGCACAACAGTGTAGAAGTATAGTACAATCAATAATAAACCCTAACGCAGATATTAAAGCTTAGTACGCAGCTCTCAAGAAACGCAAAAACTTCATATAAAAAAACGCTTAAGAAACGGTCCAGAAACGTTCCTGCGATAAGCTTACTTGTGCTAGTACGCAGCTCTCAAGAAATCTAGTACTAATTTTTAATACTTTTTTTCAATAAAATGTGAATATGGCAAACCTGGTTTTGCGAAGAAACATCAAATCAACAATTGTTTCTTGAAGGAAATTCGAAGTAATCGTCAAATTTATCCTAAATTAGTTGAAATCATTATTATAAAGTATATTCCATTTTGAAATGTTGTATAAAACCAACCAATCATCAACAACATTCCTTAAATCTCAATGAAAATATTTGTGTTACCATACACATACATACATACATGCATACGCACAAAGTTTGTTTACTTTGTTTATTCTCTCTTGCTCTTCTAATGTGGATCATTCACAATGCGTAACCAGCTGTCAACATTACTTGAGAAATAATGTATTTTTGTTCTTGAGCAATTACTTGAGAGCTGCGTACCAACCTTAACTATGGAAACGACCATACCATAGAAGAAAGGTACAGAGGAAACCTAAACGTGTTAGATAAAATACCCGACATTGTAAGAAGTTTAAGAGATTTTTCCGGAAACCCCGCAGAATTTATTTCATGGAAAAAAAGTGTCGACAGAGTACTACAAATTTATAGCTCTATGGCAGTAACACCCAACTATTATGGCATCCTTAGCGTCATGAGGAACAAAATAGTAGGAAATGCAGATATAGCATTAGAATCGTATAACAAACCACTCAATTGGAATAGTATACATAGCAAAATGCCTAACATTACATTACGCAGACAAACGTGACTTAGGAACGTTAGAATACCAAATTGGAAGTGAATCCATTAGACTTCTGACTCAAACTTATCGAGACAAAGCTCTTGATACTTTTGTCCGAGGTTTAAATGGAGATACTTGGTATTCGTGAACCTTCAGACCTCCCACAAGCACTACACCTATGCTTGAAATTAGAAAATCAACATTATATGTCAGAATACGCGAACAATCGCCAAAACCATAAACATCGTCAACAACCACCACTCCCTCCAATGCGTAATATACGAAATAATAGTACATTATTTTACCCAGACCTAACATTCCAACATTTAACCAATTATAACAACCCTATAAATAATACGCAACGAAATACATTCGAAAATCAACACCCTTTCCCTAACCGTAACTCCCAACCTATGTTTCAACCACGTTACCAAATGCGCCAACAATTCCAATTCCAACCCCCAAGGCCAACAGCACCCAAACCTCAAAGACCTGAACCGATGGACGTTGATAAGTCGGTACAAACGAGGAATATTAACTACCAAAATACACCCCGTCAAATGACACAACTCCAAGGCAAAAGACCTCCATCCCTGAATCATGTTCCACCACCATTTAAACAACAACGAAATTTTCACATACAAACCGAAGAACAACATTGCAATAATTAATGGAATCTGGAGAATTTCAACCTGAGAATTACGAAGAAAATTACTACCAGCAACTGCAGAATGAAGACCTCGAAGGATACGCTGAGTCCTTTGATGAACAGAATCAACAATATGAAATCCCTACCCAAGATTTAACATATATCCATTTTTTAGGTTAACACATTCTTCGCTTCCATACTTCGAATGAAAAGCGAAGAAAGACAAATTATATCCAACCAAACCTTGTTACCAATCCCAAGCAAAACGAAAAGTCTTTCTTTGCCAATTCAGTTTCAGGTGATATAAAGATAACCCACCATACGTTTGCAAATCTTTTCAATTTACCAAACCACCCCATAAAATTTTACATTTACCTTCTCAAACCATGGTATCTTAGGTCACGATAGCTTGGAAGAATTTAATGCAGTTATTCACATAAAAGATAGATATATGATGATAAATCATAAAACAAAGATAAAAATTCACCAACATATATCCCAGTCTGTAAATAAAATGGAATTTAGAACCAACCATATGGATGACAACCAAAAATCTCAATTAGAACAAGTCATAAGAAACCATCCCAATCTATTCACAGATCCCAACAACAAACTTACATTCACTTCTCGAGTTCGAGGTGAAATTCGCACCAAGTCAGACTCACCAATTTATTCAAAATCATATCCGTACCCCATGGCACTAAAAAATGTAGTTGAAAAACAGATAAAAGAACTCCTAAACGACGGAATTATAAGACCTTCTAGATCTCCGTATAATGCACCAGTTTGGGTTGTTCCAAAAAAGATGGACGCATCTGGAGAGAAAAAGTACAGAATGGTCATTGATTACAGAAAACTAAACGCTGTTACTGTAGCTGATAGATACCCGATTCCGGAAATAAATGAAGTTCTGGCGAATGTAGGAAAAAACAAATACTTTTCAATTGTTGACTTCAAGAGTGGTTTCCACCAGATTCCTTTAAAGGAATGTGACTTTGAGAAAACCGCCTTTTCGGTAAACAATGGAAAATTTGAATTTGTCAGACTCCCATTTGGATTAAACTCCCCTTCAATTTTCCAACGTACCTTAGACGTTGTCCTGAGAAACCTTATAGGGAAAATATGTTACGTATATATAGATTACATAGTTATCTTTTCAAAAAACGAAGAAGAACACTTCGAAAATCTAAGTAAAGTATTTCAAACATTAGAAGCTGCGAACTTCAAAGTACAGCTTGATAAATGTGAATTTTTCAGAACTGAAATCGAATTCCTATGATTTATCGTAGGAACCGTTGGAATAATCAACAAAAAGGAGAAGCAATAGCTCAATTAGCACCACCAAAAACACTAAAAGATTTAAGAAGCTTTCTAGGCATGTCAGGTTATTACCGACGCTTCATTAAGGATTATGCGAAGCTCGCCAAACCCCTGACAGCCCTTTTAAGAGGGAAAGAAGAACGCATCTCGAAAAATGATGCACTCCAAAAATCAAAAAATTCCCTAGTGTCAGACGATGTCACCCTATCTCACCCAGATTTTGAAAAAGGTTTTGATTTAACGACAGACGCTTCCGACTACGCAATCGGCGCAGTCCTCTCGCAAGATAAAAGGCCCGCAACATTTCTCTCAAGAACTCTTAGTAAAACTGAAGAAAATTATGTCACATACGAAAAAGAGATGTTGGCTATAATTTGGGCTTTAAATTCATTAAAGAACTATCTATACGGATCGTGAAAAGTAACCATATTTACAGACCACCAACCTTTGACATAGGCACTTAGCAACAAAAATACCAACAGCAAGATGAAAAGATGGAAAGCGATCCTACAGGGATACAACTACGAGTTGAAGTATCAACCAGGAAAAACAAATGTTGTTGCGGATGCACTATCTAGGCCATCTCAAATAAATTCCATGACGCCAACCCAACACAGTGACGAAAGTTCTTCGGATAGCAAAATACCAGCAGTAGAATGCCCCATGAACGTTTTCAAAAATCAACTCCATATTATAATAGGTAATAAAGACAACTACAAATTTGAGAATCCATTTACAACCTATCATTGACACATAGTACAAAAACCCCACTACACCACGGACCTTCTAATTTCAACACTAAAAAAATATCTTAATCCTAGCGTTATCAATGACTTATTTACCACTGAACCAATCATGGGAATAATTCAGGATTTATATCCCGACCATTTCAGAAACTATAATATAAAATTCACACAGTCACAGGTTAAAGAAATAACTAACGCCGTAGAACAAGAAGAAATCTTATTCAATCAGCACAGAAGAGCCCACCGAAACTCTAAAGAAAATATAGAGCAAATAAAACAAAATTACTACTTTCCTAAAATGAATGAAAAATCTAATAGAATCGATAAAAATTGTCAAGTGCAGAGAGCAAAAGTACGATCGTCGTCCCAACAAACCACAATTTCAGCCCCCACCAATACCAAAAAATCCTGGAGAAATTGTTCATATCGACATTTACTCCGCCGAAGGATATCTTTTACACACCGCAATAGATAAATTTTCAAAGTATGCTTTAGCGAAAATTTTAAAATCAAAAGCAGTTGAAGATGTCAAGGAACCGTTAAAAGAAATAATTTTGGCATTCGGTATCCCTAAATCCATGGTCATAGATAACGAAAAATCCCTAAATTCCGCAACAATAAATTTCCTCCTCAAAGATCAATTTGGCATACAAATCTTTACTACACCCCCATACTCCAGCTCTGTTAATGGTCAAGTAGAAAGACTTCATTCTACCCTTTCAGAAATTATGAGATGCGTTAAACCACATAAACTTCATACAACTTTTCATGATTTACTTACAAGAACAATACACGAGAATAACAGATCAATTCACTCCACCACCGGTAGAAAGCCTATAGACATATTTTTCCACAGAAATTTAAATAATGATCTAAAAAAAGCTATCTTGGATAAACAAGACATCATTAATCGTTTGACAGAAAAACAAAAACAGGACTTAAACTGCCATAACCAAATTAGGTTTGAAATCAAAGGTTATTCACCACGAGAAGAGATTTTCGTCAGAATTAACAGGAGATTAGGATCGAAACTTACGCCAAGGTTTAAAAAAGAAATAGTTAAAGAAGATAGGAATACAACCGTCCCAGGCACGTAGCCAGGGGGGGGGCTAGAGGGCTGAAGCCCCCCCCCGAAATAAGGAAATTTTTTAAATAAATCGCAAATAAAAAAGATTTATCACTGACTGAATCTTTTGAAACTCTTATACACAACTCAGCTCAAACCTATAACAGTCGTACGCAACTACACTAGACGGTGACTGAAAACTTATCAAAAGTCATACTTAAGCGTTGTACAGATCTCCATCTTGATATGGCGAATTGGTTGGCCAGGGATATGACGGAGCAGCAAACATATCAGGGCATTTAAGTGGAGTGCAAACCAGGATAAGACAACTGTATCCAGAAGAACGATATGTTCATTGCGCTAGTCACCGATTGAACCTTGCGCTTTCTAATACTATGTCATTACCTTCAATACGGAACTGCCTTGGTATTGTCAGTGAAATAGCAAATTTATTTAGAAACCATTCAAATGCAAACACAACTTTCCAGGACGTTATACAGAAGCACGCACCAGAAAGCAAAAAAATACGACTTGTTCGCCTTTGTGAAACAAGGTTTATAGAATTTATAGAAAGGCATGAAAGCATTATAAGCTTTGTGGAGCTTTTCAAATTCATTGTACTAAGTTTGGAAATAATTTCGAGTAAGACATGGTCCATTTCGTCTAAAGCATCAGCCTTCTTAGCAGCGGTAGAGAAAAGCGATTTTTTGCTTAGTCTATTGTCTGTGAGTCTGTGAGCAATTGTTCAGCTTAACGCTGCCACTGTCTGTGCAACTCCAAGAAAAATCTATGGATTTTGTATCAGCAATGAACCGAGCCAAAGAATTAATAAGAACTCTGCACCAGATAAGAGAAACAGCGGATGGTTTTTTCAACGATATTTTCCAAACAGCATCACAAATGTCTAAAGATTTTTATGACATAGATCTTGTAGTGCCTAGAGTGACTTCGCGTCAAACTACTCGTGCTAATCCACCTTGCACAACCCCTGAAAGCCACCCCTGAAAGCCACTTCAGAGTTAATATTTATTCCATGCGTTGATGCTCTGATTCAAAACATGACAGAACGTTTATTAGTGAATGAGGATATACTCTCGTCATTTCAAATTCTACTCCCAGGTTTTGCTGCAATTGATAATGCCGAAGAATTAAAAAATGTAACTATTTACTTCGAGGAGCAAATATCAATGACAGCATTAAAATCAGAGTATCGATTGTGGTGTGCCAGCTTATCAACAATAGATCCAACCATAGAAGTGTTGAAATTACTGCAACATTGCGATGCAACGTATTTTAAAAATATTCACTACCTGCTTACAATTTTACCAACTCTTCCAGTGAGGACCGCTTCCTTCGAAAGAACTTCTTCAACCTTAAAAAGAATAAAAACTTTACCACGCAGTGTGATGGGCAATGAGCGGCTGAGTGCACTTGCTGTTATTGCAGTGCACTGGGATATTAAAATAGATCCAGATGAAGTAGTTAATGATATGGCAAACAAGAAGAAAAGAAAAATATTACTTATTTAAGTTACAACTACCAAATAATTTAAGTAATATGTATATGAATTTATATTGTTTTTTTTTTAATAAACAGAAAATTCAAAGCTTATATATGTTTTTACTTCAGCCCCCCCCGAAATGAAAAGCTGGCTACGGGCCTGAACCGTCCTCACGATGGAAGGCAGGACTGTTCACAAAAACAATATTAAAAGACAATAAAATATTTTTTCAGTTCTTCCTAACTTGTGTTGCGACGGAGGTCCAAATCTTGGATTATACGTCTTCATACGTTATCACGATCAGTAGAGGTACAGCAAAAATTCAGCAAGGAACTTTTACTATTTTACATCCAATAGACCTGGCACAGTACGCAATATCCATATCCACCACCCATACATTTATCCAACAAAACATCCCAAATCACCACAACCTGTATCCTATCCTGACCCACGAATTAAGACTTACCGAAAATATTTTATTTATATTATATCATTTATTTTTCACCAGATCACGAGTACTTTGAAATAATAGCTGATAATATAAATGATCTAAATAAAAATAATAATAAACAAGTTTATGTAAACGAAGCTTTTAATAAAAGATTAAATAACCTGACAAATATGGTAAATAAAATTTCAAATGCCATACGAAAAGATGTATTATTAGAATCAGAGTAAGATTAATCAAAAAAGAATTGATAAATATTCAAAATGAAATAGAATGGGCAAGGCTTGGAATTGTTAACCCATCAATATTAGACAAAAAAGAAATTGACATTGCTTTAAGTAAAATTAGAGAAGAAAATGTTATGTTCATGAGTCCCGAAGATGCACTCCAATTTGCTAAAGTATCTGTCCTATACAGTACAAATAAAAAAATATTCTATTTGATTAAGGTTCCGTTAACAAAAAAGGAAACCTATGAAAACATAATTTTAAGACCGATAAAAAACAGGAAAGGAAAACTCTATAATTAATTTAGAATTTAAACGGATTTTAAAAAACGGAAAAACTATCTATGGTATAGTAAATGATTGTGAAAATTTAAATAATATAAGAATTTGTAAAGAAGATCAAATAAAGAATATTTCAGATACAAAATGTATTCCTAATCTTATAAGTAGTCAAAATTCTACATGTGTAACGAGCAATAATCACCACATCCTATTAATCGAAGAAATCGAATCTGGCGTTATCCTACTAAATAATTACAACGCATCTATTTATATCGATGAATCTTTCTGGCACGTTCCTTATTAAATTTCATAATAGCACTATTAAAGTTAACAATTGAATTTTTAGTAATATATAATGATTCCTGCTTTAATGCAGCCTACTCCTTTTGAAAGTGACCGCATTAACTTACTGTCACTCGAAGCTCTCAATGAATTGCAGATTAATAATACGGAGGTTATTTCAACCATTCAAAAACATCTAAAAATCGGAGAATGGTCAATTTCTGTTATTTATAATTAATTATCGTTTCCATTGCAAGTTTGAAATGTTTCTTCAGAAATACTAAAGAAATTATTGTTTGGGAATCTCAATTTCCACGCACTAGTCTAGAGCCCCATACGGGAATAAAATTACCATCTTATATTGATATTCCCAAGCCAATAGAATTAGAAGCTCCTAGCAAACCACCAAGATTGAATAATATCCCCTTTTTCTAAAATGATTGAGGACAATCAAATTAAGAAGGGAGGAGTTAACATTAAACATATTTACGTTTCTCACCAAACATATTTACATTTCTTAATAATTATAACGAAACGTATAAGCATATTTTTGCTATACTTTCGCTGACTATCATTTCCTGTTTACGTCCCACATTTTGTTTAGCCCATTTCCGATCGTTGCACGCGCGACCCAAATGTGCTGACGTAGCGTCTGCATTGAATGCACGGTCACGTTGCACTGCATGTGATGATCGCCGTTCACACACTTTACTAATTTTTAACATGCATACATAAGTTTCAATTCAGTAGTTAAGTGGTAGTCAATAAGAAAAGTTAAGAAAAAGAGGGTGGACTAAGAAGACATAGTCTTCCCAACAAATAATAATAAATAAACGAAAAAAAAATATTATAAAATAAAATTCTTTTTAAAATAAAAAAAATAAAAAGTATTTTATTAACTTACATACTTATATGCGTTCACTTGTAGATATGTCACCCGCAAAAATTACAAACATTGTTCTATCGTTTGAAATAGCATCAGCTGCGTCACAAGTCCATGCCCAAATTTGTAGAAAAACTCCTAACAACAATATTTTTATTCATGAACGCAAGCGCCCTTTCAACAGTCAAACTTGCTTCATTCATAAAAACAAACACCAATACATCTCCCCGAGCAAGCCTTTGCCTATGAGCGTCTTTTCGCGACGGTGGCAAAAGCTAAAAATCATAAATTGAACAATTTCTGATATTTGTATGAGAAGGAAAAAGCGACAACCCCGCAAATATAAGTATAGAATAAAATTGACAACATAGTTTATTTGTAGATTTTCAAGTCAAGAAATGTATCAAAGAAAATATTCATTATTCCTCTAAGTTATGTGTACAGTGAGTCCCGGTTAAGTAGTACTCCGCTTAAATGAAAATCATCCCTCTTAACTCCCTACATCTTGCTGCTTCTCACGGTTTATTTTTATGAAATAAATAGAAATTATTGTTTTAAGTACCACTCGCTTAAGTATTCGCACACGCTTATGTGTCATATTATAGCCCTGACAGACGAGCAAAATTAATGCGCCTTTAGCAACCCTAATGCGCATTGAAATTTTATGGTGACAGACGGTAGGCTTGTGCATTAGGTAGCTGATAGTGAAATTTGTTTATTTATTAGAAAAAAAAGTGAAATAAGAATCAATAAGAAAAATTATTAATAAAAATTTTGGTAATTTTGGAAAACCAATATAATTTAACAAAAAAATTCGTTTATTATTATCTACGTTAAAAGATAATAGAGTAAAATTAATAGCAATAATTAATTGTAATGCGGAAAAAGTGTGCAAAAAGTTAAGAATATTGGAAAAATGGATAGCAACAGTGCGACATCTGTCAAAAAATAGCAAAAATCGACCATTTTTGAGCAGTGTTGCCTACTCAAATTCAACCAAATGCACGAAAATTTTGTGCATTACAAACTTGCATTAACATGGTTCAAATGTGCAAATAAATGTAAATTAAGCCCGCTAATGCATATTAGCGCTGCCGTCTGTCAGGGCTATTACATATTTAGTTTTACAAACCACAAGCATCTGTATCTTTGATTATGGCACATAACCGGGATTGACTGTATTTGTCAAGGAATGTACAAATTATTTTTAAGCGGCTTGCAAAAGTCTGCGTTGATATGTATGCACGCTCATACAAATACATACATATCTACGCTGGTTTGTATGTGAAGCTGTTTCAGCGGCAAGGAAAGCAGTGGCAATTGGCAATCATTCGTTTGTGTTTTCGGCACAGCTCGAATTTTCTACCAGCAGCACAATGTTGTGACGCTTTGTCGCCCCTTCGGTCCGTCGACATATTGACTCTTTGACATGAAAGCAAAAAATGTGGGCTTCGCCATTGGTTGTCCGTGTCAACGGAAATTTCGCATGAAGCATTGAGTGTACATATTTACATACATATGTTGCATGTAGACAAATTTACAAACATTATGCGTATGATTCTTTTATATTTGTTTACATGCAAACATAATTACATACATATACATATATGGGCAAATGTGCGATCGCTTGGTCTTTTAACATGATATCGAAACGATTAATGACCAAAGCAAATATATACATATTTATGTATATAAATATATGTCGTATCAAACCTAAGTATAGTATAGTATAGTAAAATGCATATTTAGGTAGTAATACAAATCTTATTGAGTTATATACATACATATTTGCAAAGTTTTTATGGAATTCATTATAAAATAGGTAAATTTTAACATAACTATGTACATACTTATGTACTTAGTATATGCTTTGATACCAAATATGTATATACGGATCTTATGTATATAAATTATATGCCGAGTTGGTTGCGCATAGGAAATAAACGAATCTGTAGGCATAAATTTCTTTACATTGGAATTAGCATTATTTTTCTCATTTAACACTGAAAATGCTCAATTGTGCTATTTTCGTGGTGAAACACGCTTATAATTTGTCTGTGGTGAGACTCGTCCATTTCTGCCGAGTTAGCCAAAAATATTTTTATCTCCGCGCCGTGAACCTTCTCTATGATAAACGTTCTCTGGTTGTTGTGTTGTATGAGGAGCGGTGTTAGGTGCTGTGTTTGGTGCGTGTATGTGTAGTGGTGTTTGTGATGCGATGTGGTGTGGTGTGGATGTTGCCGAACGCTCATAAGTCATGTGAATACACCTTATTAAGTATTGAAAGATCAGAAGTCAGTTGTTTTAATATACCCTAAAATCATAATAGGATTTATATAGTTTCGCCATATATTAAAAGTCCAATGTATATTAATTTGCAATCGTTATACTTACATATATCTAAATATAAAATATACTTGTATCTAAAAGAATTTTATTTAATTTGAAAACTTCATAATACCATATTGTTGTTCCAAGTTTGTTCACACCAATGTATATATGATAAAACTGTTAATGGTGATGATTCCAATTGTAAAAGTTCATTTTAGTTACATTTGGGAAATCTTGTCGGCTTTCTATAAAATCTATAATCTACATATGTATATAAAAAAGAAAAGATACTTGTGACCACAATATATATTTTCTTTAAACATATTGCAATAATGAAAATGCTTATATAAATATATGATATGTGATATTTTTCAGTTTGGCTATTTTACCAAAATATTCAAAAAATTGTGGTTTTTTTCTAGAATTGTTTAATTAAATTTGAGAAAGGGAACACATATTTTCAAAAAAAAAAAAAAAAATATAAGGTAAAAATATATTTGCGCGGTATGGCATTATTACTTGAGAGTGGATAAGCACACAAATAGAATACAAGCGCTAATACATACATATGTAGATGTGTGTTGAGCACTCTTTTGTACTTACAATCTGTGTTTAGAGTAACAGTTGTTCATAAACTGAAGTTATTATAATTTAAATGTGCAGAAATGTTATCAGCGCGTGAAAACAGTGTCCAAAATTTAAAAAGAAAATTAAATTAATGTGGAATAGGAAGAAAATTATTTATATCGGGAAAGCTCTGTCAGCATACAATGTCTGCTATGTCAAAAAACATGTTCAGATGAAGAAATATAATATACAAAGGCAGTATGAAGCGCACACACATATGATCGGTATACATATGTTAGCTATGCGATTGCACTTAAAATGGTTTTAGGTAACCATTAATTTTCCATTTTCATCAAAGAATTTCATTAAAGAATGCATTTTGTAAGCAGCTGGAACTTTAACCAAAGAACATCTTCCGAAATATTTATTATATTTTTTATTATTTGTCTTACATTTGATAAATTTATGGTAGTTATAAAGAAACTAAAAATTGTTAGGCAATTTTACAATTGTTACCCACAGTGTAACTACCCATATACAAGTATACGCGCGCTCTCATTTGTAAACAAGGAGTGTTAAAATGCGTTGCTCTCAATTCCCTGTTCATGTTTGTCCGCGACGATCTCCTCATCTAGCCCTCAAAATGTGCACGCGTCGTGGATAATATGATGCGAGACTTTAGCATTGGCTCTCTTTTTCTCTCAAACGCGTTCCCTGATTATTTGACAGCGATGGAGATCAGGGAATTTCTATCAGCTGATTTCAGAAAAGGCGGCATGCCAGAAATAAACCGCTATAATTAACAGACAAAAGCAGTGTGAAACGAAATTTCATGGAAGTGGGTGCATATTTGGTAAGGAAAATTTTTGTGTGTTATATGTATTAATGATTTTGCATTTTTATATTTATATGTACATGCATTTTCAAAGTTATTAAATTAGTATTTTTGTATAATTTAGTGTAAATGCCAAAAGTGAGGATGTGTGTAGTTTGATGCGAGGGCGGAGAGCATATTTTCAACTTTCCTTGTAAGGTGTTTAAATGAGTTAACCATCCACCCCTCTACCCGATAAAACTGGCGCATCCTAATGCGCCTGTGCAATTCACCACAGATGATGATTACAACACAACTAAACACATTTGTCAACAAAAAGGATGGGCAACGGGAAGGCAGGCGCAATTCGTTAAAAACAATTGGAACAAAACATTCGTCCACGCACTGCGCCGCGAAAGCACTCTCTTCGTTACACACCCCCGTGCTGAGACTTTCGATTCGTCTGCGGACCTAAGCGCATAAGTTATCCCCTTTTTGCGAGGTGGAGCTAAAACGCTTCTCCGTAACTTTGGATACGCCGTGATCCTGAACTACATATTTCGACATCGCTTCGTACTACATCGATCCCGCATTTGTTTCACTATTAGTATAAGTTTCCATTTGTTGTAGCCGGAGTTTATATTAAAAATAAATTAACACTTATTTCCTATCCGCTAAAAAATGCCTTTTAATTAGAAATATTAATCGCGAGTGTTAGTGACTCCTAAAACTTAAATACAGTGGTGTGATTCTCACTTAGCTGGGCACCCATTTATTCATAAGGAAAAGGATAAAAACAGGTTAGTCGAAAAGTTAAAAACTACGAGTATTTGTATATAGTATTTTTTAAATTTGAACTTTGTGCATGATATTTTATAGAGTTAATATAGTAGTTCTTAAAAATATGCAATTTACTAATCTAAGTACATATTGTAATAATATATTTGTAATCAAATTCTACTACGTATGTTAAATAAAAATAAATATTTTTTTGTATCACAATATTGATTGTAGTACTTAGTGTAGAAATAATTTAAAAAATTACAGTATTTTGGTAGGAAATTTATAATTAGAATAGTATATATACATATTACGTGTAGTATTTAAAAATAAATAATTGTTTGATAAGTAGAAAAGTATAATAGTACTTGCTTCAATTAAAAGAAATATAAATAAGATTTTGGTTGTAAGGTGTAGGGTTTCTTTATTTGTATTTTTATTAGATATTTAATTTGGCTCGGTTGGGTGTAGGACACACCAAAATTAAGCATCTGCTTGCCTGTGATCGGCACTTTTCCTTAAGTATGAAGTTGAAAAATAAGCTAAGACTTAATGCTGTTCCGGACACGCATTTGCCAAATGCACCGGAACCTAGTTTTAATTATAAAAATGTTTTTAGTCCCAATTCAATCATTGAAATGGGAACGAAAGATTTTTCTTTTCAAAATAATGATACCGAATCAGGATTGCTTGATAACGGTAATAATTTGATGCTGTTAGCATCCGTGGCAAAAGAACCCCAGGAAAAAGTAGGGTTTTAAGGAATAGCTAATTCCAGGGAAATATGAAGTCAAACAAATTTAAGTTTAGTATCAGGGGCTCTTAGGGAACAAAAATTGGTGGAGGAAAATTTATATTTGAAAAATAAATTAGAAGAAAAGGAAAGGAAATTATTTAAAATATCAGATAGAAGATTTAGCAAAAAAATATAAAAGAATAAAGAAGGAATTAATGGAAAAAGAGGAAGGTTTTGATATAATAGGCCACTTTAATAGTAATTTTCCTCTACACATAAGCGCCATAGTGCGCAATAGTATAAAAAATTTCAACCGAAATCCCAATGGTCGTAGATACGACAGCTATTTTAAAACACTGGCTTTAGGTGTATACTTCTTATCACCTTTAGCTTACAGACATCTTGAGCCAATCCTTAGGTTTCCGGTTGAGAGAACTCTGGACGAGTTTGTTTCGGAATGGCCCCGCGATCCAGGATGTAATAGCAGTAGTATTAGAAGTTTAGAGTTTAGAAGTCGGGGATTTAGTCAGGAACAAAAATTCGAATCTGTTTTGTGTGACGAAACGGCACTTAAGAGTCATATGCAATATTTACCTATTTACCTTATTAGATAAAATTGTAGGAGTTGAGGATTACGGCGATAAAAACAGCACTTGAAGAATAGGTAATAGTGCGATGACTCTGATGGTCCAAGGTATTGGTGGAACACCTTGGTCTCACACCCTATCGTATTTTATTGTCCATGGTTCCTGTAAAGGTGATGTAGCCAAAAAATATATTTTTGAGTCCATTACCCAGCTACAAAACATAGGTCTTAATCCATGCCATTTTGTTTGTGATCAGGGTTCTAACTTTCTAAATTTAGCTAGGGTCTTAGGGGTTTGCGAAGAGCGCCCATACTGCAATGTAAATGGCAAAGAGGTGTTCTTTTTTAATGATTGTCCCCACCTTTTAAAAAATACCCGAAATTGTTCGAAAATTGTAAATAAAGTAAATTTTAAATCCCTTCCGATAAGTTGGTCCGATATAGTGCACTTTTAAAATAAAGACTTGCAAAATCACATTCACTGTGCACCGAAACTGTCAGTTGCTCACATTGCGCCAAATAATTTTCAAAAAATGAGTGTCAAACTTGCTAGTCAAGTGTTCAGCGACACAGTCGCTTCTGGAATGTTATCAATTTATAGTTCCGGTCATTTGACTTGTCCTTCGAATAGTTATTGTAATACGGCGGAATATATTTTATTCATTAATAGATTATTTGATATATTTAATAGTAGTAATTTTGAAGCTATTTTGCCCAAAAAAAGTTTTTTCCGCAACACCCGAACACTTGAAATTTTTAGACGAAGCTATTAAACTTTTAAAGACGATTAGGGTTGACGATGACACCGGGGCTGACATCACTTCATCTTTCAACTACCTTAAGGGTTGGATTCTTAATACAAATAGTTTAAAACGATTGTGGCGATTCTTGTCACGCTCAGGTTTTCAACATGTACAGACGAGACGATTATGTCAGGACAACCTTGAAACTTATTTTGGACAAATCAGAAGGGGCGGTGGTAGATGTGTAAGGATAACACCTTACATGTTCTGCATTTTGTTTAAAAAATCTTGGGGGTTGCGTTACGCCAACTTGGTAACCAGCGGAAACTGCGAACCGACAGCTCCCAACAAAAGTTTTTCTCCTAACATTTCGAATGAAATAATATAAAGTGTGTGTAATGACCGTTTAATGCAGGACTTATTTTGGCAAGACTTCCAAGGATTTTCACAACATGAACATTCTTTCAATAGGCTAGGATTAGACTGCAACTTCAAGGTAGATGATGTTGAGGTAGATTTTTTTAGAGACAATGCATTTGCATATTTTAGTGGCAATTTTTATTTAAAAATATTTAGAACACACACTTGCTCTCAACCCTTACCTTATTTAGGAGATGAGTTTTCAGTCGAATATCTCTTTACACAAGAAAGGCAAATTGACAGGTGCAATTTAATTAAGCCGCCTCAGGGATTTTTAGATTACTCAAAAGAAATTGAAATAATTTTTGTTAGGGAATTTGATTACACTTGTGACAGGATAGATGTAGGGCAGTTATTATTCGATAAGATGAAGCATGTCAGCTCTTATAAATGTTCTATTAAAAGCGACAGTAATGCTAATCTAGCATTATATATTAGGATTCGTATATTTTTCGCCCTTAAAATTTTCAATAGGAACTTAAGCACACCTCACTTTAAAACAAAAATATTATGTGTTTAGCAATGTAGGATTTTTAGAAAAAAAAATTGGCACACAAATAATATATTTTCTAGACAATTTTAATTCCTAATTTTTCTTCGGCTTCTTATTTCGTCTTTTTAATGATCTTTTGTTATTTAAAACTGAGTTCTGGGAAACTTTGGCATTTTGTATATGTATATGTATGTAAATATTATTTTAAGTTATATCAATTAAGTATGTATATGTATTTAATACATATATCTTAAATTTGTGTTAATTTTATATGAATTGTTTTGTTCTTTGTGTTCATTTATTATTTTAAATTGTTACATTAGTTATAAGAAATGTATTTATTTATCTACGTACATATTAGTACTAACAATATGTATGTGATATTTTTATGAATTGTTTTGGTTTCTGATGTTTATATATATTCCTTTAATTTGTTAACTATGTACAATTTTTAATATGTACATATTTATATATATTTTTTTATGTTGTATATATATATATGATATAAGCCTACTGGGGAACTGAGAACCCAAAAATAATATCGGTAACGCGCTATTTGCATAACTCAGTGGTAGTATGGAAATTGCAAAATTCCCAAAAGTTATGTATAAAATTACCTATTTAATATTTTTCAGCAGTGGCATCTTTGGCAAATGTTATAAAAAATGCGGGTTTTGACAGCTCTCTCTCGAATCAAAGAGTCTCGTATCATATTATCCATGCACGCGTACCCGACCGGTGCAAAATGCCACTGAGGGCTAATATGTACGTAAGCAGTCCAACCTCATTCGACTACTTAAAAATCGTTGACGAACTTTTTAGAGAGACCTCTCAGGCAGCTTGCCGTGACAGAGGTTTACTAGATCATTGGAAAAATACTCTGAGGGAAGCATTAATTTCGCAGTGTCCGGTACAACTGAGAGAGTTGTTTGTCGTCATATTTTCATCTTGCCAATCTTCAGAACCATTAAAATTATGGGAAAATTTATGTCAAGATGTTAAACATAGTAGAATCAAGATTTTACCTAACCATACAGTGAGGACATTTTTAACGAAGGTTTGAAACAAATAGAAAATAAATTATTGAAACTAAATGATAGGAGGATGGAGTCATGTGTAGAAGTTCACGCAAGTGAGGAAAGTTCTCTGATCGCCATTCACTTGGGATTGGCCGGAAACGATACTTTTACATATGACTCAAGCAGCTCACGACTACCGGTCTTTGACCAAGTATCCTCTGGGTAGCCTAAGAACATCCGTTTGAAGGCGAGCTAAAGTGAGAAGAGAAACATTCCCTGCATAGGGTTGTGCGCTGGGTTTGGGACCCGCCACGTAAAAAACACCCCCGATGAAAAAGCAACAACAGCCTCGGATGAGAGATCCCCCTTTTGATGACGACCATGGTAAACGAAATAAGGACTACGAATTGAATCTGGAATGTCCGGTTCCTTAATTGGGAAGGTGCTGCTGCCCAGATGCTAGATGTCTTCGTAAAAATAAAAAATGACATGACCGCCGTCCAAGAAATGCGATGGACGGGACAAGGACTAAGACGAGTAGGTCCTTGTGGCATTTACTGCAGTGGCCATATAAAGGAGCGTAAGTTTGGTGTGGGATTGGTGGTGGGAGAGAGACTCCGTCGCCGAGTAATATCATTCACTGCGGTGAATGCACGTCTAGCCACAATCCGCATCAAAGCGAAGTTCTTCAACATATTGGTGATTTGCGCCCACGCCCCGACGTAAGAGAAGGACGATGTGTCCAAAGATGCCTTTTATGAGTACTTGGAGCACACTTATGAGAGCTGCCCCAGCCACGATGTCAAAATCGTGCTAGGCGAATTTAACGCCAGGGTGGGCAGAGAAAGTATCTTCGGCACTACGGTCGGTAAATTCAGCTTCACGAGGAAACATCCCCAAATGGGTTGAGGCTGATTGACTTCGCCGGCGCCCGAAATATGCTTATCTGTAGTACTACATTCCAGCATAAGCAGATTCATCAAGCTACCTGGCTGTCTCCGGATCGAAAAACTACCAAACAGACCGATCATGTTGTGATAGACGGAAGACACGTCTCCAGTCTTTTATATGTGCGTGCACTCCGAGGTGAAAAGTAGCTGCCTTTATGCCGCAATGTCTGTCTTCTATAAGAGTGTACAACTGCTGGCGTATGCCGATAATATTGATATCATCGCCCTCAACACCCGCGCCATTAGTTCTGCTTTCTCTAGATTGGACAAGGAAGCAAAACAAATGGGTCTGGCAGTGAACAACGGTAAGACGAAATATCTCCTGTCATCAAACAAACAGTCGTCGACCTCGCGACTTGGCTCACACGTCACTGTTGACAGTCATAACTTTGAAGTTGTAGATAGTTTCGTATATTTGGGAACCAGCACCATCAACAATGTCAGCCTAGAAATCCAACGCAGGATAACTTTCGCCAACAGGTGCTACTTCGGGCTCAGTAGGCAATAGAGAACTAAAGCCCTCTCTCGACAAACAAAAACCAAACTCTATTAGTCACTCATAAATCCCGTCCTGCTATATGGTGCAGAGGCTTGAACGATGTCTACAACGGATGAGTCGACGTTGCGAGTTTTCGAGAGAAAAGTTCTGCGAAAAATTTATGGTCTTTTACGCGTTGACTACGGCGAATATCGCATTCGATGGAACTATGAGCTGTACGAGATATACGACGACATTGACATAGTTCAGCGAATTAAAAGACAGCGGCTACGTTGGCTTGGTCATGTTGTCCGGATGGACGAAAACATTCCAGCTCTGAAAGTATTCGGCGCAGTACCCGCCGGGGGAATCAGATGAAGAGGAAGACCTCCACCCTGTTGGAAGGACGAAGTAGAGAAGGACCTGGCTTGGCTTGGAATATCCAATTGGCGCCACGTAGCGAAAAGAAGAAACGACTGGCGCACGGTTGTTAACTCGTTTATAATCGGCGGTGTCTACGCCGATTAAAAAAAAAGAAAAAGAAAAAATGATAAAAACCAAGCGAGTTTGGTCTACCTTCTTCAGTTCATATATAAAACAGGGCTACAAATACAATGACAAATTACTAAAATACAAATAATTTGACCGCTTTTGTGAATGCAAATCTGCCAAAATTAGTGCCAGAGAGAGATATGCTTTTAAAATTATAGTCGATAGCGTGAATAACAAAAACAAAAGTTTTTTGGATGCGCCGGGTGACACTGGCAAGTCGTTTCTTGCAAATTTAATGCTTGCTAAAAGAAGACAATCCGGGAATATAGCGAAAGCAGTTCTTCGTCAGGAATTGCTGCAACTCTTCTAAAGGATGGAAAAGCTGCATCCATTCAACTTTTAAACTTCCGCTATTCGTAAATCTTGAATAACAATCAATATGTTTTATCCGCAAAAATGGACCTCTTGAATGCACAATGAGCCATAAAGCACATATAAAGGCCGTGAACAGATTATATAATAATATAATATCAGAGCTTATCTTCATGGAATCAGGATGGTGATTTTCCACAGCGACTGCTTAAACTTGGGTAATATTCTTCTGGATGAGTCTCCAGACCTAATAGTTCATAGTTTAGAAATTTTAATAGATGCAGTATACCGACATCGAGAATTTCCTCGAACAGGAATTTCATTGGTTGGAATGATAGTGTCAACGAAATAAAGATCTAAATATTAAAAAAGTTTCCAAACACATAAAAAAATAAAAAAAATACAAAATAAAAATTTTAATAACTATTTATTTGATTTTAATAGCAGCAGTGAGGCCGAAAACCATTATAAATGGAAGGGTTTTAAAAAAGAAATGAATGAGAAAGTATTTGTATTTTGAATGAAGTTACGTGATTCTTTTAATAGCAAGGGGCCAACATCGAAATCAATTTCAGAATGAAAAAGGTAACCATCGATTTTTAAGTTACTACCCAATGT
The DNA here is from genome assembly GCF_023373825.1 of Bactrocera dorsalis. Lineage (NCBI taxonomy): Eukaryota > Metazoa > Arthropoda > Insecta > Diptera > Tephritidae > Bactrocera > Bactrocera dorsalis. The sequence continues at coordinate 75,258,774 of NC_064303.1, read as the reverse complement.
GAATAAATTAAATTTTTGTTTATACATTATTCCTTAAAATATACCAATACAAAATTGTACATTTTATGTAGATAATACCAACTCGATCAAAAAAATATGTATGTACGATATATGATTAAAAATAAAAACACGCTTTAGGCTAAAACAGTCGCGTAATTGGCATTCGCGATATGAATTTGGATATGAAAAAAACGTTCAGTGATTCATCGCTCGTTCTCGCCCAGTATTACAGCGTTTGTCCGGAAAGTAATAGAACTGAGTCGATTTGAAAAAATTTATTGAACTAATCGTTACAATTCTTTAAAAACTTTCCAAATAGGACCCTTCTGCGTTAATGCAGCATTGCCAGCGCGAGTTTCAAGCATTGAAGGCGGTACGGAAGGCATTCTCTGGAATAGCCTTGCATGCATGTTCAAATTTTCATGGCACACTTCTACTAGCCGCAACTTCTGGTTCGAGACCATCTTCGTGCACACTTTGCGCATGTTCAAGTGCTCCGTCACAATGTCATGAACCACAGATTTTGAGAAATTTAACATCTGGGCAGTTAAAGGAATGCTTAGTGGACGGTCTGTTCAAAACTTTACGCACCAAGTCACAGTCGGTTTCTCCAAAAAGCAGACTCTACTTCTTACCAAAGCAACATCTGGGTAAGCCTGCTTGATCATATCAAACGTCTCTGTCGCAGATTTACCGAGTTTCACACAGAATTTAATCGTGTAAGTTATATCGTCACATCAACCCCCACCAAAACACAGAAGACACCAATAAAATAATAACAACAAATCATTAAATTTATTTTCTTATTTAAAACATTGCAACAATTGTAATTAATACTTACTTCCTGTTTACCAACTTTTGTACAATTATTATTGTTTTCATTTTTACTGTATTTTTCTTGACTCATCAAATTTAAAATATTGCAACAATTGTAATTGATACTTACTTCTGTTTACCAACTTTTGTACAATTATTATTGTTTTAATTTTTACTGTATTTTTCTTGACTCATCAAATTTCCTTTACTTGTTTGACTTCAGGTAAAATTGGTTTAGAAATAAAAATCATTATTGGTGTAACCTTCAAAGAGATAAGGTGTTTTTATTTAACGGAAGAACGTTGAGTAACATAACTGGCGCAGTCGAAAAGCCAACGGATCGGGTCGAAACTAAAAGTGCTAACAAAATAAAACTTTGTTAATCCTTGGACCACATAAGGGGCCGCCTGTTTAAAAATCCGAAGGAATATCGGACGGAAAAAAAATACCAAGAGCATATTGGTATAAGGCTACAAGGAGATAAGTGAACCGTTGGAAAAAGGACCTAAACCCCTCATGCATACAATTCTCATACAGGCTCTGTAAGTAAATGAGCGGTTATTGAATTACATATATGTATATAAAAAAAAAAAAAAATTTGAAGAAAAGTTAACATATGTATGTACATAAATATATTGTGAAAGTAGATGAAATTAGAAAAATTTGAAATAAAAATGTATTAATTCAAAAGAAAGATAGGAAAGATCATTAAAAAAAAAATATAATCTTTACAATTTAAAATAAAATATAACATACATTGCCAAAATCAATAAAATTAAAAAGGAAAAGGAAGAAGTGGAAAAGTTAAATAAAAATTAATTACATATTATTTTTGTGTAGGCATTATTTGATTCCAAATTCCTATCAATCGGAACCAAATTATCCTACGTAAATAAAACAAGTTATTATTTTTGATGAGTAGTAAATCTAGATATTTTCCATATCCTAAAAGTTTTAAGATTTTTAAGTCAAGAAGCCTACCCGTTATATACGAGGACAGTACATTAAATTTTAATATGCTTTCAAATACAGAAGTTCCAAGTATATCAGGGACTCAAACGGCAACTAATAATAACAACATGAATAATATCGACATTTTTAACTGACTTAGAATTCCAGATGCAATCATGGACCTACCCAAATTTGATGGTAATCCAAGATTGCTCCACGAATTCATTAGTAATGTGGAATAAATACTCCTTCACATTAGTGGAGGAGATAAAACTCCTCATGGACTAATCCTCTTGAGGGCCATAAGAAATAAAATAGATGATCAAGCCAACGAAGTCTTAAACATTGGGATGAGATCAGAGGAAACTTGATATCGCATTATTCAGATAAAAGGACAGAAACATCCCTAATTAGAGATCTTCATTGTTTAAAACAATACGGCAAACCGATTGAAAAATATTACAGCGAAATAATGGAAATCCAATCAGCCTTGTCTAATAATTTATCTATCCATGAGTCCGACACTAATGTAATTAATGCAAATAGAAATCTATTTTCTGAAATGTGCCTAAACTCATTTTTGTCGGGTTTACGGGAACCTATGGGATCTACGATTAGAACAATGAGACCAGAATCATTGCCGGTTGCCCTTGACTACTGCATCAGAGAACAGAATATTCATTATATTAGGTCCAATTTGAATAAACCCAAATATCCTCAATTTAGAACAAATTACCAATATAATCCATATCCTAAATATCTACAAACTTTTGTAAATAATGCACCAAGACAAGAAAATTATTACCAACCTAAAAGATATTCTAATTTTTCAACCAGACCTTACTATGTTAATAACAATAATTTTGAGCCAAATTCAAACAATCAGAACCGTAATTTGTTAACCCAAAATTCCCAAGTACAGCGCGAGAATTTTTCAAATTTTAAACCCAGCCAACGCTTCGATAATTTTTCGAGACAAACAAATTGGAGGCAATCACAGCCCCCACCAAAACCTATGGATACCGGTAGTGGATTTTCAAAATTTGAAAAGGGCACAAACAAATTTAAAACTAGCCCAAGCACTCAATTTAGTAGGATAATAAATAGGAATGAAATGAATAATATTAACGATATTTAGAAGTCTTCGAAATGAAAGCTCTGTCCCATGTCTTGACCACGCTAACAAGATAAACCTGGACCAATATGAAAATTACAATATATCTACCATCTTACATAAATATATAATTGACAAGAAAGTGACATTACCTATTTTCAAAGAAATTAGGAAAACAGCAACTCTTACATTCTTAGTTTTTAAATTCCAAGATTATTTTGACGGACTGTTAGGCTTAGATTTTCTGACAAAAATTAAAGCTAAAATTGATCTTGAAAATAAAATACTAATTACAAATAATATTACAATACCTCTTAAAATGAAACCAAATTTTTCCTCTGATAAATTCACAATAGAGGCAAATTCGAAACAAATCGTAAAACTGCCAGTTGATTCTAAGGAAGGAGATATTATGATAAATACAATAACTTTGGACAACGGCTTAATTATTTCTTTGCGAAAGATTGGTTTAGTACAATAGAAGTAGTTAATCCCACGGGGAATGACCAAACAATTTTCCTAGAGCAACCCCTGAAAACAAGTCCGTATGCCCTTATGCAATCTATAATAAATAAAACTTTAAATAAGAAACACCAAACGAACCTCTTCACATTTTGCTCATTGACATATATACTATAAATAGTAAATGTATTTTGACCATCATCGACAAATTTCCTAAATATGCGACAGGCTATACAGGCTATACATTACCATCAAGAAAATTGTTTGTGATCAGGGTACCGAATTTACATCTAACATTTTTTAAGATTTTTGTAAACTATATGAAATTATACTTCACTTCACATCATTTCAGCAATCCAGTAGCAACTCTCCAGTAGAAAGACTTCATTCAACCCTAACTGAAATATACAGAATTATAATGACAACCAGAAAATCCAAGAAAATGAAATTAGATCACGAAGAGATATTAGATGAGACGTTTATAACTTACAATAATACAATCCATGCATCTACAAAATTTACACCATATGAGTTATTCTTTGGAAGACCGTATAACTTCTCAAGAGACATAAAATACGACAACAAACACGAATTTTTAGTTAAGTTAAATGAATTTGAAGAAAAACTATACCCCATTGTTAAAGAAAAAGTTATGAAAGCTAAATTAAAAAATATTAGTCGTCTTAATAAACCTAGGAAACCTCCAAAGCTTAGGAACAAAGAAGAGGATATATATAGAAAAGAATGTAGGAGAAACAAAATAACTGCACGATTCTCAAAACATAAAGTATTAAAAGATAATGACGTTACTTTACAAACTACTAAGGACAAAAAATTACACAAATCAAAAATTAAACTGAGACCACGAAAATAATAAACAATTATTTACCTTTAGAATAGTCTTTGCTTATGGACAAGTTTTGGAAATACAAAATTTTGACGAAGACCAGAATATGAGAGCCCTGAAGACTGGACACGCGAGAACGATTGAAAGTTATTTCAATTTCATTCATATAATAGACTTGGACAATTATAATTCGCAAACTTCAAAATAAATTACTATCGTTGACAAATTTGAAAAAAATAGCCTTCTAAAAGATGCTGCTGAAATTTGTAAACTGAAACTTAGGGGACTCGAAAACAAACTACAGACATTAAATCTATATAAACGTACAAAACGAGGACTATTCAACGGCTTAGGCTCTGTAATAAAATATGTAACTGGGAACATGGACGCAAATGACGCTATGACTATAAATAAACAAATACAAGAACGCCAGGACACAACATTAAATTCAAAAATAATAGAGGAAAATCAAAAAAGTTTGAATATACAAATGATACAGAGATTTAAAAATTTGACAGAGCATAAGAATAACAATCAGGAAAGCATTACAAAATTTTTAGAAAAACTCTCAGCAAAAACAACTAATCATATTCTAAAAGAAGACAGTGCGAGAAAATCCAATACATGAACCAGCTTGATTATAATATAGAAAGCTGTAATGCTCGCAAAACTTGGTATAGTATCAAAGCTTATTGTTCACCCAGATGAATTGGATGAAATAAGACACCATTTTAAGTCCCAGAATATTGACTTAGTTTCGGACGGACACATTTACGAATTTCTGGAACTCCAAGCATATTATAATAATAGCAACCTAATTTTTAATATAAAACTTCCAAATTTGGCTAAAAGTACGAATTCGCTTTTCCATCTCATTCCTCTTCCTATGAATAATTCGAAAGTAATTAAAACAAAACCATACGTAAGTTACAATAACCACGAGCTCCAGTACTTAACAGAGATTTGCCCAAAAATTGAGAACGTGTATTACTGCAAGAGGTCAAATGACTTCGAAAACACCAATAATTCAACTTGTATCGGTAGAATCTTGAATAATAAAACACCAATATGTCCTGTGAACGATGTGGGGCCCACATCGAATATATTCCAACCGGAAGATAATTATATAATGGTTATCAACGTAAAGGGAGTACCGATAACCTCTGATTGTGGGCAAAACTTTACAATTGAAGGAACCTCCCTTCTCCACTACACGAATTGTTCCGTCACGATAGCGGGAACAACATATAAAGACAACCCTTCAGTCCATTGGCACACAATCTTCGTAGCACCACCAAATCTAGAGAAAGTGCAAATAACAACAATAACAGAGACTTTAAACTTAGAGAAGATCAGTTTCATCAACAAAAATGATATTACGCTCTACTCTAAGGGGGGAGGAGTTATATCGTCACATCAACCCCCACCAAAACTCAGAAGACACCAATAAAATAATAACAACAAATCATTAAATTTATTTTCTTATTTAAAACATTGCAACAATTGTAATTAATACTTACTTCCTGTTTACCAACTTTTGTACAATTATTATTGTTTTAATTTTTACTGTATTTTCCTTGACTCATCAAATTTAAAACATTGCAACGATTATAATTAATACTTACTTCCTGTTTACCAACTTTAATTTTTACTGTATTTTTCTTGACTCATCAAATTTCTTTTACTTGTTTGACTTCATGTAAAATTGGTTTAGAAATAAAAATCATTATTCGTATAACCTTCAAAGAGATAAGGTGTTTTCATTTAACGGAAGAACGTTGAATAACATAACTGGTACCTCTGCTCTAACGAGCGCTGCATTTTCCGCTTATAACTGACTAGCCGCTCGTTTGTTAGCTAGGAATGCCCTCTACCGAATCCAGTCGTTATGCCCAATTAGTCCTATTACTTTCGGGACATGCCGTTTATCGCTTCGCTTCTCGCGCGGATTCTAACATCCACTTTTCAGTGAGTGATTGTAATTGAATATGAACTGTATTTAATACGAAGAAAGTTCAAATTTACTCTACATTTTATTTAAAAAACTTTGTTTACGGTAGAAAGAAAAGAACTGTTTTTAGGGTAATTTCTCGGTAATTATTCGAATTTTTCTAACCTTTAAAACCTTCCCTAGACCTCTTCGAACATTTCAAGACCACGATAAATCCGTTCAGCTGCTCTCGAGTTTTAAAGTCCGTATCCAGCTCTTAAGTAATTGCTCAAGAAAAAAATACATTGTTTCTTCAAGTAATTTTGACAGCTAGTTACGCATTGTAAATGATCCACATTAGAAGAGCAAGAGAGAATAAACAAAGAAAATAAACTTTATGTGTGATATGTATGTATGTTGTATGTACTTATAGTAACATAAATATTTTCATTGCAATTTAAGGAATGTTGTTGATAATTGATAAGTTTTATACAACATTTCAAAATGAACTATACTTCATAATAATGATTTTAACTAATTTAGGATGAATTTAAGAATTACTTTGAATTTCTTTCAAGAAACAATTGTTCATTAATTGTTTGTTCACAAAACCAGGATTGCCAAATAAGCATTTTATTGAAAAAATGTTTTAAAAATTAGCACTAGATTACTTTAGAGCTGCATACTAGCACAATAAAATTTAACGCAGGAAATTTTCTTGACCTTAAGCGATTTTTTATATGAAGTTTTTACATTTCTTGAGAGCTGGATCCTAAGCTTTAGCGAGACTAACGAACGGCAATTCATTTTTATATATATAGATAACCTTCAGCAATGGCAACTCTCCTGTCATTGGAAATGAGAGAGCAGCTCACCTACCCGACTTTGACAGTTGCCGAATCGGGTTTGATTTGCAATTAAAAATTAACCTTCATAATCTTTATATCAAATTATTTTCCCTACCCTTTTACCTTAAACATTACTTTATATCCCACTTTACCGGCCTTTGAATTGTGTTAGATTATAAGCTTTTCATTGCAACGACAAAACTTCAGTTCAAATTCGGTAGAATTCCAATAAAGATCGTTGATTATAACATAACTGGCGTAGTCGGCATTTTCGTACCACGCGAAATAAAATCGCGTCGGGCAATGTTAGTGCAGAAAAAAAAAATTAACAGTGAAAAAGTTTAAATAGAAAAATAAAATTAATTAAAACAAGTAAAAGTATATAGAATTTGATTAAAACAGTGAAAAAATAATAAGATAAAACGTTAAATTGAAACAGTGGAAAATTATTAAAACGGTTAAAAATTAAATGTTAATTAATACAGTGGAAAAGGGCTAAATTAAATCAGTACAACAACCTTCTCCACCTAGTCCTTCCAACGGAGTGGATGTCTTCCTCTTCCCCTGATTCCCCCGGCGGGCTGGAGTGTTTTCGTCCATTCGGACAACATGGCCTAGCCAGCGAAGCCGTGGTCTTTTAATTCGCTGAACTTTGTCAATGTCGTCATATATCTCATACAGATCATCGTTCCATCGAATGCGATATTCGCCATGGCCAACGCGCAAAGGACCATAAATCTTACGCAGAACTTTTCTCTCGAAAGCTCGCATGTCACTTTACTTCTCAATTGCCTACTCAGTCCGAGGTAGCACCTGTTGGCAAGAGTTGGCTGACAGGCTGACATTGTTGGTGGTGCTGGTTCCCAAATATACGAAACTATCTACAACTTCAAAGTTATGACTGTCAACAGTGACGTGTGAGCCAAGTCGCGAGGTCGACGACTGTTTGTTTGATGACAGGAGATATTTCGTCTTACCCTCGTTCACTGCCAGACCCATTTGCTTTGCTTTCTTGTCAAGTTTGGAGAAAGCAGAACTAACGGCGCGGTTGTTAAAGTCAACGATATCAATATGGCATACGCCAGCAGCTGGACACTCTTATTAAAGATTGTACTGCTCGATTAAGTTCTGAAGCTCGAACTATTTTCTCCAGCAGCAGATTGAAGAAGTCCCCTTGCCTGAAACCTAGTTTGGTATCGAGTGGCTCGGAGAGGTCCTTTCTAATCCTGACGGAGCTTTTGGTGTTGCTCAACGTAAGTTTACATAGCCGTATTAGTTTTACGTGGATACCTAATTCAGACAACGCGGCATAAAGCAGCTGCGCTATTGAAAGCAGCTTTGAAATCGATGAAGAGGTGGTGTGTGTCGATTCTCCTTATAAGCGATGTTGAGGAGGCTTATCCCACGATAGTTGGCGCAGATTGTAGGGTCTCCCTTTTTGTGGATTTGGCAGAGCACACTTAAATTCCAATCGATGGGCATGCTTTCATTCGACCATATTTTGCAAAGAAGCTGATGCATGCTCCTTATCAGTTCTTCACCGCCGTGTTTGAATAGCTCGGCTGGCAATCCATCGTCTCCCGTTGCTTTGTTGCTCTTCGGACGGGTAATTGCTATTCGAACTTATTCATGGTCGAGCAATGGAACGTCTGCTCCATCGTCATCGATTGGGGAATCGGGTTCGCCTTCTCCTGGCGTTGCACGTCGGTGTATATGTAAAAGAACTGTGTTGCCTCTTCGAAATTGTCATAGAAATGAAAACTGATCTGTCACTATGTTTAAAACATGTATGTATGTCATATATTATATTCCATAAGCAATATGGAGTCTCCAGAGGCAATACGTGCAACAATACAGTTAGTATACCTTAAACTTTTGCCCGTAGAGTACCCCGTAAAATAGGAGAGACGAATGCACAATTGCAATTAAAGCAGAAAGAAACGAATAATGGCAAATTCTTAGGAAAATTTTGATGTTGAAGAGGTAAGTTCTTTCTTCAATAATTTTATATTTTATAAATAATTTTGGGTACATCCTCTGATTTCGGGGTTAAAATGGGTATGTACGTTTAGTGGATATTTGCATTTAAAGGTCAAAAATTTTATTATTTGAAATGCGTGTTTCTCCGATTTGTAATGAATTTTACACTTATATATTTTACTTTTATATCCACTAACACTTCACTAAATTGCTTCTATCCATTTATTTTACATTATATATGGCAAAACTAAATTTTATTAATTTTTTTCTATTCACATCTTGCATCCTGACTAATAATCAGTGTTACCTTGCATAGATATTTTACAAAAGAACGAAAAAAAATAAAGAAAGCTAATACCACGATTACAGCGTATACGAGTAAATGTCACATTATTAGTTTTTTGTATGGAATTCCTTTCTGCATTAGCGGCCTTCGGCCGCGCTCCAAAAAATTACCGTGATCGGACCAACGCCTGGGTGTCTTCAGTTCTTTTGTGTTGGCGGCTTTCGACCGCACTTCAAAAAATCCTGGTCGAATAACACCTGGGCGTCTTCAGTTCTTTCGCGTTGGCGGCCTTCGGGCCCACTTCAAAAAAATATCCCGGCCCGATCCAACACCGGGATTTATCAAGATAATGAAAATTCTGAAAGATTTGATATTACTCATCACACGAATATTAATTTTTTATTGCGGAATAATCTTTCTCTTTTACATATTTTTATTCGATTTCAAAATATGATAACACAAAGTTTTTGATTGTTTGCAACCATTTTATTATTTTATGATCCGTTTAGGATTTCAACTAAATGGAATTAAAGTTATAAGGAGCATTTCTCGTTGAGGATTACAAACCAATTCACGAGTGAAATTTATAAATTAATAAATTTATCATATAAAAAATTCAGTTAGATGATGTAGAAGGTGCTTTCCAAAGTAAGCAGGACTTAAAAATAACAGAACAAATGGTTTTTTCAGCAAAATCAATACATTTTATTCAAAATAGTCTCATTCTGCTTCAATACAGCTTTTTTGCACGGTCCAAAAGCATGTCGAACGAGTGTTTTAGCTCATTGGCCGGTATGTCCGCCAGTATGTCGGTGCACGTTTACGTCGGCATAGCGCTTTACTTTCATGGGCAAATACCTTTTTCCGAAAAGGAAGAAGTCGCACGGTGCAATATCACGTTAATACGGGGAGTGGATAATGGTTAAAATGCGATTTGTGCGGATCAAACCGTGCACACCTTTCGTAAGCCCAAATGTTCCGTCAAAATGCGATAAATCAATGTTTTGGAGATGTTCAATTCCATTTCCATGAATTTTAATGATGATTTCGGCTGATTTTTGATGAATTCACGCACAGTTTCGATGGAATTTCCGGTGATCACGGATTTTGATTGGCCCACATGTTGATCATCATTTATGTCCTCACGATCACTTTGAAAACGTTGCAACTACTCGTGCACTCTGCTACGGAATAGGCAATCATCGCCATAAACTTGTTTCATAAATTGAAACACCACAACAAGTTTTACCAATTTTGAAACAAAATTTAATGTTGGCTCTTTGTTCGAAGCTCATTTTCGCATCGATAACACAAAAATACTGACACACTAAACACTAATGCAGGAAGGAATTCTATGTAAAAAACTAATAATGTGACATTTATACGCTGTAATCGTGGTATTATTTGTTTTCTTTATTTTTCTCGTTCTTTTGTAAAATATCTACGCAAGGTAACACTGATTATTAGTCAATAACTTTATTTCCAATCAATGAAATGTCATGAAAATGTCACCGGACAATCGATAAAGACATATAGATGGTGCCACCAGAGGGCGTTAGATTCAAAAATTCCTGTTTACTTCGGAATTCACCTAGTATATATAATTCAAATATACCTTATATCTATATGGTATCTATATCTATACGCAAAAAATGCAAAATATTTAAACTGAAACATATTGTAGAGTTACAAATATAATTAGGTATGTTCATTTGTACGTCCTTCGTTTGCCGGATGTCCAAAATTGTTTAAAATAAAAATCATATAGTGTTCCATAATGTATAAAAGAGAACATAGTTCTAATATCCATATGTGTTTAAACCCATATAGAAACAACTTAAGTGCAAACTAATTGTGCATTAGGGGGGGTCGATTCTGGACTTTTTTCGATTCGGGATTTCTAATAGTGCGGAAAAGTTGCCTTAGTACTTCCTGATTCCAATGCAACTTTTTGTTTTGAGATCGGATTGCATCTTCAACCCCAACTCCGGCCTTGAAATTTCGGAAATTCGCCTAAAATCGTGAAATTGTCTACCTAGCGCCTGAAATACGCATCTCATGCCAAAATGGATAAAGCAAAAGTTATTTGTCGCGTCATTTGCTACCGAAATGGTATACGTGATCATTGCCGTAGGACGAATCGTTCCCGAGATACGAGCGAAAAGGCGGCGCGCCACAGCGCAAGGTGAAAATTGTTGCAGCTCTCAGCTAACCTGTATTGGTCACCCAAAACCCACCGCGTGGAGGTGGTTGCTCTTCGGGTTCCTCCCAAGCACAACCCAACCAACCAACCATATGTCAGGCTTATTTTGTACTAAACTTTGGCACTTGTTGCCTAGATTTCAGTGTAAAGCGTATAAAACGATCACGAGATTGGGGGCCAATAACTTTAGAAGATGCCTCTGTCACCAGTTTGACCGTTCTCTCGACTGCCACGGTGTGAGAGGGAAATTCACTAAATTTCCATACCTCTGCAGTTTCTTCCGACAGCCCTCTTATGAGTTCTTCGTTAGAAACTGAGCAAAGAACTGGTGGAACAGTCAAGGTAATAGTCTTCCAGTTAATCATATCGTAATAATTATTATCTTTGAAATTCAGCTTTGGCACTTTATTACATCTAATCCTTCCATTTACAGTGCCAGACTCTGCTTCTCTGGCTGCCAGAAGACGGTCAAGGGCCAACTTTCTGACTTCTATCCATACTAAGGAGAATGTTTTCTGGTAGAGCAAAGAAAGCATTCTGTTGAATGGATGAATCGACAACCTTGCGCAGTTTAGCAGGTAAGTATCTCGACCTTTGAATTGCAGCATAGAGAATGTATTTGGACTCTTTGAGACACCATCTATGTGTTCGAAAAGAGCACGAAATGGAAGTTCGTTGAAATGTAGAAGACAAACAACCTACTGTAATGGCCTACCTATTCTTTCTTCTAGTTTCCGAAGGATCCCACATTTCCAACCTGTGTTCGTGTTGGTGCCATCAGCACTGACAACTTCTAGATGTTCCACATCAACTGAATTGTCTTCTAAATGTTGCCATATAGCTTGCGTCTCATCCTCAGCTGACCCCGAAGGAGAGGTGACGTGGTCAAAGTAATGACAACCAGGTTCCGCTATAAGAGAAATAAGTTCCTCTTTGACAGTGTCGCGGTAGTACTTTTCACCTTCGCTGACTTGTGTAAGTGTATTGTCTTTGCGGCCGTCAAAATACAGCCCATATACAGAGTCAATACTTTTGGTGTTTTGGAGCTTAACTCCAACACTTTTTTTTGCCCGACTTGCATTTGTCAGTGACAAAGCTAGCCTGATCCTCTGTTATCAAACCTGCTTTTTTGGCATCCAGAAAAGCAGATGAAACAATGAAGGCCGCTGCTCTATCACTTACTCCAAATCTTTGGGCAGCTAAAGCAGTGTGTTCTAATACTAGTGTGTTTTGTTTGGTTTTAGAAGATGGAAGAGAAAATTCATCATCAGCATCGTTTTTGGAAGAATCCATGTGCGTCGCACCTACATTGTTGTCGTCTGTATGAGAGTCTGGCTGATCTGAATGGTCACGTGTTCTAGCTGATACTTTTCTGGTAAGTGCTGATGTTGAAAGACGTTTTGAAAGCTTTTTTTTACGTTCATTTTTCTTTGTAACCTTTTTTGTTTCAGGTAGATCAACACTTCCAATGCGACCAATTCTTCTGGTTCTCTGGTCCAAGAGAAATGGTTGTTCATTGGTAGGAACTTTCCTTTCCTTTCCTTTGGACAAGTGCAAGAAGAACAAGTAAGGAAGGGCTAAGTTCGGGTGTCACCGAACATTTTATACTCTCGCACAATAAAGTGATAATCGAGATTTCATTATCCGTCATTTACATATTTTTTTATTTTGCTGTAAAATTATTTAGAATTAAATTCTGAGAGATTTACCGATATTTTCGGTGAAAAATTAGGTTAGGTTAGGTTAGGCACTGAGTTTTTCGTGTTCGATATAAGGGACCTTGAAAAGTTATAGTCCGATCACGACAATTTTTCCACAAGGGATACCTCAGCTCAAATACCGTATTTGTGTAAAGTTTTATTCCGCTATCATCATTGGTTCCTAATGTATGTATATATTATACAGAGAAGGCATCAGATGGAATTCAAAATAGCGTTATATGGGAAGAAGGCGTGGTTGTGAACCGATTTCACCCATATTTCGTACATGTCATCAGGGTGTTAAGAAAATATTATATACCGAATTTCATTGAAATCGGTCGAGCGGTTCCTGAGATATACTTTTTGGTCCATAAGTGGGCGACGCCACGCCCATTTTCAATTTTTAAAAAAAGTCTGGGTGCAGCTTCCTTCTGCCATTTTTTCCGTAAAATTTTGTGTTTCTGACGTTTTTTGTTAGTCGGTTAACGCACTTTTAGTGATTTTCAACATAACCTTTGTATGGGAGGTGGGCGTGGTTATTATCCGATTTCTTCCATTTTTAAACTGTATATGGAAATGCCTAAAGGAAACGACCCTTTAGAGTTTGGTTGACATAGCTGTAGTAGTTTCCGAGATATGTACAAAAAACTTAGTAGGGGGCGGGGCCACGCCCACTTTTCCAAAAAAACTACGTCCAAATATGCCCCTCCCTAATGCGATCCTATGTGCCAAATTTCACTTTAATATCTTTATCTATGGCTTAGTTATGACACTTTATAGGTTTTCGGTTTCCGCCATTTTGTGGGCGTGGCAGTGGGCCGATTTTGTCCATCTTCGAACTTAACCTTCTTATGGAGTCAAGGAATACGTGTACCAAGTTTCATCATGATATCTCAATTTTTACTCAAGTTACAGCTTGCACGGACGGACGGACAGACGGACGGACGGACGGACGGACAGACAGACATCCGGATTTCAACTCTACTCGTCACCCTGATCACTTTGGTATATATAACCCTATATCTGACTCTTTTAGTTTTAGGACTTACAAACAACCGTTATGTGAACAAAACTATAATACTCTCTTTAGCAACTTTGTTGCGAGAGTATAAAAATAAATGCATTTACAAGCAGCGATGTCAAATAATTTTCCGGCAGAAGAGACACAGTCATCTCTTTTAGAGCTCAAACCTATTGGGTTCCTTAAAAACATTTGTTTAAGAGTCAGAAATTCCGTATGGTATGAGCATTTGTACAACTCTGGTGTGTGAAACTATCGGAATAGATGACTTTTTGAAAGTATTTTCAACCTTTTTTGCAACTATTTCTGTAACCTCTTTACTCCTAGGTTCATAGTTGTCGCCTCGGAGTCGCCCTATAAGAAATCTTTCAAACTGATAACACAAAAGAACATCCTGGTAAGTAGGTAACTGGGACTCAGAGAGATTGTACGGATATACGCCAAACACAGGACATTTCTGTCTAAATTTAAATTTAGATACAGACATATTGAGTTCTGTGTTCTGTTGAGAGAATATAAATGATAGCACTCGGCGAAATCACCGACAAGAGTGAGGGAACTCGATGAAAAATATTTATGTGGAGACTAGTCCGAACGCGTCGTATGGCGCAGGGAAATGAATGTAAGTGATAGAATTCGGCGAAATCACCGAGAAGAGTGAAGGAACTCGATGAAAAAATATTTATGTGGAGAACAGTCCGAACGTGTCGTATGGCGCAGGGAAATGAATGTAAGTGATAGAACTCAGCGAAATCACCGACAAGAGTGAAGGAAATCGATGAAAAAATATTTATGTGGAGACCAGTCCGAACGTGTCCTTTGGCGTAGGTGAATGAATGTGAGTGATAGCACTCGGCGAAATCAACGTCAAGAAGTGTGGCCGCAAGCCGATTTTCACCTTGAGCTGTGGCGCGCCGCATTTTCGCTCGTAATAACTTTTGTTTTATACATTTTGCTATGAGATGCGTATTTCAGGCGCTAGGTAGACAATTTCACGATTTTAGGCGAATTTCCGAAATTTCAAGGCCGGAGTTGGGGTTGAAGATGCAATCCGATCTCAAAACAAAAAGTTACATTGCAATCAGGAAGTACTAAGGCAACTTTTCCGCACTATTAGAAATCCCGAATCGAAAAAAATCCGGAATCGACCCACCCTAATGCGCATTATTATGCACCCATGAGCACTATAACCTGTCCCTGCATGGTCAACTTTACAAGCTCCTCATTATCACGTGCATAAGTAATTATTTGTCAAGTTGCATAATTAACTCATTCTTTTCAACAGTATAATATTATTTTTCGCAATTCAACTATCCTTATACCCATTTTTGTGCACAAGACAAAACGTATCCTATAATAACAGAATTTTCGCGAGGGAGCTGCTATATTAAAAATACGTTGAGTAATAAAACTTCCGCCACTGCTAATATATAACGAAGACCACTTTCTAATTAGTCGCAACTAACTTGCACCTCACTCCTCAGTTATATCCATTTACTTATGGTTCACGCTGAGCATCGCCTAATGCAGCGTATAGTCCGCTAGAGTTCTATATTCCCCGCCTTAAGCCCCAAATAAATAAATGTCTTCATTGGAGCCCAAAAAGCCACTGAAACGAGTTTGTGAATTTTATAAAAGAATACACACCTGAGGTTGTACAAAGGTACGCTTCCCAAGGCAATTGGCAGTTTACCCTCCCAAACGCTCCTCATATGGGTGGTTTATGAATCAGCTGTAGAAAGCTTTAAATCGCACTTAAAAAAAGTAGCTGGAACTATAAATTTAAATATGAACAGTTCACAACACTCCCACTCATAACTATCTCGCAAGATTTCTCTGACTTCACAGCCCTGACTCCAGGGCATTTTCTCAAAGGAGCACTAATTCTGCCCATACCTGAGCCCGGCGTGCAGTCGCTACCCTTATTAAATCGATGGGAAAGAATCAAAATTTTCCATTACGATTTCAGCCAATGGAATGGAATAATAATAATATAATCTTCATACAAAGTACAGATAGAAGAGTCCAGAAAAGGCGACAAAGCTTACAGAATGTGTCATCTCCCTCAAAAGAGACCAGCTGATTGAATTAAAAAAACAGGCAGATAAGAGAGGCAACACGTTCGAAAGCGCCCTAGTAGGAGTGATTGGTGAGATGGCCGTAATGCAGCCAAAAACTCATAATATTACCATTATGTGCAAGAACCTGGATGAGATAACCACCCCCGAAGAGATCTGGGACGCATTGCAAAAAGAGTGTGTGCGGAAAACTGTAAGCGGCACTCAAGTAGCCCTTATATGCTTACAAGCGGAGGATGCCAAAACCTTACTTAAGTGCGGTTAAGTATAGATTGGGTGATCTTTTTTTTTTGATTTTTTACATTTTATTCATTGTTTTAGGTGTTTCCAACTAGGATAGCACACAAATGTTGCAGCTCCATTGATAAGTCTTCCCTTTGTGCTCGTTACGGAACGCCAGGTTAAGACATGCACGAATTCTTCGAGCTGTATGCTCTGCAAAGGGGAACACTCTGTTCTGAGAACGGTCTGCCCAAAATACGCAGATATGATGAAGTCAACGAAAAACCGAAGATATTGCAACTAAATCTTAAGCATTGGGCTGCAGCACAAGACCTTCTAAAACAGAAGGTGCTAAAAGAAAACATAGTTTTCGAACAATATTCTCAACGTTCGAAAAGTACTTGGAGTAAAGATATAAGAGGCAAGGCAAAGGGCAAGCCTTCATATCAAGCTCCAAAGAAGGCCATAACGGCTTTACATGGACGATTACACAAGGAATATGTTTTGTAATCTGCTACTTATACTCGTCCCAACGCAATAATTGAGGAATTTGAAGATTTTCTTCTGGAATTGTCTCTAGAGATCAGAAGCAAACGCATGGTCTACTGCTCGGGATAGCAGAATTACAAATCGCTGCGGACGCCACATTCTAGAATTGTTGACTCAAACAAACCTTACGATTGTAAAACAGCGGCACACAAAATACCTTTCAAAAGCGCTTAGCAGACATACTAGTGGAAGATGTCAAATATGTACACAAATAGTGACCATATGGCTATAATTGCTGAAATTTCGTCTTCCCAAGAAAAGGAACTATGTCGGAGATATACCTCTCGAAAAAAAAGTTTGTGGCAAAAGGAAAGGCACTAGTTGCAGCATGCGCAGAACGAGGGAGGTGAAAACGAAATCCGCCTCAGAGAAGCATTTAAATGCCAAAAAAGCTGCTGAAGTCAACCTTTATGAGTAATAAAAGATCCTGTTTAGAAAATCTCTGTGAAGAAGCAAACATAGATCCATGGGGAGCGGAATACAAAATTTGTATGTCAAAGTTCAAAAATAAATCACAGCAACCTAAGAACCCATCATTTATGAGAAATTATGTCAAAGCATGCCCCTATTTCCCATTTTAAGCGAAACGAAGCTACAGAGCCACCACTATTAGTCACGGAAGAAGAACTAATGGATATTGCGAAAAAAATCAAAAACTCCAAACCGCCAGGAAAATATAATATACTAAATAGATCCCTTAAAGAAGCCATGACTCTAAGACCCAGTATGTTTGTTAATACGTGCTATCCGTGTATATTAGAAGAGGTGTTCATCGATCCGTGGAAAATACAGCGACTACTCCCAAACCAAAAAAACACCAGTAGAACCTTCATCGTTCTCTGTGCATGCTCGACACGATTGGTAAAGTGAACGAACGCATTGCAAGAAACCGCTGGAGTTAACAATCAGCAAAGCCGACAATCACTAAGAGACGTACTTGAAATTGCGAAGTGCGCAGTAAGTGGAAAAAAATAATGTGCTTATAACCCTGAATGTGGTCAAATATAATATAAGCTCTTCACGAAATACGTGCTTATCATTATCTAATAAATGATGTGTCACTTTCAAAATAAAAAATTGTTATTCGACACGGACGAAGACACTCAGAGCTACACTATCTCCAGTGGAATAAAGCAAGGCTCGGATTAGGCCCTGTTCAAAATTGAACACGTTCGCAAACCCTTTTATATATTTCACAAATGTTAAGTACGATAAGAAAAATCTTACTTCTTCTTTACTGGCGTAGACACCGCTTACGCGATTATAGCCGAGTCAACAACAGCGCGCCAGTCGTTTCTACTCTTCGCTACGTGGCGCCAATTGGATATTCCAAGCGAAGCCAGGTCCTTCTCCACTTGGTCCTTCCAACAGAATGGAGGTCTTCCTCTTCCTCTGCTTCCCGCGGCGGGTACTGCGTCGAATACTTTCAGAGCTGGAGTGTTTTCAACCATCCGGACAACATGACCTAGCCAGCGTAGCCGCTGTCTTTTAATTCGCTGAACTATGTCAATGTCGTCGTATATCTCGTACAGCTCATCGTTCCATCGAATGCGCTATTCGCCGTGGCCAACGCGCAAAGGACCATAAATCTTTCGCAGAACTTTTCTCTCGAAAACTCGCAACGTCGACTCATGGGTTGTTGTCATCGTCCAAGCCTCTGCACCATATAGCAGGACGGGAATTATGAGCGACTTATAGAGTTTGGCTTTTGTTCGTCAAGAGAAGACTTTACTTTTCAATTGCCTACTCAGTCCGAAGTAGCACCTGTTGGCAAGAGTAATGCTGTGTTGGATTTCCAGGCTGACATTGTTGGTGGGGTTAATGCTGGTTCCTAAATAGACGAAATTATCTACAACTTCAAAGTTATGACTGTCAACAGTGACGTGGGAGCCAAGTCGCGAGTGCGATGACTGTTTGTTTGATGACAGGAGATATTTCGTCTTGCCCTCGTTCTTCCCGAACCTGACGGAGCTTTTGGTGCCGCTCAACGTCAGTTTACACAGCTTTATTAGTTTTGCGGGGATACGAAATTCAGACATCGCGGCATAAAGGCAACTCCTTTTCGTGCTGTCGAAAGCAGCTTTGAAATCGACGAAGAGGTGGTGTGTGTCGATTCTCCTTTCACGGGTCTTTTCCAAGATTTGGCGCATGGTGAATATCTGGTCGGTTATTGATTTACCAGGCCTAAAGCCACACTGATAAGGTCCAATCAGTTTGTTGACGGTGGGCTTTAATTTTTCACACAATACGCTCGACAGAACCTTATATGCGATGTTGAGGAGGCTAATCTCACGGTAGTTGGCGCTTTGTGGGGTCTCCTTTTTTATGGATTGGGCATAGCACACTTAAATTCCAATCGTTGGGCATACGTCTGCTCCATTGTCATCGATTGGGGTATCGGGTTCGCCTTCTCCTGCTGTTGTGCGTTCACTGCCATTCAGCAGGCTGGAGAAGTGTTCCCTCCATAATTTAAGTATGCTCTGGGCATCGGTGGCTAGATCACCTTGGGGGGTTCTACAAGAGTATGCTCCGGTCTTGAAACCTTCTGTAAGCCGCCGCATCTTTTCGTAGAGTTTTCGAGCATTACCCCTGTCGGCCAGCTTATCAAGCTCTTCGTACTCACGCATTTCGGTCTCTTTCTTTTTCTGTCTACAAATGCGTCTCGCTTCCCTCTTCAACTCTCGGTATCTATCCCATCCCGCACGTGTTGTGGTCGATCGTAACGTTGCGGGGTAGGCAGCCTCATCTTTGGAAATATTTAATAAAGTCATGCATGCATTATTACCTAAATATTTAATTAATGTAGGTTTAATAAGTTATATGTTTACATACATATTTATTTGCTGGGCATTACATGTTTGATGACATATTAAAAGAACAAGAGTTCGCGCACATTCACGTACATATGTATGTAATTATGTGTGCATGTTAGCAAATATGACAGACCACAAGTATAATATTTGTAAATTTGTCTACACACAACTTTGTATGTAAATGTGTACACTTATTGCTCCATGCGAAGTTTCCGTTGTCACGGGCAACCAATGGCTGAAGCTCACGTTTTGCCAGAGAGTCAATAAGTCTAAGAACTGACGCGACGAAAAAGCGTCACAACATTGTGTTGTTGGTAGCAAATACGAGCTGTACCGAAAACACAAACGAACGATCGCCAATTGGCACTGCTTCCCTTGCCGCTGTAACAGCTTCTCCAACAAACCAGCTTAAATATTTTCTGTTTGTGTATAGATTTTTGCAATCGATCTTCAGTAGTCGAAGTCGATTAAGAATCGGTTTTTGACATTCGAAAAATCGATTATTTTACGAGAAAACTCGATTCTCGAGTAGAATCGGAATCGAGTTTACCATCCCTACTGGCAGCCATCGGGACACATATAAAACCTCCGCACAATAACCACCACAAAAAAAATGATTTTTTTTCCATGTTATTTATATGGAAAACAGAAAATTTGAAATAGGCACCTCTTAATATTAATATTAAGAGCTCATCTTTTGAGTGACTTTTTTTACACATTTTCGAAAGTTTTGAGCCTGTTTTTCAGTTGAAAAAAAGAGGTTGCCTCAGAATAACGCACCCTAATACATATATATGTATGTATGTACATCTTCTATATAACGACACGCTTAGCAGACATATTAAGTGGAAGGTATCAGATATTTACACAAATAGCGACCATATGACTACAATCGCTGAAGTGTCGTTCGCCCAAGAAAGGAAACTGTCTCGCAGAAATCCCTCTCGAAAACGTAGGTGGCGTGAAAAGGAATTTTATACCGTCATCTTTGAGAGCGTCTGGAGTGCGGCAAAGGCACCAGGCGAAGACGCCATCCACTTAGTATCTGCTGTGCAGAAGGAACTAGTTGCAGCATGCGACGCAACTATGCGCAGGACGAGATACAATAACAATCGAAATCCGGTATACTGGTGGAGCGACGAAATTGCCAAGCTGAGGAAGCTCTTTCACTCAGCTCCAATATGAATTAATCGGCATCCCAAGGTCGGCACGATTCCGATTACTTTGGCGGAGGGGTAAAAAAACCGAATTTCCGTATAAATTAGGTATGTGCGAATAGGGGAGCTTCTCCAGAGGAGGATTATCCAAAAATAATATTGAAATAACTTATATTTTTCAAAATATTCACGATTAAAGATTCAAAAATTTGTACTAAAAACACATGGTATTTCTCTTAAGTTTACATTTTTCACTTGGAATATTTAAATATACACTTTAAACATTGAAATAAGTTCACATTTCACTTTTATTTTGTAATATTTTACCTAAATTTATTAATTTAAAAATCACTTATAACACTCATCGTTGCAAAGGTTAGATTGTTTACAATTATGAGGAAAACAAGCGTTTCCACATCTTAAACACCAAATTTGTAGGATTCTTAACGATATTTCTTTGTTTGTTTCTTTGCGTGATTATTTTTTCTATATTAATTATAATAAAAAATACTTTCCAACATTTTTCAAGTTATAATATTGAATTGTGAAAACTTTTTCCATATACATATGTATGCATATGTATAATATGCGATTTATGTTCGATAAAGACAAATAAGTAAAAATCTATGATAACATTGTAATATTTATATCATATCCTGGTGACTGAAGTACTTTTGCGTAGTACTCCTTTCCGCGTTGGCGGCCTTTGTCCGCGCTCTAAAAAAATGACCCTGGTCGAGCGAATATCCGAGGTGACCGAAGTACTTTCGTGCAGTACTCTTTTCTGCGTTGGCGGCCTTCGGCCGGGCTTTAAAGAAATAACCCTGGTCGAGCGAATACCCGGGGTGACCGAAGTACTTTCGTGCAGTACTCCTTTCTGCGTTGGCGGCCTTCGTCCGCGCTCTAAAAAAAAATGACCCTGGTCGAGCGAATATCCGAGGTGACCGAAGTACTTTCGTGCAGTACTCCTTTTTGCGTTGGCGGCCTTCGGCCGCGCTCTAAAAAAATAACCCTGGTCGAGCGAATACCCGGGGTGACCGAAGTACTTTCGCGTAGTACTCCTTTAAAAAGATAATCCTGATCGAGCCAATACCCGGGGTAACCTAAGCATTTTATTATTTTAATACGTAATATTATTATATTAACTAGTTGTTTATTAAATTTAAATAAGAAAAAATCCATATGCATGGAAAGATTATTTATACTCATTTTAATTTGAAATATAATTTATAGACACACTTGTTTTTATTAGAACTAAGATTACTAAATAAAGAAAGAGGAATTATATCAAAATAGAGAAATTCAGCGAATTGCTCATATTAGCTTATTATCATGTGGCAGCGCTCCATTTCCTTATAATTATTAGCACATAAATGATGCTCAATACAAGTGTAAAAAGTAACTTTTAAAATAATGATTTCTTAGGTAAAAATCTACAAAAATTGAAAAATGTGGTTGTATTTAAATGTTTATAGTTTAATTTAATTAATTTGAAGTAAAAAATGTCCGAAAAGTGTGTTTAATGCGGGGAAATAGCTTGTTGAAATGTTCGAATTTTGGGAATTTTTGAACTTTGAAGTCGAATATCTCGAAAACTAAGCGTTTGCTATAATCTATATATTTTTTAATCAGGTGGACTTCCTCTTTCCAACGGTACTTTCAGATCGCGGCGCCAAAGAAACCGGAATTGTGCCCCAAGGTCCTTTATTAAATCTAATCCGGTTAGATGTTGTTTCTTTAACTCGGCTATCTTTTTTGCCACAGCATGGTGCTGAGTAGTAAGACATTCCAATAGTTCTCTTGAAGAATTGTCGATGAGCAGGATATTTATTTGGCTTCTCAAAGCCAATGCTTTCGCAATTAACATCTTTTTCTCAGAATTCTAAAAAAACACGATCTTTAGTAATAATTATAAGCACATATTAAGGATTTCAAAACTTACACCATTCTCATTGCTCAAATGTAAACAAACAAATAAATTTGTGAGCTGTCAGTGAAAACTCAGCGAAAACACAAATTGTCGGTCCGAACGACTTACGTTCCACAACATACAAATGTGTTTTCAAAATGTTTTCAATGTCGGTCCGAACATAGTATTTTTACAAAAGTAGTATTAAGTTTGGTATTTGTATTGCTGTATGCATCCCTTCTTATAAACATTGTGCGCCGCGTTTGTCTACTTAAACAATAGCTGCATTTGGCGCCTCATAGCATTATGTTCTTATAGTTGCCAGACGCAATATTCTAGAAGGACACTTCGGCATCAGCGAGAAGTGCGTGGCTATATAAGCCGTGGGAGCGCTAACGTAACCAAGCAGTGCCAGGAGTAAACTGCTATAGTGTAGACGAATTGCGGAATAACGAGATTTTGTTAAAATGATTCAAACGGCTTTTGGTTTTATTTGTCAATCCAGAGATACGAACCTAGTAAAGTAAACTAGTAAGGAGTAAATTCGCAACAGTATTATGCCTGTATAGAAGGCAATGTTAGAGAAAAACATGCAACTCTGAAAGCCCGGGCATAGAGCAGTATTCAATCGACATTTTTTAGAGAAAAGAAAGGTCAACTCGGCAGAATTCTTTTTTCTTTTTTCTACAACAACAACAACAGAGAAAAGAAAACGCTATAATTCTCAACTTTTTCATACGGCAACGTATTCAATTATCATTTGACGTTGGAGGTTATGAAGAACAGTTGATTTTACAATCAATTATGACTGACTCACTTTTACACATATTGTAGGGTGATTTTTCTATAAATGTGTTAGAATTGGTGAACTTTGTTTAACAATTCAGTAATCAAACCCAAAGATTTTTTGTAGTAATTTTGGTTTCAGTATGAATAACATTATTAATCATTTGTAGTTAATTTTTGAATGAAGGTATTAAATATGTTATTATTTCGTTAAAGTATAATTCTTTCCTGATGAATACTTTTTTTTGTGTGTAATCAGTAGTGGATGCTATTTTGAATTTAAGGAGTAATCGATAACTAACTGTCTTGACTATTTTTACGTGCTTAAATGTTATGGTCTTTTATTATCAATATGTTTTATCGCATATTATAGTCTCGAGTTTGCTGGAGGTTCACGTGAGAATTGGTTTTAATTTTGTTGTTCAATTTGAAACAAGGCGTTTTGATATAAATATAAAACAATTTTACATCATAATGGGTAATCAGCATGGAAAGAAAGAACAAAAGTTGCCCTTTACAGCAGATCAGATAAAAGTACTGGAAGCCTCTTTTCGAGCTTGTGGAATACATTCGGAAAAATTACAAAAAGAGAAGTTATTGGTAAAGAGTAACATAAGATGATAAAAATAAAACAAAATTATCAGATTATATATAAGCATAATTAATAAAAGGGCTAAAGCTACTAAAAACTGGATTGCTTTCTTAAAAAGCCTAAACTTGAAGTAATAAACCTCAAGCCACAAGCCCTTGAGTTTCAAACTTAAATTTAACATTGGAGGCGAAGTTTAATAAAATGTTGACGGAAAGGGGTCGGCTTTAGTATACGATCCCACGATTTCAGGGTTAAAAGTGGTATGGTTGGATAGAGCTGATGCTCCAGATTAAGAAAATATATAATTGTTGCCGCCGCAAACTTATAGTTTCCGAGATATTTCCATTTAAAGTTGAAAATTTTGCAAATTTTATCTTGCAATTTCTCGATTGCTAGTAGTTATTTAATTCATATTATGCCTTTTTTATGCACTTATACTTCATTACATTGTTTCTACATATTTATTTTTTAGTAATTATTTAGTTATTTGCTTAAAATAAGCATTTTATATTTTACACAATTTTCATTCCATGCACAATACCAAAAGTATTCCGTGTTGACAGATAACAAGTGCTGCCATAATTACACATTTATCAAACGAATAAAAATGAATAAAAAATAGGACTATACCCCAAATACATAAATCATTGCCCTTTTTCTTGTTATATCAAGATTTTTGATACACCCCGGTGTTGGATCGACCATGGTTATTTTTTTTAAGCGCGGCCGAAGGCCGCCAACGCGAAAAGGAGTTTTACTTAAAAAAAACTTGATACACCCCGGTGTTGGATCGGCCAGGGTTATTTTTTTGAAGCGCGACCGAAGGCCGCCAACGCGAAAAGGAGTTTTAATTTAAAAAAAAACTTGATCCACGCCGGTGTTGGATTGGCCAGGGTTATTTTTTTTGAAGCGCGGCCGAAGGCCGCCTATAAAGCCTTAAAAATTTCCTTATTACAATGGAAAATTTATTTCAGATAGTATTTGTTTTCTGCGTTTGAGTTTTTATATCCATTCTTATTCGTTTGATATATGTGTAATTATGGCAACACTTAATATCTGTAAACACGGAATACTTTTGTTATTGTGCATGGAATGAGAATTGTGTAAAATATAAAATGCTTATTTTAAGCAAATAACTAAATAATTACTAAAAAATAAATATGTAGAAACAATGTAATGAAGTATAAGTGCATAAAAAAGGCATAATATGAATTAAATAACTACTAGCAATCGAGAAATTGCAAGATAAAATTTGCAAAATTTTCAACTTTAAATGGAAATATCTCGGAAACTATAAGTTTGCAGCGGCAACAATTATATATTTTCTTAATCTGGAGCATCAGCCCTATCCAACCATACCACTTTTAACCCTGAAATCGTGGGATCGTATACTAAAGTTTCCCCACGGAAAGTTATAATGAAGATGGCTGCGATTTAGAATAGCATCCCCGGGGTATAATGGGTATGTACGGATAGAGGAGATCCTCCAGATCAAGAACATGTACACATATAGTTGCTGCTGACTTATGGTTTTTGAGATATTTGCATTTACAGTTCAAAAAATCAACTATTTAAATGCATGTTTCTCCGATTTTTAAGGCATTTCACACATAGTTTATACTTTTATACAGCGTTTGAAAAACTACGCTACTCCCATAGCATTTCATTTTACTCTTGCTACCGCTCTCACTTTGTCGGGAGCCACAGCATAGCCTTAGCATAACAATGTAAAAGAAGTGCTCTACTCTGCTCCGAGTTTTGTTAGGTAAAAAACTATAGCTGGAGCGGGAGCAAAAAATTAAATTCTGCGCTATGCTCTGGCGTAGCGGTAGCAAAAAATTGGGAGCGGTAGCACAGCAGAGCTAATGAAAATTTTCATGTGCTACAACTCCCGCATGTGTTTGTTGTTTTTTTTTCTTTTTTTTTTTTGCTATTTTCTGTCATAATATTTGAATTAATTGAATAATTCAAACAAAAAAATGTTATGCAAATCATTTTGGCACTTGTTGCGTCAAGTGACTTTATAAATCTAAAATCAAATATTTTAAGAAATATATTAATAAAGTCAATTAGATAATAATTGAATAAATTATACATATATATTTTTTTATTATGTAAAATATTTACCATTTATTTACCTTGGAAATACCATACAAAAACTTCCTTGAAATATTTAGCCCTAAATATTAACATTAAAAACTGGACCAAGGAATGTAAAAATTGTCCATAGAAAATACACGACAATCCTGATTTTTTATCTTTAAAGGTATTTTAAGGCATCGCTTGACTTTAGACGCATGTTTCTCAGAATTGATCACTCTTCTTCTTCACATTTCGTGCGAATGCGAATTTCTTGGAAAAATCAAGTTTAGAGCCCCGTAATACCTCGCCGGTGTGAGTTTCGACTTTGTTGCTGTGGGCACTTTTGTAGAGTGAACAATTCTGAGAAACATGTGTCTAAAGTCAAGCGATGCCTTAAAATACCTCTGATCTGTAGGAATTTAAAGATAAGAAATCAGGATTGTCGTGTATTTTCTATGGACAATTTTTACATGCCTTGGTCCAGTTTTTAATGTTAATATTTAGGGCTAAACATTTCAAGGAAACTGAAAAAAAATAATAGTTAAAAAAAAACACCCTAATGTATATAAAAAAGGGGAAAGTAATGTAGTTAAAATTAATTTCGAAAATTAATAGAATTGAGTATTGTAATACATTAGGAATAGATGATGTTTTTGGTAATATAAAAATGGTAAATATTTTACATAATAAAAAAATATATATGTATAATTTATTCAATTATTATCTAATTAACTTTATTAATATATTTCTTAAAATATTTGATTTTAGGTTTATAAAGTCACTTGACGCAACAAGTGCCAAAATGATTTGCATAACATTTTTTTGTTTGAATTATTCAATTAATTCAAATATTATGACAGAAAATAGCAAAAAAAAGAAAAAAAAACAACAAACACATGCGGGAGTTGTAGCACATGAAAATTTTCATTAGCTCTGCTGTGCTACCGCTCCCAATTTTTTGCTACCGCTACGCCAGAGCATAGCGCAGAATTTAATTTTTTGCTCCCGCTCCAGCTATAGTTTTTTACCTAACAAAACTCGGAGCAGAGTAGAGCACTTCTTTTACATTGTTATGCTACGACTATGCTGTGGCTCCCGGAAAAGTGATAGCGGTAGCGATAGCATAGCAATAATTCTAGAAATTTTGCTGCTACGGAGTAGTAAATGAGAACCCTGCTTTTACTGTGAGCGTCAAAAATAAGTAAACAGCAGTTCTATCAATATTAAAGTGTTTATAACAACGCAGTCTTTAATGCAACAATAAAAAGTTGTATTACAGAATTCAAGGCTTATATTATAAGAGTTTAACTTAGTATAAATAATAAACAAAAATTAAACACAGCCAAAAATAATTCACTTAAAGTAAAAATACTCTCGTTTTTTCGCGTCAAAAAAAAGTAAACAGTAGCAACAACCGTTGTTTGTTTTTAATACTTATTTCGGGGAAGCGCCAAATATCCTTTGGAAACCGTTATTATTCAAGAGATTAAGTGCAGTAAAACATATTTTTTATATCATTATGTTTTTTTTGAGGTTAAGTCGCTAAAATATCAATATTTGTAATGGGCAAGCGAACGACCACTGAAACGGTTAAAAACTCATATTAGATTTGCACAAAAAAGATAAATCTTTGCGCGAAATGGGAGAAATAGTTGGAAGACACTATTGCACAATAAAAAAAATATTAATAAACATGGTACACATCAGACTGTTGAAAATTTGTCACGGCCGAGCCGACCAAAGCGCCTTACTGACACTGAAGCGCGATAAATAGTACGGGAAGTAAAAACAAATCCAGCTTCAAACGCTGCTCAAATATCAAAAGATATAGCGGAGACATCGGGTAAACCAGTAAGTGCCAGTACAATCAGGAGAACTTTGCACAAAAGCGGTTTGCATGGACGAGTACCACGCTAAATGGCCTATACATCAAAAGCGAATAACAGATGAACTTGAAATTTGCAAAAAAGTATACAAATCAGGCTGAAAATTTCTGGGAAAACATTTTTTATACAGACAAAAGCAAATTCGAAATATTTGAATCGAAAAAGTTTCCCAAAATTTGGAGATCCAAAAATAAAGCCTTTACTGATAAGTGTGTTACCCACACCGTAAAGCACGGTGGAGGATCGCCTATGGTCTGGGGGTGTATGACAGCATCTACTGTTGGGAATTTGGTTTTTATTGAGTCCACGATTAACACATTGGATTATTTCAACATTAAAAAAAAAAATGTTGCTCAAAGCATTGAAAAATTAGGCCTATCAGGAAACTGGATCTTTCAACAGGACAACGATCCAAAACACAAGTCCAAATTTGTAAGTGAGTGGCTGTTATATCAAACACCAAAACTCTGGATAACCCTCTTCAGACCCCAGACATTAATCATATCGAGCATCTGTAGGAGCACCTTGACCAAAAAATCAGACAGAAGGACATTTCAAGCAAGGACGACCTAAATAAGGCTTTGATTGAAGAATGGAGCAAAATCTCTCCAGAATTTACAAAAAAAATTTTGCAGAATACATGCCCAGAAAAATAAGTGATGTCCAGAAGTCCAAAGGAAAGTAAACAAAATACTAGAATGAATATTAATTTAGTTTACGTACATAGATTTTAACTTTACAGAACTCTGTTTACTTTTTTTTGACGCGAAAAAACGAGAGTATTTTTAGTTTATGTGAATTATTTTTGGCTGTGTTTAGTTTTTGTTTATTATTTATACTAAGTTAAGCTCTTATAATATAAGCCTTGAATTCTGTAATACAACTTTTTATTGTTGCATTAAAGACTGCGTTGTTATAAACACTTTAATATTGATAGAACTGCTGTTTACTTATTTTTGACGCTCACAGTATATCCACTTACACTACACTAATTAGTTTCTAATCATTTATTTTATATTAAATAGTGCAAAAATAACTTTAATTCCATATCAAGTTTTAGTTTAAATCCATTTATTTATAAAATAAAAAATTGGTTGTAAACAAGCAAAAAATTGGTGTTACCATATTTTGTAATGGAATAAAAATAAGAAAAAAGAAAGATTATGACGTAAAAAACTGAGCACGCCCAGATGTTGGTTCGACTGAGGGTTATTTTTTTGAAGCGCCGATGAAAGCCGCCAACGCAAAAGGACAGCACGTCCAGTGCTGAGTTATTTTTGCACTATTTAATATAAAATAAATGGTTAGAAACGATTTAGTGAAGTGTTAGTAGATAAAAAGGATAAAAATATAACCATAAAATTCATTACAAATGGGAAAAACACGCATTTTAAATAGATGAATTTTTGAAATTTAAATGCAAATATCTCCAAAACCATAAGTCAGTGGCAACTACATATATGTATACATATTCTTGATCTGGAGGACCTCCTCTATCCGTACATACCCATTTTAACCCCGAAATCCGGGGATGCTATTCTAAAATTTACCCATAAAGATTTTTAGTAGGTCATGGACTTAAAGACATGGGCTCATCTTCATCTTTTCCCTTCGCGTGTTTCCACGGTGGTGTATATACTTATGAATTTGAATATTTGTGAATAATCCTCCAAATAAAGAATATAACATACTAATGTCATGAATATACATTATATATTAGCACGCCATAGGACAACATATAGTATATTGATGGCCAATGTAGGGATTTACGAATATATGTACATATGTATATGCATGTATGCGCATACATATTTCATTGAACTCTTGGTAGACCCGGGCAACGAAATAATATTTAATTTCCCGAAATTAAAAATTCACTTTTACACTTAACACGTTTTTAGATGTTAAAAATATATTTTCTATTAATTATATACACGTAATTATTGATGTTGTTTAGTTAATCAATAAGAGAAATTGCTTTTTATGTTTTTGTAAAAATAAGAAAAACCTCGCAACAAAACAATTACGGCAAGATTATGTTCGAAATTATGGCATCACTGTTGTAAATTCGAATGGGCACCATTGATTCATGCACTCATCGTTTTCGAATTATCAATATTCTCGATATTCGAGACTGATCGAGAATTGATAAAAATGAGAAATACATGATAGAAAAATTTATTATTCATTATTCCCGGTTAAAAATTCAAAAATTTGTATTAATAACTCAAGGTATTTCTCAACATTTCACTAAAATTTTTCACTTTGTACATATATATAAATATACACTTTAAACATTGAAATAAGTCCACATTTTTTAGTTTATCATTTTTTATCTAAATTTATTAATTTAAAAATCACTTAGCATATTCACCGTTGAAAAGGTTAGATTGTTTACCATTATGAGGAAAACGTGTGTGACCACTAAAACTATGATAATATTATAAAATTTATATTATTGTGATAACATCATGTCGCTCTAAAAAAATTACTCCTCTCGAGCCAATACCAGGAGTGACTGAAGCACTTTCGCGTTGTACTCCTTTCGACGTTGGTAAAGATAACCCTGGTCGAGCTAATACCCAGGGTGCCTGAAATAATTTCACATAGTACTCCTTTTTGCATTGGCGGCTTTTGTCCGCGCTTTGAAAAAATAACACTGGTTGAGCCAATACCGTGGGTGACTGAAATCTTTTCGCACAGTACTCCTTTCTCTGCTCTTTCCCTCTAAAAACATAACCCTAATACTCGAGGGAACAGAAGTACTTTTGCGTAGTACTCCTTTACAAAAATAATCCGGACGTACCGGTACCCAAGTATTTTATTCAGAGGTTTTGTGGAATCTGATAGTTGTCGGAATCAGAATTGAAACCGATCAAAAAAAGTAGTAGGTGCCATGAATTCAGATATTATTGGGTTTGATATTCGACACAGAATTTGTATCGATTTTGGGTGTTACGGAAACAAGTTTTATCGGGTTTGCTATCAGAGACAAAACAAGACGACTATCTCGCTTACAGATTTGAAATGTAAATTAAGAAATCAAGCTATTTTCTTATTTCGAATTAATCTATCTCTATTTATATTATAAAACACGAAATGTCTTAATTATTGAGTTTTTGGGAAAAAAATCCGGATATTTAAAATATTAGATTTTCTAAACGTAATTTAATACCCAAATGCGTCTTTATTCATTCAATAAATGTTATCTCTTAAAATCTTTCTTTAATTCGGAACTCATTAAAAATTTTAATAGCATTGCTTCCAAACGTATTCATTAGCTAGTGTTGCCACATTAGTAAATAGCTGATTCAAATATTGGTTTTGCGTATGTTCGAAAAGACGAAAATCCAAACAGATTCTGTGACACTGTTGAAAATCGGATTTGGTTTGCAATTTTGACAGCGGGGAAACTAGCTAGTACACCATCACACGATTTCAGGGTTAAAAGTGGTATGGTTGGATAGGGCTAATGTTCCAGATTAAGAAAAGTTATAGTTTTCGATAAATGCAAATATCTCAAAAACCATAAATCAGCGGCAACTATATACATGTTTTTTCCTTGATCTGGAGGACCTCCTGTATCTGTACATACCGATTTTAACCCCGAAATCCTGGGATATACAGGACGTGTTAGGAACTCTGAAATACTGAAATAATTTTTTATTGTTCCTAACTACTACATAATTGCTGGGCCTTAAGTTAGAGAGATCCCCTTATTCGACGTAGAAAAAGTTTCGCACCATTTCTCAGATATTTCTACGATCAGTGATGTTGAATTTTTTCTATTCATCCGCACTTCCAATGCGCATGTACCGTCGAACATGGCATGCTTCTTATCATTCAATCGTTTTTTTAGTAATTCTTCGTATATCTGGGAGTATTATCATATTTTTCTCTTTAAACCTTATTAGAAATTTAAATGGATTTCTGTTTCCCTTCTGTGTTTTTCAGGAGTGTACGCTGAATTGCATCAATCATTATTATCAATGCACTTTTTGTTTTTTATATAATGATGAGTGTTTCACTTCGATTTTTCCAATTTTCATCAGGACTGGATCTGTGATTCACAAACCAACCATTTTTTAAAACAGCCGAAAATTACGTCCTTCCACTTACTGAACGATCAAAGCACAAATCTGTCTAAATGAAATCAGTTATGTGTTATATTCAGCTTTCAAAAATTTGCATTTGCAATTTGAACAGGTCGCAAGGTTTCAGGTGCTCTAGAGCGCGAACTGGTTGTAGATTGTACAGTCTTAGAAGCTAGTGTCGAATAGTGTTGCAGCTGAGTAGGTCGTAGTGATAATAGTAGCCTAGGTTTTTTTGTTTTTTAACTAACGACACAACCTTATATAATTGAATCAGGGTTTCACTATACAAATGAATAATTCAAAGTATTTAAGGCCACCTACATAGCTTTTTTAAAATAGGTAAAGAAAGGCTGGGGTGAATGTAATATAACATTAAATATTCTCGCAATTTAAGAAGCTCTAAAGGTGATGCTACATAGTTTAAGTTTTGTCCACCTAACGGGTGTTTGTATCATCTAAAGCTAATCGCCATAGGTATGAAGTTACCTATCCTAAACTTCTCTTAACCGGACAAAAATTCAGGAACCAAGTTTCTGAACAAATTTCCTCTAACAATTGGACCCTCTAATGACCGGACGCGGACACTTTTCTTTACTACTTTTTATTTTCATTACCTCTCTTAAGCGGAGGCGGACCTATCGATAACGGACAAGAAACTTGTAAAGAAAACAGTAAAAACCCTTGATAAGCGCTTGTGAAATGAAATAAATGTAGAGCAACTACATACTCGGGCACACATCATATCTACAACTGTGAGGACAAGCATTAAAATGTTAAGATGCCACGGGATCTATATGTAACAATTTGTAGCTACATATTAAAATGAAAAAATCAAAAATTATGATTCCTTCCATTTGTCGCAAAACGTTTAGTCGTGTTAATTAATGAACCGAGAAAGGTTGCCATAAAAATTCTGTTTGTGCAAATTACAATATGTTGTTTCCTCTGTCGATTATGTTATTGCCCTTTCGCGGTCAATAAGAATGCAATGTTGTAACGGAATTATGTTGTGTCCTCTGACGATTATTGTTATTTAGAGTCAAATAAGAGGACAATGTTGTAACGCCGAGGCCGGAGCAAGTACGTTTATCATAGATCAAATACAAAATGAACTTAATATTGAACTCTAAAAATATTACTGAACCTAAAATCATAAGTGTGCGTTACAATACCCGGCAAGCCGAATCAGCATACGCCAATACATAGGCAAGTGTCGGGTTACCGCTGCTGGCCGTAGTGATTGGGCAACGAACTAATGCGTCAGCAGAATTTTGCAATGTAAACAAAGTGGATTGCATCATTCTTGCATTTTACAATAAAAAGGTGCAATTCTTACGTGTTAACTACTCCCTCCTCAAGCTCATGACCGTCCCCGGTTATTTTGTAGCTGTTGATGGCCTTCCGTTCTTCCTTCGACGTTTGTCCTACTTTTATGATTTGACAAACGATGATAAAGCCAATGCCAACAACTCAGAGCAAGATGCCTGCTGCAAACTAAACGTTATGTGATCTGGCCTCCAACTAGTCCTTGACGCGCAAATTGTGGTTATTCATCCTCTGCAGTTGGGGCATGCTTAGCACTGGATCGTGGCTGATGATGTTGATTAGAGGTGACCCTGCTGCGCCTGGCTTTCTGTTCTTCGCGTCGATTTACATATCTTGTGCCGTTAATTGTGGCTGAAGAGAGAAAAGTGAGGAGATGTGTCCAGTTTGTTCTAATCTCCGGACCATCGTCTGTGCTAACTTTCGCAGTGCTCTCGTTGATAATAATAATGCCGTCATCAACTTGTAATATGGGCTTTAGGTGGCTTGGCTTAGTGTGTCTCCGGCGTGCAATGCTCGTGCGCATGTGTCTTGCGCTGCCAGTTTACAGACGGCGGCATAGGTCGTCGTAACGCATTCATTTACCGCTGTTATGTCATCGTTGCATTCGGCTATGGTATCATCTTCCAGCTGTAGTGTGACGTGTTGGTGTGCCACCGGGAAGATGGTGATTTTCTTACAGATAAGCTTGACCCTAGGATACGCTATAAATGTAGGGACAATATTTTCGGACTGGAGGACCTTAACTTTAGATGCTTCGTTCAGGCTAACTATGGGAATTCCGACAGGGTGTTCATTCATAATTGACCTTAAATCATCATGGTCAAAAATAGTGGAATTTATTATATCCGCCTTAGCTAGCGTAATGGTGAGTATCATGTTCGATATTTGATCTATTAATATTCTATTTTCTGCTAATAGTGTTTCATACAAATGCGGTGTGTCAACCAATTCGTTTTTTAGCGTTTATTCTTTCGTTCACCGTATCAGTAAGTTTAATAATAATAAGTTTGTCTATTGTTGGCGTCAATTAAATTGGATTCGGACCACCATACTTTTTTCAAAATCAGAGGCATCAGGCGTGCCTGTTATTACCTTTAGTGCTGAGCTCAAGAAGTCTAGGCTTCTTGCTATTCTGTGGTGCACTTTTAGTACGGACAATAAATTTCTAATGTGTTCTGTATCCACGTCTAGCACCTTTCGCAGGGGCGACTGAAGGAATAATAATAATTACAGTTTCCTATGCTATGTTAGCAAGGTCAATTAAATTGTTTGAGTGTCTTAAATAGTTAATTACGCTGTTCCCATACCAGTACCTTTCCGTCGATTACCGGAATATAGTTGGAGTGAGAGTAGTCGATAATCCGACTATGTACTACCGCTAATACTAATAAGATTGCAAGTCCAATCCTGTAAAAATAAGTGTTTAAATGAGTTAAGCATCCACCCCCTCTACTCGGTAAAACTGGCGCATCCTAATGCTACATCACAATTCACCACAGCTGATGACACTACAGCACAACTCAACACATCTGTACGCCAACCCACTCAACAAAAAGGATGGGCAACGGGAAAGCAGGCTCAATTCGTCTCATACAGTTCGCACATCAACATACAATATTGTTAAATACAAATTGTCAAAATTAATCTTTTCAATTAAATTAAATTGTATTGAAAAATATAACATTATTTTTCTTACCCTCGCTTATGTATCCGGGTCCTTCGAATGGCACTATTTGTTTCATCCAAGAAAAAAAATTTTTAATCGGGATAATTAAAAGGCGAAACCACAAACTAAAATAAAACAAAAACCAGTGCAGAGCAGTCAAGTGCAGTGGCGAACAAAAAAAAATGTAAATATGTACATACATATATAACAAACAAAAAAAAAAAAAAGTGTAGTGACCCAAACAGAAAAAAATACTTACCCACATACCTATATATGTATATTATGTACTTATGTACTTCTATATATGTATGAGGTGACAAACAATGCAGTAGGAAATATTTAAGAATATTTAAATAAATTAAAAATCAAATTTAAACAAAAAAAAAAACAAATTGTGTGGTGAACAAAACTCAAAGTGCAGTCCCAAACAAAACAAAGTGCAGTGACACAAAAAAACAACAAAAAAAAAAAAACAATAAACTAAAACGCAAATAAGGCGCAAGATTCTAAAGCAAATCTAAAACAACAAAAAATACATAATTCCAATAACAAAACGGGCGCGTATTTAGAAAGTAAAACCACAAGCAACAACACTTTCAAGAGGTGGAACAAGAGAGGAGAATTTGCCATAAAAAGGGGCATATACATACGAGGGCTGCTATATATATTTCTGGCATAATAATGAAAATGGGAATATTTATCAACGAAAATGGTTTTATTGTTTTTCAATCTAGATTTATACACTTTTGCATGCGCTCAAACCAATTTTCGAAGCACTTTTTCCACTCCCATTGAGACACCTCCAAAACATGGTTTTTGAATGCTTCAACAGCATCTTCTGGCGACGAAAGTCGTTGACCACGCATTATTTTCTTGATGTGTGGGAATAAAAAGAAGTCATTGGGTGCCAAATCAGGGCTGTACGGCGGATGACCCATCAATTCGACGTTTTGGCCGGTCAAAAAGGCGCTGGTTTGAGCCGATGTGTGAGAGCTCGCATTGTCATGGTGCACAATGGTTCGTCTTCTCTTGTTCGTTTTTCGAATTTCTCCGAAGACTTCAGGCAAACAAATGGTGGTGTACCACTCAGAATGAACCGTCCTACGTTGCTCAAGCGGAACAGTCGCCACATGACCAGTTTTGCCGAAAAAACAGGGGACCATTTGCTTCGAAGTGCTTCTTCCACGAACAACTTTCGTTGGATTTCTCTCGTCTTGGAAGACCCACACGGTCGATTGCTGTTTTGTTTCGGGCTCATACGCATAGATCCATGATTCGTCACCTGTGACGATCTTATAAACGTCTTTAGAAGCACCGCGATCGTATTTTTTCAGCATTTCTTTACACCAATCCACACGAGCCTTTTTTTGAGCGATTGTGAAATTGTGCGGGATCCAACGAGAACAAACCTTTTTTACGGCCAGGTGTTCATGCAATATCGAATGTATGCTGGTGGGAGAAATGCATAGGCATACCTCTATCTATGTTACGTGATCCCTGCTGATATAGATAGAATCCAGGGCTTTAAGCCTTTTTCCACAGATTGCTGTGCAATCTAGCATTAGGTGTGCTGGTGTTTCCTGTTCCAGGTCGCAGAACCGGCAGTTAGCACCGGAGACCATGCCCATGTTGGACAGGTGCTTCCTGAGCTTACAGTGCCCTGTGTATATTGCGACGAGGAGACGGAATTTCTCACGGGGTAGGTTAATTAATTCTTTAAACCTGGAGAGATTATACCGTCCCAGAAGCAGCTTAGCGTGGCGCATACTTGCTGCCTGCCGCCAGTGCCGCTCTCTTTCCTCTCTCTTCTCCGTGCGGAGCAGCTCCTTAAGAGTGTGGGGTCCTACCGCTATGTATGGCTTTGGTCCCAACATCTTGGACGCTGCTGCCGTGCGGGTCAGTTCGTCGGCCTTCTCATTTCCTTTTAATCCCTTGTGCCCTGGTACCCAGATTAGGTGTACCCGATTGCACATGGACAGGCGGTTTAGCCTTCCTATGCATTCTTCGACTAAAAGCGATTTTGTCTCGTATTATAGGATCGCTTTTAGTGCCGCTTGACTATCACGGAGAATAGCTATGCGCTGGTAGCGATAGTTGCGGCTGAGGTTGACTACCGCGCACTGACTGATGGCATAAACTTCAGCCTGGAAGATGCTTGGGAAGCAGCCCATAGGTATGGACAGCTTAGTACGCGGTGCCGCAATACCTGCCCCAATAACTTCCGGTATTTTAAGTTACCTATTTAAAAACATAAAAAAAATCAGTACCCAAACTGTAATAATTCATGTCTTTAATTCAAATTGCCGCATTATTAAAAACAGTTAAATCAAGTACATAAATTCAGCTTGATATTCCAAAACGAAATTTTCCCAGCAATACCTCTTTTGTTTAACAATAACAATAAGCAGGATTGCATAAATTCAAATATCAAATCAAATGCGAAAAGAGGAAAACAAATAAAAATAAATGCAAACATACATACATATGTATTCCATATAAAATACTATATAAAAAGTAAACGTATATACATATATATTTCACTTACTTACCTAACAAGTGTAATTGCTATATTTATATGTATACTAAATTACATACTTCAGGGGACATCGGAAAATACAATTTTTTTTCTATATCGTTTTCGCGTCCTCTCTCTTGAAAGAACATAAACATACGGCATACAAACTGCCTATGCTTAAATAAATGACGCGGGAAAATTAACAATATTACAAATTCGTAAGACATATACATACATAATTTATTCAAATCTAACAAAATAAAAACTCAGCTCAACAAACAAATTATTGAACATATATATGCATACATATTCGCATATATGTACATATACATTTACATGTTCAATGTTCACATTGGCAATTATCCGGCAATACCTCTTGTTGTTTGGCAGACAAAAACAAGCAGGATTGCGTACAAAAAGCGAATTCATCTCTCTAACGAGCACTCAATTGCTTAAGATAACCATACTTATAAATACACAAACAATTCGTGCATACTTAGGTAAATATCACATTGATCTCATTAGCGAACTCTCAATTGCACAAAACATAAGTACCTTCATAAGCACATACATACATACATACAAGTCCAAGTATTAGGGTGTACCCCAATACTAACATACAGACGTAAAAGGTGTTTATAAATTAAAAGTGCGGATATTTGCAAACTTAAAACTAAAATAAAATAAATAAATAATATTATTTTGCAAAAATGGTTAATAACGACACTAATCAAAATTCACCTGCAGGAGCTACACGCCCAAAATAGGCTGCTAAATTCATTTCACGAAGTGACAGTTTAATAAGATACTGCACTAGATTTGCCTTTTCATCGATTCATGAAAATTCTGAATCGTTATTAGAAATCAAAAATCAAAATATTAAAAATTTTTGGACTCGCCTTCAAACGGCTCATGACGTCACTGCAGATTCTGACGATTCAGATCTACTAAAAAATTTTAAATTATCTGCTACCGCAACATACGAAAACTGCTTGAACCAGTACGAAGAAACAGAAACTATGATCTCCGATCAACTAAAGCGCTAATAAAGGCAATTGCACCTACTCCCCACAGTAGAGTAGAGCTGCCACAAACAGACAGTCAAAAGGCAAGTTCAGGCATCCACCTCGAGGTGCCCGCATGTGACACAGAAAAATTTTTTGGAGGTTATGAAGAATGGCCGTCCTTCCGGGACATGTTTACAGCGGTTTACATGAACCATCCAAAATTATCACAAGCGCAAAAATTGTATCACCTCCGATACAAAACAAAAGGTCAAGCAGGCGTCATAGTAAAACAGTTTGCATAAAATTACGATAATTTCAATTTGGCTTGGGAAGCTCTGAAAGCATGATATGAAAACGAAAGAATACTGGTCGATAAACAAGTAACGACACTAATGAACTTGCCAAAAATTAAGAAAGAAACAAGTGTAGAATTCATCAAACTAGAATCCACTGTTTCTAATTGTCTGTCGGTTCTATCGACACTGAATATCCCCACAGACAGCTGGGACCCTATTCTGGTAAACATATGCACTGCAGCATTACCAGAAAACTCGTTACTTCTATGGGAGCAATCGTTCTCATCACGAAAAAAGTGTTAGAAGAAAAAATAATCAAAACTAAGAACAAAAACAATTTAAACAAAAACTTTCACAAAACGCAATCGTTCACAGCTGAACAACGAAAACATTCCTCATGCGGACTATGTAAAAGAGGGCATAAACTTAAATCTTGCGAGAAGTTTAAATACTTAAAATTAAACGAACGAAATAATTTTGTCAGGTCAAAGAGACTTTGCACAAATTGTCTGTCACATGCGCATACATATAAAGGGTGATTTTTTAAGAGCTTGATAACTTTTTTTAAAAAAAAAAACGCATAAAATTTGCAAAATCTCATCGGTTCTTTATTTGAAACGTTAGATTGGTTCATGACATTTACTTTTTGAAGATAATTTCATTTAAATGTTGACCGCGGCTGCGTCTTAGGTGGTCCATTCGGAAAGTCCAATTTTGGGCAACTTTTTCGAGCATTTCGGCCGGAATAGCCCGAATTTCTTCGGAAATGTTGTCTTCCAAAGCTGGAATAGTTGCTGGCTTATTTCTGTAGACTTTAGACTTGACGTAGCCCCACAAAAAATAGTCTAAAGGCGTTAAATCGCATGATCTTGGTGGCCAACTTACGGGTCCATTTCTTGAGATGAATTGTTGTCCGAAGTTTTCCCTCAAAATGGCCATAGAATCGCGAGCTGTGTGGCATGTAGCGCCATCTTGTTGAAACCACATGTCAACCAAGTTCAGTTCTTCCATTTTTGGCAACAAAAAGTTTGTTAGCATCGAACGATAGCGATCGCCATTCACCGTAACGTTGCGTCCAACAGCATCTTTGAAAAAATACGGTCCAATGATTCCACCAGCGTACAAACCACACCAAACAGTGCATTTTTCGGGATGCATGGGCAGTTCTTGAACGGCTTCTGGTTGCTCTTCACCCCAAATGCGGCAATTTTGCTTATTTACGTAGCCATTCAACCAGAAATGAGCCTCATCGCTGAACAAAATTTGTCGATAAAAAAGCGGATTTTCACATTTCGAACCGAACACTGATTTTGGTAATAAAATTCAATGATTTGCAAGCGTTGCTCGTTAGTAAGTCTATTCATGATGAAATGTCAAAGCATTCTGAGCATCTTTCTCTTTGACACCATGTCTGAAATCCCACGTGATCTGTCAAATACTAATGCATGAAAATCCTAACCTCAAAAAAATCACCCGTTACAAATTGCAAAAGCAAATTTAATTGTTTATATTGTTAAAAAAGACACCATTCAGTGCTTCACTACAGCACATATCTCATCTCACCCCAAAGAAGCGCTTATACAAAAAGAACCGCAGGTTTAATTACAAAAGCAAATGCCGAAAACCAAAATACTAAAAATTGCCAAGAGAAATCATGCTGCTCAAAGGCACAAAAATCTCGAACGCTGCACAGCGAAACACAAAATGGACAAGTCACAAAACTAGTCACCTCCATACCAACTCAAGTTGAGTATAATAAAAACAAATACATTAATTCACAATTAAGGAAATGTCAAAAGTTAAGGAAACTTCCCCCCATAACTATTCAATCAAATAATGGCCGGTACGTCGTACGACTACCACTAGAGCCACAATTTCCTAATACTCCACAAATTGGTATAAAAAAAAAAAGTCAGAGTTACCTCTAACATTCCAAATTATTAAAAGTATCTACAACTTTTTCATAGGATGGCTTTCGCCAAGAATGGTGAAAAAAAAACAATTCTGAACAAATCCTAGAGCGGTGGCGGGCTACTAAACGCCAAATTAGTGCACATGCACTAAAACATTAAATATAGGGTGGGCGGTTAACATTGCGCAATATCGCTCACCATTGATGGTTACGGTTCCTTCTTCTTTTTCGAAGAAAAATGGGCCGATGATTCCACCAGACCAAAATACGCGCCATACAGTGATTCGTGCTGGGTGCATTGGCTTCTCGACGATTACGTGCGGGTTTTTTGTGCCCCAAATGCGACAATTCTGCTTGTTAACATAATCATCAAGGTTGAAATGAGCCTCGTCCGAAAAGATGATTTTTCGGTAAAATTGAACATCCACGGTCAAAAGATCTTCTGCCCAATCTGCGAACTGTAAAATAGTGAATAGCAACCCATTTCGTAGATTTTAGACTTTCACGTTTCCAATGTCGAAATATAGATAATTAAAATTAAAACGCTAGATGGCCCACCCATATAACATAGTTGTATCAAAAAGTCGAAAAATCGACACCTTTCATAAATTTTCAAAAATAAATAAAATCTCCAGAGAAAGTTAAGGGATCACCATACTCCCAATGCGATACAGTGATGCACCTACACTTACAAAAGGCAAAAGTCGCTCTTATCACATCTATCCAAGCGCTCCTCATATTGGTGGGTTATGGGAATTAGCTACACAAAGCATCAACTTAATTATGAAGATTCCATTCTCTGGCAAGATCCCTCTATTGTCACAGTCCTAACTCCAGGGCTAAGGAGTACCCATTCTGGCCATATCTGGCCAGGCGTGGAGTTACTATCCTTCATAAGCCGAGAATAAATAAAGTCCAAACATTGTCGATAATAATGAAGAGGCACATAATAAACTACCGGTATGCCAAACCGATAAATAATAAATTGTAAATAACAGCTAATAAAATTAATATAAGCAAACAACTTTTTTGGTATAATAATACAATAAGTCGTCAAAGCACGCAGAATCAATTATTACCTCAAGCAGCAATATTTACACAAAATACAATTGGCAATTAAAACCAAAATCGCTTCTTACAGCTAATATTCTGCGGCCTCGGCTACTCCACCAACAGTAAGCCGAATTACATACATCAGATTATATATATAAAACTAGCAAAATATTCGCATAGGGGGCCCAGGATTTTTAAATGAGTTAAGCATCCACCCCCTTTACTCGGTAAAATTGGCGCATCCTAATGCTACATCGCAATTCACCACAGCTGATGACACTACAGCATATACCCGATAACTCTCCTCTCCCCAGTAGTGAAGACACTTGAGGCCTTGGATTTCGAAAAGTGCACAGCATCACCACAGCACTTAGCGTCATAAACGCCCGGATAGTCCGTGGCCTCAACCAGAAGCCACCCTGTAAGAGAACGATCCTCG
The DNA here is from genome assembly GCF_023373825.1 of Bactrocera dorsalis. Taxonomy (NCBI): domain Eukaryota; kingdom Metazoa; phylum Arthropoda; class Insecta; order Diptera; family Tephritidae; genus Bactrocera; species Bactrocera dorsalis. The sequence goes on along the minus strand of NC_064303.1, from coordinate 75,216,234 downwards.
TAGCGTTGGACTTGTCAAAAGCCTTTGACACAGTCAACCACACAACGCTACTGCAGGATATAGAAAAAACAACGCTTCCTCCAGGGTTGAAGAGGTGGACCATGAACTATCTGAGCGGTCGTCAGTCATCCGTACTATTACGAGGTGAAACATCCAAACTGAGAAGAATTGAACAGGGGGTTCCGCAGGGTGGTGTCCTCTCCCCGTTTCTGTTTAACTTCTACATCTCGAAACTCCTGCTACCACCAGAGGGGGTTTCCATAACCTCGTACGCAGATGACTGCACGATATTGACGTCGGGCAATGGAATCGATGGCATGTGTTCGAAAGTAAACAGGTGCCTCTCCGACCTTTCTCGTTTCCTCACTGCACGAAATCTCCAACTTTCCCCCACCAAATCCACAGCGACCATATTTACAAACTGGACGAAGGAGTATAGACTTGAACTTAATATTGCAGTCGATGGCGTCAAAATTCCGACTGTCAATAACCCTAAGATTTTAGGCGTAACCCTCGATAGTCTATGCTCCTTCTCTCCCCATACGGCCGCGATTATCGCCAAGGTACAGAGCCGCAACAAAATCCTCAAGTCGCTAGCCGGCAGCACATGGGGAAAAGACAAAGAAACGTTGTTGGCAATTTACAAGGCAATCGGCCGGCCGGTCCTCAACTACGCAGCACCAATATGGTCGCCTGGATGCAGTGGTACGCAGATGAGGAAACTTCAGACCTGCCAGAATACAGCACTCCGGACCATGACGGGATGCCTCTAGATGTCTCCCATTGAACACCTCCACAGTGAGACGCGTATGCTACCTGTAAAGGAGCATAATGAACTCCTCTCCAGGCAGTTCCTGCTGGGATGTTTCCATAGGAATCACCCTTGCAGCCATCTGCTTGGAGCGGAACCGCCTCCTAGGAGCATTAAGAGGTCATTCCTCGACTACGTCGACGACATCGAACAGTACGCCGACCGGACTTCGGACGCAACAGACTTTCGACAGACACTGACCGCCATTCACAGTGAAGCCATCAACACCTTCACCGACTCCCTTCCCGTGAATGGCGTTCTTGGAGTCAAACCACCACCTATTGCAGACGAAGAGCTCCAGTTGCCGCGAGCAACGCGAGTGACCCTAGCGCTATTTCGTTCTGGATACTGTAGCAGGTTAAACTCCTACATATCCAGAATCGACCCCGACATACCAAATGTATGTCCTGCATGCAACGAGTCTCCGCATGACACTGGCCACCTCTTTGCATGCCCTACAAACCCTACCCATCTAACACCTTCCTCCCTTTGGTCCGACCCCGTCGAAACAGCACGTCTCTTGGGCCTACCGTTAGATAACCTCGACAACAACACAAACAACCCTTACCATCCTAACGGGGATTAGCAAACCGTTAAAAGAACAACAACAACGCTACAGCACAACTCAACACATCTGTACGCCAACCCACTCAACAAAAAGAATGGACAACGGGAAAGCAGGCTCAATTCGTCTCATACAGTTCGCACATCAGCATACGATTTTTCGTCACCGATCTCGCGTTGCAATTAACTCTCGCTTATACAAATAAAATCGGAACAATCCTGCATGCGGCGTTCAACCATTAATTCGACCGGGATTCTGTGCATCGTCTAATTTTCATCTGAATACGATTCATTTATTCGATCGTATCTTGGCATGTAGCGAATGCCTTTACATACCTACCATACATATTGTCTTTATGTACCACCCTCCCTCTAATGAGAACAGAAGTTCCAAGGTATAGGCAGGAAGGAAGGAAGGAAGGTAGGAATTGTTTCTTCTGTTATTATTATTTCCTAATCTTCTGTTATTTTTTACGAAAACTTTTTCGCCTACCTCAAATACCTTGTTTTGTCTATTCGGGTTGGATCTGTCAATGTTATCGTGCTGAGCTTTTGCAATTTTATTTTTGATGACCTGCCTATGTTCGTTGGACGCTGCGTGTATTATGTCGATGGGTTTTTGATATGTGACCGAAAGTACATATCGATTGTATGTACAATTCCCACGACAGCGGGTTCTACGCACCGGAATTGACTCGGATTTCATCCGACCAAGGGCTGTGTTTTCAGTGATCTAACCCCGTTTGGATCGGTAAGTGTTAATCTGTGTTTGTCGCAATACCTTGCAGCAGGGTTGCTCCGTATCCTCGTGACTCGTGCTGGCATTGAGTCCAACCCGGCCCGGAAGAATTTTTCTGCTGCGTTTGCGCAAAAAGGCTCCATCCAAACTCCACTTCGGTCAGGTGGATGGATGGCTGGAGCCATCTTAAGACCACAGGGAGTGGACCACGAGTTACGTGGCCCTATTTGCCTACGCAATATAACTACGCCAATGTCATCTATGCAGGCGTCAGTAGTTAGATCAAAGGTTGAAATCTGGGTACATGAGTATAACATCTTCTGATGCCAGCATGAGTCTTAACCGTTTCGTTAAACTCAATTTTGACCTTTTTGGACATATGTTTGCTCACCGAACCACTTTCTCCCTTGAGAATGTTGGTTAAAGGCTTTACTATTGCTGCGAAGTCCTTAATAAAACCCCTATAGTAACTAGCTAAACCAAGAAACGACCGCAGGCTGAACAGCTTTTTCGGCTCAGCATACTGTTGTATCGCCTTGACCTTTTCAGGGTCAGTTTTAGCCCCGTTTTGGGTCACTAGAAAGCCCAAGAATTCGATGCTCACTTCAAAGAACTTAGTTTTTTCTTGCGCTACTCTCATGTTTGCATCGGCCAAGCATTTTAAGACTGTATCAATATGTTGCACATGGTCAATTTCGTTTTTTGAAAATATTATTACGTCATCTACATAAACATAACATATCTTTCCTATGTGCTCCCTCAGGATGTCATCGATTTTAAATCTAGACCGGATTTTAAATCTAGAGTCGTAAAAAATTTCGCCTTTCCTAGGTTTGCTAGGATCATTAGGGTCCTTGACATTGGGCATCGGTTGGCTATAGTTCGTTCATTTAGCTTCCTAAAGTCGATTGCCAACCGTTTATTTTGGTTTCTATTGTTGTCAAGGTCTTTTTTTTGTCAACAACCCAGACTGGACTGTTGTATGGGGACTTTGATGGTCTAATGATACCATCTTTAAGTGACTGTTTGATTTCATTGTTTACAAAATCTGACTCACCCATAGGGTAAGGGTATAGATTGGAGTATATGGGCTCGCTGTCTATAGTGCCGATTGTAGCAGTAACTGAGGTATTGAATGGCAACGCCTCCTTAGAGGTCGAAAACACTTTTATTCTTTTCAGTATCATGCTTTCGGATTCCTTTTTGATGGATGTAGGCACTATTATGACATCCACATCTGTGAAGTTTACACTGTCACAGTTATGATACTCCAATTGCTCGGATTTATTATTGTAATTAATTGTGTTGTTACGTAAGTTCAACGCTATTTCTGTTTGCGTTAACAAGTCGAATCCTATTATTGCTTCAAATGAGTTAAGTCTGTCTAGCATGAAGAATGGGGAGATTTGGCCAAAAATTTTCATAAGGCACTTACTAGTTACTTTACTCGAACCATGTATCGATCATGCGGTGAAAGGGCTTTCGACAGGAATTACTTTTGGCCGCTCCTGTGTCAATTAATATTTTTATATTTTTCCCACCCACCGGGGAGCGTTCTCTAAAAAATGCAATGAGTCATTGTCGCATGATTCGCTATCGTCTTCGATATCGATTACAGTGGCTTCTGTGGCCGATTGCCTCCATGCCTCGTACTCTTCAGACTCCCCGCTAAACTCGGGAATTGACTTAATTATATCGAGAGGAATATCGCACCTGATTTCTGGAGTTACTGAAATTCTTTGATATTGCAAAGACCTAGGCTGCCTATTGTAAAAACGGAAGCCATTAAAAGGATATGGATGAGTGATAACATAAATAAAAAGTTATTAAATATTGATGGCTCAAGAAAAAGACAATTTGCGTTTTGAGTGGTTTGTCAAAGCCAGAAATTAAAATATGCTAGTGTCGTACCCTATTATAAAGGAAAAAGGTCAAACTTTTTCGGCATCAATCGGATGATTAGATAAATGGCGGAAACGCAATAATGTGGCGTTCAAAAGCGTATGTGAGGAATCTGCTGAATCGCGAGGATGTGTATCAATTTAAACAAAAGCTGCCAGCATGTTATTGGGCTACAGAGCAGAAGATATATTAAACGCAGTTGAAACTGAACTTTTATTCCGTGCTTTGCCAAATAAGACTCTTGCTTGAACGAAAAATGCGTTCAAGGTAAATTATCGAAAGAAAGATTAACTGTGCTATTGTGTGCCAATATGGCTGGAGATAAAGAAAACCCGTTAGTGATTATAGACAGACGGCAGACTTGTGCATTTAGACAGCTGATAGTGACATTTGTTTATTTATTAAAAAAAAGTTAAATAAAAATATTAAGATAAATAATTAATAGAAATTTTAGTATTTTTGGAAAACCAATATAAATTTAACGAAAAAATTCGTTTATTATTAACTACGTTAAAAAATAATAGAGTGAAATTAAAAGCAATAATTGATTGTAATGCGGAAAAGTGTGCGAAAAAGTTAAGAAATTGGAAAAATGGATAGCAAACTTTGCGTTGTTTATTTTTTGTCACCTAATTTATATTATATATCTGTCGTCTGTCAGGGCTATTAAGGGGTCAGTAGGGTAATCTTTTTTAATTTTTTTTTTTTTTTTTTTGGATTTACTGTTCCCTTAAACTTCTATTGTGGAATAAAAATTTTAATAAATGGTGGAAATATTAAAAAATTATAATTTTGTGAAGTTAAATAAAAATCTAGAGTAATACCGGCCAACAAAAAAAAATATTTTTTTTTTTTGGGGTTTCTGTTCTCAATCTTGAATTCTGATTCTAGACATTGAAAAACACTTAAATATTAACCTTTAGTTCTTAAAGTTTGCTTTGGGCTGATCTACATCGATAAGTTTATTTAAATTTATTTCATAAATCAAAGATGGCAGCACTTTGATTTACCCGAAAGTAAACATTATTATTATTTGTAAGAGGCACAGTAGTGAATGTTAACCTGTTTATTATAGCTATAACAACAATATTAGTGTATTACTCAGTTAAAAAGTGGCATCAAGTCAGTGTAAAAATTATGTTGATTTATTCTGTTTTATTTGCGGTGAATTTATTAAAGTTAGAAGTAAAAAATTTGCTTTATCAACAAATTTGAAACTTTGCGAAGCCTATGAAGCCTATTTTAACCTAAAAGTCAATAATAAAAATGAAAATTGGGTACCTTTTTTTTCCTTATTTTTGTCATAGGAGAAACTAAAATTTAACATGTAGATGTCAGACCCAAAAATCGTGTTGACCGGTGTAATTGAACAAACAATTAATGATGGAAAAAAAATAATAATTTAATAGATATATGTATATGTGAAAATAAAACTAAGTATGTAATGGATTTATGTAAATATTTGATTTATTTAATTATTAAAAAATTTAATTGTATTATTTCTATAACTGATTACTTATAATATCACAATTCATGCAAACTTTAATTTTAACGGGGGGAATGTTACATAGCCTAACATAACAGTTTGCCAACTATCCCTCCACTAACCTCATTACGATACATAATACATATGTACGATATTAAGGTCGCGCATAAGCTTAATAAAAATATTATATGTTGATATTAAGATTCACAAATAAATGAAGAAATATTATACTAACATAACTCGTGCCTTTAAAAAATGAGGTGTAAGAAGCCTACCAGTTGAATGGAAGTCAAATCCGAATGCTTGGATTTCCCATGAAATTATGCGTGAGTGCCTACTAACGTTTAATGAAAAAATGGGCTCTCAGAAGAGAAAACTTTTACAATTTTTGAACTATGCCACAACGCATCCTCGAGATATTAAACTTAATAACATAAAGTTTATCTTTTTACCTGCTAATAAAACATCCGTTTGTCAGGCCTTTGATCAGTGTATTATATAGAATTTCAAATGTCACTACAGATATAACATTGTAAAACATATATTGACTGGAGTAGATGACGGGGTATCTCAACAGGCAAAAATTTATTGTGTACTAACTGTCAAATCTATTGCTATTACCATTGCCAAATCTGTATGTGGGCATTTGTTATCATAACATAATCATTTGCGAAAAGAGTCGGGTAGGTAGGTTCGAGCTGATGTTTTGAGCTCCTGAAAAATTTATTTTATCATTTGCGAAATGCCGTCGGGTAGGTAGGTTCGAGCTGATGTACCGCCTGTTTTGAGCTCTTGAACTGTTTAAAGTTTTATATGGATGAAAATAATTTATATGGGAAATAAAAAAAGGAGAAACATACTTTTTTCTACAAATTTATTTCTTGTAAAAAAAGATTTTATATTTTCTGCCTATGATAATTATAGCATAAATTTAATATAATGATATTTTGAATTACGCTTTTTAATGAACTTATAAATTTAAGGCTTCGCACAAAACACAATCGTCTTAATACTCGTTCTTCTAAGTTTAATATTACTGAAATGAAAATACCGTCGGCATATGTGTAAATGGGATATGTTTTGCCTCTTCGAAATTTTCATAGAAATGAAAACTGCGCTGGCAAACTGCTGAAGTGACAGCTTATTGCTTTCAATATATGTATGTATAGCATACTCCACAGGCAATAGGCACGGCAATACACTTTGTATAACATAAATTTTATACTGTCGAGATGCTCCGTGACATTTCAATGAACAAAGTTTTAAAAATATTTGACATTTTGGAGAGTGTTTATTTTGTTAATATTGCATAGGACAACGTAACATTGGAAACAAAAGAACTGTTTTTCAGAAAAGTTTGAACAAATTTCTGATTTCAAACCAGTGTACGATATTTCCATATCGACGTTATCGGCTTTGATAAAGCTTTTAAATGAAAACTGTGAAGGGCAGCGTTCCGACGACTTTTTGTTAATCGACGAAATTGTGACTACAGAAGACAATAATACGAAATAAAAATTATCTGATAAAGAAACCGAAGACCTAAATGAAGTATGCCCCCATGATGCGAGTCAAATTAATGCTGGTATTGTCACTGGCGAAGCGAATGCATTGGCGAGTCGAATGTTTTAGGCGAAAATTCGCCATGTTCATATTGTGACTGGCGAATGAACACATTCGCTCAATTTTTTGTTGCCATACTAAAATAATTGAGAAATGTCACACGAGTTCATCCGAAATTGACATATTTGACGTATTATTGTTATTGTTTTGAAATTTTATTATTCGCTTATTCGTTATTGTGTGTTTTGAAATTTTACCGTGATTTTAAAAAAGTGAATAAAAATGTTTAACAACGTAGATTTATATTTTGAAGACAGTTATGTTGAAAGGACAACAACGAAATTATTTAGGCAGCGACGGTTCATCAGAGATCACTCTAATCCCATCGAACTTTCTTCAGTGTTGTAAGTATCTATTGCTATAAAAGTGCATAAACAAATATCACGTCACATAAGTTTTTATTAACAGATTTAAAGAAAACTTTCGGTTAAGTAAGGATACATTTATGTATGTGCTAGACCGCATAAAGGAAAAAATGTCCGACTAACCTATCGTCGTCAATATCGCCGATGTTAAAATTGTGCTGTGTTCTCAGATTTTTGGCTCATGGGAGCTATCAGCAAGCAGTGGGAAATGATTTCCAACTAGGTATTGCGCAGCCCACTGTTTCGTTGATTTTTAAGGAAATACTTCCAATATTGGAATCCACTCTGTGCAGTGTCTGGATCAAAACAGACATAACTCAAGGGCAGAAACGAACAACAAGAAGGAAATTTTTTACCAGATCAGGAATTCCAAATGTGGCTGCGTTGATGGAACCCATGTTGCAATTATTGCTCCATGTGAGAACAAGCACTTATATATGAATAGAAAAGGATTTTACAGCATAAATGCGATGATTGTAAGTAGCAACTTAATAAATAAATTATTACTTATTGTTACTTCGTCTTAAAAAAATAATTTTTATCAGGCGTGCGATCAGGATATGGTTATACGGTGTGTTGATGCAAGATATGGAAGATCTAGCCACGACTCATTGGTGTGGAACAATAGCGCATTAAAAACAGATCTGGATCAAACATACCAAAGAGGAGATCATAATTCGGTTTACTTAGGTAACTACAATTTATATGTGTATGTACATTAGAGTGGGTCAATTTGTATGGAGCAAAAAAAATGCACCAAGCGGTTATCAAAATCGTAAACTACGATGAATTCTAAGAAAATTTGCCCAAGAAACCATGGCTCTAAAATCAAAACGGAGCCTCCGGTTTTTAACGAGAAACTTTTCATTTTGTTTTTTTTTTTTCAATAAATGAAATGGAAAATAGTAACAACTACTGGAGCCGAAAACATCAAGCTGTGACCGTACAGGTGCTGCTACACCTTCTCAGCAGCGTTCTTTTTGTGATGCATATCAAGTTGATCTTAAGATCTCTATATAAATACTTGCAATTTTGAGAAAGTGCTCTACACAAATTTAAAACATTCAAAAATGTTATTGAATCTTTTAAGAAAACTAACAGTAGTGGTTATGTCTGGATTTGTTCGAAATGAAATTCCAACAGCTTTAGAAGCTGTATAGATAACGGTCTAATTTTGATGTTTAGCTTAATGTTAAAAAAGTTTTTTATGAAATTGGCCATTAAATCATCAATACACAAGAAATGTAAAAGCTCATGGGTTTTGTAATTTTAAGAAATAAAACGTTGTGACCCTTAAAAATAAAATATATATTTATAAAATAATAGTATTTAGATCGGGTTTTAAAAAGCTTCGGTGATCGGACGAGAACCGATGTATTCAGCGTGGTATGGTCGTTGGCCGCTGTGGTCGGTGTGTGTATATGTTACCTATCCACCCATAAAAATTAAAATAATAATAAATAAAATTCAAACTTTAATAGCTTTCATCTTCCGCGAAATCGTATTGCAGTTAACAATATCATTTTATATCTATATATAAAGCAAAAACTTAACTGTTAAGGGCCAAACAAAATATAATATACTTCTAAAGTTCAGAATTAATTAGTTTTAAGGTCTTGTTTGCTGTCAATCTTAGATGTTGCGTTTCGACTTGCAACCGTGACTGCCATAACACCATCGCGATTTTTTTCTATAGTTCGACGTGAAACGCTAATCAGCAGTTGCACAAAGCGCTCGGTTCCTTGAATATGTGGAGGAATTTGTGGATCCGGAAGTGGAGGATTGTCAAATTCTATGTATTCGAGCAAATGGTCATAGGGTATGTTTGCAGTGAAGGGCGGCTCCGACAAAATGCTATTGTTATCTAAGTTTATCATCTCAACATAATCAGTGCAGTCAAAATTTATAGTTGGTTTTTTGTAAGCTCTTAATTTTGTTGGGTCGTAAAGTTTTTCACGATAGTACAAAATTTTTTTTAAAGCCCTCTGGCGCACTTCCTTTCTGGCATCAAAAAGCATTGTTAGTAGAACATTTTCTGAATGTGCAAAATATGAGTTATTTTGAACAACATTATTTACAATTTCGCGCAGATTTTGTGGTAAATATTGCGTTGAATAAATATATTTACATAAGAGTGAACTGCCATATATTACCGAGTTGTAATACTTATTGTCGAATTTCTGGCTGCAATACAACACCGAATACCAAACTCAAGATGTTTCCCTTCAACAGTTATTAAAATTTCCGATCTTTAGTGTTTTCAAAAATTACCGTTATATGGTAGGTGGGCGTGGTTATTATCCGATTTCGATCATTTTCCAGATATCTCTTAAGTAGACATTGTGTAATATGTATACCAAATTTGAACGAAATCGGTGGGGTGGTTCCAGAGATATGCATATGAACTCATAAGTGGGCAGTGCCACGCCCCCTATAAAAAATTTCTGTACTGTCGAATTTTCTGCTTAAATACAACATCACATACCAAATTTGAGCAAATTAGCTTCGATAGCTACAAAACAAGCAAACAATCGACAGTGGAATAGGAATTGGATTTTTTTTTTTACAAAATACAATATACGAAATTTTCTCGCTAAAAACCGGAGGCTCGATTTTCATTTTAGACCCATGGTTTCTTGGGCAAATTTTCTTAGAATTCATCGTAGTTTCCGATTTTGATAACCGCTTTGTCAAGAAAAAAATTGACCCACTCTAATGTACATACATACATACATACATAAATACTAAAATTAAATATATTGTAGGTGATTCTGGTTATCCACTACGGACGCCTTTCCGAAACGCTTTACCAGGAACAGTGGAATCAGCTTTTAATAACAAACATGCAAAGTCAAGGAACGTAGTTGAACAGACAATTGGAGTGCTGAAATGCCGTTTTCCTCGTATACTAGGTGAACGTAAACTACGATATCCTCCTAGTAAAGCAACTGTTATTGTAAATGTTTGTTGTGCTTTACACAATATTTGCAAACAATATAATGTGAATGATCCTGAAGAAGAAACTTTTGTTGATGTGGTAGTAGCACTGGAACCAGTTGAAGGAAACTTCAGCGGAACAGCAGCAGATCATCGCCGAAGACAAATTGCGAATGCATTGTCGTAGTATAGTTGCACCCCTAAAATATATGTTCATATATATAACATAACTACAATAAAATAACTGAAATTAATTTTTGAATATGCAGAAAATACGTTTTTTTATTTTGAGTATTTAAGTTTTTTTAATTCCAATTCTTTTAGTTTTATTTCAATTTTTCTTTATGTCGCCTATTTTTTCCCTTATTTTCTTCCTTCTTTCTTTCTTCTTTCATTTTATAAAGCGCCAATTTTTCTTTTTTAATTCGTAAATTTTTCGGTTGCATCTAGAAATTTCATTACACACCGAATTAATATTTTGCATAATACCGACAAGGCTTTCTTGCGTTTCTGCTTGCTTCTCCAAAGCCTTCATACGCAAATTTTCGCGCTCCTCCACTCTGCTTGTAGGTGCCTGCCTAGACGTAATGCTTACATTTGCAGCCTGTTCAGGCTGAACCTCGACATCTTCCAGATGTTCTTCTTCTAAATATGCAGGTGCAGTGCTTCCAAATGCGGCTCCGCTTGGATTCACTGTCTGCTGCAAGCTGAGCAACTCGTCCCCGGCCTGCTCCAAAGGTGTTAAACTGCGTTGGGTGTATGGTCCTCCACCTGTGGCTGCAATCTCTTTTCGATTTTCTGCAATTTTCCTTTTTAATTTTAACTTGTAGTCCAACCAAACCTAAGAAATACACAAATCAATATTGTTTATCAAAATTGTTTATTCTTACCTTATTCCATTCGCTGCCACTACGTATTGGATGGCCGATATTGTTTAACTCTGAAACAATACCTTCCCACAACTCCACTCGTTTGTTGAGCCAAACGGCGCCATTCCTCTGGCTAACTCAGGATTTCCTTCCATCAACTTCACCAGTACCTCAAATTGCTTTTGAGTAGTTCGTTTTATTCTAAAAATAATTAAATTTGTAATGAATTAAACACAATAAATAAATTTTTAAAATTTTAGTAACGTTTTTTCCATTTTTAATTAGATTCTCGAATCAAATAAACGTTCGCCAAATTTTGACAGTTGAGGCGAAGCCAATTTTATAAATTCGCAAGTGGCAATACCAAATATTCATTTTCACTAGTTCTTTCGACACTTCGTGGCGAATTTACTGTGCGCTCGCTACTCGCAATTCGAAATAGCGAAATTCGCCTAAAATTTCATTCGCTTCGCTAGTGACAATACCAGCATAAAAGATTCGTTAGTGACAATGTCACTGGATTTCAGTACGCCAAAAATTTAGAAAGTCATTTTGAAAACTGTTTTACGAAATAGAAACAAGAGAGAGAAGTAGAGTTATAAAAGATCGCACTTTGTTTTGTAGCATGCGCGAGTCCCTTAAGAATGAATTGGTTGTTCTAATATGAACCTGTCTAAGTATAACTAAGTATAACACCTGCGGTTCAACACTTAATGTTATACATTTTTTCCCCATATTATTGACTTTTAAAACTAGGTGAACGTACATTGAATTCAATAAATAATAGAAAAACATAAAAATTAACACATTTTAGAATATACATATTAGAGCTCTTGGTATTCGACTAACCGGAATAACCGGATAATAATAATATTCGGTTTGCAATATCCCGATAGTCGTAAGTCGTACACTGTTCCATTAACCGCTCATTTTCGACTATCTGGTTAACCGTTATGTGTTGATTATTCGAATAGTAAGCGTTCAATTTCTGCAAACATATATGTATGTATATGGGCAAATCCTGCGTTACGCACGCCACATTCGTACGCGTTTTCGGATTGAAATATAACAATTTTTTGGTCTTTCAAAAGACATACCTTCAAGTTATACACAGTGTTTAGTGGGATTTGAGTGTACTTTCGAATGTCATCAAAATATTTTTTGTAACAGGTTTAAGCTGCGAAAAATTTGATCTCAAAGTATTGTTACGCACGCTACAAAAAATGGAAGTAGCTTTGAAGGTTGAGGTATGTTTTCGTAATTTTTAGCAAATTTTGTATAATAAAGCACACCAAATGAAATACCTTAAAGAAAGATGAAAATAAGAGAATTCTAAAATAACTTACTTGCAGCCAAAAAATTTTGTAGTTTTTTTATCAGTGGCCGTGAACCCAACGTTACGCACGCTACGTTACGCACGCTACATTTTTTCCAGTAGTATATAAATAAAAACAATTGTATTTATTTTAACAAAACAATTTATACTCTGTTTTTAATAAGGTTATTTAATTCATATTTTATGTTTATAAATTTATTTATTAATATATATATGTTTATAAATAAATTTTATGTTTTGCTGAATCTGCCGTTAGTGCTATTTCGAGCTCATTTTCATTAAGAAATGAAAAATAATGGTTGCTTTTTATTCCGGGAATGCTCTTAACGTTAGCCCATCTCTCCGAAAGAAATGCAGTTGTATTTTTTATATATGTACTGCTTACATATAAAATAGAAATACCATTTATATTAATTTTTGCCAATTTAAAAAAAATCATGGGCGTTATTAAGAACAATATTCTGAGCTTTCACCATTTGCCAAATTTTTCTCTTTATGACAGCTCCAATTCCGTCTACTGCACCCTTTCCGTGAGCAGTTGCAAAAAAATTCCACTCAAAGTTGGTCAAATCTAATTTTTCTTTACTTTTTTTGCTAATGAATCATCATTTTTAAGTTTTTCTTTAAGATTTTTTCTATAAATTTTCATTCTTTTCACATTTTTTAAACGTTCCATTTGTTAAGTTTTCACTGTATTGTATTTTTTTGCGATATTTTCGAATACGCTCTGCACCCATTTTCATTTTTTCAACTGTTATTATTAAATATTATACTGTAAACAAACAATTTTCTGTGGTACGAATATGCCGATAATCTAAAGTGACACTGAAAGATAATTGCAAATGATTCAAACGAAACCAAAGGCGAGACAACGTGAAATTTACCGTTTAAAAAAAAAACGCTAATCGGTACGATTATAGTAGGCTAAGAATAGTAGGCGAAGAATAGATTTAAGAAGCAAAGTGATAAGAAAACACAGTAAAAATTGCAAAGGTTTCTATTGTAATTTTTGTGAGAACTCAAATCGTTACGCACGCTACAGAAATGAATATGCTGTAATATTTTGGTTTTTAATTGTAGAATGAAAAAATTCTTTTTTCTTAAAAGCAGGATATTTATTCAAATTAAAATTATGGATGATTTGTAAAAAAAAAAAATTTTCTACTCACAATATAAAAAAAACCTAATTTTCCGTTACGCACGCTACATCGAATTTACCTGGCATTTCATACCAAGTTTTAATGTTTCCAGAAAAGTAAACGAAATTTTTTTTTACAAATTTTAAGGAGAATTGAGTGAATAACAATATGGCTTTCGATTGGACCATCTATGTTAATACTAAAGCAATGATGAACACGTAAAAAATTTCACTTTTTTGTATAACACCTGAAAAGACCTGAGGTAGGGTAGGATTTGGTAATAATTTTTGTATTAATCATCATCGAAATAATTTTTTTTTTATAAATTTATAAAATTGGATATCTATTCTAATGCTCCATTAAAAAAAAAATTAGGTTGGATTAAGTTCAAATATTTTTGGTTGGTAGACAGTTTCTGGGATATGCCCATATGTAAGTTTATAGAAACTTTGCAGTATATAGATGCACATTGACTTTTCACCCATTTTAAACAAGGAAAAATCAAATTCTGGTTGGATTTCAAACATTTTTCATTAATTTTAATAATCGCTGTGGACCAACTACCTGGAAAATCAACAACTGACCAGATATTCGCCATGCGCCAATACGCCGGAATAGACCGTGAAAGTAAGATAAACATACCACCTCTTCGCCGAATTTTCTAAAAACACCCTTGCGGGTAGTGTCGGATTCGCTTGATGCGCCTACCGACTAAAACCCCCCATGTTTTCAAATCAATGATATTTTATACATGACCAAATATTCACCCCTATCACGCATTTCGACTTGGATTGAAATTTTCTCCGTTTGGCGACTTTGGTATCATGCGTTCCGTTCCCGTTCAGTTCAACTTCGAAATTTACAATTCTGCCTATCATGCATTTCGATCGTAGCTCCGTTTTTGTTTTTTTGTTTTGTTTTGCTGCGAAAATTTTATTATTTGCGTGATGTTTTTTTAATTTTCTAAAAATGTAAGTAAAACTTGTATTTAAAAGTTGTAAAACACACGATATTTCCAGTTTTAGTGATGTTTTTTGATATGCTTTCAGGTCAAAAACAACAACACCAGAGCAATATGGAAAATTGGCAGATATGATGGAGAGTAAGCTAGATATAGCCAACGGTTTCCACCAGCGTCCTAAGGAAGATGTGCAGGCTTTTTGGAAAGAGGTAGCATCAAATTTTCTTGCCGTCGTTTCTTCCGCAACCGTATCTAGGACATACTTGAATGCGTCCTTATTCAGACGAAAGTTTGTTTGAATCTAAATAAGTAAACAAATTGTAAGAAAAATGTCTACTTTCACGTGCAATTACTTACAGCCCGTCATTCATCTGAAAGGGATCGCACATATCTCGTAATCTTCTCCTTTCAATTCTCACCCCAGCATTCTGAGATGCGCTGCTCTCCTCCTCAACCAGTAATATCGCCGCGGATAAAGATTCCATAGTTACGTTTAATAAAAATAATAACAATATAAAAATTTTACTTTTATTTATTTTCTTTGAACAGCAGTAATTTGTGTATTTTTGCTTTGTTATGTTCCAGTTTCACATATTTCAAAGCAAACAGCTGATTTCGAAAGAGTTATTGCTCTTCCTCTTCTTCTTTCAATCCAATTGCAACGCATGATATCTAATTTCGACTCCGGCGTAGCGTAGAGCGGGAACGTAATCGAAATGCATGATAGGGGTGATTGTTATTACAAAAAATGAGCATTAACTGTTTGTCTTCACTTTGCCATGATAACTGCTTCCAACCTCCATGGCATTGATTCCGCTAAGTTGGACACTACATCCGTGGAGGTTATGGACCACGCTTCTAGTAAAATATCTTTCAGATAATACTGGTTCCCTTTCCTTATTTGCCAGTCCAAACACAGGTGCTCAATGGGGTTCAGATCCGGTGATTGGGGGGGGGGGGGGTATTCTTGTTGGGAGATTCAGGATTGATCTAAATGTTTAGATGATCTGTTTCGTTAATTGTGCTATCGATAAACACCAGAGAGCTGCATTGGGTATGTTCGAACCTGTTCGATCACCCTCATTAAAAATCGAGCACGAGCGAGCACCACACTCGGCAGCAATGGGTTCGATCGAGTGGCACATACGGCAGCTGCTTTCTGAGTGTTCGAGTCTGTTTGATCATACTCTCTTCAAAACGATCACAAGCGAGTGTCCACACTCGACACCCGCAGCTAACCCGAAATGTGTTCAACTATTGCCACGGATACTCGGACAGAACACGGGTGTAGAAGAAATGTATCAAATTTTTCTGAGCAAAAATATGAGAAATTATTAATGTTGTATACACTTTAACAGTCAATATTATTGAAATACAGCATTTAAACTATATGTATGCATGTATCAAAGGAATGACGCATTTTAAAATTAAAAATATATTTGCATAACCATAACATAAGACCAGACAAGCTGTAACTGCCATTCGCAATTTTGCAGCCAATAAAATCTTCTTTTTTCGGCCATTATTTTCAATAAATATCATGTAATACGTATCATATAACATTCTTAACACTCACAAAGCAAATTAATCAACTGTTCTGACGATTACACATAAACAAAAAATGCTTTGCACACTCGAGCCTAAACTCGGACACTCGAATATATTGATCCGCAAAACACCCGAACCCAAACAAACACGTATGAACGACACTCGAGTGTTGTGATCAACACGTTCGTCTGCGCACAGTCGCTAACAAGCAATCCTTCTGCTCGTTCAAAGAAAGCAATACATGCCGGTTTCGGGTAAGTGTTCGAGTGTGCACGGAAATTGTGTATCCGTTGCAGATCTCTGATAAACACCAGCCATCTTTTAAGTGTATTTTAAGACTTAGAATTAGTAATTAGTGTCTCCTCCCAAGAGTTGTGTGTTACTTGGCGACTTCAACGCCAAAGTGGGCCAAAGAAATGTATCTTTGGCACAACGGTCGGTAAATTCAGCCTTCATGAGGAAACATCCCCAAATGGGTGCTGGCTGATCGACTTCGCCATAGCCCGAAATATAACGCACGTCACCAAACACCAGGAAGGTTCGCCGTAGAGAAGCTGCAATCACAACAGACAGTGAAGCGATTTTCGAATCGCCTTGCACTCCTGCTCTCTGAGAGGACTCGTCAACAACTTGGCATAAGGGAACTGTGAGACGGTTTTTCAAGCCCCTTACGTACAGCTGCAACTGTAACCATTGGTTTTTGGAAAATGCAAAAGAACAGCTGGTACGATGAGGAGTGCCGTGTTGGAACGGAAAAAAACTTACCGACTACTTATTACGCAACGTTACAATCGACCACTACAAGTGTGGGATGGAATAGATACCGAGAGCTGAAAAGGAAAGAGAGACGCATCTGCAGACAAATAAAGAGATAGGCCGAAATTTGTGAGTATGAACAGTTTGACAACTTGGCCGACTGGGGTAATGTTCGAAAATTCTAAGAAAAGATGCGGCGATGAACAGAAGGTTTCAAGACCGGAGCATACTCTTGTAGAACGCCCAAAGGTGATCTAGTGACTGGTGCCCAGAGCATACTGGAATTCTGGAGGGTATACCTCTCTTGTTGAAGGGTAGTGAAAGCCTAAACCCAGGTGATGGCGAACCAGATTCCCAAATCGATGAAGATGAGGCAGACGTTCCATTGCCTGACCCGTCTGAAGAACAACAAAGCGGCGGGGGCCGATGGATTTCCGGCCGAGCTATTCAAACACATGCCCAACGATTGGAATTTAAGTGTGCTCTGCCCAATCCACAAAAAGGACACCCCACAATCTGCGCCAACTACCGTGGGATAAGTCTCCTCAACATCGGTAGTCATAACTTCGAAGTCGTAGATAATTTCGTCTATGTCGGAACCTGTATTAACAGCATCGCTTGCGAACAGGTGCTACTTCCAACTAAGTCGGCAATTGAGTATTAAAGTTCTCGTTCGACGAACAAAAACCAAACTGGATAAGTCACTCATTATTCCCGTCCGGCTACATATTGTGCAGAGGCACACGACACTAGATATTTCGTCTTGCTCTCATTCACTGCCAGATCCATTTTCTTTGCTTCCTTGTCCAGTCTGGAGAAAGCAGAACTAACGGCGCGGGTGTTGATGCTGATATCAATATCATTACTGTATATGATTGTTTTTTTATTATCTGGTATTAAGGAAAATAGATAAAATCGGGTCACTACTACCAAAATCCGATATATTATATATATTTAATATAATGATGTTCATTTTTCTAATGCCGAATATGTCTGTTAGTATATTAATTATATTTAATATATGTATATTAGAGTGTTTTTTTAAGCAAAAATAATAAAAAATCTATGAAAATTGCTTACAGCCTTACTTAAAAAGCTGAATAACTTCAGAAGTATCAATTCTAGCGATTTCGACCTCGGATCTTTTTTATAGCAAATAAAATTTCCTACAAATTTGTCATGTAAATTTTTTCTATAGCTCCTGCAATTTACGAGATATATACAAAAAAAATTCGAAATTCTTGGAAACTACCTCGCCGGTGTGAGTTACGACTTTGTTGCACTGGGCACTTTTGTAGAGTGATCAATTCTGAGAAATATGCGTCTAAAGTCAAAGCGATGCCATAAAATACCTCTGATATCTAGGAATTTAAAGATAAAAACTTACAATTGTAGTGTATTTTCTATAGAAAATTTTTACAGGTCTTGATCCAGTTCTTAATGTTAATAATAAGAGCTAAATTTTCAGGGATTTTTTTTTAGGATATTTCCAAGGAAATTTCATGACAGGACTGAAAAAAATTAATAGCTAAAAAAACACCCCAATGTATACATGTATAAAATTGCTTGGATTTCGATCTTCTGGTTGGCGTTTTACGCCTTAAGTATTTCCCTAGCTTTGATTTTTGCAATGTGCAAGGGTATAAAATATTCGGTTACACCCGAATTTAGCCCTTTCTTACTTGTTATTTATGAGGCTTTATAATTACAAAATACAAAGATTCAATTATCACCCCTATCATGCATTTCGATTACGTTCCCGCTCTACGCTCCGCCGGAGTCGAAATTAGGTATCATGCGTTGCAATTGGATTGAAAGAAGAAGAGGAAGAGCTATAACTCTTTCGAAATCAGCTGTTTGCCTTGAAATATGTGAAACTGGAACATAACAAAGCAAAAATACACAAATTACTGCTGTTCAAAGAAAATAAATAAAAGTAAAATTTTTATATTGTTATTATTTTTATTAAACGTAACTATGGAATCTTTATCCGCGGCGATATTACTGGTTGAGGAGGAGAGCAGCGCATCTCAGAATGCTGGGGTGAGAATTGAAAGGAGAAGATTACGAGATATGTATGTGCGATGCCTTCCAGATGAATGACGGGCTGTAAGTAATTGCACGTGAAAGTATACATTTTTCTTATAATTTCTTTACGTATTTAGATTCAAAAAAAACTTTCGTCTGAATAAGGACGCATTCAAGTATCTCCTAGATACGTTTGCGGAAGAGACGACGGCAAGAAAATTTGATGCTACCTCTTTCCAAAAAGCCTGCACATCTTCTTTAGGACGCTGGTGTAAACCGTTGGCTATATCTAGCTTACTCTCCATCATATCTGTCAATTTTCCATATTGCTCTGGTGTTGTTGTTTTTGACCTGAGAGCATATCAAAAAACATCACTAAAACTGGAAATATCGTGTGTTTTACAACTTTTAAATACAAGTTTTACTTACATTTTTAGAAAATTCAAAAAAAAATCACGCAAATAATAAAATTTTCGCAGCAAAATAAAAACACAAAAAGTTCTCCGCCAACAAAATTGCAACTTAGCAAAACGGAGCTACGATCGAAATGCATGATAGGCAGAATTGTAAATTTCGAAGTTGAACTGAACGGGAACGGAACGCATGATACCAAAGTCGCCAAACGGAGAAAATTTCAATCCTAGTCGAAATGCGTGATAGGGGTGTATATTTCCAGCTACTTTAAAGTTGCTATGAAGAGGCTGTTGTTAACTCCCCCGTTCCTAAGATTTATCGTCCTCGATTCATTATTATTTTGTGTTAATTTAGATATTTGGTCAAAAAGAGCATTATATGTGACTTTTTGCAAATGCACATTCTCGATTGATTAGGGAATCGTCCTCGATTCATTATTATTTTGAGTTAATTTAGATATTTGGTCAAAAAGAGCATTATATGTGACTTTTTGCAAATGCACATTCTCGATTGATTGGGGAATTCCGGGAATTTTAATATCATGTAAGTTCTGAAAAGTATTCCTAAGATGAAAATTATGTACCAAAAAAATGAATGAACTGTGATGTCCTTGTTACATTCTGCTAAAATATTTATATTATCTAATTTTAACAGTTTATTAGTTGTTTCAATATATTCAAAAATTTAAAAGTTATTGATATGGTATTTTTAAAATAATTTCGAAATTTTTGTTTCGATATTTTCATAAGTTTGATTATTTATTACTGTATTATTTTCAAATGTTATTAAATATGTTTCAATTAATGTTTGATTGCCTACAATGTTTTTTCCCGAAACTAATATTGCTCCTGGTTTTATTTCTTCTATTTGCAAGTTTTTTCTTTTAATTTTTTTTTACATTTTCCTTGTTTTTTATTAAAATTTCTGACAAAGAAGTATCTTTTTTTAAATTAGTAATGTTGATGTTTTTGTAATTTGTGTATTACAATTTTTTATATTAAACATTTTATTGTTACAATAGTTTTGTTCTGGTCAATTATAAGCTTACCATCTAATTGAGCTATGACTCGTATGTCATAGTACTTACAGTGAGGAACAAATCATTTGCAACTAGAGCGAAGTATTAGATATTTTTGTCTTGCAATGCCATTTTTTTATGGTATCATTTAGTTGCATTGTTTATCGCGATCTTTTTTTATTTTGCCGGTTATATTTGAAAACAATTTAAAATGTATGGCAATCCGCCGCGACAAAACAATTGCAACTCTGTTTTGTTCGTTTCTTTTCCTAACGGTATTGAGTTTGAATTGATTAGAAAATTTACTGAGAATAATTCCTCCGCTGAATTTTTCGAGAAAACATTTTTTATTTTATATTTTTTACAAAACAAGTAATGGCAGAAAATAAATTCGGAAATTGTAATACCCGAACTTCTCAAAAAAAAAAAAAACTATAAAGTACAGAATTCACAAGTCATCAATCTCATGAATAATTTCAAACTTTATTAGGAAAAAACTGTCGTAATAGTGCATCGCGAAGCCCGACCAAGAAAAACTGATGAAAAAACTGACAGCTCAATGGTAAGAGGGGTAAAAAAATATCAATTTAAAAGCTCTCAGCTATTGGTAAAGGAACTTTGGTTACCACTCTGCCCATTAACGATCGCTCATCGCCTGAATGACACCGATTTACGTATTTACGGACCAGTGAAGAAATCGCTTTTAGCAAACGTAACCAAATAAATTAGGGATGGGCAAATTTTTAGTCCGCAAAGTGCTAAACGAGGGCTAGATGAGGGGAATATCAGTTTAAAGAAGGAAGGACATAAAAAGTTGCGAAAAAATCAATACATTCCTACTACTGCAATTGTACACAAATTAAAGAGCGGAAATTTACTTCATATATGAATTGTACAGTTGTGTGTTCTTTAAACATATCGCAGTTCCATTTAATGAAAATGCTTATACGAGTATAAATATATGATTTGTGATATTTTTCAGTTTGGTTATTTTACCAAAATGTTTTTTCTATAATTGTTTTATTAAATTTTAAAGATCTAAGTTGCCTCTGGAAATATATTAAAATAATAATACGCACTTTAGAAAGGAAACATATATTTTCAAAAAATAAAAAATCACGAAGTAAAAATATATTTGCTCGGTATCGCATTATTAATTGAGAGTGGATAAGCACAAAAAAAGAATACAAACGCTAATAGGTGTGTGCTGTGTGCATATGTGTTTGAAGAAAGAGTTTATTATTATATTATACTTTTCATTATTTGTCTTACATTTTATAAATTAATGGGTTTGGGAATACTTTTCTGTTTCTGGTTTGGGGCCGCTTCATAGTATTAATGGTACCATGGATCGGCACGTTCACAGATACATTATGGAATCCGTAATGTTGCTATATGCTGGATGGGAAATGCCACTTAAGTGGGTCTTCTAACAGGACAACGACCCGAAGCATATGGCAAAGGTCCTAAAATCATGGTTGCAGAGGAATAAAGTGGATGTAATGGTGTGGCATCCACAGTCTTCAGACCTTAATCCCATATAAAATAAGAATTGATCTCAATAATGTGGCAAATACTGATTCGTTTTTTCAAAGGGCCCTGGAGGCATGGAGAAATATACCCCAAACCATAGTGTATAATTTTATAGCTTCAATGCCACGGCGATGCAAAGCAGTTATTGAAAGTAATGGGTTTGCTACAAAATACTAAGTTCTTTTATTTTATTAAAAATAATGAACCGTTCTTTGAGTCTTGTTTTATTGAATATTGCTGGCCCCGCAGCCGTTGTCCTGAGTGAAATTATGTGTTTTGAAATGAAAAGAAAGTTGAATTTATCATTTTATTATTTTTTTTTTTTGCAATGTAACGCAGCTTTATAAATAACTTTTTTTGGTGTACAGAAAATATGGTTTTCCAACTCGTCAGCACGCCACGTATATCTGGCCGTGTGAAAAACATAACATTTCCAAATATATGTATGCCACACACTATCCTTGTGCCCTGTTGATTGCCATCTCAAATGCAATTTTCACTGGAAACGGAATACTTTTGAACTGAAATGGCAAATTCCTTGTATTCGATAGCTGTGACGCTGCTATCTATCAGTCGGGTTCCATTACACAGTTTCGGCGCATGAAGATTGCGAAACATAATAACGGCAGATCCTACTTTGAGACGCCAATGTCCAAGTCTCTCCAAAGAATTTAGAAATTCCACTGGATAATTCAAGACGATCGATCGATTTGTATGAGCGCAAGTCTCCCGGAATTTGACTTTGAATCTTGCAGTTTAAGTCAACAACATCGATATTTTTGGCAGCTAACATTGCGCGTGCACTAAGGAATCATAGTTATGATAATTTGGCCAATGTCCGAACATTCGTGATGAGTTCATCGTTTGTGAATTGATAAAAGGCAGATGGAATTGATATCAAACCACCGGAAGTATCAACGGAATTGACCCGTTTCCAATTCTTAGCGAATACGATGTAAAATGTCTTCGGCAATGTCATTTTTGTTCATATCCCAAAATTAGCGCGGATATGAAGGCTGAAATATCGAAACGATTAATTCCAGTGATTATCATGTTCCAGCAATTGTAATTGCTGGCCTGCTTCTCAAAAAGTTGCACACACCGTACCATTCACACTACGCAATGACTCAAATGAAATCAAGGTAAAAGCAATCGTCGTTTTTCAGGTGGATTGTGTAAATTTGTCCTAATACATTAGTTGAGAACACACCTGGATGTCCATCTAATGGTTGGCCTTGCTTTCTGCGTAACCATTTCTTCGACGATGCATTTTATGTATAACATCAAGGCATTCCCGAATAGAACAATGTTCTCGCAAACGGATCACTGACGCAAGTTGAGAAAAACTCGTAAATGTTAATTTTGTTGCTGTCGGTGTTTCCACTGGCTGTACTGTATTCTCACAACGTCGGAAAACGTCCATGATTTGCAAAACTAAATATCCTACAAAGCGCTTTATTGCAGTTCACGTACCGACCGTATCGTTCAAGACCAATAACCGCCATGTTGCTTCCTTTGGTGACGTACTTACAAACGCATTTTATAGATTTCACCAAACTGCAAAACTCAACACTGATATGAGTTTTGAATTTGAATTAGACAACAGTGGCGAATATAGTACGATCCATCTGTTGTCAGCTTCGATATTCATTCTTCTAAATTGAGTGCTGATAGTTCTGCCATTGTCATCTGGTGAGCGACGCCGATAGAGTGGATATCCATGATTTCTAGTTTGTTTTTCCGAAAGAAAAGCACGCGGATAGTGTTTCGTGCATTTAGTGTTAGACGTACAACCGAAGTGGGATTGTGGTGTCCATGAACCATATTGGTTTCCACCACTTCGTATAATACTGGATCTTTCTCTGGAATTTTCGCAGAAATGGTTTCATCAATTTGATCTGGTGTAACCACCATCCACCATCCAAAGAAGAATGTGTGCGTGCTGCAAACCTCTCTTTTGCCACTCAAAAGAGCACATCTAGCATCTAACAGCACCACATATACGTTGCTTCAAAATAAAGTCCATCAGACATCATAGCTGTTGTGGTGTGACATCGTGACGATCCATAATTCCGCACGTATGTCACTGAATAACTTTCAATAATTTTTTTTTGAATAGTCGGAATAAAAAAGCAAATGCCAAATTTGAACGATTAAAGTAATTGAAAAACAAAACAAAAAAATGGGGAAGAAAATGTTGTATGAAAAAAAGTAATTTTTTAGAATTGTCCAATTTTCAGACTTTTCCTCAAGAAAAGCATACGGTTTTTTATTTCTAAACCTTCCCCGATTCCACAACGAACAACCTGTGAAAATTTCATGAAGATTCGTTCAGCCGTTCTCCAGCATTAGCGTTACTAACAACAAACATTCATTCGTTTATATGGGGAAAAAGAAAGGGCTGTTTTTAGGGGTTCTCCGGCAATTATTCGATTTTTTCTCGTCGTAAAAACCATCTTTGAACCTCAGCGAACACTTTAAAAAAAGAATTGGCCAAATTGGCCCAGGCGTTGTTGAGCTATGCGCTTAGCAACACATTTTGCGATTCATTTTATATATGAGAAGATATGTACATACATAGATGCTTGTACAATTGAGGCATTTGAATACTTACGTACGTGCGCAAAATATAAATCGAATGTGAGAGCGCAAACACACGAGATTAGTTAAACCTTATACAAATTTATTATTCAATATAATGACAATTATTGAAATTTTCTTGTATGAAAACAATTTGGATGTGATAGGACGAATTATTCTTTAAAAAATAGTTTATTTCTAGTGAGTCACAGCACGCGAAAATACTTATCCGTATCCTTATGGTTATGGACGCACGGACTGCGATTCCTTGTTGGCGACACGATATTCTCGGGTATAACGATTGAACCTCCTGGTTCACGGTAAGAAGCGGAAGAGATATCAAACCTTCTGTTTCAAGGATGGAACCGAATGAGGAAGATCCCGTTCGGATCATCTCTTTTAATAGTTTGGGTGGTGAATACTAGAGTCGACTCGTTGATGATCGTATGGTTGTTGGGTTGTATGATGAGCGGTTTTAGGTGCTGTGTATAATGCGTGTGTGTGTGTAGTGGCGTGTATTGTGTGATGTTATGTCGGATGTGAGATGTTGTATGTCATGTGAACATCCCATCCCGCGAATTAATCGGCTAGGAGCGTCTGCAGCTGTTGCAGTGTATTGACTCCAGCGGTGGCGATGAACGTGGCGTGGCAGAGATGGCCGTGAACGTGCTGTGGTTGGTCTGTTACGGGTGTTGGTGCGATTTTAGGGAATATTGACATGCACCGTCGGCCCAGCACTCTATGTTGGTGTGGTGTGGTCATCTGCCAGGCAGGTCATGCAATGGGGCTATTGCAACCTGTTGTCTTTGAATATGGTGCATCGTTTCAGGGCGTGTGGGCGATGACACAGGCTGCAACGTGGAGGCCCCTGTGGCTCCACTAGCTGCTCTTCTCTTATTTCCCTGACTGCTGCGGCGGAAGGCGGTGGGCGCATAACATTGGCCCTTGGAGCGGCAACGGGTGCAGCCAACGCTTTGGGTGCAGCGATTTCGGATTTGGGAATATAAGATTGATTTTATATATAATGTTTTGATGTAGTTGTTGTTCCTACATATCTATACATATGTATATGTATAATAGGTTGATCTTCAACGCGCTTGTTTGAATTTATTTTTATGTACGGATTATAAAACGGGTTAATTTCGAATTAGCGGAATTGATTTATTATTTTTCGATTAATTTTGCGAGTTATTTTGCGGTTTTGGTTGAAATTGTTCTTCTCTGTTTGGAAGAAAACACAGTTTGGTGACTGGTCGAGTTAATATGCCGGTTTGTGTTCGAACATACACTACTCTTATGTGACCATCTGATCCTCGGTGAACCTTTTCAATCCGGCCTAGTCGCCATTTTGTTGGAGGAAGGCATTCGTCCTGTATGATGACGCATTCTCCTGCATTGGCTTCCTTATGGGCCATTTTCCATCGATATATCTTATGGAGATCTTTGAGATAGTCTTCCTTCCATCTGTGGCTGAATTCGTGATGGAGAATCTTGATTCCTTCCCATCGATTTATTAAAATGAGTGAGTCTCCTTCTGTCTCAGGTATGGCGAGGAAATGGCCTGGTGTAAGAGCTGTGAAATCGGAGGGAACTTGCGAGAGGGGTGATATGGGTCCTGAATTTAATACGGCTTCGATACGAGTGAGTATTGTAGTAAACTCCTCATAATTGAATTTATGATTACCAGCCGTTTTCTTTAAATGAGACTTAAAGCTTTTTACTGCTGATGATCGATCCCTTGGGGTGCATGTTTGTTAACTATTTCAGGGGAGACTTCTTTCATGAAGTTTATAAACTCCTTCTCTGTTGCTCTTTGGGCTCCGACAAAGTTTTTCCCATTATCGCTCATTATTTTTGAAGGAAATCCGCGT
Organism: Bactrocera dorsalis; assembly: GCF_023373825.1. Taxonomy (NCBI): domain Eukaryota; kingdom Metazoa; phylum Arthropoda; class Insecta; order Diptera; family Tephritidae; genus Bactrocera; species Bactrocera dorsalis. Next base: position 75,189,754 of record NC_064303.1, on the reverse strand, counting down.
CGTCCGACAAAGCGTGCAAATGCTGCGAGAAAAGCCGCAGTAGTCAGATCTGAACTAAGCTCGAGGTGTACTGCCTTTGTCGTAAAACATACAAAGACAGCCACATACCCTTTTCTAAATGAAGAAGACCTTAACATGGAGGCCTTTATCTGGAAAGGTCCAGCAAAATCAACCCCAGTGATGGTAAAGGGTAGAGCATAGTTGCAGCGTTCAAGTGGCAAAGCTGCCATGATCTGCGTACGCATATTGTGTTTGTACATGGTACATGGTTTAGACATGAAAATCGTCCTTTTGATTTGTGGCTTTAGTCGCGGTATGTAAAATTCTTGACGAACCATTTGTTGCATTAAGCGATGCTCACCATGCAGTGTAAGATAGTGCAGATATGCTAGAAATAGGTAAGTAAAACGGGATTTCTCTGGAATAATGATGGGATGTCGTTCGTTATAACTAAGGCTGGAGTTCGCCAATCCTCCATTTGCCCTTATTAATCCCTTAGAATCCAAGAATGGATTTAAGACGAGAAGTGAGCTTCCCTTTTCGAGAGGTCGCTTTTAGAGCAACTTTGATTTCTCTTTGCTGAAATAGCGAGTTTGTGTATATAATATTAGACTGACCTTGGCATGTTGCAAGTCAGAATGCGTTAGTTGTACGCAAGGATTATTTGGTGCTCTTTTCATTTTTAGTTTAAGTCTTTGAATGAATTTGTGCATGTAAACGACTACTCTTAGTGCTCTAGCAAATGACGAAAGTCGGTGGAGAATATCATCCTCTTCTGGAGTGATATGAAAAATTTCAATTTTCCGACTTTCCGGCGGTATTATATTACGAGCGGGAGACTTTGGCCAGAATTCTTGTGATTCTGTTAGCCATGTTGGACCATTCCACCAGAGTGTAGTGCTGGTGAGGTGCAGTGGCTTGCAACCTCTTGTCCCAAGATCCGCTGGGTTATCTGCACTTGCAACATGTTGCCATTTTGCTGGGCCAACTAAGTCTAAAATTTGGGATATTCGGTTAAATACATAGGTCTTCCAGCAATAGGGTGGTTTTTCTAACTGCTAAAACTATCTCTGAGTCTGACTAAAGATACATTTTATGATCGTTTAATTTGAGATGGGTTTGGACTATGGAAATTAATTTTGCTAACAGAAGAGCACCATTCAGTTCAAGCCGTGGTAAACCGAGTGTCTTCAAAGGTGAAACTTTGGCTTTGGCTACCAAGAGGTTTAAAGATATTTTGTTATCGTGCTGAGTGCGTACGTAAACTGTTGCGCAATAAGCCTTTTCAGAGGCATCACAGAAGCCGTGTAATTCTGCGTTAATGTTAGGGGTGAAATTTACCCATCGAGGGATTCGAATTTCAGATATAGTATGTAAGTTGTTAGCAAATTGAACCCATTTCGCTAAACGTAAAGGTTTTACCTGTTCATTCCATTCAGTGCCATCTTGCCACAATTCTTGAATGGGGATTTTGGCTTGAATCATTATTGGCGAAAGCCATCCTGTAGGGTCGAAAATTTTTGCCACCGAGGAAAATATTTGGCGTTTTGAATTAATTGTATATGAGAATTGATTTGTTACCGCATTCTATTGAATCTCTAGAGTTTTGGTTGTACCCGACTGTTCAAATTTAAGGAAGTCTGTATCTAATAAGTCTTCCTTTTTTAGGAGGAAACCTGCTGAATTTAATGCTTTCATCACTTGCGATAGTGATTCGCACGCTAATGCGATACTGTGGCTACCTGATTGGTTTCGTTTGTTTTTACCGGTTCATGTAATGTTCTAATGGCCAAATAAGGTGCGCAATTGGTGCCAAAAGTTACTATTTAAGTTTGTAATCGCCAATTGGATTATTGTTTGATTTGCGGAAGACTATGCGTTGGAAATCTGGGTCATCTTCGTGTACTAGAATTTGCCTGTAAATTTTTTCTACATCCCCTTTGAAAACCTATTTAAACATGCGCCACTTTAGAATTAGCAAGATGAGATCAGATTGTATATAATAAATACATATACCTTTAGATAATTTTTCATATGGTACAGCTTTTTCCACAGGATTGAGGTTTCAGGAAAAGTTGATTTGAATGGTAGTCGCACAACATAATGAACATGTTCATTTCTTGTTGTTGTGGATTTCTAATAGGCTTCGCGTGCCTGGTCCTCTTCTGAAAGTTGGGTAATTTAGAGTAATTCTTCTATTTCCAAGAATGTTTTAAGTTGATTATTTATACTCGTTTGAGAAATTTTCCACTTGTGTGGTGAAATAATTGATTTTTTCAGTGTCTTGGCCACTAATAATCCACCCAAAGATTGTATTTTGGGCTAACAATTTATTGGAGATTTTCCCTATACCTTCGAGAATTATTTGAGGTATTAAGCCACTGCCTAATAATATGTCGATTTGTTATGAGGTGTGACAGTTGGGATCTGCTAATTTGAGATGTGATCATTTTTCTCAGTGTATTTTTATTTTATAGCTTGGAAGCAAATTTTTAAGTTGCGGTAGAACGATGGCTTGTGCATCTATAAAAGAATTTTGGTTTCATTTTCAGAATGAAGCGCTTGAATTTCTGATGCTTTAGAGCAACATGTTTGTTCTTCCCTTTTTTCGGGATTAGAGGTTTCGGGATTACTCGATGTAGTTGTAGCGACTAACTCTGTAGTTTTTTGAATTTGATTTTGCTTCATATTTTGAAAATTGGAAATATGAAGCAATGAGAGTTGTCTTCGTTGACAGTAACACAATTAAATTCGCTTTCACAGTCTTTTGTCATATGAGCATTCGACAAATAGTTGCTGCAAAGTTTATGTTGTCTGACAAAATTGTTCTTGTCCGAAACGGATACTTTTTTAAATTTTTCGCATGATCTTATTTTATGACGTCCCATATAAATTTCGCATAATGGTTGTCAATTTATAGTTTGGTTTGTCTACTGTATTGCATATTATTGCTGGCTTGATGTTTAAACAAGTTTTTACTTGAGTCCTTGTGATGACTTTTTAGAGTTAAATTTTTGTTGTCTATTCGGCAAGCTATCTCGTATTGAGCAGTGAGGAAATGCTTTCATTTGTTCCCACGTAGGCATAATTTTTCCTTTCTACTACTCTCTCAATATTCTCATGCGCCCAAGTGAGTTGCTTTGTCACAAGTTTTTCAGTCAACAGAGGCTTCTTCATTGTGTTGTGCCATTTCAGATCATGAGTATGAAGAAGGGTTCGGATAGTTTCGTAGGATATATCTAAACCTTTTGCCATTAATTATGCTTGGCCTTGCCGCAGTGTTAAAGCAGGATTCCGCGAAAACAGATTCACTATCCTTTTTTCATATTTTTTGTTCACTTTTCCTATCGAAGCACGTTCTGGTAAATCATCGACATTTTTAGCCACTTTATATCACTATATCCACTTCTGTACAAATGCCTTCGACTTTCTCCCATATTTATATTGCGACATTTTGGGACCTTTCGGGTGGATAAAAATGAACACAGTCTCGTAGCGCGACACGTACTTAGCACTCATGGCGTTTAACGTGATTCTCTTTCAAAAGCACAACAACAACTGAACCTTTGTTAACAATGCATCAAAGCTTCCCTCCACCGGCTCGCGAATTGAACGAAATCTTTAATTAACTGTCCGTGAAATCGACCACGCTCTTACTTGACAGACTGTATGCCTTTATCTAGGTCTTCTTTTGGTATTATAACTACTTTGGGAGGGAAAGTAGTTTAGATTTAGTAGATTAACTTACGCGATGGAATTTCCGGTGATCACGGATTTTGATTAGCCCACATGTTGGGAGGGAAATTAGTTGCTCTACTTGACCTTGCTAAACTTATTTGTTTAGTTATCATTCAATTTGTTAATTCGTCCCTTTTGTTTAAACTCTGCTTTGAGCATGAAGCTTCTGCAGGTGTGCCTTTTGGTTTATCTTCATCAGCCATTTTCGGAATTTTTAATAATGTGTATTTAAAACTTTGATTTATTGTGATAAAATTTTCGACTCGCTGCCGCATAAAAAGATTAAAGTTTTTATTTATATAAAGGCTAGATACTAAAATTTTTTTTCTTAAAGGGTGACTGAAAATTTTTTGAAGTGTACCAATGTACACTAGGCATCAAATGAAAGTATAAATTGCACAGACGTTATTTCAAAGCAGTTTTAGTAAAATAAACAATTAATAATTCATACATTAATGTGACATTTACATAGGTATTTAAGTAACAAATTATAAATTAGTATATCTTTTTTCCGGAATAGAAAGAAAAAAATTTTGTTCCACTTTGAAAAAAAGACTCTTAAATAAAAGTGGTCAAATGAAAGTATAAATTTTGAAAAAATACAAAGCGTTTGGTTTAAAAGTAAATTTAGTAATTATTATTGCCTTCCTTATTTTGTATTACTGCAAGAAGACGGTTTGGCATGCCTCGAACCAAATTTGTAATATTTTAATAGGAATAATGTCAAGTTGACGCTTCGTCTCTAAGAAAAATTATTCCAAGTTTGTACAGCTGCTTTTTGGTATTTTGGAATCAAAAATTAATCACAAATGCTTAATTGGGTTTAAATCCGGTGACTGAGCTGGCCAGGCCAGTTTTTCTTTAAGCCTTCCTCATAAAAACGGATTGTCAGGCGCAATGTGCGTTGGGGGTCGTTATCTTATTGGGAGATAAACGACCCCAAGTTCACTTTTTCCGCATTTATTTAAAAATTTTCGCTAAGAATGTCAACATATGAAGCAACCGTCATTCGGCCATCGATTTTAAATACACTACCTATACCAAATTTTGAAAAACGGCCCCAAACCATGAGAGAACATCCTCCATGCTTCACTGATGATTATATGCACTGTGTTTTTAAGTAATCAGAAGGTTTACACCCCACTCCCTTACATATTTCTTAACTTCTTAGCTCGAATTTGAATTAATCGGACCAAAATACTTTATCTCAAAATGTGGTTGGCACATTTGGATATTGTTTTGCAAACTCTAGTCCTTTTTCCCTACTCGAAATGGAAAACATAGGTCATTTTTTTGCGATATAGTTTTTATACCTTTCTGTTTGTAGTTTTCTTTTCATTGTACTAATGGAAACATCCAAACCTTTCAATCAACTCCCATGATAAAATTTCAGGGTTTTCAGGAGCTTTTCTCGTACAAGCCGCTCAGCGTGTATAGAAATTTTGGACTTTGGACCTCCACCGTATTGAGTTTTGCATGTCTTTCTTCTCTTGGAGTATTCAAAAATCTTTCTACTTTCCTCTCTGATCGAAGTGTAATATTTTTTATACATTTTTTGATACCTTTCACCCTTATTCCCATCTTTTACAATTAAGATCCGATTCTCTACAATTTTTTTATATTTTTTACTAAGAACAGAAAAAAAAATTTCACCATAACAGAAATTCCCTTAGTAAATACAAATTTATTAAATCTGTAGTAAAATTCAGTTTTATCTTGAAAAAAATGAACCAAAACTAAAATTATACTTTCATTTGACGCGCACTCATAGGCTCACCAGCGAAGACTCATCACTCTCGATGGAGTAAACATTTTTTGTGTCTAAATAATAAGTGCAAATACTACTACAACTGTTTATTTACATAACGGTGCATCTACATAAAATGTTTTATGAATTTATTCTAAAGCGAAAATGTACGAAGTTAATGAATGATCTGATGTTGCCAATATATATATCACATTTATACTTTCATTTGATGCCTAGTGTATATCATATCATATGTTTGTATATGCATATGCTTTATATGCACCATGTGATGTTTTTCTTTTTGTATTATTTTGATCGTATCCCTTGTGGTTAAGTTGTTATATATGTACATATGTACTCGTATGTATATAAGTAATTAGTAAATATGTAATGAGCGAAATGCACATAAATAAATGTGTGTATACCCGTATTCGTAATTGATTGATGAGAGCGCGAAAAAATTGTAATAAATATTTATTATCTGCATTTTTAATACGCTTTTATTAGCTTCTCTTGTACGTATGTATGTATGTATCTTTGTTTGTAACTTTCTTAAGTGGTACTGAAACCTAGAATATTTGAGCGACACTGTAGGAAGGCGATAGTAAGTTTAAACAGCTCACCAGAAAGATGCGCTTAAAAGTATGCAATATCTATATAAAACTAGTTTTGGTGATATTTAAATAGCATACTGAGTTGGGCGTCGACCCTTCATAAGATGCAAGGTTGTACAGTAGAACATGCATGTTATCAGCGCATGAAAACAGTGTCCAAAATTTAAAAAGTAAAATGAATTCATTAATTTGGAAGCAGCTGGAACTTTAACCAAAGAACATCTTTCGAAATATTTATTATACTTTTTATTATTTGTCTTACATTTAATAAACTTATAAAGAAACTTAAAATTGTTAACTACCCATATACATATACGCGCGCTCTCATTGGTAAACAAGGAGTGAGAAAATATGTTGCTCTCAATTCCCTATTCATGTTTGCCCGCAATGATCCCCCCATCTAGCCCTTAAAATGTGCGCGCGAGTTACATTCCATGCTAACCCAAGAACAACAGCAAACACAGATGGTGTGAAGATGGTCTGGTAGATAAGAAGATACATTTATTTAAGAAAACCAGAAGATAAGTAAAATTTAGATATGAGAAGAAACACTGATCCTAAATAAAGGTTGGTACGCAGCTCTCAAGTAATTGCTCAAGAACAAAAATACATTATTTCTCAAGTAATTTTGACAGCTGGTTACGCATTGTGAATGATCCACATTAGAAGAGCAAGAGAGAATAAACAAAGTAAACAAACTTTGTGCGTATGTATGTATGTATGTGTATGGTAACACAAATATTTTCATTGAGATTTAAGGAATGTTGTTGATGATTGGTTGGTTTTATACAACATTTCAAAATGGAATATACTTTATAATAATGATTTCAACTAATTTAGGATGAATTTGACGATTACTTCGAATTAGTACTAGATTTCTTGAGAGCTGCGTACTAGTACAAGTAAGTTTATCGCAGGAACGTTTCTGGACCGTTTCTTAAGCGTTTTTTTATATGAAGTTTTTACGTTTCTTGAGAGCTGCGTACTAAGCTTAAATATTAAATGCAAATGCAGCCACATGATAGTAATAAAGGATAAGCAGCACTGGAATTTTCCCACAGATAAGAATTTTTGTAAATTAGAAGATAAGTATTTTTGTAAAACTATAAAAGCAAGAAAATCTTTGAAATAAAGCACACATTTATTCTGACACTCTAAAGAGCCTTGTGATGACTTTTTAGAGTTAAATTTTTGTTGTCTATTCGGCAAGCTATCTCGTATTGAGCAGTGAGGAAATGCTTTCATTTGTTCCCACGTAGGCATAATTTTTCCTTTCTACTACTCTCTCAATATTCTCATGCGCCCAAGTGAGTTGCTTTGTCACAAGTTTTTCAGTCAACAGAGGCTTCTTCATTGTGTTGTGCCATTTCAGATCATGAGTATGAAGAAGGGTTCGGATAGTTTCGTAGGATATATCTAAACCTTTTGCCATTAATTATGCTTGGCCTTGCCGCAGTGTTAAAGCAGGATTCCGCGAAAACAGATTCACTATCCTTTTTTCATCTTTTTTGTTCACTTTTCCTATCGAAGCACGTTCTGGTAAATCATCGACATTTTTAGCCACTTTATATCACTATATCCACTTCTGTACAAATGCCTTCGACTTTCTCCCATATTTATATTGCGACATTTTGGGACCTTTCGGGTGGATAAAAATGAACACAGTCTCGTAGCGCGACACGTACTTAGCACTCATGGCGTTTAACGTGATTCTCTTTCAAAAGCACAACAACAACTGAACCTTTGTTAACAATGCATCAAAGCTTCCCTCCACCGGCTCGCGAATTGAACGAAATCTTTAATTAACTGTCCGTGAAATCGACCACGCTCTTACTTGACAGACTGTATGCCTTTATCTAGGTCTTCTTTTGGTATTATAACTACTTTGGGAGGGAAAGTAGTTTAGATTTAGTAGATTAACTTACGCGATGGAATTTCCGGTGATCACGGATTTTGATTAGCCCACATGTTGGGAGGGAAATTAGTTGCTCTACTTGACCTTGCTAAACTTATTTGTTTAGTTATCATTCAATTTGTTAATTCGTCCCTTTTGTTTAAACTCTGCTTTGAGCATGAAGCTTCTGCAGGTGTGCCTTTTGGTTTATCTTCATCAGCCATTTTCGGAATTTTTAATAATGTGTATTTAAAACTTTGATTTATTGTGATAAAATTTTCGACTCGCTGCCGCATAAAAAGATTAAAGTTTTTATTTATATAAAGGCTAGATACTAAAATTTTTTTTCTTAAAGGGTGACTGAAAATTTTTTGAAGTGTACCAATGTACACTAGGCATCAAATGAAAGTATAAATTTCTCAGACGTTACTTCAAAGCAGTTTTATTAAAATAAACAATTAATAATTCATACATTAATATGACATTTACATAGGTATTTAAGTAACAAATTATAAATTAATATATATTTTTTCCGGAATAGAAAGAAAAAAATTTCGTTCCACGTTAAAAAAAAAGAATTCTTAAATAAAAGTGGTCAAATGAAAGTATAAATTTTGAAAAAATTCAAAACGTTTGGTTTAAAAGTAAATTTAGTAATTAATATTGCCTTCTTTATTTTGTATTACTGCAGGAAGACGTTTTGGCATGCCTCGAACCAAATTTCTAATATTTTAATTGGAATAATGTCAAGTTGACGCTTCGTCTCTAAGAAAAATTATTCCAAGTTTGTATGGCTGCTTTTTGGTATTTTGGAATCAAAAATTAATCACAAATGCTTAATTGGGTTTAAATCCGGTGACTGAGCTGGCCAGGCCAGTTTTTCTTTAAGCCTTCTTCAAAAAATCGAGTAATCAGGCGGAATGTGCGTTGGGGGTCGTTGTCTTATTGGGAGATAAACGACCCAAGTTCACTTTTTCCGCATTTATTTTCAAATTTTCGCTAAGAATGTCAACATATGAAGCAACCGTCATTCGGCCATCGATTTTAAATACACTACCTATACCAAATTTTGAAAAACGGCCCCAAACCATGAGAGAACATCCTCCATGCTTCACTGATGATTATATGCACTGTGTTTTTAAGTAATCAGAAGGTTTACACCCCACTCCCTTACATATTTCTTAACTTCTTAGCTCGAATTTGAAATAATCGGACCAAAATACTTTATCTCAAAATGTGGTTGGCACATTTGGTTATTGTTTTGCAAACTCTAGTCCTTTTTCCCTACTCGAAATGGAAAACATAGGTCATTTTTTTGCGATATAGTTTTTATACCTTTCTGTTTGTAGTTTTCTTTTCATTGTACTAATGGAAACATCCAAACCTTTCAATCAACTCCCATGATAAAATTTCAGGGTTTTCAGGAGCTTTTCTCGTACAAGCCGCTCAGCGTGTATAGAAATTTTGGACTTTGGACCTCCACCGTATTGAGTTTTGCATGTCTTTCTTCTCTTGGAGTATTCAAAAATCTTTCTACTTTCCTCTCTGATCGAAGTGTAATATTTTTTATACATTTTTTGATACCTTTCACCCTTATTCCCATCTTTTACAATTAAGATCCGATTCTCTACAATTTTTTTATATTTTTTACTAAGAACAGAAAAAAAAATTTCACCATAACAGAAATTCCTTTAGTAAATACCAATTTATTAAATCTGTAGTAAAATTCAGTTTTATCTTGAAAAAAATGAACCAAAACTAAAATTATACTTTCATTTGACGCGCACTCATAGGCTCACCAGCGAAGACTCATCACTCTCGATGGAGTAAACATTTTTTGTGTCTAAATAATAAGTGCAAATACTACTACAACTGCTTATTTACATAACGGTGCATCTACATAAAATGTTTTATGAATTTATTCTAAAGCGAAAATGTACAAAGTTAATGAATGATCTGATGTGACCAATATATATATCACATTTATATTTTCATTTGATACCTAGTGTATATCATATCATATGTTTGTATATGCATATGCTTTATATGCACCATGTGATGTTTTTCTTTTTGTATTATTTTGATCGTATCCCTTGTGGTTAAGTTGTTATATATGTACATATGTACTCGTATGTATATAAGTAATTAGTAAATATGTAATGAGCGAAATGCACATAAATGTATGTGTGTATACCCGTATTCGTAATTGATTGATGAGAGCGCGAAAAAATTGTAATAAATATTTATTATCTGCATTTTTAATACGCTTTTATTAGCTTCTCTTGTACGTATGTATGTATGTATCTTTGTTTGTAACTTTCTTAAGTGGTACTGAAACCTAGAATATTTGAGCGACACTGTAGGAAGGCGATAGTAAGTTTAAACAGCTCACCAGAAAGATGCGCTTAAAAGTATGCAATATCTATATAAAACTAGTTTTGGTGATATTTAAATAGCATACTGAGTTGGGCGTCGACCCTTCATAAGATGCAAGGTTGTACAGTAGAACATGCATGTTATCAGCGCATGAAAACAGTGTCCAAAATTTAAAAAGTAAAATGAATTCATTAATTTGGAAGCAGCTGGAACTTTAACCAAAGAACATCTTTCGAAATATTTATTATACTTTTTATTATTTGTCTTACATTTAATAAACTTATAAAGAAACTTAAAATTGTTAACTACCCATATACATATACGCGCGCTCTCATTGGTAAACAAGGAGTGAGAAAATATGTTGCTCTCAATTCCCTATTCATGTTTGCCCGCAATGATCCCCCCATCTAGCCCTTAAAATGTGCGCGCGAGTTACATTCCATGCTAACCCAAGAACAACAGCAAACACAGATGGTGTGAAGATGGTCTGGTAGATAAGAAGATACATTTATTTAAGAAAACCAGAAGATAAGTAAAATTTAGATATGAGAAGAAACACTGATCCTAAATAAAGGTTGGTACGCAGCTCTCAAGTAATTGCTCAAGAACAAAAATACATTATTTCTCAAGTAATTTTGACAGCTGGTTACGCATTGTGAATGATCCACATTAGAAGAGCAAGAGAGAATAAACAAAGTAAACAAACTTTGTGCGTATGTATGTATGTATGTGTATGGTAACACAAATATTTTCATTGAGATTTAAGGAATGTTGTTGATGATTGGTTGGTTTTATACAACATTTCAAAATGGAATATACTTTATAATAATGATTTCAACTAATTTAGGATGAATTTGACGATTACTTCGAATTTCCTTCAAGAAACAATTGTTGATTTGATGTTTCTTCGCAAAACCAGGTTTGCCATATTCACATTTTATTGAAAAAAAGTATTAAAAATTAGTACTAGATTTCTTGAGAGCTGCGTACTAGCACAAGTAAGTTTATCGCAGGAACGTTTCTGGACCGTTTCTTAAGCGTTTTTTTATATGAAGTTTTTACGTTTCTTGAGAGCTGCGTACTAAGCTTAAATATTAAATGCAAATGCAGCCACATGATAGTAATAAAGGATAAGCAGCACTGGAATTTTCCCACAGATAAGAATTTTTGTAAATTAGAAGATAAGTATTTTTGTAAAACTATAAAAGCAAGAAAATCTTTGAAATAAAGCACACATTTATTCTGACACTCTAAAGAGCCGGTCGTCTCAAATTGTTTCGGAATTGGCGCAGTCGGTAAACGTGTGACATAATCTTAAGATTGGTCAAACGGGTCGCTCGGATTTTCCGAAGAAAATCCACACATAAAAAAAAGAAAAAAATAAATAAATTTTAAAAATAAAAATGGGGCGTTTCCGAGGCCTTAAAACAGTTTTTATAAAAAAAAAGAAGAAAATTGGAAAATCACCATGGCTACTATTAACAGCTCCGAGCTCCTGAAGGAAGCTTCGAGAATAAGGCCATTCAACGGAAGTGATGGTTACGACCTATCCTTATTTATAAGAGAAGTGGATGCCATACTCCGCCTCTTTAACGATAACCTATCGTTAAAGGAATTTGTTATTCAACGCTACGTACTAACGAAAATAAATGGAGACGCCCTGAAGGTAGTCCGACCTTTAGGAAGCACACCGATGTGGGACGACGTAAAGGAGGAACTCATCCGGAACTTCGGGGTAAAGGAGAGCTACAGGAGTCTATACCACCAGGCAATCAACGTTAAGCACTACAATGTAAGTGAATATTTTGTAAAATTAAGGGATATTTTAGATAAAACTAATATTAAGTACGAATTTGATAGTGAGAAACCGATAGCCTTTGCACCGGAAGCCAACGAGGCATTCTTTCTAAAAACCTTCTTAAACCGAATTAGTCCTCATTTGTCCTCCATAATTTTGAGTAGGGATATTAGAAAACTAAGGGAAGCTTTTTATTGCTTAGAGGATACTGGATTAATCCAGCAAAATAAAAGTAAATATAGTAACTATGGGCAGCGTTATTACCCCTCACAAAATAATTACGATTCAAACAATAGGGTACATGCTAGTAATCCTCAGCCTTCTTTTCCAACCCAACAACGTTTTTGGGGAAATAATAGTAGAATGAATAATAATAATAACCCACAACAAGCATCACGAAATAGCTATTCACAACAGAGTAGAAATAGCAATAGAAGTCAAAGGCCTGTGCCCATGGAAGTAGACCATATGGATTACAATCAGGGCGAAGATTTTCGGTCACCAGCTCGGGGGAGGAGCTACCAATAGTAGAACTAACTATAAGTAGAAATATATTGAAGTGTTTAATCGACGCCGGTTCAACAACTTCAGTTTTAAATAGTAAAGTAGATTTAGGATTTAAGAAAAATAAATTAGAAAATCCCATTAAATTAAAAACAATGAGTGGTGAATTTTTCATTACTGAAGAAGTGAAAACTCCCTTGCCTACGGAATTCAATAGTGAAAACTTCGTGCATTGGCATTTAACACCATTATTTAATAGAAAATTCGACTGCTTAATAGGGCAGAATATTTTGAAACCATTAAATCAATAATTAATTTTGAAAAAAATTACATTTATATTAATGGCAATAAAATTCAATCTTTAAATCCATGCCCGTTTGTTAAGGAAGAAATTCATTCAATTGAACCCATTGAGAAAGACTTTTCAATCCTAGAAAGGCCCGATATGAATACTGTAGAAAGGAAAATGTTAAAGCAAATACTGCGGAAAAATAATGACCTTATATTTAGAGAAAATGAACAGCTAACCCATGCTCATGAAGTACAACATGAAATCGTTACAACAACTGAAAAGCCTGTATATTCAAAAATTTATAAATACCCTCAAATACACAAGGAGGAGATAACCAAACAAATTAAAGAAATGCTGGACCAGGGAATAATTAAAGAAAGCTGCTCCCCATACAATTCACCACTTTGGATTGTCCCAAAGAAAATGGATAATTCTGGTAAAAAGAAATGGAGAATAGTAATAGATTACAGGGTTCTAAATGAAATAACTATATCTGATAAATTCCAAATACAGATAGCATATCTGGAAAATTAGGTCAAGCAACATATTTTACGACAATTGATCTAGCCAAAGGTTTCCATCAAATTCTTATAAAAGAATGTGATAGGAAAAAAAACTGCATTTTCTACACCGTTAGGTCATTATGAATTCATAAGAATGCCATTTGGTCTAAAGAACGGCCCAGCCACTTTCCAAAGATTAATGAACTCTGTCTTAAGAGAATACATTAATAAAATATGCGTTGTTTATTTAGATGACATTCTCATATTTAGTTTCTCTCTTCAAGAATACAAGGAAAGTATAGAAAAAGTTTTTAAAAAATTAAGAGAACACTGTTTAAAAATTCAAATCGATAAATGCAATTTTTTTTGCTAAGACTACTGAATATTTTGGTCACATTTTAACTACAGAAGGATTTAAACCGAATCCTAATAAAATAGAAGCAATTCAAAAATTAAAGCTTCCTGAAACAGTGAAGCAAATTAAATCTTTCTTAGGAGCAATAGGATATTATAGGAAATTCATTAAAGATTACGCTAAAATTGCTATTGGCATGACAAAATTTCTTAAAAAGGGAGTTCGTATTAATATTAAAGATCAACAATTTATAGCCGCTTTTTATACACTACAAAGACTTTTAGTTAACGATTCAATATTAAAATATCCAGATTTCGAAAAGAAATTTAAAGTTACAACTGATGCTAGCAATTTTGCAATTGGTGCCGTATTAATGCAAGATGGCCATCCCACTGGCCACTTAATGAACACGAGAAAAAATATAGCACAACAGAAAAGGAACTCTTAGCCATCGTTTGGGCAGTTAATTGTTTTAGACCCTACATTTATGGTAGGCAATTCGATCTTTTAACAGATCATTTACCACTTAAGTGGTTACAAACAAAATATAAAGGAAAAGACATAAATCCTCGATTACAAAGGTGACTTCTGAAACTTTGAGAATGCGATATATGTATTCAATATATAAAAGGCAAAGAAAATACATTGGCCGACTTTCTTAGCAGATTAGATGTAGATTCTGGAGAAATCTGCCTCATAAATCAAACTTCTGAAAAAGATGATAACATGAGTACAGCAGCTACAATTCACTCTCAAGTAGAAGAATTAAATGACCATATCCCTAAACTTAAATCTGTCATCAATCGTTTTCAGACTCAAATTATTTTATGTGAACATAAAGTAAGAGACACTGAAAAAATATGTAAAAATCTTAAGATTTACATAAGCCAAGATGACATTAATAGCGAATACATGGTAGACATCTTAAGGACACATGTTAAAACTAAAAAAGCAGGAACTTTTTCAGAAATAGCTGACTCCGAATACAACAAAGTTCAACTAAAATTAATCGAAATATTTGGCCATAGTATCAAATTCTTTAAATGTTTATTTCATGCCAAAGACTTGTCAGATGAAACAGAGGCATATCGGTACATTTCAAAGTACCACAAATATGAAACTGGGCATGCTGGCATAAATGAAAATTATAATGGTTTAACAGGTTCCCTGTCCAATGTATCACATGTGATACAAAACTATTTTCTTATACCATGTGTACAGCGTCCATGTATCATATATGATACATATGATATATGATACCCCTGTCCCCATACAAAAATTATTTTTTAACGGTACACGTGCAACACTTATTTTTGAAATTATATTGCTGTAGGCATTTAGAGGTTATCGATGTATTTTTGAACTATCCCACACATCTTGACAGCGATATAACGGTAAAAAAAAATTGTATCAGCTATGATACACGAACGTGTCACTACGAAGTTGAATTGCATACGCTCTATGTATCATATATGATATGTATCACTGATTCCTAAAGCAAGCTTTCATGACAACTATAGATAAATTCTCAAAATTTGCAATGGCATTGCCTTTGGAAAACAGAAATAGTTTGACTCTTGTTGAAAAACTTAGACAATATGTTTCTATTAAAGGAAAGGCAAGAAAAATTATAGCTGATAATGAATTTAATAACGTTAATGTTAAGGATTTTTTTAACATAGAAAATATAGAGGTTCATTTTACCAAGCCAAATAGTCATATAAGGAATTCGGATATAGAACGTTTTCATAATACTATTAGCGAAAAACTTAGAGTTGCTGAATTAGAATATAGGACTCTCTCAGTTCAAGAAAAAATATTTAGATGTATCGAATTTTATAACAAATCGATTCATTCGGTAACTAAGGAAAGACCAATTTACATAGAAAATGGGAAAGTAAATAAAGAAATAATATTCAAAAAATTAAAAGAAACAAAAGAAAACAATATTAAAAAACTTAATGAAAAAAGAGAAAATGTTGTAATAAATAAAGAAGAAGCATTTGTTAAGAATTATGTGGCAGTACGTCATAAGAACGCACCACGATATAGGAACCTTAAACTAGATAATGTACATATAACCAATATTAAAAGAGAAAATAAATTTTGCAGATCAACTGGACACTAATATTTTTGATACTAATGACAATGGCTCCAACAGCAATGTCCATTTTAACCATCCAACCGATTCATGAAAACAGCGGATATGTGGAAATTAGTACATCCAAAACGGAAATTGTAGTTTCATCAGAATTTATAAAACACGCCATAGACCCTTATGAAATTTTATATTTAATTAACAACATGACTATTAAAACAAATCTCTTGAGGTCATTACATCGCGATTTATTTAGGAATGAACTCTTAAGGGGTTACATACGTCCAGAATTTAAAAAAAAATCCATTTTTTTTTAATAGTTTATTATTCTTTATAGTTTTAGGCGTATTTCTGTGAAAGTCGATTGTAAAAATTCCCCATAGACACAAAGTTATGGTAGAAAATCAGACCGCCCGACGAGGGTTTTATACACACAGGTGAAAGTTTAAACGCGTTTTTCTCGAAACTACTTTTCCCGGCACGGCCTGCATGATAACTCAAATAGTTTTTAACATTTTTTGAAGCGGTTTTTTTTAAGTATTCGAAAATGTTTTCTCTATAGTCTTTTTATTAAAAAATTTTATAAACATAATTAAAGTGTGACATTTATGTCGTAAAACGCATTTTTTTTCTAAATTCCGTAAATTGGAAAATTTTTCGAAATTAAAAAATTCGGCTCGATAGACTATAGAGAAAACATTTTCGAATATGTAAAAAAAAACTGCATCAAAAAATCTTAAAAACTGTATGAGTTATCATGCAGACCGTGGAGCAGCTTTTTTTTTATTGTACTTTGTGGCACGTGATATTTTATGTACTAATTTTCGTAAAGAAAAATTAAAAAATATTTTTTTTTTAAACTTTAAGTACCAATAAACATTGTATAAAATTTTTTATATTCATTTCTATTGTTATCCCTTCTTAAAACAGTTTTTCTTTTAGCGCATTTTTGGTGCTGCTGGACGTATGTAACCCCTTAATCACTCTTAATCTTAATCAAAGTCAAAACCTTAATACCTAAATCTAGTGGGAATATGCATAAAAGAGGATTATTTAATTTGGTTGGGACAATGAATAAATATTTATTTTGAAGAATGGATGACATAGATAGAAAGGATATTGAGGATCACTTAAAGGTGATTGGTCAAAATATGCAAAATTCTATTACAACCTTAAACCAACAAGTTAAAATAAATAAATATTTTGAAAAAACATTTAAATATTTAAAAACAACAATAGAACAAGACAGGGAAAAAATACTAGATTATGAAAGAGGAAACGATAAAATTCTAAAGGATGCTGCATTAAACAACATGTTTAACGAGCAAATCTTAAGAATATATGTCCTTAAAGAAAAAATTGATCATATTCAAGATAGCATTGCGGCCGTCAAACATGGATTATTACATCCAGGAATTTTGACAAGTGAAGAAGTTGATATATACGAAATAGACATATTTAATTTGCAACATTTAAAAATGTGTGCAATTCAGTATGCAGGAAAACCGCTCCTTTTAATAGTAAAAGTACCCCGAAATTTGAGCACAGTTCAATTAAAAGTTATTCAGCCCATTTCAAATGAACAAATGAAAGAAATTACTCCGTTTCAGAAACAGTTTTTAATTACAATAATAAAACTTATACATACGAAAAAGACAAAAAACTTCAAAACATTATTTTTTTACAAACACATGTCTATTAATTAAGAACGAAATAACAGAAATAATTGAAATTGACGATGAAACATTAATATTAAAAAATTTAAAAAATACTAAGCTAGTACAAGATTGTGATCACAGGAAAGTAATACTGGAAGGAAATTATTTAATACACTACCAAAATTGTACACTAGAAATTAAAATCATATGTATTTTCTCTAATAAGGTAAAAATATTCCAACAAAGATTTTACTTTCCTGTAAATGAAGAAACTAATTTTACAAATAAAATTTCATTTGAAGAAATGAGACTGGAACATTTAAAGAACATAGAAAAAATAGAAGAACTTAAGTACCATAAGAAAATTAATTATTCAATTTCTTTTGTAATTTTTATTATTATTTTACATTTAATAAGCCTTTTCTTGTATATGTTAAGAAAACAAATGCGAATAGAAATTGTAAACAAACCTCAGGAGAGCTTTGTATCTAAGGGGGGAGGAGTTACATCCCCTGCTAACCCAAGAACAACAGCAAACACAGATGGTGTGAAGATAGTCTGGTAGATAACAAGATACATTTATTTAAGAAAACCAGAAGATAAGTAAAATTAAGATATGAGAAGAAACACTGATCCTAAATAAATATTAAATGCAAATGCAGCCATATGACAGTAATAAAGGATAAGCAGCACTGTGGAATTTTCCCACAGATAAGAATTTTTGTAAATTAGAAGATAAGTATTTTTGTAAAACTATAAAAGCAAGAAAATCTTTGAAATAAAGCACACATTTATTCTGACACTCTAAAGAGCCGGTCGTCTAAAATTGTTTCGTAATGCCCGAACGGTGCAAAATGCCAATGGTTAAAATGCCCTCCTTTGCTTTAGTTAGTTTTGGCTTCGTTATTTTGTATTATATCGAGCCCATTTAATATTTTGTAGAGTTGAGGTTATTGACCTTTGTTTTGTGTTATATCGCGCCGGTTTATTACATTATTATTATTTGTTTATATTTGCTCGCACTTTTCTTCACTTTTTGCACTTTTTAACTTTTCGTTTTTTCTTTCTTTTACATGTACTACTGTGCCCAAAAAATAAGGTGACATTGTATTTATTTTGAAAATGCTTTATTTATTCTTCCAAAAAATAATAAATAATAATAATAATAATAATCCCCTCCCGATGCAATGCACTTATGCCAACGGATTTTCCAATCTTCGAAACACTGGTTGTAGTCACTTTCCGGGATGGCCTTCAGTTCCGTCTTCGCCGCGGCTTGAATCTCCTCTATCGTATAAAAGCGCTCCCCGCTCCGGGGACGATCTTTTGAACAGCCGGAAGTCGCACGGCGCAAGATCAGGTGAATACGGTGGTTGCGGAACGATATGGGTTGAGTTTTTGGCGAAATGATCACGAATTTTTTTCCAAAAAATTCAATGTTTTCGGTACCAGTCGAGATTTGACGCGCTTGAAGCCCAAAACATCCTTCAAAATGGTACTGGCTGAGCCTTTCGATATGCCAACTTCATCAGCAAGGTCTCTAATTGTTAATTGACGGTTTTCAACACCAAATCTTTGATTTGTTGCACGTGAGCTTCGTCGGTTGAGGTTGATGGTCGCCCTGGACGCTTTTCGTCTTCGACACGTTCACGGCCGGCTTGGAACTCACTATACCACTTGTAAACATTTTTTTTAGACATAGCAGCTCACAAAACGACACGTATCTCAAACACTAATGAATATTTTGACATGAAATTTGACATACATGTGACTCACAGTACGACCAACCTAAAAAAAAAAATTCTCCAAATCCTGCGACGCGCGCAGTTTAAATTCAAATGTCACCTTATTTTTTGAACACAGTAGTATGTATTTAATTTTTATTTTTCGTTTTCTATTTTACTTTTCTGGTGTTTTACCTTAGGTGCCTTTTTGAAAGGCTCGAAGGACCATTGTACAATTGAGGTATTTGTATACTTATGTACGTGCGGAAAATGTAAATCGAATGTGAGAGCGCAAACACACGAGATTCGTTAAACGTTATACAAAATTATTATTCAATATAAAAACAATTATTGAAATTTTCTTGCATGAAAACAATTTGGATGTGATAGGACGAATTATTCTTTAAAAAATAGTTTATTTCTAGTGAGTCACAGCGCGCGAAAATACTTATCCGTATCCTTATGGTTATGGACGGACGGACTGCGACTCCTTGTTGGCGACACGATATTCTCGGGTATAACGATTGAACCTCCTGGTTCACGGTAAGAAGCGAAAGAGATATCAAACCTGTTTCAAGGATGGAACCGAAGGAAGATCCCTACTATGCATTTGCAAAGTGTCCTAAATTCATTTATTCCTCGTTCTTATTTAACATGGTTTTCTTTAATTGTCCTAATAAAGTTTTAATTATTAAATTTTTGATTCAGTTACTTGAGTGGTAATTTCTAGATTATCATAGTTACCCAGCGAGCAAGGTAAACGATGCAGCATGATTGTATCGCTTACTCCGACCGATTAAAATTAATACGGCGATGTCCTACGAAAAGTAACAGATCACCTCTTTCGCTTACCATAGGGACGAAGAATTCTTCGATGCCAAATATATTTCTTTATGAAAATAAGTATTTATGTATAAAAAGGAATGGTTTTCTTTTAAGCTACGATATTTAAAGAAACGGCGAGTCCGATGCTTTTTTGAATTTGGTGAGCATACTCCGATTCGGTGAAGCCTTCTGCTTTTACACATTCTACAAAAAAATTTAGAACTGTATGTAATTATAAATTTCCATCAATGATAAAAACACGAAAAACTTACCAAATAGTAACACATTAAAGTGCTTCAATTTCTTCATTTTTAATTAGTCTTCTTATAGCCTTTTCGAGAATATTCTTTCATTTCCTTATTCAAAGTTTAAACACAAAATTAAACAAAATTTTTAATTAAAATAGCAGCTCACCTAAACACAACCAACTTTATGCAAATTTTTTAAAAATGCTTGACGATTTGACGAAATAATGGAAATATTTACTTATAAATTTTATTTCATCAACTTGTATTTGTTGTTTACATATTGCATTGTAACGTTGTTCGTGTACTTACTTGATTGTAAATATGAACAGTGTAGTATTTAGCTACATACTTTTATGCATTACCAAGTATCGAAGAATTCTACATAGGATTTTCTTCGAAGCATTCTTCAAAGAAAAATGTAAGCGGTGAACCATTATCCCGTTGGGTATTTATCTCATATTTGATACTGTTATTGAAAACTTCCTTTCCTTTTCTGCTGTTATATTTTCAAAAATTGTCAAATTAGTAATGTGAAATATATCTCCATATTCTTCATAAATGGAAACCATTTCCATTTTCGTTAAGTACATAGTCTTGCCGCTTATAATCAATGGCATCGGCTTCCGTCAAGCCAATTAGTAATGAAAAAATTGCAGGGATCATATTGAAAACCTATAAGTAATTATGATTTTATGTTATCTTTATGTATAATTATATTTCATTATTAATTATTATCTTATTTGCTTTATAAGTTTTCATTAACTTGCTGTTTCTTATACTTGGGTTGTAATTTTTGGGTTTTTATTTCTCTCTCCTATTATTTTTTCATAAACAATTTGACCAGGATGATATTGTTTATCTGTTCTAGGTTTATTATGAAACATTAGAATTATCTTCTGTGCTTGCTTTAAAATTGCTGGCAAATTTTAACGGTTTACTTTATTATAAAGTACTTCATTTGGTTAAAGTTCGTTACTGAAAGTATTGCTATATTGCATTTTGCGCTGCTCTAAGCATTGTTTCTAAATTATTGACAATATTGGTTTCTTCTTTTATACATTTGGCTATTTCAATTATTGTTGAATGGACTCTTTGAACTTGTCCCTTATTGCTGTGCCGTGGATTACAAAAGTAAATTTCATTAATTAACCTATGCATTAAGTACTTAAATGTTGGTCTGGTAAAGCTTGGTTCCTCATATGCTACAATATTGGCTTCACCGGGTTGGTATACGAATTTTAGAGAGTTCCTTTTCATTAGTTGCATAATTTATTTATCTTTTATTAAGAGTGTTTGAAATGAAGGTAATTGGTTTAGTCCCTTGCGATAGTACCGCAACGTTAGATTTATCGGTAGTTAATACAAATCTTTTTGAATAATCAGGCTGTGTCAATTCCATTTCTGAAACCAAGTGTTCTTAAATTTATTCAATGCAGATATTCTTCATCCAGGGTTATTTCAAACATTTATACCCTGAACAGGGTATATTAAGTTTGCCACGAAGCTGGCAACACCCAGATGGAAGCGTCGGAGACCCTATGAAGTATATATTTAAACTATCAGTACGTTGAGCTGAGTCGATTTAGCCATGTCCGTTTGTCTGTCTGTCTATATATATACCAACCAGTCCCTCAGTTTTTAAGATATCGTTTTAAAATCATTTTCTTTTCAAGAAGCTGCTCATTTGTCGGAGCTGCCGATATCGGGCCACAGTGACATATAGCTGCCATATAAACTGAACGATCGGAATCAAGTTCTTGAATAAAAAGCTTCACATTTGACAATGTATCTTCACCAAAATTGGCACAGGTTATTTTCTGAGATAATAATGTAATATACGAAGAAATTGTTCAGATCGGTTAACTATAACATATAGCTGCCATACAAACTGAAGCATCGGAATCAAATGTTTGCATGGGAAACTACCTCATTTGACAATATATCTGCATGAAATTTGGTATGAGTTTTTGTTCATAGAAATAATGTAATATCGGAGGAAATTGTTCAAATCGGCTTACTATAGCTTATAGCCGCCATATAAACCGAACGATCGGAATAAAGGGCTTGTATCGAAACGCATTTGACGTGGTATCTTCACGAAATTTGACATGGATTATTGCTTACGGTAATAATGTAATCTCCGAAAAAATTGGAGATCGGATTACTATAGCATATAGATTCCATACAAACTGAACCCATAGTTACTAAAATATACCTGGGAAGGGTATATTAGCTTCGGTGCAGCCGAAGCTAACGTTTTTCTTTCATTTTAAGTGGTCTGCCAATCCTAGCCCTATCCTGGATATTTATATATTGGGTTGTCGAAAAAGGATGGAGTCATGTGTAGAAGTTCACGCAAGTGAGGAAAGTTCTCTGATCGCCATTCACTTGGGAGTGGCCAGAAACGATTCTTTTACATATGACTCAAGCAGCTCACGACTTCCGGTCTTTGACCAAGTATCCTCTGGGTAGCCTAAGAACATCCGTTTGAAGGCGAGCTAAAGTGAGATGGCGAAATATCCCCTACTTAGGGTTGTGCGCTGGGTTTGGGACCCGCCACGTAAAAAAAACACCCCCAATGAAAAAACATAAACAGCCTCAGATGAGAGACCCCCCTTTTGATGACGACCATGGCAAACGAAATAAGGACTACGAATTGAGGGCATGCACCTGGAATGTCCGGTCCCTTAATTGGGAAAGTGCCGCTGCCCAGCTGGTTGATGTCCTCGTGAAAATAAAGGCTGACATCACCGCCGTCCAAGAAATGCGATGGACGGGACAAGGACAGAGACGAGTAGATCCTTGTGACATTTACTACAGTGGCCATATAAAGGAGCGCAAGTTTGGTGTTGGATTCGTGGTGGGAGAGAGACTCCGTCGCCGAGTACTATCATTCACTCCGGAGAATGAACGTCCAGCCACAATCCGCATCAAAGCGAGGTTCTTCAACATATCGCTGATTTGCGCCCACGCCCCGACGGAAGAGAAGGACGATGTGACAAAAGATGCCTTTTATGAGTGCTTGGGGAGCACTTATGAGAGATGCCCCCGCCACAATGTCAAAATCGTGCTTGGCGACTTTAATGCCAGGGTGGGCAAAGAAGGTATCTTTGGCACTACGGTCGGTAAATTCAGCCTCCACGACGAAACATCCCCAAAGGGGTTGAGGCTGATCGACTTCGCCGGGGCCTGAAATATGGTTATCTGTAGTACTAGATTCCATCATAAGAAGATTCATCAAGCTACTTGGCTGTCTCCGGATCAAAAACCACCAACCGGATCGATCATTTCGTGATAGACGGAAGACACGTCTCCAATGTTTTAGATGTGCGTGCGCTCAGAGGTTCTAACATCGACTCGGACCACTATCTTGTTGCAGCCAAGATTCGCACCCGCTTCTGTGCAGCAAAAAACGCATGCCAACAAACATAAGGAATGTTCGACGTCGAGAAGCTGCAATCAAAACAGACAGCTGAACGATTTTCAACTCGGCTTGCACTCCTGCTCTCTTAGAGCACTCGTCAACAACTCGGTATAAGGGAACTGTGGGACGGCATTTCAGACTCCTTACGTACAGCTGCAACCGAAACCATTAGTTTTCGGAAAGTGCAACAGAACAGCTGGTACGACGAGGAGTGCCGTGTCGCAGCGGAGAGAAAACAGGCTGCCTACCTCGCAACGTTACGATCAACCACAACACGTGCGGGATGGGATAGACACCGGGAGTTGAAGAGGGAAGCGAGACGCATTTGCAGACAAAAAAAGAAAAAGGCCGAAATGCGTGAGTACGAAGAACCTAACAAGCTGGCCAAAAGGGGTAATGCTCGAAAATTCTACGAAAAGATGCGGCGGCTTACGGAAAGTTTCATGACCAGAGCATACTCTTGTAGAACCCCCAAAGGTGATCTAGTCACCAATGCCCAGAGCATACTTAAATTATGAAGGGAACACTTCTCCAGCCTGCTGAATGGCAGTGAACGCACAACACCAGGAGAAGGCGGACCCGACTCCCCAATCGTTGACGATGGAGCAGACGTTCCATTGCCCGACCTTGAAGAAGTTCGAATAGCAATTACCCGCCTGAAATACAACAAAGCGGCAGGGGCCGATGGATTGCCGGCCGAGCGAGGAACTGATAAGGTGCATGCATCAGCTTTGCAAAATATGGTCGGACGAAAGTATGCCCAACGATTGGAATTTAAGTGTGCTATGCCCAATCCATAAAAAAGGAGTCCACACAATCTGCGCCAACTACCGTGGGATTAGCCTCCTTAATATCGCATATAAGGTTCTATCGAGCGTATTGTGAGAAAGATCAAAGCTCACCGTCAACAAACTGATTGGACCTTATCAGTGTGGCTTTAGACCTGGTAAATCAACAGCCGACCAGATATTCACCATGCGCCAAATCTTGGAAAAGACCCGTGAAAGGAGAATCGACACACACCACCTCTTCGTCGATTTCAAAGCTGCTTTCGACAGCACGAAAAGGAGCTGCCTTTATGCCGCGATGTCTGAATTTGGTATCCCCGCAAAACTAATACGGCTGTGTAAGCTGACGTTGAGCAGCACAAAAAGCTCCGTCAGGATCGGGAAGGACCTCTCCGAGCCGTTCGATACCGAACGAGGTTTCAGACAAGGCGACTCCCTATCGTGCGACTTCTTCAATCTGCTGCTGGAGAAAATTATTCGCGCTGCAGAACTTAATCGAGCAGGTACAATCTTTTATAAGAGTGTACAGCTGCTGGCGTATGCCGATGATATTGATATCATCGGCCTCAACACCCGCGCCGTTAGTTCTGCTTTCTCCAGACTGAACAAGGAAGCAACGCAAATGGGACTGGCAGTGAACGAGGGCAAGACGAAATATCTCCTGTCATCAAACAAACAGTCGTCGCACTCGCGACTCGGCTCTCACGGCACTGTTGACAGTTAGATAATTTCGTCTTTTTAGGAACCAGCGTAAACTCCACCAACAATGTCAGCCTGGATATCCAACGCAGGATTACTCTTGCCAACAGGTGCTACTTCGGACTGAGTAAGCAATTGAAAAGTAAAGTCCTCTCTGGACGAAGAAAAGCCAAACTCTATAAGTCGCTCATAATTCCCGCCCTGCTATATGGTGCAGAGGCTTGGACGATGTCAACAACGGATGAGTCGACGTTGAGAGTTTTCGAGAGAAAAGTTCTGCGAAAGATTTATGGTCCTTTGCACGTTGGCCACGGCGAATATCGCATTCGATGGAACGATGAGCTGTACGAGATATACGACGACATTGACATAGTTCAGCGAATTAAAAGACAGTGGCTACGCTGGCTAGGTCATGTTGTCCGGATGGATGAAAACACTCCAGCTCTGAAAGTATTCGACGCAGTACCCGCCGCGGGAACCAGAGGAAGAGGAAGATCTCCACTCTGTTGTAAGGACCAAGTGGAGAAGGACCTGGCCTTGCTTGGAATATCCAATTGGCGCCACGTAGCGAAGAGAAGAAACGGCCGGCGCGCTGCTGTGGACTCGGCTATAATCGCGTAAGCGGTGTCTACGCCAGTAAAGAAGAAGAAGAATCACACGATTACAATAAAATCATTTATTTTAAATAAAAGACACATAATGTTATTAAGATGTTAAGCGAATTTTTATTAGTATTTTACAACACAAGTTTTCTAAATCGAAAATTCAAATATGCACAGATAAAAAGAGAACCACCACAATGAAATAAATACTAAATAAAAAAACAGTCATAAAGAAGAGCATATATAGCATATATTAGACTAGAGTTTTACAGTGGCTGACACATATATAATATTACATGATAGTACCATCTTTATGATTTCTATCAGTTAGATTATAACTATTAGTTAATGAGATATAGGATTTTTGTGAAGCAACTTGTGCTAGTTTACAAAAAAATGGATCATAAAGCATTTCGTGTGTTAAAAAGAACTGCTTTTGGGGGGAAAATACTGTTGAATTTATGCTCTGCACCAGGGAAATCAACCGTTGAGAAGAGGTTTGCTAAATTTGAAAGAAGCAGAAATGAGCACCGAAGAAGTGACACTCTAAAGGTTATTTTCTAAGGCAACAATGTAATCCCCGAAAAATTTTTCAGATCGGATTAAAATGTTTTCATAGAAAACTTCCTCATTTGACGATATACCTTCACATAATGTAATATTGGAAGAAATTGTTCAGATCGGCTCACTATAGCATATAGCCGCCATACAATCTGAACGATCGAAATCAAGGGCTTGTATAGAAAAATTTCACATTTGCCGTGGTATCTTCACGAAAATTGACATGAGAATTAATGTAATATAAGAAGATATTCAGCCCTATCACGCAATCCATCGTAGCAAAGCTACGAATACGAATGTCCGCTACGAATACGAACAATTTGCTATCATTGAATTCATGTGAATTCGAAACTTTTGTTGCCAGACTTAATTTTGAATTTTGGCATTTCGAAATCAGCTGTGTAGACGAAAAAATAAAAATTAGGATTAATAAAAGTGGAAACGTTTATATTCAAATTGATTTTACGAACAAAAAATATGTATTCGCTAACGTTTTCATTTATGTTGCTTGAGGAAGAACGTGAGAGAAGTCGGCGTGATATAAAAATTCACCGAAAATCACTGAGGGACAGGAGTAACCCTTTCGATGTGGACGAAACAACGTACAGTTCATAAATCCATAAAAATTCATTGTTAAATGTTATTAAAATTATTTTTCTAAAACAGGTTTATTAAAAACTATCGCTTAAATAAGGCGGCCTTTACGTATGTCCTCGATGTTCTAGAGAGGATTGCAAGTTCTTCAAGATCGTCGTCTATATCTTTACTTCATCGATTGTCTTCAGTTTTACGGTTTTTAGCTGAACGAGGCTATCAGCATGGAGTGGCTAAGGACTTCGATATTCCAATGGCTCAGTCAACATTTTGTTGCATCTTAAAAGAAGTATTGGGATTGCTTCAGTCTCATTTGTGCCCTCAGTGGATAAACCTCGATTTAAGTGATGTTGAAAAATGGGAAGCAAAAAAGCATTTTTTTCAGAAATACGGATTTTCAGGCGCGATTTTATGTGTAGACACATATTAAAATCGTTGCCCCAACTAAAGATAAGTTTCTCTATTATAACCGCAAAGGATACTTTAGTATCAATGCCATGATTGTAAGTTTGGTGACAAATTCACATTTCAAACATCTTAATCAATGTTTTGCAGATATGTGACAATAAAATGAAAATACGTTATGTGAATGTTCAGTTTCCTGGCAGCAATCATGACTCTCACATATGGCAATTTATTTCTCCGTTAGCACAAACCTGTCGTACAAAATTTCCGCCAAACTTAAAAATTTTCCGTTCCGAGTGAATTCAGTGAAGGCAACTCTGCGAATTTCGAACTTACTTTCGGAACTGTTCGAATTGCATGATAGCAGTTTCGTAACTTTTCCGAAAAAACACTCTACGATGGATTGCGTAATAGGGCTGATTGTTCAGATCGGATTACTATAGCATATAGCTGCTATACAAACTGAACTATCGGAATCAAGTTTTTGTATGGAAAACTGCGTTTGACAAGATGTATTCACGAAATTTGGTACAGATTATTTTCTAAGGCAACAATGTAATCTCCGAAGAAATTGTTCAGATCGGTTAACTATAGCATATAACTGCCATACAAACTGAATGATCGGAATCAAATGCTTTCATGGGAAACTTCCTCACTTCACGATATATCTTTACAAAATTTGGTATAAGTTATTGCTCATAGAAATAATGTAATATTGGAAGAAATTGTTCAGATCGGCTCACTATAGCAAATAGCTGTCATACAAACCGAACGATCGAAATCAAGGGCTTCTATGGAAAACTTTCGCATTTGACGAGGTGTCGAAATTTGACACAGATTACTGCTTAAGGTAATAATATAATCTCCGAAAAAATTATTCAGATCGGATTACTATAGCATATAGCTGCTATACAAACTGAACTATCGGAATCAAGTTTTTGTATGGAAAACTGCGTTTGACAAGATGTATTCACGAAATTTGGTACAGATTATTTTCTAAGGCAACAATGTTGTCGGGGTTGTCGACGATATATTTGCCGGTGTGCCAAATAAAATAAAAACTATTAGAATTTGGATAACAATTCGGATGTGTGTATATATTTGAGGGTGTGTAATATATGTATATAATATGAGTGGGTTAGTATGTACAATTGTATATTGTGTACGGGTTTATACAATAATAAGGGGTTTACGGGTTATTTATAAATATAAATATAAATATAAACTTTATATAAAACCTGATGTGGTTATTGTTTCCCGCGTTGATATGCTGGTGCTGCTGTTGTTGTTGTTGTTACCGCTGATGCTGCTGTTTTTGGCGCTTATGTGTCCGTCCGCTATGGTGATTCGTTTTATTGTGTTTTTTCGTTTTGTTGGGTACTTCGCTGTTATGTTGGCGCTGTTGGGTGTTTTTTGCATTGTCCTCTAATTCGTATTTAGACGAGTTAGGAGGACAATGCAGGGATGTGTTCATTTGGTATGAACATCCCGGCCGCCTTGCAGTGTCTGCGAATAAAAAGATTTTTAGATCTATTTTAAATTGGGTAAATGTGTATTGTTATAAACGGGTTGGAGGTATACTTTGGGTTTAAATCGCACAAGCATCGGTTAAAGTCCAACCGAGTGCGGTGTTTTGTGCGATCACGGTGCTGTTATTGGGGTTGAATAGTCCGGGTTTCATCAATCTTGGGTAGATGTCAGCTCCCAGTTCCAACATGATTTTCTCGTCTTTCCAGAATGTAGGGTCGGCTAGGACTAAGTGGTCGAACTTCTTAATGATTTCGCCACTTAAGTCACGATTATAGGGTCGGGTCGGTAAATCGTACGTCAATAGGCAGTTAACTTCGACATGCCAGTCGGAATCAGTTAACGATCCTATGACGACTTTACATATACGATGTGAGTCGAGGTACGTTTTTGGTAACCGCAATCTCTGCACCAGTTCTGATGCAATTACAGTCACTTTTCGGGTCGGGTTGACTATGGCTCGTATTTTGTTCCATTTGCCATCGTGTTTAATTTTGACCATGACTGTTGGTGTGAGGGTCGGCTTGGCCAGTAACGTGGGTAGATCCTCTTGTCTATGTAATCGTTCTTCGCCTTTTGCTGTTTTCTTTTGCTCTTTGCAGAACAGCCTGGGGTGTCCATGTAGGGTTGAATGGTGTTCCCCATTACACGTGGCACATCGTTTTTTACTTGTGCACTTTTGGGTGGAATGCGATCTGGCCAAGCAATTGACGCAGTACTTGTGTTTATTAACTGCGTCAAACTTTTCATTGATGTTCATTTTGGTGAATTTTGAACAAGTTACCAGTCTATGGTCTTTTTTACACAATCCACAGGCGACGTGTTTGTGTGTTCGCTTTGATGAACGGCTGATAGCACGCCGAGCCGTGCGATGAGTACTTCCCTGTTCTTCACTATTTTGGTTATTGGGCGGGTAATTGTTCCCTGAGAGGTACGTATATCAACTACTCTTGCTTTATTGTCGGCACCGAGATATGCTTTTTCGATGCGACCAAGTCTCCACTCATTTGGGGGTAGAGTTTCTTTACGTATAACTACCATATCGTTAACGTCTATGTTGCGTTGAGGGTATTTCCACTTATATCTTTTGTGGAGTTCTTTCAAATATTCTTCTTTCCATCGTTTGCAGAAGTGTTGATGGAGTATCTTCAGTTTTTGCCATCTCTGTGCGGTGCTTAGATGTGCATCTTCTAAGTTGGGTTCTGCTGGGATTAATAAAGGGGTTCCTATTAAGAAATGGCCTGGAGTTAAAGGTTCTAAATTTGTTGGGTCTTCACTTAATGGGCTTAAAGGGCGAGAATTCAAGCAACTTTCGATTCGGGTTAAAAGGGTAGCTAGTTCTTCGAAAGTGAATTTCTGGTTCTGAGACACCTTTTTCAAGTGGCTCTTTAAACTTTTCACTCCTGCTTCCCAGAGTCCACCCATGTGTGGAGCTCCTGGAGGGTTAAAGTGCCAGTTGATGTTTTGGTGCGCTTCACTTGTTGTTAATTGAGTTTTCAATGACTTCATGAATTCTCGCCGATCTTTAACTAAAAGCTTAGACGCTCCAACAAAATTAGTACCATTGTCCGAATAGAGATCGGCGGGACATCCGCGCCTGGAAAAGAAACGTGCGAATGCGGCCATGAATGCGTTGGTGGTGAGATCACTTACTGGCTCTTACTGGCTGTGGTTGCAAAACAAACAAATACGCATACATCGACTTTTGTGATCAGACATGCTCTGCCGGTGTAATTTTTTATGTCATAGGAACCGGCGAAATCGATTCCTGTTGCTGCGAATGGACGGGTTAAGGTGGTACATTCTGCGGGTAGTGCTGCCATAATCTGGGTAGTGTTGCGCTTTTTATGCAAAACGCTAGTTTTGCACTGATGAATGGTAAACTTGATGAGGGTTTTCAGCTTCGGTATCCAAAATTCCGAACGCAAAAGTCGTAATACTAGCTGGTTGCCGCCATGAAGGGTTATTAAATGGGTAAATTGGGTGAGTAGTTTGGCTAATCGACTGCTATAGGGTAGTATAATCGGATAACGCTCGTTGTATGATAATGCCGCTGAATTGCTCAACCGACCATTAACTCGCATTATTCCTTTGGGATCGATTAAAGGGTTTAGTGTCAAAATTGTACTTTTTTTGGGTATGCTGATTTTTTGGGTTAAGGCTTCATACTC
The DNA here is from genome assembly GCF_023373825.1 of Bactrocera dorsalis. NCBI lineage: Eukaryota > Metazoa > Arthropoda > Insecta > Diptera > Tephritidae > Bactrocera > Bactrocera dorsalis. The sequence continues at coordinate 75,158,609 of NC_064303.1, read as the reverse complement.
TTCCTGGAAATACTTCTTTTGGGATAAAATAATTAGCTTCGTGCGGGTAGTGTTGAACTCTTCTGGTGTTATTTCCAAAGTTGTATATGACTGCTGTGATCTGAACAAATATGCTACAACTCGAATGGCTTTGGGTAAGGAAGAGAATCTATCCAGGATATCCTCTTGTGTTGTGTTCACGAAGGTCCTGATTGGCCGGAGTTCCAGTGTTGTATCGCTTGATATTTTGGTAACTGGCCAGTGTTTCGGGTCGAGTGTTAGCCATTGGGGTCCGTGCCACCAGAGGTCATTGTTAACCATTTCCAGAGGTGTGCGTCCGCGAGTAGCTAGATCTGCCGGATTGTCTTGACTTTCGACGTGAGTCCAATTTTCGGTTCCAACCTTTTCTGCGATTGTGGCAATTCGGTGGGATACAAAGGTTGTCCATGTGCATGGGGGTTTGCTAAGCCATGAAAGAACAGTTGTGGAATCCGTCCAAAGGTGAGTACGGTATTGGGTTATACTTAGTTGGGGTAGGGTCGCATCCACTAGATTCGCCAGAAGAACAGCTCCGCAAAGTTCTAGCCTTGGTAATGATATAGTTTTTATTGGGGCCACACGAGTCTTGGATACTAAAAGGGTTGTCCAGGTATTTGCGTTTGTAGAAACACTGATATATAGGGCTGCTGCGTAGGCTTTTTCAGATGCGTCAGAGAATCCATGAAAATTGATGATCGCGGATGTCGAAAAGTGGGTTCATCGAGGAATTTCAATAAGATTTAAGGAATCATAGTCCTTTATGAATATTTTCCATCGATGGAGAGTTAAGGGTTTCAAACATTCATCCCAATCGGATTTATCCAGCCAGATCTGTTGCATTATTATTTTTGCTGTGACTACGACGGGGCTGAGCCAACCAGCTGGGTCGAACAATTTTGCTATGATCGATAGTACTTCTCTTTTAGTATACGAGGTTTTATCCTGAATGGGGTTGATGAGAAAAAAGAACGCATCTTTTTTTGCATTCCATCTGAGTCCTAGTGTTTCTGTGTTATTGGATTCTGGTAAACTGAGTGAGTTGGTATCCAATAGATGTTCTTGTAGGATTACGGATAAAACTGTCGGGTCATTTGAGGTCCATTTGCGTAGAGCGAATCCTGCGGACCTCAAAGATGAAGTGAGTTCATCTCGTGCCTATATCGCTGTTGGTGCGTCATGTGCTCCTGCAAGTACATCATCAACATACATTCCGTTTCGAAGTATCTCTGCTGCCAGTGGGTGGGTTCCTTGTACATCATCCGCTAATTTGAGGAGGGTACGGATAGCTAGAAATGGAGCACACTTAATACCGAACGTAACAGTTTGTAATTCAAAATCTTCTATAGGGTCGTTAGGGAATTTCCTAAATAAGATTCTTTGAAACGGAGTGTGTCTGCTTTCAACGAGTATTTGACGATACATTTTTTGGATATCTGCGTTGAATACGATTCGAAACATTCGCCATTTTACTACTAGGATGACGAGGTCTGCTTGTAGAATGGGTCCAGTATGTAGTACATCATTGAGGCTGTTCCTGTTCGAGGTGGGGCATGATGCGTTGAATACCACTCGCAGTTGAGTCGTTATGCGATCCGGTTTAATGACTGCGTAATGTGGCAGATAATACGTTTTCGTATTATCTGCAGGGTCGTATTCAACTTTGGTCATATGACCGAGTTCCAAATACTCGTTGATGGCCTTGTCGTATTCCGCTTTTATTTCGGGTTTTCTCGACAATGACTTTTCATTTCTAAGAAATTGAGCTAGAGCTATGTGTCTTGAGTTGCCCAATTCTATGTTTTCTGGAGTTTTAAAGGGTAATGTTACCACATAGCGCCCATCTGAGTTTCTGTGGGTCGTATTTTTATAAATTTACTCACAAACTATATCTGAAGTTGATGGTAGAGGCTTCCTTGGAACTTCTTCAACTTCCCAAAATTGTGTGAGCAACTTGTCTGGGGTCATCTTATTGAAAAATGACATTATCGAGGGTGATAAGGGTTTTTCTGGTATGGGTCCGGATAAAATCCATCCGAATTCCGTTTCTTGGGCTAGAAGGGTCCCGAGTACATTTTTCCGTACACCACTGAGAATTATTTGTGGGTACAGGTCACTTCCGATCAATATGTCCACTGGTCTGGGTTTATAAAAGTGAGGGTCAGCTAAACTAAAACCGAAGTCTATATTAGTGATGATCCTACTAAGTGAGTGAGTGGGTAAATTATCGGTTAAAGATTTTAAGATAAACGCGTGTGTTGTTATCTTAAACTCCTTTCTTGTCGGTGAACTAAGGGTAAGTTCACAAATTTTGGAGGGTGTTGCCGAAACGGTGTTGTTCAATCCAGTCACTTGTGCATTTCTCCTGAACGTGGGTATGTCCAATTTTCTCTGGAATTTCTCTGAAACAAAAGTGGCTTCTGATCCGGAGTCGACTAGTGCGCGAGCTGTGAATATTTGCCCTTTGTATAAAACTTGGACTACAGCAGTACCTAACAAAATCTGCTTCCCACTAAAGTTTTGAGAGTCTTGAGTTTTAGTGGACTGTAAGAGGGTTGTGTAGGCTTGCGGATTTATATTGCTATTAAGGGTTTGGGAGGTACTACTGGTGTTTGGGTCAAGAGGCGGGTTTGAGGCTCTTGATCCTTGCGTGGGGGATTGGGAACGGGTTGGTGTATCCCTATGCAGAAGTGTGTTATGTTTCTTTCTGCATATTCTACATGAATATTTGCTCTTGCAATCTCTGAAACTGTGAGATAATGCAAGGCAATTGAAGCAATAACCATTATTTTTAATTGTGGTTATTCGGGTCTCAACATTCATTTGTAAGAACTTTGGACATTCTCGAATTGAATGTTGTGTTCTACAAAGCTTACAACTTTCAATGTCTTGAGGCTTTTTTGAAAGGTTGTTGCCTCTAACTGGGTGTGCGCTAGCGTGTGAAAAATCCAGGGTCGAAGTTCCGGAAACATTAGCGTGAAATGTGCTGAACTTCCTGTCTTTTCCTTTCCTATAGGATCCACTGTCGGATTGGGTCACTGGAACGGGGTCAGTTAGATTTCCGACTGCTTCCAAAGATTTATATCGATGAGTGAGAAACGCGTCGAAAGTTTTCCAGGATGGTATTTCCGAGTTATCTTCTAGGGTGTCCTCGAATTGATGAAGTAGGGTTTTGGGTAATTTCAATCCGCATAAGAAGATTAAGATGGGGTCCCAGCTACTAGTGTCTATGTACACGTTGTGTAGATTTGTGAGGCAATTTTTGATGGTCCTCTGAAGGTGTTTGATCGCGCTTCCACTTTCTTGGGTTGCTTGGGGTAAGTTGAATAAAATCTTCAATTGAGCGTTGACCTGAACTCGTTTGTTCTCGTATTGGGATACCAGGTCTCTCCATGCCATGTTAAGGGTGTATTTTTAACAATTGCTCTTGCTTCTCCTCGGGTTTTTTGAATCAAATGGAACAGTTTTTCCACGTTGCTGATTTTGTGATTGTTTACGTATATAGCCGTAAACATATCTCGGAATGAAGGCCAGGTTGCGAAATCTCCATAAAATATGTCCGTATCACAAGGGGGTATGTGAATTGAGGGTCCTATATCCCGCGATGTATATTCCTCTGAAACTCGTTCCTTTATTACTGGGGTTGGGGTCTTGAGATCATCAATAGCTTGATTGATGGATCCTAAACATTTTAAATATAATTGATGACCCTTTTTAAATTTTTCTTTGATTTTTGCAAAATCAATAGTTTCACCGAGTTTTTGTGGGGTTCTACGAACGGCATCGTACGACTTGTTTGCCTTGTCGTATATCGCGTTGAGTTCAACCCTTTTTATTTCTAGGGTATAAATAGACTCATCTTCGGGTTGGGTGTCGTAATGTTCCTCAATGTATTCGAACAAATCGGAAATACAAAATTTAAATTCTTCCATTGCTATTAAAAATTCACTTAACCGGGTTTATGACGACGAATTAAATTTAAATAAAACAAATAATAAATTTGATAAATTAATTCTTTATTTAGTTTTGAATTTTAATTGAATAATAAGCAACGACTTTATTATTATTATTTTTTTTTTTGTTCTATGTGTTTATTTTGAACCGCAAATATAATGGGTGAAATTCCGACGAACGAAAAATTTCCTAATGGGTCTTTTGAAATTTTTCCTACCGGGTCTGTTTTTCACTTGCTCACACTGCACTTTCAGTCAACGTTAGTTCGTTGTTAGTTGAGCGGGTAAAGCAATAAAACATATGTACGCGTAGGTACGGGTGGGTGCCAAAGCAACGCTACTTGGCTCTCAAAAATTATATGCGTATGTATGTATGTCAACGGGTAAGGTGCAAAGCGGAATATGGCAATAACAAAGTTAGCAAATACTTTGTGCTTAATACCGGTTAAGCAAAAGATTTACTTTAGAATAGAATATGAATTTTGTTTTTGTTTCACTTTGCCGTTTTATTCCGATTTGCACTAATTTATGTATATCACAATATTTTAAATAAATTCGAGTTTGGGTACTTACAAGTTTTCCACGTATGGGTTTGATGATAAAGTGGATGATTGGTTGGGTGAATATCCTGAAGATGGTGGTTGTTGGGTAGGTGAATATTATTCCGGAGGATCCAAAATATAGTTGATTGGGTTGGTGAAAATATATGGACAAATCTTGATGTTCCGAAATCCTTTTATTCCAAATGATGTTGAATTGGGTGGGTTTATTTTATGAGGCGCTAATCCGGCTCGAAGGACCAAAATGTCGGGGTTGTCGACGATATATTTGCCGGTGTGCCAAATAAAATAAAAACTATTAGAATTTGGATAACAATTCGGATGTGTGTATATATTTGAGGGTGTGTAATATATGTATATAATATGAGTGGGTTAGTATGTACAATTGTATATTGTGTACGGGTTTATACAATAATAAGGGGTTTACGGGTTATTTATAAATATAAATATAAATATAAACTTTATATAAAACCTGATGTGGTTATTGTTTCCCGCGTTGATATGCTGGTGCTGCTGTTGTTGTTGTTGTTACCGCTGATGCTGCTGTTTTTGGCGCTTATGTGTCCGTCCGCTATGGTGATTCGTTTTATTGTGTTTTTTCGTTTTGTTGGGTACTTCGCTGTTATGTTGGCGCTGTTGGGTGTTTTTTGCATTGTCCTCTAATTCGTATTTAGACGAGTTAGGAGGACAATGCAGGGATGTGTTCATTTGGTATGAACAAATGTAATCTCCGAAGAAATTGTTCAGATCGGTTAACTATAGCATATAACTGCCATACAAACTGAATGATCGAAATCAAATGCTTTCATGGGAAACTTCCTCATTTGACGATATATCTTCACAAAATTTGGTATAAGTTATTGCCCATAGAAATAATGTAATATTGGAAGGAACTGTTCAGATCGGCTCACTATAGCATATAGCTGCCATACAAACCGAACGATCGAAATCAAGGGCTTCTATGGAAAACTTTCGCTTTTGACGAGGTGTCAAAATTTGACACAGATTACTGCTTAAGGTAATATAATCTCCGAAAAAATTATTCAGATCGGATAACTATAGCATATAGCTTCCATACAAACTGAACACACAGTGTGAAAGTATATTAGCTTCGGTGCAGGCAAAGTTAACGTTTTTTCTTGTTAAATCTGTAATATTTTCGAAAATATTCATTATATTATATGCAGTAAAGGGCCATACAGATCTACTATATTAAATCAACAATATATTTAAGGTATTTAATTGCGCTTCGAAAATTAGCCATTATTTGTGGTAAAAGTAAATGACAAAAAAAATATTATTGTGGGATATCCATAAGAGATAGACACACACCATATACCATATAAACGGACATAGGGACAGAAAAAGCGACTTTGTTTTATACTATGTATTGATAGTACGCTAAAAATAATTAAGCGAAGTCTAAAATATATGGTTTAGTAGACAACTGCATTAAGCGCGAAAAATTAGTTTTTTGTTTACATAAAAACAAATTTGTGAAGAGATTAAATATTGAAGGAATATTAATTAATAGGATTAATATTGGTTAAAATAAATTAAGGCATAACTATATACAACTTTTAATTATATAATTCTTTTTATTATTATTATATTAAACATTACTAACTAATACTAATACAATAAAAACAACCTTAAATTTAATTTACGCCTTATTTGATTATATCTATTGTGGCTTAAACTAACATAACGTCTTGTAGCTTAAATTTTATTAATGTGCATGCTTGCAAATGCAGGTATTATATATATAAAGCAATATTTAAAAAGGTGAACGTATCTAAATATTTTAATATTTACCGAGAGTGAGATCCCTTGGTTTTAATTTTGTTAATGTCTTTTTGCCCACTTTCCCATAGCAGTTGTATGGTCACACAGACTCGTCACTAAATAGTCACTGCAACACCTTTTCAATCGAGCCCTTGGTAGATTTTAGGTTGAGGAAGACGGCCGCATTTTCATCTCAGCACGTTCGGGCATCTGAAAGTTAAAATAAGTATTAAATAATTGTAAAATATAATAATTTTATTTTAATAAATACTTCCACAGCTTTCAAGAATACTCTCTACAGCTGAAAGCCGTTTTATTATTTCCTCTTGCCGTGGTTCCATCCTACCAAGGCTGTCCAAAATGCTTTGCAGTATCTGCATTTTTATTGGGTTGAAGTTGGGTGCCAATACACTGCGAATGGGGTTAGGCGATATAAAAACTGCTCATTTCTCATTTCGCTTCATATATTGCATATAATTTTCAAATTTATATGCCGAAAATTTTTTGAACGCAATCAGTTAAATGCAAAAGACCATGAATATTGAAACTAACTAAATGCTCTCCATAAAAAGTACTAAATAATTTTAACAATTCAAAAGTGGATTATACTCTACTTAAAATTTGCACCGCGCAGGGCGTTTTAAACATATAAAACACACATTTGTCTTTACATTAAATATGCACTGAGCACGCCGCTTTAAACATATAAAACATACATTTGTTTTTACATTAAATTTGCCCTGCGTATGCTGCTTTAAACACATATAAAACAAACATTTGCTTTCACATAATTTTAGCACTGCCCAGGCCGCTTTAAACATATAAAAAATACATTTGTTTTTACATTTGCGCTGCGCAGACCACTTTAAACATATAAAACACACATATAAAATAAACTTTTGTCAACCGCTGGCACTGGTTAAACATAATAGTTTCTTTTTATAAACCGACAATAATTTGGACCAACCGTACTGACCATTTATTTAATTAACTATTATATATAGAATAATAACATATATAATTTGACAAAACTCACCAAACAAAATTGTGCTCCTGCTTCTGCTGCTGGTGTTGATGTTGATGTAATTGAAGATTTCTAAAGTGAGAGATATACATAGAAATTAATTAAATGTATTTACAAATATTTAAAAAAATTTCCTTGCCTTTTTCGCATTAGATATTAAATGCTGTAATGGAATTAAGTTATTAATTTAAAATATATTTATAATAAACAAATTTGTGGAATTTCGCGCTAGAAACGCAAATGGCTCGCATTCCGAACTTAGCTCTTCCTTATTTTTTGAAAATATTTGATAATTACCTTATTTCATTATAAATATCTGTTGAATAAAACTATTGCGATTTGATTTTGTTCATAGATTTTACACTATTTCTCAAATCTCTAGGGGTATTGGTCAAACATTATAGATCCTCATTTGGCTCAATGCACTGCAAATTTTATTTTCAAAACGATACACTTTCCAATTACTCTTGGCCGGTATGCCGAACCATATAATATAGTCGAAAGTGGAACAATCGATGCTAAAGTAAATTTTTTAGCATTGTCTCTGGAGCAAACTGATACAAATCAATACACAATAAAGGAATTGGAACATGTAAGATCCTAAAGATTTTCTATTGTACAAGTAAATTTCAATATTTCTTTACCAGTATATTTCAGCTGTTCTAAAAAGTTATTTAAAAATCGAGTCCCATCATTGCACCGAAGCGTTTGAAAGTTGGAAGCAACATGGGTACCAGTCGGCAGATCGAACAATATTTGCGTTTTCAAAAGGACTTATTCGCAGTATGTGTCAAGGTCATGATCATTATCTTAATTTAAGTCAGTTGGAGGAATGGCTGCAGATAAATCCCACATTTCTCATTATATGGAGAGAAGTATTTAATGGCTTATATAGCAGAAATTCTACAAAGTCTCTAAAATCAAGCTGTTTTCCCTCCCCTAACATCTTACCAGTATTAGAAGGTAAATACTAAATTGTAAATTAAAAATTTATTAATTACTGCTTTCCTTAGGACTAGCCGTTGGCACAAATTATACCCCAATCTTAGACATTCCACATGTGATTTTTGTGAATAGTAATTTGCCAAATGAACATCGAAACAAATGGCGCTTTTTATTCTCATCACAAATAATGGGCGAAAGTTTTTCGACAATGTTAGGAAAGATTTTGAACCAAGGACCTACTCTTTTGGTTATCGAAGACGAAGATCGGTATATGTTTGCTGGTTACAGTCCAGAGTCTTGGGCGTTAAAATCACATTTTTTTGGTATGATTTGTGTAGATAATTTTCATGAATTTCTAATAATTTACACTTTTTTTTAGGTAATGAAAGTTCACTTCTTTATACCTTGAGTCCAGCAATGCGATGTTTTAACAGCACGGGATATAATAACCATTACCAATATTTGAATTTAAATCAACAAACTATGCCGAACGGATTAGTAAGTAACAATGTAACAAGCAATCTCTTTTTAGCTATTGGGTTGAAAATAGTAGAAGTTGTATAGGTGCTGCAAACCTAGAAACTAATGATTTGAACTGGAGTGTTTTCGTACTTTACATTGACCATAAATCTTCCGAAGAATCTTCCTCTCAAAAACTCGTAACGTCGACTCATCAGATGTTGTCATCGTCTATGCCTCTGCACCATATAGCAGGACGGGAATAAGGAGTGACTTAGAGTTTTGTTTTTGTTCGTCGGATGAGGATTTTACTTCTCAATTGCCTACTTAGTCCGAAGTAGTTCTGTTGGCAAGAGATATTCTGTGTTATATTTCGAGGCTGACGTTGTTGTTACTATTAATACTAATATAAGATAGACGAAATTATATACGACTTCAAAGTTATTACTGTCAACAGCGATGTGAGAGCCAAGTCGCGAGTGCGACTAATGTTTGCGATAACAGGAGATATTTCGTCTTGCCTTCGTTCACCATCAGAGCCATTTACTGTGCTTTCTTACGAAAGGGAGTCGCCTTGTCAAACGGCTCGGAGAGGTCCATTTCGATCCTGACAAAGCTTTTGATATTACTCAACGTCAGTTTACACAGGTGTATTAGCCTTGCAGGGGTTCCAAATTCAGACATCTCTCCACAAAGTCAGTTCTTTTTCTTGTTGTCATAAGCAGCTTAGAAATCGAGGAAAAGGTAGTGCGTGTCGATTCTCTTTTCAAGGGTATTTTTCAAGATTTGGCACATGGTGAATATCTGGTCAATTGTTGATTTGCTAGTCCGAAAGCCAAACTGATAAGGTCCAATCAGTTTGTTGACGGTGGACTTTAATCTTTCACACAAAACGCTCGATAGAGCCTTATACGCGATGTTGAGGAGGCTTATCCCACGGTAAGGAGGCTTATCCTACCCCTCCCTTTTTGTGGATCGGGCAGGGCACACTTAAATTCCAATCGTTGGGCATACTTTCGTCCGACTATATTCAACAAAGAATCTGATGCATACTCCTTAGGAGTTCTTCGCCGCTGTGTACAGATAACCATATTTCGTGCCTCGGCGAAGTCGATCAGCCTCAACCCATTTGGGGCTGTTTCATCGTAGAGGCTGAATTTACCGATCGTTGTGCCAAAGATACTTTTTTGGCCCACCCTGGCGTCGAAGTCGCCAATCACGATTGTGACATCGTGGCGGGGCATCTCCCATAGGGGCGCTCCAAGCGCTCATAGAAGGCATCTTTGGTCACATCGTTCTTCTCTTCCATTGGGGCGTGGGCGCAAATCAGCGATATGTTGAAGAACTTCGCTTTAATGCGGAGTAAATGACAGTATTCGGCGACGGAGTCTCTCTGCCACACAAAACTTGCGCTCCTTTATATGGCCACTGTAGTAAATGCATGGCCTACTTGCCTCAGTCCTTGTCTCGTCCATCTCATTTCATGGACGGCGGTGATATCAGCCTTTATTTTCACGAGGTCATCAACGAGTGGCAGAGGCACCTTCCGAATTAAGGGACCATACATTTCAGGTGCATGCTCTCAAATCATAATCTTTAACACGTTTCCAAGAGTCGTCATCAAAAAGGGTGTCGCTTATCCGAGGCTGTTGTTACCTTTTCATTGGTGGGGTCTTCTACGTGGCGTGTCTCAGACCCAGCGCACAACCCTTGGAAGAGATGTTTCGCTGTCTCACTTTATCTTGCCTGCAAACAGATGTGTGTTGGCTACCCAGAGGATACTAGGTCTAAAACTTGAAGTCGTGAGCTGCTTAAGCCACTCCCAAGTGAATGGCGTTCAAGGAAATTTCCTCATTTGCGTGAATTTCTACACGCTCCAAAGATGTAATTGGAAGTTATAAAAATGAAAACTTAAACACAAAAAAAAAAACTGGACATCAGAAAGGAAGTACGGCTGCCTTCGAAGACGTACTACTCCAAAATATAGTATAGATACGGTATGACTGCAGTATTTGTACATTGACAATATTACAAAACGATGCGTTGTATAATTTGACATAATAGGGCTTATTGAAAGTTTACTTTCGCAGTAATCAAATACATAATTTCATAACAAATAATTTCGATTTTAATATTCTTGCCATCATTATGTCATGTCAAAGAGCATTAACTTTATTTGTGATGCGTGATTTTCTTCTTCGCTGCGCAACGACTACCAGGTTTATTCGTTGGGTCAAACCACGTCAAGTGGTTTCAAAATCGGAGATTAATTAATAGTTCATTAGGAAGGAAACCAGACGCATATCCCGTGATGTAATTATATTTCGTCAAAATTCTTTTTTTTGTTAAAGTTATTGGAGGTTGAAATTTAGAGCATGATAAAACTGTAAAATTTATTCTCATAAACTACTAGAGATAAATCGATGAAATATTGTGAAGTCAAAGAAAATGGTCGTGCCATATTATAGATCTTTTTTCACGATCCATTTGTTTAAATAATAAAATTTTACCTAATTTTTTGTTAAACAATTGAAATTTTTAAAGTGTTCTTCACGCTAAAAAAATTAAAAAGTATGTGACACAATGCAGAAAATATTCACCTTTAATAATCTGCCAAAAAATTTTTTTTCATTCATACCATTCCAAAGATATTGAATTTTTTGTCTCCCTATCGCTCTTAAACCGTATGGCACATCGATAGTTGCATTACAATTGAAGTTTTCGAAGTCAGCCACCAAACATAATTAAAAACCACGGGGCTATTGACACAATGCATCCATAAATAAATACAAACATACATACATTTTAATTCATCTTGTTCAAAACTTAAATTTATAATTAACATATAGGACGTAAACTATATAGAAAAACAAGAAGACGAAAACCAAAAGCATATTCTTACAAGCAGATTTCGTGACAAAATTAAAGGTTCTGCAATACAATATTGTGCACATTCAAGACAATATAGCCGCCTCTAGAATGAAGAGTGTTACAGCGATATTCTAACAAGTGGCCAAATTAAATATTTTAATGTTACAGAATTCAAAAGTTGCCGGCTTACCATAGTAAAACTCATTTATTTTGGAAAAATTATTATTATTTTATTCAACATAGATTGCCTCAAGGGTGATACATTGATTATAGCGGCTCTCAAACTTTTCCATACCATTTTTGTGGCACGATTTATCCTTTGCTTCAAAATAGGCCCCAGTTTCGGCGATCACCTCTTCATTCGACGAAAATCTCTTCCCAGCGAGCATTTTTTAAGTTCTAAGAACACGAAATATTCGTTTCGGGACAGATCTGGAGAATACGGTGAATGCGGAAGCAATTCGAAGCCAAATTCATGGATTTGTATATTATTATTATATATTGATCTCAAAAAGTTATATCCAATGAATAACTAATTAACAAAAAAAAATTGTTTAAAAGCTTTTAACAAGAACTCAGAAGTTATGGAAATAAAAAAGGAACTTAAATACTTAAATATTTAAAAGATATGAAACTAAAAAATGTAAAGAAAATCATTTTAAACGGAGATGGTAAACAATATGGAAATAAACTGAAAAAATATTTAAACAAAATAAATCAGACACTAGTTATATTATTAATATTAGAACCCAAATTCAAAATTTGTATTCGACGATATTTTATCCGATCAAAATCCGTGAATACCGGAAATTCCATCGAAACTGTGTGTGAATTGATCAAAAATCAGCCGAAACCAATTGTTCTGTTTTTTAAAGTCCTTTTTACTTCGGAAAGCTCCTTGTATATATAAATGATCAGGATGAACAGAAATGTTGAAATACGGGTGATTTTCTGTCTGCCCGTCCATCCGTGCAAGCTGTAACTTGAGTAAAAATTAAGATATTTTGATGAATTCATACTGAGTGAGTATTCATTAGCACAAAAATTACGACTTCGTAGATGGGTGTAATCGGACCACATTCACGCCATTACCCGAAAACATAAAGTGTCATAACTAAGCACTAACTTAAGATATAAAACAGTAATTTCGCACCTGTGGGCGAAACATTTTAAAAAAGTTGGCGTGGCCCAGCCCTCTAATAAGTTTAATGTACATATCATAAACCTCTAAAGCCACAATAACTAAATTTACCCAATTTAATGGATGAAATAAAATGCCAATTCTGCTCACTCTTCGTAAAACGGTATGGTTAGAAACTACTAAAACCGCAATAAATCAATAAGTAAATACGCCAGAGACATTAAAATTTACCTCCGAGATGGTATGAGAAGGTTTTATGAGAGCCGCGGTGAAAATTTGTCAACGAACGTGACACCGCCCAATTTTACTCCATGTGATTGGTGTTTGTATGTAAAGTACCCTATGATAGATAGGTGCGGATTGCACTGCAACCTTGGGTCTATTGTGCCTTAAAGAAAAATTTGTTTTTCTAACAAATCTTATGCCGAATATGTCGGTCATTGTATGAGTTATAAATACTATATGTATATGCATATTAGATTACTTAGGGCATCATTTAGCTCCTTTGTAATTTCTCTAGCTGGTTTGTGCGCGTTTCTAGAGCCTCACTACTTTACGCCGAATGCGTCAGACATTTTACTAATTTGGGCAGCATTTTGCCGCTTACTTGTGCGAGCAACGGCACCGTTTTTGAACGTGTGAACAATTTTCGCTACTCGAGTAACAGTAGCTGCACTCACTCGAATTTGTTTTTTTTTTTTTATTTCTCTATTGGGTGCACTTTTTTCGCTAGAAATGACCGATTTGTTGCCCATTTAAAAAAAGTATATTTTTCATTGCTTATATCATTAACCTTCAGAAAACTTAAAAAAATATATATATTTACCTAATAAATAAAACTCTGGAATCTCTAGAATAATAGTTAAATACTTATACAAAATTCGGTTTCTTCCACTACGCCACTCAATTTATCTTTGATGAGTCAGAAGTCACGAATGCTAACTCCAAGTGAAGTAAACATTTCTATATGATTTCGTATTTAAGTCCCGCTAATTGCCACGGTACATTTTTTAATATTTGACACGTAGTAACATGTGGTGCACAGCCTACTTAATGCTTAGGCAGTGGAAAAAAATCAAATTATTCGTCTAGCAAACTTTAACAAAACGTTATTCGGAAATTTTTACACATAGTTGCCATGTTTCTAATGGGTTGTCGGGGTACTGTACATCTTAAGGTATTTCCCTGGCTTTGATTGCTGCATGATGCAAGAGTATAAAATGTTCGGCTGCACCCGAATTTAGCCTTCCTTACTTGTTTTAATTACTAATTCTCAACTATAAAAGATAATAAATAGAATTGCAAAAATAACGACTCCGAAGAATCGTAAATGAGGGAGAAGTTACTTCAAGAGCTCCTCAAAGCCTTACATTCTTCCAATGTAATGCATAATATTGCCAAGCCGCTATGAAAATTAACATAAACAACGAAGTATTTTATACAAACAATACATTGTCGTAACCCATGAATAAAAGGGTCAATGGATTCTATGATTGAATAAACATATTCAACTACAAGCTACATATGGGTGCATATGTACGGAAGTTGCTTTTTAAATTTTGTGATGAGAGGACATAAACAAATATTAATTATCGATTATTGTTTTTCAAAATATTCTTTATTTACGTCCTATATACTTTTGCAAACATTTGAACCATTTTTCGAAGCGCTTTTGCTACTCTGATTGAAGTGTCCCCAAAACATTCTGATCGCATTATCCCCATCTTCCGGTGTCAAAAAACCTTGACCTCTTAATTTATTTTCTACGTATGGGCATACAAGGAGTCATTCGGTCCAAGTCAGAACTATACGGAGGATGATTCATCAAATCGATGAATCAGTGCTTAAAAATACAGTTTTTTCACTCGATGTGTGAGAGCTCGCATTGTTGTGGTATAGTTGCGATATGTCCAGGTTTTCCGAAAAACCAGGGAAGCATTAGCTTGGAAGTGAAAAACCCATTTAATTGATTGTTTTTTACTTTCGGACTCATATGCGTAAATCTACGATTCATCGTCTTTCACGATGCTATACACGTGTGTGTGCCGTAAAAAAAAATATATTTCAAGCGATTTGAGTGTTTGTCAGAGCGGAAAAAAATAAATATTAATTAAAATTAGTTTGGAAAATAAAATTATTTCTTTTCCCAAAAATTTTTCAGGAAGCAATCATAAAAAATTAAATAAAGTCCATGTGTTGTTTGGTGTTGTTTGCTGGCAGTTACCAACAAAATGGCTGACAGCACCCTCTAAGCGCAAAGGGATATCTCCGAAGGCAGCAGTTAAAAAGTGTGGCTCATTTGAACTCAGATATAGAAAATTCTGCACTGATTCATCAGAAAACAGAGGAAAATGGGTCAAAAAGCAAAAATTATTTTGGAAAATTCCACTTCTCAAGCGGCTAATAGCTTGAACCGCTACGCATTGCTGGCTGAAAGTTCTCCACCACACAATGTTAATAATATGGAAACGATTGAGGAAGCTGCAGAGATGGCAAAGTAAGGCTTATGTCAATGATAGTGATAGCTATAGAAAAGTAGTAAGAGCTCTCACTGACGCTAATGTAGACTTCCACACATATCAAATGAAAGAGGAGCGTGAGTATAAAACAGTACTGAAGGGTCTTCATTATTCAACTCCTCTACAATACATCAAGAGTGAGCGTGCCAAGCAAGGACACTTAGTTTGTCACCTCACTAATGCCAAAAATTATATACAGTTCCTCAAATAATTGATCGAATACTTGCGGTGTGTTAACTTATTCAATGATATAAAAAAAAAATAAAGCCAAAATCAAATCGAAATACTTTTTATTAACAAAAGGGAAGGTTAACATTTCCAAAAACCAAAGCATATTTCATTCAAAAAGTGAAGCAAAATAAAGATAAAGTCTTTCGATCATTAATTTGAGGTTCTTATTCTGGTAGACATGCTGCTTATTAGTTTCTATCAGGTTTCTATTGTGATTTTGTTCCAGTGCGCTGTAACTTGTTGCCAAAGTTCGTCAAGGTGTTGAGGAACTGAATCACTACTTGCCAAGGACCTTTTGAGTTCTCCCCAAAGGTGTTCTATTGGGTTGAAGTCCGGTGACTGCGGTGGCCAATCGAGAACTTTAATTTGTTTATCTTGGAACCAACTTTTCGTAACTCTTGCGGTCATTATGCTGTTGAAAAGTTGAATTTTCAACAGTGAAATCCCATTGACTCAAGCTTCCTAAGAGGTTTTGATCCTAAATATGAATATAATCGGATGCAGTCATTTGTCCTAGAATCCTGTTACATTTTCCGGCTCCATTCCAATTCATACAACCCCAAATTTAGGGGTTGGCCTAACGTGCCTATATGATAGTGGTTCACCTTTCCGGCGCCACACCCACTGCCTCCCATCTGATCCAAAGCGATTTATTTTGGTCTCGTCAAACCAGATCACTTTCTTCCAATCTTCGATTGTGAAATTTTTATACTTTTTTGCGAAACATAGCCACATTTTTTATGCTGGATGTAGAGCAATAAATCTTGCGTGCTATCTCACGGTGGGAATGTCCTTCGTGTAGAAGATTCTGTGTCAAGCTTTTTGCTTTCTTTGATATCGGTTTCATCTACGAATTTTCAATTTTATGTTAAAAATGGAACTTTATGAAAAAAATTTTATAATAATGTTTTAATGTAAAACAAAAATGAAATGTAATATATATCTTTTGTTTCTATCGACAAAATATGTGCACATCCAACATTTCCTTCTATACTCAAATAATTGATCGAATGAGTTTACGCGTACAGCTATCCCCAATGGAGTAAGTGAGTTCAATGACACACTAGTTACAAAGAATGGAAATATTAGCGGTACTATTAACAGTATTCTTAGTACAGTACAACATTTTATTTAACATCAGTAAGGAAATATTTAAAAAGTTGTGCACACTCGATCAATAAATTGAGGAACTGCATGTAAATAAAACACTAATGTCATTTTCTGCAATAAACCGTTTAGGTGTGTTAAATTTGCACAAAATCATCCAAGGATTTTAAATTAAAATTATTCCTGATACTACCTTTGCAAGTTTGCTTCGGAACGGCCCTAAAGCCCAGTCATGTAACCCTTCTCATCCCATGTCCTCGTTAGTAGTGAATAAGAAATCAATATTGAAACAAGTAAGGGGAGCAACCGATTTCATCCATTTTCACACTGTCAGTAGAAGTTCTTATAAGATTTGTACTCACATATAAAGTTTCATCGAAATATCTCAATTTATACTCAAGTTACAGCTTGCACAGGCGGACAGACAGACAGTCACGCGGATTTGAACTTTTCTCGTCATCCTGATTATTTATATATTATTATATATGGCTTATTGTTTTGTCTAGCCGCATTCCAAAGATTGTATGCTATATCAGCAACCCGAAACTCCTCTAGGGATTTGTTGTGCACTTTCCAAGAACATTCTTCAGCTCCTTTGTGCCCAAATGTGCACGATTGAGAAGTGTTTTGTCATTAGGATTCTACTGACTTGCTATGCATGCCGAAGACGTCTCTTCTCTCTGAGGTTCGTCATTACCTCATTGAACCAGAAATGTCTGTCCCGATTGTGGACGCTCTCTGTGTTTCTAGCTTCTGGCGTACTTATATGGGCAATATTGCGTATGCTTCTGGTCAAGACTTCCGCAGCATAATCGATATCTACCTTAGAGGAACTAGCGATGTTGGAGTCCTCATTTTCCTCTAGCCGTTTACGATAATTTAAAATTTTGCCAATTTGTTTATTCATTGCGAGTACCGGCGTATTTACTTCGAGCAGAATTGCGCTGTCATCAGATAGGAGATTCGAACTGGAATTTTCGTTCACCAGTTGAATGACACATCAAAGTTCTCGGTATATGTGAGTGATGAACGCCACCACCTGTTTTTTGCATTGTAGTGACCACCAGCAATGAATTACTTAATTGGTTCATAATTTGCTTATACATGCCCTGAATATATATAGCAGCTATCGTTAAATTTTCAACAGGGCTGGGAAACATTACCATTGCTACCTGAACCCAAGGACATTATAGAGGTTGAAGTTCCGTGTAAGAAATACGAGATATTATTGGATGATTTGGTGATTTGACTTTATAAGATCGTACCCACCGACTTTAAAAATGACCGTTTACAGAAATAAATTTCTGCTGCAAGGAGAACATCGAAACCAGTTATGATAAAATCATGCCTTTTTTCCTTTATATTTCTTCAGTTATTTGACATCAATACCGAAAGAAAGCTTAAGGCATCATCATGAAATGTGTATGCTATAATTTACCGAATACAAATATCTTTATTCTTTGGGTTTATAAAGGGTGATTTTTTAAGAGCTTGATAACTTTTTTTAAAAAAAAAACGCATAAAATTTGCAAAATCTCATCGGTTCTTTATTTGAAACGTTAGATTGGTTCATGACATTTACTTTTTGAAGATAATTTCATTTAAATGTTGACCGCGGCTGCGTCTTAGGTGGTCCATTCGGAAAGTCCAATTTTGGGCAACTTTTTCGAGCATTTCGGCCGGAATAGCCCGAATTTCTTCGGAAATGTTGTCTTCCAAAGCTGGAATAGTTGCTGGCTTATTTCTGTAGACTTTAGACTTGACGTAGCCCCACAAAAAATAGTCTAAAGGCGTTAAATCGCATGATCTTGGTGGCCAACTTACGGGTCCATTTCTTGAGATGAATTGTTGTCCGAAGTTTTCCCTCAAAATGGCCATAGAATCGCGAGCTGTGTGGCATGTAGCGCCATCTTGTTGAAACCACATGTCAACCAAGTTCAGTTCTTCCATTTTTGGCAACAAAAAGTTTGTTAGCATCGAACGATAGCGATCGCCATTCACCGTAACGTTGCGTCCAACAGCATCTTTGAAAAAATACGGTCCAACGATTCCACCAGCGTACAAACCACACCAAACAGTGCATTTTTCGGGATGCATGGGCAGTTCTTGAACGGCTTCTGGTTGCTCTTCACCCCAAATGCGGCAATTTTGCTTATTTACGTAGCCATTCAACCAGAAATGAGCCTCATCGCTGAACAAAATTTGTCGATAAACACATTTCGAACCGAACACTGATTTTGGTAATAAAATTCAATGATTTGCAAGCGTTGCTCGTTAGTAAGTCTATTCATGATGAAATGTCAAAGCATACTGAGCATCTTTCTCTTTGACACCATGTCTGAAATCCCACGTGATCTGTCAAATACTAATGCATGAAAATCCTAACCTCAAAAAAATCACCCGTTACCTTATGTTTAATAAGTGAAATATATTAAAATTCGTATTCATTAAAATAGTGTAAACATTCGTCATGAGCACAGAAATTTGAGGAATATTTCAAAAGATGTGTTGGAAATGTTTGGCTATAAGTGAGTTGAACTATTTAAGCCAAAAAAGCAAAATTTTATTTACATATGTATGTTAAAAATTGTCGGATCAACAAAAGGGCATTTATATACATTTTGGGGGAATGCGAAAATAACTCGGGAAATGACAAAAGACAACGTTCTCTTTTTCCGAAAATAAAACTTGCTGCATGTCTACGTTTCTTAGCCACAGGTAGTTATCAACATTGCATTGGAAAGAACTTCAATAAAAATATAGCCCAATCGACATTTTGTGCTGTATTAGATGAAGATGTACTGGCGGGATATTTAGCACAAATATATGTATATGTATGTATTTATATATAGAATACTGAGTGAAAAGTTAATTTTGAACAACAACAACATTCTTGAGTACAGGCTATGTTCCAGGGGGATTTCCATTGACATGACCGCCAGCGAGGAACTGGAAGCAAAAACATATTTTTTTGGAAAATCAAAAATTCGTGGGGTGGCAACGGTAGTTGATGGAACTCACGTAAAGATAATGGCGTCGTATTTTAACCGCAAACGAATCTCAAATCTGAATGTTATGGTGTAGGCTTTCAAAATTAACTTTTCACTCAGTATTCTATATATAAATACATACATATACATATATTTGTGCTAAATATCCCGCCAGTAGTCATGATTATCACATATGGGATATGAAGGTTCATTAGCGCATCAAATTTCGGAGAGGAATATTGCATGCATATTTAATACTAGGTTAGAATAATTTGCTAAATATACTATCAATTTATACGAATGTACTAAGCGAATATATATTTTATAAAGGTGACAAAGGCTACCCTCTTCAACCTTGGCTCATAACTACGTTTAGGGAACCAATAACATGCGTCTGAAAAAGACAATAGGTTTATTAAAATCGGTATTTCGTTGTCTTTGTAGTGAACGAGGACTACATTACGCACCACGTAAAGCAGGGCGCATTGTTAATTTATGCTACGCATTGCATACTCGTAATATTCGTTTGTATTTTAATTAAAATGAACACAAATGATTTTAAATAAAAGTTCATATTACAAATATTTAAATAAACATAAAAATTCATTAAACGAATTGTTAGAAATTAAAAATAAAAACTTATGGCTTATTTATATGTTGTAGTTCAAGTTCTAATTTTTTTTGGTTTCTAATTTATCAATGAATATCTTCATCTATCATCACAGCATTATGTCGCTTCATTTTCTTAAATTTATCTCAATTTCATAGAGTTTTCTAATCCATCTGTTTGTTTTAGACAGTTCTTGTGCAACCAACAGAGCTAGCTTCATAAGCATTGCCCTCCATCTTTTTTTGGATATTTATTTGCTCCTCAAGTAGACCCATTTTGTTTATTTTCTGTTTCTTGTGCGGTGTACAGTGGGTCAGGTGGTCAGTATCTCCATTTGGTGGTCAGACGATAAAAATGATATTTCATTTTGCATTTTTCATTTGCGGCTGGGAAGAAATGTCGTCAATTAGTCTTTTCTTACTTGTTTGTTGATGTTCCAAAACTTTGTATACCTTTCAATTCCTTTACTGATGTATTAACGGAAAGTGATTTTTTATACTTTTTCCATCCAGCCTTGACTGGATATCTCATAGCGTTTACTTTTTCTGAAGTGCCTTCCCAAAAAGCATTTATTTCCGCGGGTGCTCTTTGAGAAAATCCTTTAGCTATGTCTTATATCCATTCATTATATCCACTAGTACTTCAAATTGGTTTTTGTTGGTGTGTTCTTGTTTCTTGTCTCTAAATCACACATTTAAAACATAATTCAATGCGTCCTCCGTTAGTTTTTTACATAAATACTTACAAATGCTCCATTTTAGTCAATTTACGCAGTTCACTCATCAGCGGATAGATTTTGCGGTTTCAATGATTTCGAAATTAGCGCCATCTATTAGCCACGGAATGTATTTCATCAAGTCGGCAATTAAGTTCAACTGCATCGAAAAATTTATTTTCGATACGGTTTTAATGATTTCAACGTAATAATTTTTGATCGAATTGTCAAATATTCTGATCGTAACGGATTCAATAATTAGACCCAATTGTTTTAAATTTATATAACTGGCCTACAAGTCACACCATAGCGAATACCTGAACTACGCCCAGGAGGATTCTGTTCTCGAGTGATTTTCGATCTCTATGTATTTATTCTACAGTGCCATGTTTTGCATGAAACCCGAATTTGTGTGTTATTATATTTTGGAAAGGAGTCATGTTTAGCAATTTAGTAATACTTTTTTAAATATTCTGCTTTGGATCTTGGTGGTTCCTTACTTAAAGAACCGGAGGAACGAGGCTTTCGGGTGAATATCTACGATAGTTCTTATGGTTAAATGCAAATTTCTAAATTCCGTCTACGATTAAATCAAAGGATATAGATATTTAGCCGTCAACCAAAGTAAAGTGATATTGTTTTATTTATTAGGAGATCACAAACGTGCATCTCTTCTCTTTCGGAGGCTTAACTTCAACATGTTGATATATTGAAATACCTATTGCTTATACTTAATAGAAAGCTTTCATGGATGCAAAATATAGTAAGGAACAGATGCCACCTCATATTACTAAAGAGGAGCTATAAGGAAAAAGTGGGGACTCATTAATGGTGGCGTAATGACTCTACGCAACCATAGTCAAGCCAATAATGTTCTTTGGTGTATTCGTCTGGTGAAGGGTGCTCGAAAATGCTATACTTGCGAAGAAGCCTTAATGTGTCTAAAGAGCGTCTCTCATCGGCACCTCTGGTGCCCCGTTAATGATACCAGCAATAGCTTCAGGGAGGTGAGCATTCGCTTCGACAACAGAGCAGAGCATTTATCCAACGCAATATTAGCGTTGAGGTCGTTAGTAACTAGGTACCTGGTCATAGCGAAATTGCTGACAACTGCAAAGCCGATAAGCTAGCCAGAGAGGACAACCCTTCCCATGGACCAATGGACCTCAAGTGCGTTTAGCAGGCGCATGTCGCCGTTAAGTTCCTGCGAGTTCCTTTTGGTTTAGAGTAAAAAGAGATCTACTGAACTACTTGTCCTTAGAAAAGTTAATTTTGCCGAATTTGTAGAGGTTCTTATAGAACATTGTCGAATCGGCACTCATGTGGTAAGGTTAAAAATCTTTCGAACACTAGTTGTCAAATGTACTTTCTCCTCGATTTTCCCGCCTTTACAAGACTAATGTTGAAACATCTCGGTAATCTTAGTTTCAACGAACCAATAGACATAGCAGAAACTGGCATTAGTCGTTTCAACAATTTATTATATCTATTATATAAGAGTCTATCTGACCTATTATATAAGAGTTTTAGGTACCACAACAGACTAGCGTTCTAAGTTGTCTAAGTGAGATCCCTGATATCTTAACCTAACCTAAATTCTTCCGGGGTTTATCTATCATAAAGAACTGCGAATTTTTTTATGAATTAGGATAATATCCGAAAATGTGCATTAAAAATCAAGGAGAGCACTACAACCGCAATGTTTGATAACGCCATTAAAATTTTTTCAGTACTATTATCTTGTCTTTTATAATTTTTTCAATTTCAAAAGTTAATTCAGTTAGGCGCAAATACTATTTCAAGGTGGTTTGCAAAGCAAATTGCAAATTCATTTCGAGCGTAATTACCACTCAACTTTCAGTATGGGCATGTTGATATCTACTGGTGGTTACGTCTTTTTGAACTTTCCTAGGGAGTTTTGGTTGTTTGTTGAATTTTGCCTCAGTTTCTTATTGTGATTTACAGTTTTCTATTCTTCCGCACACTTAAGCGCTTTTTTAATTTACGTACAGCAACCTTCAATTGGATTTAAGTACAAAGAGAACCGATTGCTAATTGAGGAATATGGTTAGATGAAAATTATTTAAATTTTTTATTTGAATCCTGCAGGGAATCGGCGGTCAGTTTAATTATTGGGGATTATGGATTGATAGTGACTATGGAATAGGGCAAAGTAGCGAATCTTGTACAACCTATCGTGACTACGTTCAGCTTAGCAAGCGTAAAGATTATAAAATACGCAATATAGAAGTTTGGGGAATTGGTGACGAACCTAAAGATGAAGACTCTGAAGAAGGCGATGTAAGTATATAGGAATTTACTAATTTCCTTATATTTCTTCTACAGTGGACCAATAAAGTTTACATACACCCAGTTCTATTAAATTACGGTACGTTTATTTGTTATAAAATTAAAAAATTTTGTGGTTTTATTCTATCCATTTCAAAAGATGTATATTTAACATTAAATTTAACAAATCAAAATATTTTTTTTTTACACAAATAAAAAAAATGTATGCTAAAGCTTAAAATGCGCCTAATTCATGTCAAAAAAGTTTACGTACACTAATGATTTTTCTATAAATCAAAAGAAATAACAATACTTTCAGCGGTAGCAATTAAGTCGGCGGTTGCTAAACAATATTTTAACAAACCGTATTGGTTTTGGGAAAACATTGTGTTCACCGACGAATCAAAATTTAATATATTTGGTTCAACAAGATCACGAAAAATGTGGAGAAAAATCAATGAAGGTCGCAAGGAAAAAATGTATTGCCACGGTAGGAGTAATGTTATGGTTTGGGGGTATGTGGCTGCATCTGGAGTTGAACATTTGAATTTTTTTAGTAAAAAAATGGAAAAGCATATGTATTTGAACATTTTTAGAAAAAATATTTAAATTTTAATTATGCTTAAATCGGCTGTTAATAGTGGCCACTTCTATTTATAAAAAGATAACCAAAACACCCATCCCATCTTCTATGTGCAAGGTTGTTATGGAATGAAAAATAACTCCATAGGTCCCGCAATCACCATACATTTATTCTATTCAAAATATCTGGAACTTTTTGGAAAATTGTATTCGAAAACATCGAATTTCATCAAAATAAGGCCAAAAAGCTGGATCATGGACTTAGTGGGTCGAAATATCCGAAAATAATACTAGAAATTGAGTGGGGAGCATATGTCTAGGGATAATAATAGCAACAAATTGTAGGCCAAAACCCGCTAAAAGTATTGGTTTTGCTTTTGATTTATATAAATAATCATTAGTGTACGAAACCTTTTTGGATATGAATTATGCGCATTTTAAGCTTTACCATTAATTTTTGATATGCTATATTTAATGTTAAATATACATATCTTGATATGGATAGAAAAAAAAAACACAAAATGGATTCATTTTAAAACAAATAAACGCGTCGTAATTTAATAAAACTAGGTGTATGTAAACTTTATTGGTCCACTGTATATATGCGTATATTTATATTTAGAAATAGAATACAAAATTTAGTACAAATGTGCTATAACGCTGTTTCTAATAAATAAATTAATTATTCCAGGGCGGTGTAAAAAATTCGATTTTGGATAAAAATTTAGAGGACAAAGTTATGCTTCAGTTGGCTGGAAAGGAAATGCATTCGGAGGGCCTGCGTGAACCGGACATGGATTTGTGAATATACATATATTGACTTAGGATTAAGCTGAAGCAAAAATTAATTTATTTACAATTCTTTGTAAGGATTTTACATCAATTAAAAATACTTTAATAAAATCTGTCATATTAATGAACCCAACGTGGCAAACCACGAATGAAATAATAATATGAGTAATTGATATAGAAAAATTGGTTGCGAAGCTTAAAATCTAGGGCTGTTTGGAAATATTTTCATTCATTTTGTTGCATATTCATAAGTTGTATAAAAGTACATACATATATATGAAAGTTTCATTAGCAGATTTTTATAATTTAATTTTGTTCAACTACCTTAAAATTTTTAAGGTTCAATTTCAATGTAATAGTTATAAAAACTTTTTTAGTGGTCAAACAGTATATGCTCCTTGTGGGGATCTTCTATATTTCCGTCCAAATTTCGGGCATATTTTAGACGAAGGAAAGTAAAAACAGTTATACATTACATTAATTTTTTTTTAATCTTAAGGGGTTACATGGGCTTAGAAATTTCAAAAAATCGAAGTTTTTTTATTGTCTTGTTAAATTCTACAACACCTCTACAATAATGCCCTAAATTTTGGAAATTCGACAAATTGGTGGCGGTTTAAAATAAAAAGGATTCTTCGACCATGTTTTCAAACTAAACAAGTGTATGAGAAATTGAAAAAAATGTATAAAAAGCTCAGGTGTAATCATAGCGAGATAATTGTGAATCGGTAACAATTTACAGATTTGAATAACTTATAATTTTGTCAGAATCTGGTCAAAGTCAGCGCCGTCTACTTATATCTACATTAGAAAACTGTTTCTTACGTTATTATAGCTTTCGCTAGCCTCTCACTAACAGTATATAAAAATTACTAGTATTATTTGCTTTATATTGTATTAAATTACAACGGCAATGACTTTATCTTTAAATACTATAGAATTTTTTGTTTTATTAATTCACGCTTACGGCGTTAAAAAACTTATTCGGAGTCAGAAATATCGGATGGGCAGTTGCGCTAATGTCAATTTCAGTTAAAATTTTCAGTTTTATTTCTTCGTCCAAATTAATATTCGTGTTTGCAAGTTTAGATTATTTTGTGGTTTCAAACTGATTCGACCCACTAAAAAAACCAACAACGAACACATTGAAGTCAATATAGAAAATTGTCGGGTGTGCTGTTGCCGGAGGTAATGAAGATACTTTGATTAAACTGATTGGAACTAATGGATTTTCTATTCTTTTGCTCCATAAATTAAATTTTTATGGACAGATGGAGGCATGCAGATCTTTCTTGATCTAGCAAACAACCCGGCAGAGGCTCCGAATACGCTGCGATCGATCGTTGATTGTGTGCGCAATTCATTTCGTGCACTTGCCGTTATGGACATTCCAGTGCACCACTGGGATGCGATAGCAGTTCCTGTGCTTTTGCGGAAGTTACAAACGCACACTCCACCAACGTTGGCTGCCCTCAGTGCTCAGGTAATCATCGTCTAATATGGTGTCTTCAGTTTCGAAACATGCAAGTCCCTGAACGATGGGAACATGTAAGGCGTTTAGCAGTACGTTTCAGTTGTCTACGATCAGGACATACTGGCCGCCAGTGTACTTTTGGTGCATTTCCGTTTTGCCAGCAAGGGCATAACACGCTACTCTGCCGACGTACAGGTACAAAACCTGTGGATGTGATTACCATCAGCAGCAGCTTCGGTAACAACGCCTAACTCTACAACAAAAATTAACTCAGGTGCTGCGGTGAACCACAGTTGTACCGGAAAGAAACGCCGTGAGCTCAAGAAAGCTATTAAAAGAAGCAAACTCTCCTGCTTCAAAGAGCTCTGCGAAAATGCCGATGAGAATCCATGGGGCGATGCGTACAAAGTAGTGATGACAAAAATCAAAGGTAGCAAAGGGAGAACACCAACCTGTCCCACCTTACTGAAAAGCATCGTGGAAACACTTTTCCCTACGCAGAGGAACGAAGGAGCTATGCCATCAATTATATCTACGGTACTAGACGCACCATTGGTCACCGACGATGAAGTTATAGATGCAGCCAAAAGGTTTGGAAACACCAAAACACCGGGTCTGGATGGAATCCCCAACAAGGCCCTGAAAACAGCTATAACTCACAAAGCGAGCCCCTTTTCAGAGCTCTTTACGCGCTGTTTGCGAGAAGGTGTCTTCCCAAAAATATGGAAGAAGCAGCGATTAGTACTTTTGCAGAAACCTGATAAACCGGCTGGAGAACCAAGCTCGTACCGTCCGCTCTGCATGCTGGACACGCTTGGAAAAATCTTAGAGAGAATTATATGCGTACGACTTGAGAAACATCTGGAGCAAGAATATCCAGGACTCGCCGAAAACCAATTTGGTTTCCGTAAGCACAGGTCAACCATCGATGCGATCACAAAAGTGACAAATGTGGCAAGCAAGGCCCTCGAATCCAAAAGAACACCAAAGTATTTGTTGAAAATTATCTCCAAATACCTTTCGAATAGGTTGTTACTCTATGATACCGATGATGGACCAAAAAAGTACAGGGTGACGGGAGGGGTACCACAAGGCTCAGTTCTGGGTCCACTACTGTGGAACATTTTATACGACGGAGTGCTTCGACTTCCATTAAAAAGAGGGGTCCAGATTATCGGGTACGCCGATGACATTGCGGTAACGGTGGTAGGAAAAGAAATTAACCAGGTAGAAAGCTTATGCGAGGACACCGCTTTAAAAATAAAGAGCTGGCTCACGGCGAAAAAGCTCCAACTAGCAGCCCAAAAAACGGAAGCAGTGCTAATTACCAGTAGAAAAAAAGTGGAAAACGCTACTTTTAATATTGATGGCTATAGTATAACGACTCAGCAGTCATTAAAATACCTAGGCGTTGTAATAGACACGCGACTTAACTATTACACGCATATTGACAATGTGCAAAAGCGACGCGCATAACGGTGGCCCTGTCGAGGATGATGGCCAATATTGGAGGACCAAGCCAGGGCAGACGAGAACTCTTGGCTAAGGTGAGTCAGTCGGTGCTAATGTACGCGGCGCCCATATGGGGACAAGCAATGCATAATAAGACATACGTGAAGAAAGCAAGATCTCTGACTCGACTCAATGCAATAAAAGTTATTTGTGGATTCCGCACGGTGTCGCACGAGGCGGCTGGAGTTATAGCGGGCATCATACCACCGGACATAATAGCACTAGAGATCAAAAGGATCTACGAGAAATCAAGAAGCGTTGGGAGGCGTCTTACAACAGCAGAACGAAATAAAGAAAGGGAGGAAAGTTTATGTGAGTGGCAGAGGCGCTGGGACATGGCAGAAAATGGAAGATGGACATATACGCTAATCAGAAAGGTGAAAACATGGGTTGAGAGGAGGAACGGCGATTCTGATTACTACCTGACGCAATTCCTGACCGGACACGGATGCTTCCGAGAGTACCTCTATAAATACGGGCACGATAGCGGGACGGAATGTTCATTCTGCGGAAATGACAGCGAAAACGCGCAGCATATTTTCTTTTACTGTCCGAAATTTGAAGCAGAAAGAAACGACTTGGAAGCTATTATCAACGAACGTATCACTCCAGAGAATATCGTGCACCACATGATAAAAAGCAAAACCGTGTGGAATAGAGTGAAGAATTGGTCCGCAATTGCCCCACAGGAACTGAGAAACAAAGAAAGGCAACGAAGTAGCGAGAGCAGAAGAAATAGGGAAGAGTAGTCCAGAAAGGAGCCCCTGAAGAGCCAAATTTTGGCTGACCCTGGTCCTGCGAAGAAATGCTTAACGGTAGTACCGTAGGACTAGTGAACTGCAGTCGGAGTTAGGGTTTAGTACGTAGGTGTACTGTTACGCAAGTTCAGCATGGTAAGATCAACCATACTGTGCGTGGTCCCGAAAGAGGTGTACCCTTAGCGTACAGTATAAATCGTGCATGCCGTCTACTGACGGTATCTATGAAAGATTCCCCCTTCGAAACAAAAAAAAAAAAAAAAAAACTGTGCGATTATCCCTCATTGACGAGACTTTATCGATGCAATTTGAAGTCTACATCCTACCAACGATTACGACTATGACACCAGTATGCAAGGTTGAATCCTCCGCCTGGGATCACCTTTCTGGACTCCAGCTTGCCGACTCAGGATTTGGTACTCCTGCCAAAATTTATCTATTTATTGGCGCAGATATTTGGCCCGCTTTAATTGCCGATGATGGATTGCTGCGGGACCCCATTTCGAACCGTGCGCGCTCTGTAACCTTCTCGGTTGGGTTGTGTTTGGCCTCGCGATGGTCAACACTCCAAATCATTTGACGCATACTCTAACAGTCAGTAAATGTATAGGCGATCAGCAACTGCATAAATTACTGCAAAGTTTCTGGCAGGTTGAGGATAATGGTCCCGTCGACGAACTCTCGGTAGACTCTTGTGAACGAATTTTCATTGACACTGTATGTCGCACAGCGAGTGGACGCTTTAGTGTACAAATCCCGTTTGTTCTGAATACTCCAGTGTTAGGAGATTCATATCAAGCAGCGCGCCGTCAGTTTTTTCATCTTGAGCGAAAATTAGCTAGCGACCCGAGCTTTGCAACAAATACATCACGTTTATGCAAGAGTATATAGCACTCGGTCACATGAATTCCGTGAAGGACGATTGCTTCGACCCAACGTGTCCTGCAAAACCACAAGTGGAGTGTCATTGAACGACACTCAGTTTTTGGAACCATAGCTCCGAAAAAATTTTATTGATATTCCTCATCGGTTTCGATGTTATCAAATAGCTATAACAGCCTATGTCAAGAAGAAGTCTCGGCAGGTTGAGTTCAATCCCTTACATCGTAATTGGCAACGCATCTTGCGGCGGAAATCTCCAGTCGAACCACTACCTAGCTTCGAGTTGGCTACAGTAAGGTATGGAATGACAAGCAGTCCATACAATGCGCCAATGTGCTGTAGATAACTACAACATTGTGAAGGGCGAAAGGCGGGCTTCTACGGCAAGGAACAGTATCCTTGATGGATTTTACATCGACGACTATATTTAAAGTTTTGACTCTCTTTTGGAAGCTGTTAGTTGTGCTCATAATGTTGATGCGATCCTTCATCAAGATCAGCTCATTCTTGGCAAATGGAATTCGAACTGCGCCAAAGTACTCCATCGATCCAGAGAAATCTGAAGCAGAAATTGAATTATGCGATTCCAAGATTCCAACGCCACTGTGTTAGGCTTACATTGGAATTCGTTGAGCGATGAGCTCTTTTTTAAGGTGATAATTGAAGACTCACAAACACTTCCAACAAAGCGTAGTATCTTAAGTGACGTCACAAGACTGTATGACCCGATTGGTATACTAGCGCCAGCTGTAGGTCTGGCCAAATGTTCATTCAAACCCTGTGGAGGAGGCACAGATTCTAGGATGTCAACCTTTTCGTACTCTTGTAACCACTCGCCAGGATCATCACCAAAGTCTTATGACTTTTGCTAATGGTCACCGAATTCCTCTGGTTGAGAAATTTAGCATACTTAGTCGTGTCCTCAATACAATAGCGCGATTAAGACGTTTTCTGCCACGTTACAATTGTCGGAGCTCGAATATTGTGACAGCAGAAAAATACGAATGGGCTCTGCTTCTAACTGTTGAACAAGCTCAAGGTAAGGTATATAGACGAGAAATTAATGCTCCCAAATTAAATTCCAGGTTAGACAGTCGAAATCACCTGTTAGTCCTAAATCCATATATAGATCCTGAAGGCAATTTGCGAGTCGACAGGTGTCTCCGAAATGCAGAAATATCTAATGAACAACGTCATCCAATGATTATTCACAAAGGATCATTTGCTAACTTATTAATTTCTGATTCCCATAGAAGATGTCTTCATGGTGGCATCCAGCAAATGTTACAGTACCTGCGTCGATAGTTTTGGATAATTCACGCGCGCTCGCAAGTGAAGGCGTACATATGGAAATGTACCGTGTGTCGGAGACATCAACGAATTCTCCAATCAACAAATGGCTTCGTTAACTCGTGAACGGGCATTGGTATGTAGTAGAAGATCAACTACAACATCTAAGACATATGCAGCTATATTCGTCTGTATGGCCTCACGAGTAGTCCATATAGAACTTGCTGAGGATTAGAGTACTAGATCCTTCATAGACGTTTACGACCCATTTATTATCGCCGGGGTGTTTGTGCCAAGCTCTTCAGCGACAACGGCTCTCAGTTTGTATGCGCTGATAAAAAAATGCTTGAAGATGTGAAGGAATGGGTATCCTCATACGCGCAATAGCACATTGCTCATGTTGGTACTCAATGGAAGTTCATTATCCCCGCTGCGACACATCATGGTGGTATCTAAGAAGCAGCATGAGCTTTTAACTCTATTGACAAGGATTGAAGCTTGTCTTAATTCACGACCAATTGCAGCCTTACATGATGACCCCGAAGGAGGACTAGTCTTAACGCCAGGTGATTTTATAATTGGCCGACCAATTAATTGCCGTCCTGAGCCACCGCTACCAGATATACCGCACAACCACCTCCATTATTGGCAGCGCTTGCAAGGAATGTTCGAATATTTTTGGAAACGTTGGCAAAATGAGTACTTAAATTCGCTTCAGGACCGTAGCAAGTGGATGAGACTTGAACCAAACCTCCAAATAGGAGATGTCTTACTTATTCGAAATGAGAAGTTGCGACCCACCTGTTGGCGCATGAGTCGTATCACGGACACCCATCGTGGCAGCGATGGTCTTGCCCGCGTCATTACGATAGAGTACAATAGAGATCGGTTGACGGACGAAGGCATGTACGTCAACGTCGCTGTTAACGTCTTGTACAAAAGGTGGTAAGATAACCGGAATACAAAAAGAAATTCTAAACTGCGAGGGTTCAAGATTGAGATATTTTATAGCTATTAACTTATAGGCATAGGTATGTATGTATGTATGTATGTATGTATATACCTATGTTAGCGACGCTGACTGCTGCTTATGACACATGCACACCGTTAGCATATGCTTTTTTCCCGATATCATAATTAGTTTACATACATACAACTATGGACAGAGATTTACATAATAAAAAAATATATATGTATAATTTATTCAATTATTATCTAATTGACTTTATTAATATATTTCTTAAAATATTTGATTTTAGATTTATAAAGTCACTTGACGCAACAAGTGCCAAAATGATTTGTATAACATTTTTTTGTTTGAATTATTCAATTAATTCAAATATTATGACAGAAAATAGCAAAAAAAGAAAAAAACAACAAACACATGCGGGAGTTGTAGCACATGAAAATTTTCATTAGCTCTGCTGTGCTACCGCTCCCAATTTTTGCTACCGCTACGCCAGAGCATAGCGCAGAATTTAATTTTTTGCTCCCGCTCCAGCTATAGTTTTTTACCTAACAAAACTCGGAGCAGAGTAGAGCACTTCTTTTACATTGTTATGCTAAGGCTATGCTGTGGCTCCCGACAAAGTGAGAGCGGTAGCAAGAGTAAAATGAAATGCTATGGGAGTAGCGTAGTTTTTCAAACGCTGGTAAATACCCTCTGCGGTAAATACAAAAAATTAATCTATATCTTTATAAATAAAAATGAATCGCCAAAATGTATGTACGCTCATAACTTTCATACGACTTAACCAAATTTGATGATTCTTTTTTTTATAATGTTCGTTGAGGTTCAGGGATGGTTTCTGCGGAGAAAAAAATTCAAATAATTGCCGGAAAACCCCTCAAAACAGCCGTTTTATTTTTCTCATACAAACGAATGAATGTTTGTTCGTTAGTAACGCTAAGAGAACGGCTGAACCAATATCGATGAAATTTAAGGGTTGTTCGTCGTGGATCGGGAAAGGTTTAGAAATATTTCATGAGGAAAAATTGAACAATTCCAAAAAGTTAATTTTTTCCATACAAAAGTTTTTATTCAATTTTTTTGTTTTGTTTTTCAATTATTTAAATCTTTCAAATTTGGCGTTTGCTTCAAAAATTTTTGAAAATTATTCCGTGAAAATGTTATGTGTTTTTCACACAAAGTGATCAATTACAGCTTGAAATTTGTCACGATGCCATGAAAAGGTCGCGCTAATATCGGTCGGCGATCTTTTTGGCAGCAACATACATTAGCAGTCCAAGCCACATGAACGAGTACTCCCTGGATGCTATGATATACGTGCGGTATTATGGGTCGCGATCAATCAGAAAGCGATCGTCACGATGTCATAGCAAGACTTTTCAACAGCTTCGGTGGACATTATCTTGAAGCAACGCATATCTGGTGCTGTTAGATGCTAGATGTACTCTGTTGAGTAGCAAAAGAGAGGTTTGCCGCACGCACACATTCTTCTTTGGATGGTGGAAGGCGGTTACACCAGATCAAATTGAAGAAATCATTCAATAATGCGGCAATTCCTGATGCAAAGAAAGATCCAGTATTATAGGAAGTGATGAAAACCAATAAGGTTTATGGACCTTGCGGACACCACAACCCCACTTCGGTTTGAATGTCTGTCAATAAACGCACGAAACAGTATCCACGTACTTTTCTTTCGGAAATACAAACTAGAAATGATGGATATCCACTCTATCGGCGTTGCTCACCAGACGACAATGGCAAAACATTTAGCATTCAATTTAGAGCCGTGAGTATCGAAGTTGACAACACATGGATCGCACCATATTCGCCACTGTTGTCTAATTCACATTCAAAATTCATGTCAATGTTGAGTATTGCAGTTTGGTGTAATCGATAAAATACGTTTGTAAGTACGTCACCAAAGGAAGCAACATGGCGATTATTGGTCTTGAACGATACGGTCGATACGTGAACTGCAATAAAGCGCTTTGTAGGATATTTACTTTTGCAATTCATGAACGTTTTCCGACTGTTGTGCGTCTCGCAGTTAATTTGGAGAATGGGCAAAAGGTGCGTCGCATTTTCGCTCGTATCTCGGGAACGGTTCGTCCTACGGCCATGATCACTCATACCATTTCGGTAGCAAATGACGCGACACATAACTTTTGTTTTATACATTTTGCCATGAGATGCGTATTTCAGGCGCTAGGTAGACAATTTCACGATTTTAGGCGAATTTCCGAAATTTCAAGGCCGGAGTTGGGGTTGAAGATGCAATCCGATCTCAAAACAAAAAGTTGCATTGGAATCAGAAAGTACTAAGGCAACTTTTCCGTACTATTAGAAATCCCGAATCGAAAAAAGTCCGAAATCGACCCACCCTAGTGTGTAATATATGTATATGTATGTTAGTATATACAAGTGTGTGGGTATGTATGGATATATACTTATAATTTGGGTTATATGAAATAAGTATAAATATAATTCTTATATAACTTAAGGGGTAATTTATAAGTATAGTACAATATAAATTTTAAATAAAACCTGATGTGGTTACTAATTCCCGCGTTGATTTTCAAAGGTTCTGCTGCTGTTGTTGCTGCTAATACTGCTGCTGCTGGTTATTGTTGTGGCTGCTGATATTGCTGCTGCCATTTTTGGCGTCTATGTGTCCGTCCGCTATGGTGATTCGTTTTAAAGGTGTCTTTTTGTTTTGTTGGGTACTTCGCTATTATGTTGGCGCTGTTGGGTGTTTTTTGCATTGTCCTCTGATTCGTATTTATATGAGTTAGGAGGACAATGCAGGGATGTGTTCATTTGGTATGAACATCCCGGCCGCCTTGCAGTGTCTGCGAATAAAAAGATTTTTAGATCTATTTTGATTTGGGTAAATGAGTAATGTTATGAACGGGTTGGAGGTATACTTGGGGTTTAAATCGCACAAGCACCGGTTAAAGTCCAACCGAGTGCGGTGTTTTGTGCGATCACGGTGCTGTTATCGGGGTTGAATAAGCCGGGTTTCATCAGTCTTGGGTAGATGTCAGCTCCCAGTTCCAACATGATTTTGTCGTCTTTCCAAAATGTAGGGTCGGCTACTACTAAGTGGTCGAACTTTCGCCACTTAAGTCACGATTATAGGGTCGGGTCGGTAAATCATGCGTCAATAGGCAGTTAACTTCGACATTCCAGTCGGAATCAGTTAATGATCCTATGACGACATTGCATATACGATGCGAGTCGAGGTATGTTTTCGGTAACCTCAATCTCTGAACCAGCTCTGACGCAATTATAGTCACCTTTCGGGACGGGTTGATTATGGCTCGTATTTTGTTCCATTTGCCATCGTGTTTAACTTTGACCATGACTGTTGGTATGAAGGTCGGCTTGGCCAGTAACGTGGGTAGATCCTCTTGTCTACGTAATCGTTCTTCGCTTTTTGCTTTTTTCTTTTGCTCTTCGTCGGAGAGTGGGCTGATGCTTCGGGTCACGCTGAGCGATCGCACAGTGAATGTGGGGTTGCTTTGGCGGCTGCAAATTGACTTCGTACTGCTTTGAGGGGCCATGCCACTATAAGGAAATAAGATTAATTATTTGGTAAAGTGACTATTTTGGTTATTGCGCGGGTAATTGTTCCCTGAGAGGTACGTATGTCAACTACTCTTGCTTTATTGTCTGCACCGAGATATGTTTTTTCGATGCGACCAAGTCTCCACTCATTTGGGGGTAGAGTTTCTTGACGTATAACTACCATATCGTTAACGTCTATGTTGCGTTGAGGGTATTTCTACTTGTATCTTTTGTGGAGTTTTTTCAAATATTCTTCTTTTCATCGTTTGCAGAAGTGTTGATGGAGTATCTTCAGTTTCTGCCATCTTTGTGCGATGCTTAGATGTGCATCTTCTAAGTTGGGTTCTGCTGGGATTAATAAAGGGGTACCTATTAAGAAATGACCTGGAGTTAAAGGTTCTAAATTTGTTGGGTCTTCACTTAATGGGCTTAAAGGGCGAGAATTCAAGCAACTTTCGATTCGGGCTAAAAGGGTTGCTAGTTCTTCGAAAGTAAATTTCTGGTTCTGAGACACCTTTTTCAAGTGGCTCTTTAAACTTTTCACTCCTGCTTCCCAGAGTCCACCCATGTGTGGAGCTCCTGGAGGATTAAAGTGCCAGTTGATGTTTTGATGTGCTTCACTAGTCGTTAGTTGCGTTTTCAATGACTTCATGAATTCTCGCCGATCTTTAATTAAAAGTTTAGACGCTCCAACGAAATTAGTACCATTGTCCGAATAGAGATCGGCGGGATATCCGCGCCTGAAAAAAAAAACGTGCGAATGCGGCCATGAATGCGTTGGTGGTGAGATCACTTACTGGCTCTTACTGGCTGTGGTTGCAAAACAAACAAATACGCATACATAGACTTTTGTGATCAGACATGCTCTGCCGGTGTAATTTTTTATGTCATAGGAACCGGCGAAATCGATTCCTGTTGCTGCGAATGGACGGGTTAAGGTGGTACATTCTGCGGGTAGTGCTGCCATAATCTGGGTAGTGTTGCGCTTTTTATGCAAAACGCTAGTTTTGCACTGATGAATGGTAAACTTGATGAGGGTTTTCAGCTTCGGTATCCAAAATTCCGAACGCAAAAGTCGTAAGACTAGCTGGTTGCCGCCATGAAGGGTTATTAGACGGGTAAATTGGGTGAGTAGTTTGGCTAATCGACTGCTATAGGGTAATATAATCGGATAACGCTCGTTGTATGATAATGCCGCTGAATTGCTCAACCGACCATTAACTCGCATTATTCTTTTGGGATCGATTAAAGGGTTTAGTGTCAAAATGGTACTTTTTGGGATATGCTGGTTTTCTGGGTTAAGGCTTCATACTCTTCTTTAACATACTTCTTTTGGGATAAAATAATTAGCTTCGTGCGGGTAGTGTTGAACTCCTCTGGAGTTATTTCCAACGTCGTGTATGGCTGTTGTGTTTTATTGGGTGACGCATTCGAACAGAATCGGAACAAATATGCTACAACTCGAATGGCTTTGGGTAAGGACGAGAATCTATCCAGGATATCCTCTTGTGTTGTGTTCACGAAGGTTCTGATTGGCCGGAGTTCCAGTGTTGTCTCGCTTGATTTTTTGGTAACTGGCCAGTGTATTGGGTCGAGTGTTAGCCATTGGGATCCGTGCCACCAGAGGTTATTATTAATCATTTCCAGAGGTGTGCTTCCGAGAGTAGCTAGATCTGCCGGGTTGTCTTGACTTTCGACGTGAGTCCAATTTTTGGCTCCAACCTTTTCTGCGATTGTGGCAATTCGGTGGGATACAAAGGTTGTACATGTACATGGTGGTTTGCTAAGCCATGAAAGAACAATTGTGGAATCCGTACAAAGGTGAGTACGGTATTGGGTAATAGTCCCGCAAAGTTCTAGCCTTGGTAACGATATAGTTTCTATTGGGGCCACGCGAGTCTTGGATACCAGGAGGGTTGTCCAGGTATTTGTGTTTGTAGAAACACTGATATATAGGGCTGCTGCGTGGGCCTTTTCAGATGCGTCAGAGAATCCATGAAAATTGATGATCGCCGATGTCGAAAAGTGGGTCCATCGAGGAATTTCAATGAGATTTAAGGAATCATAGTCCTTTATGAATATTTTCCATCGATGGAGGGTTAAGGGTTTCAGACATTCATCCCAATCGGATTTATCCAGCCATATCTGTTGCATTATTATTTTAGCTGTGACTACAACGGGGCTGAGCCAACCAGCTGGGCCGAACAATTTTGCTATAATCGATAGTACTTCTCTTTTGATATACGACGTTTTATCCTGAATAGGGTTGATGAGAAAAAAGAACGCATATTTTTTTGCATTCCATCTGATTCCTAGTGTTTTTGTGTTATTGGATTCTGGTAAACTGAGTGAGTTGGTATCCAATAGATGTTCTTGTGGGATTCCACATACAACTTTTGGGTCATTTGAGGTCCATTTGCGTAGAGCGAATCCTGAGGACCTTAAAGATGAAGTGAGTTCATCTCGTGCCTATATCGCTGTTGATACGTCGTGTGCTCTTGTAAGTACATCATCAACATACATTCCATTTCGAAGTATCTCTGCTGCCAGTGGGTGGGTTTCTTGTACATCATCCGCTAATTTGAGGAGGGTACGGATAGCTAAAAATGGAATACAGTTAATACCAAACGTAACAGTTTGTAATTCAAAATCTTCTATAGGGTCGTTAGGGGATTTGCTAAATAAGATTCTTTGAAATGGAGTGTGTCTGCTTTCAACGAGTATTTGACGATACATTTTTTGGATATCTGCGTTGAATACGATTTGAAACATTCGCCATTTTACTACTAGGATTACGAGGTCTGCTTGTAGAATGGGTCCAGTATGTAGTACAACATTGAGGCTGTTCCTGTTCGAGGTGGAGCATGAAGCGTTGAATACCAGTCGCAGTTGAGTCGTTATGCGATCCGGTTTGATGACTGCGTGATGTGGCAGATAATACGTTTTCGTATTATCCGCAGGGTCGTATTCAACTTTGGTCATATGACCGAGTTCCAAATACTCGTTGATGGCCTTGCCGTATTCCGCTTTTATTTCGGGTTTTCTCGACAATGATTTTTCATTTCTAAGAAATTGAGCTAGAGCTATGAGTCTTGAGTTGCCCAATTCTATGTTTTCTGGGGTTTTAAAGGGTAATGTTACCACATAGCGCCCATCTAAGTTTCTGTGAGTTGTATTTTTATAAATTCACAAACTGTATCTGAAGAGGCTTCCTTGGAACTTCTTCAACTTCCCAAAATTGTGTGAGCAACTTGTCTGGGGTCATGTTATTGAAAAACAAGTAAGGAAGGGCTAAGTTCGGGTGTCACCGAACATTTTATACTCTCGCATGATAAAGTGATAATCGAGATTTCATTATCCGTCATTTACATATTTTTTTAATTTTGCTGTAAAATTAATTAGAATTAAATTCTAAGAGATTTGCCGATATTTTCGGTGAAAAATTAGGTTAGGTTAGGTTAGGCACTGAGTTCTTCGTGTTCGATATCAGGGACCTTGAAAAGTTATAGTTCGATCACGACAATTTTTCCACAAGGGATAGCTCAGCTCAAATACCGTATTTGTGTAAAGTTTTATTCCGCTATCATCATTGGTTCCTAATGTATATATTATACGGAGAAGGCATCAGATGGAATTCAAAATAGCGTTATATTGGAAGAAGGCGTGGTTGTAAACCGATTTCACCCATATTTCGTTCATGTCATCAGGGTGTAAAGAAAATATTATATACCGAATTTCATTGAAATCAGTCGAGTAGTTCCTGAGATATGGGTTTTGGTCCATAAGTTGGCGACGCCATGCCCATTTTCAATTTTAAAAAAAGGCGTGGGTGCAACTTCCTTCTGTCATTTCTCCCGTAAAATTTAGTGTTTCTGACGTTTTTTGTTAGTCGGTTAACGCACTTTTAGTGATTTTCAACATAACCTTTGTATGGGAGGTGGGCGTGGTTATTATCCGATTTCTTCCATTTTTGAACTGTATATGGAAATATCTGAAGGAAACGACTCTATAGAGTTTGGTTGACATCGCTATAGTAGTTTCCGAGATATGTACAAAAAACTTAGTAGGGGCCGGGGTCACGCCCACTTTTCCAAAAAAATGACGTCCAAATATGCCCCTCCCTAATGCGATGCTTTGTGCCAAATTTTACTTTAATATCTTTATTTATGGCTTAGTTATGACACTTTATAGGTTTTCGGTTTCCGCCATTTTGTGGGCGTGGCAGTAGGCCGATTTTGCCCATCTTCGAACTTAACCTTCTTATAGAGCCAAGAAATACGTGTACCAAGTTTCATCATGATATCTCATTTTTTACTCAAGTTACAGCTTGCACGGACGGACGGACGGACAGGCGGACGGACGGACAGACAGTCATCCGGATTTCAACTCTACTCGACACCCTGATCACTTTGGTATATATAACCCTATATTTGACTCTTTTAGTTTTAGGACTTACAAACAACCGTTATGTGAACAAAACTATAATACTCTCCTTAGCAACTTTGTTGCGAGAGTATAATGACATTATCGAGGGTGATAAGGGTTTTTCTGGTGTTTGTCCGGATAAAATCCATCGGAATTCCGTTTCTTGGGCTAGAAGGGTCCCGAGTACATTTTTCCGTACACCACTGAGAATTATTTGTGGGTACAGGTCACTTCCGATCAATATGTCCACTGGTCTGGGTTTATAAAAGTGAGGGTCAGCTAAACTAAAACCGAAATCCGTATTAGTGATGATCGTATTAAGTGAGTGAGTGGGTAAATTATCGGTTAAAGATTTTAAGATAAACGCGTGTGTTGTTATCTTAAACTCCTTTCTTGTCGGGGAACGAAGGGTGAGTTCACAAGTTTTGGAGGGTGTTGCCGAAACGGTGTTGTTCAATCCAGTCACTTGTGCATTTCTCCTGAACGTGGGTATGTCCAATTTTCTCTGGAATTTCTCTGAAATAAAAGTGGCTTCTGACCCGGAGTCGACTAACGCGCGAGCTGTGAATATTTGCCCTTTGTATAAAACTTGGACTAAAGCAGTACCTAACAAAATCTGCTTCCCACTGAAGTTTTGGGGGTCTTGGGTTTTATTTTTAGTGGACTGTAAGAGGGTTGTGTAGGCTTGCGGATTGGTATTGGTATTAAGGCTCTGGGAGGTACTACTGGTGTTTGGGTCAAGAGGTGGGTTTGAGGTTCTTGATCCTTTCGGTGGGGATTGGGAACGGGTTGGTGCATCCCTATGCAGAAGTGTGTTATGTTTCTTTCTGCATATTCTACAAGAATATTTGCTCTTGCAATCTCTGATACTGTGAGATAATGCAAGGCAATTGAAACAATAACCATTACTTTTTACTGTGGTTATTCGGGTCTCAACATTCATTTGTAAAAACTTTGGGCATTCTCGAATTGAATGTTGTGTTCTACAAAGCTTACGACTTTCAACGTCTTGGGGCTTTTTTGAAAGGTTGTTGCCTCTAACTGAGTGTGCACTAGAATGTGAAAAATCCAGGGTCGAGGTTCCGGAAACATTAGCGTGAAATGTGCTGAACTTCCTGTCTTTTCCTTTTCTATAGGATCCACTGTCGGATTGGGTCACTGGAACGGGTTCAGTTAAATTCCCTACGGCTTCCAAAGATTTATATCGATGAGTGAGAAACGCGTCGAAAGTTTTACAAGATGGTATTTCCGAGTTGTCTTCTAGGGTGTCCTCGAATTGATGAAGTAGGGCTTTGGGTAGTTTCAATCCGCATAAGAAGATTAAGATGGGGTCCCAGCTACTGGTGTCTATGTACACGTTGTGCAGATTTGTGAGACAATTATTGACGGTCCTCTGAAGGTGTTTAATCGCGCTTCCACTTTCTTGGGTTGCTTGGAGTAAGTTGAATAAAATTTTGAATTGCGCGTTGACCTGAACTCGTTTGTTCTCGTATTGGGATACCAGGTCTCTCCATGCCATCAGGAAACCATCATTTGTTAAGGGTGCATTTTTAACAATTGCTCTTGCTTCTCCTCGGGTTTTTTGAATCAAATGGTTTGCTGATTTTGTGATTGTTTACGTATATAGCCGTAAACATATCTCGGAATGAAGGCCAGGTAGCGAAATCTCCATAAAATATGTCCGTATCACAAGGGGGTATGTGAATTGAGGGTCCTATATCCCGCGATGTATATTCCTCTGAAACTCGTTCCTTTATTATTGGGGTTGGGGTCTTGAGATCATCAATAGCTTGATTGATGGATCTTAAACATTTTAAAAATAATTTATGACCATTTTTAAATTTTTTTTTGATTTTTGCAAAATCAATAGTTTCACCGGGTTTTTGTGGGGTTCTACGAAAGGCATCGTACGACTTGTTTGCCTTGTCATATATTGCGTTGAGTTCAACCCTTTTTATTTCTAGGGTATAAATTGACTAATCTTCGGGTTGCGTGTCGTAATGTTCCTCAATGTATTCGAACAAATCGGAAATACAAAATTTAAACTCTTCCATTGTTATTAAAAATTCACTTAACCGGGACGTAATAATTAATTAAATTGAAATAAAACAAATAATATATTTGAAAAATTATTTCTTTATTTAAGTTTGAATTGGAATAAGTTAACAAGCAACGGCTTTATTTTTTTGTTTGCTGTGTATTTTATGAGCCGCAAAATATAATGAGTGAAATTCCGACGAACAAAAAATTTCCTAATGGGTCTTTTGAAATTTTTCCTACCGGGTCTGTTTTTTGCTTGCTCACACTGCACTAGCAGTCAACGTTAGTTTGTTGTTAGTTGAGCGGGTAATGCAATAAAACATATGTACGCGTAGGTACGGGTGGATGCCAAGGCGACGCTACTTGGCTCTCAAAATTATATGCGTATGTATGTATGTGAAAGGGTAAGGTGCAAAGCGGAATATGGCAATAACAAAGTTAGCAAATACTTTGTGCTTAACCCTTAAATGCATG
The DNA here is from genome assembly GCF_023373825.1 of Bactrocera dorsalis. NCBI lineage: Eukaryota > Metazoa > Arthropoda > Insecta > Diptera > Tephritidae > Bactrocera > Bactrocera dorsalis. The sequence goes on along the minus strand of NC_064303.1, from coordinate 75,116,629 downwards.
AGGTCAGTACCCAGCATCTAGACCAAGTGCCCCTTATGTCTTGTTGGGGACGAGAAACTTGCGTGAGTGCTCCAGATCGGTTTGTGTTCGCTTTCTTGCTTGCTGCCATATTTGTCAATACATGAGATAGTTCCAGACGGAACGCTTTTTGAGTCATTGGAATATTGGAGTTTGCTCTTTTAAAAAGCAGCCACCCATTGACCATGCAAATATCCAATAGGTGATAAAATATCCTTATATACCATTTTTTGCTTTTTAATGTAATTTTAAGGCGACCGAGGTGAGAATCCATGAGATCTACACCTCCCATATGCAAATTGTAGTCTTTAATGATTTGGGGCAAGATATAGTTACTACTTTCTTTTCCTTTTTATCTCAACGTTGTGTAGTCGGAACTTCGTTGTCATCAGCTTGTGAATTGCGCACTGGTTTCGTTCCAAAAAAAGTTGAAACCAGATTAACCACCCGATTATCTTTGCAGGATAAAGACGTTATTGGTACGCTATGTATTGTAGGTATGAACTCTGCTGAGACACCTCGATTCATCTTCATCATCACCTTTGTATCCGGAAGCTTACAATTTTTTATTCGATTTCGATTGATGGTCCCAATGCTGTGAATACCTTGGGTCCGTAGATAAATCAATAAGGGTATGGATGTGTAATAATTATTCATGTATAGCATATAATTTTGGAAACGGGGAACTCCGCGAGTCATACGGACTACAATATTAGCGGAGACCTTCAAATCTGGTTCGCCAGGCAGTAAAGAATGTGCTTCTCCAGTATAAATTTCAAACTTGTACATAAAACCGGATACGTCACAAAGTGCAAATAATTTAAATCCCCATTTCTTGGGTTTGCTTGGGAGGTATTGCTTCATGATGTGACCAACTTTAGTAGAACACATCTGTTCGTCTATCGATAGACGAGATTCCATAGGAATTGTTTGAAAACGATCCTTCAGACAATTCAGTACAGGTCTCAATTTGAATAAACGGTCAGGATTTTCGGGGTTATATTCATCATTGTTATTTATGTGAATATATTCCTTTATCTTCTCAAACCTGTCCACTGTCACGTTCCGTACAGCATCAACTCCATTTTGCCTATTCCAATAATCTCGAACGCAAGGTAGTTTGTGATAGGACATATAATATGTAATGCCAATAAATTTTCTAAAATCGAAAATATCAAACAAGAAATTTTGGTCGTTTTTTTCCACTTTAGCGTAGTGAATCGTCTCATTTACTATTTTTCGTCGGAAAAAAAAAATTAAAGCAACCATATGCAGTGGCGAACTCATCTAATGGATCTGGCCTTAAAACTGAACTTCCAAGGAAAGAGATTTGCTCTTCATTCAACTGTAAATTACCTTTTTTCCACCGAATTCTTTCAAAATCTGATGACGCTATATCAACAACAATATTTTTTATTTACAGCATTCTTTGCGTATAGCCTCTTCGGAACAAGAGCTTTCCAGTGGTACCGGTGTTGATAAACTTCTTTTTTTTCGGAGGGGATGGGAGTTCTTGGCGCACTATAGATAAATCTACAGAGACGTACTCGTCCGGAGCAGTTATACTAGAAGTTTGAAGCACTAACACATTCACATCATCATCGTTCATCTCTTTTAAAAATGAATCACTAATCGAATCTTCATCTAATAACTCATAGTCGATCTCATTTTTCCATTTTTGGGTACATCTACCTCATCCTCAAAATCATCACATAGCATATTTGCTACTTCACCCGCGTTATACCTCTTTCCATCAATTATACATCCATCCATATCTGTACATATACATCTATATCAAACAGCAAGTACTGAAAAGGATATTTGGCTCGCATGCATGAAGTACCATATATGGTACATACGTAAAAAAGTAAAAAAGTTACAAAACTTGATCGTATTTTATCACATTTGATTTTATTTAGCTAAAATAAACTGTACTGTACTTACTTCTAATATATATTTCACAAACAATGTAATAAATTATATTTTAATAACGAATGAAAATCACACTTCAAATTTTTCGCAATATTTATACCATAATAATATAATATTTATTTACTGCATATAAACCTTAGCAAGCTGCGACGACATTTAAATAACTGTTAGTTTTTATCGCTTTCACTAAGAGTAAGCAAAATTCAATTCAGATTAATTTTCATTGTATCACGGCGGATTTAAGGCGTGTACCGTACATATATGGTACGCCATGCATTTAAGGGTTAATACCGGTTAAGCAAAAGATTTACTTTGGAAAAGAATATTAATTTTGTTCTTGTTTCACTTTGCCGTTTTATTCCGATTTGCACTAATTTATATTATTATATTTTAAATAAATTTGAGTTTGGGTACTTACAATTTTTTCCACGTATTTGTTTGCTGATTAAGTAGTTGCTTGGGTGGGTGAATATATGCGTATATTATTGATGAGTGTGGGTGGTTGGGTTGGTGAATATAATCCTGTTGATCCGAAATCCTGATTTTCAAAATGATGTTGAATTGTGTATTTGAGGGTGTGTAATATATGTATATGTATGTTAGTATATACAAGTGTGTGGGCATGTATGCATATATACTTATAATTTGGGTTATATGAAATAAGTATAAATATAATTCTTATATAACTTAAGGGGTAATTTATAAGTATAGTACAATATAAATTTTAAATAAAACCTGATGTGGTTACTAATTCCCGCGTTGATTTTCAAAGGTTCTGCTGCTGTTGTTGCTGCTAATACTGCTGCTGCTGGTTATTGTTGTGGCTGCTGATATTGCTGCTGCCATTTTTGGCGCCTATGTGTCCGTCCGCTATGGCGATTCGTTTTATTGTGTCTTTTTGTTTTGTTGGGTACTTCGCTGTTATGTTGGCGCTGTTGGGTGTTTTTTACATTGTCCTCTGATTCGTATTTATATGAGTTAGGAGGACAATGCAGGGATGTGTTCATTTGGTATGAACAATATGTATATTTAAACATACACAAATATTCAAAGACCACATTTGAAATTATCCAGCAATACCTCTTGTTCTTTGGCAAACAAAAACAAGGAGGATTCCATGCAAAAAAGCGAATTGATCTCTCTAACGAGCTCTCAATTGCTTAAGAATACAAGAATATAAGAATAATCATAAACACACAAACAATTCGTGCATACTTAGGTAAATAGCGCATTGATCTCCTCAGCGAGCTCTCAATTGCACAAAACTTAAATACCTTCATAGCACATACATACATACAAGTCCAATTATTAGGGTGTACCCAAATACTAACATACGGACGTAAAAGGTGTTTATAAATTAAAAGTGCGGATATTTGCAAACGTAAAGCTAAAATAAAATAAATAAATAATATTATTTTGCGAAAATGGTTAATAACGACACCAATCAAAATTCACCTGCAGGAGCTACACGCCCGAAACAGTTTGCTAAATTCATTTCACAAAGTGACAGGTTAATAAGATACTGCGCTAGATTTGCCTCTTCACCGATTCAAGAAAACTCTGAATCATTACTAGAAATCTCAACAATTTCTGGACACGACTCCAAGCAGCTCATGACACCATTGTAGATTCTGACGATTCAGATCTACCACAAAATTTTAAGTTATCTGCTTACGCCATATACGAAAACTGCTTAGACCAGTACGAAGAAACAAAAGCTATGATCTCCGATCAACTTAAACTCATTAAAGCAATTGAACCTACTCCCCACAGTAGAGTAGAGCTGTCACAAATCGACTGTCAAAAAGCTGGCATCCACCTCGCGGTGCCCGCATGTGACACAGAAAAATTCTATGGAGGTTATGAAGAATGGCCGTCCTTCCGGGACATGTTCACGGCCGTGTACATAAACCATCATCAATTATCACAAACGCAAAAACTTGTATCACCTCAGATACAAAACTAAAGGTCAAGCAGGTATAATAGTAAAACAGTTCGCTCTTAATGACGATAATTTCAATTTGGCTTGGGAAGCTCTAACAGCTAGATATGAAAACGAAAGAATACTGGTCGATAAGTAAGTAACGACACTATTAAACTTGCTAATGTAAGTGCTTTATCCCAAAAATTTAAGTGCTAGTTGGGCATCCAAATGTTCATGGTCCTTCGAGCCTGAAAGACAGGCACTATATACTAACAGCCACATAATATATATATGCAAAAAAAATGCACATTATACTGGCAAATAAAACATACATAAATTCGAAAGAAAAATAAGAACAGTGGAAAGAGTGGACTAAATACAAAAAGCAAAAAACGGAACAGTGCAGTGTCATAAAAAACCTAAAGAAACGAGAAAGTTTAAAACACAAAAAAACAAAAAGTGCAGTGAACCTATCAAAACAATATCAAAAATCCAAAAAAATATATTTATATATACATATATACAGAAACAAAAAGCAATAAAATACTTAAAATATAAACCGGGCGCGAAAATCAACAACACCTAAACAATAAAACAAACACAAAACGAAACGAACGGGCGCGAACATGAAAAGAAATATACATACTATCTAACAACACAACAACACAAGGAGGTGCCCAGGCGGAGAACAGGAATTGGAACAAGGCGAACAGGCAAACCGACTGGAAACGATTCGGAGAGGAGCAAAAGCATTTTACCTATTACACACACATATATACAGCCACATTATCCCAAAAAACTCTTATTGAAAACACAGTGAGCATATTATGTCCTTTATTTATTTGATATATGTACATATGCCTAAAGATAATATAATTTTATCAAACACGGTAAAAGCCGAAATACCGTTTCGAGTAATATATGTAGATATTTCAAAATATACATACATATGTATATAAAAATATAGAAGCTTACTTTTTCGTACTTGAAACATACAAAATTACCAAAAATTAGAAAAAATTAAAATATTTACTGGTTACAAAATTCCGGCGGTACCCCTTATGCTTAATAAAGCAATAAGCAGGACAGCAGTACATATTTACTTACGTGCGAACATATGTACATACATACATAAAAGCACAAAGGAAAATAACTTTTTTCAATTCCATTTCGTGCTCTCTTTTTATTGCAAAATATAGAAGCGTACCTTATGCTTACATACGGCATAGAATCTGCATATCTTTACATACCCTACACTAGGTACCAAATTATTAAAAACTAGCTGACCCCGCAGCCGTTGTCCTGAGTGAAATTATGTATTTTGAAATGAAAAGAAAGTTAAATTTATCATTTCATTTTTTTTTTTTGTCAATGTAACGCAGCTTTATAAACAACGTTTTCCGCTGTTCCGGTGTACAGAAAATATGGTTTTCCAACTCGTGAGCACGCCACGGCCGTGTGAAAAATATAGCATTTCCTTATTTATGCCGGAATACGTTTGAACTGAAATGGAAAATCGTTAGAACTCAAAGGAATTCGTAGAATCAAGCATTATCCCCCTTGTATTCGGTGCATGAAGATTGCAAAACATAATAACGACGGATCCTACTTTGAGACGCAAATGATGCGGTGGCATACCAAGCCTGTCCAAAGAATTTAGAAATACCACTGGATAATTCACGGCGTCGTCTTCATTGTCAAGACGATCGATCGATTTGTATGAGCGCAAGTCTCCCGGAATTTGACTTTGAATATTCCAGTTTAAGTCAACAACATCGGTATTTTTGGCAGCTAACATTGCGCGTGCACTTAAGGAATCGTAGTTACGATAATTTAGCCAATGTCCGAACATTTGTGATGAGTTCATCTTTCATGAATTGATATCGAGCCACCGGAAGTATCAACCGAAATTGTACCATTTCCAATTTTTAGCGAAGACGATGTAAAATGTCTTTGGCAATGTCGATGTTTACATCGAAAAGAATGCGAACTTCATTTTCATTCCAGTGAATAACGTGTTCCAGCAAATGTAATTGCTGGCTTACTTCTCCAAAACTTGCACACATCGAACCATTCACAGAAAGCAATGACTCAAATATAGTTGAACCGCGTACATTAATCAATAGCAACCGAAGGTAGAGACAATCGTCGTTTTTCGGGTGGATTATGTAAATTCGTCCTAATGCATTAGACACCTGGATGTCAATCTACTGGTTGGCCTTGCTTTCTGCGTAACTATTTCTTCGACGATGCATTCCATGTATAATATCAAGGTATTTCCGAATAGAACAACGGATCACTGACGAAAGTTGAGAAAAAACTCGACAATGTTAATTTTGTTGCTGGCGATGTTTCCACTGGCTATACTGTATTCTCTGGGTTGAAATACACCTTTTGCCCATTCTCCAAATTAACTGCGAGACGCACAACAGTCGGAAAACGTTCATGAATTGCAAAAGTAAATATCCTACAAAGCGCTTTATTGCAGTTCATGTATCGACCGTATCGTTCAAGATCAATAATCGCCATGTTGCTTCCTTTAATGACGTACTTACAAACGTTTTTTATCGATTTCACCAAACTGCAATACTAAACACTGATATGAGTTTTGAATATGAATTACGCAATAATGGTGAATATAGTACGATCCATGTGTTGTCAACTTCGATATTCACTCTTCTAAGTTGAATGCTGAATGTTCTGTTATCTGGTGAGCGACGCCGATAGAGTTCATATCCATCATTTCCAGTTTGTGTTGCCGAAAGAAAAGCACGTGGATACTGTTTCGTGCATTTATTGTCAGACATACAAACCGAAAAGGGATTGTAGTGTCCGCAAGGTCCATGAACCATATTGGTTTCCACCACTTCATATAATACTGGATCCTTCTCTACATCACACGGTGGTTCCTCCCATACGACAAAAATAAAAAAGTCTGTGTTTATATATTGGGCTTGTAGCTAAATAATAGTTGCATTTATGTATTTTGAGTTTGTTTTGATTATTTCTAACGGAACTTCTTGAGTGAAAGCAACATATGCCTTGCACAGAAGTAAATAGTTGACAAAAATAAAAGCGAAAGCAACGTGTACATTCAACTGTAAAAGTTTAATTTAAGAAAGTGTCTTAATAAAACTACTGAAAATGGAAATTAAAGTAGATGGTAATAGTATTATTTTTCAGTAATAACAAGTTTTTAAATTGTGCTGTTGTTTTTAGAATAACAAATTTTAATGAAGTGTCTTTTTGATTCAGTTTTGTTGTTCTTTGTTAAATGTATTTGGAGATTTAGTAACTTTGTCAACCGAATGTAGTGACCGGATTAGTGTGTAAATGTTGATAAAAGTATATAGTTTAAAATAATATTAAGTTCATGTGCAGGGATTTGCAGGTTTCTAAATAAAGTTCATTAAACTAACCTAACTTTTTAGTTTCAAAGTGTATTTTGTACATCAAATGTGCGTGTTATAGCATTGGTTTTTGCAAGTAATGTCAATAAACAAATGTAGAATTAGTTGTTGTTGTCTCACTCTCTCTCTCTCTGAGATTAAAATAAACGCGGACAAATTTAAGCAATTCGCTGCTAAAGGGCTTGTAGAGAAGTACCCTTGGTTCTATCTTCCACCTTCAGTTCACAAGATCCTAGTGCATGGTTCCGAAGTCATCGAAAGTGCAATAATATCCATTGGAGAACTATCAGAGGAAGCTGTGGAAGCCAAAAACAAGGATATTAAGAGGTATAGGCTTTAACATACGAGGAAAACTTCTCGAATTGCAACAAGTACGGATTTACTTAATATGTTATTGTTGAGCTCAGATCCATTTATTACAGGTCAACGAAAATTGCCATGCAAAAAGAAAAGCGCATTATTAAATTCTACAATAGAATTGTTGGAAGACTAATTACGTAAAGGAATTTTTTATTGAGGTTTACAACGTCCTTATTTTTCTTCCAAATTAATACAAATTTTATTTGAACTGTAAAAAATAAATTGTTTAATTTTATAAAATTAAATGCCACATCTGTTTCTATTTATTAATAATAAATCCGGGAATTGGAACAAAATTTATCACATGCTCAGGTATTTTAACGTGAGAATTATATATGTATGTAGAATATGAAAAGTGGGCGTTATACAATTGCGATTTTTTCAGAATATCGTACTTGCATGAACAGAAATATGCTGTGTATATTGCAGGTCAGTATCTCTATTCTAACTATTTTTGTCGCTATCCTCCATACAAATGGAACCACTGTGCATCAGGAATTTCCGGAGAAATGATTTCAATCTGCAATTGACCTCTTTGTGTGAAACACACGTAAAGTTTTCTCTGAATAATTTTCAATAATTTTTCTTTTGAATAGCCGGAATAAAAAAGCAAGCGACCGAAATTAAACTATTCAAATAATTTACAAATCAAAGTATTGAAAAACAAAACAAACAAAAATTTAAAAAAAATTTGTATGGAAAAAAGTTACTATTTGGAACTATCCAATTTTATCGAGTTTTCATTGTTTTTAATATGTATTCTGCTATTCGGGGTGGAGACAAATCCAACGAATCAATAACCATGAAAATTGGTTCAGCAGATCTCGAGTTATAAGTGTTCGAACAAACCCGTCTTTGTTTTATATATATAGATATTAATTATAATTAATTTTCAAAAAAAAAGGTAATCGTAACTTTCCGTAAAGAACTAAACATACGTACATACATATGTATATGTGTCGGGGTGATCGACGTGAGTTTGTCGGTGTGCCAAATAAAATAAAAACTATTAGAATTCGGGTAATTAACAATTCAATTTGTGTATTTGAGGGTGTGTAATGGGGTGGGTCGATTCCGGACTTTTTTCGATTCGGGATTTCTAATAGCGCGGAAAAGTTGCCTTAATACTTCCTGATCCCAATGCAACTTTTTGTTTTGAGATCGGATTGCATCTTCAACCCCAACTCCGGCCTTGAAATTTCAGAAATTCGCCTAAAATCGTGAAATTGTCTACCTAGCGCCTGAAATGCGCATCTCATGGCAAAATGTATAAAACAAAAGTTATTTGTCACGTCATTTGCTACCGAAATGGTATGAGTGATCATGGCCGTAGGACGAACCGTTCCCGAGATTCGAGCGAAAATGCGACGCGCCACAGCGCAAGGTGAAAATCGGCTTGCGGCCATACTTCTTGACGTTGATTTCGCCAAGTGCTATCACTCACATTCATTCACCTACGCCAAAGGACACGTTCGGATGGGTCTCCACATAAATATTTTTTCATCGAGTTCCTTCACTCTTGTCGTTGATTTCACCGAGTGCTATCACTTATATTCTCTCAACAGAACACAGAACTCAAAATGTCTGTATCTAAATTTAAATTTAGACAGAAATGTCCTGTGTTTGGTATATATGCGTACATCTCTCTGAGTCCCAGTTACCTATTTACCAGGATGTTTTTTTGTGTTATCAGTTTGAAAGATTTGGTATAGGGCGACCCCGAAGCGACAACTATGAACCTAGGAGTAAAGAGGTTACAGAAATAGTTGCAAAAAAGATTGAAAATACTTTCAAAAAGTCATCTAGTCCGATAGTTTCACACACCAGAGTTGTACAAATGCTCACCACATACCATAAGAAATTTCTGACTCTTAAGCAAATGTTTTTAAGGAACCCAATAGGTTTGAGCTCTAAAAGAGATGACTGTGTCTCTTCTGCCGGAAAATTATTTGACATTGCTGCTTGTTAATGCATTTATTTTTCTTCTTGCACTTGTCCAAAGGAAAGGAAAGTTCCTATCAATGAACAACCATTTCTCTTGGACCAGAGAACCAGAAGAATTGGAAGTATTGATCTACGTGAAACAAAAAAGATTACAAAGAAAAATGAACGTAAGGAAAGCTTTCAAAACGTCATTCAACATCAGCACTTACCAGAAAAGTATCAGCTAGAACACGTGACCATTCAGATCAGCCAGACTCTCATACAGGCGACAACAATGTAGGTGCGACGCACATGGATTCTTCCAAAAACGATGCTGATGATGAATTTTCTCTTCCATCTTCTAAAACCAAACAAAACACACTAGTATTAGAACACACTGCTTTAGCTGCCCAAAGATTTGGAGTAAGTGATAGAGCAGCGGCCTTCATTGTTTCATCTGCTTTTCTGGATGCCAAAAAAGCAGGTTTGATAACAGAGGATCAGGCTAGCTTTGTCACTGACAAATGCAAGTCGGGCAAAAAAAAGTTTTGGAGTTAAGCTCCAAAACACCAAAAGTATTGACTCTGTATATGGGCTGTATTTTGACGGCCGCAAAGACAATACACTTACACAAGTCAGCGAAGGTGAAAAGTACTACCGCGACACTGTCAAAGAGGAACTTATTTCTCTTATAGCGGAACCTGGTTGTCATTACTTTGGCCACGTCACCTCTCCTTCCGGGTCAGCTGAGGATGAGACGCAAGCTATATGGCAACATTTAGAAGACAATTCAGTTGATGTGGAACATCTAGAAGTTGTCAGTGCTGATGGCACCAACACGAACACAGGTTGGAAATGTGGGATCATTCGGAAACTAGAAGAAAGAATAGGTAGGCCATTACAGTAGGTTGTTTGTCTTCTACATTTCAACGAACTTCCATTTCGTGCTCTTTTCGAACACATAGATGGTGTCTCAAAGAGTCCAAATACATTCTCTGGCGACATAGGTAAACTGCTCCCTGATTGTGAGAAGTTGCCTGTTGTCAAATTTGAAAGTTTTCCATCCTGCCAATTACCTTCTGAGGTTATTAATCCGACCCAACTTAGCACAGACCAAGCTTATCTCTATAAAATATCAGAAGCTGTTATTTCCGGTCAATGTTCCGCAAATCTCGCAGGCTCACCTGTGCAAATAAAATTCTGAGATTATACATTTCTACTTACAAACCAGCAAAGGAAATAAAGATTTTGTCAAGTACATACTTTCAGTTTACTCACATTTGTGGTTCTCAATAAGATTCAACAGTTCAATCAAATATGGCTCGCGCCATTTCTATGCTGCAATTCAAAGGTCGAGATACTTACCTGCTAAACTGCGCAAGGTTGTCGATTCATCCATTCAACAGAATGCTTTCTTTGCTCTTCCAGAAAACATTTTCCTTAGTACGATGACTGACGAACGGATAGAAGTCAAAATGTTGGACCTTGACCGTCTTCTGGCAGCCAGAGAAGCAGAGCCTGACACTGTAAATGGAAGGGTTAGATGTAATAAAGTGCCAAAGCTGAATTTCAAAGCTAATAATTATTACGATATGATTAACTGGAAGACTATTACCTTGACTGTTCCACCAGTTCTTTGTTCAGTTTCTAACGAAGAACTCATAAAAGGGCTGTCGGGAGACACTGCAGAGGTATAGAAATTTAATGAAGTCCCCTCTCACACCGTGGCAATCGAGAGAACCGTCAAACAGGTGACAGAGGCATCTTCTAAAGCTATTGGCCCCCAATCTCGTGATCGTTTTATACGTTCTACACTAAAATCTAGGCAACAAGTGCTAAAGTTTAGTACAAAATCTGATTTTATCAATAAATTTGACACAGATTCAGACTAAAACAATCCTGATATATGGTTGGTTGGTTGGGTTGGGTTTGGGAGGAACTCGAAGAGCAGCCACCTCCACGCGGTGGGTTCTGGGTGACCAATACAGGTTAGCTGAGAGCTGCAACAATTTTCGCTTTGCGCTGTGGTGCGTCGCATTTTCGCTCGTATCTCGGGAACGGTTCGTCCTACGGCCATGATCACTCATACCATTTCGGTAGCAAATGACGCGACACATAACTTTTGTTTTATACATTTTGCCATGAGATGCGTATTTCAGGCGCTAGGTAGACAATTTCACGATTTTAGGCGAATTTCCGAAATTTCAAGGCCGGAGTTGGGGTTGAAGATGCAATCCGATCTCAAAACAAAAAGTTGCATTGGAATCAGAAAGTACTAAGGCAACTTTTCCGTACTATTAGAAATCCCGAATCGAAAAAAGTCCGAAATCGACCCACCCTAGTGTGTAATATATGTATATGTATGTTAGTATATACAAGTGTGTGGGTATGTATGGATATATACTTATAATTTGGGTTATATGAAATAAGTATAAATATAATTCTTATATAACTTAAGGGGTAATTTATAAGTATAGTACAATATAAATTTTAAATAAAACCTGATGTGGTTACTAATTCCCGCGTTGATTTTCAAAGGTTCTGCTGCTGTTGCTGCTGCTAATACTGCTGCTGCTGGTTATTGTTGTGGCTGCTGATATTGCTGCTGCCATTTTTGGCGTCTATGTGTCCGTCCGCTATGGTGATTCGTTTTAAAGGTGTCTTTTTGTTTTGTTGGGTACTTCGCTATTATGTTGGCGCTGTTGGGTGTTTTTTGCATTGTCCTCTGATTCGTATTTATATGAGTTAGGAGGACAATGCAGGGATGTGTTCATTTGGTATGAACATCCCGGCCGCCTTGCAGTGTCTGCGAATAAAAAGATTTTTAGATCTATTTTGATTTGGGTAAATGAGTAATGTTATGAACGGGTTGGAGGTATACTTGGGGTTTAAATCGCACAAGCACCGGTTAAAGTCCAACCGAGTGCGGTGTTTTGTGCGATCACGGTGCTGTTATCGGGGTTGAATAAGCCGGGTTTCATCAATCTTGGGTAGATGTCAGCTCCCAGTTCCAACATGATTTTGTCGTCTTTCCAAAATGTAGGGTCGGCTACTACTAAGTGGTCGAACTTTCGCCACTTAAGTCACGATTATAGGGTCGGGTCGGTAAATCATGCGTCAATAGGCAGTTAACTTCGACATTCCAGTCGGAATCAGTTAATGATCCTATGACGACATTGCATATACGATGCGAGTCGAGGTATGTTTTCGGTAACCTCAATCTCTGAACCAGCTCTGACGCAATTATAGTCACCTTTCGGGACGGGTTGATTATGGCTCGTATTTTGTTCCATTTGCCATCGTGTTTAACTTTGACCATGACTGTTGGTATGAAGGTCGGCTTGGCCAGTAACGTGGGTAGATCCTCTTGTCTACGTAATCGTTCTTCGCTTTTTGCTTTTTTCTTTTGCTCTTCGTCGGAGAGTGGGCTGATGCTTCGGGTCACGCTGAGCGATCGCACAGTGAATGTGGGGTTGCTTTGGCGGCTGCAAATTGACTTCGTACTGCTTTGAGGGGCCATGCCACTATAAGGAAATAAGATTAATTATTTGGTAAAGTGACTATTTTGGTTATTGCGCGGGTAATTGTTCCCTGAGAGGTACGTATGTCAACTACTCTTGCTTTATTGTCTGCACCGAGATATGTTTTTTCGATGCGACCAAGTCTCCACTCATTTGGGGGTAGAGTTTCTTGACGTATAACTACCATATCGTTAACGTCTATGTTGCGTTGAGGGTATTTCCACTTGTATCTTTTGTGGAGTTTTTTCAAATATTCTTCTTTTCATCGTTTGCAGAAGTGTTGATGGAGTATCTTCAGTTTCTGCCATCTTTGTGCGATGCTTAGATGTGCATCTTCTAAGTTGGGTTCTGCTGGGATTAATAAAGGGGTACCTATTAAGAAATGACCTGGAGTTAAAGGTTCTAAATTTGTTGGGTCTTCACTTAATGGGCTTAAAGGGCGAGAATTCAAGCAACTTTCGATTCGGGCTAAAAGGGTTGCTAGTTCTTCGAAAGTAAATTTCTGGTTCTGAGACACCTTTTTCAAGTGGCTCTTTAAACTTTTCACTCCTGCTTCCCAGAGTCCACCCATGTGTGGAGCTCCTGGAGGATTAAAGTGCCAGTTGATGTTTTGATGTGCTTCACTAGTCGTTAGTTGAGTTTTCAATGACTTCATGAATTCTCGCCGATCTTTAATTAAAAGTTTAGACGCTCCAACGAAATTAGTACCATTGTCCGAATAGAGATCGGCGGGATATCCGCGCCTGAAAAAAAAAACGTGCGAATGCGGCCATGAATGCGTTGGTGGTGAGATCACTTACTGGCTCTTACTGGCTGTGGTTGCAAAACAAACAAATACGCATACATAGACTTTTGTGATCAGACATGCTCTGCCGGTGTAATTTTTTATGTCATAGGAACCGGCGAACTGATTCCTGTTGCTGCGAATGGACGGGTTAAGGTGGTACATTCTGCGGGTAGTGCTGCCATAATCTGGGTAGTGTTGCGCTTTTTATGCAAAACGCTAGTTTTGCACTGATGAATGGTAAACTTGATGAGGGTTTTCAGCTTCGGTATCCAAAATTCCGAACGCAAAAGTCGTAAGACTAGCTGGTTGCCGCCATGAAGGGTTATTAGACGGGTAAATTGGGTGAGTAGTTTGGCTAATCGACTGCTATAGGGTAATATAATCGGATAACGCTCGTTGTATGATAATGCCGCTGAATTGCTCAACCGACCATTAACTCGCATTATTCTTTTGGGATCGATTAAAGGGTTTAGTGTCAAAATGGTACTTTTTGGGATATGCTGGTTTTCTGGGTTAAGGCTTCATACTCTTCTTTAACATACTTCTTTTGGGATAAAATAATTAGCTTCGTGCGGGTAGTGTTGAACTCCTCTGGAGTTATTTCCAACGTCGTGTATGGCTGTTGTGTTTTATTGGGTGACGCATTCGAACAGAATCGGAACAAATATGCTACAACTCGAATGGCTTTGGGTAAGGACGAGAATCTATCCAGGATATCCTCTTGTGTTGTGTTCACGAAGGTTCTGATTGGCCGGAGTTCCAGTGTTGTCTCGCTTGATTTTTTGGTAACTGGCCAGTGTATTGGGTCGAGTGTTAGCCATTGGGATCCGTGCCACCAGAGGTTATTATTAATCATTTCCAGAGGTGTGCTTCCGAGAGTAGCTAGATCTGCCGGGTTGTCTTGACTTTCGACGTGAGTCCAATTTTTGGCTCCAACCTTTTCTGCGATTGTGGCAATTCGGTGGGATACAAAGGTTGTACATGTACATGGTGGTTTGCTAAGCCATGAAAGAACAATTGTGGAATGCGTACAAAGGTGAGTACGGTATTGGGTAATAGTCCCGCAAAGTTCTAGCCTTGGTAATGATATAGTTTTTATTGGGGCCACATGAGTCTTGGATACCAAAAGGGTTGTCCAGGTATATGCGTTTGTAGAAACAGTGATATATAGGGCTGCTGCGTAGGCCTTTTCAGATGCGTCAGAGAATCCATGAAAATTGATGATCGCCGATGTCGAAAAGTGGGTCCATCGAGGAATTTCAATGAGATTTAAGGAATCATAGTCCTTTATGAATATTTCCCATCGACGAAGAGTTAAGGGTTTCAAACATTCATCCCAATCGGATTTATCCAGCCATATCTGTTGCATTATTATTTTAGCTGTGACTACAACGGGGCTGAGCCAACCAGCTGGGCCGAACAATTTTGCTATAATCGATAGTACTTCTCTTTTGATATACGACGTTTTATCCTGAATAGGGTTGATGAGAAAAAAGAACGCATATTTTTTTGCATTCCATCTGATTCCTAGTGTTTTTGTGTTATTGGATTCTGGTAAACTGAGTGAGTTGGTATCCAATAGATGTTCTTGTGGGATTCCACATACAACTTTTGGGTCATTTGAGGTCCATTTGCGTAGAGCGAATCCTGAGGACCTTAAAGATGAAGTGAGTTCATCTCGTGCCTATATCGCTGTTGATACGTCGTGTGCTCTTGTAAGTACATCATCAACATACATTCCATTTCGAAGTATCTCTGCTGCCAGTGGGTGGGTTTCTTGTACATCATCCGCTAATTTGAGGAGGGTACGGATAGCTAAAAATGGAATACAGTTAATACCAAACGTAACAGTTTGTAATTCAAAATCTTCTATAGGGTCGTTAGGGGATTTGCTAAATAAGATTCTTTGAAATGGAGTGTGTCTGCTTTCAACGAGTATTTGACGATACATTTTTTGGATATCTGCGTTGAATACGATTTGAAACATTCGCCATTTTACTACTAGGATTACGAGGTCTGCTTGTAGAATGGGTCCAGTATGTAGTACAACATTGAGGCTGTTCCTGTTCGAGGTGGAGCATGAAGCGTTGAATACCAGTCGCAGTTGAGTCGTTATGCGATCCGGTTTGATGACTGCGTGATGTGGCAGATAATACGTTTTCGTATTATCCGCAGGGTCGTATTCAACTTTGGTCATATGACCGAGTTCCAAATACTCGTTGATGGCCTTGCCGTATTCCGCTTTTATTTCGGGTTTTCTCGACAATGATTTTTCATTTCTAAGAAATTGAGCTAGAGCTATGAGTCTTGAGTTGCCCAATTCTATGTTTTCTGGGGTTTTAAAGGGTAATGTTACCACATAGCGCCCATCTAAGTTTCTGTGAGTTGTATTTTTATAAATTCACAAACTGTATCTGAAGAGGCTTCCTTGGAACTTCTTCAACTTCCCAAAATTGTGTGAGCAACTTGTCTGGGGTCATGTTATTGAAAAACAAGTAAGGAAGGGCTAAGTTCGGGTGTCACCGAACATTTTATACTCTCGCATGATAAAGTGATAATCGAGATTTCATTATCCGTCATTTACATATTTTTTTAATTTTGCTGTAAAATTAATTAGAATTAAATTCTAAGAGATTTGCCGATATTTTCGGTGAAAAATTAGGTTAGGTTAGGTTAGGCACTGAGTTCTTCGTGTTCGATATCAGGGACCTTGAAAAGTTATAGTTCGATCACGACAATTTTTCCACAAGGGATAGCTCAGCTCAAATACCGTATTTGTGTAAAGTTTTATTCCGCTATCATCATTGGTTCCTAATGTATATATTATACGGAGAAGGCATCAGATGGAATTCAAAATAGCGTTATATTGGAAGAAGGCGTGGTTGTAAACCGATTTCACCCATATTTCGTTCATGTCATCAGGGTGTAAAGAAAATATTATATACCGAATTTCATTGAAATCAGTCGAGTAGTTCCTGAGATATGGGTTTTGGTCCATAAGTTGGCGACGCCATGCCCATTTTCAATTTTAAAAAAAGGCGTGGGTGCAACTTCCTTCTGTCATTTCTCCCGTAAAATTTAGTGTTTCTGACGTTTTTTGTTAGTCGGTTAACGCACTTTTAGTGATTTTCAACATAACCTTTGTATGGGAGGTGGGCGTGGTTATTATCCGATTTCTTCCATTTTTGAACTGTATATGGAAATATCTGAAGGAAACGACTCTATAGAGTTTGGTTGACATCGCTATAGTAGTTTCCGAGATATGTACAAAAAACTTAGTAGGGGCCGGGGTCACGCCCACTTTTCCAAAAAAATGACGTCCAAATATGCCCCTCCCTAATGCGATGCTTTGTGCCAAATTTTACTTTAATATCTTTATTTATGGCTTAGTTATGACACTTTATAGGTTTTCGGTTTCCGCCATTTTGTGGGCGTGGCAGTAGGCCGATTTTGCCCATCTTCGAACTTAACCTTCTTATAGAGCCAAGAAATACGTGTACCAAGTTTCATCATGATATCTCATTTTTTACTCAAGTTACAGCTTGCACGGACGGACGGACGGACAGGCGGACGGACGGACAGACAGTCATCCGGATTTCAACTCTACTCGACACCCTGATCACTTTGGTATATATAACCCTATATTTGACTCTTTTAGTTTTAGGACTTACAAACAACCGTTATGAGAACAAAACTATAATACTCTCCTTAGCAACTTTGTTGCGAGAGTATAATGACATTATCGAGGGTGATAAGGGTTTTTCTGGTGTTTGTCCGGATAAAATCCATCGGAATTCCGTTTCTTGGGCTAGAAGGGTCCCGAGTACATTTTTCCGTACACCACTGAGAATTATTTGTGGGTACAGGTCACTTCCGATCAATATGTCCACTGGTCTGGGTTTATAAAAGTGAGGGTCAGCTAAACTAAAACCGAAATCCGTATTAGTGATGATCGTATTAAGTGAGTGAGTGGGTAAATTATCGGTTAAAGATTTTAAGATAAACGCGTGTGTTGTTATCTTAAACTCCTTTCTTGTCGGGGAACGAAGGGTGAGTTCACAAGTTTTGGAGGGTGTTGCCGAAACGGTGTTGTTCAATCCAGTCACTTGTGCATTTCTCCTGAACGTGGGTATGACCAATTTTCTCTGGAATTTCTCTGAAATAAAAGTGGCTTCTGACCCGGAGTCGACTAACGCGCGAGCTGTGAATATTTGCCCTTTGTATAAAACTTGGACTAAAGCAGTACCTAACAAAATCTGCTTCCCACTGAAGTTTTGGGGGTCTTGGGTTTTATTTTTAGTGGACTGTAAGAGGGTTGTGTAGGCTTGCGGATTGGTATTGGTATTAAGGCTCTGGGAGGTACTACTGGTGTTTGGGTCAAGAGGTGGGTTTGAGGTTCTTGATCCTTTCGGTGGGGATTGGGAACGGGTTGGTGTATCCCTATGCAGAAGTGTGTTATGTTTCTTTCTGCATATTCTACAAGAATATTTGCTCTTGCAATCTCTGATACTGTGAGATAATGCAAGGCAATTGAAACAATAACCATTACTTTTTACTGTGGTTATTCGGGTCTCAACATTCATTTGTAAAAACTTTGGGCATTCTCGAATTGAATGTTGTGTTCTACAAAGCTTACGACTTTCAACGTCTTGGGGCTTTTTTGAAAGGTTGTTGCCTCTAACTGAGTGTGCACTAGAATGTGAAAAATCCAGGGTCGAGGTTCCGGAAACATTAGCGTGAAATGTGCTGAACTTCCTGTCTTTTCCTTTTCTATAGGATCCACTGTCGGATTGGGTCACTGGAACGGGTTCAGTTAAATTCCCTACGGCTTCCAAAGATTTATATCGATGAGTGAGAAACGCGTCGAAAGTTTTACAAGATGGTATTTCCGAGTTGTCTTCTAGGGTGTCCTCGAATTGATGAAGTAGGGCTTTGGGTAGTTTCAATCCGCATAAGAAGATTAAGATGGGGTCCCAGCTACTGGTGTCTATGTACACGTTGTGCAGATTTGTGAGACAATTATTGACGGTCCTCTGAAGGTGTTTAATCGCGCTTCCACTTTCTTGGGTTGCTTGGAGTAAGTTGAATAAAATTTTGAATTGCGCGTTGACCTGAACTCGTTTGTTCTCGTATTGGGATACCAGGTCTCTCCATGCCATCAGGAAACCATCATTTGTTAAGGGTGCATTTTTAACAATTGCTCTTGCTTCTCCTCGGGTTTTTTGAATCAAATGGTTTGCTGATTTTGTGATTGTTTACGTATATAGCCGTAAACATATCTCGGAATGAAGGCCAGGTAGCGAAATCTCCATAAAATATGTCCGTATCACAAGGGGGTATGTGAATTGAGGGTCCTATATCCCGCGATGTATATTCCTCTGAAACTCGTTCCTTTATTATTGGGGTTGGGGTCTTGAGATCATCAATAGCTTGATTGATGGATCTTAAACATTTTAAAAATAATTTATGACCATTTTTAAATTTTTTTTTGATTTTTGCAAAATCAATAGTTTCACCGGGTTTTTGTGGGGTTCTACGAAAGGCATCGTACGACTTGTTTGCCTTGTCATATATTGCGTTGAGTTCAACCCTTTTTATTTCTAGGGTATAAATTGACTAATCTTCGGGTTGCGTGTCGTAATGTTCCTCAATGTATTCGAACAAATCGGAAATACAAAATTTAAACTCTTCCATTGTTATTAAAAATTCACTTAACCGGGACGTAATAATTAATTAAATTGAAATAAAACAAATAATATATTTGAAAAATTATTTCTTTATTTAAGTTTGAATTGGAATAAGTTAACAAGCAACGGCTTTATTTTTTTGTTTGCTGTGTATTTTATGAGCCGCAAAATATAATGAGTGAAATTCCGACGAACAAAAAATTTCCTAATGGGTCTTTTGAAATTTTTCCTACCGGGTCTGTTTTTTGCTTGCTCACACTGCACTAGCAGTCAACGTTAGTTTGTTGTTAGTTGAGCGGGTAATGCAATAAAACATATGTACGCGTAGGTACGGGTGGATGCCAAGGCGACGCTACTTGGCTCTCAAAATTATATGCGTATGTATGTATGTGAAAGGGTAAGGTGCAAAGCGGAATATGGCAATAACAAAGTTAGCAAATACTTTGTGCTTAACCCTTAAATGCATGAGGTCAGTACCCAGCATCTAGACCAAGTGCCCCTTATGTAAAATTACCCACTTAACACCAACTGGATACTTATTTTCCGATTAAACGCGCCGTTTTCCAGGAAAAGCTCAAAATGTGGGTTTTTTCTATATGTACCATATATGGTACACTATGCATTGATGTCAAATTAGAGTGAACATTTTTCGTACGTAAATTTTATTTCCGTTTATTGGAATGAAAGGAAATTCGTGTACACAAATAAATTTAGGTTGAAAGGAATACAAATAAAATTAATAAAACTAAAAATATCTTATAAATACATATATTATTTTTTATCATTTTTATGATATGCTACAAAACAATTACGTTTATCATTTAAACAAAGATGTACGTTACATTTTTCACATGTGAAAATTGAACGGTTGTTTACGTTTCTGTCTCCAGCATATCATTTTTCATTTTTGCATCTTCCACGACTTTGAACTACAGGAAAATGATCAATACCGTCGAAACGTAAGTTCTGTGTTGGTCCATGTTCTTGTTGGGGACGAGAAACTTGCGTGAGTGCTCCAGATCGGTTTGTGTTCGCTTTCTTGCTTGCTGCCATATTTGTCAATACATGAGATAGTTCCAGACGGAACGCTTTTTGAGTCATTGGAATATTGGAGTTTGCTCTTTTAAAAAGCAGCCACCCATT
The DNA here is from genome assembly GCF_023373825.1 of Bactrocera dorsalis. Taxonomy (NCBI): domain Eukaryota; kingdom Metazoa; phylum Arthropoda; class Insecta; order Diptera; family Tephritidae; genus Bactrocera; species Bactrocera dorsalis. Next base: position 75,095,924 of record NC_064303.1, on the reverse strand, counting down.
GACCATGCAAATATCCAGTAGGTGATAAAATATCCTTATATACCATTTTTTGCTTTTTAATGTAATTTTAAGGCGACCGAGGTGAGAATCCATGAGATCTACACCTCCCATATGCAAATTGTAGTCTTTAATGATTTGGGGCAAGATATAGTTACTACTTTCTTTTCCTTTTTATCTCAACGTTGTGTAGTCGGAACTTCGTTGTCATCAGCTTGTGAATTGCGCACTGGTTTCGTTCCAAAAAAAGTTGAAACCAGATTAACCACCCGATTATCTTTGCAGGATAAAGACGTTATTGGTTCGCTATGTATTGTAGGTATGAACTCTGCTGAGACACCTCGATTCATCTTCATCATCACCTTTGTATCCGGAAGCTTACAATTTTTTATTCGATTTCGATTGATGGTCCCAATGCTGTGAATACCTTGGGTCCGTAGATAAATCAATAAGGGTATGGATGTGTAATAATTATTCATGTATAGCATATAATTTTGGAAACGGGGAACTCCGCGAGTCATACGGACTACAATATTAGCGGAGACCTTCAAATCTGGTTCGCCAGGCAGTAAAGAATGTGCTTCTCCAGTATAAATTTCAAACTTGTACATAAAACCGGATACGTCACAAAGTGCAAATAATTTAAATCCCCATTTCTTGGGTTTGCTTGGGAGGTATTGCTTCATGATGTGACCAACTTTAGTAGAACACATCTGTTCGTCTATCGATAGACGAGATTCCATAGGAATTGTTTGAAAACGATCCTTCAGACAATTCAGTACAGGTCTTAATTTGAATAAACGGTCAGGATTTTCGGGGTTATATTCATCATTGTTATTTATGTGAATATATTCCTTTATCTTCTCAAACCTGTCCACTGTCACGTTCCGTACAGCATCAACTCCATTTTGCCTATTCCAATAATCTCGAACGCAAGGTAGTTTGTGATAGGACATATAATATGTAATGCCAATAAATTTTCTAAATTCGAAAATATCAAACAAGAAATTTTGGTCGTTTTTTTCCACTTTAGCGTAGTGAATCGTCTCATTTACTATTTTTCGTCGGAAAAAAAATTAAAGCAACCATATGCAGTGGCGAACTCATCTAATGGATCTGGCCTTAAAACTGAACTTCCAAGGAAAGAGATTTGCTCTTCATTCAACTGTAAATTACCTTTTTTCCACCGAATTCTTTCAAAATCTGATGACGCTATATCAACAACAATATTTTTTATTTACAGCATTCTTTGCGTATAGCCTCTTCGGAACAAGAGCTTTCCAGTGGTACCGGTGTTGATAAACTTCTTTTTTTTCGGAGGGGATGGGAGTTCTTGGCGCACTATAGATAAATCTACAGAGACGTACTCGTCCGGAGCAGTTATACTAGAAGTTTGAAGCACTAACACATTCACATCATCATCGTTCATCTCTTTTAAAAATGAATCACTAATCGAATCTTCATCTAATAACTCATAGTCGATCTCATTTTTCCATTTTTGGGTACATCTACCTCATCCTCAAAATCATCACATAGCATATTTGCTACTTCACCCGCGTTATACCTCTTTCCATCAATTATACATCCATCCATATCTGTACATATACATCTATATCAAACAGCAAGTACTGAAAAGGATATTTGGCTCGCATGCATGAAGTACCATATATGGTACATACGTAAAAAAGTAAAAAAGTTACAAAACTTGATCGTATTTTATCACATTTGATTTTATTTAGCTAAAATAAACTGTACTGTACTTACTTCTAATATATATTTCACAAACAATGTAATAAATTATATTTTAATAACGAATCAAAATCACACTTCAAATTTTTCGCAATATTTATACCATAATAATATAATATTTATTTACTGCATATAAACCTTAGCAAGCTGCGACGACATTTAAATAACTGTTAGTTTTTATCGCTTTCACTAAGAGTAAGCAAAATTCAATTCAGATTAATTTTCATTGTATCACGGCGGATTTAAGGCGTGTACCGTACATATATGGTACGCCATGCATTTAAGGGTTAATACCGGTTAAGCAAAAGATTTACTTTGGAAAAGAATATTAATTTTGTTCTTGTTTCACTTTGCCGTTTTATTCCGATTTGCACTAATTTATATTATTATATTTTAAATAAATTTGAGTTTGGGTACTTACAATTTTTTCCACGTATTTGTTTGCTGATTAAGTAGTTGCTTGGGTGGGTGAATATATGCGTATATTATTGATGAGTGTGGGTGGTTGGGTTGGTGAATATAATCCTGTTGATCCGAAATCCTGATTTTCAAAATGATGTTGAATTGGGTGGGTTTATTTTATGAGGCGCTTAATCCGGCTCGAAGGACCAAAATGTCGGGGTGATCGACGTGAGTTTGCCGGTGTGCCAAATAAAATAAAAACTATTAGAATTCGGGTAATTAACAATTCAATTTGTGTATTTGAGGGTGTGTAATATATGTATATGTATGTTAGTATATACAAGTGTGTGGGCATGTATGCATATATACTTATAATTTGGGTTATATGAAATAAGTATAAATATAATTCTTATATAACTTAAGGGGTAATTTATAAGTATAGTACAATATAAATTTTAAATAAAACCTGATGTGGTTACTAATTCCCGCGTTGATTTTCAAAGGTTCTGCTGCTGTTGTTGCTGCTAATACTGCTGCTGCTGGTTATTGTTGTGGCTGCTGATATTGCTGCTGCCATTTTTGGCGCCTATGTGTCCGTCCGCTATGGCGATTCGTTTTATTGTGTCTTTTTGTTTTGTTGGGTACTTCGCTGTTATGTTGGCGCTGTTGGGTGTTTTTTGCATTGTCCTCTGATTCGTATTTATATGAGTTAGGAGGACAATGCAGGGATGTGTTCATTTGGTATGAACAATATGTATATTTAAACATACACAAATATTCAAAGACCACATTTGAAATTATCCAGCAATACCTCTTGTTCTTTGGCAAACAAAAACAAGGAGGATTCCATGCAAAAAAGCGAATTGATCTCTCTAACGAGCTCTCAATTGCTTAAAAATACAAGAATATAAGAATAATCATAAACACACAAACAATTCGTGCATACTTAGGTAAATAGCGCATTGATCTCCCCAGCGAGCTCTCAATTGCACAAAACTTAAATACCTTCATAGCACATACATACATACAAGTCCAAGTATTAGGGTGTACCCAAATACTAACATACGGACGTAAAAGGTGTTTATAAATTAAAAGTGCGGATATTTGCAAACGTAAAGCTAAAATAAAATAAATAAATAATATTATTTTGCGAAAATGGTTAATAACGACACCAATCAAAATTCACCTGCAGGAGTTACACGCCCGAAACAGTTTGCTAAATTCATTTCACAAAGTGACAGGTTAATAAGATACTGCGCTAGATTTGCCTCTTCACCGATTCAAGAAAACTCTGAATCATTACTAGAAATCAAAATTATAAATCTCAACAATTTCTGGACACGACTCCAAGCAGCTCATGACACCATTGTAGATTCTGACGATTCAGATCTACCACAAAATTTTACGTTATCTGCTTACGCCATATACGAAAACTGCTTAGACCAGTACGAAGAAACAAAAGCTATGATCTCCGATCAACTTAAACTCATTAAAGCAATTGAACCTACTCCCCACAGTAGAGTAGAGCTGTCACAAATCGACTGTCAAAAAGCTGGCATCCACCTCGCGGTGCCCGCATGTGACACAGAAAAATTCTATGGAGGTTACGAAGAATGGCCGTCCTTCCGGGACATGTTCACGGCCGTGTACATAAACCATCATCAATTATCACAAACGCAAAAACTTGTATCACCTCAGATACAAAACTAAAGGTCAAGCAGGTATAATAGTAAAACAGTTCGCTCTTAATGACGATAATTTCAATTTGGCTTGGGAAGCTCTAACAGCTAGATATGAAAACGAAAGAATACTGGTCGATAAGCAAGTAACGACACTATTAAACTTACCTAAAATCAAGAAAGAAACAAGTGAAGAATTTCTAAGACTACAATCCACTATTTCTAATTGTTTGTCGATTCTGTCGACACAAAATATTCCCACAGACAGCTGGGACCCAATTCTGGTAAACATTTGCACCGCCGCATTACCAGAAAAGTCGTTACTTCTATGGGAGCAATCGCTTTCATCACGAAAAAAGTTGCCAACGTGGCAACAAATGAAAGATTTTCTCACCACCCAATATGAAATTGCGGAAAGGTTAGAAGAACATATAATCAAAACTAAGAACATTAAACACGACCAAAATAGAAGCTTAGATAGACCCCAAGCCAGAAGCAAAGCCAAATCAAACATAATTTTTTACAAAACGCAATCGTTCACATCCGAACAAAGAAAACATATGTACATCATGCGAACTATGCACAAGAGGACATAAGCTTAAATCTTGCGAGAAGTTTAAAAAATTAAACATTAACGAAAGGAACAACTTTGTCAGATCAAAAAGACTCTGTACAAACTGCTTGTCCCATACACATAATTTTAAAAATTCACACAATCTTAAAAGTTGCAAAAGCAAATTTAACTGCTCATATTGTCACAAAAGACACAATTCAATGCTTCATTACAGCATATATCCCATCTCACCCCAAAGAAGCGCTTATTCACAAGGAAGATCCATGGGATTAATTGCAAAAGCAAATCCCGAAACCCAAAATTCAAAAAATTGCTAAGAGACACCATGTTGCTCAAAGGCACAAAAAGCTCAAACGCTGCACAGCCAAATACAAAGTGGACTAGTTACATAACTAGTTACCACCACACCAACTCAAGTTGAGAAAAAATCAAACAAATGCCTTAATTCACAATTAAGGAAATTTCAGGAGATAGGGAAACTTCCCCAGATACTAAACAAAACTAAAGAAGATCGGTATTGTGTGCACTTCTCTAAAGCCACAACTACTCCATCAAATATTGGCCGGTACATCGTACGACCACTAGAGCCACAATTTGTAATACCCCATATAAAGGTAGAAGAAAAAGGTCAGATTCCCTCTGACAACCTCATATAAAAACACAAATATATGTTCGTAACTTTTCGACCCCGCAAGATGGCTTTCGCCAATAATGATACAAAAATCCTGCTTAAAAAATCTCAAGCTATGTAGCGCAGTCTCAAAAAGTGAAAAAAATCGACTCTTTTTATACAAAAAAGGCTTAAATTTTCAAATAAATAAAATTTGAAAAGCAAGTTCAGGGATCACCATACTCCCAATGCGATACAGCTACGCACCTACACTTACAAAAAGGTAAAGGTCGCTCTTATCTCATCTATCCATGCGCTCATCATATGGGTGAGTTGTGGAAATCAGCTGTACAAAGCTTCAAATTAAGTATACAAAATTATCAACTCCCCCAATCGAAGCCGTTCTCTACTTACGGCCACTCCCTCGCAAGATCCTTCTATTGTCACAGTCCGAACTCCAGGGCTAAGGAGTACCCATTCTGGCCATATCTGAGCCAGGCGTAGAGTATTCTATCCTTCATAAGCCGAGAATAAATTAAATGCAAACAATTGCCGATCATACAGAAATGGCAAATAACATATAATCCACTTAATAAAACGATAAAAGAAAAAATCGCAAATACAAAAAGTTGTCAGTCAAATGAAATAAACCCGCAAAATAAAGTTGCTTCTCTTAAGCACCTACCCGCATATTAAAATGCACATTTAAATACATGTGGCATGTTTAAAACCAAAATCCGTTCTCTACACACACGGATAAATACGAGTATATTACAACTCCATCAAGAAATACTTCTGCTGTCAGAACGTATTCCGCGCTTTGGCTACTCTACCAGCAGTACGACTTGTTGATAAATGCAACAGCTTATACATACATACGCAATACTAGGCAAAATATTGGCTTAGGGGGCCCAGGATGTTTAAATGAGTTAAGCATCCACCCACTCTACTTGGGAAAACTGACGCACTCTAATAAGACAGCTTGATTCACCACAGCTGATGACACCAACACAACTCATCATACCTATACACCCACTAAACAAAAAGGATGAACAACAGGATAGAAGACACAGTCCGTTCTAAACATTCGTCACATCCTGTTTGCACCTCTAAATTCGACACAAGAGATTCGCTCATACTCTGCGCCGCGTCGTCATCTTACTACTATACCGCGATTATCCAATTCGCCCTCGATTCGCGGAACCTCGATCGCCAGCTCCGGCAAATCATCATCTTTGTACAACCTTTACAAAATATAACTTTATATAATTTAAATAAATTGGTTAAAAAACCCAAAGTGTATAAAGTGGTTTTTTATTTTAATTAGAGCAGTAGTGGGTGCTCCACAATATACTGGATAGAATTAAACATGCTAATGCAAGTGCTTTATCCCAAAATTTAAGTGCTAGTTGGGCATCCAAATGTTCAGTAAGTAAAAGACAGTATTAAAGTTATATTCTAATATTTGGTTGGATAACCTTTAGACTTAATAATAGCTTTAAGTCGTGATGACATTGATTGCACCAAGTGTTGGGTTACTGCTGGCGGTATTTTATTCCAAGGATATTTTTTAGTTGTTCCATATTTTTTATCGAATGTTTACGTACTTGACGCCTTAAGTGTTCCTATAAATGCTCGAGAGGGTTTGTATCCGGTGATTGTGGCGGTGTTTTAAATTGTTTTGGCACGTTATATGAAAGCCATTCTCGCACAATATTCGGTGTGTGCTTGGGGTCATTGTCTTGCTGGAATATGAATGACCTCTCCATGTTCAATTTAATAGCACTTTGTTTTAAATTAGTTTTTAAAATGTTTAAATAACCGTATCGGTCCATAGTGTTCTCAATAAAAACCAAATTTCCCACCCCTTTTCACGCCATGTACCCCAAAACCATGACCCAACCCCCACCATGCTTAACAGTGCCAGTCATATTCATAGGATCTAACTCTGCGTTAACTTTTCTCCATACCTTTTCACGACCATCCGATCCTCTTATACTAAATTTGCATTCATCTGAAAATATGACTTGGCTCCAGAATGTTTGGTTGGCTTTTCGTAATCTTTTGCAAATGCGATCCGTTTTTGTCGATTGACGGTACTCACGAAAGGCTTTTTCCTAATACTACGTCCATGATAGCCAGTCGAATAGTTTGGTTACTACATTGTTTTCCAATCTCATTTTCCATTACAGATTTTAATTTAGGAGCACTAATCTTGGGATTTGTTCTTACTTTGCGTACAATTAAGCTATTTTTCTTATGACTGAAAACTTGTGGGCGACCGGAGCGCGACTTATTTGCTGTGTTCCCCGCAGTTTTATACTCTGTAACGATATTATGTATTGTAGCAAAACTTTTATTTACTAAACGACCGATTTCACGTAAAGATTTATTTTCCTTGTGATATTTTACTATTAAAGTTTTCAAATCGTCAGAAATCTCTTTTCCTCTCGGTGCTATTGCTGAAAATTATGCCATTAATTAAAAAATATATATTTCTTCAATTGTTTAAACTCACTTTCTATTGTTTATTTAAATTGTTTAAACTTTTGTAAATCAAAACGAAAATAAGTTACATACGAGTATATTCACCAATAAAGCCATGCGTGAATAACGGGTTTTTAAAATTATTAATTTTTTGCATAAATATTGGAGAAATGCTGTTGCGTCAAGCGACAAGATATATATGTATATTTAAACCTGAAATTAAAATTAAGAAAAATGAATTATAAAAAATTATAAAATATTGAATTATTTAAATTATTGTATACTTACCTTAATTATGCATTCATACTACTAATCTACTACTTACCTTAATACTTACCCCAATCTATTACAATATTGAACGAAAAGTTGAAAATAATTATATTCACCCCTTTTTTATACATATGAACAATACCACTAGTTTAAGCCGTTAGTTTAAGATTTAGGCTAAGCAACTAAATGAAATTAAATAAAGATTTCTATTGTAATTGAACCATCGAATCGTACGCACGCGTTTTCATTTATTATCGCAATTTATTTTCGAGACAGGCAATTAGGCTTCTTACTTATTCGCGCATTTCCCAAGTTTATATTTTCGCATCTCAAAAACGCTTGAGATTTTTCATGGCGCCCGAGCAGGGACTAAGTGCGTGGATTTAGTAAATTTTTTCTAAAAGTGCCAACTAATCGTGTTAGTACTAATTTTCGTTCTCGTAACTAATTGCCTGTCAATTCTTCTCGGTGTTCGGTCTTCGGAAGTGAAGTGCGAAAAAACAAATTGAACAAATTAAACCTAAAAAAGAAAAAACATCACATACTCATATACATAGAAAACACAAAGCAAAAATTTTAAATACAAAATACATACATATGTATATACATAAATATATGTATATACATAATTTATACACATAGTGAACGTGTGGTGCAGTGCAGTGATAGTGATACCTAACTACATGAAAAATAAAAAATAAAACATAAAATATAAACACGAAACAAAAGCGAGGCTAAAAAAGAAAAAGTGGCGGAAAAGTGTTTAATACTTACATACGTGAATACTTGAAAAAATACAGTGGCCAAATATAAACGCAAATATACATACATATATGTGAAACAGAAAAAATTCCAACATAAAAAACAAATATATACAAATTACATACATACCGTACATACGTGATAAAGAGTGTGTGCAAAAAAGTCTACTTACCTGTGCTACCAAATTTCTAAAAAGAGTAAAATGAAGTAAAGGAGAAAAAACGTGTGCAGTGTAGTTGCTGGAATAAAAAACATATAAATACATACTGACAAATTAAAGAGAGTGCAAGCGCATAGTCAACTGGAAAATAAATAAACAAGAAATACATACATACAAATATATTGTGTGCATAAAGATGCGGAGGCTGTGTTAACACACCAACAGTGAGTTAAAAAAATTTCCACCAAAGCGTTTGAACAGTTTCGTGACAAAAATAATAATTACTAAATTACCGGTCTAACGCTAATAATAAAAAAAAAAAAAAACGCTAAAACAGTAAGTGCCACTAAGTGTCCGTTGTGAAAAAGTGCCGTTCCAGTGCCGCAATCAAAAGAACCGGTAAAAGCAAAAGTGCCGATATTGCAAATCCGTTGCTTCTACAAACACTTCGCTGCAATCAACCCGCTGCTGCCACAACGTCGCTGCTACCCCCGTCGTCGCTGCCATCAACCCGCCGCTGCCACAACGCCGCTGCTGCCATCGTCGCTGCTACCATCAAACCGCTTCTGCCATCGTCGCCGCTGCCACAACGCCGCTGCTACCATCAACCCGCTGCTGCCATCAAACCGCTGCCGTCGTGGGAATGAGCTGCCGCTGCATTCTCTGCAAAAGGGACGTAAGCGCCGGCAAACAGCCGACGCACCAGGTAACGAGTGCGATTTACTGAAAGCAGTGCAAAAAAAAAAGCAAACATCAAAACAAGTGCACTTTCAGTTTTTGGCTCTCCCTTTTCACTTTACATATGTTACATTGATTTATTGTATTGCCTTGTATTTAATATACAAACATATACATACATACATATACAGTGTAATCCATTTATAATGGACTCGCTTAAGATGGAAACTCTGTTATTATGTACCTCTTCGTCAAGCCCCAGTTCAAACATATGTAAAAAACTCGGTTAAAATAGACCCGGTTATAATGGACTCCGGTTATAATAGACAATAAAATCGGATTTTGTCCATTATAACCGAAGCTTTCAAAATCAAATTTCAAAACAAAGTCAAAACAAATCAGTTGGCAATAAGCAAAATTTTGTATTTCCCCGCGTTCGATCAAGAGACACAATCAGTCTCTGCCGCAGAAAATGTTCATTTTTTCTTGGAAATAAGTCAAAGAAGGCAAACAACTTCTGCGGTGGGCTGAAAGTGACGTTCGTTGGCTTTTCATTGAGAGTTGTTAATTTTAGGAAAAATGTCGGAAAAAAATAAAAAGCGAGCATTTACATTGCATGAAAAATATACAATAATATGCGAAATTGAAGGAGGAACTTCCCAAGCCGACATTTGCTTGAACAAAAACCTAAAAAACAGACTGTTTCGAACATATGGATTAATCGGAAAAAAATTAAAAATTATTGGAAAGTAAACGACAAGAGAAAAAAACCAATAAGGCATCCACATAAAAGAAAATCACTGACTTTTTTCAAAAGAACTTATTATTTTCTTAATTTTGTATTTTTATTCATAAACTTTATTGCTTTAATAAAAAAACACATTGAATTTACTTTTTGAGTTAAAAATTTTATATTCTGATTAGATGGACACTCGGTTATAATGGACAATTTGACATGGTCCCGTGGAGTCCATTATAACCGGATTACACTGTATATACATATCTTAATATATGCTCAGACATATACCAATTCAAAGTGAATAAGGGATTTTGGGATTTTGCGGTAGCCCTTTATTTTGAAATAAAGGTGATCAAATTATTAATTGCAAAATTATCTCGTTTTTCGCAATTTTTTCGATCCGCGTTTGCAATTATCGGTCGTTTTTTCGCAATTTTTGTCGATTTTCGTTCGGACATTTACCGATCAAATTACTTTTTTTGTGCTATTGCTCATTTTGCGCATTTATCGGTTTGGCTTTCGTATACTTGAGAATCGATATTATTTTTTTTCGTTTTCGTCACCGATTCCAAATATATTTGTTGCCAATTTTTATTGCGATTAGTTTGGCTTTCGTATATTTGGGAATCGACATTTATTTTTCGTTTTCGTTATCGATTCTTAGTATATCTGTTGCCAACCGTTATAGTCTTTTTTCGTAAATTTAATTTAAACAAGCAAAATGAGCAAGCCAAAGCCATCTCTCGCAAGCCTGTCTCCAAGTAAGGAGTTGACGGACTTAAAATCGTTAAGACGTCAAAGAACGGTTGCGAAAAGTAGTATTTTGCGCATTAAAACGGGCCTTCTCGAAAAGACTATGTCTTTAGATCCAATAGAATTGGAATATCGTCTCGATATATTAAATTCACATAGTGAAAAATTAATGAAATGCCAATCAAAGATTGAAGAAATTGATGAGAACGACATGGCCCGAGGGGAGTTAGAGGACATAATCGTTGAAACGAAGTCCATAATTAAGTCAATTTTAGCGAAAAATAAAACTTTACTTGCCGAAACATCTTTTGTAGCTTCTCACAGCTCAAGACTCCCTAAAATGAATTTGCCGAAATTCAAGGGAGAGTATTCAGAATTCAAAAATTTTATGAGTTTGTTTGAGAGCTTGGTTCATAACGATCCAAATATCCCAGATATCGAAAAGTTTAACCATTTGGTAAATTGTCTATCTGGAGAGGCTCTGGGAACAGTTAAAGCGTTCCAGATGTCGGATGAAAATTATCCGAAAGCGTTGGCAAGTCTCAAAAAAGTTTATGATAATAAATGTTTGATATTTTTCAATACAATATCTAAACTTTTTGAGCTGCCAACAATCCCAAAGCCTTCTGCGCCTTCCCTGCGTTCAATGATTGACGAAGTGTCAGCGGTGTATGACTCGTTGCTATCGCTGGGTGATGAGAAACAGATTACAAACGCTATAATTATACACATTGTAATGACAAAGGTTGACCCTGCCACCCGATCCAAATGGGAAGAAGCGCTGGACTAAGACAAACTGCCACTGTGGAAGGACTGTGAAGCCACCCTAAATAGGAGATACCAGCAACTATCAGCGGAAGGAGCATCACACTCTCGGACGAAGCCCATACCAACAAGCAGTGCGAGTCATGGGAAACACCAACATATGGATAGGACCAAATCGGCGCTAGTTGCTGCAAATACGAGGCAGCCTCTTTGCCAACAGTGCAAATCGAGGGATCACCATTTGACTGCCTGCCCCACCTTCAAAGCGCTTCCGGTGCAGCAGAGGTTCGAGTTCGTGAAATCGGTGCCCTTATGCATAAATTGTTTGCGTAAGGGTCACACGGTTTCCAAATGCAGAGCGGATCGTTGCCGTATATGCAATCGATCCCATCACTCGCTGTTGCACCAGTATCCAGTGTCCTTCCCCGCTGTACCTCATCCGCAACCAGCAACCACACATGCCATGCATACAGCCAGTATGCCGGATCGGGTCATGTTGGCAACAGCAGTAATTCTAGTGAGGACCAGCTGCGGAGATTACCTGCCTGCGAGAGCCTTGCTGGACTCAGGCTCCCAGGTCAACTTTATGACGGAGGACTTGGCACAAAAGTTGCGGATTCGACGTCAGCATAAAACATTAAGTGTAATAGGAATTGGCAATTCCAATACAAAAGTGGGGTCAAAACTAAGCGCGTTTGTCAAGTCGCGGTTAAATAATTTTGAATTTTCGGCGGAATTCTGGGTAATGCGATGCATTTCGGCAAATCATCCAGACCATACCATCAATGTTAGTGGCTGGAAAATTCCGCACAATATTGAATTGGCGGATCCAGAATTCCACAAATCTAAAAAAGTGGATATCCTATTGGGTGTTGAAACATTTTTCGACCTTTTAGCTGTTGGCCAAATTAAAAATGGTCCTAACCAACCAACACTTCAGAAAACCCTTTTAGGATGGATTGTATCTGGCAAATACGTCAGCAATCTAAGTTCTCCTCCCAAATTACATAGCACATTATGCCAAGCTGAAGAAGAACTTAACGTCAATCGATTCAGTAGTCCAAAAATTTTGGGCTCTAGAAGAATTACCTTCAGAATCAAATGGCATCAAATTCACACCAGAGCAACAACAGTGTGAAAACTTTTTCGTTAATACTACTCAAGTATTGCCTTCAGGACGGCTTCAAATCAGAATGCCCTTTAAAGCTGACCGTAAGTTACTCGGTCACTCATATGAAACCGCAGTTCGGCGGTTTCAGGCCCTGGAGAGAAGGACATTAAAAGATCCAGAACTTCGCAAAATGTATCTGGACTTTATGAATGAATATAGAGCATTGGGTCACATGAGCCCAACGAACAATAAGATCCCGAGTGAGCCACACTACTTCATTCCGCATCAATGCGTTTTAAGGCCCGAGAGCACAACAACCAAATTACGTGTTGTATTTGATGCCTCGAGTCGATCTTCAACTCAAATAGCGTTGAATGAACTTTTGATGGTAGGTCCAACCATCCAAGAAGAATTATATTCAACTCTTCTTCGTTTTCGATTACATAAGTATGCACTAACAGCAGACATTACTAAAATGTACCGTCAAATAATGATGCATGAAGAAGACAGAAATTGTCAACTTATTGTGTGGAGAGAGCATCCTTCTGAGCAAATTCAAATTTTTCGTCTTAACACCGTAACATACGGCACTGCGCCTGCTCCATTTCTCGCAACACGGTGTTTGCAAATGCTCAGTGATGCCAATGCAATGAAATACCCACTCGGTTCATTGACCATCAAAAGAGACTTTTTAGGTGATGATTTATTAACAGGGTCCGAAAATTTTGAGTCTCTAGATCTTTTGAGAAGTGAGGTAATTAAAATATTAAACTCGGCAGGATTCTTCTTAACGAAGTGGTTTTCGAACCACCCTAAATTTTTCGACAGTGATTGAACTGAAAAGTCATTAAGCTTCAATGACAAAAGTTCCACTAAAACGTTAGGAATCCATTGGTTGCCGAAAGAGGATTTGTTTCGATTTGTTTTAGATGACAATTTTAATGATCTGCGAGCCACCAAACGAAACATATTGTCAGTTTCTGCTCGCCTTTTCGATCCTCTTGGATTACTAGCCCCACTATTTACCAAAGCAAAAATCTTATTGCAAGAGCTTTGGATCCAAAAACTAGATTGGGATGAGTCGATTCCATTGCGCCTTGACACTAGCTGGCAGAACTTTAAAGCCAACCTAATGCAGCTCTCATCGATAAGCATCCCTCGTTACGTAAACATTGAGTCGAGTGCCATCTGCCAAATACATGGCTTCTCCGACGCCTCAAGAAGGGCATACGGATGCTGCATATACATACGAAGTTAATCTGCTAGTGGTATTAAATGCATGCTGCTTACTGCAAAGTCTAGAGTGGCTCCGCTGAAGACCAAATCTCTTCCGCGTCTTGAGCTCTCGGCAGCACATCTTCTTTCGAAATTATGGTCAAGAGTAGCGCCTATGTTGAGTCGACATTTCGAAAATATTACATTTTGGACAGACTCTGAAATCGTTTTACATTGGATTAAAGCACATCCATCTTCACTACAAACCTTCGTCGCAAACAGAGTGTCCGAAATCCAAGAGTTGACTGACAAGGTACATTGGCGACATGTGCCAACGAAACAAAATCCTGCGGATCAAGTGTTTCGGGGTTGTAACGTGGACGAATTGAATAATTCAATATGGTTTGGCGGTCCACAGTTCCTCCTAGAAGACCCTGCATTATGGCCAATTAATAACCACTTCCAGCTCTCACCAGAAGACGAAGCATTAGAGAAGAAGAAAAATACATTTACATTAATTTCGACTACTGAGAAAAACTCAATATTGGACCTTATTGAAAAATTCTCTTCTCATAAAAAATTGCTTCGTGTGGTCGCATATATATTACGATGGATCAGGCGACCACCAAATTTCTCCAGGGGCCAAGATCTGACTTCAGAAGAGCTAAACTTGAGCTTTCTAAAAATTGCACAGGTGGTCCAACATTCAGAATTTTCGGATGTTATTCAAAAATTGCATAAAGGCACCACCCTACCCGCAAACTTGCAAAAACTTAACCCGTTTTTGCATGAGTACTCGGATATGTCGCTGTCATTCAAATTAATCCGAGTAGGAGGTCGCTTATTAAATGCACCTCTCCCATACGATGCCAAATTTCCTCTTTTATTGAATAAAAGTTCGCACTTCGTTATAACGTACTTACGGTTCCTGCATATTCGAAATCACCACGCTGGGGCTAAAGCGTTGGTTGCGCTTCTTCGAGAACGCATATGGCTAATTAATGCCCGAGAAGCTTGCAGTAGAACCGTAAGAAACTGTATACATTGTTTTCATTACAAGCCGAAGTTGCAAAACCAAATAATGGGAAATTTGCCAGTCGAAAGACTTCGAGCACTACGGCCCTTTCTTATATGTGGCGTAGATTTCTGTGGTCCGATATATACAACTTTAAAAATACGCGGTCGACCACCCGTAAAAACATATATTGCAGTTTTCGTTTGCTTTACGTCCAAAGCAGTACATTTAGAATTAGTTTCAGACCTATCAACTAATTCATTTATTCTCGCCCTAAAAAGGTTCATTGGACGCCGAGGAATCCCGACGAAGATATTCAACGACAACGCCACCAATTTCGTCGGCGCCGATCGCAAGCTGCGCGAATTGAAGGAGGCGTTTCTGGCAATGGGTCCAGAACTGAAGAGATTCGCAGTAGACGAAGGGTGCAGCTTCATCTTTATACCACCGCGGGCGCCGCACTTCGGCGGATTATGGGAAGCCGCGGTGAAGTCCGCCAAACACCACATCGTTCGGGTAACCGGCAGCGCGCTACTCACAGCAGAGGAGTTAGCAACAGTGTTGGCCGAAGTGCAGGCCATCCTCAACTCTCGTTCCTAGTACCTCTCAGCCAAGATCCCAACGACGGCGAGGCGTTAACACCAGCGCATCTTCTAATAGGATGCTCCCTGCGGGCATTACCCCCAGAGAAGGTGCCAGTGGACCCAGTTCGTTGTTGCGAGAGATGCCAACTTGTTTGCTGTCTCAAGCAACAGTTCTGGCGACAGTGGTCCAAAGTATACCTGACGGGCCTTCAAGAGCGCAACAAGTGGCTGCACCCCAAACGCAACATGCAGCTCAACGACCTCGTTCTCGTCCACGAGGACAACGTGCCGCCGCAGCAGTGGGTACTAGGGCGCGTCGTCGCAACCGTCGAAGGGCAAGACGGCAAGGTGCGAGTCGCAGAAGTAGCAACCAAGACGGGCACGATTAAGCGCCCCATCCACAAACTGGCTGTCCTTCCACTGGATATTGAAGGAATCTGATCCTGTCAAGGTGGCCGGTGTTGCGTCAAGCGACAAGATATATATGTATATTTAAACCTGAAATTAAAATTAAGAAAAATGAATTATAAAAAATTATAAAATATTGAATTATTTAAATTATTGTATACTTACCTTAATTATGCATTCATACTACTAATCTACTACTTACCTTAATACTTACCCCAATCTATTACAATATTGAACGAAAAGTTGAAAATAGTTATATTCACCCCTTTTTTATACATATGAACAATGCCACTAGTTTAAGCCGTTAGTTTAAGATTTAGGCTAAGCAACTAAATGAAATTAAATAAAGATTTCTATTGTATTAGAACCATAGAACCGAGCGCACGCGTCTTTCATTTTTTCGCAATTTAATTTTCGTAATTTACGACAGGCAATTAGGCTTCATTTTATTCGCGCATTCCCAAGTTTTTTATTATCGCTTCTCAAAAACGCTTGAGCATTTTCAAATGCCTTAATTCCAACAATTTGTAAAGACAGAGCTGGTGTATACTTACTTATGTGACTAACTGTATCTTCAATTCTAACGATCTTGTAATATTTACCCTATTATTTTTAACATTACTTTTTGTACCTAACTTTTATTTCTCCTTTCATCAACATCCTTTTCTTTAATGTAACTGTAAATTGACCTCTAGAATTAAGTACTCTTATTTAAAATTTATCTACGGTTATATATTTCATATTGCTATTCTTATTTATTACTCATATCTAAGGCCGGATTTAAATTTTTGCCGCCCTTGGGCACTGGAAAAAATGCCGCCCCGTCACTGAAATTTCACTCAAAATTATTTAGATTTGATATTATGTTTTTAAAAAATTTAAATATTTTACGTATTGCAAATAATTTATTATATATATAATACTTCAGTATAATATAAAAAATAGAGGTTCTTGTTCTTAAAACTACAAATTTTGCACTGAGCTTGACTAATAATTGTATTACAATCATTTTTTTCACAGGCAGACACGGCTGACTTTTTGAATTGCAAATTGGTCGATTAAATCTTCACAATCTAAACGTTGAAGTACATCTGATTCGAAGCATAGAATAGCTAAGCTAATGAGTCTATTTGAATGACACTAAAAATGTCGACTCTAAAGTGGTCTCGACCTGACAGTTGTACATCTCCATTCCGTGATTTATCAGCATGTAATTTTCTCTTTCTTTTACTAGAAACTGTCGTTTTATATTCTTTTATCTCTGAAATATTTAAAGCAGTTTTTTCATAGATTTCGAATTCATTTCTCGTATCCACAACAACTTTGATCAAACCACGATGATCGTCGATCCCGTCAGCAATGCATTGAATTGTGAGAGTAAAAAATGCCAAAGTATCTGCATAAATGCTGTTTCAAGTCGCCCCAATTGAATTCGTAAACCTTTAGCTTCTTGTCTTGTAATCGCATTTTCTTCCATATTTTCTTCAATAATAATCAAAGTCTCGATTATTTCGTCGAAATGTTGATTAAGTACATGAACAGCTTCATAACGAGCAATTCTTTTTCCAGTGTGAAATTGAAAAACTTCCCAGCGGTGCGTCGATGCAGTAAAGAAGTTATACATATAAAGTTTGTACAATATTAAAGAAAGAAGCAGCTTCTGGTACGCATTCTACTGCGTGATCTCCAACTAAATTCATAGAATGAACAGCACAAGGAATGTTCTGCAAGATCATTAATTTCATGAATTCTTACCTGTAAATAAATTCCTGATACATTGTTTGCGTTATCATATGACTGACTTCGACAGTCGGTGAGATCAAGATCAAAAAAATCGAGAGCTTTATGTCCAGAATTTTCAATGAACATCAGAAAACGTTCAACAGGCGTTCCATCTTTTTGCACCTATCTGATAACAAAAGAAAGTTGGTCGACATGAAATTTATCAGGTGTGGAGTCTACATCAATCGCATAATATTTCGCTGATTTGACTTCTTGAACTATGATAGAAAATACTTTTTCTGATAAAAGCTGTATAAATTCTTTGTAGATAGTTTTTGATTAAATACATACTTGTATATACATATCTTATCAAACCTACATTAATGAAATAAGTATTTGGTAACAACATAAACATGACTTTATAACATACATATTTCAAAAGGTTTTAAGGAATTCATCATGAAGTAGTACGTACATGCTTGCGTGCTTTGATATAAAATACATATGCACATAGAAAATATACATATGTACATATGAATGTAGGTATATAAATTATATGCAGAGTCTTTGGCGCATTGTAGATATACGAATCTGTAAACGTACATTCCTTAATATCGGAAAAAGCATAATTTTTCTCATTTAACACTGAAAATGATCAGTTCTGTTATTTTCCTGCCCCTGATGTTAAGTGGTGAAACACGCTCATCCAAAACAGTAAATATCCCAAAATTGAAATATCCCTAAATTTTCGACATCGTGAACCTTCTCTATAAATATATGTTCTCTGCTATTACTTTTATTAAATAATTTCGATGTTTCACATCTGCCAGCAGTCAACTGACAGCTCTTTTTTTCTACTTTCCCCGACTGCCCCTAGTGTAAATCCACCACTGCTCATATCCTCATTCTTGTATCGGACTTGATAGGCGAAACGTCATAATTTTAAGCAGCGTCAAAATTGATTTACATATATATTCCAACAAAGTATATATACTAGGGTGATTAAAAAATAAGTTTCTAGACACCTCTAAGAAAGCCTCTCCAAATATGAGTTTTTAATTGTAACGGGAAGGTCCTCCTACATACAGTTTTCTATTTTTTCTTATTATCAGATAGAAAAATTTATATCTCGCTTCCAACTACTTGAAATATCTTGTTCCTTAGATTTTGTAGGAAATTGAATGCCCTAAAAAAAGGTCCCCTATGATTTTTTCGTAAACCTAACCGTTTAAAAGATATTAATGTTAAAGTTTGATTATTTTGGGGAAATTTTTTTCATTTCTTGTGGATTTTATAACTCAATGAAAAAAATCATTATGAATGATGAAACTCATAGGTTTTAGGAGAGGCTTTCTTAGAGGTGTCTAGGAACTTATTTTTCAGAGTACCAAACGAAAAAAAATATTTTTTTTTTAATCCACCCTAGTATGCATTAATGTTTGACGATGAATATCTCGTAAACGCTGAACTTAATTGAAAAATCATATGAGACCATTTTTATAGAGCCGTAAATTTCCTACAAAACTATATAAATTTTTCTATCTGATAATAAGAAAAAATAAAAAACTGTATGTAGGAGGACCTTCCCGTTACAATTAAAAACTCATATTTGGAGAGGCTTTCTTAGAGGTGTCTAGTAACCTATTTTTCCGAGTACCAATCGAAAAAAAAAAATTGAATCACCCTAATATATATTTCGAAAATAAAATTTCGACATCGCTTATAATTTATTGGAGGATGGAGTCATGTGTAGAAGTTCACGCAAGTGAGGAACATGCGTTTGAAGGTGAGCTAAAGTAAGAAGGCAAACCACCCCCTTCACAGAGTTGTGCGCTGAGTTTGGGTCCCGCCAGGTAAAAAGCGCCCCCAATGAAAGATTACCAACTGCCTCAGATGAAACACTGAGGGGACAAGGTCCTGTGGCATTTACTACAGTGGCCATATAAAGGAGCGCAAGTTGGATGTGGGATTCGTGGTGGGAGAGAGACTCCGCCACCGAGAACTGTCATTCACTCCGGTGAATGAACGTCTAGCCACAATCCGCATCAAAGCGAGGTTCTTCAACATATCGCTGATTTGCGCCGAAGGAGAAAAAAGACGATGCGACCAACAATGCACGATGATGAGCACTTGGAGTGCACCGATAAGAACTGCCCCGTCACGATGTCAAAATCGTGCTTGGCGACTTTAACACGAGGGTGGGCAAAGAAGGTATCTTTGACGCAACAGTCGGTAAATTCACCCTCCACGACGAAACATCCCCAAATGGGTTGAGGCTGCTAGACTTCGTCGGGGTCCCAAATATGGTTATATGCAGTACTAGATTCCATCATAGAAAAACTCATCAAGCTACCCGCCTGTCTCCGGATCGAAAAACCACTAACCAGATCGATCAAGTTGTGATAGACGGAAGACACGTCTCCAGTGTTCTAGATGTGCGTACCCTCCGAGTTCCTAACATCGACTCGGACCACTATCTTGTTGCAGCCAAGATTCGCACCCGCCTCTGTACAGCAAAAAATGCAGGTCAACAAACACAAGGAAGGTTCGACGTCAAGAAGCTGCAATCACAACAGACAGCCGATCGATTGTCTACTCGACTTGCAGCTGGCACGACCTATCTTATGGGTGCGCAATGTAACTGCACAGTGAAAAACGCTACTCCCTTCTTTCTTTGACGTGGGATGACGTGAGAATCCGCGACATTTGGATTTTTGCCGCCGCAAACGTGGCAGCTGATTGCTCTCTCACAACGCAGGGTTGCCAATATCGATATACTGCAGTAATTATCAACTTTTATAATTCAATTTGTTCAATATGTTTGAAATTTTCTTAAAATAAATCAAAATCAGAGTCGAACGCTATTATTTATAAATATATAAACTATTTTTGATAGTTTGTTTTCAGTTTTGATACTTTATATTGTAAAAAATTGTAATTGAAAACACAGATGTGCTCAAAACTATATATGCGTATTGGGCTATGGCAACATTGTTCAAATAAAAACAAAGCAAAGATGGCTGATTTCTGCGTTTTTACCACGTTCTTCACTGTGCACACATTTTGCAGATAAGGAAGGAAAAGGAAGGAAGGGAGTAGCGTTTTTCACTGGCTAGCCTTTAAGGGAATTGTGGGACGGCATTTCAAACTCCTTACGTACAGATGCAACCGAAACAATTGGTTTTCGGAAAATGCAAAAGCAACAGCTGGAACGACGAGGAGTGCCGTGTCGCAGCGGAGAGAAAACAGACTGCGTACCTAGCAAAGTTATGATCGACCACAACACGTGGTGATGGGATAGATACCGAGAGTTGAAGAGGGAAGCGACACGCATTTGCAGACAGAAAAAGAAAGAGGCCGAAATGCGTGAGTATAAAGAGCTTGATATGCTGGCCGACAGAGGTAATGCTCGAAGATTCTATGAAAAGCGGCTACCAGAGGGTTTCAAGACCGGAGCATACTCTTGTAGAAACCCCAAAAGTGATTTAGTGACCGATGCCCAGAGCATACTAAAATTATATTGGGAACACTTCTCCAGCCTGCTGAATGGCAGTGAACGTACAACGCCAGGAGAAGGCGAACCCACTTCACCAATCGATGACGATAGAGCATACGTTTCATTGCCCGACCATTAAGAAGTTAGAATAGCAATTACCCGCCTGAAGAACAACAAAAGGGCGTGGGCGGATGGATTGCCGGCCGAGCTATTCAAACACGACGGCGAAGAACTGATAGGGAGCATGTATCAGCTTATTTGTAAAATATGGTCGGACGAATGCATGCCCAACGATTGGAAATTAAGTGTGCTCTGCTCAATTCAGAAAAACGAAGACCCCACAGTCTGCGCCAACTACCGTGGGATAAGCCTCCTCAACATCACGTATAAGGTTCTATCGAGCGTTTTGTGTTAAATATTAAAGCCCTCGGTCAATAAACTGATTGGACCTTATCAGTGTGGCTTTATCAACAACCGACCAGATATTCACCATGCGCCAAATCTTGGAAAAGACCCGTGAAAGGAGAATCGACACACACCACCTCTTCGTCGATTTCAAAGCTGCTTTCGACAGCGCGAAAAGGAGCTGCCTTTATGCCACGATGTCTGAATTTGGTATCCCCGCAAAACTAATACGGCTGTGTAAACTGACGTTGAGCAACACCAAGAGATCTGTTAGGAACGGGAAAGACATCTTCGAGCGGTTCGATTCCAAATGGGGTTTCAGACGAGACGACTTCCTTTCGTGCGACTTCTTCAATCTGCTGCTGGAGAAAATAATTCGAGCTGCAGAACATAATCTAGCAGGTAAAATCTTTTATAAGAGTGTACAGCTGCTGGCGTATGCCGATGATATTGATATCATCGGTCTCAACACCCGCCCCGTTAGTTCTGCTTTCTCCAGGCTGGACAAGGAAGCAAAGCAATTGGATCTGGCAGTGAACGAGGTCAAGACGAAATATCTCCTGTCATCAAAGAAGCAGTCATTGCACTCGTGACTTGGCTTTCACGTCACTGTTGACAGTCATAACTTTGAAGCTGTAAAATTCAGATTGATTAGGCAATTGAGAAGTAAAGTCCTCTCTCGACGAACAAAAACCAAACGCGACAAAAGTTCTGCGAAAGATTTGTGGTTCTTTGCGCGTTGGCTACGGCGAATACCACATTCGATGGAACGATTAGCTGTATGGGATATACGACGACCATGACATAGTTCAGCGAATTAAAAGCAGCGGCTGCGCTGGCTAGGCAATGTTGTCCGAATGAACGAAAACACTCCAGCTCTGAAAGTATTCGAGGCTGTACCCGCCGGTGGAAGCAGAGAAAGAGGAAGACCTCCACTCCGTTGGAAGGACCAGGTGGAGAGGACCTGGCTTCGCTTGGAATATCCAATTGGCGCCATGTAGCGAAAAGAAGAAATAACTGGCGCGCTGTTGTTAATTCAGCTATAATCGCGTAAGCGGTGTCTACGTCAATAAACAAGAAGTATAATTTATTCTTTTTTATAACTCGCGCGCATTTGTAAATATGGAGTGTTCAAATACATTGCTCGCAATTCCCTCTTCATGTTTGCCCGCGATGATCCCCTCAACAAGCTCTCAAAATCTGCACGCGTGCCCGAACGTTGCAAAATGCCCACCTCTGGCTTAGTGCATTCAGTTAAATGCAGTAAACCATGCACGTTATAACTATCTAAATGGTCTCCGTATATATTTCCAAACAAACGAACGAATTCTTGTAATTTGTTGGGCAACATTAGCTTCAGCACTATATGGTTTTCTCATGATAACAACCTTATTCCTGGTTGCAATAATCAAATATGGTAGTAATGGTCACTACCAATACGATCTTTTAGGACAAACTCTGCCAACCAAAAGTGGCGAGAAAACTGGTAAAACATAGGCGCTGTACCACTAACCACTTTTCTGCTTACACGTACGTATACGTGTGATAATACATCACTGTTGGGCTCATTTAGTTGTGTCATATAAAAAATTATATATCTGAGCTGCTTTAATATCCCCAATCTACAGTTGATTAAAGGTTTCACTTTCTGATTTCTAATTTAAAATATTTTTAGAATTCTATTAATTTATCGAAAATTTGTAACATGTGAACATGTTCAAAGCTCATACATTTGCCAGAAACGATTAAAATGAATCCAGCAGAAATTTTGATGTTGACGTAGCTTACCCGCAATCACACATTCGTTCGATTCAAGCAATTGTCGCAACGCTATGAACTGACATGACACGATTCGAACTCCATCGTGATTGCCGAAGAACAGATTGTTCATGTTGGATCAAATCAGTTGAAATTGATCAACCAAGTCGTTTAAATTGATCAACCAAGTTGTCTATGATCAACTGAATTTATTTCATTGAGTTTTTGGGACGACTCACACATACATACGAGTACATAGGAGCATTTGGTCTCAAAAACCGGACAAAATTATTTAAGTGATTTTATGAATGAAAATTAATAAAACTGCATGACTGAATATAATAATGCAATATGTTAAAATAAAATAAGTAAGGAAGGACTAAGTTCAATTGTACAAAGATACTGTGTTATGAATAAAACATGTTCTGCAATTTCAATGAGATGACCCAAATATTGGCAAAAATCTTTATATTAGGGGGCTCAGAGAAGCATTGACCCGATTCAACCCATTTTTGATATAAAGAAATACTATTGTTAGAAAAGTATTCGGTATGAATTTCAATTTCATATATTACACATTGAACGATATTTTCGGTCAAAAGTCAACTTTAGGTAACGGAGTCTACATAGTCGGTACCTAGAGGCTTGAACAGTTTTGATTGGATTTGGACCATTTTTGATCAAAAAGTGGCATACTTCAAGGGAATTATTACCGCAAAATTTTATT
The DNA here is from genome assembly GCF_023373825.1 of Bactrocera dorsalis. Classification (NCBI taxonomy): domain Eukaryota; kingdom Metazoa; phylum Arthropoda; class Insecta; order Diptera; family Tephritidae; genus Bactrocera; species Bactrocera dorsalis. The sequence goes on along the minus strand of NC_064303.1, from coordinate 75,071,858 downwards.
CCGCTATATTATATAATTATAATTAATTCTTTATTTCTGTACTGGAAAGTGGAAGAATCAAATGGAATTTTAAATTGTTTTATAGGGGAAAGGAGCGTGATTGTAGTCCGATTTCGCTCATTTTCACACTGTGACATAGAAATATTAAAAGAATATCACATACTAAAATTGGTCGAAATCGGTTCGTCATTTATTTAATTAACAACAAAAATAAATAAAGCCGTACTAATTTTATGCAAGTGATTAACCTAATTCAACATCTTTTTTTTAAACAAGAGGAAGATTGGGAAAAAGTTTTAGTTTATATGTTAAGTAGAAACCTTGTAGTTTAGTAAAAAAATTTATTTCTAACTCGACCTCCCCCGACACTATATTAATAAAATCCATAACAAATATTTTCCAGAATTCACTTTACGCAACACAAAACACCAGTTGCAATTTCGGAAATAATAGAGAGTATAAGAACGTGCGTACTGAACGAAGCACAATTCCAGTGGTATGCATATATCACGCATTAATCGAAATTTTCGATCAGAAGTCAACTATTGGTACCGGGGACTAAATATTCGTCACTTAGGGCTTTGAGGAGGATGGAGTCTTGTTCATTCACTTGGGAGTGGACAGAAACGATATGGCTCAAGCAGCTTACGCCTTCCGCTCTTAAACTAAGTATTCTCTGGGTAGCCAAAGAACATCCGTTTGAAGGCAAGCTAACGTGAGAAGGCGAAACATCCCTTCCACACGGTTTGCTGCCGGCAATGTAACACACGCCACCAATGAAAAGGAACAAAAAGCCTCGGAAGACAAACCCTCCATTTGATGACGACCATTGCTAACGAATTAAGGGTAACGATTAAGAGCATATACCAGGAAGGTCCACTTCCTTAATTGGGAAGGTACCGCTGCCCAAGTGGTTGATGTCCTCGTTAGAGTGCAGGCAGGACAAGGACTGAGGCGAGTAGGTACTTAGGCATTTAATATAGTGGCCATATAATGGAGCACAAATTCTGTGTGCGATTCGTGGTGGGAAAGGGACTCTGTCACCGAGTACTGCCATTCACCCCGGTGGGTGAACGTCTAAGCACAATCCGCATCAAAGCAAGGTTCTTCAACATATCGCTGATTTGCGCCCCACACGGAGAAGGACGATGTGACCAAAGATGCCTTCTATGAACGCTTGGAGCGCACCTATGAGAGCTGTTTCAGTCACGATATTAAAACCATGCTTGGCAACTTTAACGTCAGGGTGGGCAAGGAAGGTATCTTTGACACAACAGGCGGTAAATTCAGCCTCCACGAGGAAACATCCCCAAATGGGTTGAGACTGATCGAATTCATGACCATGAATTTAAGTATGTTCTGCCCAATCCACAAAAAGAGACATCTCGCAATCTGTACCAACAACCACGGGATAAGCTTCTTCAATATCGCGTATAAGGTTCTATAGAGCGTATTGTGTAAAAGATTAAAGCCAACCGTCAACAAACTGATTGAACCTTATCAATGTGGCTTTAGACCTGGCAAATCAACAACTGACCAGATATTCACCATGCGCAAAATTTTGGACAAGATCCATGAAAGGGGAATAAACACGTACCAACCTGCGCTGGCTGGGTCATGCGGTACGTATGGACGAAAAAACACCAGCCATGAAAGTATTCGACGCAATACGCAATAGAGATGTTATTTCTGCAAAATTTTTCTCGTTATATTAATTGCTTCTTGATTTGTGTACTGGAAACTGAACGAATCAAGTGGAATTTAAAATTATGCTATATGGGAAGTAGGCGTGGTTGTTGTCCGATTTCGTCCATTTCACAGTGCCACCCCCATCCTCTAATATTACACCGGCAGTCATAAATCGCTCTCACACCATCTCAGTAGTAAAATTGAATGTTTTTGGCGTAATTAGTTATTGATTTATCGCGCCTTTAGTAATTTTGAACAGTACCGTTTATGGGGAGGGAGCGGTGTTATCCTCCGATTTCATCCATTTTCACATTTTTAGTAGATATGTATATTAAACTTGTCAGAGGGCAGCGCAGCGCCAACTTTTTCAAAAAAGTTTGCCCACAAGTGCTCCTTGCTACTGCGATCCTCTGTACCAAATTAGAGTTTTAGATCTTAATTTAGTGCTTAGTTATGGCACTTTATATGCTTTCCGTTAATTGCGATTTGTGGGCGTGGCAGTAGTCCGATTACGCTCATCTACGCAACTCGAAATTATTTTTGTACTAAAAAACCCAAATACAAGGATTCATCGTGATGTCTCAATTTTACTCAAGTTACAGCGTGCACGGCCGGACGGGCAGATAGACAGTCAACCGGATTTCAACTTTTTTCGTCATCCTGATCATCTATACTAATATTATAAAGCTGAAGAGTTTGTTTGTTTGATAACAATAGGAGCGAAGAAACAGTGGAAAATGTGTAAAAAACGGGGGTGGCTAAATGAGCACCTTAATATAATACTCCTACACCCCACGACGACGTGACGATCCGCGCGCATATACGCATCTACCGGCATTCTTATCCCGCATTTTTTAATTCGTTTCGCCATCAAGGTCATCGCTAAAGCCACAGGTAAGTGCCGGGAGTTTTTATAAAAAAAACCTCTGTTTTTTCTATGGTCCTTCGAAGCCGTACCGAACGGCAGTAGTGGAAGTGATAATAAAAAAAATAAAATAAAAAAACTAAAATAAAGTAACAAGAATAATACAAATCGGTCATGGTGTCGCGGTAACGCGTTAACTAAAACAAAAAACAAAAAAAGTGTTGGTGAAAAACCCGGGGCTCACAGTTGGAAAAAAAAAAACCCGGAGCTTAAAACAGTTAAAAAAAAAAAAAAAGTGAAAAACCCGTTGGGAAAGAAAAAATTGTGGAAGAACAACGGTGGTTGCGGTGAAAAGCAACAGTTTAACACAGTTAAAACAAAGCGTGAGAAGCCCGTGGAAAAAAAAAAAACAAAAAAAAAAAAGAGGATAAAAGTGCAGTGTCATACACATACAATATACATACTGTTACAAAAGTAGTATTAAGTTGTATTTGTATTACTATATGCATCCCTGATTATGAACAATAGCTGTAGGTATATGGAATAGCATTTGTCTTGTTGTAGACATCTGGCGCCGCACTGTCTGCTTGTCTACTTAAACAATTGCTGAGTCTGGCGCCGTATAGCATTATGTTCTGGTAATTTCCAGACGCAATATTCTAGAAGGACACGTCGGCATCAGCGAGAAGTGCGTGGCTATATAAGCCGTGGCAGCGCCAACGTAATCAATCAGTGCTAAGAGTAAACTGCTATAGTGTAGACGAGTTGTGAAATAAAGAGTTGTTGAATTAAATTAAACAGTGTTGATTTTATTTGTCAGTCCAGAGATACGAACCTAACAAAGTAAACTAGCAAGCAGTAAATTCGTAACAATTGGTGTCAGAAGTGGAATTGTCAAATAATCCAAATTCAAGATGGTTAAATTCGGAGAATTGAGAATTCAGCAATTAAAAAAGGAACTGGAGGAGCGTAATTTGCCGATAAGCGGGCAAAAGGCGGATCTGCAGGCACGATTACGTGAAGCAATGGAAGCGGATGGAATTAATGTGGACGAGTTCGAATTTGTTGGTCCAGAAACTTCTACAAAGGTAGAAGAAAAAGTAGAAGAACAACGAACATCATCGAGTGTGGACATGAACATGCTGTTAGTGGCTATACAGAAAATAGCTGAAAATACAGAAAATGCAGTGCAAACAGGAAATCGTCTGGCACAGCAAATAGCTGAAAATTCAGAAAAGGCAGTGCAAACAGAAAATCGTCTGGCACAGCAAATGACGCAAATAGCTGAAAATACATCACAGTTAGAGTCTTGCCTTACACAACAAATAACTGAAAATAATACGCAGTTAAAAAAGCGTTTGGTACAACAGATTACAGAAAGTAATACACAAGTGCAAGAGAAAGTTTCAAAATTGGAAGACGAATTAAGCACGTTAAAAAATGAAAAAGAAAATTTAAAATCAGAAGTTCTTCAATTAAGTAATCGTGTGCGAGAACTGCAACTACATGGCCATGCACCATCAACAAATAATCAAAGATTGAAGGCACCCACATTCGATGGAAGTATTCCATTTCAAATTTTCAAACTTCAGTTTGAAAAGACAGCAATGGCCAATAACTGGAATGCAGCGGACAAAGTGGCGTCTTTGTTTGTATCATTGAAAGGACCTGCGGCAGAAATCCTTCAGACTATTCCAGACTGTGAACGGGACAACTATGAGGCATTGATGAGTGCGATAGAAAGACGATATGGTAGTGAGCACCGGAAACAAATATACCAGATCGAACTGCAAAATAGGGGTCAGAAAATGAACGAGTCATTGCAAGAGTTCGCAACTGAAATAGAACGACTGGCTCATTTGGCAAATGCAGATGCACCTGTGGATTACATTGAGAGGGTGAAAATTCAAAGTTTCATAAATGGAATTCGTGATGTGGACACCAAACGCGCCACATATGCATTGCCAAAAAGAACGTTTGCTGAAACGGTTTCGCACGCCCTCACACAGGAAACAGCTTCTCTACTAAGTAAACCAGCACACAAAGTACAAATGGTTGAAATGGAACAACCGGCGCTGATGGAAGAAATATTAAAGACTCTGAAGGCAATTGCTACACCGCGAGTAAATACAACAGGAAGATGTTTCAACTGTGGAAAAGCGGGTCACTTTGCCCGAAATTGCAATATAAAAGTAAGCCCATCAAAACGGAAACAACCAACAGATAACGAGGACGGAGCATCCACATCTCACAAGTCGTTAAACTAAAACGGAACAGTTCAAAGGGGCGTGAGCTGGTTCCCACAACTATTTGCCCCGCCATCTCGATATCACAAATAGGTCGCCATGACAACAATCTTACTATCAACGGTATCGTAAATGGACGACTGTCAACGCTTACTTTGGATACTGGTGCCACACATTCAATTATCCGACCGGATGTGGTAAGAGGAACGGTTGAACCATTAGTCGGTTGCAAGCTTCGAACGGCCACCGGAGAGGAAGCAGCTGTCGCGGGAAAAGTGTTTTGCGAAGTGATGATTGGTACCCCGGAAGTTAATCACACCTTCATCGTAGCAGAAATCACGGACGAAATTATAATGGGAGTAGATTTCATGATTGATCACGGGGTTACTTTGGATTTAAACAAGCAAATGCTGTTTTGCCAGAACATGGAGATGCCTATAAACACCGGATATGTGACCAACGTTGAAAATAAGAAGGTGATTGTTGATGATAATCAGAGTATTCCACCAAAATCTGAGGCGATTGTATGGGCTAAAGTGAATGGAGGAGGTGGGACTGAAGAATTGTGGATTGTGGAACCAACAAAAATAGATACACCCATATTGGTAGGAAGAACGCTTGTGAAAACTAGAGAAGACGCCACCATTCCGGTCAGAGTAGTGAATGAATTCAACACGCCTATAAGTCTGAAGAAAGGAGCGGTAATTGGACAGTGCCAGAATATAAGTACAATAGCACGATGCGAACAGTCACAACAGAAACCTACTATTGAGCCACAGCAGATAAGTCCTACACTCCTAAACAATTTGCTGAACGAACTGCATGGAAATGAAAAATTAAAAGCAGAAAAACTATTAGAAAAATACGCATCCATATTTGCAAACGAAGGAAACAACACAGGAAGAACCGGCATTGTCAAACATCGCATAAATACTGGAGACGCTAAACCAATCCGACAAGCTCCGCGTAGGGTTCCACTAGCAAAACGTGAGGATGCTAACAAAATTATTCAAGACATGCACAAAAACGGTGTAATCGAACCTTCAATAAGTCCATGGAGCTCACCTATCGTCTTAGTTAAAAAGAAAGATAGTAGCACCCGTTTCTGCGTAGATTATAGGAAGTTGAATGATTTCACAAAGAAAGACAGTTATCCTCTACCGAGAATCGACGATACATTAGACACCTTGTCTGGAGCGAAATGGTTTTCTACATTAGATCTACAAAGTGGATATTGGCAAGTCGAGATTGATGAACGTGACCGTGAAAAGACCGCTTTCAGTATGGGCGACGGGTTATGGGAATTCTCTGTGATGCCATTTGGGTTATGTAATGCGCCTGCAACGTTCGAGCGACTGATGGAACATGTGTTAAAAGGACTCAACTGGAAGACATGTTTGGTGTATCTTGATGACATTATCATCATGGGAAAAAGTTTTGATGATCATCTGAAAAATTTAGAGGAAGTCTTTCAGCGAATAGCATCAGCCGGATTACGCTTGAATCCCAAAAAGTGTTCATTATGGAAGAAGCAGGTCACATATCTCGGACATAAAGTGTCAACTGAGGGGATTCACACCGAGGAAGGAAAAATAAAAGCAGTTAAAGATTGGCCTCGACCCACCAACATACATGAACTCCGCAGCTTCCTCGGCTTATGCACGTATTACCGCCGTTTTGTACCTGGATTTGCGAACGTGGCTAGAAGTTTACATGATTTAACAAAGAAGAATCGCCCGTTTGTATGGCAGTTGGAACAAGAAAAAGCGTTTGAGCAGCTTAAAGAACTACTTTGTACGGCGCCGATGTTGGCTTATCCAATACCTGGAAAGAAATTCATCCTGGATACAGATGCGAGCGCTTATGGAATTGGAGGTGTCCTGTCTCAGCTCATCGACGGACAAGAAAGAGTAATTGGGTATTACAGCAGAGTGCTCGGGAAACCAGAGAAAAACTACTGTGTGACGCGAAAAGAACTACTAGCTGTGGTGGAATGTGTAAAACATTTCCACAAGTATTTGTATGGACAACGATTCTTGCTGAGGACTGATCATGCAGCATTAAAATGGTTATTACAGTTTAGGAATCCGGAAGGCCAAATTGCACGATGGATCGAAAGATTACAGAATTACGACTTCGAAACGGAACATCGAAAGGGGATTCACCACAAAAATGCGGATGCATTATCACGTCGCCCTTGTCCACTGGAATGTAAACATTGCTCCAAATCAGAAGGAAAAGAAGGTATAATCGACGTGCGATTACTGAATATAGAACCTGAGGATGATTGGACTCCTCACCGCATCAGAATCAATCAGCTGGAGGACCCTGATCTTGCAAAGCTGATAATAGCCAAAGAAAATGGGGTCCACCAAAGGAACAAATAAGTAGCGAGAGTCCAACGGCAAAAGCATATTGGGCCCAATGGAACAGCATAAACCTCGTTAATGGATACCTTCATCGTACCTGGGAAAGCGAAGATGGCAAACAGTCTCGTCTGCTGATCATAGTACCGAAGTCCATGATCCCGAAAGTATTGAAAGAATATCACAATGGACCTAGTGGAGGGCACCTTGGAATTACAAAAACTATAGAGAAGATTAAACAACGGTTCTACTGGATCGGTTGTCGAGATTCCATAGCAGAATGGATAAGTAATTGCGTAGAGTGCATGGCAGCTAAAGGTCCTAAAGCCAAAAGTCGCGGTAGGCTACAACAGTACAACGTGGGATCACCATTTGAACGAGTCGCAATGGATGTTGCAGTTCCGTTCCCAACCAGTACGGCCGGAAACAAATATCTACTGGTTGTCATGGACTATTTCAGTAAATGGCCAGAAGTATATGCCTTACCAAACCAAGAAGCGAAGACAGTAGCCGAAGCGTTTGTAGAAAATTGGATAACAAGGTTCGGAGTGCCCGTCGAATTACACTCAGATCAAGGCAGGAATTTCGAATCTTCCATTTTCCAAGAAGTCAGTACATTATTGGGCATCCACAAGACACGGACAACAGCGTTACACCCACAATCAGATGGGATGGTAGAGAGATTCAACCGAACGCTCGAAGAACATCTGCGGAAAATCGTCGATAAAGATCAACGGAATTGGGACAAGTGCATCCAGATGTTCCTGCTGGCGTATCGTTCAGCGAAGCACGAGACAACTGGTTACACGCCAGCAAAGATTATTTTCGGATCTGATCTGCGACTCCCTGCTGATCTTAAGTTTGGAACGAATCCGACAGCTGTAAGAAATGATGGAGATTATTGTTCTGCCTTAAAGGAAGAAATGAATGAATTGCATCTAATGGTAAGACAGCATACGCATCTGATGAGCAATAAGATGAAGGACCGGTTCGATCAAGCGGCAAATTCAAAAGGTTTTGAAGAAGGTGATCTGGTCCTGTTGTACAATCCACTTCGAAAGAAAGGCTTGTCCCCGAAACTGCAGACAGCCTGGGAAGGACCCTATATGGTGATGAAACGACTTAATGACGTGGTATACCGCATACAAAGAAATGGAAAAGCACGATGTAAAATGAAAGTAGTACATTTGAAGAGGCTCGCCCCATTTGGTTCAAGAGGATTTGTGCCTAATCGGGACGATTAGGCTTTAGTGGAGGGCAGTGTTACAAAAGTAGTATTAAGTTGTATTTGTATTACTATATGCATCCCTGATTATGAACAATAGCTGTAGGTATATGGAATAGCATTTGTCTTGTTGTAGACGTCTGGCGCCGCGAAACAATAGACATCTGGCGCCGCACTGTCTGCTTGTCTACTTAAACAATTGCTGAGTCTGGCGCCGTATAGCATTATGTTCTGGTAATTTCCAGACGCAATATTCTAGAAGGACACGTCGGCATCAGCGAGAAGTGCGTGGCTATATAAGCCGTGGCAGCGCCAACGTAATCAATCAGTGCTAAGAGTAAACTGCTATAGTGTAGAAGAGTTGTGAAATAAAGAGTTGTTGAAATAAATTAAACAGTGTTGATTTTATTTGTCAATCCAGAGATACGAACCTAACAAAGTAAACTAGCAAGCAGTAAATTCGTAACAATACATTATAAAGTTGGTGAAAAAGAGAGTTGGTGACAAAATTTGGCAACCAAATATGTATGTACATATATATACATACATATAACATAAAGAGTTAAAGTGAGTGAAAACGTGCAGTGACAAAAAAAAAACTGTGGTTTATATATTCTCATACAATATGCATACATACATATGGGTGATAAATGATAAGGTGGAAAGTAAAGCACAACTAACACACAAAAAAAAAAGTTCTAAACCATCAGTGAGGTGAAAAGGAAAACAAATAATACAAATAATAATCGTGCGGTGAAAATAAGTGAATAAGTGAAGTTTTGGGTACAATAACGCACAAAAAAAAAGAATAAAGAAAAAAGAAACCACAAAGTCACCAGGGATTCACCACAGCAACCAACAGCAAAAGGATAGGAGAAAGAATCAAAGGCACAAGCGCAGACACAGGCACTGGCACATACACACAGAGGTTTTTATAACAACTTTTCATAATTAAATATTTCTACAAAAGTGTACTGTCACATATGTAGATACGCTTATTGCTTCAAAGTCCACATTGGCATATGTTCCGCGATACCCCTTGGATTTTGACTAACAAAACCAAGCAGGATTGCGTATAAAATATATTCGAAGTCCACATTGGCATATGTCCCGCAATACCCCTTGATTTTTGGGCAACAAAAACAAGCAGGATTGTGTAAAAAACCAAAGCGTAATACATATGTACAAGGTGCAGTGATCTCTAATACGAGCGCTCATTAGCCCATAACAAATAAAATATCCGCCTATAGGTATACCCTATAGGACATTTGGACAATAAAGCATATATAAAAGAAATATATACAGAAAAATAAAATACTTAAAATAACTTCCGGTCATTAAAAAAAAAAAAAAATAATTAAATCAAATTCAAGCGATTTTTTACTTCATTTTAAAACTCTTATTAACTTAAAAGAGTTCACGATTGCGCATATTATTAAATACGTAAAGCGTTATCTTTATTTCAATTTCGTTCAAAACTCTTATTTACCAAAAAGAGTTCTCGTCTACAGTACTTGACCAATCAATTCCGAACCAAGTGAAAAATAGTTCTAACTTTAATCATTAATAAAAACATAAATATTTGGCTAATTTTAGAAAAAAAATTATTTTTTATATGCTATATACATTAAACTTAAATTATTATATTTTTGTATTGAATCATATTCAATATTTTGTCGCCATATATATATATAATTTTTTTTGTTTTTTGCTCTCGTTCGTAATTTATTGGACAGGTACTGTAATTATATACATAAATACATACATATACTATATACACGAAAATATTTTGAAATCTCGGTTTATCAAAAAGCCATTGGTTTTATTGATTTTTTGAAACTCTTACATACAAAAGAGTCTTCTATTCAACATTTTATATACTATATACTAGTATACTTTATATACTTTTCTAAACATCTACTAGTCTAGTTTTCACTAAGACGTTTCGATTCATTCCATACATCTTTTAAATGAACTCAGTTGCTAAAAGTTCCAAACATGATTTTAGATGATAAAAGTCCATGTAAACCGGCAGAAGCTACACGCTCAAAGCAAGGTGCTACAAAATTAAAGAGGGGTAAAGACATTTCTTATACAAAATTCATTGCTGAGAGTGACAGTTTGATACGATACTGCACTCGATTTTCATCTTCAACGATTCAAGACAATTCGGAATCGGTCTTAGAAATCAAAAAAGACAATTTAGACAACTTCTGGACACGTCTCCAAGCGGCATATGACGCAATCGTAGAATCTGATGATTCAGATCTACCAGAAAATTTTAAATCCTTGGCTTACACCAAATATGAACGCTGCCTAGACCAGTTCGAAGACACAAGGCAATGATTTCTGATCAACTAAAGCTATTAAGAGCAATTGCACCTACTCCACAACCGAGAGTAGAGCTGCCACAAAGACAAGCCCAAGAGGCAAGTTCAGGCATTCACCTCAAAGTGCCCATATGCGATACAGATATATTTCATGGTGGTTATGAACAGTGGCCGTCCTTCCGGGACATGTTTACAGCTGTGTACATAAACCATCCTAAATTATCGCAAGCGCAGAAATTGTATCACCTCAGATACAAAACCAAAGGTCAGGCAGGCGTAATAGTGAAACAGTTCGCTCTCAATGACGAAAATTTTAATTTTGATTGGGAAGCTCTAAAAGCACGTTATGAAAACGAAAGAATATTGGTCGACAAACAGGTGACGATATTAATGAATTTACCAAAAATTCAGAAAGAAACAAGTGAAGAGTTCATAAAGCTTCAATTCGCTGTTTCAAATTTGTCGACTCAGAATATTCCCACAGATAATTGGGACCCCATTCTGGTAAATATATGCACAGCTGCATTACCAGAAAAGTCGTTACTTTTGTGGGAGCAATCGCTCTCATCGCAAAGAAAGTGCCCAACGTGGCAGCAAATGAAAGAATTTCTTACTACCCAGTACGAAATTGCAGAGAGGGTAGATAAAAAACTAGTCAGAACGAAAAACGTTCAAAACGACCTCAATGGAAGCTTCAATAGACCCCAAGCAAGTAGCCACAATAATTTAAATAGAAGCTTTTTTAAAAATCAATCGTAAACCGAGCAACAGGATTAGTTGCCACAACAAATTCTGGAAACTGCCAAGAAGCACCATGCTGCTCAAAGGCGTTGAAAACCCAAACGCTACATAGCGAAAATCACATTAGGGTACTATTACCCACAGCAGTTGTCTCCATCGAACACCGAGGAGAACTGTATAAACTCAGAGCCTTAATAGACCAAGGATCACAACGATCATTTATAGCGTCTAGGGCACAAAACAGGCTAGAGTTACCAACAAAACTGGCCAACTTTGAAATCACGGGAATGGGCGGAAGAGTTGTTAAAAGCTCAAATAAAATCTGCCCCATTACCCTCTTTTCCCCCAAAGCGGATAAGCGCATACAAGCAGAAGCAATTGTCTTACCGCAATTAACCAACATGCTACCTAGCTATCACATAAATAGCAAGCATTGGCAAAAGGTTTCACACCTTAAGTTAGCAGACCCCAACTGCAACACTCCCGCTCAAATAGATCTTCTATTAGGCAGCGATCTCATACCACAGATAATACTCAAAGGTATTGAGAAAATTACCAAAACACTTCTGGCGCAAAATACCATTTTCGGATGGGTCCTAAGCGGACTAGTTGCGGAACCAGTTACAACATTGACAACTCAAGTTGAGGAAGTCTCAAATGAGTACCTCAATTCACAATTGAGAAAATTTTGGGAACTAGAAGAACTCCCCCCCATATCAGTCACAACCCCTGAAGATCAGTATTGTGAGGATTTTTACAAAGCCACAACTACTAGATCAGAAAATGGTCGGTACGTCGTACGACTACCACTTAAGCAACAATTTCCTAACACACTCGCCTTAGGTCACTCTCGCACCTCTGCAATACAGCAGTTTCTAAGTATGGAAAGAAACCTACTTAAAAAAGGCGAACTCAAATCTGAATATGATGGTGTGTTAGAAGAATACCTCCATTTAGATCATATGGAGGAAGTAAACCCAGGGGAGAAAATCGTCAACGGCAAATACTACTCCTTTTACCTGCCACATCACGCAGTAGTAAAGCCAGACAAAAAAAAACAACAAAAGTAAGAGTTGTTTTTAATGCTTCGAGAACCACTAGTTCAGGGAATTCCCTAAATGATATCCTATTTACGGGACCCACACTCCAACCAGATTTAATGCTTCTGATATTAAATTGGCGTATATACAAATACGTGTTCAATGGGGACGTTGAAAAAATGTATCGGCAAATAGGCGTACATAAAGACGACCAAGATTTTCAACGTATTATGTTCCGAAGAGTCCTTTACGCGACTTCAAATTAAAACAGTTATATTTGGCGTTAACTGTGTACCATATTTAGCCATTCGAACTCTCCACGAATTGGCAGACGACACAAAGTCAGAATTTCCTCTGGCAACTGAAGTGTTGAAAACTCAAACGTATGTAGACGAAATTTTGTCTGGAAGTCACACTCTTCCACAAGCAAACGAATCGTTATCACAAGTAATCCAAGCCCTCACATCCGCACGGTTTCCATTAAAAAAGATTACGGCAAATCACCCAAGTATATTAAAAAATATACCAAAAGAAAATTTGTTGGACACTAATTTCATTATTTTCGAAAAGGAAAGTACAACAAAAACATTAGGCATCCAATGGAATGCGATATCGGACCAGTTCTCATACACGACAGAGTCCATATCCGCATTATCAGCCATAACGAAAAGACAGATTTTATCCTCGGTGGCAAAACTTTTCGACCCCGCAGGATGGCTTTCGCCAATTATGATCCAAGCGAAAATCTTAATACAAGAATTATGGCTAGATGGAACCGACTGGGACGAACAAGTGAAATCGCTTCGCTTAGAAAAATGGTCCCAGTTCGCAAACAATCTGAATGATATTTCTCAGTTACAAATTCCACGATGGGTAAACTACTCCCCCGAACACAAAGTCGAATTACATGGCTTTTGTGACGCCTCAGAAAAGGCATACTGCGCTACTATCTATGTGCGCACGCAAAGTGATACCACGACCACAAGCCACTTATTAGTAGCAAAAGCAAAGGTGGCAACTTTAAAAACTATAAGTCTCCCACGACTTGAGTTATGTGGCGCACTACTACTTTCAAAATTAGTAGCCATGGTGCAAATGCATTAAAATATGACAAAATGCAAACTATATAGTTATGTGGTCCGATTCAGAAATTGTACTAGCCTGGTTGGAAAAACCACCACATGCATGGAAGACGTATATTTCTAACCGAACGTCTCAAATTCTTGACCTAGTGGGATCAGCCACTTGGCGTCACGTAGCTAGTGCTGACAATCCTGCCGATCTAGGTACAAGAGGGTGCAAGCCACTGCACCTTGCCACTACCACCCTCTGGTGGAATGGCCCCCGATGGTTGATAGAATCTCCTGATTCTTGGCCACAATCCCCCATGCGCAACATTATCGCCCCAGAAGGTCGAAAAATCGCCTCCTTTCATACATTATTGGATGATACCGACATCCTTGAACGATTTTCATCGTTTCAAAGAGCTCTCAGAGTAGTTGCTTATATGTTCAAATTTATAGAGCAACTCAAAAGCAAAATCAAGGGATCACATAATTTCCCATGCAACACAGTGACGCACCTAGAGTTACAAAAGGCAAAGGTCGTACTAATAGCATACACACAAGCGCGCTACTTCAGCCGCGATATATCAGTACTAAGAGCATCGAAGCCGATTGATAAAAAGAGCTCACTCTTAGTTCTAAACCCATTTCTGGACACGAAAGGTCTGCTTCGTGCCAATGGGCGGCTCGCTTATTCGAGCCTAACATACAATGAACGCCACCCCATAATAATTCCAGAGAGGTCACCATTCGCCACATTATTCCTCCACTACATCCACACCTTAATGCTACACGCCGAACATGCAACAGATGGTACGCCAGGAGTATTATATCCCCCGTCTTAAGCCGCAAATCAAGAAGTGCATCTTCACGTGCAAGATTTGCACTATGCACAAACAGAAGATGCGAACGCAGATTATGGCAGCACTTCCACCGGAACGCTGCAATTTCGCTCTGCCTTTCACCACAACAAGTGTTGATTTTGCTGGGCCTTTCCAGGTAAAGGCGTCCATGTTAAGGTCTCCCACTCTCATGAAAGGCTATGTGGCTGTCTTTGTATGTTTCACGACAAAGGCAGTACATCTTGAGCTGCGTAGTAATCTGACGACGGAGGCTTTTCTCGCGGCATTTGCTCGCTTCGTCGCTCGACGTGGCTACCCATCAAAGATCATGAGCGACAATGGCAAAACGTTCATTGGAGCTCAACGAGCCACAGAAAAGCAATTTGTGGATTTCCTAAAACAAGTGTCACCCGACATCGTACAAAAGTACGCCCCTCAAGGTATGGGAATCAGCTGTAAAAAGCTTCAAATCCCATTTCAAACGGGTAGCTGGAAATTATAAAATCCATTACGAAGAGTTCACGACGTTATTAAATCGAATTGAAGCCGTTCTCAATTTACGGCCACTCACAGTACTATCGCAAGACCCCTCAGATTTCACCGCCTTAACTCCAGGGCATTTTCTAAAAGGAGCACCCATCCTGGCCATTCCTGAGCCAGGCGTGGAGTCGCTATCTCTATTAAATCGATGGGAACGAATTAAAATTCTCCATCATGATTTCAGCCGCCGATGGAAGGACGAATATATAAAGGATCTCCACAAAAGATACCGCTGGAAGACTTCTGAACAGGCGCCTAAACTTGGAGACTGTGTCTTCATCCACGATGATTGTCTACCCCTAACCGAGTGGCGGCTTGGCCGCATTGAAAAGCTACATTATGGCTCCGACGGTCACATACGAGTCATGGATCTCCGTACGCAAAACGGAACACTAACCCGACCGCTCGTGAAGCTATGCTTTCTGCCAACTTCCGATGATCGCGAATCCGAAAACTTCAAAAATCTACCGGTTTTATCGCTACACAATAAACGAACCAAATGAAACAACGCCGGCACCGGTACCGGCAACCGCGTCTGCAGCGGTCCCTCAATCCACACCTCGTGGTGGCACTCGACCACCACCACCCCCATCACGGACCACGGAGACCCTAAGGTGCCCCATCTGTCGGCGCCCACATCGCCTGCACCATTGTGGCATATTTAGGGGTATGCGACCCGTGCAACGGCAGCAAGTGCCCACGGGCATTGCCATAACTGCCTGTCACATACCCATGGGACTGCAGCGTGTTAGTCACGAGGGCTGTGTCAAATATGCCACAGGCCGCATCACACGCTGCTACATCGCAGCACGGCACGCGAAGTGAATCGGCCACCCATCCATCGCGGCCGCATACCCCGATTCCAACCCGCAGCTCGTGCCGCACCCCAGCGGAGCGCAACATCATTGCGGCGTCGACAGCCTGGCAGCCTAAAAAAAGTCCGTGAGTACCGTTTTTGTGATAACTAATTTGGTCGAAATTATTTGTTAGAGTTGTATTAACTTAATAATATTAATTTTTCTATATTTATTGTTATTTTCCTCTGTCGTTACATGCAGTATAAAACTATTCAAATTTTTTAGGTAATCCGTAATATTTGTGGTTAGCAGTCATTTTATTATTTTAGATCTTACTAGCTGCTGTTAATTCTTATTCTGCTTTTCTTAGAGAATGCCACGGAAGCGGAAATCTGGTATATCCAAATTGGCATGGTAGTTTTATTGACTGGTGATTTCCGTCAAACCCTCCCAGTGATTCAGAGGGGGACACCAGCAAAAGAAATTCGAGCGTGAATTAAATCATCACGCTTATGGTCGACAGTTGAAAAACTCCGCCTGAAAACGAATATGAGAGTGAAATCTTCATAATGACGTGGATTCAGGACTTTACGCAGAAATGCTGTTGAAAATTGGTGATGGTTGTTTAGATGTTGACGTTGAAGGCTACATATTACTGTCAAGAGAATTTTGTAATTTAGTAGAAAGTGATGTGGATTTCATTGCTAATGTTTTTCCGGAATTGCGAGAAAATTTGTGTAGTGATCAGTGGTTGTGTGCAAGAGCAATATTAGCAACAAGAAATGAAATTGTTAATAGGATCAACACTGATATTTTAAACGAGGTTCAGAGAAAAATTAAGGAATATTTGTCAATGGATACAATTATAGATACGGAACTAAGTACTTCATATCCTGTGGAGTTTTAAAATTCACTTGAGCTAGATTAACACTCTGTATTTTATTTTTTTAAATTGTTAGAATTCAGAATTATTTATTTTAGTTACGGTGAAATATATTTTAACATTTTTTGTTGCATTTCAATACGCATATTTTAAAGTGTTGAAACTTCATTGCCTGTAGTAATTTTTAAAAATCGTTGATCTCAGCCTAGCAATAAAATTTAGTTATCATTTTGACTCATTTCTATTAATATACCCTTACCCTTTATCTCTCATACTTATTTAATGGCTCCACTGCGGGCGAAGCCGCGGGTAAAGAGCTAGTCTATATATAAAAACCCTATATATGAATATACAACCGTTAGGCGAACAAAACTATAATACCCTGTAGCAACTGGTTGTAAATAAAGGTTTCGATGGAGCAACTGCTACAATTCAAACTGAAAGTACAAAAAAAGTGTACAGCAAGTGCAAGTTTGAAGTAAATGAAGTTAGAAATTTTTTAAATGGTCGATATGCAATTTCAGTCTCATACCATGATTCCTCTTCACATCCATTAGTATCAAAATATTATATTTGGCGAAGGCCAAGAACGGCTAACAGTAAATTATCCGAAGCTTACGATGCTACTAGCTTTCTTTCAATTGAAGTAAAGTGATCCATTTGTTAAATATACGATACAGAAATTACATTGCATTTTGTTTGGATTGATGGTAGATAATCTTGGTGTAATAGGTAACGAGGAGGAGATAAAATTACTACAACGACGTTTTTTGTTTTAATTAAATTTAGTTTATCGCCTTGCAGTTGAAGATTCATGTCGTTCAACAATTTATACAGGTCTGTCATGTAAGCTATATCATTCTTTGATGTTATGAGCTTGTCTTGAAATTCTGTATCTTTAGTTTCCAAGAACTCTATAACAGAGTCAAACAGGTTGTAGAATCGAGTCAGACAATTGCCTCTTGATAGTTAACGAACTTCAGTATGAAACAACAAACATCGTCATTAGTAACACAAAGTTGATGAAATAATCTATCATTCAAAGAGCTGTTGCGGATTTTATTGACTGCTTTGATGACATATTGCAGTGATTGAAATAGTTTTTCACTAAGTTTCTAGCAACTAAATGTTGTCTATGAATAACGCAATGTACACCAAGGACATCTGGAATTTTATTTTTTAAGTGCGCTATTAAGCCTTTGTAGCACCCCATCATAGCCGGAGCGCCATCCGTAGCAATTTAAATAATATTTTTCAAAGAAATCTCTTTCTCATCGCAAAACTTTTCCAATATATTGAATATGGTTTCGCCTTTTGTATCGGTCTCTAAATTTGTAGCAAATAATAGTGCTTCACATATTTTCTCATCTTTAATAAACCTCACGTAAGACAACAAAAATGCTTCATTAGTTGGTAAAGTGGACTCATCGAGCTGAATTGACTATTCTCCGATGTTATGTGGTTTGCCTTTTTGAGCAATTAACAAAGAGATATTGTACGAAGCTCGAAGTCCGTCGTCATCTTGCTTAGCAGCCGCCGAAAATAGTTTTGCTACACTTGGCTGAGTATTATGCTTCT
Source organism: Bactrocera dorsalis (assembly GCF_023373825.1). Lineage (NCBI taxonomy): Eukaryota > Metazoa > Arthropoda > Insecta > Diptera > Tephritidae > Bactrocera > Bactrocera dorsalis. The sequence continues at coordinate 75,053,652 of NC_064303.1, read as the reverse complement.
TCTCTAGGTTTTGAAAATATGCTAAATTCTTGTCTCTCTAATCTGGATGTATTTCATTTTAAATGATCTTGCAGTCTTGAAGCCTTCATTGCTTCATTCGAAAATGTTTTTAGACGTCGAAGACACAAAGGCGAGGATGGGTTTGTGGGATTTTCTATGAATCCGAATTTAATGTATTCCGCACAGTATTGCCGTCTCTTCTTTTTTACTTCCGAAATTGTTTTGCTTTGAGAAATACGTTCGCGAGTAGTGTAAAGGAGGCGTAAGTAATGCTCATCTATTGCGCGCAAAACCACAAATGAATATAAAATAAATATTACATTGTTTATATAGGGATGCATAAGCACAATTATTATATAGTAGTCCAAAAATATGAATTCTTATTTTTCCCAGAAATACATTTGTAAAAAAAGGATCTTTCACCTTTTCGTATTATTTTATTTTTCCCAGAAATACATTTGTAAAAAAAGAGTCTTTATCCTTTTTTATTTTTCCCAGAAATACATTTGTGAAAAAAGGATCTTTCTCCTTTTCTTATTTTCCCCAGAAATGCATTTGTAGGAAAGGATAAAGATCATTTTTTATTTTCCACGTAAAAGATTTAAAGAGTTCAAAAGCTCAAAACGTGCGCTACATCAGCTACTTACCCGACGTCATTTCGCAAGTGATAAAATAAAATTTTCAAGAGCTCAAAGCATGCGCTACATCAGCTCGAACCTACCTACCCTACACCTCTGCGCAAATGATTATATTATGATAGCAAATGCCCACATACAGATTTGGCAATGGCAATAGCAATACGTTTGACAGTTAGTATTGTATAAATTCTATCCTGTCGAGATCCCCCGTTATGAAACAGAGCGACCGATTGACATGATTTTCATTTTTTCTAATATTCAATAAAATAGGTCAGATATATGAACTACGCGGTGAGAAATATAGAACCGAGTTTGAGCAATCTTTTAATTCATATTAGTTGATGTTCACAAGTTGTTGTTGAGAGTCGAGAGATCATGTAGTCGTTGTCTAAGAGGCCTCCTAGCTAAATACAATTACAAATAACCCTCCAGGCTTCTACACAACGCCCCCATTTTCTTTCTGAGTCTCTTACCGCCCCCCTTGACACCTGCAGCGTCCACAAGGGGGCGTTATCGCCCACTTTGGGAAACACTGGTCTAGATCACCAATTGCTGATCTCGATAGTTTTGATCCTTTTGAAACAGAGTATTTATTTAAGGGGCTATACCAGTGTGATGCATGAAAAATGAGTCGATTTTCGTGAATTTTTGAAAAGTAAATACTCAATTGAATGTTTCGAACTTCTTTGGACGTAATAAGGTATATTTTCACATATACTAAATTTTTTTTTTACAAAAATATTGAAAAATAACGGAGTTATGTGCTGTCTTCGAAAAGGCCAAAAAAAGGCCCCAACTGCTGGCAAGGTTTTGTGACGAATGAGTAGCTGAAACAAAAAAATTCAAAATGTGTATTAAACTGAAAAATATTTCCTATACAATGACCTGCGATTGAAAAATATCAAAAAATTACAAAATAACGTAATTTTTCGTTTTTTAGGTAAAAAATGGTCGTTTTTTTAATGACAAATTGACAATTTTGAACCAATTAAGAAGATCGTAACTCATTGTATTGTAGTAAATGTATTCAAACATTTTAATTTGAAGTCGATCGGTTAATCTCTCGTTGAGTTATGATGTTAGAAATTTTGAAAAATGTCGTTTCGAGAAAAACGCATTTAAAGTGTCACTTATAATACATACATATATGTTTGTACCTGCGAGCAGTCGCTCTTTACAACGCTGTCATCTAAAAACTATTCAAGATACGACCTTGGCGATTTCACAGGAATTTTTGGAAATAAACAATATTGAAAAAGCTAAAAAACAAAAGAAAAAAAATTTTTGCCCCTTAATGACTTTAATGATATCGAAGAATTAACGCGATTAATTGAGTGTTGAATGCGATCAATTGAAGGAGCAATGCGATAATTTGAGTCAGAATGTTGAATTTACTTAGAAGCCAATAACTTTCCGATATAACCTGAGAAGAAATATCGCCGCAGAAGACAAAATAACTTCTTTGTTGATTTCAAAATGAAGCATCAGTTTGAGACTTCATCACTATTTCATTCGAAGAATTCAATATTTTTTAGTAATTATTTTGGTATCCTTTCGCAGTTGCATACGTAGCTACATACTTGTATGACGACAAATCCAAATTGGTCGATTGTATTCGATTGTTCATTCAGGGAAGAATTAAGCCAAAACAAATACAAAAAATTATTTAGCGCGAGAATGAACAATAATTTTTTTATATTTATTTTTGTAAATTGTTTTCTATTTTTCGATTTTCGACCACTGACGACCAGGGCATTAAACAAATAATAATAGCTAAGGGAATTCAAATAATTTTTATTTAATGTGAAGTATAGTACAATCAATACAATTTAGTTTTCAATGATGTTATATCATGAAATGGCATCCACGACTTCCTTTGCTAGAACGAATTCGATGATCCCAATCAGGAATCTTCTTCTTTACTGGTGTAGACACCGCTTACGGGATTATAGCCGAATTAACAACAGCGCTTCAGTCGTTTCTTGTTTTCGCTACGTGGTGCCAATTGGATATTCCAAGCGAAGCCAGGTCCTCCCCACCTGGCCCTTCCAACGGAGTGGAGGTCTTCCTCTTCCTCTGCTTCCCGCGGCGGGTACAGCCTCGAATACTTTCAAAGCTGGAGTGTTTTCGTTCATTCGGACAACACTGCCTAGCCAGCGTAGCCGCTGTCTTTTAATTCGCTGAACTATGGCAATCGAATGTCATCGAATGCGATATTCGTCGTGGCCAATGCACAAAGAACCATAAATCTTTTGCAGAACCTTTTTCTCAAAAACTCGTAACGTCGACTCATCAGTTGTTGTCATCGCCCAAGCCTCTGCACCATATAGCAGGACGGGAATAATGAATGACTTATGGAGTTTGGCTTTTGTTCGTCGAGAGAGGACTTCTCAATCGCCTACTCAGTCCGAAGTAGCACCTGTTGGCAAGAGTAAGCCTGCGTTGGATTTCCAGGGTGGTTCCTAAATATACGAAATTATTTACACCTTCAAAGTTATGACTGTCAACAGTGACGTGGGTGCCCAGTCGCGACTGTTTGTTTGATGACAGGAGATAATTCGTCTTGCCATCGGAACGTCTGCTCCATCGTCATCGATTGGTGAAGTGGGTTCGCCTTCTCCTGGCGTTGTACGTTCACTGCCATTCAGCAGGCTGGACAAGTATGCTCTGGGCATCGGTGACTAGATAAATTTTTGGGGGTGAGTATGAGTGAGTACAAGAGTATGCTCCGGTCTTGAAACTTTCTGTAAGCCGCTGCATTTTTTCGTAGAATTTTCGAGCATTACCCCTGTCGGCCAGCTTGGCAAGCTCTTCATACTCACGCATTTCGGCGTCTTTCTTTTTCTGTCTGAAAATGCGTCTCGCTTCCCTCTTCAACTCTCGGTATCTGTCCCATTCCGCACGTGTTGTCGTCGATCGTAACGTTGCGAGGTAGGCAGCCTGTTTTCTCTCCGCTGCGACACGGTACTCCTCGTCATACCAGCTGTTCTTTTGCATTCTCCGAAAACCAATGGTTTCGGTTGCAGCTGTACGTAAGTACCGAGTTGTTGAGTGCTCTCAGAGAGCAGGAGTGCAAGTCGCATAGAGAATCGGTCGGCTATCTGTTGTGATTGCAGCTTCTCGACGTCGAATCTTTCTTGAGTTTGTTGACGTTCGTTTTTCGATGCGCAGAGGCGGGTGCGTATTTGGCTGCAACAAGATAGTGGTCCGAGTCGATGATAGAACCTCGGAGCGTGTCTAAGCCAGTGGAGACGTTTCGTCCATCTATCACAACATGATCGATCTGGTTGGTGATTTTTCAATCTCATCCCATGCTGATTGCTACTTTTCATTGGGGGTGTTTTTTTACGTGGCGGGTCCCAAACGCAGTGCACAACTCTATGTAGGAGATGTTTAGCCTTCTCACTTTAGCTCGCACATGACACTATCCTCCTGAACATTACGTAAAAAAATGTACGTTTGAAGTTGACAACAATGCTTGAAAGTTATAGTCCAGGCTCAATTACATTTTAGCTATTGCTATAGTTTTAGCGCATTTTTAATCTGCTTCGGGTTTTCGAAGCTATTTCCTCAGGTTAAAATATTGCTGACCCGCGTGTACTGATACCATTATGGCAAAGATTTTTCTAGTCCCCACTTTTTATAAGGGTTTTTTTTGATGGTTTTCAGCTTCAATTTCAATTTGGAGAACAATAAAAATCACGTGGAACCAAATCTGGTGAATACTGTGGTTGATCGATAGTATTCTTTGCGTTTTAAGCTTTAAATTCGGTCACAATCGTGGCTCGGTGCGATGGTACATTATTATTGTGTAAAATCCATGAATTGTTCTGCCACAATTCCGGACCAAATACAATATTAGTCCTTTTTGGCCGTCTATCCCTCCGAACGAAATGATGCACCAAACCACGAATATCGAAAAAACAAAGATTTTTGATTTTTTGGTTTCAGTTTGTTGTTTTTATCCTCCCTCTTGCATCGCTCAATTGAAGAGGTCGAGGGTTGTCCAATGCGAGGCATGTCTTTGTGCCACTCATAGGCTTTTGTGTTTGATAAGACAGAATAACCGCAAGCCTTTTTAACATTCGCAGCGATTCTGCGCACGAAATTCGGTTAAAAATACAAAATATTAGACAAATACATCGTTAGAGATACTTCTCTATTATAAAATCGCATCACCCCCTGCGGTGTACCGCTTGATAGATCGCGCTCAAATTTAACATAGTAATTAAGGACAGCCGTACCAACTTAGCAAAATACACGTTTTAGATTACAATTTCGGGGTACTTTTACAACAATATTACAATATTTACAATATATGAAATGAATTTCCAAAGATATTTGATGTTTCGCTTCCATTTTTATTATAGTCTGTATCCACTATTTCATTCGAATACTTAAACCTTTTCGCACAAAGAGTACATTTAACAACATTTATGACGTCGGTTTTCAAATTTTACTATTCACAGAAGCCGTCTAAAAGTTCCAAATTTACAAAAACAGTGGTGTGCCTTACATTGGAATATGGGACGTCACTTTATTATCATGTTCCCACCAAAAATTGGTTTATTATTTATTAAAAAAAAAAACATTGAAATGTAATTTTTGACTTTAAGCGCCCACGCAATGCTAAAAGAAACATCTAGTCAATATGGAGGTCTATTTACGTAAAGGGTTTATAGTTGTAAAACTATCGATAGTCGGACCATTCTTGGTTTTAAAAAGATAAAAAGAATTGATAGCTTATCCTTTTGAAATCTACTTAGTTTTCTTTGGCTGAAATTAAGAAACCTTGGCTTGGATAACTCCATTTTTTGTAATAATACACTTATAACTCGAGATCTGCTGAACCAATTTTCACGGTTATTGATTCGTTGGATTTGTCTCCACCCCGAATAGCAGAATACATATTAAAAACAATGACTGAACAAAACTCGATAAAATTGGATAATTCCAAAAAGTAACTTTTTTCCATAATTTTTTTTTTTCAATTTTTGTTTGTTTTGTTTTTCGATATTTTGATTTGTAAATTATTTGAATAGATTAATTTCGGTTGCTTGCTTTTTTATTCCGGCTATTCAAAAGAAAAATTATTGAAAATTATTCAGAGAAAACTTTACGTGTGTTTCACACAAAGAGGTCAATTGCAGATTGAAATTTGTTACGAAGCCACGAAGAGGTCACCCTAATATCGGTCGGCGTTCGTTTTGCCATCAACGTATGGCAGCCCAAGGCAAGGCAAGAAGTACCCCCAGAATGCGGTGACATACGTGCGGAATTATGGATCGCGGTCAATCAGCAAGCGATCATCACAGCACGACTTTTCAAATAACAGTTGCGATGTTTGATTGACTTTATTTTGAAGCAACGTATGTATATATGGTACTGTTGGATGCTGGATGTACTCTGTTGAGTGGCAAAATAGAGGTTTTCGGCACGCACACATTCTTCTTTGGATGGTGAATGATGGTCACACCAGATCAAATTGATGAAATCATTTCTCCGGAAATTCCTGATGCAGAGAAAGATCCAGTATTTTATGAAGTGGTGGAAATCAATATGGTTCATGGACCTTGCGGACACTTCAATCCTTTTTCGGTTTGTATGTCTGATAATAAATGCACGAAACAGTATCCATGTGCTTTTCTTTCGGAAACACAAACTGGAAATGATGGATATCAACTCTATCGGCGTCGCTCACCAGGTAACAGAACATTCAGCATTCAACTTAGAAGAGTGAATATCCAAGTTGACAATACATGGATCGTACAATATTCACCATTATTGTCTAATTCATATTCAAAACTCATATCAGTGTTTAGTATTGCAGTTTGGTGAAATCGATAAAATACGTTTGTAAGTACGTCACCAAAGGAGGCAACATGGCGATTATTGGTCTTGAACGATACGGTCGATACGTGAACTGCAATAAAGCGCTTTGTAGGATATTTACTTTTGCAATTCATGAACGTTTTCCGACTGTTGTGCGTCTCGCAGTTAATTTGGAGAATGGGCAAAAGGTGTATTTCAACCCAGAGAATACAGTATAGCCAGTGGAAACATCGCCAGCAACAAAATTAACATTGTCGAGTTTTTTCTCAACTTTCGTCAGTGATCCGTTTGTGAAAACACTGCACTATTCGGAAATACCTTGATATTATACATAGAATGCATCGTCGAAGAAATAGTTACGCAGAAAGCAAGGCCAACCAGTAGATTGACATCCAGGTGTCTAATGCATTAGGATGAAGTTACACAATCTACCCGAAAAACGACGATTGTTTCTGCCTTCGGTTGCTATTGATTAATGTACGCGGTTCAACTATATTTGAGTCATTGCTTACTATGATTGGTTCGATGTGTGCAAGTTTTGGAGAAGTAAGCCAGCAATTACATTTGCTGGAACACGTTAATCACTGGAATGAAAATGAAGTTCGCATTCTTTTCGATGTAAACATCGACATTGCCAAAGACATTTTACATCGTATTCGCTAAAAATTGGAAATGGTACAATTTCGGTAGATACTTCCGGTGGCTCGATATCAATTCACGAAAGATGAACTCATGACAAATGTTCGGACATTGGATAAATTATTCCGGCATAAATAAGGAAATGCTATATTTTTCACACGGCCGTGGCATGCTCACGCGTTGGAAAACCATCTTTTCTGTACACCGGAACAGCGGAAAACGTTGTTTATAAAGCTGCGTTACATTGAAAAAAAAAATGATAATTTCATCAGGACAACGGCTGCGGGGTCAGCTAGTTTATTTATAAAACAAAAGATTAAATTGTACTCACTGATGTAATTTGAGGTCAAAAAATTTATGATTTGAAAAATAGTGAACTGTTTCTTTTTTATTAAAAATTAAATTTATTAAATCAATTAGAAAATAAGTTATTTTTCAAGATTTGTAAATATTTTAGTTCCCGCGGTAGCCATCTACCTACAGATTAATATGCAATTTGTTTCTTTTTCCTATTTAAGTCTAGCTAGTCTGCTGCAATCATGGTCGCCTATCTATTTTCTTCATGACTACCTTTGGAGCGCAGAGATGGATTCAAACCCTCAATACTTGATGAACAATCTTCACCACTTTTTTCTTACATGTAGGATTACAGGTGATCATACATGCTTTCATTCAGCCAAGTAATTTTACTTACGTTTACTGTTAGTTTTAAATCTAAAATTACCCTAAACTGAATATATGTAAAATTTATAGTAATATTATACAAATATAATAGGGGTATTTTCTTGCTCTTGCAAAACCCTTGCACGGTGCATGAATTGCAGAATTTCCACTTGGTACAACGGCACATCAACAAACACACGCAGAAAATTATTTGCAATGGCTGTAAAATATGCGCTTAAAAATATAATTGCAACCCTGTTTTAGCTGTCATTTTGCATAAAGACATATTTCGCCGTTAAATTGTTAAGGAAGGTAAGATGAAAATAGGTTTTATAATTTCTATTTAAATTATAAAAACCTCTAGAATCTACAATGGGTGCTCTCGTGCCCTTGCACATTTCGGTATAGGATTTTTGCATTTGGTGTCATCGTGAAATTTTACAAGGGCAAGAGAATCCCCCTAATATGAAATAAAATAAAAACTGCTATAGCTATGTACATGGTATATGTACATATGCCTACTTCAAATAAAAATATAAACAAGTTCAGTAAAAATTTTAAGAAACTGGAATTAAATCAATGTATTGGGTTGTCAAAAAAGTCTTGCGGTATTTTCGCTAGTTGGCGCTGAAAGCGCGTAGTTCTAGTTTTATTCGTCGCATCGGTTAATGCTATACCTTTTTGGAAAGCTCATTTCACGCGCTAACATGTATTTGATTGATTGTCGTTTCTTTTAAGCCGTTCGTGAGTTATAGCGTCGCAAACATGGAGCAAAATAAAGAGAAAATACGGCATATTTTACAGTACTACTACGATAAAGGCAAAAATGCATCAGAAGCCGCCAATAAAATTTGTGCAGTTTATGGACCCGATACAGTTTCCATTTCCACCGCACAACAATGGTTTCAACGTTTTCGTTCTGGTGTAGAGGTGGTCGAAGATGCGCCACGCTCCGGAAGGCCTGTCGTCGAAAACTGCGATAAAATCGCTGAATTGGTCGAAAGATACCGTCATAATAGCAGCCATAGCATCGGTCAAGAGCTGGGCATGAGTCATCAAAAATTCATTTCAGTTTTAATAAAAAAAAAAAATCAATAAATTATAAATAATTTTGACAACCCATTAATTTAATTTTCTAAAAAACGATCAAGATGTAATGAGGACATTTGACCTCCATAATTTTTTCCATTTCTGATACCGTTATTTTGATTTTTATAGCGTCACTGGTTGAAGGGCGATTTGAGGCATCGGAAGATGTTGCGCCAGGCCTCGGAGGTGCGCTAGGCCTCGGAAGTGGCGACTCCATTTCGATTTGAGCCTTTTCACTTCATTTTTATACTCTTGTAAACTTACTTACAGAGTATAACAGCTTTGGCGTAATCGGCCTACTGCCCACAAATCGCCGTTAATCGAAAACCTAGAAAGTGCCGTAACTAAGCACTAAATTAAGATATCAAGCTTTAATTTGGCAGAGGACTTCGCAGTGATTGAGATGCATTTTTGCCTTTATCGTAGTAATACTGTAAAATATGCCGTATTTTCTCTTTATTTTGTCCATGTTTGCGACGCTATAACTCACGAACGACTTAAAAGAAACAATCAATCAAACACGTGTTAGCGCGTGAAATGAGCTTTCCAAAAAGGTATAGTATGACCCGATGCAACTTCATGTGCCAATCGATTTCCATTAATACCTTCATAGATTTTTCTTAAACTTAATGGGACAAAATTTATATGCCTCTGCTAAAAAAATTGTTGAGTCAATATCCACGGTGACCAATTGGTGAAAATACATAAGGATAACACTATCCCTTATTAAAAAACTCAATTTGAATTATAAATAAAAATATATGTACGGACGTTTTCGATAATGCAAACTGCGCACTGTGCATTTCGAAAAAGCTAACCTGGCATCTTTGTCAAAATTGATATTTCGAAAAAACAAAATTTGAAACATATGCAAAGTACACAGGTGAACAAAAATTTACACCAATACGAACTCTGCTAGCTAAAATGTCATTGTAAGTGAGTTATGTTAAACATAATTTTAATATTATTTTTCTATTATATTTGAGGATTTCTTTTTAACTTTATAGGATATAATATATTGCGTAAAATTTTGAAATAATTTGTTCGACTTTAAAGCTATTCGCAATTAATAAATTTTGTGTTTTATCGCGATTCAATTTCTTTTTTTACTTTTCTAATTAAAATCGGCCATTTTTGCTATATAACTCAGTGAAAATATTAAAAAGAAAAATGTGTATTTTGCATATTTTCATATTTTAAAATGCAAATGTTCAAACGCATACTTCTTAACAGTTTCATGCAAGAGCTTTAGCCAGTATAAAATCAGCAGTGCAGTGTTACCAGTATTTATTACATTTTCGAAAAAGACCTTTGAATAATTGTATCTCCAATATATAATACTGTGGAGCACACACCACTGCTTTAATGAAAATAAAACCCACATTATGCGCTTTATTTTTTTTTAGCAATTTTATTTATAAAATAAATTTATGTTTTATAAAGTTATAAATATCGACGGGATGGAGAGACTTCAATTCTGAAACGAGCCGCCGGAGCTGGCGATCGAGGTCGAACCGAATGGAGGTCGAAAAGATTTATCCCGGTAGAGTAGCGGCGCAGTGTCTCAGCGAAAGTTGATTTGCGATGATTGTCTGGCGAAAGTGTCGAACGAATGTTGCTGTGCGGATAGTGTGTAAACGAATTGTGATGTGCGGCTTGTGTAGATGGAATCGTGCGCATTCCCTTCTGCCCATCCTTTTTGTTGAGTGGTTTGATGTGGTGAGTTGTATTGGTGTTATATTGTAATGTCGTCAGCTGTGGTGAACTAAGCTTTCTTAGTAGTGTGCGCCCATTTTTCTGGGTAGAGTGGGTGGATGCTTAACTCATTTAAACATCCTGGGCCCCCTAGGCGAATATTTTGCCTAGTATTGCGTATGTATATGCTGTTGCATGTATTTCGGCGTACTGCTGGTAGAGTTGCCGTGGGCGCAGAATACATGCTGTAAATCGGGAAAATGCCTTTGGTTTTAATAGCCAATTGTATTTTGTGTAATATTGGTGCTTGAGGTAATAATTGATTTTGCGTGCTTTGACGACTTATTAGAGGGGTCTTGCGAGAGAATGGCCGTGAATGGAGAACGGCTTCGATTCATAAAGTAGAAAATTCTTCTTAACTAAGTTAATGCTTTGTATAACTGATTCACATAACCCACCCATATAAGGAGCGATAAGAGCGACTTAGCTTGGAAGAGTCGGTGCGTCCATGTATCGCATTGGGAGTATGGTGATCCCTTAACTTGCTTTTGAGATTTTATTTGTTTTTGAAAATTTAAGCCTCTGTGGGGCAATATTGTAAGAAAAGTGTCGCTTTTCTTTTTTTTTTTTGAGATAATTTTGTTATGTTTTAGTGCCTATACACTAATTTGGCGTTGTGATTTTTTAATCAGGATTTATGTATCATTATTGGCGAAAGCCATCCTGCGGGGTCGAAAGGTTACGAACATATATTTATGTTTCTATATGAGGTTGTCAGAGGGAATCTGACCTTGCTTTTTCTACCTTTATGTAGGGTCTTGCAAAATTGTGGCTCTAGTGGTTGTCGTACGACGTACCGGCCATTATTTGATCGAGTAGTTGTAGCTTTAGAGAAGTATTCACAATACTGATCTTCTAGAGTTTGAAATTTCCTTAATTGTGAATTAAGGTATTTATTTGTATTGTACTCAACTTCAGTTGGTAGGGTTGTAACTAGTTCGGTAACTAGTCCACTTTGTGTTTCGCTGTGCAGCGTTTGAACTTGTTGTGCCTTTGAGCAGCATGGTGTCTCTTGGCAATTTTTAGTATTTTGGCTTTCGTGATTTGCTTTTGCGATTGAACCCGTGGTTAATTTTGTAAATGCACTTCTTTGGAGGGAGATCGGATATCTGCTGTAATGAAGCATTGTATGATGTCTTTTCTGACAATATAAGCAGTTAAATTTGCTTTTGCAATTTTTAAAATTATGTGTATGGGACAGGCAGTTTGTACAGAGTTTTTTTGATCTGGCAAAGTTGTTGCTTTCGTTAATGTTTAATTTTTTGAACTTCTCGCAAGATATAAGTTTATGCCCTCTTTTACATAGTTCGCATGACGTATGTTTTTTCTGTTCGGATGTGAACGATTGCGTTTTGTAAAAGTTTTTGTTTGAATTGATTTTGTTACCAACTTGGGGTCCATTTAAGCTTCCATTTTGGTCGTGTTTGTTCTTAGTTTTGGTTATTTTTTCTTCTAACCTTTCCGCAATTTCATATTGGGTGGTGAGAAAATCTTTCATTTGTTGCCACGTTGGGCACTTTTTTCGTGATGAGAGCGATTGCTCCCATAGAAGTAACGACTTTTCTGGTAATGCGGCAGTGCAAATGTTTACCAGAATAGGATCCCAGCTGTCTGTGGGAATATTTAGTGTCGATAGAATCGACAAGCAATTTGAAACAGTGGATTCTAGTTTGATGAATTCTACACTTGTTCCTTTCTTAACTTTTGTTCATTAGTTTCGTTACTTGTTTATCGACCAGTATTCTTTCGTTTGCAAATCTAGCTTTTAGAGCTTCCCAAGCCAAATTGAAATTGTCGTCATTTAATGCGAACTGTTTAACTATTTCGCCTGCTTGACCTTTTGTTTTGTATCGGAGGTGATACAGTTTTTGCGCCTTTGATAGTTGTGGATGGTTGATGTAAACGGCTGTGAACATGTCCCGGAAGGACGGCCATTCTTCATAACTTCCGTAAAAGGTTTCTGTATCACATGCTGGCACTTCGAGTTGGATGCCTGAACTTGCTTCTTGATTGTCTATTTGTGGCAGCTCTACTTTACTGTGGGGAGTAGGTGCAATTGCTTTAATGAGCTTTAATTGATCGGAGATCATAGCTTTCGTTTATGATGATTTAAAATTTTGAGGTAGATCTGAATCGTCAGATTCTAATATGGCGTCATGAGCCGCTTGGAGTCGTATCCAAAAATTATTAAGATTTATAATTTTGATTTCTAGTAACGATTCCGAGTTTTCGTGAATCGGTGAGGAGGCAAATCTAGTGCAGTATCTTGTTAAACTGTAACTTTCTGAAATAAATCTAGCAACCTGCTTTGAGCGTGTAGCTCCAGGTGTACTTTGATTTTTGTTATTGTTTATTATTTTAGTTGTATATAGAAATATTTTTTAAAATGAAATAAAGGTTTCTGAACTGAATACTTGTTTAAGTATATAAACGTTTTTTTTTTCGTAAAAGACGGGTTATTTTTTTATTATTAATACCGCCACTTATTTACTTGTTATTTAATTTTTTTATTTTATTTTATTTTATTTTTTTATGCTTTGGTTGCAAACCGCAATATTAATTTTAAGTATTTTCTATATAGGTATATCGACACACCCTAATAACTGGCTTGTATGTACTTGTTTTTGTGCAATTGAGAGCTCGTCGAAGAGGTCAATATGCTTTGTATATAAGTATTAGGGTGTCCGTTATTTACCAAATTGATTATTTTTGACGAGACGCCCCTTAAACTTTTAGTTTTCCATCTAAAAAAAAATATCAGACCATAAAAAGCCCTTAATTTTCATAATAAACCTTGCCCCAAACACGATACATTTCCCATGGAAATTACATGGGATTTTGTCACTTTTTACAAATATTTTTTTTTCTCTGGAACTTTCTCGTTTGTAGGAATAAAAAAGTCATATTCCTATACAGAATTGAATGCTCTACAAAAGACGTCGAACAAAACAATTGAATTTTACAAAAAAAAATTTCAATTTTCCGTAAAAGTTCGAAAATTCAAGAAATTACCCAGAAGTTTAACCTTGAATAACTTTTAAAGGGGTGAGTATATCGGAAAATTGTCCGAACGTTTTTTGTAGAGCATTCAATTCTGTATAAGAATATGACTTTTTTATTCCTACAAACGAGAAAGTTCCAGAGAAAAAAAAATATTTGTAAAAAGTGACAAAATCCCATGTAATTTCCATGGGAAATGTATCGTGTTTGGGGCAAGGTTTATTATGAAAATTAAGGGCTTTTTATGGTCTGATATTTTTTTTTAGATGGAAAACTAAAAGTTTAGGGGGCGTCTCGTCAAAAATAATCAATTTGGTAAATAACGGACACCCTAATAAGTATGTACGATTGTTTGTGCTAATGATTTTGCTTTGTTCGTAAGCAATTGAAAGCTCGTTAGAGAGATCAATTTGCTTTCTGTGCACAATCCTGCTTGTTTTTGTTTGCCAAAAAACAAGAAGTATTGGCGGATAATTGCCAATGTGGACTTATGATATTTGTGTGAACAAATGTGTTAGTACACATTTTGCATAGTTCTTAATAGTTCTGTAAGTTTTGTTGAACGTTTTTGTTTTTTTTTTGTTTTTATTCGCTCCAATAAATGTATTTTTTGATTTTTGCTTCACAGTTCCGTTTAGTTATTTACGGAAACTATGATAAGTTTTTCTTTGAAAATTAATTAAAATTTAATAATTTGATATGTCAAACCGAGTGTAGTGTATACTATCATAGGCTGATTCTATCCCGTACATGTACATATGTATGTATGTTCGTATGTATGGGAAGAGAGTGCGATTATTTATTTTGTTTCTGTTTTTAAATGTATTTGGCAAACTGAATGCCGTATGTTTGTGTATACTTGTATTTATATTTTATTTTTTCGCAAAAGTGAGAGAGCGAGAAAACGGAATGGCAAAAAGGGTATTTTCCTTTGTTAGTGCATATGTAAATATGTATTTTTAATATAAAATGTTAGCAAATGTATTTATTATGTATGTATGCATTTACTTTTGTTTGTTGATAATTTTCTTTTGTTTTTTTTTTAAGTGAATATATAAGGCCGAATTATTTTCGTTAAATCCGAAATATTAACCGTATAAAACTAGTCAACGGAATCGCTACTAGCGTTATAATATTGCATACAACAAATTTTTTCTCATATAATACATATATGCATGATAATTTTAAATTAAATGAACTGAATACGCTCACTTTGGGTTTGTAGGGTATATTTCTGTGTATGGCATGCCTGCTCGTATTTTTCCAATTCTTCTTTCCTTCTTCCAGCTGCTTACGGGGTTCTTGAAAGTGTTGTTTGTTTGTTATCTTCGCGCCCGATTGTTTATTAGATTTTGTTTTGTTTGCTGATGGAGTTTTAGTTTTTCGCACCCGATTTGCGTTTAAGCTTATTGTTTAAACTTCGTTTTCGCGCACGATTACTTACTTAGTTGATGTTTTGTTTTAGGTAACACGCGTTAGTTTGTTGCTGTTGTCTTTGTTGAAATTGTTTTTTGTTCGTTTTGTTGTCGTTGTCACTTCACCTTTTCTCTCCACTTAATGTATATACAAAATTTTAAATGTACTGCACTGAACCTTTACTGATTACACAGGTCAACAAAAATTTTTTTTTTTTGGGTTTCTGCTCTCATGCTTGAATTCTGATTCTAGACATTGAAAAACACTTAAATATTAATTTTTAGTTCTTTAAGTTTGCTTTGGGCTGATCTACATCGATAAGTATATTTTAATTTATTTCATAAATCAAAAATTGCAGCACTTAGATTAACCCGAAACTAAACAGTACACCAACACACCACACGCATTATGACACCACACATAATTAACAAAAGGGACCGACGGACGCCGCCCGGCCTCTTTTGTTCTTCATCCGCGTGCATACACGTTTATAAAAAAATTTATTTTAATTTTTCTTTACAAAAATTATTACATAAAATATCAATTTCTTGTTATTTGACATTTATATATTATTGTTTATCACACATCTTGAATAAAAACGACTCTTGTATCTAAAAAAAAGTTTTCTAATTATAATCTATAGTGAAATTGTAGAAAAAATATAAAAATCAGTCATTTCTGCTTAAAAATCGAAAAATTGCTCTAATTTCTACAAAAGCAAACTTTAACTGAAAAAAAAAAAATTTTTCCTTATTTTTGACATAGGAGAAACTAAAATTTAACATGTAGATGTCAGACCCAAACACCGTGTTGACCGGTGTTATTAGTTTTGTTTATTATATGTATAAGTTAAAAACTTTTTAGTTTTATTTTATTTTTTTATTTTAACACGTTTTGACAAAAACTGTACAAAAATAATTTTTTAATGTTTAAGTTTATTGGAGCGGTGTCCAACCAACTTAAAGGACAGCCGAATTAAAAGTAAAGCTTAAATCTAAGCTTATGCTATCACGAACTTAACATTCTAAGCGCCGGCAGAGCGAGACGTCGGCAGCGACGCATATTGTTAGTGGCGTGCTAGTAGCGTCATTAATATCCGTAATATTAGTTTGGCGCTCTTTTAGTGAGTAGCGGTAAAGTGGCGTGATGCGTTTGCCAAATTGTGTACCTGCATTCCTGAGCATTCTTAGGCTTGCAAGTTATAAATATCGACGGGATGGAAAGACTTCAATTCTGAAACGAGCCGCCGGAGCTGGCGATCGAGGTCGAACCGAATGGAGGTCGAAAAGATTTATCCCGGTAGAGTAGCGGCGCAGTGTCTCAGCGAAAGTTGATTTGCGATGATTGTCTGGCGAAAGTGTCGAACGAATGTTGCTATGCGGATAGTGTGTAAACGAATTGTGATGTGCGGCTTGTGTAGATCGAATCGTGCGCATTCCCTTTTGCCCATCTTTTTTGTTGAGTAGTTTGATTGATGTGGTGAGTTGTATTGGTGTTATATTGTATTGGCGTCAGCTGTGGTGAACTAAGCTTTCTTATTAGTGTGCGCCCGTTTTTCCGGGTAGAGTGGGTGGATGCTTAACTCATTTAAACAACCTCCTTGTATTAAATAAATTTTTTTCACATTTAAATTATAGTACAAACCATTCTTTTATATATTATGAAAAATATCTGTATATAATTTTGATGCTTATTGTTCATTCAATCAATTATAAAAGCTAAGGGAAATATCCGTATTCTTCCTTTATAAAAAATTAAAATTCAGGTATTGCCTATATTATACTACTAAGAGCAAAAAATGGTAAGACTTTTTCCAATTATCAAAACAGTTCATAAAGTCAATTTCTGGAATAGTCTTCAATGCGCTTAGCGGGTCACGTTAATATCTTTAATTGTATCAAAACGGTTTCCCCTTTGGCACGATGCACAGTGGGGTATTTGTCCCTGAAACTGTAGATCAATTCAAACGTACATTTCATTGAACAAATTTGGATTGATTTATATTATTTGCATCGTTTTTAATAAAAAAAAAGTCAATTCCGAAAACAGCTTTGTAGGATTCTTTTTTTTACGAAGGCTTACGTAGTATTACCAAAAAGCAAATAAACTGAAAGTTATGTTGCTATTCTTATATTTATATGATTATACATAATTGCTACAGTTTTAAGCAGCAGGAATAACAAATTAATAATCATCATTGTCCCTACTACTATAATCATCAGTATCTGTACTATCAGATTCATCATTATCATCATCATCAGGATTTGCTGGAAGAGCAGCTGATTTCAAAAGTTCCAAAGCTGTTTGCGGCAAGCTCTTAGATTTTTTTGCGGGTAATTTTGTTTTACTTGAAATCAATGGATCTGAAGTAACTAAAAATCTCTTTAATATATCCTCATTACATTTTGTTCGACTACTTTTGTGAGAAAAATGCTCCCTGTATCTTTTAAAATCTTTATTTCGAGCTTCCTGTGCTTCCTCTGATAGTTGGCCAATTGGAAGCAAAGCGTGTGCTATAATTTCCGGCCCGTGGATAAAGAATTTATGTAAAGTTGGAGTCATGTTATACCAGGGATAACATTGTCAAAGTATCGGGGTGTTTTGTGCAAAATCACGAAACTTCTCTATATCTTAACAGAAACATCCTCTACCACCACTAATAATGTATGCATTCTTTTTATCAGCTCCAAGTCAACTTTCGTTATACTTGCAGATAGTTCTGCATTTTCTCATTAACCTTCAAGCGGGCGCGCGTAGTCGAATCGACCGCGCTTAGCACATTTACGTTCATATTACTATTATTACCCAGTACATTTATTTGTCACTTCTAGTAGCCTGTCGCTATGTCATTGGGAGTAAAACAAAGTATAAAACGTCGCTCGGGGCGCTCTCCCCACTCCACAAATCGCAAGTGTATTAGTCCCGGTTCAGTCGTCGAAAAGACTATACGCGCCTGTCGTTGAAAAGGTTACGCGAGTTATATCGTCACATCAACCCCCACCAAAACCAAGAAGACACCAATAAATATAAGAACATATCATTAAGTTTATTTTATTATTTAAAACAATACAACAACTGTAAATAATACTTACTTCCTGTTATCAACTTTTGTGCACTCACTATTGTTTTTATTTTACTGACTCATCAAATTTATTTGCTTGACTTCATAAGACACCAATAAAATAATAAGAACATATGTATCACTAAATTTATTTTATTATTTAAAACATTGCAAAAATTGTAATTAATACTTACTTGCAAAAATTGTAATTAATGCTTACTTCCTGTTATCAACTTTTATTTTTACTGACTCATCAAATTTATTTTACTTGTTTGACTTGATGTAAAATTGGTTTAAGAATAAAATTCATTATTGGTGTAACCTTCGAAGTAATAAGGTGTTTCATTTTATTGAACGGATTAAAAGTTTGAGTTACATAACTGGCGCAGTCGAAAAGCCAACGGTTCGAGTCGAAAGTCTAAAAGTGCTATCGAAATAAAACTTTGTGAATCCTTGGACCACATAAGGGGCCGCCTGTTCTAAATCCGAGGGAATATCGGACGCAAAACAAATACCAAGAGAACATTGGTATAAGGCCACAAGGAGATACATAAGTGAACCGGTGGAAAAAAGGACCTACACCCCTCATGCACACCATTCTCATAGGGGCTCTGTAAGTAAATGAGCGGTTATTGAATTACATAACGGGTGATTTTTTTGAGGTTAGGATTTTCATGCATTAGTATTTGACAGATCACGTGGGATTTCAGACATGGTGTCAAAGAGAAAGATGCTCAGTATGCTTTGACATTTCATCATGAATAGACTTACTAACGAGCAACGCTTGCAAATCATTGAATTTTATTACCAAAATCAGTGTTCGGTTCGAAATGTGTTTCGCGCGCGTGTTTTGTTCAGCGATGAGGCTCATTTCTGGTTGAATGGCTACGTAAATAAGCAAAATTGCCGCATTTGGGGTGAAGAGCAACCAGAAGCCGTTCAAGAACTGCCCATGCATCCCGAAAAATGCACTGTTTGGTGTGGTTTGTACGCTGGTGGAATCATTGGACCGTATTTTTTCAAAGATGCTGTTGGACGCAACGTTACGGTGAATGGCGATCGCTATCGTTCGATGCTAACAAACTTTTTGTTGCCAAAAATGGAAGAACTGAACTTGGTTGACATGTGGTTTCAACAAGATGGCGCTACATGCCACACAGCTCGCGATTCTATGGCCATTTTGAGGGAAAACTTCGGACAACAATTCATCTCAAGAAATGGACCCGTAAGTTGGCCACCAAGATCATGCGATTTAACGCCTTTAGACTATTTTTTGTGGGGCTACGTCAAGTCTAAAGTCTACAGAAATAAGCCAGCAACTATTCCAGCTTTGGAAGACAACATTTCCGAAGAAATTCGGGCTATTCCGGCCGAAATGCTCGAAAAAGTTGCCCAAAATTGGACTTTCCGAATGGACCACCTAAGACGCAGCCGCGGTCAACATTTAAATGAAATTATCTTCAAAAAGTAAATGTCATGAACCAATCTAACGTTTCAAATAAAGAACCGATGAGATTTTGCAAATTTTATGCGTTTTTTTTAAAAAAAAAGTTATCAAGCTCTTAAAAAATCACCCTTTATATATATAAAATAAAACAAATAAAAATAAAAATAAATTTTGAAGAAAAGTTAACAAATGTACATAAGTATATTGCGAATGTAGACGAAATTAGAAAATTTGAAATAAAAATATATTAATTCAAAAGAAAGATTGGAAAGATCAAAACAAATTTTTTGAAGAGAAGTTAACATATGTATAATGCAAAAGTATATGAAATTAGAAAAATTTTAAATAAAATTATATTAATTCAAAAGGAAGATTGGAAAGATAAATAAAAAAAAAAAAAAAAAAGAAAAAAAAAAAAAAAAAAAAAAAAGTTAAGAAAAGTTAACATACTCGTATGTACATAAATATATTGTGAAAGTAGATAAAATTAGAAAAATTTTAACTAAAAATATATTAATTCCAAAGGAAGATTGGAAATATCAAAAAAAAAAAAAATATATATATATATATAATCTTTACAATTTAAAAGAAAATAGTTATATTTTCTTGCCAAAATCAATAAAATTAAAAAGGAAAAGGACGAAGTGGAAAAGTGAAAAAGTGAAAAAAAAAAAATTTTAATTACATATTATTTTTGTGTAGGCATTATTTGATTCCAAATTCCTAGCAATCGGAACCAAATTATCCTACGTAAATAAAACAAGTTATTATTTTTGATGAATAATAAATCTAGAAATTTTCCATATCCTAAAAGTTTTAAGATTTTTAAGTCAAGAAGCCTACCCGTTATATCCGAGGACAGTACATTAAATTTTAATATGCTTTCAAATACAGAAGTTCCAAGTATATCAGGGATTCAAACGACAAGTAGTAGTAACAACACGAATAATATCGACATTTTTAGCTCACTTAGGATTCCAGATGCAATCAAGGACCTACCCAAATTTGATGGTAACCCAAGATTGCTCCACGAATTCATTAGTAATGTGGAAGAAATACTCCTTCACATTAGGGGAGCAGATAACACTCCTCATGGACTAATCCTCTTGAGGGCCATAAGAAATAAAATAGATGGTCAAGCCAATGAAGTCTTGAACATGTATGGCACATCCCTCAATTGGGATGAGATCAGAGGAAACTTGATATCGCATTATTCAGATAAAAGGACAGAAACATCCCTAATTAGAGATCTTCATTGTTTAAAACAATACGGCAAACCGATTGAAAAATATTACAGCGAAATAATGGAAATTCAATCAGCTTTGTCTAATAATTTATCTATCCATGAGTCCGACACTAATGTAATTAATGCAAAGAGAAATTTATTTTCTGAAATGTGCCTAAACTCATTTTTGTCAGGTTTACGGGAACCTATGGGATCTACGATTAGAGCAATGAGACCAGAATCATTGCCGATTGCCCTTGACTACTGCATCAGAGAACAGAATATTCATTATATTAGGTCCAATTTGAATAAACCCAAATATCCTCAATGGAGACCAAATTACCAATATAATCCATATCCTAAATATCCACAAAATTTTGTAAATAATGCACCAAGACAAGAAAATTATTACCAACCTAAAAGATATTCTAATTTTTCAACCAGACCTTACTATGTTAATAACAATAACTTTGAGCCAAATTCAAACAATCAGAATCGTAATTTGTTACTCCAAAATTCCCAAGTACATCGCGAGAATTTTTCAAATTTTAAACCCAGCCAACGCTTCGATAATTTTTCGAGACAAACAAATTGGAGGCAATCACAGCCTCCACCAGAACCTATGGATACCGGTAGTGGATTTTCAAAATTTGAAAAGGGTACAAACAAATTTAAAACTAGCCCAAGCACTCAATTTAGTAGGATAACAAATAGGAATGAAATGAATAATATTAACGAATTTAGAAGTCTTCGAAATGAAAGCTCTGTCCCATGTCTTGACCACGCTAACAAGATAAACCTGGACCAATATGAAAATTACAATATTGACGATAATCAGGATTTTTTACAGTTAGCCTCAAGAAACAAACAGGATATATAGACTGCAATAAACATGGTAGTATTTTACCCTATATCAGTATAAGCTCTCCATTTGGCAGACAATTAAGATTCCTAATAGATACCGGAGCTTCTTCTTCATTTATAAACCCGGAATTTATAAATCCCTTAGATATCAAGAAATGTACTCCAATAACTATATCTACCATCTTACATAAATATATAATTGACAAGCAAGTAACATTACCAATTTTCAAAGAAATTAGGAAAACAGGAACTCTTACATTCTTAGTTTTTAAATTCCATGATTATTTTGACGGACTGTTAGGCTTAGATTTTCTGACAAAAATTAAAGCTAAAATTGATCTTGAAAATAAAATACTAATTACAAATAATATTACAATACCTCTTAAAATGAAACCAAATTTTTCCTCTGATAAATTCACAATAGAGGCAAATTCGAAACAAATCGTAAAACTGCCGGTTGATTCTAAGGAAGGAGATATTATGATAAATACAATAACTTTGGACAACGGCTTAATTATTTCTCCAGGCATATATTTTGCGAAAGACTGGCTTAGTACAATAGAAGTAGTTAATCCCACGGGGAATGACCAAACAATTTTCTTAGAGCAACCCCTGAAAACAAGTCCGTATGATTCAGAAAACTTCGTCGAACTTAATAACTTTAATATGCATTGCAAATCAAACAGTGAAAGAATTGCAAATTTATCTGACTTACTCCGAATGGAACATCTGAATGGCGAAGAAAAGCATAAACTTTTGAAACTATGTACTAAATATAGTGATATCTTTTAAAGAGAGGATGAAAAGTTGACGTTTGCAAATGAAATAAAACACAGAATTAGGACGACGGACGATATTCCTATTCATACTAGGTCTTACAGGTATCCTTTCGTTCACAAAGAGGAAGTTCGAAGACAGATATCAGAGATGTTGGAGCAAGGGATTATTAAACCGAGCTTTTCCCCATGGAGCTCTCCAGTTTGGATTGTTCCAAAAAAGAAGGACGCATCGGGGAAAACGAAATGGAGACTGGTCATTGACTATAGGAAGTTGAACGAGAAAACCGTCTCGGACAGGTACCCACTCCCGAACATATCTGAGATCTTGGATAAACTGGGCAAATGCCTTTACTTTTCGACTTTGGACTTAGCAAGTGGCTTCCATCAAATTGAAATGGATCCACGGGACATATCAAAAACAGCCTTTACTGTGGAAGGGGGTCACTACGAATACGTAAGAATGCCTTTTGGCTTAAAAAACGCACCCTCAACTTTCCAGAGGGTCATGGATAATGTCCTAAATGATTTAGTTGGAAAAATCTGTCTAGTGTATTTAGATGACATTATTATATTTTCGACGTCCCTCCAGGAACATATTGAGAATCTAGAAAAAGTCTTTCTAAAGTTAAGATGTTCAAATTTTAAAGTCCAGATGGACAAATCAGAGTTTATGCGAAAAGAAATTGCTTTTTTAGGACATGTAGTCACGACGGAAGGCATAAAACCGGATCCGACAAAAATAGAAGCCATACAGAAATTTCCAATACCACGAACTAATCGTGAAAGAAAATCGTTCATAGGCCTACTTAGTTATTATAGGAAGTTTATCCCGAACCTGGCAAGACTTGCAAAACCAATGACAGAATGCTTAAAAAAGGGCAGAAGCATAACACTAAATGCCAGATACCTAGAAGCTTTCGAAACATGCAAGAACATTTTAATGAACGATCCAATACTGCAATACCCTGATTTCACAAAGCCATTTTTACTCACAACAGACGCAAGTAACATTGCGCTTGGAGCAGTCCTTTCTCAAGGTCACATAGGTAGTGACAAACCTATTTGCTACGCAAGTAGGACTCTTTCTGAGAGTGAGATTAACTATTCCACTATTGAGAAAGAGCTTTTAGCCATAGTGTGGGCAACCAAATATTTCCGCCCATATCTCTTCGGTCGTAAATTTAAAATAATTACTGACCACAGACCACTTACATGGCTAATGAGTCTCAAGGAGCCCAATTCGAAATTGGTGAGATGGCGCCTGAAGTTGGAAGAGTATGACTACGAGATCGTATACAAAAAAGGAAAATTGAACAGTAACGCAGATGCATTAAGCAGAATAAAATTAGACCATGATAAAACCGCTGATATAAATTTGTGTGATTCGGAAGAACTGTCTACAGTACATTCATGTAAAGAAAATGTGAATGATGGCATACCAATTTCAGAAAAACCTTTAAATGAATTCAACTTGCAACTTTTATTAGAAAAATCTGACAAAAAACCCAGTATGATTGTTGAAACCATCTTTAGAAACAAACAACGTAGAACTATAAGAGAAAAAGAATTTTCTCAAGACACAATAGTTCAGATTTTCAAAAAATTTATACCCTCAGGCAAACTAACTGCCATTTTCTCCGATGAACCAACCTTCAGAACTATTCAACTGATATACTCAAAATACTTTTCAAATGGAAAACAATTTCGTATTGTCCGATGCACTAAAATCCTATCAGATGTAACTGACAATGATAAACAAGTTGAACTAATTCGTACCTGTCATGAAAATAGGAACCATAGAGGAATTACCGAAATTTATGAATACTTAAAGAGACAATATTATTTTCCCCTTATGCAATCTATAATAAATAAAACTTTAAATAATTGTGAAATTTGCAATACACTCAAATATGACAGACATCCACCAAAATTAAAATTCCAAGTTACAGAAACACCAAATGAGCCTCTTCAAATCTTGCACATTGACATATATACTATAAATAGTAAATGTATTTTGACCATCATCGATAAATTTTCTAAATATGCGACAGGCTATACATTACCATCAAGAACAAGCGTTTGTGTGCTTAAAGCTTTAAAAACATTTATGAATCTTGCGGGAATACCTAAGAAAATTGTTTGTGATCAGGGTACCGAATTTACATCTAACATTTTTAAAGATTTTTGTAGACAATATGAAATTATACTTCACTTCACTTCATTTCAACAATCCAGTAGCAACTCCCCAGTAGAACGACTTCACTCAACCCTAACTGAAATATACAGAATTATAATGACAACCAGAAAATCCAAGAAATTAGAATTAGATCACGAAGAGATATTAGATGAGACGTTCATAACTTACAATAATACAATCCATTCATCTACAAAATTTACACCATATGAGTTATTCTTTGGAAGACCGTATAACTTCTCAAGAGACATAAAATACGACAACAAACACGAATTTTTAGTTAAGTTAAATGAATTTAAAGAAAAACTATACCCCATAGTTAAAGAAAAAGTTATGAAAGCTAAATTAAAAAATATTAGTCGTCTTAATAAATCTAGGAAACCTCCAGAGCGTAGGAACAAAGAAGAGGATATATATAGAAAAGAATGTAGGAGAAACAAAATAACTGCACGGTTCTCAAAACATAAAGTATTAAAAGATAATGACGTTACTTTACAAACTACTAAAGACAAAAAATTACACAAATCAAAAATTAAACTGAGACCACGAAAATAATAAACAATTATTTACCTTTAGAATAGCCTTTGCTTATGGACAAGTCTTGGAAATACAAAAATTTGACGAAGACCAGAATATGATAGCCCTGAAGATTGGACACGCGAGAACGATTGAAAGTTATTTCAATTTCATTCATATAATAGACTTGGACAATTATAATTCGCAAACTTCAAAATTAATTACTATCGTAGACAAATTTGAAAAAAATAGCCTTCTAAAAGATGCTGCTAAAATTTGTAAGATGAAACTTAAGGGACTCGAAAACAAACTACAGACACTAAATCCATATAAACGTACAAAACGGGGACTATTCAACGGCTTAGGCTCTGTAATAAAATATGTAACTGGGAACATGGACGCAAATGACGCTATGACTATAAATAAACAAATACAAGAACTACAGGACACAACATTAAATTCAAAAATAATAGAGGAAAATCAAAAAAGTTTGAATATACAAATGATACAGAGATTTAAAAATTTGACAGAGCATATGAATAGCAATCAGGAAAGCATTACAAACTTTTTAGAAAAACTCTCAACAAAAACAACTAATCATATTCTAAAAGAAGACAATGCGCTATTAGAAATCCAATACATGAATCAGCTTGATTATAATATAGATTTATTATTGAACCATATCTCTGACATAATAGAAGCTGTAATGCTCGCAAAACTTGGTATAGTATCAAAGCTTATTCTTCATCCAGACGAATTGGATGAAATAAGACACCATTTTAAGTCTCAGAATATTGACTTAGTTTCGGACGGACACCTTTACGAACTTCTGGAACTCCAAGCATATTATAATAATAGCAACCTAATTTTTAATATAAAACTTCCAAATTTGGCTAAAAGTACGAATTCGCTTTTCCATCTCATTCCTCTTCCTATGAATAATACGAAAGTAATTAAAACAAAACCATACGTAAGTTACAATAACCACGAGCTCCAGTACTTAACAGAGATTTGCCCAAAAATTGAGAATGTGTATTACTGCAAGAGGTCAAATGACTTCGAAAGCACCAATAATTCAACTTGTATCGGGAGAATCTTAAATAATAAAACACCAATATGTCCTGTGAACGATGTGGGGCCCACATCGAATATATTCCAACCGGAAGATAATTATATAATGGTTATCAACGTAAAGGGACTACCGATAATCTCTGATTGTGGGCAAAACTTCACAATTGAAGGAACCTCTCTTCTCCACTACACGAATTGCTCCGTCACGATAGCGGGAACAACATATAAAGACAACCCTTCAGTCCATTGGGACACAATCTTCGTAGCACCACCAAATCTGGAGAAAGTGCAGATATCAACAATAACAGAGACTTTAAGCCTAGAGAAGATCAAAGATTACAGTTTCATCAACAAAAATGATATTACGAGATTAAGAAAGGATGCAGTTCAAAGGAGAAACATAACAACGATAATAACATTGATACTCATCACCTTAACTATCACTTGTGTAACTCTGTTATGGAAAAACCCCAGAATTCGGTACTACCCTAAGCCTACTGAAACCGCTCTGTCTCCACCAACTTCGTTGTGGCCATCGCTCTACTCTAAGGGGGGAGGAGTTATATCGTCACATCAACCCCCACCAAAACCAAGAAGACACCAATAAATATAAGAACATATCATTAAGTTTATTTTATTATTTAAAACAATACAACAACTGTAAATAATACTTACTTCCTGTTATCAACTTTTGTGCACTCACTATTGTTTTTATTTTACTGACTCATCAAATTTATTTGCTTGACTTCATAAGACACCAATAAAATAATAAGAACATATGTATCATTAAATTTATTTTATTATTTAAAACATTGCAAAAATTGTAATTAATACTTACTTGCAAAAATTGTAATTAATGCTTACTTCCTGTTATCAACTTTTATTTTTACTGACTCATTAAATTTATTTTACTTGTTTGACTTGATGTAAAATTGGTTTAAGAATAAAATTCATTATTGGTGTAACCTTCGAAGTAATAAGGTGTTTCATTTTATTGAACGGATTAAAAGTTTGAGTTACATAACTCGCGCGACGCTCAATGCGACATACCCTCGTTCAGGTTCATAGTAGTTCGTCGGCCATCATTCATTATTATTGAATAAAGTTTGGATTTTTTTATGTGCCTAAAAAAAAAGATCTGTAGTTCTTATATCATCACTTCATTGTGCTGCAGAAATTGATGAAAGTACAAATGAAAAGCGCAAACCCAACATAGTTACTTTTTACAATAAAACAAAGGGCGGTGTCGATGAAGTTGACAAAAAAGTAAAAATGTATTCGGTTTCAAGGAAGAATAATAGATGACTATTGACACTATTCCTTCGTTTTCTGGATATTGCAGGAATAATATGGTGATATTGAGGGCAAATAAGATGAATCTAAGGAAAAGGCGAATGTATTTACGGACATTAGGCACTGAATTGACAAAAGAGTACGTCCAAAGGAGATCAACGATAGTAGGCCTTCCAAGAAAACTAAAAAGAAACATAAGGGAACATTTGAATATGGAGGTTGGTGCTGTTGATACAGGAGCAGTTAGTTCTGGCACATCCAGAAGAACTTGTAAAATATGTCCAGCCAAAAAAAGAAGGCAATCATAAACGCAATGTATGAAATGTATGAAAAATATTTGCAGAAGTCATACAACATTTATTTGCAATCAATGTTATATGGACAAAGAAACTGATTCTGATGAAAACAAAACCAAAATTAATTCATTTTTCTTCTTATTTTGTGTTTTTTATTATTAGACTAGACATATATACTAGTCTAAGATATGTGAAAGGGTTTTTTATTCCTAATTTTTGCTTTGATCCAAAGAATATTTGAGTTATGTTAATTAGTTTAATAATTGTTTTTTTTTTTTAATAAGATTAATTACTTTTTTGACAAAATAGACTTTAAGGACAATGATAATATATCTAAGTACAAATAAATAAATAATTACTGAATAATTAGTGCTTTATTTCTTTTAATCATCCCAAACGTCTTTTCGGTTACGCGCGCCCGCTCCCGTTACAAATGACCGCGCGACCGCTTGAAGGTTAATCCAGCTTTTTCTCTAAATTCCTTTATTATTCGATTTTTATTTTAATTTACGACTTTATTATCACTTTCTGATCTGGCTTGCCATTTCTTTATTGGTAACTTATATGACAAGTGAAAAAGGCATTCGAAAAACCTTATCCATCCGTGTAATGTAGATAGTCCAATTTGTAAATTTTCTATTTTTACCTCCTTTTCGATCATTTTGTCAATTAAATTAAATTCTCAATGGAAGTCATAAAAACCGATGAATCGCTTGCTTCTGCTCCATGGAAAACTTGTTTTTACAACTATGACCTGAACTACCATCAAAGTCCAACTTCGTATACAAGCAGAATTTAGACAACTTACTTTTAACTAGAGTGACGATAACTTCATTTTGAAGTAATAATAATCGTTCAACAGTGTGATTAAGCAGGGCTTGCAAGTCTACTACTGCTAAGCTTTCGAAAATATGAATGCTCTAGTTCTAGGTAACATTTCTTCTTTGCAGATTGAACACCAGTGTATGAAGGAAATATTTTTGAAGCGGATTTTTTAACAACAATGTACTGATGACGAGTTACATAACTGAGCTTCAATCAACACAACTAATGCTTCTTCATTACTCATTTTCGTTACTTTTGACTCGTGAAAACTTTGTATATATTTAGAAGCCCTTGATGGAGATGCAGTTGTCAATTTATGGACAAGCTTTGATGCCTCAAGATTTCCTGAAGCTCTTAAATTTACCTGTGTAGCGAAAGCCAACATGGAAAGTGGAGTTTTTTCCTGTAGATCTTTAGTTTTTTTATATTTAGTGCGTTGTTCAGATAATTCAAAGGATGTCTCTTTCCGACCACGCTTATTTCCTCGGCAGCTAATAAAAGCAATGCCCGAATCTAACCAACTACGGCTTGCTCTGAAAAAACGCTCTTCTACTCTGTGTGATCGTGTCCAACGAGACTTACAGTCCACGAAAAACATTCTCACTCGGTTATCAAATTCATCCGTATTGTCATATGTGGGCTTAAATCGTTTTTTCAACTCATCTTTTAAATATTGCAATCTTTCTTGAAAATTTTGGCAACTTGAGTTCCGCATAATATCATATAGGGTCTGGCGTGTTAAAAAAAGCGAATTAGAATTTACTCCTAAAATGAAAAACAATTTTTTTAAAGAAAACCCGAATTAAGTTGCATTCTCTTCCACCATCTTTCGTTTGTAACTTCTGTTATCTACGTGACATGTATGTAGGTTAGGGTTGCCAGATAGAAAATCGTTATTAACTGGACAGAATAAAAAAAAAAATGGACTTGTCTGGACACCGCGAACAAATTAAATAAGTCAATTATTTAAAAAACAAAATTTATTATATTAAAAAAACATATATAAATTCATATTAATAAGTACGTATAGGTATAATACATATTTCAAAATGTATACTTGTTATTACTTTTTAACGCCTTAGCCAATTTTATGCCTTTTTCTGTATTTAAAAATTTTATAAATTCATTACAATTTTCAGATAAATTTTGTCTTATTAAAAGCTCTGATTTTATTAGATCTATAAGCATTTTGTTCCTTTCTTTCGAAAATAAATTATTAAATAAACTAAATATTTTTTCACAAAAAGCGTTGCTAATTTGTATGGAAAATATGAATGAAATAATTTTTTTCATATTTTTCATTTCATTTTCATTGTATTTTGAAAAAAAAATTAGACCATATTTTATCATTTGGAATGTCTTTTGGCAAATTGTCGTAAATATTACGTAAGGAGCAATATTCAGCATATAACTCATCACAATTAATATCGTTACATATATTTAAGTTTGATATCACATCATTTAATTCAGTCCATGTGCATAATTTTGTTTTGATACAAAACAAAGATAACTGTTTCATAATTGAATTCTCGCCGTAATCGTACTTAGCTTCTAAGTAGTTTAATGTTTTTGTTAGGAATAATTCCGCTTGTTGTTTAAATTCATCTTTGTCATCTGGGTTCATTTTGCGCATCAATGTATTTGCCTTATTCCCAAAAAAATTATCATTCAGTCTATTTTTGAGGCCTATTCTTAATTTTTCCATCACAGTCGACTTCAACAATTGTGCATGAATCAGGTTCCAATACTTTGATTGCCACATGAAAATCGTGCAAAACATTTTGCGCAAAATATAAATATGCTTCCGAAATACCTTCTTCAAAGCATTCTTCGTTTTCATTCATACATCAATATTCGAAACCCCTCTGGTAACAAAATCCCATACTCCCTGCGACAGTTTTCTTTTTTTTTTTTTTTAAGAAAATATCTTTTGATAGCAGGCCAATCCAGCAGTAATCTATCTATTGCTGGTAGAAGCTCAAGGCATGCGCTACATCAGCTCGAACCTACCTATCCTACGCCTTTGCGCAAATGATTCTATCATGCTAGCAAATGCCCACGTACAGATTTGGCAATGGCAATAGCAATTCGTTTGACAGCTAGTATTCTATAAATCCTATCGTGTCGAGATGCCCCGTAAGAACGTGTGTATTTCCAGTTTGAGAGATGCTGCTTGCCGCTCACTGTTGTCTAATGCTCTGAACACATAAGGACGACAGACGACGAACGACATCTGTCAAATATTACACACGTTCTTATGGACACTTATTTTGACGACGACACGAAAACACGACTGTAGGCCGACAGTTGTCATTCTCGCTAATTCCTATTTGCCAACGACAGTAGAATGAAGAAGAGAGATGAGGAAGATTGGTGATGCCACTAATATGTAAAATGTAAAATTATTCACAGCTCTTACAAACTTGACGTTATTTTACAAATAAAAGCATAAAATAGCTCTATTTTATCATTTGTAATAACAATTGATAATTTAAAACAAAAATACATACCTATTTACTTATTTTTTGCATAAAAAATTTAACTTTGAACAAAATATTAAAATTTCATTGAAGTGCAAGGTATTAGTATGGCCACAACGAAATTGTGTACATGCAAAATGGACAGCTGCGTTGTTTTGTGTACATGCGTTGTTTTGTTTTCATTTCACTTTCGTACTCTCGTTTGTCGTTTGTCGTCTGTCGTCGTTATGTGTTCAGTACATAAGTGTTCAATGCATTATGTATTCTCACTGCGTTCGATAATTATCGATATTCTAACTCCAAATATACATTTTACAACACGTTGAGACACATGATAATGGAAATAACTAAAAAATAACTTTTAAAAACAAGTCAATATAAAAATAATGAAAAAAGAGAAAAAAAGAAACAAATAAATCTGGACAAAGACTTCTTTGTCTGGACTCTGGACAGCAACACAAATATCTGGACAATCCAGACCACCTGGCAACCCTAATGTAGGTTGCTGACAATATTATTACAAGAACAGTCACATACATGCATGTAAAGATGTTCCGTTCTTTATTACATATGATTCATAAAGAAAACAAATTATCTGCAATAAGAACAACAACAAATAACATTAACTGAGTTCGGTACATACATTTTTCCATACTTTAGTAGGCTTGTACTTATATTATTGCAATGAGTTTATGATGAAAAGTTGAATATTTTAAAAAAGGCACAAAAGGCCAACTTTTTTTTTTTTGAATATTAGTGCAATATGCACAAATTATGGTAAATGCAAAATTATAATATACACTTACGCACAAAAAAACATATGTATATATAAACAAAATACCAATTTTTTAAGGTTTAAAACAAAAATCAATTAAAAATATAAGCACACCTTTTTTCAAACCCAAATATACAATATAAACTCTTGAACTACCTGATGTTGAATGTTCCATATTACCTTTAAATCTTTCTTTGGAAATTATTACGAAAAAATATTTTAGTCACCAACGAAATTACACAAATCACCTCTTGCTAACAAACTTGTTATAAATAGTCAACTTTGTGAGCTTAGTGTTGGAAAACGGTTAAGGAAAGAACAAAAATACTTTAAGTTAGTTATGTGAAATATTGTCTAATTTTACGTGATACCAAATACATTAAACATATTTCAATTTCATTTTTTGAATTAATTCGCTAAATCAGTGTGAAATAACCCAGTGTGCGATGTTAGTGTGGTAGATCGTCTGTTTCCGGGTCGTTAGCATAGATCCAAGACTCATCACTAGTAATAATACATTGTATCACAGATTTAATGCGATGCTGCGCTTCGAAAAAATTTAGTGATTTTGAATCCAACCTTACTTTCACTTTTTTAGCCCCAAATAATCTTTCAAAATGGTTTTCACCGATCTTTCCGACATTCTAACTACGATAATAAGATATTTGACTGCTAATCGTCGATTCTCAATAGTCAATTCCTTGATGTTGACAGCCGTCCTGGACGTGGTTCGTCGTTAACGCGTTCTTGACCCTCTTTGAATAATATGTACCAATTAACAAGTAAGGAAGGGCTAAGTTCGGGTGTCACCGGAAATTTTATACTCTCGCATGATAAAGTGATAATCGAGCTTTCATTATCCGTCATTTACATATTTTTTTATTTTGCTGTAAAATTAATTAGATTAGTAGTTTCTGAGATATGGTTTTTGGTCCATAAGCGGGCGACGCCACGCCCATTTTCAATTTTTAAAAAAAGCCTGGGTGCAGCTTCCTTCTGCCATTTCTTCCGTAAAATTTAGTGTATATGCCCCTCCTTAATGCGATCCTTTGTGCCAAATTTCACTTTAATATCTTTATTTATGGTTTAGTTATGACACTTTATAGGTTTTCGGTTTTCGCCATTTTGTGGGCCGATTTTGCCCATCTTCGAACTTAACCTTCTTATGGAGCCAAGAAATACGTGTACCAAGTTTCATCATGATATCTCAATTGTTACTCAAGTTACAGCTTGCACGAACGGACGGACAGACGGACAGACAGACATCCGGATTTCAACTCTACTCGTCACCCTGATCACTTTGGTATATATAACCCTATATCTGACTCTTTTAGTTTTAGGACTTACAAACAACCGTTATGTGAACAAAACTATAATACTCTCCTTAACAACTTTGTTGCGAGAGTATAAAAACAAAAAAAGGTCTTTTCTAACACTTTTAACGTTTCGGCACTAGAAATTTTAATGGTTATATGACACTTGTGTGCCAACGGAATACTCGTAATCAATGCATATCAACTTAAACCATGCTATTATAATAAATTAACAAATTTCATGTTGTTGTATATAATTTGTATTAGAATGCGCAAATATTAACCTAAGACTTTTATATATTTAGGGCATTCAGTAGTCCCATAAAGTTTTAAGTTATAATGATCCGAAAACATAGCGTTGAGAATTGTTATTGCGTAAAATATGTAATGAAACTGGCGTTGAGTAACACCAGAAAATCCGTCAGGATTGGGAAGGACCTCTCCGAGCCGTTCCTTCAACCTACTTCCTGAGAAAATAATTCGAGCTGCAGAACTAAACAGAGAAGGTACCATCTTCTACAAGAGTGTGCAACTGCTGGCTGATGATATTGATATCATTGGCCTTAACAACCGCGCTGTTAGTTCTGCTTTCTCCAGATTGGATAAGGCAGCGAAGCAAATGAGTCTGGTGGTGAATGAGGGCGAGATGAGATATCTCCTGTCATCAAACAAACAGTCGTCGCACTCGCGACTAGGCAGTCACGTCACTGTTGACAGACATAACTTCGAAGTCGTAGATAATTTCGTCTATCTTGGAACAGGTATCAACAGCAACAACAACAGAATATCTCTTGCCAACAGGTGCTTCTTCGGACTAAGTAGGTAATTGAGAAGTAAAGTCCTCTCTCGACAAACAAAAACAAAACTCTATAAGTCGCTGATTATTCACGTATTGCTATATGGTGCAGAGGCATGTACGATGACAACATCTGATGAGTCAATGTTGCGAATTTTCGAGAGAAAGGTTCTGCGAAAAATTTATGGTCCTTTGCGCATTGGCCACGGCGAATATCGCATTCGATGGAACGATGAGTTTAGCGAATTAAAAACAGCGGCGGTTTCTAAAAAGAAGAAGAAGAAAATATGTAACGAAAATTTGACAAATGTCTAACTATATAGACGGCCCAGTCCGTTGGTAGGCAATAAACATTTCAATAAGTATACAAGTATATCCGTAATAAAATTTTATTTTTCTTTTGATTTCACTATACGAATTCACGAACAACGCTACTCTTAACTCACAGGTGTTACCTTAGTTTTTTCACATGCAATAGAAAGTTACATTTAGCGTATCTTCAAAAACTTGTCTACTCATAACAATGCAATGAGCATCTTGGTTATCAATCAATGGTTATAGCCTTAGAAAAGTTCTAATTTCGGTTTCATGTTGACGATAATTTCCTTAGAGACCATTTTTCAAATTCTAGTGTTAATTTGAAGTTGGGTAAGTAGAATGCCTAAAATTTCTTGCACATTCATGGATGGATCCCAAAAGAATCGAAGATTCTCTAGAAGAGAACTAAGTAACGAACTAATTGATTTTACTGATTGAGCTATCCGCAGCTCTCATAACGGACAGACTCAAAGCTTTTTTAATATACACTGTGGAAGTTGTAATAAGGCAGCAACCACCATATCTGAGGTTGAATGGCGAGAGCTAATGTATTGTAACCAACTAACTTGCACCACCCAATGTATTTATTAAGAGAACACTTCGGTGAGCAGATAATTTCACGTTCTGTGCCGGACAATTGGCCACCAAAATCATTTGATATTACACCGCTCGACTTTATCCTGTGGAGATGTGCAAAGTCTTAAGTCTATGCGGACAATTCCACTTCGATTCAGTCCTTGGAGCAAAACATCTCGCATGTTATTTGCAAGTTACCAGTCGCCGCGGACAACATTTGAAAGAGATAATCTTTAAAAAAATAACTTTCAAAGAATGATAATAAACATTCCTAATTTAATTTGCAGTTTCTGTGTACGGTACCTCGGAATGGATCACCCTTTATTTGATTGCTATTACGGAGAAGGAAAAAACAGCAGTGACCGATTAATTCAGGAGATAGGTATTATACACATATGTATATGTATGTTCAATGCGTGATTAACAGTTTAATAACTTTTTTAAATTGTTCCAATAATCCTTAAAAATTATTTAATTAGTTATTTAATTTTTACAACTCTGCTGTTTGTATTGTGTAAATTCTAATTTTAAAAATTTTCTATAACCTCACGATTTTCTTGTCGAAGTATAAAAATTAGAAAGGCCGTGGGTTTTTGTTTATGTTATATTTTTATTGGTAAGACGAGGACTTTTTCGGCTACCACAATATTGCAGGAAATTACGTTATTTACTAGAAAAATCTCTAAAAGAAGGTATTAAATATCAACGGCATATCCAGATAATGTAACACCTGGTGCAATCTCCTCCTCAACATATGAACCAGCTTCCTCAAATGACTTGGCATCTGTGTTATCGAAACTTTTTCCTACAGCAGTCTGCTGTAGGGAAGGTGCTCGGTTTACAAAATTATGCTGATCACTTGAATTCAACTTGTGATTATTATAATCATCGGGACGGCGACTAGTAGAGCGGAGTTTAGATGGTTGAAAGCTTATATTTTCGTTGTTATTATTGGTCATCTGATTATTTAATTCATAAACAGTAGAATCGGAACGAGAATAATTCGTTTTTCGTAGCATTGCCTTAAAATTGAACGGAGGTTCTTCAGGACTCTAATAAACAGTTACATGTAAATAAAGTAAGATACATATTTATATAAATCAGTCATAAAATACCATTTGTCCAACCTACATCCCCATCATTAGAACGACGCGCAATGTCCTTTAATTCTCGTATTGGATCTGAAGGTACAAACGAAGACCGTTGTTGATAGTTTTGATTTATACGATTTAATTGATTCGGGTTCTGCTGCATTGTACGGGCCTGAATCTGGTCATTGCGGTATACCATATTTAGGGGCGGCATAGGCGGTGGTGGTGGTGCAGAGTACGACTTTAAGGAGTTTCGACGCGAGCCTGTTCGATTGCTCCACATA
The DNA here is from genome assembly GCF_023373825.1 of Bactrocera dorsalis. Lineage (NCBI taxonomy): Eukaryota > Metazoa > Arthropoda > Insecta > Diptera > Tephritidae > Bactrocera > Bactrocera dorsalis. The sequence goes on along the minus strand of NC_064303.1, from coordinate 75,017,416 downwards.
TTTGAAGATACAGTGTTATAATTATTATTGTATTGATTGTAGTTGTTATACGCATTCATATTCATCTGTACTTGATTCCTGGACAGAAATAAAATATTCAATAGTCGTACATAATTTTAGTCACTCTTTAAAACAAGTAAGGAGGAGGCAAGTTCGAGGGCAAACGGACATTTTATACTCATGTAACTTGCAGGAATGAAAGCCGGGGATCAGAAATCAAACAATTATATACAGTGGGGAGCAAAAGTGATTCCATATATATGTATGTATATTGGGTAGTCGAAAAAGTCTTTTCGTATTTCTAATCATATTTTTACTTATTTCTTTTACATTTAGATTAATAAATAAATAAACAAATATGTACCATTTTAGTCGATTTATGTTTTCATTTTTCCGCTACCGATATTATTCCATCAGTGTAAGACTTTCATCAGTGTAAATAGAAATTTCCAGAACGGAAGCGAGCGAACCATTGTGCTACACGAACTGATACAGTATCGTCTCCGTAAATTTCACAAATTTCATTGGTGGCTTGCGTGGCATTCTTCCCCTTTTTATACAAAAATTTCAAAATACAGCGAATTTCTTCATTATTTTTACTCATTTTTTAACAGCTGTAATTTTTTTTGCAACTTCCCGAATTTAATTTTTTTATTATTATATTAATTTTTTGAAATTTAAAATCTCACTTTTGCAACATGATATAGTATGACACAATGTGATTGGTTACATTGAAGATATACGACTGCAACCTTATATTTTGACAAAATACGAAACGACTTTTTCGACATATACTATATATAACTTATACACTGGCCTAAGCTTTGTTAGGAAAACTAAAATAATTATGTGTAACTTGTGGGAGTTGGGGTAGTTACGACTCGATTTTATCTATTACTGCCACATACTAAAAAAATGTTCTCTGCGTTTCATTATGTTACCATACAAGCAATCACCAATAACATGGAGTAAAGTCAACCGGGTGTTCGAAAATCCGTATGTTAGCTGTATTGGGGTAGGTCAACTTTTCGTCCAATTTTATTTAGTTTAGGCACAAAGATACACTGTTTTGAGTAAACTATGCTTTCTAATTTTCATTGAGATAATTCAAATATTGACAGATATCTTTAACTTAGGTACTTATATGGGGGCTCAGCCAAGTATTGACCTGATTCAACCCAGCTTTGATACACAGAGACACTATTAACAAGAAAGGATTCTCTCTGAATTGAAAATCTACTAAAAGTAATAAATCTATCAGTTACCGAATATGTGGGCCCCAGTTTCCAATTTATAGAAATTTAAAGATAATCCTTTTTTGATAATAGTGTGCCTATGTATCAAAAATTTAATCGAATCAGCCATATAGAATAATTTTCGAACTTTCGGCTAACTTTATTTCGCATACATCGGTAAATATAAGAGTTCTCTTAGTAAAAATTTAGTGAGCGTATTTTTTGAGAACAATGGATGCATCATTGTCTAAAATGGACAAAATCAGGTTTAATGATATTCAGAGAGCATATTTTTTTGTTAATGATAAGTAGGAATGCGAAAAATAGATAAAATACTCCCCTATCTTTCAGACACCTAATACAAGATTTTCAAACTTCTCGTTATACCGTATACCTGTATGTATATGTATCAGAGAGCTGCATTGGGTGTGTTCGAACATGTTCGATCACCCTCATTAAAAATCGAGCACGAGCGAGCGCCACTCTCGGCAGCAATGGGTTCGATCGAGTGGCACACCCGGCAGCTGCTTTCTGTGTGTTCGAGTCTGTTTGATCATACTCTCTTCAAAACGATCACAAGCGAGTGTCCACCAGAGAGCAGCTTCGGGTTCAAGCAGGAAACTCGGATTTTGTGTATATTATATTTTCGGGTGTGTCGTGCACGTGTTGATTGTGATCAACACACTCGAGTGGCACTCGAAGACCAAAGAATAAGAGATAAACATACGTACACACTAGTGATGAGCGATATTTCACTACCGGTGATTTTTTCACTGTGATTGAAAAATCGCAAATCGCAACTGCGATCACTTTTTATAAATAGCAGTTCGCTTCTATGAACTGCGATTGCGATCGCAGTTCGAAACTGTGATCGCAGTTCGAACCAGTGATTGCGATCGCAGTTCGAAACTGTGATCGCAGTTCGAACCAGTGATTGCGATCGCAGTTCGAAACTGTGATCGCAGTTCGAATCAGTGATTGCGATCGCAGTTCGAAACTGTGATCGCAGTTCGAACCAGTGATTGCGATCGCAGTTCGAAACTGTGATCGCAGTTCGAACCTGTGAATTACGATCACAATAGCAAATAGCAGAAAAGTATGTAACAACTTTCTTCAGGGTATTGTATATATCGTATATGCTATTTTTCGTCATAGCGGTTTGAAGTTTTGAGTGTAACGTTTTTATAATTTTTAATAATGGCAGGAAATGTATCAAGGAAAGAAGTGAAGTGTGATGTTTGAAGTGGTAGACGAAATATAATCAAAATGGAATATTTTAATTTGTTTTAATAAAATTTTTAATTTTACTTATTGTTAAAACCAAATTTGAAAGCCTTTTGTGATGAAAACAAGAATTGTAACTAATTAATTTCAGAAAAAATGATGGAATAAAAAAATTACGCGTTTTTAATATTTTCCCAAAGATTAGGAAACTCGCGTTAATTATTTGGTCTTGAAAATATTAAAAGCGGGTATACTAAACAAACAAATTATCAACCACACTAATGGTAATTCCTTCTAAGAAATGTGTGAAACCATCATACCAACATATAAATGAACTATGCAATACGCTCTAAGTGTCAGGTAGCCGAACCAATCCAACATTTGCGAAAATGTAGTGAAAAGAAAGGCGGAAAATCTTGACTCGTGTTACAGGAGCCAAAAGAGAATTTGCCGCCAATAACGACAAAATGTTTCCGTCGTTCCCATGACAGTCGGGTCTACGTAAGTGGAACAGACCCGGACTTTTATTCGGCCATACAGTGTCAAATTGGCAGAATCTGCCGCTACAACAACAACAACGACGTTCGAACGTCGACTCAGTTGCGATCGCAATAGCAATATAAAATCACAGTGATTTAAAAATAGCAATCACTGAAATCACAGTGATTTAAAAATCGCAATATCGCTCATCTCTAGTACACACATATGTATGTTTGTTGGCGTCGGGATGTCGCGTTCTGTCTTAGCTTCGTTTGTTGAATTATACGTATGTATGTACATATTACATATTAAATAAGAATAATTCAATTAAAGAATAGAATTCACTTAAAACTTATTTCATTTATTAATTAACACATTATAAATAAAAAACAAACATTTCATTGCACTTAAATATTTCTTAAATATTTTGATTTTTTTGAAACATAAATTTCAAGAAAAAAATAATAAATAATAGAAATACATTATATTATTAGTTAAAAAACATATGAGATCGTGTTAAGTTTTATAATTTTTAATCAGTATAGTTTTTATAGTACGAATTTAAGAACAACAAGCTGTCTACCGATCCGGGTCCCAGTCTATTTCTTTTTTCTGATATTATGTTGCCAGCTAAAGAAAAAGATCTCTCGGCCGCTGCACTGCTAGCTGGCATTGAATGAATCTGACATGCAAGTTTTGATAAATGAGGGTATTTGTTCTGATTTATTTGCCACCACCCCATCAAATTGAAAGCTTCAGTCATCTCAACTACTTCCTTGCTATATCTTTCTACTTCGTCTTCAGGGTTTTCTGTGCTATTTGAGACAGATGGCTTAAGCAAATTTGAGAAAAAGAATGCATCATTGCTTTTATTGGAATTCGTAGCTGGGAAACTTGAATGACTTTGTTCTAAGTCACTTTCATTAAAAGAAAAACGTGATGTCGAAGCAGAAACGGGAGTGGTTGGGCTTACGGAGTCGTTTTCCGTCAATAATACGGACGATGATTGTGTAGAAGTTGGTGTATTATATTGAATTTGAGAAATGCAAAAATTCTTTATACAATGTAAATCATCTGGCTGCATGTTTATAGCAGGCGGGTACGAAAAGCATGCAGCTTTATGCCATATACTTAAATTGGCGACCCATACTTCCTAATTTTTTTTGTTTAATATTCGCTTTTAACATCGATATTGCAGCTATGTCATCACTATTCGGTTCGCAAATATTTTTTATTTTTAAAATAGATGGAAAAACATAACACAGCGATGGAGAACTACAAAGTTGTAATTTCTTGAACACAGTTTCAAAATCCTTGCACAATTCAAATAAGACTTTTAAAATCGGTATATTAACGTGTAGCAATCGTTGGCTTTCTCCGTTATCAATTAGAACGTTGTTAATTTCAAACCAATTGTCAATTATGGATTTAATCATTCCGTAGTGGGAATTCCACCGAGTTGGACATTGGGTTTTCAATGAAGTGGGTAGTAAATGCTGTAAATTTGCTTTTTTAAAATATTTTACAATTTTTTTGCAAGACTCTAAGACATCTGTCAGCTCTTTTGTGTCCGCGAACGACTTATCCAAAACATTGGAAAATAGATGGCTGCTGCAGTTTATGCGTATATTTTTTTGCAATGCTTTTAACATATTACTTCCCCTGTCAGTAGTAAATTTAACTGTGTCCATATTCTGAACTCCATATTCCTTAAACAAATCATCAAGCTTCTTAAAGATATAATCACCCGTAGATCTCTGAAAATCCATGGACTTCATACCCAGCACCATATCATAAAATTTTAGGTCTTTTTGGTAGTGGAAGGTGACGCCTAAGAAGTTCCGCTTTACGTAGTTGTCCGTCCACATGCCGATTGTAGCTGAAGATCCACCGCTGGTCACAATGCTATTTATTTCATCTTTAAGTTCTTTTTTTTTCACTTGCGTACTTTTGGACTTTGCAGGAAATTGTTGTTGCGTTAGGTAGCAAATTTTCTACATCAACGTTCTCGCCATAAGTTGCACCGATCTTAATAAAGAATTTTACCAGTTTCGAGAAGCCAGAACCTTGCACTGCCGAAAATGGCCGGCAGTCTTCAATAATCCACGATGTACATCTTTCAATGGCCTCGTTTTTATCTGACGCTGTGACAGTTTTTAACTGTTGACCCTCTTTTATTTTCTTACAGCATGGGTGACGAACCAGATTAGATGTCTGACCTTTGCAATATTTTAACACTTTTAAACAAGAGCGACAGTACACGAAACCTTCTACTACAGTTTCATCTGGCTTTAATATTTCCGACAGAACGTTCCAGACGAAACTTCGGCCTATGCGCCTACCAGGCAAGGTGTAGGTGCCATTGGAAATGTTCTCACAAACAGAATTTTTTATTGTTGTCATTATGAATTATAAAAAGTAAACAAAACAAACAAAACCATTAACCGTTGACAATCACTACGCAATAATAGCATGACTGCCTTTTACACATATACATATTGTCAAATTTTGTGCACACTCGTGTGTAACTCGATCACATTCAATACGATCGGGTTAGAGTTTCAGCTCGTTCACAAACGAGTGTCAACTCGGCACTCTATTAAAACAAACAGATATGCTTGTGGTTCGAGTGTCGTGAAAGGCTCGTTCGTTTTGAACATATCTCCTAGCGATCAATACATGTATTCATACTGAAAAGTTTGATCAAACAAAATCAGAATGGACATTCGAGTGTGCACGAAAATGATATACCCGTTGCAGCTCTCTGATATGTATATGTCAAAGAGAGTTACGTAGGAACATAGTCTGTCTTTATTAGTAGCTATAATAGTTCGTCTACAAACCAATCAGCTTTCGCCGTTATTAACATACAAATTTAATTAATGTTCTGAGATATCTGCGGTGACGGTGATAAGGATGGTATTGATATTGCCGATTCGACGTACAACATCTAACCAAGCTGACATGGCAGCTTTGACGAGGAACGAAACCTATATTACCACTTTAGCAGCACCGTCCGCTGAGACTATTAATATATGGGAAGCAAGGGACATCTATTCGAGTACCGAGGTTCAATATCACCTGGAAATCCAAACACTTGAGCTTGAATGCAGACCTACGTTTTCGTTTACCGCCTGAAATACTTTGCTTGAATACTCAATTTGAAGTATTTTCGTATATTTTTACTAGGGTATTATCAAACTTATCAGAGATCACACTAATTTATATTCCGTGCAGAGAGATGGTAGTAAGCCCGTAAACTGGCCATGAAGTACTTCAATTTATTGGTATGGCATATTACATGTTAATAGTAAGTATACAAAATGTAAAAGTGTATTGGTCTGAAAATTTGAGCTTTGAACCGAAACATCGAAACAATTTGAATTACTTAGACAGTTATGATACTTCAACGACAATAGTAAAATAATACCATATGGTCCACCTGGTTCTGGTCGATTGTATAAAATTTCTCCACGGAGGCACTCAAAAATAACTTCTAAAAAGTTGTATTAAAAAAAAAATAATAATAATTGGATAATATAAAAAATATAGATGTATATACAAGTATATGTTATTATTTTCGTTAAAAACTACTTCTTTCGTACCTTACGGTTTAATTGAAAAACCCACTGTCTACTATAGTAAAACACACTTTTTTGACAAAATTAATTTTATTAATTCATGATACACTGACTATAGCGATCCTCCAACTTTTACATATCATTTTTGTAGAACAAGTTGTCTTTTGCTTCTAAATAGGTCATAGTTTCGGCGATCAGTGAGCATTCTTTTGAGATCCGAGACAGAAAATAGTCGCTGGGGGCCAGATATGGTGAATGCAGAAGCAATTCGAAACCCAATTCATGGCTTTTGATCAAACAGAACTTTCTTTTTCTTCAAATGCGGCCATTTTTCGGAGATTTCATCGTAACGATCCAGTAACGTGTCAATAAAAAATATTCCATGAGAATTCCAAAATATAGACGCCATAACCCTGCCAGCCGGCTGTTGCGTTTTCCTTCGCTTTGGATCGTGTTCATCGTGTGCAGTCCACTCGGATGACTGTCAATTGGTCTTCGGTGTGAAACGATGATCCATGTTTCATCCGTTGTCACATATCGACTCAAAAACTCTAGTTTATTACGATTGAACATCTCAAAAAATTCATCCGAATCATGAAATCGTCGTTGCTTGGACGGTACCCACTTTGCACTAAGCTTTCTTTTTCTTTTCGAACAACTGTATTTTAGGGTCACCCAAATTATTTTGTGGACTTTATTGATGATGACGAAAGTGAGTAACAACATCTTTTGGGCGTTCACTTCGTTCACCGCGGCCGGTGCTCACTTTAGCACGACGAAACTTAGCATACCAATCATTGATAGATTTTTTGATTTTCCTGGAGCAGTGTGCGGCAGCTCGTCAGCAAGACAAGTTTTTGCTTCAACTGGATTTTTTTCCTTTCCAAACGTAATAATGGTATCTATATTAGGCACAAATATATTGTTGTGTGTAAAACATGTTATGTCATTTTTATTGATATAACTCAAATATTGGCTGATCAAGCCTGGAAGTTCGAAAATCTTTATATTAGGTATGTAGGGGCTCAAGGAAGTAATGACCCAATTCAAGCCATTTTTGATATACAGAATTAATATTTCCAGGGAAGGATACTGTCTGAGCTTCAATTGTATATCTCATACATTGACCGATATTTTCGGCCAAAAATCAACTATAGACTATAGACTATGGTACACAGACTCGGTACCTAGAGGCTTGATTTAATGTACATGGCGTATTTAGTTATTGATTTATTGTTTTGAGCAGTACCGTTATATGGAGAGTGAGCGGCGTTATCATCCGATTTCAACTATTTTCACACTGTCGGTAGAGGTTCTTATAACATTTGTGGTAAGTAAATTTAGTTGTTATAGCTTTAGTAGTTAAGGATATACATATGTACATTAAACTTATTAGAGGGTCACGGCCATTTTTTTTTTAGTTTTTGCCCAAAAGTGCATCTGGCTACTGCGATCCTCTGTGCCAAATTACAGTTTTATGTCGTAATTTAGTGCTCAGTTATGGCACCTATAGGCTTTCGCTTAATGGCGTTTTGTGACATTTCTTATATCAACTTTTTTTTCTGAAAGTATTGAAACGTATAAACTCCCTTATTTTTATCAATATAATTTACTTTGGGAAAAGGTTGAATTTATTATTTATTTATTTATTTTAATATGACTTGCAAATAAATTTACAAACATACTGGAAAAAAAGGAAACTGGTTGCCTAGGCCTTCGTCCCAAAGAATTTAATATATTAAGTTGATGTGGAAAACGTGAACTATAGGATTGAACTAATTCCATTCATATTTAGAGAAAAACGATATAATGTTTATGAAAACTTGCCCGTTTTGACTAACTTAAACGGTAAAAATCGGGTGGTCGGGCTATATTATATCCAATATTATACTAGTAAATTTTGCAAAGATATGTTACAATCCGACCGATACTATTGGCCAATATATATGATATAAGCCTAACCGGAAACACTTATATTAATATATATATGTGGCCTGGTCTACGAAAAGGGAGCGAACGTGCGAAAACTAGTTTTCTGGGAAACAACTGTTAAAAATAAACAACTCGTTTCGTCAGCTAAAAAGTGAAAATTGATTTTTTGACACCTAAGCTCCCTTTCCGTAGACCAGGTTACATATATATATATATATAGTATATTTATCATGCCAATTCTATTAAATGTTCACTGAATTTCATTAGATTACCTAACTTATCATCACCAGTATGTACATACATATATATGGAGTAATGTCACCCGGATGTTTGAAAATCGCGATATTAGTTATGTGGGAACTATGTAGGTCACGTTTCACTCGGTTTGTCCTTTTCAGGCACAAAGCTATATTGTTGTTAGTAAATACGGTCTCTCTATTCCACTAAGATAATGTTCGAAAATCTTTAGGTAAATATATGGCTGCTAAGGTAGACTGCATCCCATCATCAACCAATTTCTATATACAGGCATATTTTTATCAAAACATGATTTGCGCCAAATTTCATATATCAGTAATGTACTATATTACTGATGGAACTGGGGCTCTCACATTTGGTATCTAAGGGCTTAAGGTAACTGTTAACTTATGCCTATTTTCATGACTTCTTTGGACGGTGGTTTTTTATTGCAAAATAAAAATGAATTATCTTTAATATTTAGAGTGTTTTTATTTACATATTGAAAACATAAAAAAAAGTATTTAAAAAAATTTAATACTTTATTACTATTATTATTGTCTCTCGAAGTTGGAACCTCAAAAAAAAATGCACGTGGGTGGCCCGGGTGATTTTGGCTCTTGATGTTATCTGAAATCAAATATTATTGATTATTCTTAATTTATAGGCATGTCATTCTGGTCGGAACTACTGAAGTTAAATTTCAAGGGTAAATAACAAAATGGATGGAGTCATGTGTAGAAGTTCACGCAAATGAGGAAAGTTCTCTGATTGTCATTCACTTGGGAGTGGCCAGAAAAAATTAAGATAAGGTGGTCTACCTGTCACCTCCAAGGTGTTTCCAACTAGGTCATATGGAACACAATGTGTTAATCTGAACGACAGGTCTTCTCTCCGTACCCGTTGCGGAACTGCAGAGCACGTGACAAAGGTGTGTAAAAATGAAGAAAAATGAGGTTATTACAGTTAAACCTTAATCACTGCGCTGAAGCACAAGATCTGCTAAAACATACAGTTTTAGAATAGAACATAGATGTCGTCTTACTAAGCTAGCGATATAGCCAGCGTTCGGAAAGAACTTGGATAAAAAATATAAGTGAAAAGGCAGCAATACAGACTTGCAAGGGACACAAGGGACAAGCCTTCATATCACATTCCAAAGAAGCCCACAATGACTTTACATAGATGAATATACTTGTTCAAAGAATATATTTTGTAAGCTGCTATGCTAAAGTCAGCTATTACCCGTATTAAAAGATCTTATTTCAAAAAGCTCTGTGAAGAAGCAAACATAAAACCCTGCGGAACGGCATACAAAATTTGTATGTCGAAGTAATCTAAAAGTGCATCATTTATGAGAAATGTTGCCAAGCATAATTCCCGACACATGCCCTCATTTCCTAAGTTAAACGAAACGAAACTACAGAGCAATTCCTACTAGTCACAAAAGAAGAACTATTGGCTATCGCGAAATCAATCAAAAACTTCAAAGCGCCTGGAATAGATGGTATACCAATAGACAGAAGTCATGATCCTAGGATCCAGTACGTTTGCTAACACGTACAATGCGTGTATATTAGAAGATATGCCCCTCGATCCATGGAAAGTACAGCGTTTGGTTCCACTCTCAAAACCAAAAAAGCTACCAGAACAACCTTAAATATCAACATCTGTGCATGCTCGACACGATTGGTAAACGCTTGAAGTTAGCAACCTACAAAGCCGGCAAATTATCAAAGAGAAATACGGCTTTATAAAAAAAAGGTCCACTATTTACGCACTAAGAGAAGTAATGGATACTGCGAAGTGTGCAGTAAGTGGGAACGGATGGGAAGGTAGTACAAAAAAATACTAAGCATTAATACCCATGGATTTAAAGAATGCGTTCAACTCCGCAAAGTGGGCAAATAAAAAAAAGATCTACTCGAAATAAGCGCTCCACATAATTTTATAAATATTACTTTCAAAATCGGAAATTATTATTAGACAAGGCCAGGGCACTCAGAGCTACACTATCTTCAGTGGAGTACCGCAAGGCTCGGTTTTAGGCCCACTACTATTGAATCTCATGCACGATGGGGTGCCAAAAATACTGCAACCCAATAATGTGAAAACAATCGCATATGCGAAAAATTATAGAAAAGATCTCGCTCACCATAGCAGAATGTGAGATTACTTCACAGCCACAGTTGAAGTTCAAGGACTTAAAAAACAACAAATGATTTTTTCGGCAAAATAAATTTATTGTATTCAAAACCGTCTCCTTCTGCTTCAATACAGCTATTTGCGCGGCCCAAAAGCATGTCGAACGAGTGTTTAGCTCCTTGGTCGGCTTCATGCCACGGTGGCATATCAAGTGAATACGGGGAGTGGTTAGTTCTTAAAATGTGATTTTTGGTCAAATAATCGTCCTTCGAGTGTTGGATTCTGAGCAATTTTTGGTCGTCAGTGAATTTGTGCGAAACAAACCGGGCAAACACATTTCGCTTGTCCAAATGTTTGGTCAAAGTGCGATAAATCGATGTTTTGGAGATGTTAAACTCCATTTCCATGAATTTCAATGATGATTTCGATTGATTTTTGATGCATTCATGCATAGTTTCGATGGAATTTCCGGTGATCAAAGATTTTGATTGGCCCACATGTTGATCGTCATTTATGTCCTCACGACCACTTTGAAAACGTTGAATCCACTCGTGCACTCTGCTACGAGATAGGCAATCATTGCCATAAACTTGTTTCATCAATCGAAACGTTTTGGTAAAAGTTTTTCCAATTTTAAAACAAAATTTAATGTTGGCTCTTTGTTCGAAGCTCATTTTCGCACAGATAACACAAACATACTGACACTTAAAACGCATTAACTTCGCTTCCAATCGATGAAATGTCATGCCTCATGTTTCACTGGACAATAAATAAAATATAAAGATAACAGATTCTAACGCACCAGTCGGCGCCACCAGAGAGCGCTAGATTCAAAAGGTCTTGTTTAGTTTGGAACGCATCTTGTAAAGCAAATAAAGTCTTCATCTAGAATGATGGCGCTGATGTTCAGTTACATTTTATGCGGCTCCAATTTCGATACAGCCGCTAGACATAAAAACATATGCTAGACCAATTCATATAAAATGAAGCTGTTGTGGTATTAGCCAGTATGGAAGAGACGTCTAGCGCAGCAAAGAGAGAGAAGAAAATAAAGAGCATCGTAATGTGGTAGAAACGGTGTCAAAATTCATACAAAGGGGACCTGAATTTCTACCTGAATCAGACAGTGCCCATAGGTGCTTTAGAAACTTCTTCTTTACTGGCGTAGACACCGCTTACGCGATTATAGCCGAGTTAACAACAGCGCGCCAGTCGTTTCTTCTTTTCGCTACGTGGGGCCAATTGGATATTCCAAGCGAAGCCAGGTCCTTCTAACGGGAGGTTTTCCTTTTTTTTTTTGCTTCCACCGTCGTCGAGAGAAGACTTTACTTCTCAATTGCCTACTCTGTCCGAAGTAGCACCTGTTGGCAAAAGTTGGATCTCTAGGCTGACATTGTTGGTGGTGTTTATACTAGTTCCAAGACAGACGAAATTATCTACAACTTCAAACTTATGACTGTCAACAGTGACGTCAGAGCCAAGTCGCGAATGCGACGACTGTTTGTTTGATGACAAGAGATATTTTCTCTTGCCTTCGTTCACTGCCAGACCCATTTGCTTTGCTTCCTTGTCCAGTCTGGAGAAAACAGAACTAACGGCGCGGGTGTTGAGGCCGATCATATCAGTATCAACGGCATACGCCAGCAGATGGACACTCTTATAAAATATTCTGCAGCTCGAATTATTTTCTCGAAGCGCAGATTGAAGAAGTTGCACGATAGGGAGTCGCCTTGTCTGAAACCTTGTTTGGTTTTGGTATTTAAGTGCTCATCTCGGACGAGTACCCTTGCGAAAAGTTACGTTCTCAGCATCGTGCTCTTTCTCTATGATACACCAGACAACATACAGTTATCACGCAATTATCTTCCATTTTTCAAATTTCGTGAACGATTCTCTACATGTAATACGGCAGTTCTCAACTTGAAGTTTTCCAGCTCTTTTAGCCATCCAATCGAATCGTAATATGTTTACTGACTCTTCACTCAATATTCTCTTTACCAGTTTATCTGTTGAATTGAGAGTTGAGGTCAGCATAATTCATTGTATTCCATTCATATTCTCCCATATTCTCTATTCAAAATTAATCATAATTGTTTAAAAATCGATAGTAGCCCCTCATATGTTTAGCTCTGTTAATGCGATATTAACATTTTCAGAATAGACATCCCATTCACTAGTGCACCAATTATATTGTTTGGTGATTTGACGCAACTCTGACCTTTCGGAGACATGCTGATATTCTCTGCTAATCCCAATGATGCATGCGACACTTTAGTCTTTGTGAGAGTTATGCAAATATTTTAAATTAACAGAAATAATGAGACAAAGGAAGGATCTGGTCTTTGTTATTGCATTAAATCATATGGTACTCATACAAATGATGACGTATCACTAACTGAAACTTCCGCGGAAGCTTCCGATTTTTGTCCAATTAAAAGCCAAACAATTTCAAAGCTCTTAAGATCAATCGAATCCCAACTGAGGCTATCATTCAACTGCTAAATATTCAGTTAAAGGGATTGGCATAATAGATTATTTTAGAAAGAGTTAAAGTTCCTCAATCTTTTTAATATAAAAGAAATCAATAACTATTCATAAAAGTTAGGGGACCACATTTAGTAAAGTTGTAGTTCATACTCGACCCAGAATGCCAAGTGCTTTAGTATATGTTGCTTGCAGTCGAGCTATGTAAATGCATAATTTGTTATGTAAGACATTATTTTGAAAATATAGGAAAGAAATTAACAGGAACAATGAAATGTAATTTTGATAAATGTTATTAAGTAAATATATATAATAGTAATGTTTAATATAGTAATATATATATTAGGCTGTCAAATATCCACATTTTTTTTTCTTTTGAATTTCGCGGCTATATACATATGTACATACATATAAAGCGCTACAGAGCTCGTATCCGGCAATTCTATACATCTTTGTACGGTCTTGACATAAAGGAACTGTGGGACGGCATTTCAAACTCCTTACGTACAGCTGCAACCAAAACCATTGGTTTTCGGAAAGTGCAAAAGAACAGCTGGTACGACGAAGAGTGCCGTGTCGCAGCGGAGAGAAAACAGGCTGCATACTTCGCAACGTTACGATCGACCACAACACGTGCGGGATGGGATAGATACCAAGAGTTGCAGAGGAAAACGAGACGTATTTGCAGAAAAAGAAAGAGGCCGAAATGCGTGAGTATGAAGAGCTTGATAAGTGGCAAACAGGAGTAATGCTCGAAAATTCTACGAAGAAATGCGGCGGCTTACAGAAGACGATGTCCAGAGCATACTTAAATTATGGAGGGAACACTTCTCCAGCCAGCTGAATGGCACTTAACGTACAACGCCAGGAGAAGGTGAACCCGATTCCTCAATCGATGACGATGGATCAGACGTTCCATTGCCCGACCATGAAAAAGTTCGAATAGCAATTACCCGCCTGAAGAACAACAAAGCAGCTGGGGACAGCACAAATGCACGATGTCTGAATTTGGTATCCCTGAAAAACTATTACGGCTGTGTAAACTGACGTTAAGCAGCACCACAAGCTCAGTCAGGATCCGGAAGGACCTCTCCGAGCCGTTCGATACCAAACGAGGTGTCAGACAAGGCGACTCCCTATCGTGCGACTTCTTCAATCTGCTGCTGAAGAAATTAGTTCGAGCTGCAGAACTTAATCGAGCAGGTAAAATCTTTTATAAGAGTGTACAGCTGCTGGCGTATGCCGATGATATTGATATCATCGGCCTTAACACCCGGCCGTTAGTTCTGCTTTCTTGGAACCAGCGTAAACTCTTGCCAACAGTTGCTACTTTGGACTGAGTAGGCAATTGAGAAGCAAAGTCGTCTCTCGACGAACAAAAACCAAACTCTATAAGTCACTCATAATTCCCGTCCTGCTATATGGTGCAGAGGTCTGGACGGTGACAACAAGTGATGAGTCGACGTTGCGAGTTTTCGAGAGAAAAGTTCTGCGAAAGATTTATGATCCTTTGCGCGTTGGCCACGGCTAATATCGCATTCGATAGAATGATGAGCTGTATGAGATATATGGCGACATTGAAATAGTTGAGCGAATTAAAAGACAGCGGCTACGCTGGCTGGGTCATGTTGTCCGAATAGACTAAAACACTACAGCTCTGAAAGTATTCGACGCAGTACCCACCGGGGGAAGCAGAGGAAGAGGAAGACCTCCACTCCGTTCGAAGGACCAGGTGGAGGAGGACCTGGCTTCGCTTGGAACATCCAATTGGCGCCACGTAGAGAAAAGAAGAATCAACTGGCGCGCTGTTGTTAACTCGGCTATAATCCCGTAAGCGGTGTCTACGCCAGTAAAGAAGAAGTAGAAGGTCTTGATATATCCTATAAAACGACGCTATGCATGATTAGTTTGGATATTGCTTTCAACAGTTATATAAGAAACATGGAGTTCACTATCGCCGAAATTCGCGCTATTTTAAAGTTTTCTTTCCTTAAAAGCAAATCTACTAGAGAAACGTTCCGTGAGATTAATGGTGCTTTGGGGGATAGTAATCTATCACTTCGAACTGCGGCGGAATGGTTTCGACGATTCACAGACGACACCATGGATAAGACCTGTGACGACAAATACCGATAAAATCATGGAAAACATCGAGATAGACCGGCATGTGGCATCTCGTGACATCGTTCAAAAAATGGGAGGTAGTCACTAAACCATTTTGAACCATCTGCAGTCGGCTGGGTACACAAAAAAGCTGCTAAAACGGAACGACCATGTTTGAAGCGGATGGTGACTGGCGACGAAAAATGGTGCACATACGACAATATGGAGGAGGATGGAGTCATATGTAGAAGTTCACGCAAGTGAGGAAAGTTCTCTGATCGCCATTCACTTGGGAGTGGCCAGAAACGATTCTTTTACATATGACTCAAGCAGCTCACGACTTCCGGTCTTTGACCAAGTATCCTCTGGGTAGCCTAAGAAGATCCGTTTGAAGGCGAGCTAACGTGAGAAGGCGAAATATCCCCTACATAGGGTTGTGCGCTGGGTTTGGGACCCGCCACGTAAAAAAACAACCCCAGCGAATAGCAACAATCAGCCTCGGATGAGAGACCCCCCTTTTGATGACGACCATGGAAAACGAAATAAGGACTACGAATTGAGGGCATGCACCTGGAATGTCCGGTCCCTTAATTGGGAAGGTGCCGCTGCCCAGCTGGTTGATGTCCTCGTGAAAATAAAGGCTGACATCACCGCCGTCCAAGAAATGCGATGGACGGGACAAGGACAAAGACGAGTAGGTCCTTGTGGCATTTACTACAGTGGCCATATAAAGGAGCGCAAGTTTGGTGTTGGATTCGTGGTGGGAGAGAGACTCCGTCGCCGAGTACTATCATTCACTCCGGTGAATGAACGTCTAGCCACAATTCGCATCAAAGCGAGGTTCTTCAACATATCGCTGATTTGCGCCCACGCCCCGACGGAAGAGAAGGACGATGTGACCAAAGATGACTTTTATGAGCGCTTGGAGCTCGCTTATGAGAGCTGCCCCCGCCACGATGTCAAAATCGTGCTTGGCGACTTCAACGCCAGGGTGGGCAAAGAAGGTATCTTTGGCACTACGGTCGGTAAATTCAGCCTCCACGAGGAAACATCCCCAAATGGGTTGAGGCTGATCGACTTCGCCGGGGCCCGAAATATGGTTATCTGTAGTACTAGATTCCAGCATAAGAAGATTCATCAAGCTACCTGGCTGTCTCCGGATCGAAAAACTACCAACCAGATCGAACATGTTGTGATAGACGGAAGACACGTCTCCAGTGTTTTAGATGTGCGTGCGCTCCGAGGTCCTAACATCGACTCGGACCACTATCTTGTTGCAGCTAAGATTCGCACCCGCCTCTGTGCAGCAAAAAACGCACGCCAACAAACACAAGGAAGGTTCGACGTCGAGAAGCTGCAATCACAACAGACAGCCGAGCGATTTTCTACTCGGCTTGCACTCCTGCTCTCTGAGAGCACTCGTCAACAACTCGGTATAAGGGAACTGTGGGACGGCATTTCAAACTCCTTACGTACAGCTGCAACCGAAACCATTGGTTTTCGGAAGGTGCAAAAGAACAGCTGGTACGACGAGGAGTGCCGTGTCGCAGCGGAGAGAAAACAGGCTGCCTACCTCGCAACGTTACGATCGACCACAACACGTGCGGGATGGGATAGATACCGAGAGTTGAAGAGGGAAGCGAGACGCATTTGTAGACAGAAAAAGAAAGAGGCCGAAATGCGTGAGTACGAAGAGCTTGATAAGCTGGCCGACAGGGGTAATGCTCGAAAATTCTACCAAAAGATGCGGCGGCTTACAGAAGGTTTCAAGACCGGAGCATACTCATGTAGAACCCCCCAAGGTGATCTAGTCACCGATGCCCAGAGCATACTTAAATTATGGAGGGAACACTTCTCCAGCCTGCTGAATGGCAGTGAACACACAACGCCAGGAGAAGACGAACCCGATTCCCCAATCGATGACGATGGAAAAGACGTTCCATTGCCCGACCAAGAAGAAGTTCGAATAGCAATTACCCGCCTGAAGAACAACAAAGCGTCGGGGGCGGATGGATTGCCGGACGAGCTATTCAAACACGGCGGCGAAGAACTGATAAGGAGCATGCATCAGCTTCTTTGTAAAATATGGTCGGACGAAAGCATGCCCAACGATTGGAATTTAAGTGTGCTATGCCCAATCCATAAAAAAGGAGACCCCACAATCTGCGCCAACTACCGTGGGATTAGCCTCCTTAATATCGCGTATAAGGTTCTATCGAGCGTATTGTGTGAAAGATTAAAGCCCACCGTCAACAAACTGATTGGACCTTATCAGTGTGGCTTCAGACCTGGTAAATCAACAACCGACCAGATATTCACCATGCGCCAAATCTTGGAAAAGACCCGTGAAAGGAGAATCGACACACATCACCTCTTCGTCGATTTTAAAGCTGCTTTCGACAGTACGAAAAGGAGCTGCCTTTATGCCGCAATGTCTGAATTTGGTATCCCCGCAAAACTAATACGGCTGTGTAAACTGACATTGAGCGGGACCAAAAGCTCCGTCAGGATCGGGAAGGACCTCTCCGAGCCGTTCGATACCAAACGAGGTTTCAGACAAGGCGACTCCCTATCGTGCGATTTCTTCAATCTGCTGCTGGAGAAAATAGTTCGAGCTGCAGAACTTAATCGAGCAGGTACAATCTTTTATAAGAGTGTACAGCTGCTGGCGTATGCCGATGATATTGATATCATCGGTCTCAACACCCGCGCCGTTAGTTCTGCTTTCTCCAGACTGAGCAAGGAAGCAACGCAAATGGGTCTGGCAGTGAACGAGGGCAAGACGAAATATCTCCTGTCATCAAACAAACAGTCGTCGCACTCGCGACTTGGCACTCACGTCACTGCTGACAGTCATAACTTTGAAGTTGTAGATAATTTCGTCTATCTTGGAACCAGCATTAACACCACCAACAATGTCAGCTTTGAAATCCAACGCAGGATAACTCTTGCCAACAGGTGCTACTTCGGACTGAGTAGGCAATTGAGAAGCAAAGTCCTCTCTCGACAGACAAAAACCAAACTCTATAAGTCACTCATAATTCCCGTCCTGCTATATGGTGCAGAGGCCTGGACGATGTCAACAACAGATGAGTCGACGTTGAGAGTTTTCGAGAGAAAAGTTCTGCGAAAGATTTATGGTCCTTTGCGCGTTGGCCACGGCGAATATCGCATTCGATGGAACGATGAGCTGTACGAGATATACGGCGACATTGACATAGTTCAGCGAATTAAAAGACAGCGGCTACGCTGGCTAGGTCATGTTGTCCGAATGGACGAAAACACTCCAGCTCTGAAAGTATTCGACGCTGTACCCGCCGGGGGAAGCAGAGGAAGAGGAAGACCTCCACTCCGTTGGAAGGACCAAGTGGAGAAGGACCTGGCTTCGCTTGGAATATCCAATTGGCGCCACGTAGCGAAGAGAAGAAACGACTGGCGCGCTGTTGTTGACTCGGCTATAATCGCGTAAGCGGTGTCTACGCCAGTAAAGAAGAAGATACGACAATATCAAGCTAAAACATACCCCATCAAGCTATACAGCACCCGGACATAGCGCCATATGATTACCACCTGTTCTTGTCCATGGCGAACGATCTTGTTGGTGTAAAGTTGAACTTAAAAGAGGCTTGTGAAAAGTGGCTGTCCGAGTTCTTCGCAAATAAGGAAAGGGGCTTCGACGAGGGGGGTATTATGAAGTTGCCATCTAGAGGGAAACAGATTATCGAACGAAACGGCGTATATTTGACCGAAATCCGACCAATATAACATTTTATTATAGTATTGAATAAAGAGAAAAAAGCGGAGATATTTGACAACCTTACACGTAAATTAGTATAAAAATGTAATTTTTAAATTTGTTAATATTTATTATTTTTAAGCTAAGCAGTATCATAATATTTATTTAATAAATACAAATTTTTATTCATTGTTATTGTTCTTTGCATATTCCTCAACAAAGGTGTAAATGGTACAACAATTTCTCGTAATTTGAATAAATTTGTTATACAAATTGTTCTAATTAATTTTATTGAGTATATAAATAACTGGCTTCTGATTAAATTGCACATATACATATATACGGAAATCTCATACGAGTATAATATTTTACTTTGCGAAAATATAAAATGTTCGGTTACACAGGAACTTTGTCTTCCTTACTTGTTTTGCTTTTTTTTATTAAATCCCTTATATCATTGAATGAGAGCACTTTTATGTTTTGATAGGTTGGACAGTTTTTGTCCGAAATAAGATTTTCTACAACTTTTCCTTAAGAAGTTTTTGGAGAAGGCCAGTTGTTCACTCAAAATTTTCAAAGATATGTGAAAAACGTGAAAAATTCAAAAAGGAAGTACTTCAAGTCAAAGTTCATGTGCCCGTGAAGATACTAAAAATTCATAAGGCCTAAGCAGTCGTTTTTAGTATTAAAAAAATAAACTTTTTCAAAATTTCAACTAATTTGAGTGGTAGCTTAATACGAATAAATTGTAGATCACACAAAATCATTAAATATAAACAAGAAGTTCACGAGAGAAAAAAATCGTTTGACATTATTGATTGAAAATTGGTTTTGTTATAGAAAACACTTTCCGAGGTAATACAACAACAATTAATCCGAATTGTCAGCAGTAAAACTATTTCACCTTTTTACAAGCTGTGGATCTCGATAATAGTTTTGGTTGTAGATTACGTCACTCTCTCCAATCCGATCCCAATTCGTCTGGCATGCTTGTTCTTTTTTATACGCATTGTATGTTAGTAAACATGAAGTCATAGAAGGATTTCGCTGTAGGGGACTATCCCAAGCATCTTCGTCGTCGTAAGTGATTAAAGTATTCGAGAAGTTTTGTCTAGATATTGAATTAGCTGCATTAACCATATATTGGGTATCATAGAAAGGAATTTGATCTAATCGGAACGGTAGCTTTTTTGTCGGTATAGGCAGTGGCCCAAGTTGAGAAGAGTTCACTTCGCGCGTGTTTATCCGATCAAATGGTACGTTACGTGTACATTTATTTATTCCAGCGAAAAATCTTTGATTATAAATGTGTACCTGAAAGTAAATAAAATCCTGTTTAGATATTTCTTTAAATATATTTTCTTAAACAAAACAAAGGGCCAGGGTAGGTAAAAAAAAGTAGGGATCAAAGTGAAGATATATGAAATTAAATTAATGTCGGTATTCTGCGTGAGACGATTGTCTCATGTCTCTAATAGTGACTATAGTAATTTAGTGATTCTGTTAGTGAGGAGTCTCATTTTGGTATTCTGGCAGTTACAGCATAGTAGTATACTGTAAAGTAGTATACTCTATTTGCCAGAATACCAAAATGAGACTTCTGACTAACAGAATCACTAAATTACTATAGTCACTACTAGAGACATGAGACAATCGTCTCACGCAGAATACCGATATAAGGTTACTTTGCCATATTTTAATCTGTCATGTTTCATTTAACTTCTTCTTGCTCTTTTGGTATATAGTAATAAAATATATGTATATCCTCACATAGTTAGTATAACTATTTAGAAATAAATTTAAAAAGAACAAGTAATGATGGGCTAAGTTCGGATGTAACCGAATATTTTATACTCTCGCAAAGATCAAAGGTGGGAAATATGTAGGTACTTTTAGGTGTAGCAAAACTTTATATTTAAAACTATTGGACAGAATTCAACTTTCATGGTTCAACGAAATCGTGAATGCATTACATTCACATTTGGTATTTTATTAACTTATATATATATTATAAGTTTTAGACTCACTTAGTTTCATTAGTACACTTTACATGTTCGAAATATTAAATATTTAAATGAGATATATGTGATATGAACTCAATTAAAACGACAACACTTTTTATATGGGGTATACTATATGATGAAGACGTTAACAAGAGTGTGAGAAATTCCAATTTCATTCTGTATAAATGAAAATCATTACATGTTGTATATGTGAGTTGGGGTAGCACCATAAAAGAAACCGGCTTTATATCTTATAGTTTAATGACGAAAATATGTCAACCAAAAGTTCGAAAGTATTAGGTATGTTGAGCCTAAGGGCCATCATGAATCACCCCTATCACGCATTTCGACTTGGAATGAAATTTTCTCCGTTTGGCGACTTTGGTATCATGCGTTCCGTTCCCGTTCAGTTCAACTTCGAAATTTACAATTCTGCCTATCATGCATTTCGATCGTAGCTCCGTTTTGCTAAGTTGCAATTTTGTTGGCGGAGAACTTTTTGTGTTTTTATTTTGCTGCGAAAATTTTATTTCCGTAATTTTTTTTGAATTTTCTAAAAATGTAAGTAAAACTTGTATTTAAAAGTTGTAAAACACACGATATTTCCAGTTTTAGGGATGTTTTTTGATATGCTTTCAGGTCAAAAACAACAACACCAGAGCAATATAGAAAATTGGCAGATATGATGGAGAGTTAGCTAGATATAGCCAACGGTTTCCACCAGCGTCCTAAAGAAGATGTGCAGGCTTTTTGGAAAGAGGTAGCATCAAATTTACTTGCCGTCGTCTCTTCCGCAAACGTATCTAGGAGATACTTGAATGCGTCCTTATTCGGACGAAAAATTTTTTTGAATCTATTTACGTAAACAAATTGTAAGAAAAATGTATACTTTCACGTGCAATTACTTACAGCCCGTTATTCAGCTGGAAGGGATCGCACATACATATCTCGTAATCTTCTCCTTTCAATTCTCACCCCAGCCTTCTGAGATGCGCTGCTCTCCTCCTCAACCAGTAATATCGCCGCGGATAAAGATTCCATAGTTACGTTTAATAAAAATAATAGCAATATAAAAATTTTACTTTTATTTATTTTCTTTGAACAGCAGTAATTTGTGTATTTTTGCTTTGTTATGTTCCAGTTTCACATATTTCAGCTGATTTCGAAAGAGTTATAGCTCTTCCTCTTCTTCTTTCAATCCAATTGCAACGCATGATACCTAATTTCGACTCCGGCGGAGCGTAGAGCGGGAACGTAATCGAAATGCATGATAGGGGTGATTAAAACCATTATTATTTACAAATTCCAATACTAAAACGCATAGAATACATTGGTCATTCAATTAATATCAGCCAAATATTCTAGGGCCCACATATTTGATATCTAGGCCGATGAAAACATATAGTTCGACTTCGATAATTCTTATCATAAGATGAAATATCTCAGGCCCATTATTTGTGCAAAGTTTTATTTTGATAAATTAATTGGAGTTTGATTTGTGAAATGTAAAGTTAAAGGATCAGATGGATTTTAAGTATTTATTATATTATTTTTGAAGTTGGCGTGGTTTTAGTCGATTTCGTTCATTTTAACACCGTAAGATAAGAATATTTGAGTAACCTTACGCACCAAATTTGGTTGAAATTGATCAAGTAGTTCTTTGGATATTGGATTTTGGGCTAAAAATTGGCGGTGCTACCTGCTTGATTAGTTGTATATGGTAAAAATAACCGTTAAATGGACAAAACTATTATAAAGGGTGATTTTTTAAGAGCTTGATAACTTTTTAAAAAAAAAAACGCTAAAAATTTGCAAAATCTCATCGGTTATTTATTTGAAACGTTAGATTGGTTCATGACATTTACTTTTTGAAGATAATTTCATTTAAATGTTGACCGCGGCTGCGTCTTAGGTGGTCCATTCGGAAAGTCCAATTTTGGGCAACTTTTTCGAGCATTTCGGCCGGAATAGCCCGAATTTCTTCGGAAATGTTGTCTTCCAAAGCTGGAATAGTTGCTGGCTTATTTCTGTAGACTTTAGACTTTACGTAGCCCCACAAAAAATAGTCTAAAGGCGTTAAATCGCATGATCTTGGTGGCCAACTTACGGGTCCATTTCTTGAGATGAATTGTTGTCCGAAGTTTTCCCTCAAAATGGCCATAGAATCGCGAGCTGTGTGGCATGTAGCGCCATCTTGTTGAAACCACATGTCAACCAAGTTCAGTTCTTCCATTTTTGGCAACAAAAAGTTTGTTAGCATCGAACGATAGCGATCGCCATTCACCGTAACGTTGCGTCCAACAGCATCTTTGAAAAAAATACGGTCCAATGATTCCACCAGCGTACAAACCACACCAAACAGTGCATTTTTCGGGATGCATGGGCAGTTCTTGAACGGCTTCTGGTTGCTCTTCACCCCAAATGCGGCAATTTTGCTTATTTACGTAGCCATTCAACCAGAAATGAGCCTCATCGCTGAACAAAATTTGTCGATAAAAAAATTTTCGAACTGAGCACTGATTTTGGTAATAAAATTCAATGATTTGCAAGCGTTGCTCGTTAGTAAGTCTATTCATGATGAAATGTCAAAGCATACTGAGCATCTTTCTCTTTGACACCATGTCTGAAATCCCACGTGATCTGTCAAATACTAATGCATGAAAATCCTAACCTCAAAAAAAATCACCCGTTACAAGCTAAGCAGTAATAACTGCTGGTCACCCACGTTAGAGCTTCTGCTTTCTAATGCCCTCCATCTAGTGAAAATGATGAGCATACAACCTTGCAGCATTACCAAAAGCTGTTAGGCAAGTGAGCACCGAACGCTATGAGAGCGAACACTGTAGTTAACAGCTACTACTTTACATCCCAGTAGTTGTGAAGCAAGTGCGAACCAATTGCCGTGAGGGCGATCATTGAATAACAACAGGAAAGACATCATTCACATAAACCTAATTGTTGGAGAACTGCGACTTAACATAGCCAATAGTTCGAAAAAAGCGTGGGCGAACTAATGTGAAAGTGTATTTGCAGCAAACGACTCCAATACAAGTTGAATTGAATAATTGTGAGAGCAAATTGAGCAGCTAACAGCGAGATGTGACAGAGAGCGGGGTTCAGTTTGTTCCAATTAGAATTAACAGCAGTGCGTTTCGTTGCAAATAGACGTTTGGCAGAACACACCGGTTGCAAAAATAAGATACTATTTTAAGATTTTCGTTTGTAAAAATTGTTTAATTTAATAAAGTTTATATTTAAAAAGTAATTGTGCTGAATAAACTTATAAGTTACACAATATGTTTCAAGGGTATACAAGTTATGAAATACCTGTTGTGCTAAGTTAACGAAATCCTGAAATCTGGCTGCACGATAGTGTAACAAGACTTGAAATAAAGATTTTTCTCGCCATTTTTTAGCATACACTCGTATAAATACCGCTGTTTCTTCATTCAATTGGCCCGTTTTTTCATTGACTAAGGGCTGAAAACGTTGTCTTTCATGATATCCACGAAAAGCTGTAAGTATAGATAATATATATATGTATCTATGTTAATTATTATAAAATACATAAGGATATATACTTAATATATTGTTTTATCCATAAGTTTAATAATAATTGTCACAAACTCAATATACGCTTTGAATTCCTACTTATTTGTAGAAAATCCGAAAGTGTAATTTATCTCCTCTATGGCTCTTGTTCTTTCCTAATATTGGTTGTACACGTTCATTATTAAGATTTTTTGAAAGATCTCAACACAGTGAAATAGTAATAAATTGATATCTTAAAAAGAATTGCTTAGCTGAAAACGTGGTACATGCATAGCACATACTTCAGACCAAATTCTTTCAATGTGTGATGTTTTTTGGCGCTGATATGTGTAGTTTGATTCTTTTATACTTATATACATACATACAAACAAATGTAGATATTTTTTTTATTTATTTTTATGTGTATGTGGCTTGTAAATGAACATAATGCAATATCGAGAGCAGCTTGAAGGTTTGGAAACTGAAGAACAGTGACAAATTGCTGGAATGTTGATATTTTAACAATTATCTTGTGATCATTTCTAGACACATTGTATTCTATTTTTTATTGTTCTAATTGTCCTCCGTTTGAGTGGCTTGCTCCACTTCAGCTAAACGTGCAGCAGCAAGTGCTTCCTCTTTGCGCGCAGACTCAAAGAGATCCTCAGCTTCAGATGGCGTTTCACTGGCATCAAAGTATTCAACATCAAAATCTTTTTCGGCGTATTCCATATTACCTTTTTGTATTTTAGTGGCTGCCTCATCATTGCGAGTGACTCCTTTTGCTGAAAAATATTAGAAATAAACTGGGTTAAGGAAATAACTAAGGTAGAGCTATAACCGAACTTTTGATAAATGTGTTAATGGTAATATTTCAATATTTTAGCAAACTGCAAACATCAACATTTTTTTTAGTATGAAGGATGGGGATGCATAGAATATATTTCAATTGTCGTATTCTTTTGTAACTATATTTTTGTACTTCAGTAGACAAAGACGAGTAAACAATAAATAATAATGCGCCGATTCAGCATAAATATGATATATTTTTATAGGTTGTATACATAAAACCCACCTCCCCCCCCTCCCCCCTTTCATTTACTTACTTAACAGACTTGCCAATTATTTAGATCAATTCAACGACACATACGGCAATTATGGTTAATGATTATAATCGATTCACAATTTTGTGGAAGAAAGACTGTTGGAAACTTTCTTATGCCATACATTTTTACGAATTTTATAAAATGTTCGGCTGAAACCTAAATTAGTCCTCCCTTATTTATTTATTATTACCTTTTTTGGGATCCTTGCCCCCTTTCATTCGCTTTCGTGCTAGCAACGCTCTCATCATAGACTGAACTTTAATCACTTTTTTCACTTGGACTTCGTATAATCTATGAAAACAAAAAACATGATATACAGCAAGATAAAAATCCCTTATAGTATATTAAGTTTCAATTAAAGTCTTATACCTTGCCAGAAATTCATCATTATAATATCGTAAGAAAACTTTAGTTTTTCCAATTGCCCAGCCTTCCATTTTTAAACGAATCATTAACAGACGACAATTTTCTTTGGTAATATCCACAGTTTCATCAAAATCAAATGCTAAAAATTGATAACTGCAGGCGAAAATTTAATGAGAATCTATTCGTACATGTACATACATATATTCCTTTACAATATATTAGTGATATGAATGTCATCTACTTTTATAATAGTTCTGAATATCGCTTGATAATATTGATATTTTATACCGTATGCAATTGATAAAATATCAAACTTTTAACTAGATTTAGCTAACTACAAAGAAAGAAGATACAAGGTTTATAATTTGGGGTTCAAGGGTATTGGTACTGAAATGTCGTAAAAATATTATATTTTTAACCGCGAGTTTGACGTTTCCGCAAACCTTGTTATTAACCGTGTTAACTATTGTGTATTTATTATTATAGTTCCAACTAATGTTCTATTTTCGATATTTCTTAATTTAAACGAACATGTACAAACCGTCTAAGAAATTCTTGAAATGTGATCCGACATGAGTAGCCTCGTTGCCTGCCGACCACTGTATCCAATACCCCAAGAGCCTTCATTTGTTGTTGCACCATATCACTATGAAACGCTCGCGGCTTATATTCTAAGTCCGCTCTTATGCACCGAACGAAGTGTACACCCAAATTACTACTAAGTGTCAAAGTTTTGAGGAGAGCTAAACAAGTGAAGCGAAAATTTGCGGCCAAAGTTCGGAGGTTATTCACTTGCGAAATACAACCAGCTGATAAAGTATTTAGCGGCTGCGAAAAATATTTTGTAATATTTAATAAAATGAAATACAGGCATAAACTAAAAGCTACTAATAATTGCGACAACAATACATACATAGGATTTTCTCTGAGAATCTTCTGGTTTATGTTGTACACTTTCAAATGGCATAGTCAAGTTGCCTGCTTTAGTTAGTTGATTTGTAAACATTAACATTATATTTTCATCCATTGACGATCGAAAAGATTCGATCATTTCTGGAGGCACAAAGTCACGATTGATATCAGTGAAGGCCCGAGTATCATATATTATTCGCCCTGTGTAGTGTGCGACTGATATTTCGGTAGCTGTGTGCTTTTTAACGAATTGGCTATGCTTTTCCACAACACGGTCTACGACAAATATTTAGTTTAAAAGAAAAAAATGCATATGTGTGTAATATTTCTAACTCACCCATAATAAGATCTTGATCTTGACTGGTTCGAGAAGCATCATCTATTATGTAAAATAGGCCATCTGGTTTTGTCAATAAATTATCAAGAGCCGTCTTATTGTCGTAGAAATTCAAATTGTCCGTGGGTATATCATCTGCTTCCTAAATATACGAGATTAAATTAAACGCATGACACATGAAGTTTTTAAATAATTGTTTTAATAAAAATAGGATAAGCCGGTTTTGTTGTAGCAAACCGAATACGTTCGAAATTTATAATACAAGGGGCGTAAGTAAACAGGGCTTAAAAAAACAGAATAAATGGTTTTTACGGCAAAATCAATATATTTTATTCAAAATAGTCTCCTTTTGCTTCAATACAGCTTTTTGCACGGTCCAAAACCATGTCGAACGAGTGTTTTAGCTCATTGGCCGGTAAGGTATGGTATGCCGCTGCAAGCCTTTTGAATGGCCTCTACGTGTGCATAACGCTTTCCTTTCATGGACAAATGCATTCTTCCGAAAAGGAAGAAGTCGCACGGTGCCATATCAAGTGAATACAGGGAGTGTTTAATGGTTAAAATGTGATTTTTGTTCAAATAATCGGTACTTCGCATGTTGGATTCTGAGCAATTTTTGGTCGTCAGAAAATTTGTACGGAACAAACCGCGTACACACCTTTCGTAAGCCCAAACGTTAGGTCAAAATACGATAAATCAATGTTTTGGAGGCCTGCAATTCCATTTCCATGAATTTCAATGATGATTTTGGTTGCATTCACGCCTACTTTCGATGGAATTTCCGGTCATCACGGATTTTGGTTGGCCCACATGTTGAACGTCATTTATGTCCTCACGACCACTTTGAAAACGTTGAAACCACTCGTGCACTCTGCTACCGGATAGGCAATCATCCGAATAAACTTGTTTCATCAACTGAAACGTTTTGGTAAAAGTTTTACCAATTTTAAAACAAAATTTAATGTTGGCTCTTTGTTCGAAGCTCATTTTCGCACCGATAACGCAAACATACTGACACTTAAAGCGCAATATCTTCACTTCCAATCAATGAAATATCAATCACTGAACAATCAATAAAGATAGCAGATTCTAACGCACCAGCCGACATATAGATGGCGCACAGTGGTGCCGCTTCATACAAGCCGCGGCAAAAAATAGAAGGAATCGAGGTAGGGCTTTGAAATTTGGCACACATCTCTCCTATTGCCAAATTAGATGAAAAAAAAAAATTTTTGTTAAAATCCGCCCACAACCACGCCCACCTCCCATATAACACAAAAATCAAAAATCATCCTACAGTAACAAAATTTTCTACAGTATAATATTTTGTAAATATAAGCTTGTCCAGAAAAAATAAAGCAAATCCGCCCACAATTACGCCCATCTCCCATATAATATAAGCACAAAAGTTGCAATATTTTCGCTGTTATCACAGCTAGACTGTTAAAAATTGTCAAACGGATTTGAATCAATAAAAATTATTATTTCTCTAAAAATGAAACAAGTCCGCCCACAACTACGCCCACCTCCCATATAACATAACCAATAAATATTCAAAAATGATCATATATTATTAATTATTTATTCAACAAGCAATTTTTTAACATCATCGTCCAATTCTAAAGTTTTATTTTTGGGATTTGTTCTGAAACCATTAATAAAAGGCTCCGATGAAGCTAAAAGCAAGTGAATTACATTTTGATTTGTAGAAATTCTGTCGCATTTTCTAGAATGATTAAGCCTATATTTCTTGTAATCTTTATTGCGAGCTTCTTGAGCCTCCTCTGATAGCATGCCCAATGGTAAAATAGAGGATGAAACAATTTTACTTCCATGAATTAAAATTTTATGTACCGTCATTGGCATATAGTAAAATTCATAAAGGCTGACATATAACCCCGCAGTTTTCATGCAATAAATTTCAAATTTTTGAGGATCTATTGCTGCTTGACTATTGATTGTATTTAATATTATTTTAAATCTATGTATCAGGTTTTCGTCAACGCCAACAATATCGGCAGTTTTAGCAGGATTCTCAAAAAATCTTCGTGAGGTATTGCCATCATTTGTCGTACCCAGTCACTTGTTCACTACATCAACATTTATTCCCAAGGATGACTTCAAATCTGCTTGAATACGTGCTTTTTCGTTTACTGTTCTCCTCAATATACCTTCTAAATCATTCATTTCCTTTGGTTTTGCTTTACATATGAAACATACACTCATTGCCGAGGTTTCAGTTACGGTATTAACAACTTTACCATCAATCATTGTAAGAGCAAGACAATAACTTATTTCGAAAGTAGATTAAAATGCAAAAAAAAAAAAAAAAAAAAAATATGTAATAGTTGCAGTAGATTAAAATGCTAATTACTCATGAATTGGCAGCTAATGGCAGCTGATTTTTTTTTCTATCGATTAAGGAGATTTTAAAGTTTATTTTGTGTAAGTGGCTAACCTGTGCGCTCCTGCGCACAATAGTTATCTTCTGTTGAAGTTGTGAAATATATTGTTACGAATTTACTGCTTGCTAGTTTACTTTGTTAGGTTCGTATCTCTGGATTGACAAATAAAATCAACACTGTTTAATTTAATTCAACAACTCTTTATTTCACAACTCGTCTACACTATAGCAGTTTACTCTTAGCACTGATTGATTACGTTGGCGCTGCCACGGCTTATATAGCCACGCACTTCTCGCTGATGCCGACGTGTCCTTCTAGAATATCGCGTCTGGAAATTACCAGAACATAATGCTATACGGCGCCAGACTCAGCAATTGTTCAAGTCGACAAGCAGACAGTGCGGCGCCAGATGTCTATTGTTTACCACGTCATTAAGTCGTTTCATCACCATATAGGGTCCTTCCCAGGCTGTAACACTGCCCTCCACTAAAGCCTAATCGTCCCGATTAGGCACAAATCCTCTTGAACCAAATGGGGCGAGCCTCTCCAAATGTACTACTTTCATTTTACATCGTGCTTTTCCATTTCTTTGTATGCGGTATACCACGTCATTAAGCCGTTTCATCACCATATAGGGTCCTTCCCAGGCTGTCTGCAATTTCGGGGACAAACCTTTCTTTCGAAGTGGATTGTACAACAGGACCAGATCACCTTCTTCAAAACCTTTTGAATTTGCCGCTTGATCGAACCGGTCCTTCATCTTATTGCTCATCAGATGCGTATGCTGTCTTACCATTAGATGCAATTCATTCATTTCTTCCTTTAAGGCAGAACAATAATCTCCATCATTTCTTACAGCTGTAGGATTCGTTCCAAACTTAAGATCAGATGGGAGTCGCAGATCAGATCCGAAAATAATCTTTGCTGGCGTGTAACCAGTTGTCTCGTGCTTCGCTGAACGATACGCCAGCAGGAACATCTGGATGCACTTGTCCCAATTCCGTTGATCTTTATCAACGATTTTCCGCAGATGTTCTTCGAGCGTTCGGTTGAATCTCTCCACCATTCCATCTGATTGTGGATGTAAAGCTGTTGTCCGTGTCTTGTGGATGCCCAATAATGTACAGACTTCTTGGAAAATGGAAGATTCGAAATTCCTGCCTTGATCTGAGTGTAATTCGACGGGCACTCCGAACCTTGTTATCCAATTTTCTACAAACGCTTCGGCTACTGTTTTCGCTTCTTGGTTTGGTAAGGCATATACTTCTGGCCATTTACTGAAATAGTCCATGACAACCAGTAGATATTTGTTTCCGGCCGTACTGGTTGGGAACGGACCTGCAACATCCATTGCGACTCGATCAAATGGTGATCCCACGTTGTACTGTTGTAGCCTACCGCGACTTTTGGCTTTGGGACCTTTAGCTGCCATGCACTCTACGCAATTACTTATCCATTCTGCTATGGAATCTCGACAACCGATCCAGTAGAACCGTTGTTTAATCTTCTCTATAGTTTTTGTAATTCCAAGGTGCCCTCCACTAGGTCCATTGTGATATTCTTTCAACACTTTCGGGATCATGGACTTCGGTACTATGATCAGCAGACGAGACTGTTTGCCATCTTCGCTTTCCCAGGTACGATGAAGGTATCCATTAACGAGGTTTATGCTGTTCCATTGGGCCCAATACGCTTTTGCAGTTGGACTCTCGCTACTTATTTGTTCCTTTGGTAGTCGTACCCCATTTTCTTTGGCCATTACCAGCTTTGCAAGATCAGGGTCCTCCAGCTGATTGATTCTGATGCTGTGAGGAGTCCAATCATCTTCAGGTTCTATATTCAGTAATCGCACGTCGATTATAACTTCTTTATCTTCTGATTTGGAGCAATGTTTACATTCCAGTGGACAAGGGCGACGTGATAATGCATCCGCATTTTTGTGGTGAATCCCCTTTCGATGTTCCGTTTCGAAGTCATAATTCTGTAATCTTTCGATCCATCGTGCAATTTGCCTTCCGGATTCTTAAACTGTAATAACCATTTTAATGCTGCATGTTCAGTCCTCAGCAAGAATCGTTGTCCATACAAATACTTGTGGAAATGTTTTACACATTCCACCACAGCTAGTAGTTCTTTTCGCGTCACACAGTAGTTTTTCTCTGGTTTCCCGAGCACTCTGCTGTAATACCCAATTACTCTTTCTTGTCCGTCGATGAGCTGAGACAGGACACCTCCAATTCCATATTGGATAAGCCAACATCGGCGCCGTACAAAGTAGTTCTTTAAGCTGCTCAAACGCTTTTTCTTGTTCCAACTGCCATACAAACGGGCGATTCTTCTTTCTTAAGTCATGTAAACTTCTAGCCACGTTCGCAAATCCAGGTACAAAACGGCGGTAATAAGTGCATAAGCCAAGGAAGCTGCGGAGTTCATGTATGTTGGTGGGTCGAGGCCAATCTTTGACTGCTTTTATTTTTCCTTCCTCGGTGTGAATCCCCTCAGTTGACACTTTATGTCCAAGGTATGTGACCTGCTTCTTCCATAATGAACACTTTTTGGGATTCAAGCGTAATCCGGCTGATGCTATTCGCTGAAAGACTTCCTCTAGATTTTTCAGATGATCACCAAAACTTTTACCCATGATGATAATGTCATCAAGATACACCAAACATGTCTTCCATTTGAGTCCTTTTAACACATGTTCCATCAGTCGCTCGAACGTTGCAGGCGCATTACATAACCCAAATGGCATCACAGAGAATTCCAACAACCCGTCGCCCATACTGAAAGCGGTCTTTTCACGGTCACGTTCATCAATCTCGACTTGCCAATATCCACTTTGTAGATCTAATGTAGAAAACCATTTCGCTCCAGACAAGGTGTCTAATGTATCGTCGATTCTCGGTAGAGGATAACTGTCTTTCTTTGTGACATCATTCAACTTCCTATAATCTACGCAGATACGGGTGCTACCATCTTTCTTTTTCACTAAGACGATAGGTGAGCTCCATGGACTTATTGAAGGTTCGATTACACCGTTTTTGTGCATGTCTTCAATAATTTTGTTAGCATCCTCACGTTTTGCTAGTGGAACCCTACGCGGAGCTTGTCGGATTGGTTTAGCGTCTCCGGTATTTATGCGATGTTTGACAATGCCGGTTCTTCCTGTGTTTCCTTCGTTTGCAAATATGGATGCGTATTTTTCTAATAGTTTTTCTGCTTTTAATTTTTCATTTCCATGCAGTTCGTTCAGCAAATTATTTAGGAGTGTAGGACTTATCTGCTGTGGCTCAATAGTAGGCTTCTGTTCTGACCGCTCGCATCGTGCTATTGCACTTATATTCTGGCACTGTCCAATTACTGCTCCTTTCTTCAGACTTATAGGCGTGTTGAATTCATTCACTACTCTGACCGGAATGGTGGCGTCTTCTCTAGTTTTCACAAGCGTTCTTCCTACCAATATGGGTTTATCTATTTTTGTTGGTTCCACAATCCACAACTCTTCAGTCCCACCTCCTCCATTCACTTTAGCCCATACAATCGCCTCAGATTTTGGTGGAATACTCTGATTATCATCAACAATCACCCTCTTACTTTCAACGTTGGTCACATATCTGGTGTTTATAGGCATCTCCATGTTCTGGCAAAACAGCATTTGCTTGTTTAAATCCAAAGTAACTCCGTGATCAATCATGAAATCTACTCCCATTATAATTTCATCCGTGATTTCTGCTACGATGAAGGTGTGATTAACTTCCAGGGTACCAATCACCACTTCGCAAAACACTTTTCTCGTGACAGCTGCTTCCTCCCCGGTGGCCGTTCGAAGCTTGCAACCGACTAATGGTTCAACCGTTCCTCTTACCACATCCGGTCGGATAATTGAATGTGTGGCACCAGTATCCAAAGTAAGCGTTGACAGTCGTCCATTTACGATACCGTTGATAGTAAGATTGTTGTCATGGCGACCTATTTGTGATATCGAGATGGCGGGGCAAATAGTTGTGGGAACCAACTCACGCGCCTTTAAACTGTTCCGTTTTAGTTTAACGACTTGTGAGATGTGGATGCTCCGTCCTCGTTATCTGTTGGTTGTTTCCGTTTTGATGGGTTTACTTTTATATTGCAATTTCGGGCAAAGTGACCCGCTTTTCCACATTTACTCGCGGTGCAGCAATTGTCTTCAGAGTCTTCAATATTTCTTCCATCAGCGCCGGTTGTTCCATTTCAACCCTTTGTACTTTGTGTGCTGGTTTACTTAGTAGGGAAGCTGTTTCCTGTGTGAGGGCGTGCGAAACCGTTTCAGCAAACGTTCTTTTTGGCAATGCATATGTGGCGCGTTTGGTGTCCACATCACGAATTCCATTTATGAAACATTGAATTTTTACCCTCTCAATGTAATCCACAGGTGCATCTGCATTTGCCAAATGAGCCAGTCGTTCTATTTCAGTTGCGAACTCTTGCAATGACTCGTTCATTTTCTGACCCCTATTTTGCAGTTCGATCTGGTATATTTGTTTGCGGTGCTCACTACCATATCGTCTTTCTATCGCACTCATCAATGCCTCATAGTTGTCCCGTTCACAGTCTGGAATAGTCTGAAGGATTTCTGCCGCAGGCCCTTTCAATGATACAAACAAGGACGCCACTTTGTCCGCTGCATTCCAGTTATTGGCCATTGCTGTCTTTTCAAACTGAAGTTTGAAAATTTGAAATGGAATACTTCCATCGAATGTGGGTGCCTTCAATCTTTGATTATTTGTTGATGGTGCAGGGCCATGCAGTTGCAGTTCTCGCACACGATTACTTAATTGAAGAAATTCTGATCTTAAATTTTCTTCGTCATTTTTTATTGTGCTTAATTCGTCTTCAAATTTTGAAAATTTCTCTTGCACTTGTTTTTGTAGTTGTGTATTATTTTCTGTAATCTGTTGTACCAAACGCTTTTCTAACTGCGTATTATTTTCAGTCATTTGTTGTGTAAGGCAAGACTTTAATTGTGATGTATTTTCTGCTATTTGCTGTGCCAGACGATTTTCTGTTTGCACTGCCTTTACTGCATTTTCAGCTATTTGCTGTGCCAGACGATTTCCTGTTTGCACTGCATTTTCTGTATTTTCAGCTATTTTCTGTATAGCCACTAACAGCATGTTCATGTCCACACTCGATGATGTTCGTTGTTCTTCTACTTTTTCTTCTACCTTTGTAGAAGTTTCTGGCCCATCAAATTCGAACTCGTCCACATTAATTCCATCCGCTTCCATTGCTTCACGTAATCGTGCCTGCAGATCCGCCTTTTGCCCGCTTATCGGCAATTTACGCTCCTCCAGTTCCTTTTTCAAATGCTGAATTCTCAATTCTCCGAATTTAACCATCTTGAATTTGGATTATTTGACAATCCCACTTCTGACACCAATTGTTACGAATTTACTGCTTGCTAGTTTACTTTGTTAGGTTCGTATCTCTGGATTGACAAATAAAATCAACACTGTTTAATTTAATTCAACAACTCTTTATTTCACAACTCGTCTACACTATAGCAGTTTACTCTTAGCACTGATTGATTACTTGGCGCTGCCACGGCTTATATAGCCACGCACTTCTCGCTGATGCCGACGTGTCCTTCTAGAATATCGCGTCTGGAAATTACCAGAACATAATGCTATACGGCGCCAGACGCAAGCAGACAGCCGCGGCGCCAGACTCAGCAATTGTTCAAGTAGACAAGCAGACAGTGCGGCGCCAGATGTCTATTGTTTCGACAAGCAGACAGCCGCGGCGCCAGATGTCTACAACAAGACAAATGTTATTCCATATACCTACAGCTATTGTTCATAATAAGGGATGCATATAGCAATACAAATACAACTTAATACTACTTTTGTAACAATATGATTTTTTTGGACCATGAAAAACATCATATTAAAAAAATCTTGAAAAAGAAAGTATACATTTGATGATGTAAATCACATCTGTAACATTGGTTTTAATAAATAAAAACTTTACAATTGACATTTTATGGTTAACTTTTGAGTTTTAACCTTTGCAATATTCATCACATTTTTCTGAGTAACTTTGTGTTGATACTTTTTTGGACTTTGAAGCTCTCCCAACAAAAAACCATTGAATATATCAAGCCCAAGTATTCGGATAATGTTATTTGATTAGTTCTTAGCTTAAATTGAAAAGATGGTACAAATTTGGAATGATAAAAAAAATCCTTTTTTTCCGCTCTGGCACCACTGTGTGGCGCCACCAGGGGTGCTAGATTCAAAAAGTCCTGTTTACCTTGGAACACTTTTTGTATGTATTTGTAATTATCAAGAGCCGTCTTATTGGCATACAAGTTCGAATTGACTGTGAGTGTTCCAAAATGAGCGTTGCTGCCATTTAATACTTATTATAAACATATATACAGTCCACTATTATTAAATATCTATTTTCAAATATATTGAACATATGTACATACATTCATAAATAAACACATAAAAATGTATGAATTTACACATACATATATGAGGCACGTATGCATTAATATGCAATACGCATGCACTCAAATTTACAACAATACAAATATATTAGGGAGATTCTCTTGATCTTACAAGATTGCAGATTGCATTAATCCTGTACCGAAATATACAAGGGCACGAAAACACCCATTGACGAATCTAGTAATATACTTGTATGAACGACTGATTCGATCAATTTATTGTAAATGCGTATTGTGCATGGCTATTGTGAATTGGCGCACCTTCTGCATTCATTCTTAACAAAAAAAACTGTAACAAATCTTAATAATTTAAATAGAAATTACAAAATCTATTTAAAATTTACCTTCCTCAACAATTTAACGTATAAATATCTATTTAAGTAAAATGACAGCTAGCACAGCGTTGCAATTGCATTGCAACAACAATTTGCGCAAAATATTCGAATACGGTTAACTAAAGGGTGATTTTTTAAGAGCTTGATAACTTTAAAAAAAAAAAAACGCATAAAATTTGCAAAATCTCATCGGTTCTTTATTTGAAACGTTAGATTGGTTCATGACATTTACTTTTTGAAGATAATTTCATTTAAATGTTGACCGCGGCTGCGTCTTAGGTGGTCCATTCGGAAAGTCCAATTTTGGGCAACTTTTTCGAGCATTTCGGCCGGAATAGCCCGAATTTCTTCGGAAATGTTGTCTTCCAAAGCTGGAATAGTTGCTGGCTTATTTCTGTAGACTTTAGACTTGACGTAGCCCCACAAAAAATAGTCTAAAGGCGTTAAATCGCATGATCTTGGTGGCCAACTTACGGGTCCATTTCTTGAGATGAATTGTTGTCCGAAGTTTTCCCTCAAAATGGCCATAGAATCGCGAGCTGTGTGGCATGTAGCGCCATCTTGTTGAAACCACATGTCAACCAAGTTCAGTTCTTCCATTTTTGGCAACAAAAAGTTTGTTAGCATCGAACGATAGCGATCGCCATTCACCGTAACGTTGCGTCCAACAGCATCTTTGAAAAAATACGGTCCAATGATTCCACCAGCGTACAAACCACACCAAACAGTGCATTTTTCGGGATGCATGGGCAGTTCTTGAACGGCTTCTGGTTGCTCTTCACCCCAAATGCGGCAATTTTGCTTATTTACGTAGCCATTCAACCAGAAATGAGCCTCATCGCTGAACAAAATTTGTCGATAAAACACATTTCGAACCGAACACTGATTTTGGTAATAAAATTCAATGATTTGCAAGCGTTGCTCGTTAGTAAGTCTATTCATGATGAAATGTCAAAGCATACTGAGCATCTTTCTCTTTGACACCATGTCTGAAATCCCACGTGATCTGTCAAATGCTAATGCATGAAAATCCTAACCTCAAAAAAATCACCCGTTACAACAAGTTTAATCGAAGTGATACGCTGTTATCATTTTTATGTTTTCAATTTAAATAAAAAATACAATATAAATAGTGATTTAACAAGGTTTGGAGAGGAAAACACGACTGTTAATGAAATGGATTATAATTTAGAAGGTATGTATGTATATTTTATTCAATTTAATACTTGGTTTGCGTTTAGCTAATATGTTGTACGGGGTTTTGAAAACTCATATAAAAATGTTTGTGTTCTTTTTATTTTCAAATTTTAAACGTATGCAACTATCCACATATATCCAAGCTAATGTTTGAATATTGTATAACGGCAACCTTAAGCTATACAATGACCTTTGATCGAGTCCCCATCTTTCCCCCCTAATTTTTAATTATTTTTTTCCAGATCGAGTTTGCTCTATTTCAAAAATGGAGTTATTTGAAGAATGGCGAAAATGTAAAATAGAACCAAATTCCCGATTAGTTAATTATGTTTTCAAAAGATTTAGTGCCACAGATGTAACGCCTGATACACAGAAGAAGATGAAGTTAAAAATTTCGAGTGTTTTGTCAAAATTTTCGAAAAAATGGACTGAAATAAATATGATGATTGAACGTTTTTTAAACAAAAATCGCAGTTGGTTAGAAGGAGCAGATTTACAATTTTACCTACAAATGGAACATCCCTGTCCTACCTCATCAACTGGAAGCAATCGACCTGAACGTAGACCAAAAAAAAATTTTGAAGAGTCGTCTTTTAAAACAAAAAACCAAGGGTCGAAGACTTACTAGAATCGCGAAGTGCCATCGAGTTGACCGTATCCGCTGAAGCAGCAAATCGCTTGGAGGGTAATAGAAACATAGCTACTTCGATTAAAGTTTGAAATATACAGAAAAAAAGAAGTATGGTAATACTACATGCGAAGGCAGGCGATTGACTAGTGATGAGTGCACAAGTTACTCCTATAAACAGACGCGAAAATGGTAATTGAAGGCGGGACATAAAGCTTTTGCATCCTATTTTAGTTTACGTAAGTCTAAAAATTTGTGTTACCCTGCAGATAGCATATCTTGGTAACAGAAACGCGCGCCGAAACTAAACTTCTAGGCATTTTGGATAAAACCGCTAAACGTTTAATTGAAGCGCAATGTGAAGTTTTCAAAGCAAATATATCTTCTAAGTCGTCATTCACACTAATCAGCAAATGGGGATGTGACGGAAGCTCCGGCCATAGCAGAAATTTGAAAACTGCGATGCTACTAATGAGTATCTGTTTGTTTTTGCTATTGTCCCATTGAGATTGAGTGACGATGCCAGCCAAAAAGCCAACTTCTTCCAACACTTTGTGATAATCGCGGTTCTCAAATTTTGGTAAAACATAATATAGATTCACTAAGTACATATGCTTTTAATAACATCCGATCCGGTAATCAACTCACTCAGAGAAGTTCCTAGAAAGAGAACAGATAAATTACCGGAGGAAGTTCGAAATTTAATTGTCCCGCCTTCAATACCATCAGAAGTACCACGTCTGGTAACATGTGACCATGACGATAAAGATTATCTAGTATCTGATTCAGATGAATCTAACAGTGATGATGAGTCATTCAATGAGTAATGATATAGTATATAGTATTAAACATTTTATTGTTGTGTGTTATTGTTATTTTTATATTACTGTTATTATTAGGTCTGTTGGTAAAAAATCCCTTACTAATCATCGCGTTTTTCATTAGTTGTAATGTAATGGACTTATGTATTACTACGTATTTTATACATCCAAGTAAATGTTATTGTATGTTCTGAAATTTAAAAAAATAAGTATATATATTTTTTACACAATTTTTTGTTTTCTATTCGTAAATCTAAAAAAAATATATTAATTTTTCAATGAAACTTAAAATCATTAATCAACAGGACCAAAACAATTAAATTTCAAACTAAAATATTTTTGTCCCCCTAGGTTGTATTAAGCGATACACTGTGCGTTGCATGAAGTGGAAAAATCTGCAACTTGTGCACCGTGTAAGGGTTTTGCAAGAGCAAGAGAATTTCCTTATTTACTTAGGTTAAGATGTATAAATTATTTTTAGGCACTTGTGTGCTTTATTCAGGCTCGATCAGAACTAACTTTAAAAACATTCTTATTCTTAATTCTAAGCCTAAGCCGTCCTCACTGCCGCTGCCGTCGTCGCTGTCGTTGCTATGTTTTGTCAAATGCAGTGTCAGCGAATCCCACGATTACGCCGACTTGCGTGTAGTGTGAGTCGTTGTTTGTTTGCGCTATATTTGTGCTGCGC
The DNA here is from genome assembly GCF_023373825.1 of Bactrocera dorsalis. NCBI lineage: Eukaryota > Metazoa > Arthropoda > Insecta > Diptera > Tephritidae > Bactrocera > Bactrocera dorsalis. The sequence goes on along the minus strand of NC_064303.1, from coordinate 74,977,440 downwards.
CAGCGGATCCCACGGCTACGGTAGTTTGTGAGTATCGCTTGTTGTTGCTTGTCGTTGGATCATAACTCGGGCCGTTAGTCATGGATTGGTGTAGTGTTAATGTTCAGCATTGCCTGAAACGGATGTTAGGCAGACAATGCTGACTTGGTATTTTGGTGGTTTGCGTTTCGAGTTAACTCCTCCCTTCCTAAGTGGGAATCGTCCACGATTCTCTCGGTGACCTCTCTTACCAAGACATTCATTGCCTTTTTCGCGGTGTGTTTTTTATATTTGCTTAGGGCAAGTCGCAAGATTACTAGGATAAAGATTGATGCTATCGTTACTATAAAAAGCAATGTTGTTGAGTTGACTTCTCCTCGAAGAGCGCCAATATGGTTGATATTTTCCGCATTCATTTCATGAAGATAGTTCAAACTCAGTGTCTCTATATGTCCTAAAAGATTGACTCTTTGAGCCGTTGGAGTGCCAGGAGTACGAGTAGGAGTATGATTTCGATTGTGATACTCGGTCCCATTTACCTTTACCGACTGATCGAAAGTCAAAAGGTAAGTACCGCTGACGGTTCTGCTATCTCCTTTTTCAACCTCTATCGTTGCTGTGGCATTGTTGATAATGACAATGCCGTCATCGATTTCTTTGATGCCCTTATCATGATTGGTAGTAGTTGAACAATTTGCTACAGCACCTGTGAATAGCTGCTGACAACAAGTAGGGGTTGTTTGCTTCTTGCAAAAAGTTGCAAAAGTTGATTTTTCACATTTAACAGCATATGCTTCGTTTCCGCACTCAGCGACGGTATTAGTATCCCTAAAGTGTAGGACTCGTCCTTCGTGAGGCACGGCGAATAAACTATATTTTTTACAAACAATTTGAGGAATTGGATACTTAACTACAACGTACAAATTAATCTTATTTTGTAAAGCCTTAATGCTAGACATTCCTATTATTTCTATTATGGTTATGTTAGTCGAGTGCTCATTGATAATATTATTGATGTCACTATTATCTAATATTATTGGGTTCACTAGGTTCAACTTAGCTAGGGCTATTGAGATTGTGATTGATTGCAGTTCGAGGATTATTACTCTATTTCTTGCAAGTATTGTTTCGTAAAGATGACCTGTGTCTATTGCTTCCTTTCTTGTTGAGTTTATAATTGTGTTTATTGTTTGCGTAATTTCCAAGATTTTTTGCTGAATATGCGTATTAATTTTGTACTGTCTGTTATTAGAGTCAATGAGCATATCCTGTCTTAGTTGTAGTCTTTGGAAATCGTCAAAGTCAGGGGTGCCGGCGACTACTTTTAGTGCAGTACCTAAAAAGTTTAAGCTTCGTGCCTGCCGATGGTGAATGTCAACGGTTCGAAGTAAAGTCTTGATGTATTTTATGTCTGCTTCTATTATTTTCTTCATGTGTGTCAATGGGAAAAGGTCCATAAATCCTGCCGTCTCGTCGTTCAATGTTGCATATAGTGTCAAGTTGGTAAAGTGCGTCAAATAACCGTAATGTTCCCATACTATTGCGTTTCCGTCCAAAATTGGGATGTAGTTGGAGTTGGTGTAGTCAGTTAGCTTTTGTGTTAAAGTGGTCGTCAATAGGAATGCCGATATTATCCTGTAATTTAAAATACAAGACTTAAAGTAATAAAGTGATTAATTAAGGTGGACGAAGGTTGTCTTTGTGAACCCTCCTCCCCTTTATAAGAACGGTGGTGCCTAGGTCCTGTTCGACTACTTCTTCTGTAAATAGTGTTGAGAGTTTATTGCCTAGCCTTCGATTAACTTTCAGTAGGACCTTGTCGCCAACGTTATACGTCACATTCTGACGACCCTTATTATGGTATTCGCGATCACTGGCCTGTGCTTTTTCGATACGATTTCGAACTAGTTCCGTAATGTTAGCTGAGCTGGGATGAAGGATGTCTATTGGTTTTTCGTGGGTTGTTGAATGAATTGTCTTATTATATTCTATGGTGGCAAGCAAAATCAAGTCAACAGTGTCATCGAGATTTCTTTCTAGTTTTAGACACCTAGCTATTTCAGTTAAGGTACTGTGGAAACGCTCCACTTGCCCGTTTGAGGTGCTATGCAGTGGAGGGGCGTTGGCGATTTCAACATTGTTGTAATTTAGCAAAGTTGATTTTATAGCATTTGAGTTAAGTGACTTTTCGTTGTCACAGTATATAGTTTTAACGTTTGGAAAAATGTTTATTAGCTGTAGTATAGGTGGTTTTACGTCTATGATGGTTTTAGACGCGATTTTCTGCACTATAGCAAATTTAGAAAACTTATCGACGCAAGTTAGAAAATATTTCTGGTCCGTGGAGAAAATATCGACGTGTAATATTTCACCAGGATTACATGGAACCGGTGTTGCCGCAATAACATGCTTCTTTGGATGTCTAATGTATTTAGACTTTGAACATATTCGGCAATTTGCTACTACTTCCCTTGCCTTTTTATTCATCTTCGGGAAAAAATAGTCAGCCAAGATCTGCTTAACATTTTCTTGCGCTGCCCTATGAGCTCTGTTGTGTTCAGCAAATATGTATAATTTCTTGTTGATCACTTTCGCTGAAGATGTCCGTAACCATCTTTTCGGTATGACGGAATGTTACGTTGGGGTGAAGTTCTACCAGTCGGTGTTGAATTTTTGCCAACACTGGTAGGCTGCAATGTATTGCGTTAACTACGCCATCATTAATGACTTCCTGCAGCGTTTTTAGTAATGACTCTACGTCGCAAAATGAAATTACATGTCTGCTTTTTGAACCAAATATTATAAAGGTCTGTTTTGACTGGCTTTCGCTTTCTTGAAGAATTATCTGGTTTCTATAGCAATTTACGGGTTTATCCACCGTCTCTATAGTGTAGGTCAGTGACTCCTCACTGTGCATGGTGGTGCAGTCGGAGCTTGCCTCCATTTCAATTCCTACCATATTCATGTGCTGTCTTGACAGCGCGTCAGCGACATGGTTTTCCTTTCCTGGTTTATAGAAAATTTTTGCGTTGAAGCTTTCTATTAGAGACTTCCATCGTTTGATTTTTGCGTTCGGGTTTTTATCAGAAACTGCGAACGTCAAAGGCTGGTGGTCAGTGTAGATATTCAACTGGTTAACACCGTACAGGTAGTTCCTCAAAGTGTTAAGAGCCCATACGATCGCCAAGAGTTCTCTTTCATTTGTTGCCAAATGCTCTTCTCTATCTCTAAGTGTTCTTGAGATCATGGTAATGGGTTTTTTCTCTTGTGAAAGGACGGCCCCCAAGCCACTTGAGGATGCATCGGTTGTTAAGTCAAAAGGTTTAGTGAAGTCGGGATATGCTAACGTAACGTGGCTTCTGATGCCAGAATTTCTCTAAGTTTATTAAATGCATCTATACCTTCTGGTGCTAGTTGAAATTTAATTTTTTTGGACTGTGTGGCACTTACTTTGCCATTTTCTCCCTTTAGCATATCAGTCAGAGGTTTTGCAAGACTGGCAAAATCTTTAATGAAACATCGATAGTAGCTAGCCAATCCAAGAAAGGAACGTAGTCCTCGAAGAGTGGTTGGCTGCTCATAACATTTAATTCCATTGACTTTATCGGGGCTTGTTTTCACACCTCCCCTTGAGACAACAAATCCTAGGTATTCTACCTCGGTCTTGAAGAATTTCGATTTTTCGGCGGATATTCTCATATTTGCTTCATAGAGACTCCGCAGCACCCATTCGATATCTTTCAAATGGTCTTCTGCCGTTTTTGAATAGACAATTACGTCGTCAACGTAAACGTGGCAGGTTTTGCCAATTTGCTCCCTGAGGACATCGTCGATTGCTCTCTGGAAGATGCTTGGGGCGTTTCTTAGCCCAAAAGGTAAACGACAGAATTCGTATTTACCGTTGTTAACGGAGAAAGCGGTTTTCTCCCTGTCTCTTTCCGCTAACTCGATCTGGTGAAACCCAGATTTAAGATCGAGGGTGGTAAAATATTGTGCACCTCTTAAGTTTGACAAGATTACCATTGCGTTTGGCATAGGGTATTTATCTTCGACTGTGACCTCATTCAGTTTCCTGAAATCAATCACAAGACGTTTTTTCTTATTTCCCGTTTGATCTACTCCCTTCTTATCAACGACCCAAATTGGGTTATTGTAAGGGGACCTTGAGGGTCGAATGATACCATTGACGAGAAGTTCAGCCACTTCTTTGTTTACAAAGTCGGCTACACCCATAGGATATGGGTAAAGTCTCGAGTAAACCGGTTCATCGGTTTTTGTTCTGATTGTACCAATTATATTAGTGTTGAAGGGTAGTGACTCGTTAGGGTCAGCAAACGCCTTATTTCTACTTTTGATAATTTCACAAAATTGCTCACGAACTGAAGATGGAATTTCTTCACTTTTTATGTCGATAAAGTTTACATTTTTACATTCATGGAACAAGAGCTTCTCAGTTCCAGAATCGTGCTTTATTGTACTCGTACTGAGGTCTATTTGGGCGTTTACCTGATTGAGCAAATCGAGCCCAATTATGCCGTCGAATGTTGTTATTATTGGTAGTATAAAGAAATCTGCAGTTACGCCAAACATCTTAATTCTACACTTTTGTGTTACAGGACTATTGCCGTGCAAAGACTTTACTATAAATGGTGTGGACGCTGGAATTATATTTTTTAGCTCAGGTATTGGCTTGATATAATTTTTCGAAGCTCCTGTGTCCACTAATAATTTAATTTTTTTTCCTCGATAACCTACTCCTCGCTCAATCCACGGGAGTAGGGACTTCCCCCTAAAAAATTCAATTGCTCCTCCTCGAGATCTTCAGTTTCATCTTCGGCTTCCTGGTTATAAGTTACCTCACTAACCTTTTCTTGATTTAAGGTATTGATGCGTTGCATCTTTGGTCCAGTAACCCTATCTGAATCTGCCTGTCGTTTTCCCTGCTGTTGATTTGAACTATAACCCTGTCTACTGTTACTTTGATTCTGTTGTTGGTATTGGTTAGCTCTCTGTGATGGTTCCCTACGCCAATTTACATTTTGTCTTAGTCTTGAAACCGATGGGTCAACGTCCATGGGGGTCACTTGTTCTTGCTTGTTAGTCCTAGTATCATTTGTTCTGTGCTGTTTATTTGTAAAATGCGGATTTTTTTGTTGCTGTTGCATCTTTTTCTCCGAATTATTGTTTATTCCTAGTTTATATTGGTCTTCAATAGATGTTGCGAAGTTTGAAGCAAATAAGTACCTTTCCATATTTGACTCCACCTCCTGGGCTTATGCCAGAGCGCTAGGTAGGTCTTTAGGGCGAGAGGCAAATAGTATGTCACATAAAGGTCTTTTAAGGCCTGATATAAAAACTCTTAAAGCGTCCGCTCTATATTTTTCGCAAATTGATTCTGATACTTGACCCTCATGGGTCATTATGGTTTTATTCGTGAGGAGAGTTAATATTTTCTCAACCTCGTCGAAATATCGAAGCACAGATAGGTTACCCTGACGTAAGGTGGATAATTGCTGTTCAATTAAATATATCGGTCGCTTGTCTGCGTACGTAAAGTCTAGTCTCGCGATTATTGCGTCGAAATTCAAAACAGTGTTGAAGGATGCCAAAATGGCATCAGCAGAAGCTTTTATTTTATTCCTAATTATACCAACTGCTTGGTAGTATCTAGAGCTTCCCTGGTAACTTCTGAAAACTTCATAAGATGTATGGGCAGCTTGTCGCCAAGACACATATGTACTGATTTGTCCGTCAAATTCTGGTAATGATTTTACCAGATCAAGTGGTTCGTCACACCTTACGTTCGGTAATATTTTTACCGGTTGGTATACTTTTGGCGTTTGACCAGTGGTCAATGTAGTCAATTGCTCCGTTAATCGTTGGAGCTTAACCTCGAAAGTCTGTCTTTGTTGTTCAAGAGCGCTCGAGACGGCTGCTTGAACCACTGCGGTTACCTGATTTGAATCCATTTTACTGGTCACCTGTAGTTTTATAATTCTTTCTAAGAGGTTTTCTAATTCTGAGTCACTCACAAACTTCGAAATTAAAATTGAATAGAACTTGTAACCGTTCTTATAGTCGAATCAATCAATCACACTCTTTTGTTGATATGGCTAGATAATTTCAGTTATTTATTACAATTTTCTTCACAAATTCTGTTTCCTTTTTATTAAACTCTGGAAAATTTGTTTCACAAAATTTTATGATTAGCTTCTTATATTTCTAAAATAAATTCCTTTCCGTCTATTTTGAAAACTTAGTTTTAATCAAAGGAAATTATAATGTTTTTATTTTAATGAGCACTCTACTTACAATATTCGAAACATGATTTTATTATAAACTGCTTTCTGATGAATCCTCGGATCCTTGGAGTCCTTGTAGGATTGTAGCGATTCTCTGTGAGTCCTTGTAGGATACGTTTTTAAAGATTGTAGCGATTCTTTGTGAGTCCTTGGGTCCTTTGAAGTCATTAAAGGCACTCCACCGCAAAATACCTTGGTGATTTTTACTTTCTGGAGAATCCTTCGTATCTTCTTTACCCGGTTGGGCGCCAATTATTTTTAGGCACTTGTGTGCTTTATTCAGGCTCGATCAGAACTAACTTTAAAAACATTCTTATTCTTAATTCTAAGCCTAAGCCGTCCTCACTGCCGCTGCCGTCGTCGCTGTCGTTGCTATGTTTTGTCAAATGCAGTGTCAGCGAATCCCACGATTACGCCGACTTGCGTGTAGTGTGAGTCGTTGTTTGTTTGCGCTATATTTGTGCTGCGCCAGCGGATCCCACGGCTACGGTAGTTTGTGAGTATCGCTTGTTGTTGCTTGTCGTTGGATCATAACTCGGGCCGTTAGTCATGGATTGGTGTAGTGTTAATGTTCAGCATTGCCTGAAACGGATGTTAGGCAGACAATGCTGACTTGGTATTTTGGTGGTTTGCGTTTCGAGTTAACTTATACATACGATAACGTATTGATAAGATATACATACATTTAGGGAACCATACAGCAGAGAACGTAAATTAAAGAGGAGGTCCAACAACGGACAAGCGTGTGAACTGTCAAAAGCTAACAAAATACGATGAGCGTGTTTTACCACATCTAGCTAAGAAGGAGAAATTTTAACAGTGGCGCGTGACCAGAGCTGAGAATTTAATGAAAATTATGCTCAGAAATATACATTGCTATTACAGACGTATGTTGGCCTTTTGCATATAATGTTATACGTTTATATGCCATTATATTAAGTGATATGATTATCATTTTGCGAATTTTTACATGCAAAACTGATCTAATTAAATTATGCTATTTTCAAAATATATATTTGCATTTAATGTGTGAACAACAGTTAATTTTTAAATATTTCTTAGGTTTGGTAATATAAGATAATTTCATATATGAATATGTTTGTATATATGCGATATATTGTATGTACATATATGAGATATGAGATACTATCATAATATTCTAAAAAAACATAATATATTACAGTAATCAAATCGTGATATTATCATTTATCAGTAAAAAATGTGGGCGTACTGCTCTATATGTATGTACATGCATATGCATATGTGTACGACATTGACAGACAAATAATGTATACACAAACCAACATAAAAATATGCGCACACATTTAAATATGTCACTCACAAAAACTACAAACATTGCTTTACAAAAACAACAATCGTTTCAAATAGCATCATACATACATACTCATATGCGTACACATGTAAATATGTGTATATGACATTTCCACACAAATAATGTATACACACTTACATACATACTTATTTGCGTTCACATGTAGATATGTCACTCGCAAAAATTACAAATATTGTTCTACAAACACAACAATGGTTTCAAATAGAGTTTTCAGCGTCACAAGTCAATATGGCAGCCATATAGAAGATGCCCAAATTGTAGAAAAACACCTAACAACAATATTTTCATTCATGAACGCAAGCGCACTTTCAACAGTCAAACTTGCTTCATTCAAAAAAACAAACACCATTACATCTCCTCGAGCATGCCTTTGCCTATCCTGTCAACCACGGCTACCTTGAAACTACCTCGTGTCAAATATTTCAATACAACTACACATTTTTTCTCTATGTACTAACACCAACGCACATTTTCGGGTTATTTTTTGTTTACCTAAATGCGATGAAAAAAAGTTTCTTTCATTTCATCATTTATTTGAATGAGTGCGAAGGAGAAAACATAATTGTCAATAGTGCCAAAAGAAAACCCAAAAAAGGGTATTAAAAAAAGGATTGAAAGACGCATGTCATTCGTGCTCGTACAACAAGAAGAAGTAAGTGAATTTTATGTGATTTTTTTTTTAATAATTTGCAAATAATTATTTCATTTGTTTTTTAATTGGGTTGTCAAAAAAGTCTTGCGGTATTTTTATTGAATCAATTTGTGTGGCACCCATACATCGAGCTTCTTAGTGACTCCAAGCTTCTTCAAATGGTTTGATGACTACTATGCCGGTCTCTTTCGACCAATTCAGCGATTTTATCGCAATTTTTGACAACAGGCCTTCCGGAGCGTGGCGCATCTTCGACCACCTCTACACCAGAGCGTTGAAACCATCGTTGTGCGGTGGAAATGGAAACTGTCGGGTCCATAAACTGCACAAATTTTATTGGCGGCTTGAGATGCATTTTTGCCTTCATCGTAGTAGTACTGTAAAATATGCCGTATTTTTTCTTTATTTTGCTCCATGTTTGCGACGCTATAACTCACGAACGAATTAAAAAGAACACGTGTTAGCGCGTGAAATGAGCTTTCCAAAAAGGTATAGCATGACCCGATGCGACGAATAAAACTAGAACTACGCGCTTTCAGCGCCAACTAGCGAAAATACCGCAAGACTTTTTTGACAACCCAATAGTATTGGAAATCAGAATAGATTGGAAATAGCAGCAGCAGCAATATCATCAAAAGCAGCAAATATCAATTGTTAAGTAAGTATGTGAAAAAAGTGTGTGTTGTTTGAAATTGGACTGCGCAGTCCAATATAATACGTAAAAATAAATACATATGTACGTATGTATGTATTTTATGCGTTTAAGGCACCTGCACAATCCAATATAATATGTGAAAACAAATGTTTGTTTTATATTTTAAATGATCAAATAATATTTATCTTTTCTTTCAGATATTATTATTTTTATTTAATTATTCCTTCTTTTCAGGTTTTATCACTTTTTTTATTTAATTAATCTTTGCTTTCAGAGTTAATTCTATTTGTATTTAATATATTTTATTATTTGAAATAATATTAATCTTTTCTTTCAGATATTATTATCCTTTTATACAATTAATCTTTATTTTTCTTTTAGATATTACAAATTCAATATAATTATTATTTATTTTTAGGTATTAATAACCTTTATTTTGTTTCAATCTTTTTTACATATTTGTTTTTTATTTTCAGATATCAATAATGTTTCTCTTTAATAAATCTTTTTTCAGATAATAATTATTTTTTAAATGTAATATATTTTTATTTATACAAATTGTAATGAATTTTATGTGAATATGTGAAAAATAAAATAAAAAAAATTTTTTTAAATTTAAAAGTTTTGTTTGTGATTTTAAAAGTAGGAATCAAAAAATACAACCCTGCATCAGCTGTTTAAAATACGACCCTGAATCAGCTGTTTAAAATGCAACCCTGCATCAGCCGTCGGTTGGGGATATTAGAGCAGGACAGATATACTATTTTATATGACTCTGCTGAATGAGTGCAACAAAGATGTACGTGAGTGGGTAGAATCTTCACGCGGCCTATGGTAAACTACACATTTTTACCCACTGATTATCTGGTTTTTTACCCGCTCATGGTTGGCAGAGTACAAGCGTCTTTTCGCGACGATGGTAAAAGATAAAAATCATAAATTTAACAATTTCTGATAAGTGACAACCCGCAAATATAAGTATTCAAATATTTTAGAATAAAATTGACAACATGGTTAAGTTGCCGATTTTCAAGTCAAGAAATGTATCAAAGAAAATATTCCTCTGTTTTATGTGTACAGTGAATCCCGGTTAAGTAGTACTCCGCTTAAATGAAAATCATCCCTCTCAACTGCCTATATCTTGCTGCTTCTCACGGTTTGTTTTTTGAAATACATAGAAATTATTGTTTTAAGTACCACTCGCTGAAGTATCCGCACTCGCTTATGTGCCATATTATATTTTTATTTTTAACAAACCACAAAAATTTGTATCTTTGATTGTGACACATAACCGGGATCGACAGTATTTGTCAAGGAATGTAAAAAATATTTTTCCGCTGCTTGCAAAAACGTCGATATGTATGCAAGCTCACACATAAACATACATACTAACGCAGGTTTGTAGGCGAATCTGTTACAGCGACAAGAGATGCAGTGACAATTGGCATTCGTTCGTTTGTGTTTTTCGGCACAGCTCGGATTTTCTACCAACAACACAATGTTGTGACGCTTTATTGTCACGTCAGCCGTTCGACGCATTGACTTTTTCACAAAGCGTGAGCTTCGGCTACTGGTTTTCCGAGACGACGGAGATTTCGCATGAAACAATAAATGTACATATTTACATACAAAGTTCTACAAAAATTTGGCATATAGTTTTTCTTGTTTACATGCACACATAATTACATACGTGAATATGCAGGGGGCCGTCGCCCCGGGCGCAATGTCTTGGGGGCGGCAAAACGATCTTCGCTGTTTTTTAATATTCAGAAAAATACTTCAACAAATTTTTTTACAAAATTTATTATAAAAGATAAAGAGTTGTACACTCACAATGTAATAATCTGAATAAAAATGAAAAATATTAATTTTTACTCGAATGCTCTTCAGTCTTTGAATTTGTCTTATATATTTTGGCTTATATCTTTCTTAAAAATAGTGATAGAACTTAAAGATGCACTTCTCTAGCTTTCATCGCAACAGTATCTTTATTTTTTACTCAGTAGTCGCGACGTGTCACTCTCACAGTTACCCTATGTTTTGAATCTAACTAATACTTTTATTTCTCCAAATTTTCAAAAATGGTATTTAAAACTCCAATTCGAGCAGAAATTCCTGCAAATTGTGTCAAAAACGTACAAGATATATGGCTTTTAATAAGATGTCTTGTAAAGTTACTATCAATTTTCTCAAAAACCGTATTATGAGAATTTTGGAATTTCAGAATTTGCATGGCTTCTAGTTCCTAAATTGTATATACTTAATATCGAAGATATTTTGTAAAAATTCACTTTTGTTCGAACCACCTCATGAAACTTATAGGTAGGTAGATAAAGGGGGGCGGCAGAACATCTTTGGTCCCGTGCGCCCGAAGTTGTAGCTACGCCACTGTGAATATATGCGACTGCTTGGTCTTTTAAGATGTTATCAAAACTTTTAAAGGCCTCTAAATAAATATGTATATATCTTATCAAACCTACATTAATTAAATATTTATGTAGCAACATAAACATGACTTTTACATATATATTTCCAAAGATTTTCAGGAATTCATCATAAAATAGTTCAATTTGTACGTACATACATGCTTGTACGCTTTGATATAAAATATATAGAAAATATACACACATACTTATGTATGTATTTAAATTATATGAAGAGTTGTTTACGCATTGTAAATATGCGAATCTGTAAGCGTACATTCCTTAACATCGGAGCATAATTTTTCTCACTTAACACTGAAAATGCTCAATTATGCTATTTTCGTGTTCCCTGATGTTAAATGTGATGAAACACGCTAATAATTTTTCTGTGGTGTGGTGAAATATCCCTATATTCACGACATCGTGAAACTTCTCCATAATTTACATTCTCTGCATACAGCATAAACATTGCGAAAGCACACGCACACACATGCATTGCATTTTACAGTTTACTTTCTGATTTGTGAAATGGAAAGTGGAATTTAAAATTGTGTTATATGGGAAGTAAGCGTGGTTGTAATTCGAATGCGCTTATTTTCACACGGTGATATATGTAAGAATATGAAGAAAATGTTATGTACTAAGTGTAGTCGAAATCGGATTTCGATTCGTCTCGTCATACCAATAATTTATACACATATACATATATAGCCCTATATTTATCTCGCTTAGTTAGCACGAAAAGTTGCTTCAAATCCCAGACACCGGAAATAACCGCTGTCTTTATACAAAATATCGAACAATGTGTGAGATATATATGTAAGATTGTCAAATATTTGCTTTATTTAACGCTTTATAAAAAATGTTACAGTGATCGGATTTAGTTCAAATATGCGCCGTTTCGTTCGATAATCTATTTCCATCTAGTCGGCAACTTCATAACACCCCCCTCGTAGAATCCCCCTCCTTATTTGCGAAGGCCTCGGACAGCCACTTTTCACAAGCCTTTGTTGACTTCAACTTTACACCAACAAGGGCGTTCGCCATGGACAGGACCAGGTGGTACTCACTTGGCGCTATGTTCGGGCTATATGGTGGATGCGATAAAACCTCCCATTGGAGCTCCCGTAGCTTCTGACGAGTCATCAACTAAGTTTGTGGTCTGGCGTTGTCCTGGTGAAACACTTCACTCTTCCTGTTGGCCAATTCTGGACGCTTCTGATCGATTGCCTACTTCAGGCGGTCCAGTTGTTCGCAGTAGGTGGTATAATTAAGCGTCTGGTCATATAGGAACAGCTTATAGTGGATGATTCTTTTTTAATCCCACCAAACACACAGCAAAACCTTCCTGGCCGTCAATCTCGATTTGGCCACTTTTTGGGACGATTCACCGGCATTCGACCACAACCGTTTTCGCCCCATATTGTTTTATGTGATCCATTTTTCGTCGCCAGTCACCATCCGCTTCAAACATGGGTCGAGTTCGTTCCGTTTCAGCAGCATATCACAGGCGTTGATTGGATCCAGAAGGATTTTTTGCGTCCCATGGTGTCGTCTGTGAATCGTCGGAACCATTCCGCCGCAGTTCGAACTGATAGAGTACCATATCTCAAAACACCATTAATCTCACGAAACGTTTCCCTAGCGAATTTGCCTTTAACGAAGGAAAACTTTAAAATATCGCGAATTTCGGCGTTGGTGAACTCTATGTTTACACGTCTATAACTGTTGAACGCAATATCGAAACTAATCATGCATAGCGTCGTTTTGTAGGTTATGTCAAGACCTTACAAAGATGTACGGTATTACCAGATACGAGCTCTGTAGCGCATTATACATAGCCGTGAAATTCAAAAAGACAAAAAGGCGGAAGGGAGATATTTGACAACCTACTTAGTATATTTACAATTAGTTTAACTGAATAAAATCGGATAAAATCAGTTCATTACTACACCATCTCCCATATCCTAATAAAAGATTTTCAAACTTCTGCTTTCTGGTTCTTTATGTTTCGGTAAATTGCATATCATAACAAAATGAAATAAACGAATAATTTAGGATATATTTTAGTAAGATGCCGAAAATATGTCAAATTATTTATACTACACGTAATAATTTCCGTTACTTTAATAAACCTTATTCCTTTACATCATTATTGTATAATAATCTCATTATTATTAAAGTAAAACCGACGCGAATTACGTCATCAGATGACTGCACCACTCCCAAAATATTATTTAATGTAATTTAATAATAATTGTAAATATGTGTATTTTGCAACTATAAATACATATATACAAAAGTTGCAAAATAGCATAACCAAATACGGTACCATGATCGTGTATATACAAACACACATTTATATATACATATAAACGAATAAACGTTCTTGGTATCGTATTACCAAAATATTAAATTGATTACTTAAGTTATGCCGGGTCGTTGACAGTAATAATGAAATGTCGAATCAGCACAACGGCCCTAAGTAAATTACGCTAAGCATAGTTTAATAATGAAATAATAATTTAATAAAGAACCGGACAGTAAACCGCACAGTACGGTGAAAGGTCTTTTATTCGAAATAAAACATTTTCTGTGCCGTCGCAGAAAACGTAACTGGCGCAGTCGGTAATCCTTGAAAAAAAAAATATTCCAAGGATAGTGAAAACGTAACTGGCGCAGTCGAGGCGAGCCGCGACAAAAAAAAAAAAATAATTAAAATTGGAAAATCAATATCCAACAAATATATTCAATTTGCCGTCACTAGAAGAAAATCAAAAATTTTTGCGAGCAAATTCCATAAATCAACAAGGAGATTAAATTTTTCCAGCTAATTTAAACTTTAAATCAACAATAATAATAACAACATTAACAAAAGCAACAACAACATTACCAAAAACAGCAGCACCAACAGCAAGGTAAAATAATATTCAACTAATAATTTAACAACAACAACGACAACATTAACAACAACAACGACACCAGTAACAGTAACAACAGTAACAGCAAAACAACAACAAAAACAGCAGCACCAACAGCAAGGTAAAATAATGTTCAACTAATAATTTAAGTAGTAGTTTTATTTGAAGTCATTACTTTCTTTGTAAAAAAAAAAAGAAAAAAAAAGAGTCAACGCAGAAATTATACTCACTAAATGTTTCAATCAATTCAAAAACAATAAAGTTAGAAAAAGAAAAGAACAAACGAGAAAAGAAACAAGTTAACAGAGTTGCAATTGTTTTATAATTTTTGTTGCAAAAATAAAATAAAAATAAAAAATATGGCAGAGCAAATAGAAATGATAACTCGATGCTTGGCAGCAATAAATCAACTTACAATTAGGCAAAGAGTCGAAAAAGACTCAAGATATGTATCTCCCTTTGAAGGAATTGCAAAAACAAAAAAAAAATAAAAATAAATATACTAAAATTAAATATTGTAAAAAAATAAAAAACATTAAATAAAGGAATTATGCTATTAAAATTAAAATTAAAAAAAAACTAAATATTAGAAAAAAAATATATAGAGTGACAGTAAGCAAAATATAAAAAAAAATATTAAATGCTAAATATTATTATTATAAAAAAATTAAAGCATAAAATTGTTAAAAAATAAAAATTATCAACTAAATGAATTATAAAATTCAAAAGTTAAATATTTAAAGCTACTTTAAGCAAACAAATAAATATATACAATAAATTACATTGCTAACGATTAGCATACTTAAACAATTAATATTATAATACAAGAAAAAAGTAACCAACTACTTAAAATATTTAATTAAAAAGTAATAAATAACAATAAAATATCCTTAAATTAACATAAAAATATCAGTACTGCATGTTTTTGTTTAAGAACTAATGCAGTTAGCACTACAACTTTTAAAAATGGTGTGAATCTTTCATTCTATATGAAAACTATGTAAGAGCAAGTTTATTCATTAGATTCATTAAGTGAAGTAAAGAACATCAACCTTGATCATTTAAAATCAAATGAGAAAAAGGAAATCGAAAAATTATTAAAGTATTTCAATAAACGTATCTATAAAGAAGGGGACAAGCTCACAAATACAAAAATTCAGGTTAGTGGTTGATTATAGGAGGTTAAACCAATTGACTGTAGACGATAAGTATCCTCTACCGAATATCGAAGGAATCTTAGATAAATTGGGCAAAGCACAGTACTTTAGCACTATAGATCTAGCAAAAGGTTACCATCAGATTTTAATGGCAGAAAGAGACATCCAGAAAACAGGTTTTGTCACTCCGGCAGGACTATATGAATACGTCCGAATGCCTTTCGGGTTGAAAAATGTCCCAGCTACTTTTCAGAGATTTAAGAGCAGAACAATTAATAAATTATTTAAATGCCGAAAATGTAGAAGTCCATCACACAAAACCAAATAGTCATACAGGAAATGCAGACATTGAGAGACTGCACTCAACCTTGTTGGAAAAACTAACAGGAATTGAGGACTCTAGTCTTTCAACAGAAATGAGAAAACAAATTGTTATATGCAACTATAACGATAGGTACCACTCAACTATCAAATGTTCTCCAAGGGACGCCAAAGAAAACATTTGTCCATCCATATTACAAGATAGAATAAATACAGTAAAACAGAAAACAATAGCCAAATTAAATCAAAACAGAGAAGAATATATAGAAAACAGACAAACAGGACCAATTAAAAACTACAAAAGAGTAAGGCATAAAGATCAACCATATTTCAGAATATTTCCCTTACAAAACGTCCATCCGGCAAATATAAAAAGACCAATGAAATTGGCAAACATAGAAAATCCAAATGAGAATGATGACGATTCATTCAGTCTAAGGGCATTTAATGGAGATAATAACATTTAATTTTTTTTTCTACATATACATACATATATATACATGATTTTTTTTACCCCAGTGGGTAAGGGGTCTTTCTAGAATATACCCATGGTAAGAGATGCCTGTCGTAAGAGGCGACTAAAATCCAATTTAATTTTTTTTAAATCAAAACCTAAAACGGATATAAAAGAAAAATTCGTTATAAAAATTTGCGAAAACTATTTTGATTATGTAGAAAATAAAGCATTTAAAAATCTAAAATTGAGTAAAAGCTGCATATTTTCAAATACTTGCGAATTTAAATATGAGAACAAAACATCAATACAAGAAATACACAATATTAATAAGAAATGCAAAAAATGATGTAATAAAACAAAACTGCGATGACAGAAAAATTGTATTAAAAAATAACTATATAATCAAATTTGTAAATTGTAAAATAGAAATATTGCAACAAGAATATAAAAATAATAAAACAGAATATATTCATACCATTGTGTATCCTGTCGAAAGATTAAACCAGAGCTACACACCAAACTTGACATTTAATGACATCGCATTAAAAAATATTGAAAATTTAAAAGAAATTGAAGAATTGAAATACCATAAAAATGTATCATATGGTATCAACCTAATATTAATAATTATAGTTATGATAATAATAGTAATCATTACCATAATGGTATAGAAAAAAACAACTAAAATAAAAATTGTAAATACAAGAACTCAGGAGAGTTCTAACAGTAACGTTGGGGGAATTACGTCATCAGATGACTCCACCACTACCAAAATATTATTTAATGTAATTTAGTAATAATTGTAAATATGTGTATTTTGCAACTATAAATACGTATTGTTACAAAAGTGGTATTAAGTTGTATTTGTATTGCTATATGCATCCCTTATTATGAATAATAGTTGTAGGTATATGCAATAGCATTTATCTTGTTGTAGACATCTGGCGCCGCGGCTGTCTGCTTGTCGAAACAATAGACATCTGGCGCCGCACTGTCTGCTTGTCGAAGCAATAGACATCTGGCGCCGCAGCCGTCTGCTTGAACAATTGCTGAGTCTGGCGCCGCGGCTGTCTGCTTGTCTGCATTTGGCGCCGTATAGCATTATGTTCTGGTAATTTCCGGACGCAATATTCTAGAAGGACACGTCGGCATCAGCGAGAAGTGCCTGGCTATATAAGCCGTGGCAGCGCCAACGTAATCAATCAGTGCTAAGAGTAAACTGCTATAGTGTAGACGAGTTGTGAAATAAAGAGTTGTTGAATTAAATTAAACAGTGTTGATTTTATTTGTCAATCCAGAGATACGAACCTAACAAAGTAAACTAGCAAGCAGTAAATTCGTAACAAACGGTGTCAGAAGTGGTATTGTCAAATAATCCAAATTCAAGATGGTTAAATTCGGAGAATTGAGAATTCAGAAATTAAAAAAGGAACTGGAGGAGCGTAATTTGCCGATAAGCGGGCTAAAAGCGGATCTGCAGGCACGATTACGTGAAGCAATGGAAGCGGATGGAATTAATGTCGACGAATTCGAATTTGATGGCCCAGAAACTTCTACAAAGGTAGAAGAAAAAGTAGAAGAACAACGAACATCATCGAGTGTGGACATGAACATGCTGTTAGTGGCTATTAAGCAAATGGCAGAGAATGCAGTGCAAACAGAAAATCGTCTGGCACAGCAAATAGCTGAAAATACATCACAGTTAGAGTCTCGCCTTACACAACAACATCGTTTGGTACAACAGATTACGGAAAATACTACACAACTACAAAAACAAGTGCAAGAGAAATTTTCAAAATTTGAAGACGAATTAAGCACTTTAAAAAATGACGAAGAAAATTTAAAAGCAGAAGTTCTTCAATTAAGTAATAGTGTGTGAGAACTGCAACTGCATGGCCCTGCACCATCAACAAATAATCAAAGATTGAAGGCACCCACATTCGATGGAAGTATTCCATTTCAAATTTTCAAACTTCAGTTTGAAAAGACAGCAATGGCCAATAACTGGAATGCAGCGGACAAAGTGGCGTCCTTGTTTGTATCATTGAAAGGGCCTGCGGCAGAAATCCTTCAGACTATTCCAGACTGTGAACGGGACAACTATGAGGCATTGATGAGTGCGATAGAAAGACGATATGGTAGTGAGCACCGGAAACAAATATACCAGATCGAACTGCAAAATAGGGGTCAGAAAATGAACGAGTCATTGCAAGAGTTCGCAACTGAAATAGAACGACTGGCTCATTTGGCAAATACAGATGCACCTGTGGATTACATTGAGAGGGTGAAAATTCAAAGTTTCATAAATGGAATTCGTGATGTGGACACCAAACGCGCCACATATGCATTGCCAAAAAGAACGTTTGCTGAAACAGTTTCGCACGCCCTCACACAGGAAACAGCTTCGCTTCTAAGTAAACCAGCACACAAAGTACAAAGAGTTGAAATGGAACAACCGGCGCTGATGGAAGAAATATTGAAGACTCTGAAGACAATTGCTGCACCGCGAGTAAATACAACAGGCAGATGTTTCAACTGTGGAAAAGCGGGTCACTTTGCCCGAAATTGCAATATAAAAGTAAACCCATCAAAACGGAAACAACCAACAGATAACGAGGACGGAGTATCCACATCTCACAAGTCGTTAAACTAAAACGGAACAGTTTAAAGGGGCGTGAGCTGGTTCCCACAACTATTTGCCCCGCCATCTCGATATCACAAATAGGTCGCCATGACAACAATCTTACTATCAACGGTATCGTAAATGGACGACTGTCAACGCTTACTTTGGATACTGGTGCCACACATTCAATTATCCGACCGGATGTGGTAAGAGGAACGGTTGAACCATTAGTCGGTTGCAAGCTTCGAACGGCCACCGGAGAGGAAGCAGCTGTCGCGGGAAAAGTGTTTTGCGAAGTGGTGATTGGTACCCTGGAAGTTAATCACACCTTCATCGTAGCAGAAATCACGGATGAAATTATAATGGGAGTAGATTTCATGATTGATCACGGAGTTACTTTGGATTTAAACAAGCAAATGCTGTTTTGCCAGAACATGGAGATGCCTATAAACACCGGATATGTGACCAACGTTGAAAGTAAGAGGGTGATTGTTGATGATAATCAGAGTATTCCACCAAAATCTGAGGCGATTGTATGGGCTAAAGTGAATGGAGGAGGTGGGACTGAAAAATTGTGGATTGTGGAACCAACAAAAATAGATACACGCATATTGGTAGGAAGAACGCTTGTGAAAATTAGAGAAGACGCCACCATTCCGGTCAGAGTAGTGAATGAATTCAACACGCCTATAAGGCTGAAGAAAGGAGCAGTAATTGGACAGTGCCAGAATATAAGTGCAATAGCACGATGCGAGCGGTCAGAACAGAAGCCTACTATTGAGCCACAGCAGATAAGTCCTACACTCCTAAATAATTTGCTGAACGAACTGCATGGAAATGAAAAATTAAAAGCAGAAAAACTATTAGAAAAATACGCATCCATATTTGCAAACGAAGGAAACACAGGAAGAACCGGCATTGTCAAACATCGCATAAATACTGGAGACGCTAAACCAATCCGACAAGCTCCGCGTAGGGTTCCACTAGCAAAACGTGAGGATGCTAACAAAATTATTGAAGACATGCACAAAAACGGTGTAATCGAACCTTCAATAAGTCCATGGAGCTCACCTATCGTCTTAGTTAAAAAGAAAGATGGTAGCACCCGTTTCTGCGTAGATTATAGGAAGTTGAATGATGTCACAAAGAAAGACAGTTATCCTCTACCAAGAATCGACGATACATTAGACACCTTGTCTGGAGCGAAATGGTTTTCTACATTAGATCTACAAAGTGGATATTGGCAAGTCGAGATTGATGAATGTGACCGTGAAAAGACCGCAAGACATGTTTGGTGTATCTTGATGACATTATCATCATGGGTAAAAGTTTTGGTGATCATCTGAAAAATCTAGAGGAAGTCTTTCAGCGAATAGCATCAGCCGGATTACGCTTGAATCCCAAAAAGTGTTCATTATGGAAGAAGCAGGTCACATATCTCGGACATAAAGTGTCAACTGAGGGGATTCACACCGAGGAAGGAAAAATAAAAGCAGTTAAAGATTGGCCTCGACCCACCAACATACATGAACTCCGCAGCTTCCTCGGCTTATGCACGTATTACCGCCGTTTTGTACCTGGATTTGCGAACGTGGCTAGAAGTTTACATGATTTAACAAAGAAGAATCGCCCGTTTGTATGGCAGTTGGAACAAGAAAAAGCGTTTGAGCAGCTTAAAGAACTACTTTGTACGGCGCCGATGTTGGCTTATCCAATACCTGGACAGAAATTCATCCTGGATACAGATGCGAGCGCTTATGGAATTGGAGGTGTCCTGTCTCAGCTCATCGACGGGCAAGAAAGAGTAATTGGGTATTACAGCAGAGTGCTCGGGAAACCAGAGAAAAACTACTGTGTGACGCGAAAAGAACTACTAGCTGTGGTGGAATGTGTAAAACATTTCCACAAGTATTTGTATGGACAACGATTCTTGCTGAGGACTGATCATGCAGCATTAAAATGGTTATTACAGTTTAAGAATCCGGAAGGCAAATTGCACGATGAATCGAAAGATTACAGAATTACGACTTCGAAACGGAACATCGAAAGGCGATTCACTACAAAAATGCGGATGCATTATCACGTCGCCCTTGTCCACTGGAATGTAAACATTGCTCCAAATCAGAGGGAAAAGAAGGTATAATCGACGTGCGATTACTGAATTTAGAACCTGAGGATGATTGGACTCCTCACCGCATCAGAATCAATCAGCTGGAGGACCCTGATCTTGCAAAGCTGATAATAGCCAAAGAAAATGGGGTACGACCACCAAAGGAACAAATAAGTAGCGAGAGTCCAATTGCAAAAGCGTATTGGGCCCAATGGAACAGCATAAACCTCGTTAATGGATACCTTCATCGTACCTGGGAAAGCGAAGATGGCAAACAGTCTCGTCTGCTGATCATAGTACCGAAGTCCATGATCCCGAAAGTATTGAAAGAATATCACAATGGACCTAGTGGAGGGCACCTTGGGATTACAAAAACTATAGAGAAGATTAAACAACGGTTCTACTGGATCGGTTGTCGAGATTCCATAGCAGAATGGATAAGTAATTGCGTAGAGTGCATGGCAGCTAAAGGTCCTAAAGCCAAAAGTCGCGGTAGGCTACAACAGTACAACGTGGGATCACCATTTGAACGAGTCGCAATGGATGTTGCAGGTCCGTTCCCAACCAGTACGGCCGGAAACAAATATCTACTGGTTGTCATGGACTATTTCAGTAAATGGCCAGAAGTATATGTATGCCTTACCAAACCAAGAAGCGAAGACAGTAGCCGAAGCGTTTGTAGAAAATTGGATAACAAGGTTCGGAGTGCCCGTCGAATTACACTCAGATCAAGGCAGGAATTTCGAATCTTCCATTTTCCAAGAAGTCTGTACATTATTGGGTATCCACAAGACACGGACAACAGCGTTACACCCACAATCAGATGGGATTTGGGACAAGTGCATCCAGATGTTCCTGCTGGCGTATCGTTCAGCGAAGCACGAGACAACTGGTTACACGCCAGCAAAGATTATTTTCGGATCTGATCTGCGACTCCCTGCTGATCTTAAGTTTGGAATGAATCCTACAGCTGTAAGAAATGATGGAGATTATTGTTCTGCCTTAAAGGAAGAAATGAATGAATTGCATCTAATGGTAAGACAGCATACGCATCTGATGAGCAATAAGATGAAGGACCGGTTCGATCAAGCGGCAAATTCAAAAGGTTTTGAAGAAGGTGATCTGGTCCTGTTGTACAATCCACTTCGAAAGAAAGGTTTGTCCCCGAAATTGCAGACAGCCTGGGAAGGACCCTATATGGTGATGAAACGGCTTAATGACGTGGTATACCGCATACAAAGAAATGGAAAAGCACGATGTAAAATGAAAGTAGTACATTTGGAGAGGCTCGCCCCATTTGGTTCAAGAGGATTTGTGCCTAATCGGGACGATTAGGCTTTAGTGGAGGGCAGTGTTACAAAAGTAGTATTAAGTTGTATTTGTATTGCTATATGCATCCCTTATTATGAACAATAGTTGTAGGTATATGGAATAGCATTTGTCTTGTTGTAGACATCTGGCGCCGCGGCTGTCTGCTTGTCGAGACAATAGACATCTGGCGCCGCACTGTCTGCTTGTCGAAGCAATAGACATCTGGCGCCGCAGCCGACTGCTTGAACAATTGCTGAGCCTGGCGCCGCGGCTGTCTGCTTGTCTGCATTTGGCGCCGTATAGCATTATGTTCTGGTAATTTCCAGACGCAATATTCTAGAAGGACACGTCGGCATCAGCGAGAAGTGCGTGGCTATATAAGCCGCGGCAGCGCCAACGTAATCAATCAGTGCTAAGAGTAAACTGCTATAGTGTAGACGAGTTGTGAAATAAAGAGTTGTTGAATTAAATTAAACAGTGTTGATTTTATTTGTCAATCCAGAGATACGAACCTAACAAAGTAAACTAGCAAGCAGTAAATTCGTAACAAACGGTGTCAGAAGTGGTATTGTCAAATAATCCAAATTCAAGATGGTTAAATTCGGAGAATTGAGAATTCAGAAATTAAAAAAGGAACTGGAGGAGCGTAATTTGCCGATAAGCGGGCTAAAAGCGGATCTGCAGGCACGATTACGTGAAGCAATGGAAGCGGATGGAATTAATGTCGACGAATTCGAATTTGATGGCCCAGAAACTTCTACAAAGGTAGAAGAAAAAGTAGAAGAACAACGAACATCATCGAGTGTGGACATGAACATGCTGTTAGTGGCTATTAAGCAAATGGCAGAGAATGCAGTGCAAACAGAAAATCGTCTGGCACAGCAAATAGCTGAAAATACATCACAGTTAGAGTCTCGCCTTACACAACAACATCGTTTGGTACAACAGATTACGGAAAATACTACACAACTACAAAAACAAGTGCAAGAGAAATTTTCAAAATTTGAAGACGAATTTAGCACTTTAAAAAATGACGAAGAAAATTTAAAAGCAGAAGTTCTTCAATTAAGTAATAGTGTGTGAGAACTGCAACTGCATGGCCCTGCACCATCAACAAATAATCAAAGATTGAAGGCACCCACATTCGATGGAAGTATTCCATTTCAAATTTTCAAACTTCAGTTTGAAAAGACAGCAATGGCCAATAACTGGAATGCAGCGGACAAAGTGGCGTCCTTGTTTGTATCATTGAAAGGACCCGCGGCAGAAATCCTTCAGACTATTCCAGACTGTGAACGGGACAACTATGAGGCATTGATGAGTGCGATAGAAAGACGATATGGTAGTGAGCACCGGAAACAAATATACCAGATCGAACTGCAAAATAGGGGTCAGAAAATGAACGAGTCATTGCAAGAGTTCGCAACTGAAATAGAACGACTGGCTCATTTGGCAAATACAGATGCACCTGTGGATTACATTGAGAGGGTGAAAATTCAAAGTTTCATAAATGGAATTCGTGATGTGGACACCAAACGCGCCACATATGCATTGCCAAAAAGAACGTTTGCTGAAACAGTTTCGCACGCCCTCACACAGGAAACAGCTTCGCTTCTAAGTAAACCAGCACACAAAGTACAAAGAGTTGAAATGGAACAACCGGCGCTGATGGAAGAAATATTGAAGACTCTGAAGACAATTGCTGCACCGCGAGTAAATACAACAGGCAGATGTTTCAACTGTGGAAAAGCGGGTCACTTTGCCCGAAATTGCAATATAAAAGTAAACCCATCAAAACGGAAACAACCAACAGATAACGAGGACGGAGTATCCACATCTCACAAGTCGTTAAACTAAAACGGAACAGTTTAAAGGGGCGTGAGCTGGTTCCCACAACTATTTGCCCCGCCATCTCGATATCACAAATAGGTCGCCATGACAACAATCTTACTATCAACGGTATCGTAAATGGACGACTGTCAACGCTTACTTTGGATACTGGTGCCACACATTCAATTATCCGACCGGATGTGGTAAGAGGAACGGTTGAACCATTAGTCGGTTGCAAGCTTCGAACGGCCACCGGAGAGGAAGCAGCTGTCGCGGGAAAAGTGTTTTGCGAAGTGGTGATTGGTACCCTGGAAGTTAATCACACCTTCATCGTAGCAGAAATCACGGATGAAATTATAATGGGAGTAGATTTCATGATTGATCACGGAGTTACTTTGGATTTAAACAAGCAAATGCTGTTTTGCCAGAACATGGAGATGCCTATAAACACCGGATATGTGACCAACGTTGAAAGTAAGAGGGTGATTGTTGATGATAATCAGAGTATTCCACCAAAATCTGAGGCGATTGTATGGGCTAAAGTGAATGGAGGAGGTGGGACTGAAAAATTGTGGATTGTGGAACCAACAAAAATAGATACACGCATATTGGTAGGAAGAACGCTTGTGAAAATTAGAGAAGACGCCACCATTCCGGTCAGAGTAGTGAATGAATTCAACACGCCTATAAGGCTGAAGAAAGGAGCAGTAATTGGACAGTGCCAGAATATAAGTGCAATAGCACGATGCGAGCGGTCAGAACAGAAGCCTACTATTGAGCCACAGCAGATAAGTCCTACACTCCTAAATAATTTGCTGAACGAACTGCATGGAAATGAAAAATTAAAAGCAGAAAAACTATTAGAAAAATACGCATCCATATTTGCAAACGAAGGAAACACAGGAAGAACCGGCATTGTCAAACATCGCATAAATACTGGAGACGCTAAACCAATCCGACAAGCTCCGCGTAGGGTTCCACTAGCAAAACGTGAGGATGCTAACAAAATTATTGAAGACATGCACAAAAACGGTGTAATCGAACCTTCAATAAGTCCATGGAGCTCACCTATCGTCTTAGTTAAAAAGAAAGATGGTAGCACCCGTTTCTGCGTAGATTATAGGAAGTTGAATGATGTCACAAAGAAAGACAGTTATCCTCTACCAAGAATCGACGATACATTAGACACCTTGTCTGGAGCGAAATGGTTTTCTACATTAGATCTACAAAGTGGATATTGGCAAGTCGAGATTGATGAATGTGACCGTGAAAAGACCGCAAGACATGTTTGGTGTATCTTGATGACATTATCATCATGGGTAAAAGTTTTGGTGATCATCTGAAAAATCTAGAGGAAGTCTTTCAGCGAATAGCATCAGCCGGATTACGCTTGAATCCCAAAAAGTGTTCATTATGGAAGAAGCAGGTCACATATCTCGGACATAAAGTGTCAACTGAGGGGATTCACACCGAGGAAGGAAAAATAAAAGCAGTTAAAGATTGGCCTCGACCCACCAACATACATGAACTCCGCAGCTTCCTCGGCTTATGCACGTATTACCGCCGTTTTGTACCTGGATTTGCGAACGTGGCTAGAAGTTTACATGATTTAACAAAGAAGAATCGCCCGTTTGTATGGCAGTTGGAACAAGAAAAAGCGTTTGAGCAGCTTAAAGAACTACTTTGTACGGCGCCGATGTTGGCTTATCCAATACCTGGACAGAAATTCATCCTGGATACAGATGCGAGCGCTTATGGAATTGGAGGTGTCCTGTCTCAGCTCATCGACGGGCAAGAAAGAGTAATTGGGTATTACAGCAGAGTGCTCGGGAAACCAGAGAAAAACTACTGTGTGACGCGAAAAGAACTACTAGCTGTGGTGGAATGTGTAAAACATTTCCACAAGTATTTGTATGGACAACGATTCTTGCTGAGGACTGATCATGCAGCATTAAAATGGTTATTACAGTTTAAGAATCCGGAAGGCAAATTGCACGATGAATCGAAAGATTACAGAATTACGACTTCGAAACGGAACATCGAAAGGCGATTCACCACAAAAATGCGGATGCATTATCACGTCGCCCTTGTCCACTGGAATGTAAACATTGCTCCAAATCAGAGGGAAAAGAAGGTATAATCGACGTGCGATTACTGAATATAGAACCTGAGGATGATTGGACTCCTCACCGCATCAGAATCAATCAGCTGGAGGACCCTGATCTTGCAAAGCTGATAATAGCCAAAGAAAATGGGGAATGGGGTACGACCACCAAAGGAACAAATAAGTAGCGAGAGTCCAACTGCAAAAGCGTATTGGGCCCAATGGAACAGCATAAACCTCGTTAATGGATACCTTCATCGTACCTGGGAAAGCGAAGATGGCAAACAGTCTCGTCTGCTGATCATAGTACCGAAGTCCATGATCCCGAAAGTATTGAAAGAATATCACAATGGACCTAGTGGAGGGCACCTTGGGATTACAAAAACTATAGGGAAGATTAAACAACGGTTCTACTGGATCGGTTGTCGAGATTCCATAGCAGAATGGATAAGTAATTGCGTAGAGTGCATGGCAGCTAAAGGTCCTAAAGCCAAAAGTCGCGGTAGGCTACAACAGTACAACGTGGGATCACCATTTGAACGAGTCGCAATGGATGTTGCAGGTCCGTTCCCAACCAGTACGGCCGGAAACAAATATCTACTGGTTGTCATGGACTATTTCAGTAAATGGCCAGAAGTATATGTATGCCTTACCAAACCAAGAAGCGAAGACAGTAGCCGAAGCGTTTGTAGAAAATTGGATAACAAGGCTCGGAGTGCCCGTCGAATTACACTCAGATCAAGGCAGGAATTTCGAATCTTCCATTTTCCAAGAAGTCTGTACATTATTGGGTATCCACAAGACACGGACAACAGCGTTACACCCACAATCAGATGGGAATTGGGACAAGTGCATCCAGATGTTCCTGCTGGCGTATCGTTCAGCGAAGCACGAGACAACTGGTTACACGCCAGCAAAGATTATTTTCGGATCTGATCTGCGACTCCCTGCTGATCTTAAGTTTGGAATGAATCCTACAGCTGTAAGAAATGATGGAGATTATTGTTCTGCCTTAAAGGAAGAAATGAATGAATTGCATCTAATGGTAAGACAGCATACGCATCTGATGAGCAATAAGATGAAGGACCGGTTCGATCAAGCGGCAAATTCAAAAGGTTTTGAAGAAGGTGATCTGGTCCTGTTGTACAATCCACTTCGAAAGAAAGGTTTGTCCCCGAAATTGCAGACAGCCTGGGAAGGACCCTATATGGTGATGAAACGGCTTAATGACGTGGTATACCGCATACAAAGAAATGGAAAAGCACGATGTAAAATGAAAGTAGTACATTTGGAGAGGCTCGCCCCATTTGGTTCAAGAGGATTTGTGCCTAATCGGGACGATTAGGCTTTAGTGGAGGGCAGTGTTACAAAAGTAGTATTAAGTTGTATTTGTATTGCTATATGCATCCCTTATTATGAACAATAGTTGTAGGTATATGGAATAGCATTTGTCTTGTCGTAGACATCTGGCGCCGCGGCTGTCTGCTTGTCGAAACAATAGACATCTGGCGCCGCACTGTCTGCTTGTCGAAGCAATAGACATCTGGCGCCGCAGCCGACTGCTTGAACAATTGCTGAGCCTGGCGCCGCGGCTGTCTGCTTGTCTGCATTTGGCGCCGTATAGCATTATGTTCTGGTAATTTCCAGACGCAATATTCTAGAAGGACACGTCGGCATCAGCGAGAAGTGCGTGGCTATATAAGCCGCGGCAGCGCCAACGTAATCAATCAGTGCTAAGAGTAAACTGCTATAGTGTAGACGAGTTGTGAAATAAAGAGTTGTTGAATTAAATTAAACAGTGTTGATTTTATTTGTCAATCCAGAGATACGAACCTAACAAAGTAAACTAGCAAGCAGTAAATTCGTAACAAACGGTGTCAGAAGTGGTATTGTCAAATAATCCAAATTCAAGATGGTTAAATTCGGAGAATTGAGAATTCAGAAATTAAAAAAGGAACTGGAGGAGCGTAATTTGCCGATAAGCGGGCTAAAAGCGGATCTGCAGGCACGATTACGTGAAGCAATGGAAGCGGATGGAATTAATGTCGACGAATTCGAATTTGATGGCCCAGAAACTTCTACAAAGGTAGAAGAAAAAGTAGAAGAACAACGAACATCATCGAGTGTGGACATGAACATGCTGTTAGTGGCTATTAAGCAAATGGCAGAGAATGCAGTGCAAACAGAAAATCGTCTGGCACAGCAAATAGCTGAAAATACATCACAGTTAGAGTCTCGCCTTACACAACAACATCGTTTGGTACAACAGATTACGGAAAATACTACACAACTACAAAAACAAGTGCAAGAGAAATTTTCAAAATTTGAAGACGAATTTAGCACTTTAAAAAATGACGAAGAAAATTTAAAAGCAGAAGTTCTTCAATTAAGTAATAGTGTGTGAGAACTGCAACTGCATGGCCCTGCACCATCAACAAATAATCAAAGATTGAAGGCACCCACATTCGATGGAAGTATTCCATTTCAAATTTTCAAACTTCAGTTTGAAAAGACAGCAATGGCCAATAACTGGAATGCAGCGGACAAAGTGGCGTCCTTGTTTGTATCATTGAAAGGACCCGCGGCAGAAATCCTTCAGACTATTCCAGACTGTGAACGGGACAACTATGAGGCATTGATGAGTGCGATAGAAAGACGATATGGTAGTGAGCACCGGAAACAAATATACCAGATCGAACTGCAAAATAGGGGTCAGAAAATGAACGAGTCATTGCAAGAGTTCGCAACTGAAATAGAACGACTGGCTCATTTGGCAAATACAGATGCACCTGTGGATTACATTGAGAGGGTGAAAATTCAAAGTTTCATAAATGGAATTCGTGATGTGGACACCAAACGCGCCACATATGCATTGCCAAAAAGAACGTTTGCTGAAACAGTTTCGCACGCCCTCACACAGGAAACAGCTTCGCTTCTAAGTAAACCAGCACACAAAGTACAAAGAGTTGAAATGGAACAACCGGCGCTGATGGAAGAAATATTGAAGACTCTGAAGACAATTGCTGCACCGCGAGTAAATACAACAGGCAGATGTTTCAACTGTGGAAAAGCGGGTCACTTTGCCCGAAATTGCAATATAAAAGTAAACCCATCAAAACGGAAACAACCAACAGATAACGAGGACGGAGTATCCACATCTCACAAGTCGTTAAACTAAAACGGAACAGTTTAAAGGGGCGTGAGCTGGTTCCCACAACTATTTGCCCCGCCATCTCGATATCACAAATAGGTCGCCATGACAACAATCTTACTATCAACGGTATCGTAAATGGACGACTGTCAACGCTTACTTTGGATACTGGTGCCACACATTCAATTATCCGACCGGATGTGGTAAGAGGAACGGTTGAACCATTAGTCGGTTGCAAGCTTCGAACGGCCACCGGAGAGGAAGCAGCTGTCGCGGGAAAAGTGTTTTGCGAAGTGGTGATTGGTACCCTGGAAGTTAATCACACCTTCATCGTAGCAGAAATCACGGATGAAATTATAATGGGAGTAGATTTCATGATTGATCACGGAGTTACTTTGGATTTAAACAAGCAAATGCTGTTTTGCCAGAACATGGAGATGCCTATAAACACCGGATATGTGACCAACGTTGAAAGTAAGAGGGTGATTGTTGATGATAATCAGAGTATTCCACCAAAATCTGAGGCGATTGTATGGGCTAAAGTGAATGGAGGAGGTGGGACTGAAAAATTGTGGATTGTGGAACCAACAAAAATAGATACACGCATATTGGTAGGAAGAACGCTTGTGAAAATTAGAGAAGACGCCACCATTCCGGTCAGAGTAGTGAATGAATTCAACACGCCTATAAGGCTGAAGAAAGGAGCAGTAATTGGACAGTGCCAGAATATAAGTGCAATAGCACGATGCGAGCGGTCAGAACAGAAGCCTACTATTGAGCCACAGCAGATAAGTCCTACACTCCTAAATAATTTGCTGAACGAACTGCATGGAAATGAAAAATTAAAAGCAGAAAAACTATTAGAAAAATACGCATCCATATTTGCAAACGAAGGAAACACAGGAAGAACCGGCATTGTCAAACATCGCATAAATACTGGAGACGCTAAACCAATCCGACAAGCTCCGCGTAGGGTTCCACTAGCAAAACGTGAGGATGCTAACAAAATTATTGAAGACATGCACAAAAACGGTGTAATCGAACCTTCAATAAGTCCATGGAGCTCACCTATCGTCTTAGTTAAAAAGAAAGATGGTAGCACCCGTTTCTGCGTAGATTATAGGAAGTTGAATGATGTCACAAAGAAAGACAGTTATCCTCTACCAAGAATCGACGATACATTAGACACCTTGTCTGGAGCGAAATGGTTTTCTACATTAGATCTACAAAGTGGATATTGGCAAGTCGAGATTGATGAATGTGACCGTGAAAAGACCGCAAGACATGTTTGGTGTATCTTGATGACATTATCATCATGGGTAAAAGTTTTGGTGATCATCTGAAAAATCTAGAGGAAGTCTTTCAGCGAATAGCATCAGCCGGATTACGCTTGAATCCCAAAAAGTGTTCATTATGGAAGAAGCAGGTCACATATCTCGGACATAAAGTGTCAACTGAGGGGATTCACACCGAGGAAGGAAAAATAAAAGCAGTTAAAGATTGGCCTCGACCCACCAACATACATGAACTCCGCAGCTT
The DNA here is from genome assembly GCF_023373825.1 of Bactrocera dorsalis. Classification (NCBI taxonomy): domain Eukaryota; kingdom Metazoa; phylum Arthropoda; class Insecta; order Diptera; family Tephritidae; genus Bactrocera; species Bactrocera dorsalis. The sequence continues at coordinate 74,946,551 of NC_064303.1, read as the reverse complement.
CCTCGGCTTATGCACGTATTACCGCCGTTTTGTACCTGGATTTGCGAACGTGGCTAGAAGTTTACATGATTTAACAAAGAAGAATCGCCCGTTTGTATGGCAGTTGGAACAAGAAAAAGCGTTTGAGCAGCTTAAAGAACTACTTTGTACGGCGCCGATGTTGGCTTATCCAATACCTGGACAGAAATTCATCCTGGATACAGATGCGAGCGCTTATGGAATTGGAGGTGTCCTGTCTCAGCTCATCGACGGGTAAGAAAGAGTAATTGGGTATTACAGCAGAGTGCTCGGGAAACCAGAGAAAAACTACTGTGTGACGCGAAAAGAACTACTAGCTGTGGTGGAATGTGTAAAACATTTCCACAAGTATTTGTATGGACAACGATTCTTGCTGAGGACTGATCATGCAGCATTAAAATGGTTATTACAGTTTAAGAATCCGGAAGGCAAATTGCACGATGAATCGAAAGATTACAGAATTACGACTTCGAAACGGAACATCGAAAGGCGATTCACCACAAAAATGCGGATGCATTATCACGTCGCCCTTGTCCACTGGAATGTAAACATTGCTCCAAATCAGAGGGAAAAGAAGGTATAATCGACGTGCGATTACTGAATATAGAACCTGAGGATGATTGGACTCCTCACCGCATCAGAATCAATCAGCTGGAGGACCCTGATCTTGCAAAGCTGATAATAGCCAAAGAAAATGGGGAATGGGGTACGACCACCAAAGGAACAAATAAGTAGCGAGAGTCCAACTGCAAAAGCGTATTGGGCCCAATGGAACAGCATAAACCTCGTTAATGGATACCTTCATCGTACCTGGGAAAGCGAAGATGGCAAACAGTCTCGTCTGCTGATCATAGTACCGAAGTCCATGATCCCGAAAGTATTGAAAGAATATCACAATGGACCTAGTGGAGGGCACCTTGGGATTACAAAAACTATAGGGAAGATTAAACAACGGTTCTACTGGATCGGTTGTCGAGATTCCATAGCAGAATGGATAAGTAATTGCGTAGAGTGCATGGCAGCTAAAGGTCCTAAAGCCAAAAGTCGCGGTAGGCTACAACAGTACAACGTGGGATCACCATTTGAACGAGTCGCAATGGATGTTGCAGGTCCGTTCCCAACCAGTACGGCCGGAAACAAATATCTACTGGTTGTCATGGACTATTTCAGTAAATGGCCAGAAGTATATGTATGCCTTACCAAACCAAGAAGCGAAGACAGTAGCCGAAGCGTTTGTAGAAAATTGGATAACAAGGCTCGGAGTGCCCGTCGAATTACACTCAGATCAAGGCAGGAATTTCGAATCTTCCATTTTCCAAGAAGTCTGTACATTATTGGGTATCCACAAGACACGGACAACAGCGTTACACCCACAATCAGATGGGAATTGGGACAAGTGCATCCAGATGTTCCTGCTGGCGTATCGTTCAGCGAAGCACGAGACAACTGGTTACACGCCAGCAAAGATTATTTTCGGATCTGATCTGCGACTCCCTGCTGATCTTAAGTTTGGAATGAATCCTACAGCTGTAAGAAATGATGGAGATTATTGTTCTGCCTTAAAGGAAGAAATGAATGAATTGCATCTAATGGTAAGACAGCATACGCATCTGATGAGCAATAAGATGAAGGACCGGTTCGATCAAGCGGCAAATTCAAAAGGTTTTGAAGAAGGTGATCTGGTCCTGTTGTACAATCCACTTCGAAAGAAAGGTTTGTCCCCGAAATTGCAGACAGCCTGGGAAGGACCCTATATGGTGATGAAACGGCTTAATGACGTGGTATACCGCATACAAAGAAATGGAAAAGCACGATGTAAAATGAAAGTAGTACATTTGGAGAGGCTCGCCCCATTTGGTTCAAGAGGATTTGTGCCTAATCGGGACGATTAGGCTTTAGTGGAGGGCAGTGTTACAAAAGTAGTATTAAGTTGTATTTGTATTGCTATATGCATCCCTTATTATGAACAATAGTTGTAGGTATATGGAATAGCATTTGTCTTGTCGTAGACATCTGGCGCCGCGGCTGTCTGCTTGTCGAAACAATAGACATCTGGCGCCGCACTGTCTGCTTGTCGAAGCAATAGACATCTGGCGCCGCAGCCGACTGCTTGAACAATTGCTGAGTCTGGCGCCGCGGCTGTCTGCTTGTCTGCATTTGGCGCCGTATAGCATTATGTTCTGGTAATTTCCAGACGCAATATTCTAGAAGGACACGTCGGCATCAGCGAGAAGTGCGTGGCTATATAAGCCGCGGCAGCGCCAACGTAATCAATCAGTGCTAAGAGTAAACTGCTATAGTGTAGACGAGTTGTGAAATAAAGAGTTGTTGAATTAAATTAAACAGTGTTGGTTTTATTTGTCAATCCAGAGATACGAACCTAACAAAGTAAACTAGCAAGCAGTAAATTCGTAACAATATATACAAAAGTTGCAAAATAGCATAACCAAATACGGTACCATGATCGTGTATATACAAACACACATTTATATATACATATAAACGAATAAACGTTCTTGGTATCGTATTACCTAAATATTAAATTGATTAAAAGCATAGTTTAAGAATGAAATAATAATTTAATAAAAAACCGGACGGTAAACCGCACAGTACGGTGAAATGTCTTTTATTCGAAATAAAACATTTTCTGTGCCGTCGCAGAAAACGCGACCACGATGAAACTCTTTAAACCAAATTTCGAGGCTCACCGAATGCAGCCTAAGCGTTCTTTTATTTGACTGCGCGATTTTTCTTCTCTTCTTTCTCTTTTTTCCAAACTTTTCCATCACAATCTGTTGCCATTATACACAAGATTAATCTGAAGATTGGCTAATTGGGGTTATTCGTTATACAGTCAATCGACAAGGTTTCAGACAGCATTTGTACGAGTATACCCTTGCAACCAGTTGCTACAGAGTATTATAGTTTTGTTCATATGTACTTAAGTATTGTCAACACTTGAGTCCAATACATGACCGGGCTAGGTAGCCTAAAGTCAACGCTGTAAATGTCTTTTAACGCGAGAATTTACTGAATCCCCGTCCCGCATTCATTAGCTTAAGACTAAATAGTACAGAAAAGTTTAAGAGTGAGAATGGAAAGCTTTGATTTGACAGCGATCATGCGCGCGTTTCATATTTCAGCGTGCACTTATAAAGGAATTTATTTACTAGCAAATATTGTTTAGTCGGCGGGTTTTGCAGTTTACAGTGGTATGCTTATTATGCTACAGTGGCATGATATACTTATTATGCTACTTCCCTCCCCTTAAAAATGAAGCTTAGGCTTCTTCTGAGGTTACTAGGTATAATCTGGGTAATGCAACTGGGTTCGTATCTTGCATTTCTATAGTTGTTTTATATTTAACTTTCATATTTCATATATGTATGTATGTGAACAATACAGGTTACAAGACTTATGATTAGTACGATTATACCTACTGTGATATTATTATTTGATATCAACTTTACAATGTCTTTATGTTATATTGGTTTTATTTTTATTAATTTTAAGGGTGCGCACAATGGATCAATACTCTTTTTCCTATTTTAATTTAACAATGTTTTATGTTATTATTTTATTACCTTTAATCGTTAAGTTTTTATTTAATTCTTGGCAATCTTGTCTTATAATGGTACCATTTGCATTCTAAGTTAGAATATTGTTTGGTTCTACATATTTAATTACCTGTTTGACCGTTATAGGGACGAAATTACATATCGTGTTAGTTCTTCCTATAATACATTCATCGTTAATTTCTTTGTAATCTTGGTTGTTCTTCGAAATAACTATCATTTTCTAAATGATCAAGTTGATAACCATTACTATCCCGGTTAGGGTATTATGTAAATAGCATTAACAGTTTTTTGTTTAATAGGGATATGCCATATGATAAGTATTTGATTAGTATTAATCCAAGTAGCTGTTTTAGTTAGCAAAATATTACTACTATCTACGTTTTCTAATTTGTCATAATTATGTAATTTTGGGTTGAAGAGTCTTAGTCGAGAAAGTTGCATTCCCATTATAATATATATTCTATGTATTCGGTAAATTGAATTAGTTCGTATATAAACAGCTCTCTGTTAATAAAATGTTAATCTTCAAATTCTTTAATATTTTGAATATTGTTGTTAATTAACCAATAATTTCAATCTATTTCATGTAAAGTGATTGAGTTTGTTGCTACTGATTATAATTGATTTTGAATTTTCATTCGGTTGTTATTATCTAGTGTTCCAAATAAGTATTTAAATGCGGATCCTACTATGTTAATCAATCTTCGTTTCTGTCTATTTGCATGGTATGTGTTTATTCCGTTAAGTTTCCTTGACATTTTATTGTGTAAAAGCTTAATTTGTGGGACATTAGTAAAATTATCTGCTTTAGTATTGAAACAGTGGGTTAAGTTTTCTATATCAGTAAAGTTGATGCGGATGCAGGGGCGGATTAAGGCAATTTGCCGCCCTAGGCAGTTACAATTTTGCCGCCCCAGACAGCAGCCTAATTTTTGCCATTTCAGTTATTGATGCACTGACCTCGAGTTTTTTGAATGCGTTCATGAATTTGTACATTAGAAAAATATGTACAATTAAAAAAGTTGGGAGTGATAAATTAGGATATGTCAATTCTATCATTTTTCATAATATTTATTGACAGTTGTACATAATGCTTTTATAGCTCAGTGCGTTTGTCTGTTGCCTATATGGTAGTCGGTTCATGTTCACATATTCTTACGTCGTGCTTTACGAATCGCAAAATCACGAATGATTTCATCGCACTCTATGTCACGTAAAATTTCCGCTTCTATAGTCAACAAAGCCAAAAATTCAAGCGATTTTGTCCGATAGTTGATCTAAAATAATTTTTAACTCGTTTCAAACAAGAAAACGATCTCTCACCGCTGCAGTTTGTGACAGCTAAGGAAAGGAAAATTCTGTAAGCAATGTCAACATTTGGAAAAACTGCGTTAAGATCTTCACTTCTGAAAAACTTGAAAGTTTCAATAGGCTTGATTGTTTTCAAATTCTGATCACATTCAAGATATGCTTTGAAATGAATCAATTCATCATCTAATGAACTCTCCAAATATTCATTAAATGCTTTTTGCAAAATTTTTGCTTTTTCCCGGATGTCAGCATTATTCAAGTTCCCCAAATCAATCAAAACAGAGAATTTTTCGTTAATTCCTTCATATTTTCGGCACCTTTCCCGTAATTCAAGTAATAGATTATCAAAGATAACATTGTATGTGTTGACTCTGAAGTCATCTTTCCCAAGCAATGTTACCTTCTCTGTTTTCGTTTCATCGTGATAAATTTACCTTACCTGAATTGTTTTGTATTCTTGGTTGACTGACAAATCGAATGCTCTACCTTCAAAAAAGTCAAAATCTTCACGTGCATCACCCACAACTTTTATAAGACTTTGATACAATTGAACTACTTCATTCAGGTTAGTCTGAGTTGATTGTAATTTTTTACTTACAGCATTGAATTTCAAAAGTAAAAAACTCCACAAAGATTGCATAAAAGCTGTTTCTAGTTATTCAAAACGTTTTCGAATACCTTTGGCTTCACTTTGTGAGACAGCTTTTTGTGAAAGATCATGTTCTATGCAATACAAAGCTTGTAGTATGTCAGTGTAATACTGATCAAGAGTGCAAACGGCATCGTTGCGAGCTGACCAGCGTGTTAGTGAAAGGGATTTTACAGTAATTTTCTCAGATTTCTTGCAGTAAGATTGTAGAATATCCCAACGACTCGTAGATGCTGAGAAAAAGTTATACAAACTTTGAAGATCATTAAAAAAAAGCAGCAGCTGTCGAACTGCTTTCAACTGCGTGATTTCCTACTAAATTGAGAGAATGAGCTGCACAAGGCACGTATTCAGCGTATTCATTACGGTTTTTAATCAACTGTTGCAGTCCTGCATAAATCCCTGACATATTTCGTGCTGTGTCGTACGACTGACCTCGACAATTTTTAATGTCAACTTGTAAATCACCTAAGGTAGAAACTACAACGTTATCCATTTCTACAGCCTTGTGGCCTGCATTTGGTAGAAATTTCACAAAACGCTCTACCGGCATACCGTCTTTCTTCATGTTCGCAGTAAAAAACACAGCTGATCTACATGTGAAATGTCAGGTGTGGAATCAACAATGATAGAATAATATTTTGTACTTTTGACTTCTTGAATAATAACCTGTAATACTTTATCAGCTAGTATTTGAATAAACTCTTCGCAAATCGTTTTTGACAGATAACTGGTACTACCGATACCTTTATTTCCGAATTTCGAAATATGCTCAGCTAAAAATGGATCAAATTCAGATATCAATTCAAAAAGCATCAAATAGTTTCCGTTGTGAAGAGAACCTAGCTTTTCATCATGCCCTCTAAAAGGCAGTCCACGTGAAGCTAAACTCTTAATGACAGCAACGACTCGTTTTAAAACATTTTTCCAGTAAACTACTTCTTTGTCATATTCAGCGAGCAAAGTTTTTTCGGTTCGACCAAAAGCACTGGCTCTATCTTTTAGAAGTTTCAAGCAACTTTAATGCTTTTCAGAATTTTCATGCTGATTCATTCTTATTGCCGCATTTTTCCAATCACTATAGCCATCTTTTCCAGAAAAAGCAGAATCGCCGCCAAAAAGAAGGCATGGAGCACAATATACCGATCCTTTGCTCAGAGAATATACTAACCAAACACGGGGAGTTTTTTCACCATTTAAAAGTTTTCTTTCGAACGTAGATGAATTCAAATACCGGCTTGAATTATTATGCACTCTTTTTGACTGCGAAAAATCAAGATGGTCATTTCTTTTATAATTATGTTTAGCGATATAATCACGTAATGCGTCATTTATGAGCCATTCCGCAGGGTCGTCACTGAATGTGAAATTGAAGTTGTCGGATATGTTTGACTCTATTTGTTTCGTAGATTCTGTAAAAAAATTTTATACCTGAATTTCATATTCTTGTAAATATGTGTACAAATTTTCGAAACAAAAAATATAGAAAATTTGAGAATCATCTTAATTTGATTATCATGAGCAAAAGATAAAAAAATAGAAGGTTAGAAAAAAACGAAAATACATGAAATTCAGTCTTTACCTGCGAAGTCTATTGTTTCTCCAGAAATTTCGCTTTTTTCGGTAACTGATGGATTACCCGTGTCACTTTGATTTCCTTGAAGCACAAAATAAGAAGAAAGTTTTTTTGTTTTTGCCATAACCTCGTCATCTTTGATTTTTCTCTTCGCAGCTTGCTTGCGATATTCAGAACCGCTCAATCGATTCCGCCCGTCACTCATTTTATTCAAAAAAATGACGCTCCAGTTAATGTAGATAAATCTTCCAGTTAGAATACCTTAATACTCAAAATAAATTTTCAGTACATTGTCAACAATTCATCAACTCCAATCGCGGTGGCAGCCATGTATCGAATCAACGTTTCGAGAGTTATCGATTTTATAGTAACTGCGGTTGCCCGATTGTGGTAGCCCTGCATGTATTCGAACTTGAACTGCGCATTTGTGAGAATACAATAAAGAGGCTAAATTTCATTTGACAAGATTGTTAGAAAAGTAAATTCAACAATATGGTAGACTTGTACACTTTTGGGTGAAAAATCTTATGGTTTTCATTTGAAAGTAGCATTTTATCTAGTGTAAACGGTCAGAATTTGCCGCCCCTAAAAATTTGCCGCCCTAGGCAGCTGCCTATGTTGCCTGTTCGGTAAATCCGCCCCTGTGCGGATGCAATGATGTCAATATTCTGATGTACTTTGTATTGGTTTATCAGTGAAAAAGAGGTATCCATGATCAGTACCGATGTTGTTGATTCGGATCTGTTGGGTTTGTCATGATTTTATGTCTTGTAATAATGTGTTTCTCTATTTATGTTAGTAATTTTGTAATGATCTTCGTCAGTTTGTTCGACATTTCGTGTTAATTTAAATGGGTTTTCTAATTTACCTTTTTGTAATGGTCCTTTTCGATATCTGGTGTCGACTTCGTATTCCCGTCTGTTTTTATACTCTCGCAACAAAGTTGTTAAAGAGAGTATTATAGTTTTGTTCACATAACGGTTGTTTGTAAGTCCTAAAACTAAAAGAGTCAGATATAGGGTTATATATACCAAAGTGATCAGGGTGACGAGTAGAATTGAAATCCGGATGTCTGTCTGTCCGTCCGTCCGTCCGTCCGTCCGTGCAAGCTGTAACTTGAGTAAAAATTGAGATATCATGATGAAACTTAGTACACGTATTTCTTGGCTCCATAGGAAGGTTAAGTTCGAAGATGGGCAAAATCGGCCCACTGCCACGCCCACAAAATGGCGGAAACCGAAAACCTATAAAGTGTCATAACTAAGCCATAAATAAAGATATTAAAGTGAAATTTAGCACAAAGGATCACATTAGGGAGGGGCATATTTGGACGTAATTTTTTTGGAAAAGTGGGCGTGGCCCCGCCCCCTACTAAGTTTTTTGTATATATCTCGGAAACTACTATAGCTATGTCAACCAAACTCTACAGAGTCATTTCCTTCAGGTATTTCCATATACAGTTCAAAAATGGAAGAAATTGGATAATAACCACGCCCACCTCCCATATAAAGGTTATGTTGAAAATCACTAAAAGTGCGTTAACCGACTAACAAAAAACGCTAGAAACACTAAATTTTACGGAAGAAATGGCAGAAGGAAGTTGCACCCAGATTTTTCTTAAAAATTGAAAATGGGCGTGGCGTCGCCCACTTATGGACCAAAAACCATATCTCAGGAACTACTCGACCGATTTCAATAAAATTCGGTATATAATATTTTCTTAACACCCTGATAACATGTACGAAATATGAGTGAAATCGGTTCGCAACCACGCCTTTTTCCAATATAACGCTATTTTGGATTCCATCTGATGCCTTCTCTGTATAATATATACATTAGGAACCAATGATGATAGGTAAATGACGGATAATGAACTCTCGATTATCACTTTATCATGCGAGAGTATAAAATGTTCGGTTACACCCGAACTTAGCCCTTCCTTACTTGTTATTTATCTCTTTAATTTTAGTTTATTTGTTTTGTTGTGTATCTAAGATTGGTTGTCTGGCGTAAAGAAATATGTGAGCAGGAGTTTGTCCGGTTGCGTCGTGTTTAGTTTTGTGATTGTAAATATTTCCATCTTACTTAATTTAGCTTCATTGTCGTCTTAATTTTTAATAATATGGATTTATTATGGTTTATTGTTTTATGGAGTTTTTCTATGTCTGCTACGCCTGCCTTTGTTGTAGTTCTATGTCTTCGGTTTCGTGCCATCGTTTGAGAGCTAATCTATCGAATGCGCCGTCTCTATCTGCTTTTAGAATTCCGGGTTTTCCTAATTGATTAAATATGTGCATACCAGAGAGCTGCAACGATCACAATTTTTTCAATCATACCCGATCATTGACTCAGATTTTTTGTGACGGAAAACTTTGCTTCAACAAAAATGAATGATCGTAAGCGAGCGTGCTCAAAGCGAACAATCAGTTTCAATCACTGCTGCTTGTTTCGTAATGATTTTTCTCGATCGAACGACTTGTGTGAGCAGCAGAGAATGTTCGAGAATGATGCTTGCATTCCGGTCGATCACAATCATACCGTTTGGTCATACCGGGTGGTTCCTGCCAGCAGCGCAGTCGCTGAGCGTTCTTTTTCTTTAGCTGGAAATATTATAACTGAAAAAAGAAATAGGCTCGGACCATGTTCAGTTGATAATTTATTGTTTTTAAATTCATTTTTTTTAAGTTTTAGCGATTAAGAAACCAAGTTTATTACCTTCTTTTAATTTTAAGATTTTGTTGATCTCAATGAAGAAGTGACAGAAATTTGAAATTTGTGTTCCCTAATATTTTAAGCATTACCTTTGTTTATTAATTTTAAGCAATAATTGAATTTTAGTTTTAGGCGTTACAAATGAAGAAATATATGCAGTAATGTTTTGGTTAATTTTATGCATCGCAACTTGTTTCCGTTAAAACACACAAATATGTACATACAAATTATGCACATACATACATACATATTCGCAGGGCAATTCTCGATCTGATTGGTTCAATCACAATCAATTCAAACGCACGGTTGATCGATGTCTGAGTTTTCGTGCATCGTTGGACTTGATCGTATTTTTCTGTACAATCATTTCCAATCATCATACCGGAACCAACCAAACAGTTTCAATCAGTAAGCAGAGCAATCAAATCAACTGACGAACTCCTTCGCTTTGAGCACGAAGCTCGATCGAACAATTTTGTAGCGAACCGCTGTGCTGAGTTTGACCGTTTTGAGCGTGGCTGATCAAACCGGATCGATCATACTCAATGCAGGTCTCTGGTGCATACGTGTATTTTGCCTTCGGAAGAATAAATGTCTATTACGAACTTATCGAGGCAGTGTTCGGGTTCGGGTGTGATTCTCATGGGCATGTTTGTGTTACGATGTTCTGTTTTTGCTAAGATACATATTTGGCATTCGTTTATTTTATTTCGGATAAGAAGCTGGCTGTTGGGAAAATAACATGTTTCGCCGAAAACTTTTGTAGTTTTTTGGATCCCTGGCTGTAGAAGTTTTTCGTGAGTAATTAGTACTTATTCTTTAAATTCTCCATATATAGATATATTTTTTTAATAAAACAAGGCTTCGGACAATTTTAGTATATTTTGGATTCATATATTCTCTATATGCACCTTGAATCATTTCGAAATCTACATCACTATTTATGTAAAGGGCGCTGGTTTTGGAACAAATATGGTCAAGAAGATATTGTTTGCCTAATTCTCTATTCATGTATTTATAAGAAATGTGTATAATCTGTTATATGTGTATGATACTCTTGTGGAACCCTCAAAGGTAATCTAGTCACAGATGCCCAGAGCATACTTAAATTATGGAGGGAACACTTCTTCAGCCTGCTGAATGGCAGTTAACGTATAACGCCAGGAGAAGGCCAACCCGATTCCCCAATCGATGACGATTTAGCAGACGTTCCATTGCCCGACCAGGAAGAAGTTCGAATAGCAATTACCCGCCTGAAGAACAACAAAGCGGCGAGGGCCGATGGATTGCCGGCCGAGCTATTCAAACACGGCGGCGAAGAACTGATAAGGAGCATGCTTCAGCTTCTCTGTAAAATAGGGTCGGATGAAAGCCAAAGTCCAACGATTGGAATTTAAGTGTGGTTTGTCCAATCCACAAAAAAGGAGACCCCACAATCTGCGTCAACTACCGTGGGATAAGCCTCCTCAGCATCGCATATAAGGTTCTATCGAGCGTATTATGTGAAAGATTAAAGCCCACCGTCAGCAAACTGATTGACCTTATCAGTGTGGCTTTAGAAATGGAAAATCAACAACCGACCAGATATTCACCATGCGCCAAATCTTGGAAAAGACTCGTGAAAGGAGAATCGACACACACCACCTCTTCGTCGATTTCAAAGCTGCTTTCGACAGCACGAAAAGGAGCTGCCTTTATGCCACGATGTCTGAATTTGGTATCCCCGCAAAACCAATACGGCTGTGTAAACTGACGTTGAGCAACACCAAACGCTCCGTCAGGATCGGGAAGGACCTCTCCAAGCCGTTCGATACCAAACGAGGCTTCAGACAAGGCGACTCCCTATCGTGCGACTTCTTCAATCTGCTGATGGAGAAAATTATTCGAGCTGCAGAACTTAATCTAGCAGGTACAATCTTTTATAAGAGTGTACGGCTGCTGGCGTATGCCGATGATATTGATATCACCGGCCTCAACACCCGCGCTGTTAGTTCTGCTTTTTCCAAACTGGACAAGGAAACAAGGCAAATGGGTGTGGCAGTGAAGGAGAGTAAGACGAAATACTTACTGTCATCGAACAAACAATCGTAGCCCTCGCAACTAGACAGCCATGCTACTGTTGACAATCATAACTTCGAAGTCGTAAATAATTTCGTCTATATAGAAACCAGCATCAACACCATGTCTGCCTGGAAATCCAACGCATTATAACTCTTGCCAACAAGTACTACTTCAAGCTGAGTAGGCAATTGGGAAGTAAAGTCCTCTCTCGACGAACAAAAACCAAACTCTATAAGTCATTCATAATTCCCGCCCTGCTATATGGTCCATCGGCTTAGACGATGACAACAACTGATGAGTCGACGTTGCGAGTTTTCGAGAGAAAGGTTCTGCGAAAGATTTATGGTCTTTTGCGCGTTGGCCATGGCGAATATCGCATTCGATGGAACGATGAGCTGTACGAGATATACTATGACATTGACATAGTTCAGCTAATTAAAAGACAGCGGCTACTCGGGCTAGGTCATGTTGTCCGAATGGACGAAAACACTCCAATTCTGAAAGTAGTCGACACAGTACTCGTCGGGGGAAGCAGAGGAAGAGGAAGACCTCCACTCCGTTGGAAGAACCAAGTGGCGAAGGATCAGGCTTCGCTTGGAATATCCAATTGGCGTCACATAACGAAAAGAAGAAACGACTGACGCGCTGTTGTTAACTCGGCTATAATCCCGTAAGCGGTGTCTACACCAATAAAGAAGATGACGAACATGTCTTGAATTTGTTGTTTTACTTTTTTTTGAAGATCTGTTGGTAGTTATACTTTATATATACGGGGGCGTTATGTGTGGTGTTAATAGTGTGTTTTTCTTGGTTGGTAAAAGTCAGTTTATTACCTTCGTGGTATTAGATATTTTGGAAATTTTTTAGCAAATTAGTTAGTTTATATTTTTCTTCTATATTGAAATGGTCTAGTCGAAATAAATTTTCTTGCAGTGTAGATTGTTCTTAAAATATGGGATATTCTTGAATATGATTTTGCTCTATGATGTTACTTGTATTGATCAGTTTATGTTCTTTATTAAATAGGTTAACTGTTCCTTTTTGATTGTCTATTATGACGTTAGCTTTTGATAACAAATTACGTCCTATCGACATATCGTAATGGTCTGAGAAATGGTGAATTAAAAATTCTTAGGCAATATGGAATTATTTGGTCCGTGGCAGGGTTGTAGTTTCATTTATTGTTAAAGAGCCATTACTAGTGTGAATTAAGTGTTTAGTTTATTGGATAGGTGTTTTGAATATATTTTTGGTCAACATATTTATTGCGGAACCGGTGTCAATAAGACACCTTAGATTGTTATTATTGTTTTTAATTACTATGTTTTGGCTTGCTCCATCTCAGTTCTTCTATACTCATTCTTTACTGTTCGCTATCTGATGGTCTCTGTCTCTTAACGGTGTTATTAGTCGTCATATTTTCCCTTGTTTGGAAATAAGTCGGTACATCTACGTAATAGGGTCCAAAGCGATTCTGGTCAAATATACTATGCCTGTTAAATGGTGGGTTTGGTCTGTGTGGTTGCATCATTGGTGCACTAGGTTGTAAGTAAGTAAGGTGGATGTTGGGGAAAAGGCATGGGGTTTTCTGAGTATTGGTAGTGGTGGTTGAATAAATGGTCGGTAACATGGTTGATAAGTTGTGTTATATGATGTTTGGAAAGGAATAATTCGATTTTTGGAATCTTTTGGAACTGAGGAAGAATTGAACACCGAAATGTATATAAATAAGGTGTGTTCAAATTCAAACAAGCAAAATTCCCTTTGGAAAGCCCAAAAGTCCATGAAGCCACCAACAGACTCCAACATGCCTATACGAGACTTGGGTGGAAATTGGGCTCGAAGTGACGAGGAAAAGGCTAATTACTTTGCAAATCACCAAGAAAAGGTATTTCAACCCATTTTGCCAAAGAACAAATTTCCGCTCAATCTTACCCAACACAGCTAAAGAGTCGCTATATATGTATCTAGGTATCATCAATGAACTTAATAAAAAAAAGTCGCCGGGAATAATATTTCCTCAAAAATGCTAATTCTTAGTTTCGGAGACTATCCAATTTCATGGAAAAAGTCGAAATCTTGATACATAAACCTGGGAAAGACTTAAAACAGCCGTCTTCATACAGACCAATCAATGTTCTATCCTGTCTTTCAAAAGTATTTGAAAAAGTATTACTATCAAAGATTTCTCCTTTCCTCCACGAAAATAATACAATACCAATGCATCAATTCGGTTTTCGTGCGAAACATGGCACAAAAGAGCAAGTAAATAGAATTACTAACGAGACAAGGAAAGCATTTGAGCACAGGGGGTACTATTCAGCAATATTTTTAGATGTGGCTCAAGCGTTCGATAAGGTGTGGCAGAAAGGTCTTTTATATAAGATTAAAAAAAGTCTACCTTTAGAATTGTATAAAACAATGGAGTCTTATTTAAAAAATAGAAGATTTATTGTAAAAGTGGGAGATTTCATATCTGATGAACGACCGATAAGGGCTGGTGTACTCTAGGGCAGGCCCAACACTATACGAGTACATCATATATACAGCAGGTCTTCCAACAGCTAATAATGTATTAACTTCAACTTTTGCGGACGACACACCTATAGTGAGCCGTAACAAATGCCACATTTTAGCATCAAGAATATTAGCGAAGCATTTAAGTTCTGTTGAAGAATGGCTAGCGAACTGGCGTATAAATGTGAATGAACAGAAGTGTATGCATATTACATTTTCGCTAAGACCAAAGATGTGCCGGCAGTAAAAATAAACAATATTTTAGTACCCCAAGCGATCGAAGTAATATATCTTGGTATTCACCTATATAGAAGACTCACGTGGAGAAAACACATCTCTAGTAAAATAACATGTTTGAAGACTAGAGCTGCAAATTTAAATTGGCTTTTAAATAAAAACTCCAAACTTAGCCTAGACAACAAAGTTATTTTATATAATGCGGTCATAAAGCCGATTTGGATGTATGGCATTCAACTGTGGGGTACGACCTGTGCAACTAATATTGATACATTACAAAGGTTTCAATCAAAAATGCTTAGAACAATTACATGTTCACCATGGTACATGCATAACAAAAATATCCATAAAGACCTTGGTATCCCTATGGTAAAGAAAGAAGTAGAAGACAGCAGAATTGAATATATTTCTCAACTCCGAGATCACCCAAACCCTTTGGCCAATGCCTTGGTACATTCCTGCGATCAAACACAACTGAAAAGAAGAGATATGCCTGCGTATTAAAGAGCGACGTATCACCACTTGTATGAACCTGTCTAGTTTTTAAATAGATTTAAGATTTTATAACTTAGTGTTAGGCTTTAAGAAAAAACAGATTCAATAAATAAAATAATTTTGGAAAAAACAATTAGGCTGTTCACGATAAGGTGGTTATCGGGTTATGTGGTTATGTGATTAAGTAAACAACAACAAAATGCGTTATGACAAAATAACCAAAGTTGACCAACCTAGGCCCTTGTTTACAGATTATGTGGTTGTTTGCTTATTTCCAGTGTTAGAAAGTCGTTGGAATTTTACTAAATGGCAGCACAAAAAATAAATAAAACTAAGCGAATGGCATTTCCATTTAGATTTTCTTATTGGAAATTCTGCTATTAACAGCTGTTTTTTGTTTACAATCAGCAAATTATGCAAGATGTCTGCAAATTGTATACAAAGAATTTTTTGAACCCTTAAAATTCGGATTATTTAATAAGCACATACCTTCAATAAAGTCCATTTCCTGAATAGCAGAACTTATTTTAAATTCGATTATTTTGCTTTTTAAACTTTGTTTAGGCATTTTATAAGTTGGAATTTCACTGAACTAAAATTGTAAACAATGAACAGCTGTTTGTGTAAAAATAAGCACATAACCATACAACATAGGGTGCTCACGGAGCATAGAGGTTATTTTTAATCTAATAATCACATAATCCGATAACCACCTTACCGTGAACAGCCTAAATGTTTCTCACAATATGACCTTTTTGAGATAAGTCAAGTACAATGTCGTCTATGGGTGTGGAATAGTGAATATTTTTTATAACAATTTTATAGGGCTTCTCCTCTTGTTACTGATACGTATGAAAAATTATATTATATGAGTCTAAATACGTCAAAAGTTTCCTATAAGAGTCACTGTTTGCAGGCCTAACTCTGGCTTGTCCTTCTCTGCCGTACTTGTACGAAAAGTTTTCTCTACCAATTAAAGTTGAGAAATTGATTATCATTTTATTAGTATTGTTTACTTGTGGTATGCAAACCGGTTTGATGTGTTTGGAGTATTGTTCGGCTTTAGTTGTTTTTTCATTACATTTGGGGAATCAATAGTTTTACGTTTCGTTGCTTTGGGCTGGCACGTGTTTTGCCAGCCTCCGCTATTATCACACATACCGACGTTTACAACGTCCTTACTAACCATTAAGTCGAGGTTTTGTTTTTTCGTTTTCTCTTTTTATTACACACGATAATTTGTTTTTAAAAATTCACGGACAAAAAATGCAAATACACTTTTCGACTATACTCGCACTACCTGTAATCGCACTCATTAAGTTTTGTGACCGTACACACTGAATTCACGATGGGAACTGACAAATTGCTTAGTGTTTAAATTAGTTAAGCATCCACCCACTCTACACGGAGAGACTTGCTCATCCTAACACAACTGTGCACAATATACTACATCCGATACTCATACCATCATCCATACTCATACATTACCACACAACACAACTCACCACACTTCTACATCAACCCAATCAACATAAAGGATGGTCTCCGGAGCAGGTTCAATTCATTCGTCACATACAGTTCGCACATCAATTTTCGTTGTTTCGACATCCATCCCGTGCGCTGAAATTAAGCCTACTCGGATCAATCCTGTATGCAGAGTTCAAAAATTAATTCGACAGGGATCCTGTACATGTCTAATTTTCATCTGGATGCGGTTCAATTATTCGATCGCATCTTGGCATGCAGCGAGTGCCTTTACATACCTATTGTTAAATGTGACGTGTCAAATTTAATCTTTTTAATTAAATTAAATTATATTGAAAAATATAAGAGTATTTTTCTTGCCCCCGTTTAAACACTTATTATAAGCAGTTGCTTTCAATCGAAGTAAACTAATCGACTCGCTTAAGATTTACCATAGTTTTAGTCGATATTTATTTAATTATAATGTGTATATATACTTACCATTTCAAGCATTTCATTTACAAAAATTCGTTGATTATAATGGTACTGCATTTGCTCATTCAAAGTATTTATCATCAGCTGTTCTAAACCGTTTCTATGAAAACATTCAAATCCGAACATATCATGCACAACTACGGCGTTAGTGTCACCACTAGTTAGATAAAATAAATAATACATAAATTAATAAATCTTTTTGAAGATCATAACATGTTGCACAGAGTATAAAAGTTTTGTTCAACAAGCAGTTGTTTGCAATATCGAAAACTAATTGAAATAGATATAGATTTATATACCTACACATGAATAGGAAGACGATACAAGTTGAAGGAGATTGGTCTAGAAATGAACAACATCGGACCATTACCGTATACAATTTACCGCCAATCGGTAAAATATAAATTAACTTACTGGCAATTACACAGCCACTGTGAACGATAACTATTAAGAAGAAGAACAACAAAGCCGACGGATTGTTTGCCTTGTTATTCAAATATGTCAGCGAAGAACTGCATCAACTTCTTTGTAGAATATGGTCAGACGAAGGCATGCCCGACGATTGGAATTTAAGTGTGCTTTGCCCAATCCACAAAAACAGTGACCTCATAATCTGCACCAACTAACTTAGAAAAAGCCTTCTCAACATCGCATAAAAGGATCTATCGAGCATACTGCGTGAAAGAATTAATACTGTCACAACCAGATTTTGAGAAATAATTTGGGCTTGCGTCCGTATAAAATTGAATGCACTCAAGAACTGAAGTCATTGGACCACAGGAAACCTCGTGAATTTTCTGAGTTTACCTTGGAACCACTCCAATATATTAACGATTTTTCTAGGAAAATCATCTTCTCTGATGAGGTTCATTTCATCTATTATTATTGTAAGAAAAGTTTAGAGATTCGATTATTTCAAAAAATTATGACAATAAGTGGTCTCTAAGAAGTTGTGAGTTAACACCATTAGACTACTTCTTGTGAAGTTATTTGAAGTCATTCGTCTTTAGCAATAAACCAGACTTCCTACAAGCTTGAGAAGTCAATATTGAACGTGCTTTTCATAACATATTGATTTGATTTAGTGAATAAAATACTCGCAAATGGGATTCACTGAGTTCGTTCCTGCACAAGAAGTCATGAAGGCCATATGGATGATAATTGTATTGATTGTTTTAAAAAAAATTGAATTTTCTTAACAATTAGGGTGTTTTTTTAAGAAGTCATATCACCCTTATTGGAAAATCCTTCACTTATGTATACGAGGTGTGTTCAAAAAGTATCGCGAATTTTGTGTTTTTTCAAAAATTATTTATTTATTCATGAATATCTATTTTGTCCCCTTCAAAGTAATCACCCATGAGATATTACACACTTGTGCCAACGGTTTTTCCAATCTTCGAAGCACTTCAAAAAATCATTTTTTTATCTTCTTCAGCTCCTCCTTCGATGCCGTCTTTATCTCGCCAAGAGAAGCGTAACGTCGTCCTTTCATGGGCTTCTTCAGTTTAGGGAACAAGAAAAAGTCACAGGGGGCCAGATCTGGAGAATACGGTGGCTGCGGCATCATTAGTGTGTTGTTTTTGGCCAAAAAGTCGCGCACAAGCAACGATGTGTGTGAGCAGGGGCGTTATCGTGGTGCAAATGCCAATTTTTGTTCTTCCACAAATCTGGGCGTTTCTGGCGGATTGCTTCGCGCAAATTGAGCATAACTTGCAGGTAATATTCCTTATTGACCATTCTTCCCTGTGGCAAGAACTCATGATGTACCACGTCCCTGCAATCGAAGAAAACTGTCAGTTACGATTCGCGATACTTTTTGAACACACCTCGTATATGGGTCATTCCACCATAATTTATTTTCAAAGTTCTCTTTCGTACGAAATATTCTTTTGTGGTTTTATTTTGATTAAATATGGAAAATTTTGAAGTTATGGAAGAATTGGATTGGGTATTTTATAAATAAATATTTCTTTTTTTCAATTTGGAAATAGTTTTAATAAGGTTTTTTTATTGAAAATTTTGAACTATGCTCTGCCGTCACGTCTCTATGTAAGAGTGCTACACTCTGTACAGTTCACTACAAAATTTGTGAACTTGTAACTAAAAACTAGCTTTTAAAAAAAAGAAAAGAAAAAGAGTAAAACTACTTAAAACTATGTAAAATGGTCCTTTTTTTAATGCCAAATTGACAATTTTCGACCAATTTAACAATACTTAGTTTTAATTTGAAGTGGATCACTGGTATAGCCCTTAAAGTAACAAATTTTTGGCTTGGAATTCCATGTAAAACTTTGATTATGGAAAAAATTTGTTTGACCAATTTGTAACTATTACTGTACTACCTTAAATAGTACTTAGTCTGGGAACTTATGCCTATTTTCATGACTTCTTTGGAAGGTGGGTTTTTATAGGAAAATAAAAATGAATTATCTTAAATATTTAGAGTGTTTTTATTTACATATTGAAAATATAAAAAAAATGTATTTAAAAAAATTTAATACTTTATTACTATTATTATTGTCACTCGAAGTTGGACCTCAAAAGTTAAATTTCAAGATAATAAAAGTTAAATTTCAAATTAAATTTCAAGATAATAAAATGGCGGATTTTGAAAAAAAGTACATTTATTTTAGCAAAGAAAGGGTTTTAAAATAAAAAGTTAGTTGAGGGGGGAGCCTGCTTCAAAAAATCTATATTTTCAAGGATTTTTTTGGAAAGCAAAGAAATGTCTGATTGAAATGAAACTTCTAGGGTTTATTTTTATATATTTGAAGAGTTTTCTCAATTTTTCTTCATGTTTGAAGAAATTTACGGAGGCGCCTCGAGTATGCAATTTCGGTGTGGCGGGCAAGATGCAGATCGCAATTTTCATCGGAAACAAAAAACAAAAGAAATTTATAATTTTCAATAGTGTAATTCTTAGGTGAAACAAGAAATTTCAACGCATAGTGAAAAATTCAACAATTTTTCGCAGATTAAAACAAAATTTATTTAAAAAAATTTATTTTAAATCGTTTAAAAACCGGATTAATGTTAAATTTCTTAAGGTTTTCTAGGTTCACCTAGAAGAGAATTTAATTCCAAATACAACACATTTTGTTTCGTTTCGATAGGACGTTTAGTTTTTTTTTTCTATCCTGCCCTCCAATTAAGAAAAATCGTAAAAATGAAAACGCTCGGTCACTATTTTCCTTCTAGCTTCGAAAATATTTCGAATTTCCCTTTATAACTTTGGAGGCATATTCTTAGATATTTTTTAAAGAGACTAAAGCAAAAAAAAATCAATTTTTTTAAGCTTCTAAAGCAGGCTCCCCCTTAAAAGGGTGAAAAGAATTCTCGTTAGTTCCGACGAGAACTATAAATGTGTAGAACAGCCTGTTAAAATTTGAAAGCAATCGGTTCAGTAGAAAATTTCAGGCAGAAATTCGAAATACTTGAATTTCAGGAGTTGTAAGGAGGAGTGGTCGCGGGTCCTAACCAGAAAAGCAATGTTTTGAGAAAAACACGTTTAAAGTTCAACAACTCCGAGAGAGAGGACTTCGAGGCGCTCTAGGAAACTCCTTACAACTCCCGAAATACAAGTATTTCGAATTTCTGTCTGAAATTTTCAGAGTATATTCTCAAGACATTGTACTTTCAAATTAAGCAAAAAAAAGTTTCAATTTTTTGAACCCAAGTTACAAGACTACTATTTTAATTATCATTTATGTATAATTAGGTATCGTCATTGTTGTAAAATAGTATATATCGTCAACTGAAATGCAAAATAACGTATCATCAAAAAATTCGAAATTGAGTGTCTTATTGATTGCGCTTCACTACTTCAAATTACATACATAATATTACATAAGTTCAACATTATCAGGTTCTGCGGTCAGATATAAACCTGTTTCAACCAATATTAAAATTCCGTTTCACTCATGTTCCATTTTATTTCGTGTTTCATTCATGCCACTGTAAATTTCCGAAAATGTTGTTACGTTATTTTGCATTTCAGGTGACGATATGTATTAGTCATTGTTATACTTACAAGACAGCACGAGGAAATGATAAATTCATATTTATCTTATTAATTATCCAATCGACGAGTCGACAATATATTGTCGATGCCACAGCATCCCTGGCATCACGCGCTTCTTCAGTACTGTACTGACGTCTCTCTGCTATGCCGCCTTTAACCATAATAAAATTTGTTAATGACCACATGTATTTTTTCTCGTCTACTCGCAATAATTCCGCTATGCGAGTAACCATTTCTGTATTTTCCACTTCTGCATATTTACCAGAAGATCGAAATCGAATGTTGCCAATATTTAAAATAGCAGCAAGAACCTGTTGAGATATACTTATATTCTTATAGTATAGAAAATGATTTATAATTTTTATACTCTCGCAACAAAGTTGCTAAAGAGAGTATTATAGTTTTGTTCACATAACGGTTGTTTGTAAGTCCTAAAACTAAAAGAGTCAGATATAGGGTTATATATACCAAAGTGATCAGAGTGACGAGTAGAGTTGAAATCCGGATGTCTGTCTGTCCGTCCGTGCAAGCTGTAACTTGAGTAAAAATTGAGATATCATGATGAAACTTGGTACACGTATTTCTTGGCTCCATAAGAAGGTTAAGTTCGAAGATGGGCAAAATCGGCCTACTGCAACGCCCACAAAATGGCGAAAAGCGAAAACCTATAAAGTGTCATAACTAAGCCATAAAAAAAATATTAAAGTGAAATTTGGCACAAAGGATCGCGTTAGGAAAGGGCATATTTGGACGTAATTTTTTTGAAAAAGTGGGCATGGCCCCACCCCCTACTAAGTTTTTTGTACATATCTCGGAAACTACTATAGCCATGTCATCCAAACTCTATAGAGTCGTTTCCTTCAGGTATTTCCATATACAGTTCAAAAATGGAAGAAATCGGATAATAACCACGCGCATCTCCCATACAAAGGTTATGTTGAAAATCACTAAAAATGCGTTAACCGACTAACAAAAAACGTCAGAAACACTAAATTTTACGGCACAAATGGCAGAAGGAAGCTGCACCCAGCCTTTTTTTAAAAATTGAAAATGGGCGTTGTGTCGCCCACTTATGGACCAAAAACCATATCTCAGGAACTACTCTACCGATTTCAATGAATTTCGGTATATAATATTTTCTTAACATCCTGATGACATGTACGAAATATGGGCGAAATCGGTTCACAACCACGCCTTCTTCCAATATAACGCTATTTTGAATTCCATCTGATGCCTTCTCTACACAAATACGGTATTTGAGCTGAGGTATCCCTTGTGGAAAAATTGTCGTGATCGGACTATAACTTTTCAAGGTCCCTGATATCGAACACGAAGAACTCAGTGCCTAACCTAACCTAACCGAAAATATCGGTAAATCTCTCAGAATTTAATTCTAATTAATTTTACAGCAAAATAAAAAAAAGTGTAAATGACGGATAATGAAATCTCGATTATCACTTTATCATGCGAGAGTATAAAATGTTCGGTGACACCCGAAGTTAGCCCTTCCTTACTTGTTTTTTACTAATTTGAAGCACTTGCTCTTTTGCCCATTTAATAAAATTGCCTTTCAATTTAATTAATGTAGCATTTCTTTACCTAAAATGCAAAATAACGTATCGTCAAAACCTTCGAAATTTGCTATCAGATATAAATCAGTATGCCGAAAATTCCAAAAATTCTCTTACCATGAGTATATTAAATATTATATCGTTATTTTCCTTCCTGTTAACTTACGAAGAATTATGTTACATTATTTTGCATTTTTAAAGATCATATGAAAAATTGGTATTAATTTTGGATCAATAAAAGCTTAAAAGTTTGTTAATATGGTATGTGTTTACATTCGCATGACTTTACCTTGCGTAATGTTTCTAGTTGTTTGTGATTAAAGTCAAGATCTTGCAAAATGCACTCGAAGCGTTTGTAATGTTCAACATTGTTAATGGGATCATCGCGATGATATTTCAATTTAGTGGGTTGCATTTCGGCTGGAATACGCAGATATCGATATCCACGCTCACTTTTTAAATGATACTCTTTTAGTAGACTCTCACTATTCATAAAATCGTAGAAATAGTAAAAGATATGAAAGTTGTGCTGGTTCCTACAAAGAATAATAAAAATTGATTTATAATAGCTGAACATTTGTTTGAAAAATAATCTTACATGTCCGTAGTGGAAACTCGAAGTTTCTCTAACATATACATATTAAACACAGCACCACTGAGTTTTCCTGTCTGACCAAAGGTCAGGAAGTACTGCAACACACAACGTGTGGACTCATTGTTAATAGGTGTACCTGCGTTGACCAACATTTGAATTGCTTCGATTGAATTTTCAACTCTTAAGGTAGCTCCCCGATTACCAGCTCCGAGGTAACATAAATGATTTATGAGCAGACGTACGTTGGTTGATTTACCAGAAAAGCTCTCCCCTGAAAATACAACGTGCTGTGGTTCTTTGTGGTGTAGCATATCTTGATAAGCAATATCAGCAACGGCGAAAATGTGGGGAGAGTTTTGCGAACGCGACTTAAACTTATATTTACTGTGGAACTGAAAATGGTTTAATAGTTTTGTTATATACTAGCGTCATGTGAAAGTTCTTACCTCTTCGTCAAAGTCGGTTTGCAAATCGTTTGAATTTAATGATAATAAAACGTCTCCGATAAAACTGTAAGACCCACCGAGCTCCATACGGCTACGAAGTGATTCTAAAATCATTTCGTCTGAGGGATTTTCAATCGCAGCCAAATCTTCTGGGTACATACGTTCCGGTTTTCCATCGAATCGTTTTATATAACCCCTGTCAACAAATATTTCAAGTTCTTTGTATATAGGTGGAGCATCTCTACAAAAAACTAATAGTTCGCGAAGATCTGCCTGCATCTAGATGGCCAAGCGTTGAATGAATGTAAAATGTTAGTATAATAATATAATGGGGCTTACTTCTTCTTCATTGTCGAACAATTCGTTTAGAAATGGATGCTCAATCATTTCAACCATCATAGGCCTATTCTCAACATTTTTCTCCAAACACTCCGATACAAAATCATTGATTTGTTGTGACCAATTAGTTGGCCGTAATAAAGTCGGAGGAGGGTTACGAACTATTTGAAACATAACTCTGGTGGGGTGCATGTCGGCAAAAGGTGGTTGGCCATCGGCTAATTCAATTGTAGTTATTCCTAGCGCCCAGACATCTGCTCGGGAGGAAATCTCAGCGTCCTCTGAAGATTTTAAAATT
The DNA here is from genome assembly GCF_023373825.1 of Bactrocera dorsalis. NCBI lineage: Eukaryota > Metazoa > Arthropoda > Insecta > Diptera > Tephritidae > Bactrocera > Bactrocera dorsalis. Next base: position 74,922,165 of record NC_064303.1, on the reverse strand, counting down.
AAAATATATTAGTAAAATATAAAATATATTAGTAAATTGATATGTTAAAATTAAATAAATATGAATTATTTACTGCAAATCTACACATTATTCCGAGTGACACAGTCCAGGATTGCGAATTTTTTAATTTATAAGTTATGCATTAAAATTAAAATTAAAATCTTAATTTTGTAATCCCTACGTCGGGATTTTTTAAAATAATTTAATACATTCTCATCTTGGATTCAAATTTTAAATTTTATTTTTTTAATATAATTGAAGTACAATCTTAAATCTTAAATATATGTACACTTGGGATTAAAATTCTACTTTTCTATTTTTCCATCCGGTAGTTGAGACTAAACATCAATAATAAATTTTTAATCCGCTTTATGTGATTACATTAATTTTTAATTTTTTAATCCGGCTCATAAAATTAAAAACTTTTTTCTAAACCGGTATGTGGGATACAAGCTTTTTTTATTTTTAATTTTAATAAATATTAATTAAATTAGTTTTTAATGCATTATTTGCAACCCTGATATGGTCTGGTTCATATATATTACATACTACAATTTTATGGTCTCGACAGCTCATTTTTTGAGGATATTAGAAGATAAAGCAAAAAGCAAAAAATAAGTAAGGAAGGCCTAAGTTTGGGTGGAACCGAACATTTCATATTCTTAAAACAATCAAAGCCAGGAAAATACCTTAAGATGTAAATGTTCAACCAGAGGATGGGAATCTAAGCAATTTTATATACTACTTACTAGAGGACCCGTCCACGCTTCACTGTGGCTGATCTATATGATTTCTATTAGTTGGATTATAACTATTGGTGGATAGCTCTTTTCCATGAGTTATAACATTTTTGTGAAGCAACTTTTGTTAGTTTACAAAAAAATGGATCTTAAAGCATTTCGTGTGTTAATAAAGCATTTGGCTTTTTGGGGAAAATACTGTTGAATTTGGGCTCAGGGAAATCCATCGTTGAAAAGATATTTGCTAACCTAGACGATGCCCTAAAGAGGCGAAAGCTCTGTGCAAAGTAGGTGCCTCGCAAGTTCATAATCTAACAAAAACAGCGCATAACTGATTCTGAGAAGTGTTTGAGTGCTCTTTAATCGGAATAAAACCGAATTTTTGCGTCGGTGTGTGACTATAGATACATAGCTCCATTGATATGATGGACTCCTACTGCAGTCCAATTGACAGTCATTCTAGTGGACTGCACATGAGGAACCGGTTCTCAGGCGTAGAAAGACGAAAAAGTGCGCTGGAAAGGTTCATCAGTCTTTTGGAATGCACGTGGTATACTCGTAATACATATTCAACGACTGATTACTGAGCCAGTGATAATCTATTTCACTGCGTATTTGGTTGCAGTTCTTTTTTACTATGTATTCTTAAGCACTGAAAATGGGAGGCCATGCTTAAATAACAGCTGATTTTTGTTTTGAATTTGCTTTGAATTTTCAGCGACATCTTTCGTAGCGTAGGGCAAGTGTCCGTTCGTTTGCACTCAATATCAGCTTATATTTTTCCTTCAGTTCCCATAGGTGCTCCGACTCGCTAGTGATGAAATTTGGGGTTCTTTTGTTGTTTTCATCAATTTTTGATATAATTTTGCTCCCAAATTTATGTATTGTCTGTTATAATTTAAATATTTCAAACATATTTTTATGAATGACATTTGTAAAACATATGTTGCCCATAACGTTGCCATATATCATAATAAAATTTTATAGAAATTAAGCATTGACTGTGTAACGCAAACGACTACTCAGTTGGCAACAGTACTTAGCTAAGATTTTATTTAGGCACAACTTATGTATGGACTGTGAAACCGGGCATTAGCCATACAAAATTCTACATATACCTAAATGCAACTAAATGAAATTTTTTTACAGGAAATACATGCAGAAATCAGCTCTGCGATTTCCTAAATTCCTCTGAAATCTCCCAAATTCGAGGAAGATTTACTGGAAAAGAGTGGCAGCATTGCTTATTTGTCTGACCATACATATGTATGTACACAACTTTATTTATTTCACGGATTGTATGTGATTTTTTCTTAAATTTAGAATATTGGAAGTCATAGATTCGTATAACTTTACCACAAATAATATAAACTTCAAACAACGCATTTTCATTTAATGTTTTTAGCAAGTGGCAGCTTTTGTTATGACAGCCTAAATCCATGAAAATTTCGAAAGAAATGTAGCGCCATCTACTGTAACATACCGCACTTAGCGCCACCAACTGGTGGATAGCTCTTTGCTAATAATAAACAAATAATTTGCAATAAATAAATAATGCGACTATAAGGAGAGTTATAAACTATCCTATCTTTCAAGTTGGACCAAACTGCACACAGTGTTAAAAATTTCATTAAAATCGGTTCAGTAGTTTAGGAGTCCATCGAAAACAAACAATGTGACACGTGATTTTTATATATTAAGATTTAGTATATGTATTTATATTGTATAACTCATACACTGACCGACTTATTCGACTTAAGGTTTAAAAAAACGAAAATCACTATAAATATGTAGTATATAGAAGATAGAGTAGCATCGTAGAGCAATTTTATCTAATAACTCAGGAAAGTTTGGTCTCGATTCATTCCTTTGTAGATATACAGAGTTACTTTTATCAGGAAAGGATTATATCTAAATTTAAATAGTATATCACTTATCCTCCGCTTTTCGCAAAGGAGGATGTGCACTAAAGGGCTGCATGAATACGCAAAAAAACAAACTTTGAGTCACTGTTCAAAAATTTCAACTCGCACTCACTCACACAACGTAAAAATGAATTCTCATGTTTGGGTAAAATAAGGACCGAGTCTCATTAGTGAGAACAACAACGAGTTCGCTCAACTCATAGCACATTCTGTTGGTGTGAATTAATTCTGTGCAAGAAGGATGTTGGATGAGAGATTGATGTTCGTGTGAATTAACAACTGTTAACTCGAGTTATTGTAGTTGCACGACTAGAAAGAAGTATGTAAATACGCATAGATAATTACATACGAATGTGAATAAAAAAATGTTTCCAATATTAAATTTTATTGCAATTTTTCATGAAGTTTATTTAGGGATTAATAGATTTAACAAAATATTATAAAAAATAAAAATATTTTAGAACTAAAACCTGTCCTTTGGAACAATTGAAAAAAAAACTCTTTTTAAATCACAAAATACATACAACTTTTAGTTCCAAAGTATCAGATTTTTATTAGTTACATTCGCGTTCATTTCCAGTCGAATTAAACTGTCGATAAATCGTAAAAAAAAAAAACATTAGGGAAAACCAAAAAACATACGTACGTGCGACGTACGAGTCTCTTTATATCGAGAAACTTATTTATCATGAAATGAAATTGTAATGAAAAGCATCAAATACCATACATGGATACATATGTATTTTTTTTATGTATTCTAAACTATAAAATAAAAAAGAAATTCACTTATTCAACAAAAAAATATACACATAATTCTTGTATTAAAAAATAAAATGTAAAGCCCTTCAGTCTCATATAACTTAAAAAAATTGCGCCATTAAAAACTTAAACAAAAAAGAAGCAATTCATTTATCTAACAAAAATATAAAATATATACATAATTCATTTATTTAAAACAAATGTGTAACACATTCACCAGTCTTTTTGAACTTAAAAATTTTATTTAAAAAATTAATGACTTCAGAAATTTAGAAAAGATAATTATCAAATTCGTTTTCAATGTTGCACATGTGTTTCCTATTAGTTTAAACTCTAGAAATAATTAATTAATTCACATATTCGTATGTAAAAACATGATTTTTCCGACAGTAACAGGGTTAGACCCAATAACACAACGCTTTTCAGAAAGTAAATTTTTGGCATTTGAGAATATTCTCTCAGACGAGGCACTACTAGCCGGTGTTGCTAAGATTTTTAAACTCAATTTAAAAAGTAACGGAAATTTAAGTTTATTTAATTCCCACCATTGTAAAACATCAAAATTGTCGTGCATTACTTCGTTAACATTTTCGTATAATAGTAATTCATTTTGAACTCGATCAAGATTATTTGTTGGATTTGAAGGCTAAAGAAATCCTGAGAAAAGTTGTTCCTTATTATTTGAGAGAGAATTTAATTGACTACTTTCGTTATTGCTTTGATCTTGCTCAATAATCAATGCTTCTAGCATGTTTTTGCAATGTAGTTTTATATAATTTTTTTCTTCATTTGTAAACTGTAACAATTTATTAGTCGGTGGAAACAAAAACAAAGCAATTTTGTGAAAAATTGTTAAGTTTTTAATTACGACATCATTTATCAATGTGCTGAGTTTAATTTTTAACGATTTTATGCATTCTGAATCATCATTGCTATTTGTTTCACATATTCGTTTTAAAAAGTAAACATGCACAATAACTAAATTTAAAGTAGGGTAGTTATCTCCTTCTAATTCTCTTGATGTTTCTTCTAACTTTTTCAAAATATTTATTATATCTGTTAAAGTATTTAAGCTGATGTTACTTATTCTAATGGTTTGACTTTTTATATGTAAAATGTTTATAATATCGATCCAATTGCTTTGAACAGATTGCAATAAATAATAGATTGAGTTCCATCTAGTTACAGAAAAACTTTTTAGTGTGTTTTTAGTTGTGCATTAGCTCCAGCAATAAGCTTCATTCCAATTTTTCCGCTTTTTATATAGTGAATAGTCATAGACAAAAACGATTGTTTTAAATAATTATCGGTCCATAAATCTGAGGTAAGTCCAAAGGTACTAAGTTCACTTAGTTCCAATTTTAAGGAATCGTGGGCTATATTGTATAGACTGTCTATGTTTCTGGATATCGTTGTTGGATGAGGTAATAGTTGATCAGTATCTACGTTCGACCCATACTTAGCTCCAATTGAAAGTATTAGATCCGTATATTTTTTCAGTTCTGCATCTTCGATCATCTTGAATGGTCTGCAATTTTTAGTGACCCATACTGCGAACGTATCAGCAACATTTTTTTTGTGTCGTTGTCCACTAATATCTTTGGGTTATCCGAACGGTTTTTTAAATTTTTATAGCATTTATGTTTCACAAGGTTAGACGTGCTATTCATAAACTTAAAAACGCTGTTACAATTTTTGCATGCAACAACATCTCTTACTAAACTGCCACTATTTTCAACCTTGCCAAAAATTTCCCAAACCTTGCTTTTCCCAGCTTCAATAACTACTGTATATTTCCCTTTCTCTATATTATCCTTAATTTCATTAAGCTGCTGCCTTAGTACAGGCGTCGACTGGGTTGACGATGCAGATTCATCTAATGTTACCTATTTTTGTAAAACAGAGACACAGGTGTAAATTGTATTACTACATGGCAAATATTAGCAAACAATTGCACTGAATTTCGCGGTCAATTACTTACATCCATTATTTTTGATGAAAAATATGAAATATTAAAATAAAAATCTGCCAAAACTATTTTACCCCCTTTTATCTCCGTATACACAAAACAAATGACGAATTTAAATATTTAATAAACTGTCTCGGTTAAGCGTCTACGGCCAGTACAATGCAGGCAAACATATTGTGGGGAAAACCCTTCCGTTTATCTTCTCTATTTGCTTGCTTAGCTGAACACTATGGGTGCACACTGTTCTGTTAAAAGAATGAGACAAACAATGAATTCACATAACAATAAGTGACGATCACACACTATTCCACTACTAAGCGAACGCTAACGCTTTGCATTCACTGCTGGTTGATGATATGAGTGTGAGTTGGGTTTGTTTATGAGATGAATGAGCTGAGTCTACCTGCTAGCGATAAACAACAACTAACAATGTCTTCTCTGTATCTGCATTCACATAATTCCAACTCAGCGTCGGCGCTTAACTCGAGTTATGAGATGAATTCATAAATTCTCTGTTGCATTCATAGCGTGAATTAATTCTTGCAACCCTTTAATGTGCACCAAGTTTTATTACGTTATCTCAAGTTTTACCCTAGTTACAGCTTGCACGGACAGACGCACTGGACGGACGGACGGACTGACAGACATGCGAATTTCAACTCATCATCTCCTGATCAGTTATATTTATATATATATATATATATATAACCTGATATTATTATATAGTAGTTTATTACCATGGCGGACAATTTTCAAATCGACACATTATAAATCGTAGATGTGCGAATAACATACTTTATTGCAATGTATTATACTGTAGTTTCGATTTCTTTAGTTTTTAAACCACATATTGTACTTTTTCTGGAAACAGCAAACTCAGTCGAAATCCATTCAATACTTCTCTAGAAAAGCGCGCTTTCAAATCTTCGCCGATTGTATCTAAAGGTTGGTACGCAGCTCTCAAGTAATTGCTCAAGAACAAAAATACATTATTTCTCACGTAATTTTGACAGCTGGTTACGCATTGTGAATGATCCACATTAGAAGAGCAAGAGAGAATAAACAAAGTAAACAAACTTTGTGCGTATGTATGTATGTATGTATGTGAATGGTAACACAAATATTTTCATTGAGATTTAAGGAATGTTGTTGATGATTGGTTGGTTTTATACAACATTTCAAAATGGAACATACTTTATAATAATGATTTCAACTAATTTAGGATGAATTTGACGATTACTTCGAAATTCCTGCAAGAAACAATTGTTGATTTGATGTTTCTTCGCAAAACCAGGTTTGCCATATTCACATTTTATTGAAAAAAAGTATTAAAAATTAGTACTAGCTTTCTTAAGAGCTGCGTACTAGCACAAGTAACTTTATCGCAGGAACGTTTCTGGACCGTTTCTTAAGCGTTTTTTTATATGAAGTTTTTACGTTTCTTGAGAGCTGCGTACTAAGCTTAACAGAGGAATGTACACTTAGATTAAACCTGTATTATTTTTTGCAAATTCTCAAGGAGAAATTTTCGCATTTTGTTTGTCGGCCGCAGATTCTGGTTTTTTTTGTCAACTTTTTTTCCTCTCTGAATAAATGTGATAGAGTCATGTGTACAAGTTCACGCAAATGAGGAAAGTTTTCTGATCGCCATTCACTTGGGAGTGGCCAGATGCTTTTACATATGGCTCAAGCAGCTCACGACACCCGGTCCTAGACCAAGTATTCTTTGGGTAGCCAGAAAACACCCGTTTGAGGGCGAGCTAAATTGAGAAGGCGAAACACCCTCTTCACAGGGTTGTGCGCTGGGTTTGAGACCCGTTACGTAAAAAAATTGCTAATAAGGATTACAATATGAGGGCATCCACCTGGAATGTCTGGTCCTTATTTGGGAAGGTGCCGCTGCCCAACTGGTTGATGTAAAGGGAAGGCTGACATCACCGCCGTCCAAGGAATGCGAAGGACTGGACAAGTTGCCGAGTACTATCTTTCACTCCGGTGAATGAACATCTAGTCACAATCCGCACAAAAGCGAGGTTCTTCAACATTAACGCTATACGAGGAAACATCCCCAAATGGGTTGGGGTTGATCGATTTTGCCGGAGCCTGAAACATGGTTATCTGTGGTACTATTTTTCCAGCTTAGCAAAATTCACTAAGCTACCTGGCTGTCTCCGGATTGGAAAGCCATCAACCAGATCGATGACGTTAAAATAGACGGAAGACACATCATCACTGTTTTAGAAGTGCGTACGTTCCGAGGTCCTAACATCGACTCAGACTACTATCTTGTTGCAGCCAAGATACGCAACCGCCTCTATGCAACAAAACAAACACAAGGAAGGTTCGATGTCGAGAACCTGCAATCACAACAAACAGCCGAACTATTTTCTACTCGACTTGCACTCCTGGTCTCTGAGAGCACTTGTCAACAACTCGGTGTAAGGAACTGTGGCATTTCAAGCAACCAAATAGCTACCAAAGAATAGCTGGTACGATGACGAGCGCTGTGTCGAAGGGGAGAGAAAATAGACTGCCTACCTCGCAACGTTACAATCGACCAAAATACGTGTGGGACGGGATAGATAACGAGAGTTGAAGAGGGAAACGAGACGTATTTCCAGACAAAAAAAGAGAGAGGCCGAAACGCTTGAGTTTGACAACCTGGCCGACAGGGGTATTGCTCGACAATTCTGCGGCGGCTAACAGAAGATTTCAAGACGGGAGCATAATCTTGTAGAATCTCCAGAGGTGATCTAGTGACTGATGCCAAGGGCAAACTAAAATTATGGAGGAAACACTTCTCCAGCCTGCTGAATGGCGGTGAAAATATCAGGCCAGACAAGGCGAACCCGATTCCCCAATCGATGATGATGGAGCAGACGTCCCATTGCCCTACCATGAAAAAGTTCAAATAGCAGTTACCCGTCTGAAGAACAGTAAAGCGGCGGGGGGTGATGGATTGCGGCAGAGCTATTCAAACACGGCGGTGAAGAACTGATAAGAAGCATGCATGAGCTTCTTTGTAAAATATGGTAGGACGAAAGCATACCCAAGGATTGGAATTTAAGTGTGCTCTGCCCAATCCAAAAAAAAGGAACACCCCACAATCTGCGCCAACTACCGTGGGATAAGCCTCCTCAACATCGTGAATAAGGTTATATCGAGCGTATTGCGTGAAAGATTAAAGCCAATCGTCAACAAAATGATTGGACGTTATCAGTGTGGCTTTAGATCTGGCAAATCAACAACTGACCAGATATTCACCATGCGCCAAATCTTGAAAACGACTCGTGAAAAGAGAATCGACACGCACCGCCTCTTCGTCGATTTCAAAGCTGCTTTCGACAGCACGAAAAGGAGCTGCCTTTATGTCTGAATTTGGTATCCCCGCAAAACTAATACGGCTGTGTAAACTGACGTTGAACAACACCAAAAGATTCATCAGGATTGGGGAAACCCTCTCCGATCCGTTCGATGCCAAACGAGATTTCAGACAAGGCGACTCTCTATCATGCAACTTCTTCAATATGCTGCCGATCATATTGATATTCTTGAAAGATATGATCGTGTTAAGAATTTATGGAGCAACATGAAAAGAAATGTCCAAGAATTGACACTCCATTACAACAATTCCTATTTTAGTGAGATAGAAGATCTATCTTTTAATGTCACTGACATTATGAAAAGATTAAAAAAACAAAACGGCAATTTAAAAAACAGAGAAGATGAGCAGTTTTTAGAAGATATTACCTTTGGAAAGCTGCGCGTAGAAGGTATAACATTCGAGAAACATCCCATAGATGACATATCCAAAAGCTAAGCATAGAAGATGTAACATTCGAAAAGCCTCGTATAGATGACATATCGAAGAAAGGGAAGATGTAACCTTATAGATAAAAACCTCCAATCAATGACATATCGAACGAAGGAAAGCTGCGCGTACAGGAAATTACTTTTGAGGAGCAATGTGAATTCAATGATGTGAACATTAAAATGTCTTCTTTGAAAATTGAAAGGAATGGAAAAGATGAGATAAAAGATCTTTCAGAAAGAGATGACACCACGAAAGAGTACGACCCAATGATAACAAGTTAACAACTGAATGCAATCGAAAACCATGTAACCTGCAAGTATCGAAGAAATCAGAAGAACAAAATAATCGTGGAACGACAATTTAGAAAAAATTAAAAAGAATAAAACGAAAGAGGAGATTAAAGCGAACACCTCCTTCATTAATGAAGAAATAGAAGACTTTAAGAGGCGTTTTATTCCCCGAGAGAGTCCTCACTTCGGAGGAAGTAGGAAGGCTGGTTATATTGTTACAGATGCAACAATGGATCTTGACCCCTGATGAAGAGCCAAATGAAGACATGATAATTTAAGACGCTGACGATGGACAGATGACAGCGGAAGATGCAGTACTGAACCCAAAAGCCAAGAAGAAGAAATGGATGGGATGACAACCAACAAAGCACATACAGAAATCACCGAAAGACGAAAGTACTGAAAAGGAGAATACTAAAGTGTAAGAAAAGAATCGTCATATCAAAGGTACACCGTCGTTCGATGTGAAAGAAAAAAAGTCAAAAGTAACGAATTTGAAGAAATAGTTATGAACAAACTATCATTAATACAACACAGGAAGGCACAAAGTCATCTTGAATGTCACTTAGTTGACGAATATGACAGGATCGCAAGCTGTGGGCACCTATCCAGCAGTCACTTTTGCCGCCTGGGATAATGTTCAAAAATGAACATGTACGTTGGTGCCAAGGATGTATTTAATATTTATTATAAACACATATACAGTCCACTTATATTAACTATCTATTTTCAAATATATTGAACATACATAAATAAACACATAAAAATGTATGCATTTATATGCAGCACACATACATACATAGAGAAAACAAAACTGTCAATAGTGCCAAAAGAAAATCCCAAAAAGGGTAATAAAAGAACGATTGAAAGACGCATGTCATTCGTGATCGTACCATCGTAAAGGAGACTCGTACAACAAGAAGGTAAGTGAATAATTTTTATGTGATTTGTTTTTATAGCATTGGAAATCAGAACTGAATTGTAAATGGCAGCCGCAGCAATATCATCAGAAGCAGCAAATATCAATTGTTAAGTCTTCTTCTTCTTAATTGGCGTAGACACCGCTTACGCGATTATAGCCGAGTTAACAACAGCGCGCCAGTCGTTTCTTCTTTTCGCTACGCGGCGCCAATTGGATATTCCAAGCGTAGCCAGGTCCTTCTCCACCTGGTCCTTCCAACGGAGTGGAGGTCTTCCTCTTCCTCTCCTTCCCCCAGCGGGTACAGCGTCGAATACTTTGAGAGCTGGAGTGTTTCGTCCATTCGGACCTAGCCGCTGTCTTTCAACTCGCTGAACTATGCCAATGTCGTCATATATCTCTAACAGATCATCGATCGAATGCGATATTAGCGGTGGCCAACGCGCAAAGGATCATAAATCTTTCGCAGAACTTTTTTCTCGAAAACTCGCAACGTCGACTCATCAGTTGTTGTTATCGTCCAAGCCTCTGCACCATATAGCAGGAAGCGAATTATGAGTGACTTATGGAGTTTGATTTTTGTTCGTCAAGAAAGGACTTTGCTTCTCAATTGCCTACTCAGTCCGAAGTAGCACCTGTTGGCAAGAGTTATCCTGCGTTGGATTTCCAGGCTGACATTGTTGGTGGTGTTTACGCTGGTTCCAAGATAGACGAAATTATCTACGACTTCAAAGTTATGACTGTCAACAGTGACGTGAGAGACAAGTCGTGAGCGCGACGATTGTTTGTTCGATGACAAGAGATATTTCGTCTTGCCCTCGTTTACTACAAGACCCATTTGTTTTTCTTCCTTGTCCAGTATGGAGAAAGCAAAACTAACGGCGCGGGTGTTGAGGCTGATGATATCAATATCATCGGCATATGCCAGCAGCTGTACACTCTTATAAAAGATTGTATCTGCTCGATTTGCAGCTCAAATTATTTTTTTCAGAAGCAGGTTGAAGAAGTCTCACGATAGAGAGTCGCCTTGTGTGAAACCTCGTTTGGTATCGAACGGATCGGAGGGTCCTTCCAGATTCTGACGGGGCTTTTGGTGTTGCTCAACTTCAGTTTACACAGGCGAATTAGTTTTGCGGGGATACCAAATTCAGACATCGTGGCATAAAGGCAGCTCCTTTTCGTGCTGTCGAAAGCAGCTTTGAAATCGACGAAGAAGTGGTGTGTGTCGATTTTCCTTTCACGGGTCTTTTCCAAGGTTTGGCGCATGGTGAATATCTGGTCGGTTGTTGTTTATTGACGGTGGGCTTTAATCTTTCACACAATACGCTCGATAGAACCTTATGGGTGATGTTGAGGGGTCTCCCGTTTTATGGATTGGGCATAGCACCCTTAAATTCCAATCGTTGGGCATGCTTTCGTCCTACCATATTTTACAAAGAAGCTGATGCATGCTCCTTATCAGTTTTTCGCCGTCGTGAATAGCTCGGCCGGCAATCCATCGGCCCCCGCTTCTTTGTTGTTCTTCAGACGGGTAATTGCTATTCGAACTTCTTCATGGCCGGCCAATGGAACGTCTGCTCCATCATCATCGATTGGGGAATCGAGTTCGCCTTCTCCTGGCGTTGTGCGTTCACTGCCATTCAGCAGGCTGGAGGAGTGTTCCTTCCATAATTTAAGTATGCTGCACAATCCAATATAATATGTGAAAACAAATGTTTGTTTTATATTTTAAATGATTAAATAATATTTTTCTTTTCTTTCAGATGTTATTATAATTTTTATTTAATTATTCTTTCTTTTAAGATTTTATCACTATTTTTAATTAATTTCAAATTTTTTTAATTTTAATTTTAAGAAATTTTTAAAGTACGAATCAAAAAATGCTACCCGGCATCAGCCGTCAATTGGGGATATTAGAACACGACAGATATAAATTTTTATGTGACACTGCGGAATGAGCGCAACAGAGATATATGATCACATGTATATGTACGTACGTGTGATGGAAAAGTGAGTACAATCTTCTCACATTTTTACCCGCTTTACTACCTACTGTTTCACGTTTTTTTTTTAAATAAAAAGCACGTGTCACGTTGTTTCTCCGCGATGGACTACTAAACTTCTGAACCGATTTTAGTAAAATTTTGCACACTGTGTCCAGTTCGAAATAACTTAGAAGAACAATTCATAAATAAACAGTGAAAGCTCTATTTAGTTGACTCTCTATTAAGCGGACATCTCCATTAACCATGCACATTGTTGATGTTTATTAAGTACAATCTATTAATCGGACAACTCTATTAACTGGACAGAAAGGCTGGTAATCATACATTGAGAAAGCAGTGTTAAATTCGTTATTTTTTGAAATTTATTTGAATGAACATATTTAAAATTAAACCTCAAGTTCAATCTCTTGGATTCTGATACCGACAAAAACGTTTTCACCTTTAGTAAAAAATAGTTAGTAACCAGAATTTTCACTGTATTGAATAGTATAAAATGTATACCACAGCAACGCGTGGCCGGATTCCCTAGTATTATATAAGGCTTACAAATATCAAAATAAAATTAGAATGAATAATTCTCAGCTTGAATAAGATCTTTATTTTCCCCCACTAGCGGTAAGAACTTAAAGATTCTTATTTGAGTTAAAAGTTTGATCATAAAAATCAATCAGTTTGATATTACAAGTTAAACATATGGATTGATATTTTTGGTGTAGGGTCAGCCATTCGATCTAGGGCTCATATTTTCGGAATCTGGTGGTTGGAATAGTAATTGATTTTGAAAGTTTTGGACCGGAGATGGCATACCTTAAAAGCACCATACATGCAAATTTTTCACCCAATATATTAGTTGGGCTTGTTTTGCATACTGGAAACTGAAAGAATTAGATGAAATTTAAAGTTGTGTTTTATGAGAAGAAAGTGTGGTTGCTGTTCGATTTCCCTAATTTGCATACTGTAGAATGGCAAAACTGTTTTCGTAATGTTAAATATCATAATAATCCGATACAACAAATTAAGTATAAATTGATTTAATTGGTCACCTAAATGTGGGCGGTGTTACGCCTATAGTTAGTTGCATATGGAAAAGGTAACAAACGCGTTAAATCTTGAACACGATTCTTTGTAGCTTTTCGGGTTCAAATATTTGATATATCCAGCACGATCATAAGATTCAAAACAAAAGATTTGAAATGACCCGACTACAATCATTATGAGACTTCGTATCAGCACCGGTTGAAAACAAAAATAAGTTATGTTAAGTAGGATGAAACCTACATATGTAAGTCTAAGTGGGGTATTTTTTACGTTTCATGAGCAAATTTACAGTGTGTATATGTTTTGTATCATCAGAAAGGAGAGTTTTCAACGAACGAAAACCCTACTGACTTAAAAAAAATTAATATTTTGGACTGAGATTTTTTGATTCAATATTAAAGATTTTTTTATTTGATATTACATTAATTTACTAGAAAAAGATAAATATTTTATGTAAGCTAACTTTTTAGAAGACCAAATAAATCAGGTGATAATTTGTTTATTATTTCATTAGGCGATTACAACCAGTAAAATAGTATTAATATTGGAGTTGAAAATGTACAAAAATTCAAAATAAAATAAAACTAAATTAGAATTAGAGTTATGTTGAATTAAGACTGACGTTATTTGTTAATACACTGTGACAAAAAACATCCAGAAATTGTAATTAAATTCCAAAGATAAATGGTATTTTAAAAGCTAAGTTGGTAGGACTGTCAATAATCACTATGTCAAATATGAGAGTGATCTGCCAAACAGTTTACAGCATTGCACCTCAGAGGTGATTTTTTCAATGGATAAAAATACCGAAAAAAAATTTGACTATAATTTTGTATTTCTAACCAAATTTTGTAAGCAAAATCGATACGAATATTGGAAAAGGCTTACGGGGATTCAGTTTTATCTAAAACACTAGCCTACGAGTGGTACAAAGTCCTTAAAGACTACTTTCGACATCTTCAACTGATGAAAATATTGAAAAAGTGAAGGATATGTTTTTTGAAAATTATCAGGCAAGTTTTAGAGATATGGCAATAGAGCTCGACATCTCTCGTGAGCCCGTTGGAATGATTTTCGTGGATAGTTTTGGTATAAAACTCCTTCTTCCTCGGCACGTCTCGATAAAGCTGAATAGTTTTCAAAATTAGTACATTAAACAAGTCTCTTGGACATGCTTGATTGTGCGAATTCTGATCCCACATTCATTGAGAGAAATATGGCAATTGATGAGACATGAGTTTATGATGTTTCAAAATGATGTTTTGCTAACGTCGTTTTTTGGGGTTTTGAAAAAATGAGCGGCTTGTGGTCATAATTACGTTATTAATTTCTATTTTGTAGTAGCTGTTTTGTCTGACCTATATAAAATTTTCAACTCTCACATACAGGTATCTTGTACATTAATTCCGACACCATCTGTTTTCGGATCTTACCTTTAACCTTGTGAATAGGTAGCCAAATATTTTCAAATTATAAAACACAGGCCTTCACTTCGTTTCTTCAATTTTTTTTTACATTTTTATGGACAATGATTTTATAAAAGGAAATTTGAAGTACAATATATATATACATATATATAAACGATAAGAATTTTTTTTTTTTTTTTTTTTTATTTCAGTGTTATTGTAACTAGTTAACATAAAAAAAACTAACGAACAATTTGTTTTGCTTATTGCATAATACAAAATAATTAATGGTGCTCTGCGTATAAATTGCAGAGAATCTGGTTACTGTATAAGGTGATACGGTTTTTTGCGCTTAAGCCTTTCTTTCCATTCACTTCGAGTGACAAGAGCCCTGGCTTCAGTGTTCACATGGTCAGAAAGTCTTTCCATATGAGACTTTGCACATTTTTTAATTGATGCAGCAATTGAGTCAATTCCGAGATCGCGTTTAAGATCGTGACTGCGAACATACCAAGGCGCATTGACGGCGCATCTTAAAACTTTGTTTTGAAATCGCTGGATTTGTGCAACAATGCTAGAGCTTGAGCACCCCCAAAGTTGTATCCCATAAGTCCAAACTGGTCTGAACGCCTGCTTGTAGACTAGAATTTTGTTATATGTGGATAATGCAGAGTTTCTACCCAATAGCCAATACAAGTTTCTGAATTTTATTTCTATTTCTTCTTTTTTCTTTTTGACATGTGCACTCCATCTAAGTTTTGTGTCCAGGGTCATGCCTAGGTATTTCACAGTATTATGATATGGTATTTGCACACCGTTTAAGTACAGAGGCACATATCTAATATTGTTGTATGCGAAATCAATGTGTACTGATTTAGTCTCGTTTAGTTTTATTCGCCATTTAGCTGTCCATTCAAATATTTTGTTTAAATGTTCCTGCAATCTTGCAATTGATGCAGTTTGTGTTTTGCCAACAGACAGAACCGCAGTGTCATCTGCAAATGTTGCTGTAATACAATTGTCGTCATGTGGTAGATCGCACGTAAAGAGTAGGTAAAGTATGGGTCCTAACACACTACCCTGAGGAACACCAGCCTTTATTTCCTTTAAGTCAGAGTATATATCTCCAAGTTTAATTCGAAAAAAACGGTCCGAAAGGTATGATTTTAAAATATTGTAATATTTTTTTGGTAAAAGCATTTTAATTTTGTTTAGGAGCCCGCCATGACAAACTTTATCAAAGGCTTTAGACACATCGAGAAAAACAGCTGAGCAAACCTTTTTGTCTTCGAAGGCATTTTCAATGACTCGAGTTATTCTATGTACTTGGTCAATAGTGGAGTGATTTTTTCGAAAGCCAAACTGATGCGCTGGTATCAGCTTCCTCTCTTCAATTATGTTGTTAATACGCACAGCAAGCAGTTTTTCTAATAGTTTTGAGAGTATTGGCAGGAGAGATATGGGCCGATACGAAGTAATTTCATGCGCTGGCTTACCAGGTTTATTGAACATAATCACCTCTGCAGTTTTCCAATAAATGGATACGTGTTGAAGATTTATAGTTGCATTCATTATGGCAGTAATTTTACATATAACGTTGTGAGGAAGCTGTTTTAGTATTTCACTAGTAATAAGATCAAACCCAGGTGATTTTTTAGACTTCAGTTTTTTTATTTCTGCGCATACTTCATCATTAGTTATTGGAGAAATTTCGGTATAATTCTCGTAAGTATGAGTTTCCATTTCTGCTGCATTGGATGTATCATATGGTTTGAAGACACCTTCAAGGTATGCCGAAAAAACATTTGCTTTCTCGATATCGCTCTTGGCCCATGACTGGTCTGCTTTTCTGATTGGACAATGCTGAGTTACGGGTCGTGAAAAATTTTTTGTACACTTCCAAAGTGAATAATCATTCCTATGGTCGTTGGATAAATTTTTCAGGTAATAGCTTAGAGTTATATTTTTATATGCATTTATCTTATTGGTACGTTTTTTACACAATTTGTTAAGACAACTTTTATCAGATGGAGATCTTGTTTGTTGCCACTTTCGGCGTAATCGACGTTTTTCTGCTACCATTTCTTTAATTTCTTTGGTATACTTATGACCTGCTGTGACGTTTCTTTTAGTTGGTGTACTACTCCAGGCTGCATATTGAATTGCATTTGTCAAATTCATGATTTCATTATCTAGCTCGGAATTACAACTTATTTTTACGTGACTATCAACATTGGATAGCATTTGCTTAAAGTATTCCCAGTCGGTATTTTTATTTGTTAGCGAAAGTGGAGGTTCCTTAATAACAACTCTCTGCCCTTTGTGGTTATAAGCCTCGAGCCCCAATGAGTATGTTTCGCATTATAATCACCACCCATTATAAATCGGTTTTTATGGCTCTTGATGAGTTCTAGATAGCTATGACATTTTATTTGATGTCTTGGGGGACTGTAAACTGCTGTAAGGGGCAAGTTGTTGTCACTATCTATCGTGACCGTTATTGCTTGAAATTCATCTGTAGATATGCTGTTTTCTTCGTGGTGTTTTATGTTGCTTCTTATTATAATAGCAGCTCCTCCGCGTGCACAATTGTTCGGATGTATTGCATGATACATTTCGAAGTTTTTGAATTTAATGTAAGTTTGCTTGCTAAAATGGGTCTCAGAAATTAAGCATACGTCAATTTTTTCAGTATTGAGTATTGTTTCTAGCTCATTTTGGTGTTTAGTAAGGCCGTTTGCGTTCCATAGCATAATTTTTAAGAATTTTGTCATATTTATTTATTTTTTTGTACAGTTTTTTCGAGCTTCTGAAGCCTCTTCTCAAGTGCAATGGTAAACTCATTTTGTTTTGTAATCTTTTCTAAGATTTGTTGAAGAATGCTAGCATCATTTGAACAAGTATTCTCTTTTACAACTTGCGAATAAGTCAGCTCATTTGTTGTTGAAACTCTATTTTCAGCCATTGATTGCCGTATTGCGTTTTTTGGGAGGCTTTTGGTTTCTTTTACATCCGAGCTTTTAGGACGTGGGTCGTTTTTCTTTGAACCAGTTCTTTGGTCACGAATCTTTTGGAGTTCTTTCGCAACTACGCATCCTCTGTAGTTAGCAGGATGAGCCTCACCACAGTTACAACATTTTGGTTGATTGTGATTAGGTTTTTGGCACTCTATGGTCTTATGCTTTCCCGCACACTTCACACATCTTGCTTGCTTACCACAATAGTTTTGGGTATGTCCATATGATTGACACAATTTGCATTGTGGTATGAGCTTTGACTGCTTTACGGCCTCAATGACAACAACTGAATGCAATATGGTTTTTATTGCATATATGTTATTTATATTTTCTGTTGCATCGAAAGTAAGAAGAAACATATCTAACGATAAGAATAATAAGGCGACTTGAAATCGGAAAACCTCTCTGTCCTTCTCTGCAAGCGATAACTTGAGTAAATTGAGATATATTAACTTGGTACACGAGTTTCTTAGAAAAAAGTGAGACTGAGTTGGTAGATGGGCGTAATCGGACCACTGCTACGTCCACAAAGCGTCATTAAAATCTATATAGTACCATAACTAAGAAAATTAACATATTATTTTTCTTTTTTGGTGCAGACACGGCTTATGCATTTAAACCAGTCGTTCTTCTTTTCCGCTGTTTGGCGCCAATTGGATATTCCAAGTGTAGCCATCTCCTTCTCCACCTGGTCTTTCCAATCAAGTGGATATCCCCCAGCGAGTACTGAATCGAAAATTAAGGGTTTAAATTGTAATTTGGTATAGGCCACGCCCACTATGAACTTTAATACACATAAGTATATCCTAAGCAGACAATATCGAATCTTTATCGGAAATATAGGTCAGTCCGAGGGACACATTATAGAAAAGTAGTTCGAAGAAAATCCTTTCTCAATAATAATATCCTTATATGGGTTTAATCAGATCACTAATTTAAGTAATATACCCACATACCTAATAGAAATATTTTCGAATTTCCGATTTACTTTATACCGCATATATCAACCATTATGAGAGTTATTATAAAAAAATTAGAATATATATTTTCTATTGAATATTTTAAAAGTTATAACATTAAATATATTTTACTCTGCATTGATGAATATAAAAGACCATAGCAAGCGATTCAATACAATTATATAACTGAGCATAAATAAAATATAAATGGATATAGAAATCCTAATTTATCAAATTTAATTCAAACAAGATAATTCTTATAAATGGAAAATTCAATATAATATTTGGGAAATGCAGCCAAATCTTACTTGCACTCATTGCAGTCACAACTTCCGGAGCCATCCAACATGGTGATCCTATGCATGTTCCACGTTTTCCAAATGTTGAATCAACTTCACGTGACAAACCGAAATCACACAGCTTGACTCGTGCATCTTTAGTAAGAAGTATATTATCACCTCTAATATCCCTATGTATGACGTGATTTCTATTTAGTTCAATAGCGCCACGACATATTTCGCGTATAATGTAGGCAATGTGCTCCTCACGCATGCGCCGTTCTAATTTTATCAATTTGTTGACCATATCCACGGCTGTACCCCCACTGCAATACTATAAAGATGTTTACACATAAACACTTCGTTTCATTGCTATAAAGACATTATACAATTATTCTGTCACACAGATAAAAATCTGTTCCCATTCCAAAGATGAATGATGTTATTTTAAATGTTTATGGTTACTCTAATACCCGTGACAGACTGTAGCTTTGTTTCATAGGCATTAAAAATTTTCAAACAATTTCTAACAAAACATAAATATTTAGTTGTGTGTTGTGAAGACAATAAGTACAATTATATGAAATACTCTAAAGTTAATGTATTTTCATCGCCAAAAAACGATTTGGTCAAAGACTCCCTAAAAACCTGACAAAAAATAAGGCATTCATTGCTTTTCTGGAAAAAATATTGTGAAAATATTTTGTTTTCCATTTCATTTATTAATTTTTTAAGTAATTTTGATGGAATATT
Organism: Bactrocera dorsalis; assembly: GCF_023373825.1. Lineage (NCBI taxonomy): Eukaryota > Metazoa > Arthropoda > Insecta > Diptera > Tephritidae > Bactrocera > Bactrocera dorsalis. The sequence continues at coordinate 74,902,292 of NC_064303.1, read as the reverse complement.
TCGAAGAGCTTTTGTGTAAAAGCTTTGTTACCTTGGTTTAATGAAATACCACAATGAAACATCATAGTATTGTTATCAGCAAAATACTACATTGCTTGTATGGTACTTTGCTAGTATTTGGTGATGAATTATATAACTGAGCATAAATAAAATATAAATGGATATACAAATCTTCATTTATCAAATTTAATTCAAACAAGATAATTCTTATAAATGGAAAATTAAATATAATATTTGGGAAATGCAGCCAACTCGTATTTGTACTACAAGTATGTAACTATATACATATGTATGGTAATGTAGTCTGTCACTCGTATAACAATTCTATAAAGAGTAGTAAGCGGAATGCACTGAAAAAGGTGTTTCATTGCTGTAAAGACAGCACTTCGTTAACGAAAAAGAGGAAAGAAACACATTTCTCTTCTTTTAATAAGTGCGAATATTCGATTTGGCATTCAATTGGTGTAATTAAAAAGCATTTTTGGGGTTAATAGAGTCCATGAATTCAAAATAGCTTATTCAACTCAGAAATCGTATTAAATTGACGATAATTCCACACCCAGATGATCTCAATTACGTCAGGAGAACAAGCTGAACATTCCAAAAGATCGACATTTTTACGTTGGAGCCACGTTTTCGTTGACTTGCTCGTATGGATTCTTACATTGTATGAATTGTTGAAAAGAGAAAGACTTTTACGAATGACTGTGTATATAGGGGAGCAGATTTGCTTCTACTACTTCCTGGTACTCGGGACGATTTATTCGGCAAGAAGTTAATACCAACAGTATTGTCGAAGATTTTGAAAATACCAGAGATATGCAATTATTCCCTTTTTTAAGTTATTGGTTGAGTAACACAAAGAGGATTATTTGTGTATATAAATAAAAATTCAATATGCATACACAAATATCCACAAAAACATATTTACGCAAGGCGCACGTAGCGAGAGTATGAAAAACGAGATAGTTTCTTTTCATACGACCCGGTATTGTGCTCATTCTTTCATGGGTTAATACTTCAATCACGTCAAAGCGAAATGATTCAAAGCGCCAAGAAGCACAAATAGTATTGTTACAAAAGTAGTATTAAGTTGTATTTGTATTACTATATGCATCCCTGATTATGAACAATAGCTGTAGGTATATGGAATAGCATTTGTCTTGTTGTAGACATCTGGCGCCACGGCTGTCTGCTTGAGAAACAATAGACATCTGGCGCCGCACTGTCCGCTTGTCGAAACAATAGACATCTGGCGCCACAGCCGTCTGCTTGAACAATTGCAGAGTCTGGCGCCGCGACTGTCTGCTTGCGTCTGGCGCCGTATAGCCGTATGTTCTGGTAATTTCCAGACGCGATATTCTAGAAGGACACGTCGGCATCAGCGAGAAGTGCGTGGCTATATAAGCCGTGGCAGCGCCAACGTAATCAATCAGTGCTAAGAGTAAACTGCTATAGTGTAGACGAGTCGTGAAATAAAGAGTTGTTGAATTAAATTAAACAGTGTTGATTTTATTTGTCAATCCAGAGATACGAACCTAACAAAGTAAACTAGCAAGAGTAAATTCGTAACAATTGGTGTCAGAAGTGGGATTGTCAAATAATCCAAATTCAAGATGGTTAAATTCGGAGAATTGAGAATTCAGCAATTGAAAAAGGAACTGGAGGAGCGTAAATTGCCGATAAGCGGGCAAAAGGCGGATCTGCAGGCACGATTACGTGAAGCAATGGAAGCGGATGGAATTAATGTGGACGAGTTCGAATTTGATGGGCCAGAAACTTCTACAAAGGTAGAAGAAAAAGTAGAAGAACAACGAGCATCATCAAGTGCAGACATGAACATGCTGTTAGTGGCTTTTAAGCAAATAATAGCTGAAAATATATCACAAATAACAGAAAATGCAGTGCAAACAGAAAATCGTCTGGCACAGCAAATAGCCGAGAATGTAGTGCAAACAGAAAATCGTCTGGCACAGCAAATAACGCAAATAGCTGAAAATACATCACAGTTAGAGTCTCGCCTTACACAACAAATGACTGAAAATAATACGCAGTTAGAAAAGCGTTTGGCACAACAGATTACAGAAAATAATACACAAGTGCAAGAGAAATTTTCAAAATTTGAAGACGAATTAAGCACTTTAAAAAATGACGAAGAAAATTTAAAATCAGAAGTTCTTCAGTTAAGTAATCGTGTGCGAGAACTGCAACTACATGGCCCTGCACCATCAACAAATAATCAAAGATTGAAGGCACCCACATTCGATGGAAGTATTCCATTTCAAATTTTCAAACTTCAGTTTGAAAAGACAGCAATGGCCAATAACTGGAATGCAGCGGACAAAGTGGCGTCCTTGTTTGTATCATTGAAAGGGCCTGCGGCAGAAATCCTTCAGACTATTCCAGACTGTGAACGGGACAACTATGAGGCATTGATGAGTGCGATAGAAAGACGATATGGTAGTGAGCACCGGAAACAAATATACCAGATCGAACTGCAAAATAGGGGTCAGAAAATGAACGAGTCATTGCAAGAGTTCGCAACTGAAATAGAACGACTGGCTCATTTGGCAAATGCAGATGCACCTGTGGATTACATTGAGAGGGTAAAAATTCAATGTTTCATAAATGGAATTCGTGATGTGGACACCAAACGCGCCACATATGCATTGCCAAAAAGAACGTTTGCTGAAACGGTTTCGCACGCCCTCACACAGGAAACAGCTTCCCTACTAAGTAGACCAGCACACAAAGTACAGAGGGTTGAAATGGAACAACCGGCGCTGATGGAAGAAATGTTGAAGACTCTGAAGGCAATTGCTGCACCGCGAGTAAATACAACAGGAAAATGTTTCAACTGTGGAAAAGCGGGTCACTTTGCCCGAAATTGCAATATAAAGGTAAACCCATCAAAACGGAAACAACCAACAGATAACGAGGACGGAGCATCCACATCTCACAAGTCGTTAAACTAAAACGGAACAGTTCAAAGGGGCGTGAGCTGGTTCCCACAACTATTTGCCCCGCCATCTCGATATCACAAATAGGTCGCCATGACAACAATCTTACTATCAACGGCATCGTAAATGGACGACTGTCAACCCTTACTTTGGATACTGGTGCCACACATTCAATTATCCGACCGAATGTGGTAAGAGGAACGGTTGAACCATTAGTCGGTTGCAAGCTTCGAACGGCCACCGGGGAGGAAGCAGCTGTCGCGGGGAAAGTGTTTTGCGAAGTGATGATTGGTACCCTGGAAGTTAATCACACCTTCATCGTAGCAGAAATCACGGATGAAATTATAATGGGAGTAGATTTCATGATTGATCACGGGGTTACTTTGGATTTAAACAAGCAAATGCTGTTTTGCCAGAACATGGAGATGCCTATAAACACCGGATATGTGACCAACGTTGAAAGTAAGAGGGTGATTGTTGATGATAATCAGAGTATTCCACCAAAATCTGAGGCGATTGTATGGGCTAAAGTGAATGGAGGAGGTGGGACTGAAGAGTTGTGGATTGTGGAACCAACAAAAATAGATACACCCATATTGGTAGGAAGAACGCTTGTGAAAACTAGTGAAGACGCCACCATTCCGGTCAGAGTAGTGAATGAATTCAACACGCCTATAAGTCTGAAGAAAGGAGCCGTAATTGGACAGTGCCAGAATATAAGTGCAATAGCACGATGCGAACGGTCACAACAGAAACCTACTATTGAGCCACAGCAGATAAGTCCTACACTCCTAAATAATTTGCTGAACGAATTGCATGGAAATGAAAAATTAAAAGCAGAAAAACTATTAGAAAAATACGCATCCGTATTTGCGAACGAAGGAAACACAGGAAGAACCGGCATTGTCAAACATCGCATAAATACTGGAGACGCTAAACCAATCCGACAAGCTCCGCGTAGGGTTCCACTAGCAAAACGTGAGGATGCTAACAAAATTATTGAAGACATGCACAAAAACGGTGTAATCGAACCTTCAATAAGTCCATGGAGCTCACCTATCGTCTTAGTTAAAAAGAAAGATGGTAGCACCCGTTTCTGCGTAGATTATAGGAAGTTGAATGATGTCACAAAGAAAGACAGTTATCCTCTACCAAGAATCGACGATACATTAGACACCTTGTCTGGAGCGAAATGGTTTTCTACATTAGATCTACAAAGTGGATATTGGCAAGTCGAGATCGATGAATGTGACCGTGAAAAGACCACTTTCAGTATGGGTGACGGGTTATGGGAATTCTCTGTGATGCCATTTGGGTTATGTAATGCGCCTGCAACGTTCGAGCGACTGATGGAACATGTGTTAAAAGGACTCAACTGGAAGACATGTTTGGTGTATCTTGATGACATTATCATCATGGGAAAAAGTTTTGATGATCATCTGAAAAATCTAGAGGAAGTCTTTCAGCGAATAGCATCAGCCGGATTACGCTTGAATCCCAAAAAGTGTTCATTATGGAAGAAGCAGGTCACATATCTCGGACATAAAGTGTCAACTGAGGGAATTCACACCGAGGAAGGAAAAATAAAAGCAGTGAAAGATTGGCCTCGACCCACCAACATTCATGAACTCCGCAGCTTCCTCGGCTTATGCACGTATTATCGCCGTTTCGTACCTGGATTTGCGAACGTGGCTAGAAGTTTACATGATTTAACAAAGAAGAATCGCCCGTTTGTATGGCAGTTGGAACAAGAAAAAGCGTTTGAGCAGCTTAAGGAACTACTTTGTACGGCGCCGATGTTGGCTTATCCAATACCTGGAAAGAAATTCATCCTGGATACAGATGCGAGCGCTTATGGAATTGGAGGTGTCCTGTCTCAGCTCATCGACGGACAAGAAAGAGTAATTGGGTATTACAGCCGAGTGCTCGGGAAACCAGAGAAAAACTACTGTGTGACGCGAAAAGAACTACTAGCTGTGGTGGAATGTGTAAAACATTTCCACAAGTATTTGTATGGACAACGATTCTTGCTGAGGACTGATCATGCAGCATTAAAATGGTTATTACAGTTTAGGAATCCGGAAGGCCAAATTGCACGATGGATCGAAAGATTACAGAATTACGACTTCGAAACGGAACATCGAAAGGGGATTCACCACAAAAATGCGGATGCATTATCACGTCGCCCTTGTCCACTGGAATGTAAACATTGCTCCAAATCAGAAGGAAAAGAAGGTATAATCGACGTGCGATTACTGAATATAGAACCTGAAGATGATTGGACTCCTCACCGCATCAGAATCAATCAGCTGGAGGACCCTGATCTTGCAAAGCTGATAATAGCCAAAGAAAATGGGGTACGACCACCAAAGGAACAAATAAGTAGCGAGAGTCCAACGGCAAAAGCATATTGGGCCCAATGGAACAGCATAAACCTCGTTAATGGATACCTTCATCGTACCTGGGAAAGCGAAGATGGCAAACAGTCTCGTCTGCTGATCATAGTACCGAAGTCCATGATCCCAAAAGTATTGAAAGAATATCACAATGGACCTAGTGGAGGGCACCTTGGAATTACAAAAACTATAGAGAAGATTAAACAACGGTTCTACTGGATCGGTTGTCGAGATTCCATAGCAGAATGGATAAGTAATTGCGTAGAGTGCATGGCAGCTAAAGGCCCTAAAGCCAAAAGTCGCGGTAGGCTACAACAGTACAACGTGGGATCACCATTTGAACGAGTCGCAATGGATGTTGCAGGTCCGTTCCCAACCAGTACGGCCGGAAACAAATATCTACTGGTTGTCATGGACTATTTCAGTAAATGGCCAGAAGTATATGCCTTACCAAACCAAGAAGCGAAGACAGTAGCCGAAGCGTTTGTAGAAAATTGGATAACAAGGTTCGGAGTGCCCGTCGAATTACACTCAGATCAAGGCAGGAATTTCGAATCTTCCATTTTCCAAGAAGTCTGTACATTATTGGGCATCCACAAGACACGGACAACAGCGTTACACCCACAATCAGATGGGATGGTAGAGAGATTCAACCGAACGCTCGAAGAACATCTGCGGAAAATCGTTAATAAAGATCAACGAAATTGGGACAAGTGCATCCAGATGTTCCTGCTGGCGTATCGTTCAGCAAAGCACGAGACAACTGGTTACACGCCAGCAAAGATTATTTTTGGATCTGATCTGCGACTCCCTGCTGATCTTAAGTTTGGAACGAATCCTACAGCTGTAAGAAATGATGGAGATTATTGTTCTGCCTTAAAGGAAGAAATGAATGAATTGCATCTAATGGTAAGACAGCATACCCATCTGATGAGCAATAAGATGAAAGACCGGTTCGATCAAGCGGCAAATTCAAAAGGTTTTGAAGAAGGTGATCTGGTCCTGTTGTACAATCCACTTCGAAAGAAAGGCTTGTCCCCGAAACTGCAGACAGCCTGGGAAGGACCCTATATGGTGATGAAACGACTTAATGACGTGGTATACCGCATACAAAGAAATGGGAAAGCACGATGTAAAATGAAAGTAGTACATTTGGAGAGGCTCGCCCCATTTGGTTCAAGAGGATTTGTGCCTAATCGGGACGATTAGGCTTTAGTGGAGGGCAGTGTTACAAAAGTAGTATTAAGTTGTATTTGTATTACTATATGCATCCCTGATTATGAACAATAGCTGTAGGTATATGGAATAGCATTTGTCTTGTTGTAGACATCTGGCGCCACGGCTGTCTGCTTGAGAAACAATAGACATCTGGCGCCGCACTGTCCGCTTGTCGAAACAATAGATATCTGGCGCCACAGCCGTCTGCTTGAACAATTGCAGAGTCTGGCGCCGCGACTGTCTGCTTGCGTCTGGCGCCGTATAGCCGTATGTTCTGGTAATTTCCAGACGCGATATTCTAGAAGGACACGTCGGCATCAGCGAGAAGTGCGTGGCTATATAAGCCGTGGCAGCGCCAACGTAATCAATCAGTGCTAAGAGTAAACTGCTATAGTGTAGACGAGTCGTGAAATAAAGAGTTGTTGAATTAAATTAAACAGTGTTGATTTTATTTGTCAATCCAGAGATACGAACCTAACAAAGTAAACTAGCAAGAGTAAATTCGTAACAGTATTTTTGAATGACGTAAGCGACTTGAGTATTTGAGTTGAGTTTAGCTCTATTGTGTTTGTTAATTTTTTATTTTAATTTTTTTGTTTTCAATTTCTATGTTGGTTACTAATTTCACTACTTATTTATAATGTTTTCATACATATTTATTTGCAACAATGAATATTTTTCGTATGAAAAACGTAAACTTTAAAAATTATTTTATTTTTTTTAATAGTTTTTATTTGAAAATAACAAAATGAGATCATCCATATTTTTAAACTAACCTAAGCTAACAAAGTTCATAAATCTTTTTACTAAAATGAATGCACTTGTGAAAAAAAGGCTAAAAATACTCATTCAGAGATACATATAAAAGCAAAGAAGTTTTGTGAAAAAAATTTATAAATTTTTATTGTTAACTGAATTTAGGAAAATAATGTTGTCTACTGTCTCTGGCGCTATTCTGTTGCGCTTTTCTGTAATAATATTACCGGCAAGCGAAAACACTCGCTCTGATGCTGCACTGCTAGCAGGAATGGCAAGAACTTTAAGTGCTAACTTGGGCAACCTGGGTTTGCTATTATTTTGCCACCACTGCAAAACATCAAAATTTTCAAAAACCCCAAATTTTCACTATAATGGCGACGTAGTTCATCTGACACATTTTCAACTTCTGTTAAAGAAGTATTCGTACATGGCAGTAGATTCGGAAAGACGAAACTCTCTTCGTTATTTGAAGAAGAATTACCTGCTGATAAAGTCATGAAAGATCATGCTGTATTGCTCAATTAAAATATTGAATGATCTTCTGTAGATGAATCCGATAACCCATTCACATCTATTATTTCAGCAGTGCAAAACATTTCAATTTCATTTAACTGGCTTGCTTGCATTGCATTTTCAAATTTGGAATCCAAATTCCTTTATACCTTCCAAAATCTTTAATTTTAACGCAAAAACCCCCTGATTATCATTTTCATCGAACTTGCAAATGTTTTTTATCCGGTTTATTGCGAGAATTACATAGCACAATGAAGGATTCGAACATCCCTGTAGTTTTTTGAAAATTATTTTAAAATCCTTGCAAATTTTAATTAAATTTTAAATTGCTGATATATTTAAATTAGAAAGCCTTTTCATCTCGACAAGAGTTGACAGAATTTCATTGATTTTCGATTTGAACATATAAAAATGTGACCTCCATCGGGTTGGGCAGTCGGTTTTCAACAATGTTTGCAGCATATGTTGCATACCCGATTTCTTAAAATATTTTACAAGCTTCCTAGAGGATGGTATTATGTCTTTAAGCTCATCTGAAGATTCAACCCTGGATTCTAATACGTTTGAGAAAAGATGACTTGAACAGTTAAGCCTATGGTTATTTTCTAAAACCTTTTCACATTGCTTCCTCTGTTTGTGACAAAAATAATGCTGTCTAAACTATTAATGCCGAACTCTACAAATATATCCTGCAGTTTTTTCTTAATATTAAGATCTGTACTTTGTGAATAAACCATGGACTTCATTCCAAGGACAATTTAGTTTAGTTTGAAGACCTTCACAAAATGCAGTGTGGTACACAAAAAATCGCGTTCACCATATTCGTCTTTCCATAAATCAATTGTAGTAGAAGCGTTGCCGGATTGTACATATTCTGTTATTTCAACAGACTTTTTTTCTTTCGTATTTTTTCCTATCTTACGCGAAATGTTTTTTGGGTCCGGGAGTAAATCGTCAACATCAACGGAGTCCTCCACGGACCACCCAATCAGCACAAGCTACTAAAGCTAATTCTTTATCCTTCTCACTTACTTTCTGTCTGGGCAGTTCTTTTATAAGTGAGGTAAAGCATTTGTGTCTATTGAGATTGGAAGTCTGCATGCCATGGCATTTATACACTTTTTTACAATTACAAAAACAAAACAGTTTCTCAGCGCACGAAACGAAATTTACACTTTTATTCTTTAACTTATTCAAGTTATTTCCATTCTTTCCTTCAAAAATGTGAGTAAAGTCAAATTATTTGTCTACTATTGAGGGAGTCATAAATTGTTGTCACTCATAAGTGTAGAAATACTTTGCGGTTTTTTGTTTTTGTGGGAATGAGCCTTGGTCATTTTTATTATTAAGACTACTCATTTGCACCTATTTTTATGGCTCATGACTTAAGTGCATAAATTTTATTGGTACCAATTGCTGATCTCTGCTCCATACTATAAGTGAGCCTCTAATCCTGACAAAGTCGTATGTATACAATTCGTGTAAATTTCAAGTAAGGTGGTTGTGTTTTTGGTGCGGTTCTGGAGTTTTTCTTAAATTCAAAGTTTTTCACTCAAATTTTAATCGATTCTTTCCTGATCCTTTCCGGAAGCTATAACAATTCAAACGGACACTAAAGCTACAAAAAAGATAAAAACAATTTGTTTTTTTTCTAATAAAAATTCATTTGCTTTCACCCGCATATATTCTGCGGCTTTTTTGTGGTAAACAGATTATTTTTTCCCTGAAACAGCAATCCAAACAAAGTACGTGCTTAAATTTTGCATTGCCGTTTTGTTTTGATCACTCTGCTATTCATTTTTAGTTTCTCCTTTTCATATTCCTTTTGGTTTTGGTATTACCAACTACCTAAATATAAACAAGGTGTTAGAGACAGTGACTGAACATACTATTTTTATACCCTGAACAGGGTGTATTAAGTTTGTCACGAAGTTTGTAACACCCAGAAGGAAGCGTCGGAGACCCTATAAAGTATATACAATATATAAATGATCAGTATGTTGAGCTGAGTCGATTTAGCCATGTCCGTCTGTCTGTCTGTCCGTCCGTCTGTCTGTCTGTATATATACGAACTAGTCCCTCAGTTTTTAAGATATCATTTTGAAATTTTGCAAACGTCATTTTCTCTTCAAGAAGCTGCTCATTTGTCGGAACTGCCGATATCGGACCACCGTAACATATAGCTGCCATACAAACTGAACGATCGGAATCAAGTTCTTGTATGGAAAACTTTCACATTTGACGATATATCTTCACGAAATTTGGTATAAATTATTTTTTAACGCACCAATGTAATCTCCGAAGAAATTGGATCGGTTAACTATAGCATATAGCTGCCATACAAACTGAATGATCGGAATCGAATGCTTGCATGGGAAGCTTCCTCATTTGACGATATATCTTCACGAAATTTGGTATGAGTTATTGTTCATAGAAATAATGTAATTTCGAAAGAAATTGATCAGATCGGCTTACAATAGCTTATAGCTGCCATACAAACCAAACGATTGGAATAAAGGGCTTGTATGGCAACGCATTTGACGTGGTATCTTCACGAAATTTGACGTGGATTACTGCTTACGGTAATAATGCAATCTCCGAAAAAATTGGTCAGATCGGATTACTATAGCTTATAGCTTCAATACAAACAGAACACATAGTTACTAAAAAAAATGCACCTGTGAAGGGTATATTAGCTTTGGTGCAGCCGGTGCAGCCGAAGTTAACGTTTTTTCTTGTTCTCACTGAGATATAGCCTCTGAGAAAGGTAGTGAACGCACGACAGAGAACCGCCGTTGGATCAACAAAAAAATACGAAAATGCCAACCATACAATTAAAGGTGGCAAACTCTCTGAGGAAACACCAATTAGTGAAACTATTCAAATCTTTAACCAGTTGAGTAGTAAAATATAAGAACTGGAGAATATGATGGCTGATATAAACCAGGCAATGCGCAACTAGGTCACTAGCATAGTAGCACTACATGTCAAGGCTGAGAAAAACGGAAACGTCCAAGGTATCCCCAATGGATAAAAATGTAAAGCCGAAAAATACAAATAAAGCGCTGCAGCCCACTTACAGCGAGGCATCGAAATTAATTGAAGGTGATACTAAGGATTTTAATTTACAATCCGTGTTAAACAGAATGGTTATTTTCTGACCCATGGAAAGTTCAGCGATTGGTTCTACTTCCTAAACCAATAAAGCATGTACATGCTTCTTACCATTGGGAAACCTACGAAAGCATAGTAAGAAACCGCTTGGAGATAACAATTTAGAAAGCCGGCGAATTAGCAGAAAGACAATACGGCTTTATGAAAAAGAGGTTTGTTCTACTTCCTAAATCAAAAAAGCATGTGCATGCTTGACACTATTGGGAAAATTACGAAAGCATAGTAAGAAACTGCTTGGAGTTAGCAATCTAGAAAGCCGGCGGATTATCAGAAAGACGCATTACAAGTCGTTGACATTGCCAAATGGACAGTAAGTGGATCACCTAGAATACATTGTAAGTAAAGCGAACAAAATCCTGAACGCCTTATCAAGAATGATGGCGAATAAATGCTGCGTGCGTTCCAACCAGCGTTTTTTACTCACAACGGTAATGAGATCTATTGTGTTATATTATATGCGGCTCGAATATGGATCTAGGCGCTAGGCATCAAATCATATGCCAAACAAATAAGAACAGTGCACAGGCTGTCGGCACCAAGCTATCAGTTCTTTCCGAACAACCTACAGACTGATACCTGACATTCATTCGTGGATCTACATACGACATCGGGAAATGGATTTCCATCCTAACACAAATACTAATTGGACATGGGCGCTTTAGAACCTACCTGTACAGATTCCTGCACGACATTAGTCCGACGTCTTTAGAGTGCTTTGAAGACTCAGAGCATGCATTCTTTTATTGTCCTCGCTTTTTAAGAACAAGGGAAAAAGTTAAAATTACACTCGATGGTAGTTTGACAGTGGAAACTTTTACGACACTCAACTGTCAGTCCAAATTCCCTAGCAGTTAAAATGCATAACTGTTAGGTGTAAAAGTTATTTTTCATTCCCATTAAGAAAAACTTCTTTTACATTAGGGTTTTTAAAATGGAACGTCCTTTACCAAAAAATATAAATCGGCAAAACCGTCAGAATTAGAAAATGATAAAATTAATCGCCAAATCCCCGCCTCCACCTTCCATAACTTTGAGTTTAACTTTATATTCCAACAAGACTACGACCCAAAACATACGGCTAAAGTTACCACTAAAAGACTACATGACAACTGGTATAAAGTTCTGCCTTGACCTCCACAATCTCCCGATTTTAATCATTTAGAATATCTCCGGGGAAAAGAGAAATTGGTAGGGACAATGGAAACTTGGATGATTTATGGTCAAAAGTGAGATCAGCATGGAGTGCTATCAAATCAGAAATGTTCAAAAAACTTGTTGATAACATGCCTTTATGCGGGAGTAGACGTTGGTGGATAAGATATAAAAGCACACGAAACTTTCATGGATTTGATTAGAATAAACTAGAATGATTAAAGTACTATATCAAATTTCATGAACTCATCCTTATCTTAGTTTACATGTAGTTCATCAAAATCACCTTGCAAACATGTGAACACTTGTTTGAGCCATTTTATATCGTCGTCATACAATAAATAACAGTAGGAGATATGCTAAAGAAATATTCATCGTTGCAGATGTAGTAATGAAGTTATAGAAGTGCCCTCTGTTTACATACCAATGCCAATTTACTTAGTATTACTGATACTATTATAACCCTCTGACAAACTTTCTCTTTTCGGTCATATTTTCCTTTTTAAAGTTTTATTGCCTGTTGTCAATTAACATGAGTGAGTCTACTAGTTGCAAAGTATGTAATACGATTAATGTTTTTATGAAAGTTATATGTTTGTAACTTATGTTAGAAAATAACAGGTACTTCTCACCTCTAAAACAAACCATATTTCATCAGGTGCATTTGATTTTTCAAGTTTGTAGACGCCATAAAACTCGGGAAGATTTGGATGATTGCAGTGATCGCGTAAAGTACGATATTCTTCTTCAATCGATATTTGGTGTTCTTCATCATAGTGCTGAATTTTTAAGGCTACCATTCGATCATTATCTAACTCTTTTGCCCGAAATACTTTTGCGTTGACGCCCTGTGCAATTTCTTCATAGATCTCGAATTTGTCCGTTGGATCGGGCAGTTGTGTGTATGGTAAATACATATTTGAAAACTATAAAACGTCATAGTAAATGGTAAGAACCAAAAAATGCATAATTGAATACTTAGTAATATACTTATTATATAGGTATGTAGCTAAAACAAATAAAAAACAAGTAAGGAAGGAATTAGATCGGGAGGATCCCCACATTTTATACTCTTTCAACTGCAAATAAAATCCATTCAAGTCCTGAAAAAATTTATATTAAAAGATGTTGTGAAAGAACTCAGCATGCACTATTCGACGAAATCGCAACATAAGTACAACAAAATTTGGTTTAGTCTTGACTTACATTGAAGATCACTAACATACATTTCATTTTATACCTATAATTTATTATATGTATATCGTCAATGAGATATATGTATGCATGATATGTGATATCAACTTAATCGAAAATGTTAAATTTATTATATTATGGAGGGATGTGAGGTTTAGACCAACGTGTAGATTAAATCAATTCTAATTCAGCATTAAACCACAATATTTCAACGAAAATTTGTTCAACCTGGAGGATTTAGGGTCGTGTGGAAAGGCGGAAACCATTCTATGAAGTACATTGAGGGCAGAAAATGAACTAAGGCCGATTGCAATAATTTAGTACACTTGAGGACATACACGTATTTTCAGTTAATTTGTTAAGTATGTGTTTAACTTATATTCGCAGGCATATACGATTTGTCCTGAGCAAATTTGATTTCTTATCTTAATTGGGTTGGAAGATATATACATGAATCTCATTAGGGATTGAACCCACACTTGTTTTGTAATTTACGGCTTAGTTATAGATTAATGGCGTTTTGGGGTGTGGCAGTAGCCATAATACAACCATCTACGAACTCATCCCAACTTTTTTGCCAAGAAACATATGTAACAAGTTTCATTAAGCTATTGTATCGATGCATTTCGATATAAGGAAATAAGGACGCCAGTCGTTTCTTCTTTTCGCTACGTGGCGCCAATTGGATATTCCAAGCGAAGCCAGGTCCTTCTCCACTTGGTCCTTCCAACGGAGTGGAGGTCTTCCTCTTCCTCTGCTGCCCCCGGCGGGTACTGCGTCGAATACTTTCAGAGCTGTAGTGTTTTCGTCCATCCGGACAACATGACCTACCACACGTAGCCGCTGTCTTTTAATTCGCTGAACTATGTCAATGTCGTTGTATATCTCGTACAGCTCTTCGTTCCATCGAATGCTATACTCGCCGTGCCCAACGCACCAAGGACCATAAATCTTTCGCAGAACTTTTCGTCCAAGCCTCTGCACCATATAGCAGGACGGGAATTATGAGATTTTGTTTATTTACATATGTATAAATCCCAGTTTTTTTGTCCAAACTTTGTAGAAATAAAATTTTGTTTACATGTTTTGGCTGCAGTCTATTTTGCTCTTGATTTAACACCTGAGAAGCCTTCGAAAAAATTCCTTCAGAAGGTACTGAAGTCGCGACTATAGTCAAATGCTTATGCGCTATGTGAAACAATTTTGGGAATTGCTGTTTGAAATTGGCCAAATGTCTAAAATATTTTCATTTAACCGACTAACTGATGCTTTTAAATAGACTGATAGCTAAATTCCCGTCCGATTTATCTGAATGGCATTCGATATGGTTTTCGCCAAGACTAATATTAATAAGATCCTTAATTTTTTTGGGTGGCATTTTTGAATAAAAAAAGGGAGAGATTATACACCAAATTATATCTCGGGATGTCCTAAACTCTTTCCGATACCACTTCTTTCGGTATTAGCGGTCTTCGGTCCCTATTTAAAAAAGTTAATAAACTTTTTTTAATCATTTTGATTCTTTTTTTTTGTATTTATGGCAACGCTTATTATTCGTCAACATGGAACTTTTAGTTAAATGCTTATTTAAAGAAAATCAGAAGAGAAGCAGATCATCTCAATCTAATCATACTCATTATAATCCTGAAATCGTAGCATGGTATACTAAACTACTAACTGCTGTTATAAGCTCCTTCAATGGAATGTTGTTTTGCTGTATGGACACTATCAAATTTGTGTCGTGGTAAAAATTCTCTAGCTTAGGTAGTACGAGTATGTACATATGAAACTGTAAAATTTTGAACTTAAACGATAAATCGGTTTGAATCATTCGAATTCTCAGAATGAACATTTCCTCACTTTTAGATTTGCTGTGTTGTAGTAAACTATTCACTACAGTGAAATTATTATTTATGAATAAAGACGGAAACCTGAGTATATATCTGGTATAAAAATCCACGGGATTGAGATTTGAACTTGAGGTCAAATTTTTAAAATTATTGATGAAAATTTTCGTAGAGTTGATAATAAGCACAAATTTTCATAAAATAGTTCATTTTTGATTTTATATTCAAGTTTTTAACAAATAAGTTAATTACAAAATTGTTAGTTGATAACATGTAACATTTAATTTTATAATCTTAGGATAGATAATTCTTAATTTTTAATAGTAGTATTTATTTTTTTTTTTTTGAATTATAAACATTTTTATTTAACTTAGCACTAATCGGTGCACAATATTTTTGGTTAACCTGTCTCGAGCTAACACAAATAGATTTGATGGTTTTCCCACACGTGAGCATGCAACATATATGTAATTGCCCATGGGAAAAACATGGATTATCCAAATCTAACCCACAAATGGACATTGTTTGGCCTTGAGACTTATTAAAAGACATGGCAAAAGCTAAACGAATAGGAAACTGTAGTCTTCTGAATGGTACCGTAGATTCTGACGGTATCATTGGAATACGGGCAACAGGACCACTTCTCCTTTAAACTTTCCAAAAATGGTTGCTTCAAGAATATTCCGTGTTAACTTTTTGATGATCAAACGTGTACCGTTGCATAATCGAGGTGGATTCAAATTACGCAGAAGAATAATAATTGAACCAATCTTCAACCGAAGAATATGTGGTGGCATTCCGGGTATATCTAGAGAGTTTAAAAATTCAGTTGGAAAATTTACACTTTCATTTTCATCAACAACAGTATCGATTGATTTAAAAGACATCAGATCTAGAAGTTAATTTCGTCAACATCAACATTTTTGGCTGCCAAAATAGCCCGCCCACTGAGCCAGTTATGATATAAATATGTATTTATTTTGTATATCCGGAAAATACTTTCAATCAATTCAATTTTTGTGTGAACAACACTGCAGAAATTGTCTGGCTGTTTAATACATTGCGTGTTTGGTTGCCGTTCTATTTGTAATGGCAACTTGAATGCTGAATGTGCCGTTCGCCCACCATCTAGCATAGTAGCCGCAATGCCTGATGATGCAACTGCCAATGCGATTTTCTGTTGTGGCCGTATCTTGGCAAGAATCAACGATATTAAAAATGTCTTACCGGTTCCACCTGGTGCGTCCAAGAAGAAAAAGCCGCCTTGTTTAGCAGCAACAGTCAGCATAATCTGATTATAAATAATCTTTTGTTCAGCTGTCAATAATGGCTCACTGTTCGCGATAATTGTAGCTAAACTACCATGGTCATATTGATGCTATTTCAAATGATTGTTGTTTTTGTAGAACAATATTTGTAATTTTTGCGGGTGACATATCCACATGTGAACGAATATAAGTATGTATGTTGTGTATGCATTGTTTGTATGGGAATGTCATACGCACATATTTACATGTGTACTCATATTGTAAGTATGTATGATGATTTTTGAGACTATTGTTGTTTTTCCAGAAGAATGTTTGTATTTTTCGATTTACATGCGTACGCATATATTATTTGTGTGAGAATGTCACACGCACATACATACATATGTATGTACATATGAGTGTACGCCAGCTGCTAGAAATGTAGCGCCATCTACTGTAACATACTGCACTTACTCAATACCGCTGTTAGCGCCACCAACTGGTGGATAGCTCTTTGCTAATAATAAACAAATAAGTTGCAATAAATAAATAATGCGACTATAAGGAGAGTTATAAACTATCCTATCTTTCAAGTTGGACCAAACTGCACACAATGTTAAAAATTTCATTAAAATCGGTTCAGTAGTTTAGGAGTCCATCGAAATCAAACAACGTGACACATGATTTTTATATATTAAGATTTGCAACAGCGACAAATGCTACCAGTGATGTGTTGTGGACACTCAGCTGGTAACCAGTGATGAGTTGTGGACACTCAGCTGGTAAGTCAAACCAAAGACTTTAACCTGGTACCACGGGGAGCAGTTAGCCCTTGGAGGTAACTCCAATCTGCTCATTGGGTTTTTGGCAATTTGTGGAGATTCGTGGTGGCTGTGGCTTAAACCTAAATACAGGAAGGGCATTTGTCCAATGTGGAGTCGCACTGCGGCCGGGTGCCGTACCCAGAGTACGGCAGAGGCTTTAGATGGGCCTCGTACCCGACCAAGGTGGCTAGGGTGTTTTCTTTTGGTTTACACCCGAACCAATTGGAACCAGAGTATAAGTGTATAAGCCAGCACTTTGCTTTGGTTCTCCAGAGTATAGTGCGGGTGCACGCTCTTATGCTTTGGGACGCTGATCAACTCATTGTTTTGATCCACGTGCTTCTAGCAATAGAAAGCACCGTGGATTTGAGCCTTCGCAGGCATATACCCACGTAAAACCACAATAGATTCTGTCTGTCTGCCCGTCCGTCTGTCTGTCTGTGTATATAAGAACTAGTCCCTCAGTTTTTAAATATTGTTTTGAAATTTTGCACTTTCACATTTGACGATATATCTTCACGAAATTTGGAATACATTATTTTTTAAGGCACCAAAGTAATCTCCGAAGAAATTTTTCAGATTTGTAGCACATAGCTGCCATACAAACTGAATGATCGGAATCAAATGCTTGCATGGGAAACTACCTCATTTGACGATATATCTTCACGAAACTCAGTATGAGTTATTGTTCGTAGAAATAATGTAATATCCGAAGAAATTGTTCAAATCGACTTACTATAGCTTATAGCCGCCATACAAACCGAACGATCGGAATAAAGGGCTTGTATCGAAACGCATTTGACGTGGTATCTTCACGAAATTTGACATGGATTATTGCTTACGGTAATAATGTAATCTCCGAAAAAATTGGTCAGATCGCATTACTATAGCATATAGATTCCATACAAACTGAACCCATAGTTACTAAAATATACCTGCGAAGGGTATATTAGCTTCGGTGCAGCCGAACTAACGTTTTTCTTTCATTTTAAGTGGTCTGCCAATTCTAGCCCTATCCTAGATATTTATATATTGGGTAGTCGAAAAAGGATGGAGTCATGTGTAGAAGTTCACGCAAGTGAGGAAAGTTCTCTGATCGCCATTCACTTGGGAGTGGCCAGAAACGATTCTTTTACATATGACTCAAGCAGCTCACGACTTACATCACCACCGTCCAAGAAATGCGATGGACGGGACAAGGACAGAGACGAGTAGGTCCTTGTGACATTTACTACAGTGGCCATATAAAGGAGCGCAAGTTTGGTGTTGGATTCGTGGTGGGAGAGAGACTCCGTCGCCGAGTACTATCATTCACTTCGGAGAATGAACGTCCAGCCACAATCCGCATCAAAGCGATGTTCTTCAACATATCGCTGATTTGCGCCCACGCCCCGACGGAAGAGAAGGACGATGTGACCAAAGATGCCTTTTATGAGTGCTTGGAGAGCACTTATGAGAGATGCCCCCGCCACGATGCCAAAATTGTGCTTGGCGACTTTAACGCCAGGGTGGGAAAAGAAGGTATCTACTACCGACTACGGTCGGTAAATTCAGCCTCCACGACGAAACATCCCCAAAGGGGTTGTGGCTGATCGACTTCGCCGGGGCCCGAAATATGGTTATCTGTAGTACTAGATTCCAGCATAAGAAGATACATCAAGCTACCTGGCTGTCTCCGGATCGAAAAACCACCAACCAGATCGATCATGTTGTGATAGACGGAAGACACGTCTCCAGTGTTTTAGATGTGCGTGCGCTCCGAGGCCCTAACATCGACTCGGACCACTATATTGTTGCAGCCAAAATTCGCACCCGCCTCTGTCCAGCAAAAAACGCACGCCAACAAACACAAAGAAGGTTCGACGTCGAGAAGCTGCAATCACAACAGACAGCCGAACGATTTTCTACTCGGCTTGCACTCCTGCTCTCGGAGAGCACTCGTCAACAACTCGGTATAAGGGAACTGTGGGACGGCTTTTCAAACTCCTTACGTACAGCTGCAACCGAAACCATTGGTTTTCGGAAAGTGCACAAGAACAGCTGGTACGACGAGGAGTGCCGTGTCGCAGCGGAGAGAAAATAGGCTGCCTACCTCGCAACGTTACGATCGACCACAACACATGCGGGATGGGATATATACCGAGAGTTGAAGAGGAAAGCGAGACGCATTTGTAGACAGAAGAAGAAAGAGGCCGAAATGCGTGAGTACGAACAGCTCGATAAGCTGGCCGACAGGGGTAATGCTCGAAAATTCTACGAAAAGATGCGACGGCTTACGGAAGTTTCAAGACCGGAGCATACTCTTGTAGATCCTCCCAAGGTGATCTAGCCACCGATGCCCAGAGCATACTTAAATTATGGAGGGAACACATCTCCAGCCTGCTGAATGGCAGTGAACGCACAACACCAGGAGAAGACAAACCCGATACCCCATTCGATGACGATGGAGCAGACGTTCCATTGCCCGACCATGAAGAAATTCGAATAGCAATTACCCGCCTGAAAAACAACAAAGCGGCAGGAGCCGATGGATTGCCGGCCGAGCTATTCAAACACGGCGGCGAAGAACTGATAAGGAGCATGCATTAGCTTCTTTGTAAAATATGGTCAGATGAAAGCATGCCCAACGATTGGAATTTAAGTGTGCTATGCCCATTCCATAAAAAAGGAGACCCCACAATCTGCGCCAACTACCGTGGGATAAGCCTCCATATCATCGCATATAAAGTTCTGTCAAGCGTATTGTGTGAAAGATTAAAGCCCACCGTCAACAAACTGATTGAACCTTATCAGTGTAGCTTTAGACCTGGAAAATCAACAACCGACCAGATATTTACAATGCGCCAAATCTTGGAAAAGACCCCTGAAAGGAGAATCGACACACACCATTTCTTCGTCGATTTCAAAGCTGCTTTCGATAGCACGAAAAGGAGCTGCCTTTATGCCGCGATGTCTGAATTTGGTATCCCCTCAAAACTATTATCGGTTTTCTTCGATGCATTGGATAGCAAACACCGATGTTTCCGATGCATCGATGTTTTTTTTTCTATCCCTACTCTGAACTCAACTCGTCTCGTTATCCTGATATTTTGTACATATATACAATCCTAATCGAGGTAGATCGATTATTTTTTGGTGATACAAACAACAGTTAGGTGAATGTAAAGTTATGGCCTTTACAGCAATGTGTTCGTCTTTTTCTCGTGTATTATTAACCAATAATAGAAAGTGGAATCAGAAACATATTTGTTTAGAGGAATAATGGGATATACTATATTATGAGAAACCGTTTATCTAATTGGCTAAAATTACAATAGAATAATTGCACAAAGTTTTCGAGAGTAAATGTTAAAGAAAATTTCTCTTATTTATATTACAGTGCGGGCCGTGAATCTATAAAAAGAAACATAAACATTTGACATATAGTTCTATTAGGGATATATTAGTCAACCCACACCATTTAAAACTGCTTACAAACTGAAAATTCGTTTCTTTTATCTTCCCCTAAGTGTATTTTTATACTCTTGCAATATGTGGCTACATGTAATGGTTGTTTGTATCACCTAAAAATATTTACATAGATAGAGGGTTATATAACGGGTGATTTTTTTGAGGTTAGGATTTTCATGCATTAGTATTTGACAGATCACGTGGGATTTCAGACATGGTGTCAAAGAGAAAGATGCTCAGTATGCTTTGACATTTCATCATGAATAGACTTACTAACGAGCAACGCTTGCAAATCATTGAATTTTATTACCAAAATCAGTGTTCGGTTCGAAATGTGTTTCGCGCGCGTGTTTTGTTCAGCGATGAGGCTCATTTCTGGTTGAATGGCTACGTAAATAAGCAAAATTGCCGCATTTGGGGTGAAGAGCAACCAGAAGCCGTTCAAGAACTGCCCATGCATCCCGAAAAATGCACTGTTTGGTGTGGTTTGTACGCTGGTGGAATCATTGGACCGTATTTTTTCAAAGATGCTGTTGGACGCAACGTTACGGTGAATGGCGATCGCTATCGTTCGATGCTAACAAACTTTTTGTTGCCAAAAATGGAAGAACTGAACTTGGTTGACATGTGGTTTCAACAAGATGGCGCTACATGCCACACAGCTCGCGATTCTATGGCCATTTTGAGGGAAAACTTCGGACAACAATTCATCTCAAGAAATGGACCCGTAAGTTGGCCACCAAGATCATGCGATTTAACGCCTTTAGACTATTTTTTGTGGGGCTACGTCAAGTCTAAAGTCTACAGAAATAAGCCAGCAACTATTCCAGCTTTGGAAGACAACATTTCCGAAGAAATTCGGGCTATTCCGGCCGAAATGCTCGAAAAAGTTGCCCAAAATTGGACTTTCCGAATGGACCACCTAAGACGCAGCCGCGGTCAACATTTAAATGAAATTATCTTCAAAAAGTAAATGTCATGAACCAATCTAACGTTTCAAATAAAGAACCGATGAGATTTTGCAAATTTTATGCGTTTTTTTTTTAAAAAAAGTTATCAAGCTCTTAAAAAATCACCCTTTACATAGAAATAATCAGAATATTGAGTCGAGTCGAAATCCGAGTGACTGTCCGTCCGACTGTCTGCCTGTGCAAGCGATAACTTGAGTATAAATTGACATATCGCAAAGAAATTTGGTGCAAGTGTTCCTTGACATAAGAGCAAGTACGAATTCGTAGAATTAAACATAGATTTTCGTAAAATGACACAACTAATCACTAAATTAAGGTATATTTGTAGAATTGTAATTTGGCAGAGGGCATCGCAGTAGCAGGGGCACCTGTGATATACAATTTTTTGAAAACTAGGCATGGCCCCGCCCCCTGATAATTTGTATGTAAATATCTCCTAAACCATAAAAGATAAAATATTGAATTTCGTTCAACGCAAATACTATAAGAAATTTTACCAACAGTGTGAAAATTGATGAAATCAGATTATAACCTCGCCCACTCTCCATATAACGGTATTATCAAAAACTACTAAAAGCACGATAAATAAGCAACTTAATACACTAGAGACATTTACTTTTACCTCAGAGAAGGTTTGAGACATCTTTATAGGATCAAGGGTCAAAGTTGGGCTATGGGCGTCGCAACGCCCACCTTTAGGTACAATCACATATCACGTTACCAGTACGACCGATTTCAATCAAATTAAGTACGAATTATTCGCTTAACCTTCCAATATCAAGGGTGTGAAAAGGGTGAAATCGGATACAAGAACACAATTCTCAATTCCATTTGATTGTCTCACTATCCGCTATAAAAATAATGAAGCAACTAATAGCAACATGACTTTTGACCGAAAACATCAATCAATTTGTGAGATACTACTGTGATCAAATTGATTTTTTAATTTATACTTCGCGCATTTTTCGAATCGGTAAATTTGTTTTCTGTGAGTTGGAAGTATGCTAAATTTCACGTCAAAAAATTCATTAGTATTTGAGGTACTCGTCGTTTTGTGAGACTCTAAAAGTGAATTCTTCGATTTTTACTATGTCTGAATTTATTCACATATACCATCTCATCATTTCGCCACGTTTTCAACAAATATTGTGCCGCAATCGCCGCATTCGCTTGATTTACCTTCAGTATGTCAGTGTGTCAAAAATAGTAGATGTTGAATTCTATATCACAATTTTTAATGCAAAGTTTTTTCGGCACCTGAAGGATTTTCCCGGTCTTTGATTCTTGCAAGTTTCAAGAGTATAAAATGTTCAGCAAACAACCGAACTTCGCACTTCCTTACATGTTGTATATATATTTTTTGGTTCCAACTGGTATTTCTGTAAATGCTTTATGAAAGTCATGGGGTTCAAAACATGCTTAAGTTTAATTACTGTATATGTTAGCCAGCATTGTTCATTTTAATAGGTATTTGTATGAACTTTCGATGCGCATACAAATATTCTAATACTCTATCTATTAGTTATTGTATTAATGAACACATAATGTAATGTAATCAGTAATGTAATATTTAATTCGTTTACTTCATAAATGACACTTTGTGTTGTCACAAATTTACAAACTTAATTTTTTTTCATAAACTCACATATACATACCAAATTTGGGATTTTTTTTAAATATATATATATATATATATATTTTTTTAATAATTTGTCACTTTATTTAAAAACTATTATTTTGTAGCATCAACTTCCAGCATGATAAGCTGCGTAATATGTACTGAACATTCTTAAGAAGAAAAATTCGTTCAGAAAAAGAGAAACCTTGTAAGTTCCTTTTGCAAATGCGTGGTCTAAAATTGTCTAATAGGATGAACTAATTTATACAAATATACTGTGTTAGTTAATGCGATATGCTCAACTACGGTAACATTAGGACTGTTATTTTTCCACTAAAAATTGTTTTTAGTCTCTTTTCTACAAAGTGCTTTTTATAACGCTTTTATTGGCTTTACATGTTATGCATGTATTAAATTAAAATGTGAAAAATAAATGCAGTTTAAAAACTATAGATAGCTATCAAAAAATGGGTAAAATTGGTAAATGAACTGATGATGACCCCCATATACTATCAATTAATTTAGTTATGATTTTATTCTGAGTATTCCGGAAATGTATTCTCAGGTAATTTTAGTTAAATTTAAAAAGTTAATGCAATCTGTCTTACTTTTCATTGATACTGTGTTTTACGTGGCGGGTCGCAAACCCAGCGCACAACCCAGTGAAGGGGATGTTTCACCATATGTAAAAGAATCGTTTCTGGCCACTCCCAAGAGAATGGCGATTAGAGAACTTTGCCACACTTGCGTGAACTTCTACAGATGACTCCATCCTCCGCGCAAACACGCGCTTTTGCGCGTTGGCCACGGCGAATATCGCATTTGATGGTACGATGAGCTGTATGAGATATACGACGCCTTTGACATATTTCAGCGAATTAAAGACAGCGGAAAGCACTCTAGCTCTGAAAATATTCGACACAGTACCCGCCGGAGGAAGCAGAGGAAGACCTCCACTCCGTTGGAAGGACCAGGTGGAGAAAGACCTGGCTTCACTTGGAATATCCAATTGGTGCTATAATCGCGTAAGCGGTGTCTACGCCAGTAAAGAAGAAGAAGAATGCAATCTGGACCTTTCCTTCACCACCGTATACGAAATGTAGTGATTTTCGACTTTATACCGTTTAAATGTTCCAAATTTTTAAATCTAATTAAATCCATATATTTCCTTAACTATAGTTTTGATTTGCATGGCATATGCATGGAATCGGTCCAGGCCAGGTTTCGGCATCATTCCCGGTCAGTCTAGTCATATACAACCCTTTTTAATTTAAAATTATAAATTTTGTGCCGCAGATATTTGGATATTTTAATTAGAAATAGGAAGTTTGGCCTCAGTTATTTACATTCACAGTGAAATTAGTTTAGAGCAATTTGTATATCAAGTTCACTCAAATTATAAGAAATTGTACTTGAGTTTGGTTGAATTGATTTTATATAAAAGGCATTACAATTTTATTAAGGAAATTAAAAAAACAAATAGTTTTTCACAATAAATTTAAAACAATAAAAAACGTTAACTTCGGCTGCTCCGAAGCTAATATACCCTTCACAGGTGCATTTCTTTTAGTAACTATGTGTTCAGTTGTATGGAAGCTGTATAGTAATCTGATCTGACCAATTTTTTCGGAGATTACATTATTACCGTAAGCAACACCGTAATCCATATCAAATTTCGTGAAGATACCACCTTAAAATCGTTTCCATACAAGCCGTTTATTCCGATCGTTCAGTTTGTATGGCAGCCATAAGCTATAGTAAGCCGAACTGAACAATTTCTTCCGATATTACATTATTTCTGAAAAAAAAAATCAAAACGATATCTTAAAAACTGAGGGACTAGTTCGTATATATACAGACAGACGGGCATGGCCAGATCGGCTCAGCTCAACATACTGATCATTTATATATGTGTATATACTTTATAGGGTCTCCAACGCTTCCTTCTGGGTGTTACAAACTTCGTGACAAAGTTAATATACCCTGTTCAGGGTATAAAAATGATTTATTAAATCAGCATTTTTATACATGTTTAGCTTAAAAATAATAAATATTAATAACTTTAAAAATTTATATTAATTTATATATTATATAAACTTCACAATATTAAACATAAATGTTTATAGAGATTCTTATACAAACGTATATATAATAATATATTTACGTGACAACATTTATTAAAATTACATTTCGTCCTTATACTATTTAATTTCTTTCCTATATTTATACACAATCATGCCTTATACAATATATGTAATAACAAATTTCTCATATAATTTATATTTTTTAAAGTATTTCAATTTTGAAATTTCTTGCTTTACCATTCTAAGACAACGGAAGAATCATTGCACTAAATCTGAAAACTTTAGTTACTGTTACTCCCATGATAACTTTGTACTGTCTCATAAGCAATTGCTTAAAGCTTAGTAAAAACTTCATAATCATCTAAACGCCTTCTCTAAAAATTCCAATTTATATTTCGGCATTCGCAGATCTTTTTAGAATAATTAGCGGCCCAACACCAAGCTTGGTTACAGCTCCCCACACCATTAAATAAGGCGAATGCTTTACGGTGGGCCAAACAAAGTTTTCCAAAAAACGCTCCCTTTTCCTACGATGCACTGTGGCATTTCCTTCGGGTTCCAAGAAATTAAATTTCAATTCAGCGGAAAAAATAACCCCGCTGTCGCTGTTTCTTCAGTCGCGTAATGAGAGCTTTTGGCTGGACGTCGCGCTCGGAATCCAGGATTATTCTGCACATTTTGCATAGAACTTGTAGTTCTTTTTACCCCAGTGGTTTCGTAAGATGTTGCATAGATTGTTCCAGCATGTTGAAAGCGATCGCTTTAATTTGTCGTTCTTGACGAGGTTTTACTGTTTTCGGACGTCACTGCCCTTTTTTCGAGCTAATCAATTAAAATACGTATAACTTTTAATCACAATACGCACCTTCCAATCCCTTATGCCCATTTCATGAGCTATTTGACCTTTGGATAATTTATTTTATATAAAGCTACGATTTCTGCTTTCTTTTTTATTGACACCACCATGTTCAACTTTACTTGTTTTCACAACTTATTCAAAAGAAAATACCGCAAATTCTGTAATAAGCACGTGTGGACGCTAACGGTTTTAAAAATAAAGGTAAAATATTGTAGTCACATGACTACAACAGCCAAATAAGACAAATAGTGAACTTTGAGCAAATAGTGACAGTTCAAAATAGGAATATTAGAAAATTTTCGATTGCGTGGGTTTTTTTTCGCCGAGTGTATGTTCGAGAATGTTAAAGCAGGGATTTAAAGTTTTTTCTTGCAGAAGATTTTCATTGTAGTCCTTGTAGAACTTCCGTAAATAACCGGAATATTATTGTTGCAACACTCAAACAAAACAACCTCTAACACTTTCAGTCCTGAATAAATCACCTTTGGTTCTATAATGCTAGCAATAGTATCTTTTGAATATTTTATAATGACGCGTTTATTTTCACTGCTACCTATCCTCAGCTCGTTCATTGGAGTAAACTACGGTATATAAAATTTTTACAAAACGTAAAATATCTGAAGATGGCATCAGGCCTTTTATACTTGTATCATTAATGTGAGCGTAGTGACTATGACCACAAAGAGAACAATGGAAATCAATTTGCATAAGTTGCTCAGTTGTCCCATTAAGGGGGGGAGTCTGATTTAGAAGCTTCAAAAAATCGATTTTTTGAGAATGTCTTTAGGAGGGAAAGAATTAATTGATTAAAACGAAATTTCTGGGGCTTATAGTTATATATTTAATCATCAATCTTACATTTCTTTAATACAAAATCTTTTGTATTCAGCTTTTGGGAAGCAATTGCCCGATACATCTCGCAAGTGCATTTGCCGGGTGGCGGGCGAATGCAGGTCGCAATTTCTATCTGAAAAAAAAATAAAGAGATTCAAATTTTTTAATGACATATCTTCTTCTTCTTTACTGGCGTAGACACCGCTTACGCGATTATAGCCGAGTCAACAACAGCGCGCCAGTCGTTTCTTCTCTTCGCTACGTGGCGCCAATTGGATATTCCAAGCGAAGCCAGGTCCTTCTCCACTTGGTCCTTCCAACGGAGTGGAGCTCTTCCTCTTCCTCTGCTTCCCGCGGCGGGTACTGTGTCGAATACTTTCAGAGCTGTAGTGTTTTCATCCATCCGGACAACATGACCTAGCCAGCGTAGCCAATGTCTTTAAATTCGCTGAACTATGTCAATGTCGTCGTATATCTCGTACAGCTCATCGTTCCATCGAATGCGATATTTGCCGTGGCCAATGCGCAAAGGACTATAGATCTTTCGCAGACCCTTTCTCTCGAAAACTCGTAACGTCGACTCATCGGTTCTTGTCATCGTCCAAGCCTCTGCACTATATAGCAGGACGGGAATTATGAGCGACTTATAGAGTTTGGCTTTTGTTCGTAGAGAGAGGACTTTACTTTTCAATTGCCTACTCAGTCCGAAGTAGCACCTGTTGGCAAGAGTTATCGTGAGTTGGATTTCCAGGCTGGCGTTGTTGGTGGTGTCTACAGCTTCAATGTTATGACTGTCAACAGTGACGTGAAAGCCAAGTCGCGAGTGCGACTGTTTGTTTGATGACAGGAGATATTTCGTCTTGCCCTCGTTCACTGCCAGACCCATTTGTTTTTCTTCCTTGTCCAGTCTGGAGAAAGCAGAACTAACGGCGCGGGTGTTGAGACCGATGATAACAATATCATCGGCATACGCCAGCAGCTGTACACCCTTATAAAAGATTGTAACTGCTTGATTAAGTTCTGCAGCTCGAATAATTTTCTCCAGCAGCAGATTGAAGAAGTCGCACGATAGGGAGTCGCCTTGTCTGAAACCTCGTTTGATACCGAACGGCTCGGAAAAGTCCTTCCCGATCCTGACGGAGGTTTTGGTGCTTTACACAGTCGTATTAGTTTTGCGGGGATACCAAATTCAGACAGCGCGGCATAGAGGTAGCTTCGTGCTGTCGAAAGCAGCTATGAAATCGACGAATAGGTGGTGCGTGTCGATTCTTTTCCAAAATATGGCGCATGGTGAATATCTGGTCGGTTGTTGATTTTTTAGGTCTAAAGCCACACTGATAAGGTCCAATCAGTTTGTTGACGGTGGGCTTTAATTTTTCATACAATATGCTCGATAGAACCTTTTACGCGAAGTACTTAGAGGAGGCTTGTCCCACGGTAGTTGACGCAGATTGTGGGGTCTCCTTTTTTATGGATTGGGCATAGCTCACTTAAATTCCAATCGTAGGGCATGCTTTCGTCCGACCCAATTTTGCAAAAAAGCTGATGCATGCTCCTTGTCATTTCTTCGCCGCCGTGCTTGAATAGCTCGGTCGGCAATCCATCGGCCCCCGCCGCTTTGCTGTTCTTCAGGCGGGTAATTGCTATTCGAACTTCTTCATGGTCGGGCTCCATCGTCATCGATTAGGGTATCTTGTTCGCCTTCTCCTGGTGTTGTGCGTTCACTGCCATTCAGCAGGCTGGAGATGTGTTCCCTCCATATCTTAAGTCTGCTCTGGGCATCGGTGGAGGATCAACTTTGGGGGTTTTACAAGATTATGCTCCGGTCGTGGAACCTTCTGTAAGCCACCGCATCTTTTCGTAGAATTTTCGAGCATTACCCCTGTCGGGCAGCTTATCAAGCTCTTCGTATTCACGCATTTCGGCCTCTTTCTTTTTCTGTCTACAAATGCGTCCCGCTTCCCTCTTCAACTCTCGGTGTCTATCCCATCCCGCACGTGTTGTGGTCAATCATAACGTTGCGAGGTAGGCAGCCTGTTTTCTCTCCGCTGCAACACGGCACTCCACGTCGTACCAACTATTCTTTTGCACTTTCCGAAAACCAATGGTTTCGGTTGCAGCTGTACCTAAGGAGTTTGAAAAGCCGTCCCACAGTTCCCTTATACCGAGTTGTTGACGAGTGCTCTCAGAGAGCAGGAGTGCAGGCCGAGTAGAAAATCGTTCGGCTGTCTGTTGTGATTGCAGCTTCTCGACGACGAACCTTCTTTGTGTTTGTTGGCGTGCGTTTTTGCTGCACAAAGGCGGGTGCGAATCTTGGCTGCAACAATATAGTGGTCCGAGTCGATGTTAGGACCTCGGAGCGCACCCACATCTAAAACACTGGGAACGTGTCTTCCGTCTATCACAACATGATCGATTTGGTTGGTGGTTTTTCGATCCGGAGACTGCCAGGTAGCTTGATGAATCTTCTTATGCTGGAATCTAGTAATACAGATAACCTTTTTTGGGATGTTTCCTCGTGGAGGCTGCACTTATCGACCGCAGTGCGTTAAAGTCGCCAAGCACGATTTTGACATCGTGGCGGGGCATATCTCATAAGTGCGCTCCAAGCACTCATAAAAGGCATCTTTGGTCACATCGTCCTTCTCTTCCCGGGGTGTTTTTTTTACGTGGCGGGTCCCAAACCCGTTCAGAGAACTTTCCTCACTTGCGTGAACTTCTACACATGGCTCCATCTTCCATATCTTCTAATTAAACTAAAAAAGTTCTAAAAAAAAGTGTAAAATTCAACAATTAGGCAATTTTGGCCAATTCGATCACCTTACATATTGGAAGTGAAGTAATCCCGTACTCCGCCTCAGTGAAATATCTTGGTTTGACGTTGGATGCAAAATTAAAGTGGAGGGAGCATATGTATATGTACAAAGGAAAGTTGCAGAACTAAAACTAAAATATAGCAAAATTAACTGATTAATCGGCAGGAAATCACTATTAACTACCTCAATTAAAATCCTAGTCTACAACGAAAGTTTAAAGCCCATTTGGACTAACGGAATTTAACTGTGGGGACGCACTGCACCGTTATATATCGAAGCGGTGCAAAGATTCCGAAACAAAGTTCTGCGAAAAATTGTAAATGCCCCGTGGTATATACGCAATTCAGATCTACATCGTGATCTCCGCATAAAAATGGTTCGGGAAGTCATTCACGAAACGGCATCGAAACATGCTACAAGGTTACAAAATCACGTAAACGCTGAAGCCCGACAACTGGGAAAAACTCGAAGTAGCAGGCGCAGACTGAAAAGAACAACGTTTCATGACCTTTTAAGCAAATAACAAATATTATAATATTTAGCTTTTAATACAAAGTTTAGTTTTTGAATAAAGGTTTTAATAGAGCTTTTATTGTTGTACCTTATGAAAAATATTGCTTGTTAGTTTAAATTAGTCACTAGTTGCAATTTGAATGAAATGTAAAACCATATCTTTGTTACGTTTCAATAAAAAAAAAATCGATCCAATGTTTAGTTTTCTTTGTCTTGCCCGCCAATTCAGTAAAATTGTAAAAATGCAAAACCGAGAAATCGCACGTCAAAGTTTTCGCTTTCTGCCCAAACGCTCATATATCTGCTAGACGCTCGGTCATAAGTTTCCTTCTAGCTTCGAAAATATTTCGAATTTCCATCTATAACTTTGGGGACATAATCTTATATATTTTTTAAAGAGATTTGAGCAAAAAAAAATATCGATTTTTTGAAGCGTCTAAATCAGGCTCCCCCCTTAACCAAACACAGTTATCATATATTTTGTTGCAGTTTTCATTGTCAATTCATTAGGCAGTTTCAAGAGTTTCGAAAAGTTTAACTCTTTCCAAAATATTATAATTTTCACATATACCCACTCCTTTAAGTTAGCCTTTAGCAGTTGAAATGATAGTGTCAGTTGGGATTCTACAGCGCTTATGGAAATTGAAAGTATTTGTGCCTTCATTGGACCAAAATGAATGTATGGCTTCCTCGGAATTAAATACTCGAGTTTCAATTAGTGATATTTTTTTTTTTTCCAAAAATTATTTTATTTATTGTATCTGCTTTTCCTTAAAGCCTAACAATAAGTAATGAAATCTTAAATCTATTTAAAAACTAGACAGACTCAAGCAAGTGATTGAGCTGTTTTGGTGTTACGTCGCTCTTTAATACGCAGGCATATCTCTTCTTTTAAGTCGTGTTTGATCGCAGGAATGTACCAAAGCATTAGCCAAAGGATTTGGGTGATCTCGGAGTTTAGATATATATTTAATTCTGCTGTCTTCTACTTCTGTTTTTACCATAGGAATACCAAGGTCTTTATGGATATTTTCGTTACGCATGTACCATGGTGAACACGTGATTGTTCTAAGCATTTTTGATTGGAACCTTTGTATTAGATCAATATTAGTTGCACAGGTCGTACCCCACAGTTGAATGCCATACATCCAAATCGGCTTTATGACCGCATTATATAAGAGCACTTTGTTGTCTAGGCTAAGTTTGGAGTTTTTATTTAAAAGCCAATTTAAATTTGCAGCTCTAATCTTCATACATGTTATTCTACTAGATACGTGTTTTCTCCACGTGAGCCTTCTATCTAGGTGAATACCAAGATATGTTACTTCATTCGCTTGGGGTACTAAGATATTGTTTATTTTTACTGCCGGGCACATCTTTGGTCTTAGCGAGAATGTAATGTGCTTACACTTCTGTTCATTCACATTTATACGCCAGTTCGCTAGCCATTCTTCGACAGAACTTAAATGCTCCGTTAATATTCTTGATGCTAAAATGTGGCATTTGTTACGGCTCACTATTGCTGTAGTTTAATATATGTAATAAATATGTAATTAGTGATATGTCATCATTTTTCATAGTACCAAATGACATATGGTTTAATGAAATACAATAGTAAAGTCCTTATCCTCCCTTTGTCTCATTGTTACTGTTGATTTAAGGTATTTGAATATCTCCTCCAAATGCGAACCAACTACAGTTGCATACAGTACGAGTATCATTGGGATTAGAATAAAATATCCACATATCTGGCCAGAGTTGCGTCAAATCACCAAACACAATGATTCGTGTACCATCGAAGGGGATGTCTGTTTTGAAAATGTGTTTCAATCTCGCAATAACAGAATACAACAATATATGATGGCGCTTACCGTCAATTTTTCATCAATTATGATTATTTTTAAATCGACATGTCTGGAATATAATGGATTGCTGACCTCAACTACCTATTCAACTGATATATAAGAAAAGAGAATATTGAGAGAGTCCGTCCACCTATTCCGAATTTAGGTTTACCTGTAGGTGAAGAACTTTCAAGGAACTTGGATTGGATCCCTGTGTAGAATTGTAACGAGCTTGATATATTGCAGATATGAAACGACTCTTTCCCATACTTGCCCCGGAACCAATCTTTATATATATAAATCTTCTGACCGTGTGTTTGCATTTGAACTGCTCCTAAACGGATGGACCGATTTTGATGAAATTTTGTGTGTATGTTCAAGGAGATTCGAGAATGGTTTAGATTTACAATTTGGTCCACTGGAAAATGTTTTTTTAAATTAATTTTTCATTTGGAATTAATTGCTAATTTTTAATGTTTGACCGATGGATGGCGCTACCATCGCAGTATTCAATATTCAAACCTTAAATTGGCGTAAACGTGCATTTAACAAAACGATGCCAAAGTAAAAGGCGAAATCTGTAGATCAAGTTTTCATATTGTGGACAGAGTTGTTCGTTCTTAAGTAATAAATTGGGTCATTCAATACATCTATGGGTAGCTATAATATTTTTTTCATACCTGCTAACTATTGGAGGGGGTATCTTGACAGGCAATTTACAATTGCAAAAGGTCTGGCATAAAAAATAGTGGCATAACTGAAGTGTTGATAAAAAGGTCTATTAAAATTTGAGATATATAGAAATCTTTTTGAAGCATTGCACAGAGCAATGCAATATTTAAACGGGAACGATGAATACATATATGCGTACAATTTCAAACTGATCCTTCCTGAAAAATATTAAAATTGCTAAATATTAGGAGTGGTAGAATAGAACTGCAATCAAACACGCAATGCAATGAATTAAAACTGGCTCATTTATCATTCGATGAATAATATACCACGGGCATCCCAAAAGACTGATGCCATAACCTTGCCAGCCGATTTTTTTGTCTTTTCACGCTTGAGAACCGTTTCTTAATATGCAGTCCACTAGGCTGACAATCGATTGGACTCAATTGATTTCACTGATGCACAGCCC
This sequence comes from Bactrocera dorsalis, assembly GCF_023373825.1. Taxonomy (NCBI): domain Eukaryota; kingdom Metazoa; phylum Arthropoda; class Insecta; order Diptera; family Tephritidae; genus Bactrocera; species Bactrocera dorsalis. The sequence goes on along the minus strand of NC_064303.1, from coordinate 74,868,878 downwards.
AAATTCAATAGTATTTTTACCCCAAAAACCAATTCTTTCTTAACGCACGAAATTCTTTATGATTCATTTTTTTGTAAACTAACACAAGTTGCTTCACTAAAAATGCGATTATTCCTTAAATAATATTTATAATCTAACTAATAGAAATCATATAGATGGTATTGTAGTACTACCTATGTAACAGCCACAGTAAAACTTGTGCAGGTCCTCTAGTGTACTTATAAAATAGGCTTTTTTTAGCTGGTACATAAAATATGTCAAATAGGTTCTTTAGACTTGAACTGGAGGAAATAATTCGAAATTATATATTAATGGGTAGTTTAATAAGTATATTACAGCAATACAGGTTGAAATATTCTGGCGACCCCCTTGTGTCATAGTAAGTCAAAGAAATAATTTAATTTTAATTAAAAGACTACATACGTTAGGTAATAAGTTTTTCCTATTTTGGCAAATTTATCCATTACACTGTGCAACATTTTTGGGATTATTGTCTGGGGGGTGTATAGTAAAACCTTCAAAGGGTTTAGCGTTCGTATGTGTCAGTTTTTTTTATGACCTTTTAAATTTTTTCCTTATCTTGATGTTTTTTCGCGAACCACTTGTCCGATTTTGATGAAACAAATTTAGAAAAATTAACAATTACAATTTTTAATTGTTTTTATTCAAAAAAGTGTCATTTATCGCATTTTTCGGTTTGGAATTTCTCACCCTCCAGACAATAATCCCAAACATGTTCCAAAGTGTTATTAGTGCCATTCGCCACTTCATACTTGTGTGAACTGACATTTTCTTCAATGGTAGACATTAAAACTAAAAAGAGAAATAGACTGCAATTAGAAAATGATTTAATGTTTCAAAAATAACACCACAATTTAATAAACTAATGAAACATAAACAAGCACATCTTTCTCATTAAAATTGTGTTTTTGTTGTGTAAGAACCTCGACTTTTTCTTTCACCAGATTGAAAAACACTGTTCTAGAACATTTGCAAATTCTCTTCGCACAAAAACGTCATATTTTCTTTGATTTCCGTCAATTATAATATGACGTATTATGCAGGCTTGCTCATTACACGACTCTACAAAAAAATTTTCGTTCTTTGTCCTAAAGTTTATTTTATGATTTTCTGATTAATTATGAACAAAAACGATAAGAAAATACCTTTTTTTCGTATAAAGTTTGCTTTTGTAAAAGTTATAGTAATAATACTATATTTGGGGTTTATTAAGAGATAGTACCTATGAACATAAAATAAAAATTAAAAGTGTGCACTTTTAAATTTTTTTTTTACTTTTTTGTAAGTTATTTAATAGTAAAACTTAATAAAAATAATAAAAATGTTTTTTGATTATACTAGTTTAGTTACAGCGGTATTGCAGATATAAAATAGCATCAAGTCAGTGTAAAAATGATGTTGATTCATTCTGTTTTATTTGCGGTGAATTTATTAAAGTTAGAAGTAAAAAATTAGCTTTATCAACAAATTTGAAACTTTGCGAAGCTTATGAAGCCTATTTTAAGCTAAAAGTCAGTAATCAAAATGATATTGCGGTTTAATACGAGAGAGCTCATATGAGCATAAACGAAATACAAAAAATATTCACTTTTAGACAGTAATTTCTTGTTACTTTACATTTAACTATTATTGTTTATCACACATCTTGAATAAAAACGACTCTCGTATCTAAAAAAAAGTTTTCTAATTATAATCTATAGTGAAATTGTAGAAAAAATATAAAAATCAGTAATTTCTGCTTAAAAATCGAAAAATTGCTCTAATTTCTACTAAAGAAAACTTGTAGAAAAAATATAAAAATCAGTAATTTCTGCTTAAAAATCGAAAAATTGCTCTAATTTCTACGAAAGAAAACTTAAAAAAAAATGTTTCCTTATTTTTGTCATAGGAGAAACTAAAATTTAAGATGTAGATGTCAGACCCAAATATCCCCTGGTGTTATCGTTTTCAATAAGATCTTGCAGGTCATTCCGCCATGGATAGTAAGGCTTTACTACTTCGCGCAAATAATATATTCAACTTACAATGTTTAGTACGTTCTTTTACAAAACCGTTCCCGTATTCTTCCTCATGTTCACTGTCTTGGGCTCTTCTACTGGCTGTAAAATATCTATACATAGAAGCAAACTCATACAACAACAAAGAGTTTCTAACCATCTGGTCTTTAAAGGTACCGGTCTAAAATACCGGCTACGAATATTTTATTTGAACCTTAAGGAAGATTGTGAAGTTCCGGTCTAGGTTTTTTCTTTCGAACATTTCTCAGGTCGAGAGTTATTTTTAAATATTTCTACATTTCTCGCTTCCAAGAGATTGGGAACAATGCAGCAACATACTGTTTCTTTTGTAGATATTTCTGTGCCCGATTTAAATTTGTGACCTACAAGTATGAGCTTTAGTTCTTGCTTAAAATCGAATTTCCCACCCCTGGAATATTGTGCTAAATTTTCAAAATGACCCCGGTAATAGTTTCGGAAATACAACCTTGAAAAGTTGTGCTCGAGGCTGTGCGCCGTTTTTAAAAGCAGCGTTTTTCTCTTTTTTTTTTTAAGTCAGTTGGCAAGACTTCTACTCAACCGATTTTCATGAAGTTTTACACAGAGGTTTTACATACAATTCTTAAAGACTTGGACGAAGGATTTTTTTCGATTACAACTACTTGAAAAAAGTCGAGAAATTTTATTTATGTTTTTGTAAAAATGCACTTTTTAGTTTAGTTTTTCCTTTCTCCAAGTTCTAAGTTAAGGCTTTAACTAAAGCATATGTTTTTTTGATCCTGTAAGGAATAATCCTGTCAACGCGGGCGCATCTTTTTTCCGAGGGGTCATTTGAAACGTCGTAATGGCCGACTTAAAAATATTTTTTCCAAAAATTTCAGAATTACTTTGTTCAAAGTGTATGTTTGTAATAGAAAAAATTCTTATAAAATATTTAATTTTTTTATAAGAAAAAATTAAAAAAAGTCGTTTTAACCCATGTAATGCCTTAACAGTATATAACAGTTAAGAGCTTAGAAATTCCTCTGTTAGATTAGTAAATACAGGGTTTGTCCGAAAAGTAATAGGACTGATTTTCTTCCGCAGGCTTACTCAGAGTTGCTTTAGCAACAAGTAGGGTTTTTCGGTGGCACCACGTCTTTTTGCAGGAGCGGAAAGAGGTCGCTGAAGGATGAGCAAATCCAAAACGACGAGGCATCGTCCACCATGAATTTGTTCTTCTTGGACAATGCCAAGTTTTACGTGGAATTTCTCAAGAGACTCAAACATCGCAGCCGATTGGAAGTTGCACCACGACAACGCCCCGGCTCGCACCGCCTTGCCTGTGACACCTCAGTAGAGATGTTTCAATATTGTTAACAGGAATAAGTTTATTAACAACAGCACCATTGAGCAAACTCTGACCTTGATATCCTAGGCATTATCAGTCGTTTTTCAATTGAAGTTAAATTTTTTAATCCATCTGGTATTTAAAAGAAAAAATTTCACTAGTCGCACAAAAATTGTAATATTCATCTCCAACAGGAAATTTTTTCATAAAAAAAAGGCGGATGAAGTATTCGGGTGGCTCTGACCAATAGTTTCGAAATTTAACTTGCGCACTCGGTGTGAAAACCATAACCCTCCGCAGCAAATACATATTTCAGTAGTACGCTTATTTATAATTTGCAAGTAAATGTTTTTCTAATCTGTTGAATTGTCAATAAAATCAGTTTGAATTATATAAGATTATTATCACTAGTTTAGGACTGCCTTTAGTTTTCAATTTGTGTATTGACCGAATTTTCTCTACGAAAGCGGACTTGACTTTGTCTAAGATGAAGAATGTATGCCCTTGCACCCCTCCCACTACGAAGTTTACGTAGTGTTTCTTTGTAGCATTCCTCTCTCCATTTTAGGATTTCTTCCTGCCTGTTCTCTTTGTATTTGATCACACATGCGCACTAAAATCCTATACGCATGCCTTGAGCGAAGTTCTCTTCTGAGAGAATTTCAGGTGTTGACGCCTAATTCTATGACGAGATAAATACTGTTTTGTTTTTGTTCAGCACAACGTACGTCAATATTTTGACTACTTCTATGTTGAAGAGTATCCCTTCTTTGCTCGGATAAACGTATTTCGATATCTGCGATTTACGCGCTTTTCTGTGTTTGCTCCTTATTTCATTAAATATTGCACGTGCAAAGGATATGCATTCGTCTCCTTTTTTCGAGATGACTTAGTTCAATCGACGTTTTATGTAATCTAAGCATTCTTAATTATAACATAAAATACTAAATTCAGGTGTATGTCATAAAAAGTTTTTGATATATCAATATATATGATCTTGCGTAATTGAAGGTAACGCTGCACTTCTTAGAACGTACGATTTGTTTGTATTTAGGCTTAAGAAACAATTGTATAAACGAACGGGGAAAAAGAAATAGAAAAAATAGAACACACTAGTATCCATAAAGGAAACAAAATCTTCCGGTTATAAAAAAAATACAATTCGAGTGTCGTTTTGTGCAATCGCAATCGCAAGTGATAAGATACTTGAGTTAAAAATAAAAGTTTTAATAAAAATTAGAGCTTCTATAAGAGTTTACAGCTAATGGTTGCTTTTTGTTTACTCCAGACTAAACAAGGAAGCAAAGCAAAAGAGTCTGGCAGTGAGGACAAGACCAAATATCTTCCGTCATCAAACAAACAGTAGATAATTTCGTCTATCTTGGAACCAGCATTAACAGCAACAATGTCAGCCTCGAAATCCAACTCAGAATAACTCATGTCAACAGGTGCATTTGGATTGCTAAGGAAATTGAGAAGTAAAGTCTTCCCTCGACGAACAATAACCAAACTCTATAAGACAATAATTTTTGCGTCCTGCTATATGATGTAGAGGCGTGTACGATGACAGCTTCTGATGAGTCAACGTTACGACTTTTCGAGAGAAAGGTTCCGCGGAAGATTTATGGTCTTTTGCGCGTTGGCCGCGGCGAATATAGCATTCGATGGAACGATGAGTTGTATAAGATATACGACGATATTGACATAGTTTAGGGAATTAGGAAACAGCGGCTACGCTGGCTAGGTCAAGTCGTACATATAGACGAAAACACTTCAGCTGTGAAAGTATTCGACGCTTCGCTTGGAATTTCCAATTGGCGACACGTTGCGAAAAGAAGAAACGACTGGCGCGCTGTTGATAAGTCGGCTATAATCGTGTAACCGGTGTCTAACTTGCTAAATAACGGTATAAATAATTTGTTGAAATTTATGCAAATAAGAACATACTTATACAAAGAAAAACAACAACAATAATTATTTTGGAAAAGGCAACATAGCAGTGAACAAGCGTCAGAGCAACAATGAAGACACTAAAAAAGCTACAACAAGAACTTCTACAGCAACATGTTAGTTGTAAGTTACTGTAAAATATGTTAATTGAATGGGAAATAATTCCTTTAACATTAAGTATGAAAATCTGTTTCATTGTGAGTATTGCAATAATAATAGGGTCAAACCACGTCAAGTGGTAAGAACATTCATAACTGATTTAAATTATCCCTTAAACCCAATACTTTTTACATTAACACCTTTCGATTTGCCAAATGCTCTTGCCCAAGAACTTTAGTCAAATCAAATGAGATCACAATTTGCCTTACATTTTTCTAAAAAGAATCAAAAAATTAATTCATGAAAACAGCGTCAATTAAAAAAAAAAATTAGGTATCCGCAAAGGAATATCAAAACGGCAAAATGAAAGAGCACAAATAAGCAAACAACCTCAACAAAAAATACAAGACGATGTAATAACATTGGGGAAAAACATTTCCTAGGGTTAATTTTGATTTGCCCTATATTATAAAAACTGGACAAAATGTATAAATATATAAACAAAAAACACTTTAGTAATAAAGAAGAGTGTAAGATGGTTCCACCATCATAAAATATTTTCATAATATTAATCTCTTGAGAGCGATCTCTTAATTGGAATTAACTTCTTAAATAAAATCGGAGCCACAATTAATATTTCAAATTAAAAATTGTTATATCGAAATAATAAAATAAAGAAAATACATTTCCTCAATTATTTAAATTTATTAAACACCTTGGGACAAAAAAGTCGAAAGACAGCAGCCGAAGTTTTTATCGGAGAACCAAAACCAAACAAGAATATAAAAAAATCTCAGTATGCCAAGACGGTACAATAACTTAAAGAATTTTTAGGAATAACGGGCCACTATACAAGTAGAAAATGTATTGAAAGTGGGACAAAAATATCTGGGGGCCTATTCTGTATCTCGATTCGAAAATGAATTTTCTCGAATTCGAATTTTTTTTATTCAGTAACTCTATTTTCGGATTTTCAATCCGTATTTCGAAAAGTGAATCCGAATGAAGAAAATTTGGAGCTATGTAATTCGAATTTAATTACCAAATGTATTCGAGTTTCGTATAAAATATTCGTTAGCTTATGAGTTGTAGAATAAGGACGTTTTAAAAAATGTAAGTTTTTAATAGGGACTTGGTTAGCAAAAGTCAGCACACTAAACAAAGCAAATTTGAAATAATGGTGGAGTTTATGGAAACACATTCAAACTTGGCCAAAGGCTACGTAAAATGTGCAGACGCTAAACAAACAAGTAAACATTTGTGGGAGCGGTTGAAAAATTAAATGGAGATGGACAACCCATACGGGACATGCTTTCGTGGAAAAAGGTAAATTTCTGTGTGAACAAAATTATTTTGCTATTATACGTTACCTGTGCTTTGATTTCTATTTATTTTTTTGCATTTAAGGTTTGGGCGGATTACAAAACCCACATTAAGGCCAAAGCTCGCAAAAATAAGTTGCATTTGTCGGGGACGGGTGGTGGGCCTACAAAAGGTTATTCCTTCAATGCAGTTGAATTAGGAGCATTTGATTTACTGCAGATAAATTAAGCGGTAGATGGGATGGTAGATGCTCAAAAGTTCGGTGCGGGAACAAGTGAAGTCACACAGAACGACATAAGTGAATTACAAAATTTAGAAGAACTACCACCTTTAACACCACCTTCTCGCCCCCAAACGTCACCAAAATGTAGCACTACGCGGTCACGTACCGCGAGTAAAAACAATCTCTTGAAAATGCAAGTAGACGGGCAAATAAAGTTTCACAATGATTGCACTAAGATTTTAAAAGGCGTGAATTACAATTTAAAATCTTTAGTTAAATCTAATAAGAAACTTCTTGAACAAAATGAAGAAAAAATAGAACTAGAAAGACAAAAACTAAAATTTGCAAAGTTAAAGCATGAGTACTATATTAAAAGCGACAGGGAGAGGAACAATACATACATATAAGAATTGCAAAACTTAAAATCAAGGAACAAATGTTAAATGTTAATACCCGTTAATTTTACTTATCGAAATGAACGAATATTTGAAAGAAATGAAATAAATGGATTGCTTTTTAGTAACTGTATTTAAATTACAAACGCAAGCTTATTTTAGTTCGGTCTCGTATTGTTTGCGCAATTCGTGAAAACTAGTTTTGATCACCGTTGGGTAAAGCAAAATTAGATCGTTCTTCATTAGTTTCAATTACTGTTGGTGCTTCAACGTTGTATATGAGGCAAATGTTATGCAGGGCACAACAAATGTTCAAAATTTTAACAACTTGTTTTGGTGCATAGTGAAGTTCTCTTACAGCAAGCAGGCATCGAAAACGACTTTTTAAAATTCCAAATACACGCTCGATTATTGATCTTGCTTTTATAAATTTTTCATTGTACAAACTTTCAAGTGAATTTTCTTCTGCATAGCGGTAAGGCGTAAGGAGCCATGGCTCTAATGGATATCCAGAATCAACTTAAATAGGATAGATAATGAATAATTAGTAAGCCTTAGACTATACATATATAAATACAAGTACAAGCGGTTTGAATAAAATCACCGACCAATTAACCATGAAGATTTATCTCCATTTTGGTAGTTGGATAGCATGTGCTGTCGTTCGTTTGAAAGGCTCCATAGGTGGGCATCATGCGCTGCTCCACCATAAACTCCATTTACAGCTCTTACATACATGTTATGGTCACAAATCTAATTATAAAGTATAATAAATAAGTCTGAACAATACGTCGTAATATAAAGCATTGACGCTATGCTTTAGCTTTCGATTAAAAAAGAGATGTTCATCTTTTACTGGTCTAACCATCTGGATATAAGTTCCACAACAGCACGTATTATTCCTGGTAATCCAAATTTTGAATAAAAATAATTTTTAGCTTCAAGCCTCTCTTGTGAGCTAGTTAATTTTTACATAAATAAAAATGAGTCAAAAGAATATATTTTGAGCTGCACCGAAATGTGTGCTCTTTATTTATACTCTTAAGACTAACTTATTACTAGTTGATAGTTTCTTTAGATACAGATTCTATTATTTGTTTAGGTTTGTATACATATACAAGTATCTTGTTTGCTTAGATATATTTGTTTTGTTTTAAGATAAGGCTGTTGTGGTATTCGAAATCAGTGTTGTTTTGATACTTGTTTGTTTAGGATTGTTTGTTGTAGTGATAGTGCATTTCAATTGTTCCAACTCAAGGTTGTTTGCATTCTGTTTACTGAAACAAAAGGTTGTTTTGCTGTTTGTTACTATTATAAGGAATACGTTCCTTAACTAGCTCATTTCAAATCTTGTGTGTTTCGGACACATTGTTTTTTCAATAGCGTTCAAAACTTCTGCAATACATTTAGATGTAGTGGACTGTGCTAACCCTGCAAACCGGTCTTACCCTATTTGATGTTGATAGCCTCCTTGACCAAGGAATTTTAAAGTAGCAGCAAGTTTTATAGCTGGATTTATTACCGTGGATTTTATAGGTACCGTTAGTTCTTCAGTTATGCCTCTTAAGACATAATCTATAATCCCAAATGTAAATAACCGAACATAACACATACATATGTACATAACAAATTACCTTTTTTGCGATAATTCCATAATATTAAATTCATTTCTTATATATCTTCTCGTAATTCTTTCCTCAATAATTTCCTCGTCCTCCATCCACAACGCAACGGAATCCATATTTTTCAAATAAATATAAACTTTATTTCATTTTATTTTGACATTTAGCATTCCAAAATACTGGCACAGGGTAGTACAACTTTCGCATATTTATAAACTGAATTCGATTTTTTTACAAAATGCTAAAACACATTCGAGTCGAATATTAAATTCGAATAGAATTTACTTTCGAATCGAGATACAGAATAGGCCCCCTGTCTTATGCCCGGTTACACAGTCCATACTTATGTTGTGCCCAACTAAAATCTTAGCTAAGCATTGTTGTAAACTAAGTATTTGTTTGCGTTTCATAGTCAATGCTTAATTTCTATAAAATTTTATTATGATATATGGTAACGTTATAGGCAACATATGCTTTACAAATGTCATCCGTATAAATATGTTTGAAATATTTAAATTATAACAGACAATATATAAATTTGCCAGGAAAATTATATCAAAAATAGATGAAAACAACAAAAAAAAACACCGAATTTCACTTAATTAATACGACATACGCAAAAATATACTTGATATTTAGGAAAAATATATAAATCCAAAATTAGTTCTGGAATATACTGCACACCTGAGAGCAATTCCACATCAACATTAAAACTTCTTGCGTGCATTGATTGTTATTCCAAATTTATTAACAATAAAATTTAAATTGAAGACAAATCGAACTAAGAAGAATATTTTATAATCTTACAACTTGCAAGAATCAAAGCCAGGGCAATACCTTAAGATGTAAAACGTCAACCAAACGATCGGAATCTCAGGAATTTTATAAATACATATACTCTATATAACTCATATTGGATTTCGATGATGGCAATATTGTTGGTGCTGATACTTGCTCCAGAATAGACGAAATTATCTACGACTTCGAAGTTATGACTGTCGACAAAGACGTGGGAGCTTAGTCGAAGGTTTATAACCGTTTGATTGATGACAGGTTAAAAAACAATGTTAAAAAAAAACTTCCACCCTAGAATTCCGATTACGAACCAGGATCCAATTATTTTATCATTATTAACTTAAAACAACGTTATATCGGAGAATGGTTGATTGACCACAGAAATTAAGTTCTCATTGGAGAAAGCCCATCATCCACTAAAAGGCACAACCTCTTCCATTAATCTCAATTTCGACAGCTTGTAAGCGACACAGCAAGGCGCAATCAATGACCCAATCAGCGATCTAATTATCCAGATTTGCATAGATATCGTGCGGTCATTCTTATACTTTTGCAACATATCGCCAAAGTGTAAGTAGTATTGTACACCTAACTAGTGTTTGTATCACCTAAAAATAGTCGAGTTAGACATTGGGTTATCTATACGTAAATTATCAATGCATTCGTAAGTAAGTAAGTTGCATTCCAAGTGACTGTTTGTCCGTCCGTTTGTCTGCCTGTGCAAGCGATAACTCGAGTAGAAATAGAGATATCGGTATGAAACTTGGTGCAATAAATTAAGATAAAGAATTTTTATTTGGCACAGAGTAACGGGGTAACAAGAGACATATCTCATACATATCTCTTACACCGTTCCCCCAAGATAAATGCTGTAATAACCCTACCCGACAGTGTGAAAATGAATGAAATCGGATCATAACCATTTATTTTAAAACTTTTCCAGAGGGATTTTCATATTTTCTATCATCTATTGTTACATTATCTTCAAAAGTTATGAAATATACTTTTTCTTTTTAGGATTATTAACATTATGTTTTCCGAAAACTATTAATTATGTCACCGTCTTTTACAATATTTAAATTGCTTCATTTATCTTTGTACAATTAGACTATTTGTTATTTAAAATAATAAATGCAATATTCCGTTTTTCATACAAAATGCATAATTTTAGAACTATTTAATTTTTTTTACAAAATTAAACTTAATAAAATCTATTTTCGCATTTTATTATTTCATCTTTGATTAGCAATTTTCCATCTTTTTGTGGTACAGGTATTACTTTAAATAACAGTACAGTAGCAAGATGCACCTGTGAGAAAAATTTTTTGAAAAAGTGGGCGTGGGCTCGCCCTCTAACAAGTTTAATCTACATCCAGTGACTGGCAATACTGTAACATCCTACAGTGATCCATTACTAAACTACGCCGCAAACAAAAATAGACAAGCATTTTTATGATTCCATTTTTTTTTAATTAATTGTAACCTTAGCTTTGTTAAAGTAACTAAATATGGTAATTTAATAAGAAACCAAAAATTTTAAAAATAAATCAAAAAAATTAACTCAATGTTTTTTTTTTTACACGCGATGTAATATTAAAATATAATACTATATAAAATCATAAAATTAATATTTGGTCCAAAAACCCTTGGTTTTTTTAAAGCGTTCAATCGGTGGGGCCTTCTTTTTGTGTATTTCGACACAAATTCGGGGGATATTGCTTTCCAAACATCTTGAGTCCGCTCCCACAACTCGTTTAATCCGTTAGTTAGAATTATAGTACTTTGCCAGCTGCGCCTTGACATGACTCCACAAATTTTCTATTGGATTCATATCCGGTGATTATGGCGGCCATACTCGTACCGAAGTACCGAAAAATTTTGACCTTTAACCCAATTTTGTTCAAGGCGAGCTGTGTGCTTCGGGTTTCAGCAGAAAGAATCAAATCATCGATGACTGTTGGTAAATTCTGTTGCAAAATATTGACATACTGCACCTTACGCATGATTCTATCTGTTGCGTCAAGCGTATATATGTTCAAACCAGAGACCTGCATTGAGTATGATCGATCCGGTTTGATCAGCCTCGCTCAAAACGGTCACAACTCAGCACAGCGGTTCACAACAAAATTGTTCGATCGAGTTTCGTGCTCAAAACGAAGGAGTCCGATCAATTGATTTGATTGTTCTGCTTACTGATTGAAACTGATTGGTTGGTTCCGGTATGATGATTGGAAATGATTGTACAGAAAAACACGATCAAGTCTAATGATGCACGAAAACTCATACATCGATCAAGTGTGCGTTTGAATTGATTGTGATTGAACCAATCAGATCGAGAATTGCCCTGCAAATATGTATGTATGTGCATAGTTAGTATGTACATATTTGTGTGTTTTAACGGAAACAAGTTGCGATGCATAAAATCCAAAACATTACTGCATACATTTCTTCATTTTTAACGCTTAAAACTAAAATTCAATTAAAGCTTAAAATTAATAATCAATGGTAATGCTTAAAATATTAGGGAACACAAATTTCAAATTTCTGTCACTTCTTCATTGAGATCAACAAAATCTTAAAATTAAAAGAAGATAATAAACTTGGTTTCTTAATCGCTAAAACTTTTAAAAAATGAATTTAAAAACAATAAATTATCAACTGAACATGGTCCGAGCCTATTTCTTTTTTCAATAATAATATTTCCAGCTAAAGAAAAAGAACGCTCAGCGGCTGCGCTGCTGGCAGAAACCACCCGGTATGACCAAACGGTATGATTGTGATCGAGCTGAATGCAAGCAGCATTCTCGAACATTCTCTACTGCTCACACAAGGCGTTCGATCGAGAAAAATCATTACGAAACAAGCAACAGTGATTGGAACTGAATGTTCGCTTTGAGCACGCTCGCTTACGATCATTCATTTTTGTTGAAGCAAAGTTTTCCGTCACAAAAAATCTCAGTCAATGATCGGGTATGATCGAAAAAAATGTGAACGTTGCAGCTCTCTGGTTCAAACCTAAAACAAAAAACATGAAATTAAAATTAATTACATTTCTGAAATACATATTATATTTTAATTATAAAGTTTCATTGTACTTACCCTAATAATGTTAAATATACTCATTTTAATCTATTACCATAAGTTAACGAAATGAATTATACTTACCTCTTTTTTGTGCATACCTGTATACTTACATTCCATCTGTTTTATCCCGTTAGCTTAAGTTTTAGGAGAAGTGAAATAGAATAAAGAATTTAATTGTACTTATACTGGAATCGAGATCACGCGCGTTTCTATTTTTTTCGCTAATTTTCGCAAGTTCAAGTGTCCGGTAGAGGCAAATGGTTAAGTTCTGTTTAGTGAATATTTTAAAAATATTAAAAAAAACACGGATCCCAGAACAATTTTAGTTCTCAAACACGCTTGAGAAATTTCACTGTCAATGCGTACCAGAGAACCTACATCGTTTCTGGTGATACACCCCCAAACCACGATTGACCCTCCACCATGCTTTACAATTTGGGAAAAAATAAAAATAATAAAATGTTAATTTTTAACCGACAAAAAACAATCATTGCATGCTAATAGCAGGCGAATGTACAAACGTAATTCATGTTTTAAAATTACTTCGTTTGGTGCGACCAATGTCATTCGTGATAACTTCATGCCAACTTTTAATTTCGACCTTTTAAGGTAACTGACATCTGTTCTGGTGAAAATATAATAGATGTGGGTTGGGTTCGTGTTTATTTTATAAAAGGGTTTATAAGTTGATTTTAAATTTACAAACTGATTTTATTTTAGTTTTACAAACTGATCTTATTTTAATTTTACCAGCTGCTTGCAACTTGAATCGTGCTCGTGCGCGTGTCGACTGAAGTGCTGAACACAATGAGAGCGGTAGACTGCAGGAGCACGACAGTAAACTGAAAATGGCGTTGTGCATCCTACTACATGAACGCATATACACAAGACAACACAGCTCTCCATTTTGCATGTACACAATTTTTCGTTATGGCCATACTAATACCTTGCACTTCAATGCAATTTTAATATTTTGTCCAAAGTGAAATTTTTTATGCAAAAAATAAGTAAATAGATATATAATTTTGTTTTAAATTTTCAATTGTTATACAAATGATATAATAGAGCTATTTTACGCTTTTATTTGTCACGTCAAGTTTGTTAGAGCTGTGAATAATTTTACATTTTACATATTAGTGGCATCACCACTCTACCTCATCTCTCTATCTACCGTTCCACTGTCAACTCTACTGTCGTTGGCAAATATAAGAATATATTGAAGTTAGCGCGAACGACAACTGTCGGCCTGCAGTCGTGTAGTCGTGCAGCTGTCAAAATAACAGCGTCCATAAGAACGTGTGTATTTTAATATTTGACAGTTGTCGTTTGCGGTCTGTCGCCAGCACTGTGTTCAGCACATGTCTGTCGTTTCCAAGGTCTTCGTTACTCATTTCTTCGTCGCTACTCGTTGTCCATTGCAGTCCGTGTCGCATGTTACCATGGTACAAGGGAGTAGGGAAAGTGCCCATTCACCATAGTAAAAGTGCCATTCACAGTCCTTAACTTACCCTCCAAGTGTACGTTCACAATAAAAACATCATGGCCACCTCTGGTGAATAAGGGTGGCGAGAGGTTAAAGCGGGTTGCGTAAAACAAAAACGCTTTAACATTGAATAATAAATTTACAGTGCTCTATTTATATATTTATAAATACTATTTTCAATTTTGCTAATAGAAGTTTAATGCTGCTATCAAAAGATTTAATTATATCTTCTTGCTATAAATAAATATGCTATGTATATATTTTTAAGCGTTTTAGTTAACTTATTCATGGAAAAATTTGGTATTACATGTCATAATAAGTCGTCTGAACAGTAAAACACAATTTTTCATTGTAAGATAAATCAAGAGATAATTATTATATAATAGCCATGTTTCGTATATTTTAAGTATACATTTTTGTAATCACAAACTATATACATAGGGGAAACTGGGGTACCTTTGACACCTTTTTTTTGAAATAAAATTTCTCGAAATGTGTTTGAATTATCATAAAATAAGTTGTTACCTGCTTTAGAGCAATTATTCAGCTTTATAATATTGCCGGAGTTTTTTTTTCAGCGACTCCCTTTTACACTTTAATTTACAGTTTTTAAAAAAAAAGCCATTTTGTCAAATGTGCCCCTGTCACGGGGTACATTTGACTTTAGGAGGGGAGCATTTGACACCTACATGCATATTTAGGTAAAACAATTTTGTGCTGTCTTTGAATTAAAATAAACCAGCATTTTGTATATAAACTCATTTTATTAGGTTGCTTCGTGGATTTTTTGTAGCATTTTGTGATGAATTCATATCATCTGATCTATCAGGAGGAACGCGTTCAACTTCCTCATCTGTTACAGACTCCAGCGCAAATGTTTCATCTTGAAAAACCTGGGTATTGAGAGGACAAATTCCTGTTGCTTTGAATCCGTTCATTATGTTTTCTGGGGAAAATGCTCTTTGAAATGGTTGTTGAGTTAAGGTGCCGATATCATATATACTGATTTGTTTTCCAGGATTTGTGGTTAAAAAATCGTTAAAGGCTTTGCGGCAAAATTGCTTAAAGGGTCCGAAAACTGATACATCCAATGGTTGTAGACGATGGGATGTATGTGGAGGAAAAGAAAGTAATACAATTCCAGCCTCGGCGCAATAGTTAATGCTTTCCAAACTGCAATGTGACGCATGATTATCAAGCAGAATTAGAATTGGGTTTTTAACTGAACAGTTCGTAAAGTTTTTAATGTGTTTCAGCACATTTGCAAAGAGTTCGGAAATCATCCATCCGGATTTTGTATTCAATATCAACGAACCGGGCATGCATCCACTTCCGAATCTTTCACTGAAACGTACACGAGGAAATATATAAGCCGGAGGCAAACGATTTCCACAAGCATTAACTATGCCAACGATTGTAACCAAGCTGCCGCGCTCAGCGGAAGATGCTTGAGAAACAGAACGTTGTCCTTTTGCAGCACAAATCTAGAGAAGAAATATGTTATTTAAAGTCATTAACGTGTATTTCCAACCACGCTAAAAATTCGACCAAATGTATAAGCCTATCTTACCTTAATAGACTCCATCACGGTAGTTAAACCAGTTTCGTCCAAATTATAGATATCTTTTGGCTGAAATGAGTACTTTTCAAACAACGTAGTAAGGTTTTTGAAAAAACTTTCCACTGCTGATTTAGTTAAACCGCGTAATCTTGCCAAACTGATCTTTTCAGGTTTACGAAGAGATATAGAATCATTTCTTCTAAGAAATCCGTAAAGCCAATCGTCTCCAGCTTCTTTGGATTTTTCCCAGGCAGTTGGAGTAACCAAATTTTTAGCTTTAGCGTAATCATATGCAAACTTTTTTAAAGTTTGATAAGTTAAGCCGTAAGAATAAAAAGCACATTTCTTGACGTAATCACAAATATCGGTTTCTTGTTGCTTATTAAATGTCTGGCGAGATGTGAATTTCGATTGAAATTTAAAATAATCATCAGAGCTGCTATCATTGCCAGAATCTGAAAGATTGGCAGAAGGTGCCTTATGTTTTAAACGCATGATTAGAGTTGTTCTATTTATTCCGTATTTGATGGCAGCTGTAGTTTGCGTTTCAGTCCCATTTCTGATATCCGTTATTGCCTTTCTAATATTATCTTCATTTATGGCACACCGATTAGTCTTTTTTTGTAATTGCGTACCATTTTCCTGCTGAATATCAACACTAAATTGCATAAAGTGAATTCATTACATAGTCAAAACAGAGACGGGGTACATTTTGTCAAATGTGCTCCATTCGAAAATGTCAAATGTACCCCAACTGAGTTTACTTTAGAAATTTCAATTTTCTTACCTTTTCAATTATTTTATTCTTAAATTTCCAAATCTTTTCAAAATTATTCAGAATAATACTAGTTAAGTTCACTTAGCACTTTAAAATGGTGTTCAATTGACTTCACAAATGTCTTGCATATCACTGCCACAAAATAACACAGAACGCAGAGAAAAGAGAAAAACACGTGTTGCTTCACCAAAATGTATAAACACTAACTGGTAAACTTCAACATATTGAATAAAATCAATTACTTCACCATTCCCAATTTATAAATGCGATTGATTTTACTGGCTTGACTTCGAAAAGGCCATAGTCAAATGTGCCCCAAAGTCAAAGGTACCCTAGTTTCCCCTACACGTTTTATATGTCAGAATTTCGCTACAGGCCGGCAATCAGGAGTCCTACTCGTTCACAAATGGAGTGTTTGACCACCCTAACAGATTTACCATATTATTTTTTGGTTCTAAGCTAAGTTTTTAAATAAAAAAGATTTTTAAAGGAATTATTCTTTGAATTTGCAATGTCTATATAGTAGTAAAAGGGAGTTTAAATTAGCTTACGCAACACTATTTTGCCATGCTCAATAGAAATACTGGCATAATATTTGAAAATATTCAAACGGACGGACGGTGTAATTTTAAAAGTAAGTTATTTAAGTTAATATAATTATTACTTTATTATTATTTTCACAGATCAATTTCTTTCCCGTTCCCGTAATTACATTATGTAAATTCAATTTTGCTCAATACCTACCCAACAGCTTGATAAACCTGACCAGCAGTATCGGGATTCTTAGCGCAATTCACAATAGCTTGTGCAACATCCGAATGTGCTCACCGTAGTATTTGCTCTTCAAAAAGTTGCTTCCACCCTCAAGCACAAAGCTCATTGGTTTAGGACTTGCGTTTAAAGCAGACAAATAATCAAACGTTCTACGCCACCTTCTTTGCTGATTCTATAAAAAAAAATTAAAAAATACATGGTAAATCTTTTAAAATAAAGATTCAAATAACTAAATAAATAAAGGATTGTACCATGAAATAAACTCAAACAAATTGTCTTGCAAAAACCTCCGTTACGATGGCAAAATGAATGAGCATAATCTGGACCCCATTTTTCTGTGGTGAACATTTAATAACTTACCACAGGTCAAAAGAGCCATAAATAAAAAAACTTAATTTTTCATGTATTTGCTCATATTGATCTCATCTTTAAGAATATATATTAAAATAAAACGATTCTAACCAATATTTTTGGGACAACTTTTCCATAAATTTTAAGAAAATAACAAAATGCAACCATTTTCCGGTTAAAAGTCTGCCGTCTTGGATTCCAATAGAAACTCAACCCCGGACTCCCCTTGACGTTTCTACAGTGGCACCTCTCAGCTGTGCCTTTGTTTACATAACATCAGCTGATAGTTACTCTACTCCTCCTCTACCGTGATGTTACTGTCCGTACGTTCGCCCACTTCTAGTCTGCCCTTTCTTCGTTCCTACACTCGGCCGTCCTGACAATCGATCGTCCTTAAACGACGTTCACCATTTTTTCATGAACTCGGCAACTGTTGTCTTTCGATACGGTCCTTCGTGTTCACTTACTTTTTCAACTTCATACTGCCATGATGAAATTTCTTAACAATTTTGCACGGTCCTAAAAACTTGTTCTTAACCTTTAATGCGGGACCATATTGTGTACGCTTTATAGCTACTAACTCATTTTTTCATATGTTTGTTCGGCTTTCCTTGTTGCATTAAAATTTTTTTCTTCCTGTATTATTTTGACATTTTTCCTAGCCATCTCTCTAACCTGGTCACGTTCTGTCTCTAGCTCTTTGATTACTTCATTTTCAATGTACTCACTCAAGTCTATCTGATTTTCTACACACATGCCCTGTTAACAGCTTAAATGGGGACACCTTTGTGCTACGATTTAGCTAATTGTTTAAACTTTTTTGTACATTATCAACGTTTTTATACCATTGATATGTTCAAAGAAAGTTTCGTCAACATTGGCTGTTTACTGTCGGTGGATGCGCTCTACTTGTCCATTTCCTCTCGCCACACCCGTCGCTATAAAGAGATGTTGTATTTCAGGCTCACTACTATAGTCCTTAAAAGTTTGAGAGGTAAAAGCTGCTCCTCCGTGCGTGAAGATTCTTCTTGGGTTTCCAAAAAATAACACCTTGTTTACGTAACCTATCGATCATTTCTGATGCACCAGTATCTTTAGTAGGATATAACCAGACAAATTTGGAGAATATGTCTACAACTGATAAAATGTGATTATAACGTTTCGCGGGAACCGTCAAATGTCCTAAATGGTCTAAGTGATAGGTACCTAAAGGTTGATCATCTTTAGGAATTGGGGTAAGAAACCCTTCTTTCTTGTCCATTTTTGCATTTGCTACAATGCACTCTACGCAATTGTTTACTATTCGAAGAGCTTTCTGGCCTAGTTTCGGAATATAATAAGATTTCGTTACTTATTGTGTTTTACGTGCAGCAAAGGCATTTTGTATATGCACTCTTCTTGTTCCTAATTGGCGTAGATACCGCTTACGCGACTATAGCCGAGTTAACAACCGTGCGCCAGTCGTTTCTTCTTTTCGGTACGTGCCTCCAATTGGATATTCCAAGCGAAGCCAGGTCCTTCTCCACTTGGTCCTTCCAACGGAGTGGAGGTCTTCCTCTTCCTCTGCTTCCCCCGGCGGGTACTGCGTCGAATACTTTCAAAGCTGGAGTGTTTTCGTCCATCCGGACAACATGACCCAGCCAGCGTAGCCGCTGTCTTTTAATTCGCTGAACTATGTCAATGTCGTCGTATATCTCGTACAGCTCATCGTTCCATCGAACGCGATATTGGCCGTGGCCACCGCGCAAAGGACCATAAATCTTTCGCAGAACTTTTCGACTTCGAAAACTCGCAACGTCGACTCATTCGTTGTTGACATCGTCCAAGCCTCTGCACCATATAGCAGGATGGGAATTATGAGCGACTTATAGAGTTTGGTTTTTGTTTTTTTGATGTCTATGCACTCACTGTTCGTATTATGTCATCTTCCATTGAACAGGGAACAACGACTAGCTCTTTGGAGTGATCTTTGCATAAATATCCATAAGCGATGTAAAAATCTTCATAAGGATCCTTTTCTAATATAGCCCTAATTGCTTTCGTTCAATCATCATTGAACTCTACCTGTAACATCCGATGTCTTAAAGTATCTTCCATCTGCAAGCAATGCATTCTGCTTAAGGCATCTACATGCCTCATCTGACTTCCAGATCTATGTATAATTTGGTAGTCAAATTCGTGTAAAAATAACGCCCATTTAGCAACTTTGGGGGGTACGTCTTCTTTTCGCATTGTAAGCGCAAATGCATCACAATCTATAACTATTGTAAATTTTACTCCTTTCAAATATATTCTCCACTTAACGCCGTAATGACCGCTAAGACCTTTAAGGCTAAGGCACTCTTTACATTTTGAAAAGACATTACATGTTCTGTTCCTATTAGGAAATTGCTGTTCTTCTTTAGCAAATCTGACAAAGGTTTTGCCAGCGTACCCTCTAACAAATCGTCTAAAGTAAGAAGTTAATCCAAGAAATCGTTCGACACTTTGGCTAATTCTTAATGGCCTGAATTTTTTCCTCAGATGGCTTAAATGTCCCCGCCTCAATGACATATCCAAGGAAATTAACCTTCCGCTCTAAAAATTGACATTTTTTCCATTTGGTATGCACATCGTATCGCGATCCTACTTCTAAACTCGTCTCAATTTCATGATGACGTCGTCCATATAAAGGGTGATTTTTTAAGAGCTTGATAACTTTTTAAAAAAAAAAACGCATAAAATTTGCAAAATCTCATCGGTTCTTTATTTGAAACGTTAGATTGGTTCATGACATTTACTTTTTGAAGATAATTTCATTTAAATGTTGACCGCGGCTGCGTCTTAGGTGGTCCATTCGGAAAGTCCAATTTTGGGCAACTTTTTCGAGCATTTCGGCCGGAATAGCCCGAATTTCTTCGGAAATGTTGTCTTCCAAAGCTGGAATAGTTGCTGGCTTATTTCTGTAGACTTTAGACTTGACGTAGCCCCACAAAAAATAGTCTAAAGGCGTTAAATCGCATGATCTTGGTGGCCAACTTACGGGTCCATTTCTTGAGATGAATTGTTGTCCGAAGTTTTCCCTCAAAATGGCCATAGAATCGCGAGCTGTGTGGCATGTAGCGCCATCTTGTTGAAACCACATGTCAACCAAGTTCAGTTCTTCCATTTTTGGCAACAAAAAGTTTGTTAGCATCGAACGATAGCAATCGCCATTCACCGTAACGTTGCGTCCAACAGCATCTTTGAAAAAATACGGTCCAATGATTCCACCAGCGTACAAACCACACCAAACAGTGCATTTTTCGGGATGCATGGGCAGTTCTTGAACGGCTTCTGGTTGCTCTTCACCCCAAATGCGGCAATTTTGCTTATTTACGTAGCCATTCAACCAGAAATGAGCCTCATCGCTGAACAAAATTTGTCGATAAACACATTTCGAACCGAACACTGATTTTGGTAATAAAATTCAATGATTTGCAAGCGTTGCTCGTTAGTAAGTCTATTCATGATGAAATGTCAAAGCATACTGAGCATCTTTCTCTTTGACACCATGTCTGAAATCCCACGTGATCTGTCAAATACTAATGCATGAAAATCCTAACCTCAAAAAAATCACCCGTTATATAGCAATCGTTCCGTCCTTTATAAGGTCTCTGAAAATATAGTTTATGAACCTACAAAATACAGCTGGTCAGTTACATATGCCAAACGTATTTAAATTCGTAATGTCTGTCTGGGGTAACGAATGTTGAGTATTTCATCGAATCTTCAGCTACAGGCACATGGAAAAATTAATCTTCCAAGTCAAGTAATGTAAAAATTTTTGCTTCTAGCAACCTGTCCAAAACGTTATCGATCTGTGCCATGGGAAAGTTATCTCGTATAATTTTCCTATTTAACAATCTATAGTCACAACACAACCTTTTTGACCCAATTTTTAATTTACTATAACAATCGGAGATGCGTAATTTGTAAAACTTGGCTGGATAATGTCAGCTTTTAGCCAATTTTCCACTTGCTGGCTTACGAAACTTTTGTCTTCTAAAGACAATCTTCGCGGACGTTGGACTACCGGTACTTTGTCACTTAAAACATTCTTCATTTTGTATCGACATTTTTCAATACATTTGGGATTATAACTATTTATCAGTTCCTGAATAACTACGTTAACACTATTTTAACCTGCACTCAAACATAACTCCTGAAACTCTTCTAATAACTCTATTCCTTTTTCTGTGCGTCTTTCTTCCACCTCTTGTTTAACATCACTCCTCTCTATGAATTCTGCACCTTCTGGCTCTATATTAATATTGACTTTATCTAGTGCCAATATGCCAATGAATACTGAATATGGGATGGCGGTTTCGCTGGTGATATGTTAAAAATTCTTTGGCACAAGCACCATATAAAGTTCGCTTATCATCGACCACTTCACCGTCAAATTTAATTTTATAGGAAACTTAACTGCTTTACCATGGATTTTTTCGTAAATTTTAATTTTGTCCTTTAACTCATTAATCGTTTTTGCCGCTTTGTTCAATTTTTTATCTATTATACCCTCAATAAAATATGATATTGTATTAAACTTTCAGTATCGATATTTACTGGCTTTCCAATTTCAGTAAGAACATACAAATACTCGCGAAAAGTTACCCTCTTTTTACGACTTCTCAACTGATTATGCACCTTTGATGACGACACCTTTTTCACAAATTCACTGATCAATTCTTCCTTCGGAGATTGCCAACTGACCAAACCTCGTTGGCTTCTAATAAACAATTTGGCAGCTCCCTTCATCAACTGCTTACTATAAATAAATTTATGCACACTATTCCACTCTACTACTAGCGCATTCTCATCAAATTTATTTATCCATTGTTGAATTAATATTATCGTCACCACTAAATTGCGTTAGGCTTTCTTGGATATCGTTAAACGTAAAAACAGATCTACCTATCGGTGCCACAGCGGCAGTACGTAAAATTTGTATTTGGTACACCGTCGTAGGAACTAACTGATTCTGCATTTTCATAATCGTCATGTGCCTCAACAACTGTCTCTTTTGCAACTCCGCTTTACGTCCAGTAGTGGAAATATTTAGTTCACGTAGTGCTTGCTGCAATTCCCTAATATTGAGTGTCAGTATTGCTTGTCTGTCCATTTTCGCAATGCACTGTTACAATTCAAAATTTTCAATTATAATTAATTTCTAAACAAACTACTAGAAAAAATTAAAAAGTAAGGAATAATATATACATAAATATATCGATCTTTTGTTCAACTTATCTGTTTTCTGTGACCAACTTTTCTATTTCTTTCTTCAGCTTGCTCTCTCGTTAAACTTCTCTGCTTCTTCCCACAGCTTATTCAACTTGTTCTACTTCTCTGCTTTCCTCGTTTAACTTCTCTACTTCTTTCTTCAGCTAATTCAACTTGCCTGTTTCTTCCCTGAGCTTATTCAACTTCTCTGCTTCTTCCGCCAGCTTATTCAACTTGTTCAACTTCGCTGCTTTCCTCTCTCTCTCTGCTACTTCGTTCAACGTATTCACCTATCGTTACTTTTAAATTGCCACCAATAGGTTTCTATTGCTCTTTCGCTTTAATTTCAATTCGCTGCTTTTTTAGTAATACTTCTTCGCTCCACTCGCAATTTGCTTCTTTTGTTTGCCCCACTTCGTTACCAGTATGCTTTTCCTTTCCACACGATCGTCGTTTTTTTCGTACTTTGTGTTCTTTCGCACTCGATTTCGCTGCTCCCTCTTCTCGCTGGATTTTTATTTCATACGAATTAAATACATCAGCTGCTTTTTCGCCGTTAATTTTAAAATCGCGACTTCGTATGACGACGAACATTTAATGACGCTTCCCGAACTTTCCACAATTTTAGAATGTTTGAAAATTATGAAATTTATATAGCGATTGAAAACGCTTTCTTATATTTTTGAAATAAGATGATTTTGTCCACTGGCCTTCATCGAGGCTTGACAACGTTTACTTATTTTAGCGTTTGAGGACACTATTTTTCACTGGCCGACACTTGAAATATATTCGTGTATTGCACTGCGTTTGACGACACTGACAATTACAAAATAACGGACGGTTAAATGTTGAATGCTTTCATAGCGTTTGACGACGCAATTTTTCCACGCACAGCAAACAAATGATTTTTTGTTTTTTAATAATCCGCGAACGAGCGGAATTCGCCGAGTCAAAAAAGAGAAGAGAGTTTTAAGTGTTGCGATCTTAAGCTGCTCAGCTACAAAAACAAAAAATTCAACAGCCAAAAATATGAATTAGATTAAAGTTTATTATCTTTAAATGTTACTTGCTAAGAGTAGATAAAATATTTTTATACTCTCGCAACAAAGTTGCTAAGGAGAGTATTATAGTTTTGTTCACATAACGGTTGTTTGTAAGTCCTAAAACTAAAAGAGTCAGATATGGGGTTATATATACCAAAGTGATCAGGGTGACGAGTAGAGTTGAAATCCGGATGTCTGTCTGTCCGTCCGTCCATCTGTCCGTCCGTGCAAGCTGTAACTTGAGCAAAAATTGAGATATCATAATGAAACTTGGTACATGTATTTCTTGGCTCCATAAGAAGGTTAAGTTCGAAGATGGGCAAAATCGCTCCACTGCCACGCCCACAAAATGGCGGAAACCAAAAACCTATAAAGTGTCATAACTAAGCCATAAATAAAGATATTAAAGTGAAATTTGGCGCAAAAGATCCCATTACGGAGGGGCATATTTGGACTTAATTTTTTTGGAAAGGTAGGCGTGGCCCCGCCTCCTACTAAGTTTTTTGTACATATCTCGGAAACTACTATAGCTATGTCAACCAAACTCTATAGAGTCATTTCCTTCAGGCATTTCCATATACAGTTCAAAAATGAAAGAAATCGGATAATAACCACGTGCATCTCCGATACAAAGGTTATGTTGAAAATCACTAAAAGTGCGTTAACCGACTAACAAAAAACGTCAGAAACACTAAATTTTACGGAAGAAATGGCAGAAGGCAGCTGCGCCCAGGCTTCTTTTAAAAATTTAAAATGGGCGTGGCGTCGCCCACTTATGGACCAAACACCAGATCTCAGGAACAACTCTACCGATTTCAATGAAATTCTGTATATAATATTTTCTTAACACCCTGATGACATGTACGGAATATGGACGAAATCGGTTCACAACCACGCCTTCTTCCAAAATAACGCTATTTTGAATTCCATCTGATGTCTTCTCTGTATAATATATACATTAGGGACCAATGATGATGATTTACACAAATACGGTATTTGAGCTGAGGTATCCCTTGTGGAAAAATTGTCGTGATCGGACTATAACTTCGAACACGAAGAACTCAGTGCCTAACCTAACCTAACCTAACCTAATTTTTCACCGAAAATATCGGTAAATCTCTCAGAATTTAATTCTAATTAATTTTACAGCAAAATAAAAAAATATGTAAATGACGGATAATGAAATCTCGATAATCACTTTATCATGCGGGAGTATAAAATGTTCGGTGACACCCGAACTTAGCCCTTCCTTACTGGTTTTTAATGGTAAAGAGGGAGTCTGTTAGATTAAATGTGCTGGAATGAGAATTGAAATCATGACATATACGGCGGAATGGTTCGTTTAACTCAAAATTTGTTCTAGAAAATTTTAAAAGTAAGGGTCTAAACTGCGTGGTAGAGCGAGCGGGAACGTTAAAATTAATATCTGATAAGAGAGGTGGCCTACGGACTGACCCATTCATGAGTTTTACAAGAAATATTATACCGAGCATCTCCCTACGACTAGCGAGTGTTGGGAGATTTATAAGTTTTAAGCGGTTAGTGTAAGGGGGAAGATTTAAACTGGAATCCCAATGCAAATGATTTAAGGCAAAAAGTAAAAATTGTTTTTAAACGGACTCTAACTTCTCCGAATGGACGGTTTAAAAACCGTGGAAGATGCGTGAAGATTAAAATTGAGTTTGGGGTCCATAGTTACTCCCAGATCAACAAAACTGCATACTTGCTCCAATCTAAAGTCTTGTATTGCGTATGAAGTAGGGTCTACAACTCTACGTGAAAAGCACATCGATTTACATTTTTAAGGTTCAATGGCATGTCATTTCTATCACACCAAGAAACTAGGTTGTTTAAGTCTGACATCTTTCGCTATTTGAAGCTTTTGAAAACTTAACAACAGATAATATGCCATAAATAAATAATAAGAACGGAATTGGACCCAGATAGCTACCTTCAGGAACGCCTGAAGGAATATTAATTATGTCAGAAAAAGTATCGTTAAATATGACTTGTTGAATTCTGTTACTAAGATAAGAAGCAATATATTTTAGAAATATTGGTTGAAAACCAAGAAGATCAAGTTTATTCAAAAGTATGGAATGGTTTACTTTATCAAAAGCTTTACTAAAATCTGTGTATATAACATCAGTATTCTTATTCTTCCTAAAGCTCGTTGATACAAGTGATACAAAATTAAGCAAATCAGTTATTGTAGATTTCCTTTTACGAGAACCGTGCTGAGAACAAGAAATTAGTGGGCAACTTTGCTATTCCCCTATAGTTTTTAATAGATGACCTAAATCCAGATGTAGATGTAAAGGAATTATAAATGACTTTTTCCATATGGATGGAAATAAGCCTTGCATAAGAGCTGAATTAAATAATTTTGTTAGGGGTTGGTACGTATAAATACATATATTTGGCACATTTCTTAAGAAAGCATGAGGGAATCATATCATCATGGGCCATAATTATATGATTGTTTTAACACATCTAACTGATGTAAGACGTCTGCTTCGGAAATGGTAAGTGCATTAATGACAGAAATCGGACATAACTTGTGCTGATGCTGAACATTTTTTGGAGATTTTGGAGAGTAATTGGACCTAAAGAATTCAGTGAACATTAGGGTGGTTTTAGTGAATAGAAGTGAATTTTTTTTTCTGAAATTTGTGTGTGCTCACTTCTAGGAATGTGCCATTTAGTGTAAAAATACAATTGTAAAAGTTTCAGCTTAATCGAACTTTGCCTTCCCGTGCCGAAAGAGCCTTGAAATTTGATAAAATGGCCATTTTTCGCGGAAAAGCGTTATTTTTCGAGTTTAACTTACGACTGATTCCACCTATTACAATAAATTTATTATCAATTGAAAGGTAATTTTGTTGAAATTAAAGTCTATTATAATACATTTTCTTTAGAAATGTATGGTTTGGAAGATATTTAACATTTAATGGACCAAGTTCGTGTTATGTGCCTTTTTGGTGACACTCATACATGTATTTTAAATTAGAATTTTATATATTCATGAAAGGTATGAAGACTTTGGCATGGCCGAAGACAGCCCTTCCTTACTTGTTTTTAAGTATTTTTTGACATTTTGGTGAGTTTGGCCTTGGCCTAAGACAGTGACATAATTGGGCCGTCAAATTTCTTAACTTTTCATTTTATGCAACTTTACTTTAGTATATCCTATACTTTTACTAAAATAAAGCGGCAACAACAAAAGATCAGAATAACTTTTATTAACCTTTACTTTACTACTTTTACACATTTCAACCTCACTAAACATATTTTTTTCCAATAAGCTGGCATCTCTAGTATTATTTGGTATTGTATATTTCTGGCATCTCGTGGCTGACTTGTTGCTCATATTTACCGCTATGTATTCTGATAGTAAGTAAAAAGTGGGGAATCCCCTATTTGATTTTGACGCTTTAAGAGAAATGTTATTTTAACGTTTGTTGTGCTAAGTGAACAGTTCGATATTATAAAGTGCAAGATATTACATACATAGTTATATAATTAAATTCAAATGGCTACTACCCCATCTAATGTTCGTGTTCGATCTAAATCCCTAATTTATTTAATTGGGTATTCATCTCATCAAATAATCGGGAGTAAACTGCCATCTAATCACCAAGTGTTAAAGTCATTGTTTTACAACATTCTTGAAGTTGGATTACCTTTTAGTGATGCTGCAAAACTCACTCTGACGGAAGTTCTTGTGTTCTGGGAGAATATCTTTTTGATGTAGCAGTGGAAGATGCCATTTCAAAAATGTCTAATCAGGAAGATATTAAATTTTTGACATATCAGAGAATGAAAGGACGTCCAGGCCATATGGAAGGTATCGATGTGAATACAGCTCTAGCTGAACAAAGAAGAGAAGCAAGAAAAGCAAAAGCATAAGAGTGGCGATGGCGACAGATTTCACCAGTAAGCGCTGATAAGTTTATAGTATAGTTGCCCAATTTTACTTAAAAATTAGATACTCAAACCCATACTTAAAAATGTAATAAAATGCTGGCTCTTAGAAGCTATAGCCTTTATTCGTTCCTATTTGTTACCAACATCAACAGTATTTTTCTCCCAAAATTCATACATTTTCTTTCCTTTTTTCAATGCAACAGAAAATGTACGAGACATCTCATTGTCTTCTGAATCAGAAGTGGAAGAAATCACCTCGGACGAAGTATTTACCGATGATGAAAAAGCCAGCAAAGCGGAGACAGCGAGTAAAAAAAGGAAATACAGTCGTGGTTATAAAGAAGTAATGACGGAAAAATTATCAATTTTGCTAGATATGTAGGTGCAAAATTTCTGATAGAAATGCTGTGCGAATAATTTTCGCAACAGCTGAAAGTCTGGGCTGTAATGTCGAGGAATTTGCACTTAGTAGAAGTGCTTTAAGAAAACGCAGAATATCCTTTCGAAGTCAACGGGCTCAGAAAATCAAGGCGAGGTTTAAAAACTTAGAGTTAGAGGGTATTGTTGTTCATTGGGATGGAAAACTTTTACCAAACCTTCTTCAGAAAGAATGTGCTGAACGGTTGGCAATCTTGGTAAGCAAAGGAGACTATGTACAACTACTGGGGGTCCCGGAATTAGAAAATTCCACAGGCGCCAGTCAGGCAGAAGCTGTCTAGAAGAATGGGATATTGGCGATAAAATTGTTGGTATGTGTTTTGATACGACGGCTTACAACACAAGACGAATGAAAGGCGTATGCACCTTGTTAGAAAAACAGCTAGGTAAAAGTTTGTTGTAACGGGTGATTTTTTTGAGGTTAGGATTTTCATGCATTAGTATTTGACAGATCACGTGGGATTTCAGACATGGTGTCAAAGAGAAAGATGCTCAGTATGCTTTGACATTTCATCATGAATAGACTTACTAACGAGCAACGCTTGCAAATCATTGAATTTTATTACCAAAATCAGTGTTCGGTTCGAAATGTGTTTCGCGCGCGTGTTTTGTTCAGCGATGAGGCTCATTTCTGGTTGAATGGCTACGTAAATAAGCAAAATTGCCGCATTTGGGGTGAAGAGCAACCAGAAGCCGTTCAAGAACTGCCCATGCATCCCGAAAAATGCACTGTTTGGTGTGGTTTGTACGCTGGTGGAATCATTGGACCGTATTTTTTCAAAGATGCTGTTGGACGCAACGTTACGGTGAATGGCGATCGCTATCGTTCGATGCTAACAAACTTTTTGTTGCCAAAAATGGAAGAACTGAACTTGGTTGACATGTGGTTTCAACAAGATGGCGCTACATGCCACACAGCTCGCGATTCTATGGCCATTTTGAGGGAAAACTTCGGACAACAATCAAGAAATGGACCCGTAAGTTGGCCACCAAGATCATGCGATTTAACGCCTTTAGACTATTTTTTGTGGGGCTACGTCAAGTCTAAAGTCTACAGAAATAAGCCAGCAACTATTCCAGCTTTGGAAGACAACATTTCCGAAGAAATTCGGGCTATTCCGGCCGAAATGCTCGAAAAAGTTGCCCAAAATTGGACTTTCCGAATGGACCACCTAAGACGCAGCCGCGGTCAACATTTAAATGAAATTATCTTCAAAAAGTAAATGTCATGAACCAATCTAACGTTTCAAATAAAGAACCGATGAGATTTTGCAAATTTTATGCGTTTTTTTTTTAAAAAAAGTTATCAAGCTCTTAAAAAATCACCCTTTACTTAGCCTGCCGCCATCACATTTTAGAAGTCGTTTTACGGTCAGTATTTGAGTACAAAATGAGATCAACGACTGCTCCCCAACCTGACATTTTTAGAAGATTTTAAATACATTGGCCTAACATAGATCAGTCTAAATACATTGAAGGGGTACAGGATGATTCGGTAAAGAAGTCAGTGAAAGAGTTCGAAAAAGAGATTCGGAATTTCTTCTCTTTCAGTTAACTGAAAAACAGCCGAGGGATGATTACTTAGAACTTATTAAGTTATGTTTAATATATTTAGGAAAAGTCCCTTCTCACAATGTTTCGTTTAACACTCCTGGTGCTTATCATCACGCCCGTTGGATGGCAAAAGCCATTTACTCTCTGAAAATGTTCATTTTTAGAGAACAGTTTTCTATGTCCGAAGAGGAGTTCAGTTCACTAAAAGCTATTTGTTTATTTATTGTTAATTTGTTTGTGAAGATGTGGTGTCAAGCTTCAAACGGAATGAGTGCACCTAGTAATGATTTACAATTTGTTCAGAATGTAATTAAGTACAGACGTATTGATCAAGGTGTATCAGAAAAGGTATTGGGAAAATATTTACTTCACCTTTGGTATCTGAACCCGGAACTGATTTGCCTTAGCTTATTTGACAAAAATGTTTCAAATGAAATAAAAAGAAAGATGGCAAAAAAGATCTTTTCGTACAGGAATTTAACAGAAGAACGGTCTTCAAGGATAATGAGGGTGCAAGTTTCTGAAAATGAAGCTGTAAACCTATTTAAAAATATTTCGCTTCAGAACTTTGTTTCGGATCAAAGCCTGGCCTTTTTCGAATATTTCAAAGTCAAAACTGATTTTTTGACAGAGGACCCCAAGAAATGGTCCTAAAATAAGGACTTTTTGAAACTTCAAAGTTTTGTTAGGAGTATGAAGGTAGTAAACGACACGGCAGAGAGAGGGGTTAAGTTAATTCAAGACTTCAATAGTATTCTTACAAAAGATGAGAAGCAAAAACAATTCCTGCTTCAGGTGGTAGCGGATTGTCGTCGGCTTTACCCTGATACTTCCAAAAGTATCCTTTCTCTTCCCTTATCTGATGAATGATATTAGAAATAATAATATATAAATAAATTGATAAATTTTTTATAATTTTTGTTTTTAGTATGAATTTTCTTTTCCATATGTTTATTTTTTAATTAGATTTGTTCCCATCGTCTTATCTTTTTGTTAAATATTGTACCAATTTATGTACGAAAACTGAAAATACAATATATAACTAAAAGATTTTACTAATTTCTAGCTTTTTCTATTATAATAAAATAAAGGACTTCAGTGTATGCATTGTTTATGGTTAAGGTAAGGATAGTTTCAAAAATCGTGAAGAACCTCGAGTGTTACTGCGAAGAACTATACTAAGGCATTTGACACGAACTTGACTTAAATGTTAAATATCTTCCAAACCATGCATTTCTAAAGAAAATGTATTATAATAGACTTTAATTTCAACAAAATTACCTTTCATTTGATAATAAATTTATTGTAATAGGTGGAATCAGTCATAAGTTAAAGTCGAAAAATAACGCTTTTTCGCGAAAAATGGCAATTTTATCAAACTTCAAGGCCTTTTCGGCATGGGAAGGCAAAATCCGATTGAGCTGAAACTGTCACAATTGTATTTTTACACTAAATGGCACATTTCTAGAAGTGAGCACTTCCAAAAATTGAAAATTTATTTTGAAAAGCCACCCTAGTGAACATATGAGAAATAGTGTGATTGTCACTAGACATTAGGGTGTTCGTTATTTCCCAAATTTATTTTTGAGTCTGCAGCGCCCTCAAAACTTTTAGTAAATGCCCAAAAAAAAAATTATGAAACCCATATGAGCTCTTAATATTGATAATAACCCGTGCCGCAACGCCGATTTATTTCCCATTTAAATAACATGGGGTTTTCGTACATTTTGCAACTAATTTTTTCTTTGCGAAACCAATTGATACATTGCTGCGGCACCGAATTATTTCAATATTGAAGTAAACAATGATAATTTTTTGTTAAACAAAAAAATAATTTTTAGCTCAACTTTGACCTTGAATAACTTTGACGGAAGTAATTTTTTTGAAAAATTTCAGAGAAACTTTTTGTAGAACGTTCAATTTCCTACTAAAATAATTCGGTGCCGCAGCAATGTATCAATTGGTTTCGCAAAGAAAAAATTAATTAATCTTCTTAAAATTAGCTTTCTCAAAGTTGAACCGAAAACAAAGGTCTTGTGTATTATTAAAAGCGAATTTGGCTATGATTTCGATGTTAATTTCCAAAGCAGGATGATGCGAGTCCTCTGGCCGAAGCAAAGGATCACATCGGACAGCAGAGAACATTGAAGCATTACCAACGTAAATTAGATTTGAGAACTTACCAAACCCGTTTGAAATTAAATTAATTTGGTTAAGACCCAACTCCGACATTTCATCTAAAAACTCGTTAAAACATAAGCGAGTACATAGGAATGGTGTAATCATCAATAGATTTCCATGATACGCACGGTAAATTGAAATCTCTCAAAACAATCATGGAATCAGTATTATTAGCCATTGAGAAAACATTATTTATTAATGAAGAATGCTGCATATATACAGATACATATGTGTGAGTGAGGCGGTATAAAAGATAAAGTTAAGTAGATATGGCCACTATTAGCGCAAATACGGATGCACTTAAATTCTATGAAGTATGCATGCGGAACATCGATTTCTTCAGATGGAATTGAAGAATCAACAGCATACAAGACACCACCTCCTTTTCTGTTTAGCCAGTCATATATAAATATTTCGAATTTGCTGTTGAATATTTAATTATCAAAAATGTGAGGCTTTAGCCAAGTTTCTGTGAAAGCAATGATTTTAAATATACAATGAATGCTTAAACTTTTTTTTTCACAATTCCAACGGTTGAGCCCCAATTTTAGGGGTGGGTTCGTGTTTATTTAAAAAAAGGGTTTTTATTTTACAAACTGATTTTATTTTAATTTTACCAGCTACTTGCAACTTGAATCGTACTCGTGTCGACTGACTGTCGTATCCAAAGTCTTCGTTACCCGTTTATTCGTCGCTACTCGTTCTCTATTGCAGTCAGTGATGCATGTTACTATTCGTACGTTTGCCCACTTCTAGTCTGTCCTTTATTCGTTCCCACACAAATTTTTCGTACTTTTCAAATAATTGTTCTCTTTTTTTTTTTTTGAAAATTCTACACTAAAGATT
Source organism: Bactrocera dorsalis (assembly GCF_023373825.1). Lineage (NCBI taxonomy): Eukaryota > Metazoa > Arthropoda > Insecta > Diptera > Tephritidae > Bactrocera > Bactrocera dorsalis. The sequence continues at coordinate 74,835,862 of NC_064303.1, read as the reverse complement.
CAAGGCCAGATTTACCATAGGGTAGGCTAATTATGGAGGAAGCAGTCATATGTAGAAGTTCACGTAAGTGAGGAAAGTTCTCTGATCGCAATTCACTTGGAAGTGGCCAGCAACGATTCTTTTACATATGACTCAAGCAGCTCACGACTTCCGGTCTTTTACCAAATATCCTCTGGGTAGCCTAAGAACATCTGGTGGATGTCCTCGTGAAAATAAAGGCTGACCGCCGTCCAAGAAATGCGATAGACGGGAGAAAGACTGAGGTTGAGTAGGTCCTTGTGGCATTTACTACAGTGGCCATATAAAGGAGCGCACGTTTAGTGTGGGCTTCGTGGTGGGAGAAAGATTCCGTCGCCGAGTACTATCAATCACTCCGGCGAATGAACGTCTAACCACAATCCGCATCAATCAAGGTTCTTCAACATATCGCTGATTTGCGCCCTCGCCCGAAGGAGAAAAAGGACGATGCGACCAACGATGCCTTCTATGAGCGCTTGGAGCGCACTTATGGAATGCCTCCGCCACGATGTCAAAATCTTGGCGACTTTAACGCCAGGGTGGGCAAAGAAGGTATCTTTGGCACTACGGTCGGTAAATTCAACCTCCACGAGGAAACATCCCCAAATGAGTTGAGGCTGATCGAATTCGCCGGGGCCCGAAACATTATCTGTAGTACTAGATTCTAGCACAAGAAAATACATCAAGCTACCTGGCTGCCTCCGGATCGAAAAACCACCAACCAGATCGATCATGTTGTGATAGGCGGAAGACACGTCTCCAGTATTTTAGATGTGCGTGCGCTCCGACGTCTTAACATCGACTTGGACCACTATATTTTTGCAGCCAAGATTCGCGCCCGCCTCTGTGCAGCAAAAAACGCACGCCAACAAACAAAAGGAAGGTTCGACGTCGAGAAGCTGCAATCACAACAGACAGCCGAACGATTTTCTACTCGGCTTGCACTCTGCTATCTGAGAGCACTCGTCAACAACTGGGTATAAAGGAACTGTGGGATGGCATTTCAAACTCCTTACGTACAGCTGCAACCGAAACCATTGGTTTTCGGAAAGTGCGAAAGAACGGCTGGAACGACGAGGAGTGTCGTATCGCAGCGGAGAGAAAACTAGCTGCATACCTCGCAAGCTCGAGCTATTCAAACACGGCGGCGAAGAACTGATAAGGAGCATGCAGCAGCTTCTTTGTAAAATATAGTCGGACGAAAGTATGGCCAACGATTGGAATTTAAGTGTGCAATGCCCAATCCATAAAAAAGGATACCCCACAATCTGGGCCAACTATCGTGGGATAACCCTCTTCAACATCGTATATAAGGTTCTATCGAGCGTATTGTGTGAAGGATTAAAGCCCACCGTCAACAAACTGATTGGACCTTATCAGTGTGGCTTTAGAGCTAGCAAATCAACAACCGGCCAGATATTCACCATGCGCCTAACCTTAGAAAAGACCGTGAAAGGGGAATCGACACATACCACCTTTTCGTCGATTTCAAAGCTGCTTTCGACAGCATGGAAAAGAGCTGCCTTTATGCCACGATTTCTGAATTTGGTATCCCCGCAAAATTAATACGGCTGTGTAAACTGACGTTGAACAACACTAAAAGCTCCGTCAGAATCGGGAAGGACCTCTCCGAGTCGATACCAAACGAGGTTTCAGACAAGGCGACTCCCTATCGTGCGATTTCTTCAATCGAGCTGCAGAACTTAATCGAGCAGGTACAATCTTTTATAAGAGTGTACAGCTGCTGGCGTATGCCGATGATATTGATATTAGTACCATTCGCTGAAGCAAACTATCAATTTTTGCAAATTTATTTTGTTGGAAACTCCAACATTGAAGTTGAACGTCGTTGCTTAAGTGTGAGAAGTGAAATTGTTGAACGCCTACCAATTTTTTTTTTTCACCATGAAAATGAATTGGTTCGATTGTTTCAAACATCCCTTGATCGTGTGTCATTAGACGATTATAAAGATGTCATTCGAGCTGATAAAATTCCTGTTGGGGAGCACGCAAGGAAACTTAATGCTCCTAAGATAGATGAAGTTGCCATAGCTATTGTCGGAGATGAGCTTCAGTCCGTGATATTGTGTTCGATGCAACACCGGAATTCGAATTTACAACGTGTATCTGATTATATTTTGGCAAGGAGAGGATGAGTATTATTTTAATGTCAAAATGATAAATCCATCGAATGGTGAGTGAAAACCACATCAGATCTATTGAGAAATATTTTATTTTATATGTACAGTCGATCTCCTTTTATCGCGGTTCTTTTTAACGCGGATTTTTTTAATGCGGAGTTTTTAACAATCCCCCGTTGGCTTTTTTACGCGGTTTTACTTTTTTAACGCGGTTGGCGAATCATTTTGATTTTTTCCTTTTGTTTTATTTCTAGTGCGCTTTGCAAGTGCTGTTTAAATTGAAACTCTAAGCCTTATATAAGCATGTATGTTCGTATTAAAAATGCAAACGTGCAACCATGTAAAAGAGAACCAAATGTTAAACCGAAAACGAACAAAACTACCGCGAAATGGCACCTAAGCGCAAAAGATTAAGCCTTAGGCAAAAAAGTGTCATTTTAAATTCTTTAAAAAGTGTGGAAAAACCTGCAAACATTTCCAAGAAGCATAAAATGAACGAATCATCAGTTCGTAGAATTAAAAAAAAGGAAAACGCCATAAGGAAAACTTTTACTGAATGTGGTTCCAGTAGCCTTACATATTCGTTCAACACTAGAGATGTCGTAATGGTTAAGTTGAACGCGCGAGTTACATTCCCATACTCTAAACACGTAGTAATTATAAATATAGTAAGTGCTTAATATCGTACTAGCATAATAATATAAACGTTCCAATTTCAGCTAAGTTGAGTTGAGAGTGAGCGTATTCCTGTTATGTGAACGTCAACTCAACTATAAGCATACATATGTACAAAGAATGTCCGTACAGTTAGTCTTAATATTAGAATTAAGCACACTAACAAATAATGCTAGTACAGCTAGCCCTATGATTAGGACTAAGCAAACTAACAAGCAATGTAATTTTTTTTTTTATTTTTCCCTAAACCATAACTGGCGCAGTCGGGTAAACTTTGATCATAAGATCAAAGAAATCGAACAAACGTATTGCCGGAAATATTGAAAAAGTTTAATTGAAAATATATTTATTTGAAAGTTTTATGCCGAAAAGAAAAGAGAATCAAGATTAATATTACAAAAAATTAAACGATGCATAAATAAGTGAAATTAGTGAGATATATAGAACAAACAAAAGTACAAAAAGTTTAAAATAAATACTAAAATAGACGTTTTACAAAAAAAAAAAGGAAAAGTGCGAAAAAGTACAAAATTCTATAAAAAACGAAACAAAAGTGCAAAGAAGTTTAAAATAAATACTAAAATACACATCAAAAAAAAAAGTACAAAATTTTATAAAAAACGAAACAAAAGTGCAAGAATTTAAAATGAATACTAAAATATACATTTTACAAAAAAAAGAAGGTGCGAAAATAGTGCAAAAATCTATAAAGAAAAAAAACGAAAGCTACAGTGAAAAATAAAAAAAAAAAGAAATTTTTTTTTTGGTGAAAACCGAACTCAAATTTCTAAAAAACAAAAAAAACGAAAGCTACAGTGGGAAAAATTCAGAAAATTTTTTGGTGAAAATCAAACCCAAATTTTTAAAAAATCACGTGGAAAATGTTTAGTGAAAATAAAACGTTATACAAAACGCACTTAAAAAGCGATAAAAAAATTTACAAAAAGTTGCAAGTCGTGCTAAAAAGTGCTAGTGTCAGGTATCACACAAAAAAAGTACAGTACTCGTATACATATATATAAAACACAGTTTGAAAAAAAAAAACAGTACAATAATACTGTTTAATATAAAACAAAATTGTTTGCTGTACAAAGTACAGTATCGACGAAGCTAAAATTTACAGCTTGCAACACGCGTTAAAACAGTAACAACTGAACTTGCGGTATATACATATATACATCTGTATATGTATATATAAGGCACAGTTTCGGAAAAACAAACAGTAAAATAATACGGTTTAATATAAAACAAAATTGTTTAAAAAGTACAGTACCGACTAATATACATATATATATAAAGCACAGTTGCGAAAAAAGCAACTACATTTTTACAACCGTTTTGTGAAAAAAACAAGTTAAAACCAAATATTTTTGCGGAACCAACAAAACAAATACACAGTTTAAACAAAAAAAAAATTCACATGGTAACAAAATTAAAGCATTTCAACATAAAGTAGTAAAGCGTGCTACCTATCCTATCCTTCATCAATTATTTTTTCTCGAAAAAAAAACGTCCTTTTCACATGTGTCCAAAAGTATGTATATATTGAAAAAAAATTAAATGAAACAAATGAAATAAAACAAAAGCGAGAAATATTAAAAAGAAAAAGAATTGAAATACTATTAATATTTTAAAAAACATATATGTTCATATTTATATATTGAAAAAAAAAAAACAAATGAAATAAAATGAAAACGAAAAACATATTCAGAAAAAGAGTTTAAGTATTTTTGTGAATATTAAACAATTTAACAAGTATTAAAAAAAAATCTAAAACATAAAACTATATACAGTTACGGACAATCGAATTTAATCATTAAAATCAGACAAAACACGCCAAGTAATACTGGTTATAGTGAAATATTGAAAACATAAGAAAAAATTTACGTGTTACCAGAAGCTAATAAAAATAAAAAGCTAAAGGAAAATTTCTAAAAGCAAGACTACATACAGTTACGCGGAAAATAATAAAGACAGCGGCATACAATTAACTAAGTTAATGTGCACACAGAAATAGAAACTAAATACAAATAAAAAAGTTTCTAGAACGTTTAAAAGTTTTCTAAATAAAAGGAGTATACATCTTTATTTTCACGCAACTGGTCCAAAAAGAAATACTCCGCGGACCACATCTTCAAACCACAACTAAAACGATTTATTACGTATACTACTACAACAATGGAGAATCTGAACCAAACCATCGCCGAGTTGCAGAGGGTTATCGCAAGGCAAGAAGAATTGCTACAAACCCAACAACAAGAAATGCAACAACAACATGCTCAACATCTACTACAACTACAAATGAACCAACAACCACAATTCTACAGATTTCACATGTCATCAAGAGACATCATGGACCAATTCCGGAGAATGAAGCCACTAGACGACCATCACAATCCAAATGCGTTTATTAAAACGGTCGAAACCAACATTTCTCTCTGCGGCACAGACCAGGAACTCATCCAACATTGTATAAATATTGTAGCAAACGAGAAAATACTGGGCACCGCTGGAAAAAGAACGAGAGAGCTGGAGGACAACTCATCGTGGGAAGCGATTAAGGCCAAAATTCTTCAAGGATCTCGTTCAAGGAAGACCTACGCAGAGGTATTCAATTTTTGTAGGACGGTCAAAGTAAGTAATCTTAATGAATTATTTATAATTTTCGAAAAATGTAAGGCAGACATAAATGAAATATATATATTTGACCCTTTAAAACCAGGCATTTACAAACCTGAAAATGTAGATAGGGATCTTGTTGATATAATGTTAGAGAAAATCTATGGGCCTATAAGGGCACATATAACCGAAACGGAAACATTAAATGATATAATTGTAAAATATTCAAAGTTAAAATTGCTTCAGGACAAAAGAGCTATAGATTATAGACATCGAAAATATGTCGATAAAAACAAAATAAATTACGAAGGTTTCAAGAAAAATTATACGAATAGATCTTACGAACATAATAAAATTTCAGACAATAGACAAACCAAACCAACAAACGACAATAGACAACAAAGCGGGAACAATAACAATTATATACGTAATACAAATTTTAATCGTAACAATTACAACAATCGGAATAATTACGATTACAGGTTTAACAATTCTACAAATACAATGCAAACAAGTTTTCCGAGACAAACTAAAAGCTCTCATATGAGCGTCGATTACAATCCAAGTACAAGTCGTTTGTCCAATAATTCAAATTTGATGGAAATTGGCAATGGTGAAGAAAAAGAAGTAAATTTTTTAACACCGCCTCAAACCCTCAACTCCCCATAATAACTGTAACAATAGGGAATCATAGAATTAAATGCCTAATAGACACAGGTTCAACAACTAGCATCATAAAACCAAATGCCCTATTCGAAAATTTTCAGAAGCAAAAACTTTCCAAACCGTTATGTTATGGAACTATCAACGGAATTAATGAAATAAAATATAAAATTGTAACACCTTTTCCGAAAGAATTTAACGTCTTAGGTACTTTATCGTGGAAAGTAATAGATTTTAACAGCAACAAATACGAAGCTATTATAGGACAAAATTTTCTTATTCCTTTTAAAGCAAAAATTGATATAGAAAACACATTTATTAATATATTAGGAAATATAATTCATTTTGATCAACGAATTCCTTATGAAAAAACGGAAATTTGCGCACTCGAATTCAGTGATATGAAAAACGTAAACTTGAATCATTTAAATACCGAAGAAAGCCAATCGATAACAGATCTATTGCAAGAATTTAACGAATTATTTTTCAAAGAAGGAGATAAACTTTCTTTTACGCATGAAATCAAACATCAAATTATTGCAACAAACGATAGACCCATTTATTCGAAAATTTATAGGTATCCACAAGTTCACGAATTAGAAATACAAAAACAAATAAAAGAAATGTTAGAACATAATATAATTAGAGAAAGCAACTCCGCTTACAACAGCCCTTTGTGGATAGTCCCCAAAAAAGCGGATGCAGACGGAAATAAAAAATGGCGTATCGTCGCCGATTACAGGAGATTAAATGAAATTACTATTAGCGATAAATTCCCGATACCTAATATCGATGGTATCATGGATAAATTAGGAAGAGCACAATATTTTTCCTCTATCGATCTCGCGAAAGGATTTCATCAAATACTGGTAGATGAAAACGATAGGAAGAAAACAGCGTTTTCTACTCCATTAGGACATTATGAATTCTTAAGAATGCCATTCGGTCTTAAAAATGCTCCATCGACATTCCAACGTCTTATGAACTCAGTACTTCGAGATTTTATAAACAAGATATGCGTTGTATACTTAGACGACATTTTGATTTTTAATACTTCTTTGTCAGAACATATAAATAATATGCGGAAAATTTTTACAAAACTAAAGCAAGCAAAATTGAAAATAGTTACGTTTAGAAAAATACAGTTTTTTAAAGAAAGAAACAGACTTTCTAGGCCATATATTAACTCCTGAGGGAATAAAACCAAATCCAAATAAAGTTGAAGTTATCCAAAAACTAAAGTTACCAATTTCTCAAAAGCAAATAAAATCTTTTTTAGGCATTACCGGTTTTTATAGAAAATTTATAAAAGACTATTCTAAAATAGCTTATCCTATGGTCACATATCTGAAAAAAGATGCAAAGATTAACGTTAATAACCCAAGTTATATAACCGCTTTCGAAAATTTAAAAAATATTATTACAAATCCCTCCATTTTAAGGTATCCAATTTTTACAAAAAGATTTAAATTAACTACAGACGCTAGCAACTTTGCTATTGGTGCAGTTCTCACACAAGACGATCACCCAATTTCTTATGCTTCACGCACATTAAATACTCACGAGAAAAACTACTCAACCATCGAAAAGGAACTATTAACAATAGTCTGGTCAGTAAAATACTACAGACCCTATTTATATGGAAGAGAATTCGATCTAAAAACAGATCATCAACCACTTAAATGGCTACAGAAGAAAAATTCTGGTAAGGATATAAATCCAAGACTACAACGTTGGCTAGTACAATTAGGAGAGTACGATGCAAAAATCGATTATATAACCGGTAAAGAAAATAAAATAGCAGATTTTCTAAATCGAATTAACAGTGATGAAATAAACATGGTGAATTCCGAAAATTTGGGAATGACCCTTAATAAAATGTTGCAAATAAAAGATTTAAACGCTGGTGAACAACAAGACCAAACAATGCTTTCAATAGAAGTCCAAACAAGCCGTTCTCCTTAAGAAAATCTTTATAATCACTTTAATATTCTCAATACAGTCGTAAATCGTTTCAAACAGCAACTAATTTTAGTCGAAGCAAAAGAAAAAGAAGTAGAAAATATTTTCAAAAACAAACGCATTTTTATTGATATAAGAGATATTAACTCTCACAACGTTATTAATATTGCAAATAAACATTTTAAAAAAGGTAAGATTGCTATATATTTTGAACTTAATGAAAAAGAACATAATGAAGTAGAAAAAATACTTTTAAATACTTTCACAAACAATCAAAATATTTCTTTTGTAAATTGTACAAACTTTGCCAAAGACATCGAAGATGAATACGAACTAAAGAGGCAAACATCGTTTTTCCATAAAATTGAAGTAGGACATTCAGGCATTATTCCAACTTACGAAGGAATGAAGCATAAAATATATCATTCAGATCTAAAAATCAAAATCCATGAAATAATAAATAATTGCGATATATGTAATGGTGGAAAATATGATAGAAATCCGATCAAAGCTAATTTCCAAATTACCGAAACACCAAATACAGTTAATGAAATTGTTCATATAGATACTTATGTTAACAGTAAATATATATATATAAAAGTGAAATGGTGTATAGTTGTAACGCTAAAACTCGGAAACGGCTGAACCAAATGAAATACTTCCTTTGGGGGATTTGTTTGTTATTACCACGCGCAGGTCATGTCTTAAAATCAGAATAAAATATTAAGGGGGCGTGGCACCTCCCATACAAACTGAACTTTTCAAGGTGAATATCTTCAAAAGTGTTTAAGGTAGGAACATGAAAATTGGTACAGAGATACAAGATAACAACACCACTCTCACCTATAAAACCGGGGGCTATCGAATAAGGGGGCGTGGTACCTCCCATACAAACTAAATTTTTTAAGCAGAATATCTGTGAAGGGAAGAAGGGTTCAAGGTAGGGACTTGAAAATTGGTATAGACCTATATGGTATCAAAAGCCTTCTTACACATAAAAGAAGGGATAATCGGAAAAGGGGGCGTGGCACCTCCCATACAAACTGAACTTTTCAAGGTGAATATCTTCAAAAGTGTTTAAGGTAGGAACATGAAAATTGGTATAGAGCTATAGGAAACAACACCATTCTCACCCATAAAGCTTGGCGTTTTCGAAAAAGGGGACGTGGTACCTCCCTTACAATCTTTAATTATTTTGGTTGTTAATCCACCATATATTTATCTCATTTTCCACCTAGCACGACATTTTGGTTGTTCTTGCTGCAGCGGTTATATGGTAATTTTGGTTGTGTTACGTGCTATTTTTGGTTTATGGAAATGGCAGTTTTATGAAACAAACACAAATTAAATTAAACGTCAATTTTGCTTTGCAATCGAACACGCAAAATTTAGAGGGCAATAAAAATGCGCCTTGCTTTACTGATATATTGATATATTTTGTTTTAAAAAGTGAGTTATTTAGTGAAAGTGATTTAGCGTGTTGGCGAATACCGATTTATGTACATTGGAATTTATCATTCAATTGATCTGTTTCCTTAGTTTAATTCATTCATTTTTGGAGTTTTCAAAGGTAAGTTATTGGTCCGTAAAACCTTATACTTATGAACTTTATGCAAATGAATGATCATTTCCAATTAGATATTTGTTACGATGTCGAGAATCAGTACGTATGGTAACACTTCTCGGAGTTCCAAGGAGAACACGAAATAGCAGAGCACGTCAAAGGGAAAGTGTTATTGAGAGGGTATCACCACGAAATAGACTGCTGGAGAGTAGCACGCACCAGTTAGAAGATGTCAACCAAACATACAATCAGCAAGAACGATTTAGAAGAAGGGAAGTTCACAATCAGCAACAACGATCGAGAAGAAAGGAAGTTCGTGCTCGCCAAAGTGATGAAGTAAGATCACAACATGCGATTATTCGACGACAACAGCGACAACATCTTTCTTTTGTGAACTTTGAACGGGCAGGTTTTCGATATGATCCAAACATTCAATATAGCGCATCTGTACAAATCGGTCAGATGTCAGTAGTTTGTCAATATTGCAATGCAGTCAAATTTAAAAATGAACCGTCGCCAGAATTGCTTCCACCACCACAGCCATTGTTCCAGCTGCTTTACGGTGAATCTCCTCACTCGAGCCATTTCTTAAAGCAAATTGTAAATGAACAAAACTACAATCCAACGTTTAAGGTATTTTTGCCAAACAATATTCGACAGAAACTACAGAGCTTTCCTCCAATTATACACGTTCATGGGCAAATGTTTCATCTCGCTGGATCGCTGTTGCCGCATCCAGATCGAGAACACAAATATCTCCAAATTTACTTTCTGGGAGATTCACATGATGAAGTAAATCGGCGTTGTGCTATCTTCAATACAACGAAAAGAGAAATAATCGAACAATTGCAGCAAATGTTACACGAACACAATGGCCTCATTAAACTGTTTACGATTTCGTTGGAACGTATGCCAACAGATGATCACAGTATAATCATACAAGCGGACAAAAGACCAACAGGGTCACATGAAAGACAATATAATGCACCTACAGTTAGCGAAATATCAATTGTTGTTGTTGGAGAAAATTTGCAGTCGCGTGATATTGTTATCAAACGTAGAAATCAAAACGCACTAAAACGGATAAGTGAGACACATCGGTCTTACGACGCAATGCAATATCCGCTCATGTTCTGCCGTAGAGAAGACGGATATCACTTAGGATATAGGATGATAAATCCGGTGAATGGTTAGTAAAAAAAAATTTTTGTTTGCTACTTCATATAGGTAATTGAAGCTTTTAGGAGTCGAGACAAATAAAAAAGTCAGTTCAATGAAGTTTTACGCGATATGGACGGTTATTTCAACAGTATGCAGTTGACATGTATGTTAAAGTTGAGACAGAACGACTTAATTACATGCAATACAATCAGTCGAAGTTGCGATCTGAAGAGTATATTCACTTAAGAGATGCAATGAATGGTGATGCGGATATTACAGATATTGGTCGACTCTATATTTTGCCATCGACATACATTGGCAGTCCTAGACACATGCATGAGTACTCCCAAGATGCGATGACTTACGTGCGCAATTATGGACGGCCGGATTTGTTTGTTACATTAACTTGCAATCCAAAATGGCCAGACATTACGAATCTATTGCATCCCGGTCAATCACCAAGCGATCGCCACGATGTTACAGCACGCGTGTTTAAACAAAAACTCAGATGTTTGATGGACTTTATTACGAAACAACGTGTATATGGCACTGTTCGATGCTGAATGTACTCATTGGAGTGGCAGAAGAGAGGTTTGCCCCACACACACATTCTTCTTTGGATGACATCATTTCCGCCGAAATTCCTGATGTTGAAATAGATCCAGAGTTGCACGAAGTGGTGATGGCCAATATGGTTCATGGGCCATGCGGAGAACACGATCCATCTTCGGTTTGTATGTCGAACAGTAAATGCAAAAAACGCTGTCCCCGTGCTTTTATTTCGGAAACTCAAACTGGAAACGACGGATACCCTCTCTATCGGCGTCGCTCACCCGCTTACAATGGCAGAACATTCATCACTCAATTGAAAGGAAAGAATTTCGTGGTTGATAACATTCATTCAAAACACATATAAATGTTGAGTATTGCAGTTCAATAAAATCAATTAAGTATGTTTGCAAATATGTCACCAAAGGAAGCGATATGGCGGTTATTGGCGTTGAACGAGATGAAATTAGCAAATTTCAAATGGGCAGATATGTGAACTGCAATGAAGCAATCTGGAGAATATTTTCATTTGCAATTCATGAACGCCATCCTACTGTTGTGCATCTGTCAGCTCATTTGGAGAATGGCCAGCGAGTTTATTTCAACGCAGAGAACATAGTACAGCGAACGGAAATACCACCAGCAACCACTTTAACAAGTTTCTTTGCAATTTGCGCCAGTGATCCGTTCGCGAGAACATTGCTTTACTCGGAGATGCCTCGGTATTATACATGGAATGCATCGTCTTTCCCCCGGCGCAACATAACCCTGGCGGTTCATTTTTAAATTTGCATTGCAATATTGACAAACTACTGACATCTGACCGATTTGAACAGATGCGATATATTGAATGTTTGGATCATATCGAAAACCTGCCCGTTCAATGTTTACAAAAGAAAGGTTTGTAAATATTTTGTTAAAGTATACACAATGAAATTAGGAAAAATCGTTCATATTCTACATATTAAAACCAATACCGGTGTAATTGTTGAAATGAAAAAAAAATCTATTTTGGGCAGAACGAAGTTTGCCGGGTCAGCTAGTTTATAATATTTATCGATAAATTTTCAAAACATGTCATTTCTTTCCATTTACCCGATAGAAATAGTCAAACGATCATAGATAAAATTAATGAATTTTTGTCAATTAAAGGCCCTATAAAAAAGTTTGTTTTCGATAATGAATTTAATTCAAAACCAATCCGAGAATTTTTAAATAGAGAAAATGTAGAATTTCATGCCACTAAACCGAACGTATCAGAACCCTAAATTTAGAAGAAAAAGTTCCAATCACTTTTCAAATGTATAAAGCCGTAAAACTTTATAATAATTCATTTCATACCACAATAAAAGCAACTCCTTTAGATGTTCAAAATAACAAAGTTAATCATAGTATAATTAAAAATCGGTTAGAAGAAGCAAAATTGAAGATCATTTCTAAACATAATACAAAAAAGGAAAATTACCTAGAAACAAGGAGAGAAGGTTTCATTCGAAATTACAAAAGCGTTAGACACAAAGAAGAACCAAAATTTATTAAAAGAAATCTAGAAAACGTATATACAACAAACATTAAACGTCCTTTTACGTTTGCAAATGACAACAGAAACTTTAACGACAATTAACCCATTTTAAAACAAAAATCTATCTACTTCAGTGTAATGTATACGTAACTTTTAAATGAAGATAAAAAAATATATCTTTTTTGAATTCCGAATATATGTATATAACCTATATTCCCATCGATCGTCTCAATTTTAATAAATATGTACTTACCATTGTTGGAAATAAAATTGTAAAAATATAAAACAATAATTACCTATCATAATTTGTATTAATATTAATATAAAACAACGTTTCTTTTGTTTAAGCACTGTACATAGATACGCTAAGCTATTAAAATCATATTTAAATTAAAAATGTTTACAAATTATACATTTATAAAAAAAAAACTACTGAATTAATTAAAATTTAATAAAATTATATATTTTTGTAATGAGATCCAGGAGAATCTCAAATCAAAGGGTGGAGGAGTTACATTCCCATACTCCAAACACGTAGTAATTATAAATATAGTAAGTGCTTAATATCGTACTAGCATAATAATATATACGTTCCAATTTCAGCTAAGTTGAGTTGAGAGTGAGCGTATTCCTGTTATGTGAACGTCAACTCAACTATAAGCATACATATGTACAAAGAATGTCCGTACAGTTAGTCTTAATATTAGAATTAAGCACACTAACAAATAATGCTAGTACAGCTAGCCCTATGATTAGGACTAAGCAAACTAACAAGCAATGTAATTTAGGTTAGCCTTAAGATTCACTTTAATAAAAACGGTTGTGTGGAAAAAAAAGGCCGAAGCTCTTTTTTTATTTTTCCCTAAACCATAACTCGCGCTTGTATGGTAGATTGAGGACCTCGTCCATAGAAGAATTCCTGTGGATACTAGGTGCATAAGAGAAAAGGCCACTGTGTAAAAAATTTAAATGCGAAAAACCATCTAGTTCAAATATGCAAAATACGAAACAATTTTGTGCAAGTAATGGTTGGCTTAAGTGCTTCTTGAAAAGAAACTCGCTGCACAACGTCAAGAAAACAGGCGAAAGTGCATCGGCCGATGAAGAGGCAGCAAAAATTTTCCCGAAAACTTTTTCAGACACAATTAAAGCACATGGTTATGTTGTTGAATAAATTTTCAATGCGGACGAAACCGGTCTTTACTGGAAGAAAATGCCAAGCCGCACTTACATAGCTAAACAAACCAGATCGGTGCACGGGTTTAAAACAGCAAAGGAGCGTATCACGCTCTTACTGTGTAGCAATGCATCAGGGGACAAGGTCTTAAAACCTCTATTAGTGAACAAAAATTTAAAGCCGCGAGCTTTGAAAGGTAAGTTTTAATCATTAATAGCTGATTTGCAAAAATTTTATGTTTTCCGATTTTAGGAATGGATCTAAAGAAATTCCCAGTACATTGGATGGCAAACAAAAAGGCTTGGGTGACCGCATCGCTTTTAAAGGAGTGGTTCGAAAAGTGTTTTGTGCCTGAAGTAAGAGGATACATGATCTCTAAAAACTTGGAATTTAAAGTGTTGTTATTAATTGACAATGCACCTGGACACCCAGTTATTGAGCACCCAAACGTCAAAGTGCTATTTCTTCCCCCAAACACAACATATCTTTTGCAACCGCTGCAGCGCTGGACCAAGGCGTCATTGCAGCTTTAAAAACTTATTACATAAAGCATTCGTTTAGGTTCATTTTGAATAAATTTGAAAGTAATTCCGCAATTAATGTGATTTCTGCTTGGAAAGATTTTAATGTAAAGAATTGTATCGATTGTATTAAAATTGCCGTAAAGGATATTACAAAAACTACCCTAAGTAAATGCTGGAAAAATCTTTGGCAATATGTTGTGTTACAAGAAGAAAGTGATAATGAAGGACTTGTTACCTACGCGGGAATATTTGAATTAGCCAAAAGCATCGGCGGTGAAGGTTTTGACGACATGGATATTGACGATATTAATGAACTGTTTGATCTGTATGCTCTAGACAATGCGGAAATTATTCATGAAATTGATAATAATAATGACCTTAAAAATGCAGAAGAGGGTGTCAGCTCTTCACCCGTTTCACTTTCGCCAAAATTACTTCGAGAAGGATTAGACAAAGCTGCTGACCTTGAAAATCATTTTATAGATCATGATCCTAATGATGAACGCTTATCAAAGTTTCGTCGAGATTTTAAAAACGCTATGGAGTGCTACCAGGATTTATATAAAGAGATGCATAAAGAAAAACCCCAAAGATTATTAACAGATTATTTTAAGAACTAAAATACTGCTTTGTACGTAGTTTAATATAATTTAAGTTACAATTGATCTCAATGTGATTTTTTGTACAAATCTTGTAAAACAGATTTAAAATATTTAAAATATATCAATGCATAGCGGATATATGTAATTGAACTCAATATGATTTTTTGTCCAAATTCTGTAAAACTAAAAGATATAGAATATATCAACGCATAGCGAATATGTGCATATGTGATAAATTTGTTTACTTCCCCAAATTTGAGTTTCAGTTGGAATTTTGGTTATTTTAACACGGATTTTTTTTGCGCGGATTTTTCGAAAAAAATAGGAACGAATAAACAAATTTGAATTGAAATGTGGGTTTTTTTACGCGGATAAATTTGTGTCCCGGCAAACCGCGTTAAAAAGAGATCGACTGTATTTGGTTGGATTGTTTAATTTTAGGATCTGAAACAAATAAAAAGGGTCAACGCAATGAATTATTATTCATATTGTTTGATGGTCCGCCAAAATGAGTTTAATCATATTTTGCACTGTCGACTACTTTTCCATAAGTATGTTGTAAATATTCAAAGATTGAATTTTATTCGGTTTAATCAGAAAAAATTACGTATCGAGGAATACATTTGCGTGATGCGATGGAAGTGTGAAAGATCTTGGAAGAATGATTATTTTGCCATCTTCATACATTGGAAGTCCACGTTATATGCACGAATATACACATAGCGCAATGACTTACGTACGACATTATGGCCGACCAGATTAGTTTATTACGTTTACGTGCAATCCACAATGGGCTGAAATTGAAGATCTCTTATTTAATGGGCAATCACCAACTGATCGTCACGACCTAACAGCCCCTATTTTCAAACAAAAATTGAAAGCATTCATGGATTACATCACAAAAAATCATGTTTTTGTTGATGTGCGTTGCTGGATGTACTCTATGGAGTGGCAGAAACGCGGTTGCCTCATGCTCATATTTTGATTTAGTTGGTGAATAAAATAACACCGGAAGAAATTGATGACGTCATTTCGGAATATTCCAGATCCAGAATTGTTTAATGTCGTTGTCAAAAACATTGGCCCGTGTGGAGAGTTTAATGTTCATTTGCATGGCTGATGGGAAGTGTACGAAACGATATCCAAGAGCTTTGGATTCCGACACTGTTTCTGGGAATGACGGTTATCCACTACATCGTCGCCGATCAACTGAAGACAATGGTAGATCAACAGTGATTAAAGTAAGGAATCATGATATTGACAATCGTTGGATCGTGCCCTATACTCCGTTGTTATCGAAAGTGTTCAAAGCCCCATAAAAGTTGAGTATTGCAATTCGGTGAAATCCATAAAGTATATTTTTTTAAATATGTCAACAAAGGTAGCGATATGGCTGTATTTGAAGTTGCAGATCCAAAAAAAAAAAAACGATGAAATTAACCAATTTCAAATGCAACGGTATGTGAGCAGTAATGAAGCTATTCGGCGCATATTTTGGTTTCAAATACATGAAAGGCATACGGAAGGAATTGCAGCGCAACGAGCTGCATCATTGAGAACCGTTAATGAACAATTGTGTGCAACATACCGTGAGGCATGTTAACGTTTGAATTTGTTGGAGGATGATACGAGTACGCACTAGAATGCTACTATTGCAGATGCATCAGTTTGTGCTCATCCACAACAAATACGAACACTATTTTCGATTCCTTCGAATTCAATGGAATTGTGGACAACTTATCGAGAACATATGGCAGAAACATTTTATATCGAGTTCGCCGCATCAATTTAGATCCTTTAATGGATTTCACGCCGCATTTCAAATTTATAATGAGGCATTGGTGATGATTGAAAATTTATATTTATCTATATCAAACAAGACATTAGCGCTATTGGGCTTAACATCGCCGAATCATCAATCAGGCATTACATCGTGAACAACAGTATGATCGCAATGAATTGAATTCTTATGTTCAGTTAAATGTTCCGATATTGAATGGCACCAGAAAAACTTTCTTGATATCATTACTGTTAGCAGTGGTACGTTCTCTAAATAAAATTCCACTGGCAATGGCTTCTTCAGGTATCGCAGCCACCTTGTTGCATGGTGGTCGTACAGCTCATTTTGCACTGAAGCTTTAAATATGCAAGTTAATGAAACACCTTACATGCAATATATCAAAAATGTCTGGAACTGCAAAAGTTCAGTATTATTGTGTGGAATGAGTGCACCGGCTCAAGAAAATTCAGTAGAAGCTTTGGAAACAACTTTGACAGATTTACGAGGAAATCAAACTTTGTTTGATGCTGCTTTGATATTGCTAGCAGGTGATTCTAGAACAAACGATAAACTCTTGCTTAAAAAGTACATATTTGTGGAGATACGTTAAAATATTTAAACTTACTACAAATGTTCGAGTTCAACACCAAAACGATGCACCAGCTAATGAGTTTTCTGGACATTTGTTGAAAATTGGAAATGGTGTAATGCCAATTGACGTCACCGGATTAATAAAATTACCAACGAGTTTTTGCCGTTTCACTCAATAAAAAGAAGAATTGATTGAAAGGGTTTTTCCAACCATTGCATTGCAATGTAAAAATCATGCTTGGTTGAGCGAAAGAGTTATTTTGGCAGCAAAAAATAAAGATTTTAATGAATTAAATACAGCCATACAACTTAATATACCAGGTGATGTGGTTTCGTATAAATCTTTGGATACTGTGACGAATGAAGAAGATGCGGTGAATTATCCTATCGAATTTATGAATTCGCTTATTTGCCGGGATTACCACTGCATAATCTTCAATTGAAAGTCGGAGTAACAATTCTTATGCTTCGTAATATAAGTCAACCACGGCTTTGTAATGGTAAAATATTAGCTATTAAAAAGTTATTTAATAGGAAATGTTATTGACATAAATTTTGAATATCCGTTTTTTCACATGGCCAACTTTATGTTGCTTGCTCAAGGGTTGGAAAGCCAGCGGTTTTATTTATTTATACCGAAAACAAAAAAATAAAAATGTTGTTTACCATAGACCGTTGAACTAGATAGTAATAAAATCTTGCAATAAACAATTTATATTGCAAAAGTAGTAATTTTATTTAACGCTCTATGCAGTGGGCGGGGTGCAGTTAGTACAATAATAAAAAAAAATTGAGAAAAAATGTGTGTTTCCTTTGGTGTTAAGTTCTTCCTATGCCGGCGTTCCAATTTGTTGTGTTGTTGATGCTTGTGGTTTCTTACTTTTGTTATACTCTCGCAACAAAGTTGCTAAAGAGTATTATAGTTTTGTTCACATAACGGTTGTTTGTAAGTCCTAAAACTAAAAGAGTCAGATATGGGGTTATGTATACCAAAGTGATCAGGGTGACGAGTAGAGTTGAAATTCGGATGTCTGTCTGTCCGTCCGTGCAAGCTGTAACTTGAGTAAAAATTGAGATAACATAATGAAACTTGGTACACGTATTTCTTGGCTCCATAAGAAGGTTAAGTTCGAAGATGGGCAAAATCGGCTCACTGCCACGCCCAAAAAACCGAAAACCTATAAAGTGTCATAACTAAGCCATAAAAAAAATGTTAAAGTGAAATTTGGCACAAAGGATCGCATTAGGAAAGGGCATATTTGGACGAAATTTTTTTGGAAAAGTGGGCATGGCCCCGCCCCTACTAAGTTTTTTGTACATATCTCATCCAAACTCTATAGAGTCGTTTCCTTCAGACATTTTCATATATAGTTCAAAAATGGAAGAAATCGGATAATAACCACGTGCATCTCCCATACAAAGGTTATGTTGAAAATCACTAGAAATGCGTTAACCGACTAACAAAAAACGTCAGAAACACTAAATTTTACGGAAGAAATGGCAGAAGGAAGCTGCAGCCAGGCTTTTTTTTTAATTTAAAATGGGAGTTGCGTCGCCCACTTATGGACCAAAAACCATATCTCAGGAACTAGTAATCTAATTAATTTTACAGCAAAATAAAAAAATATGTAAATGACGGATAATGAAAGCTCGATTATCACTTTATCATGCGAGAGTATAAAATGTTCGGTGACACCCGAACTTAGCCCTTCCTTACTTGTTTTATTTGTATTTAGTTTAAGTTGTTTTATATATTGAGTTCCGCGCCCGTTTTATTTTGTTAGTAGAGTTAGAATTGATTTGCTATTTTAGATAGCTATGATATGTTTTTGTATTAGTTTATCACTGTCTTTCCTCTTTGGTTTTGGTATTTATATGCACTTCACTGCACTGTATGTATGCATGTCTTTATTTCACTTTTAATGTGCTACTATGTATTTTATAATTTCATTTTTCAATTTGTATACATTGCTCTTCTTTAGTTGGCTGCACTTTTAACTTTTACTTTGTTCTTTTTTCTTTATATAAATATGTATATATGTATGTGTATACGTATGTATATGTGTTTCTTTTTTGTAAATTTCTTTGTTTTTAACATATACAATTTATAATTATTTAAATGTTTTCCACTGTACTTCATCTTGGTTTTTGGTTTTTATTTACTTTTTTTTATTATTTTCCCAATGCGCCGTTCTTTATGGCTCGAAAGACCATGTATTTTTCACGCACTCATCTTCTCGGTTACCACGCCAAATTTTCAAAAGGAAAAAATACACATTTCTGTGTTTATACACGTGTATTTTAATGGATATGTACCCGACAAGTTTTATTTTCCAAAAAAAAAGGCCGGTAATATATAATGTTTTAAAAACAATAATGTCGTTCCAAGAGGTAATCGCTGCTGTGGTCGAAAATGAAGTGTGCGGGATCTCTTTGTCGATCCCTTTATTCCCATTGGCGTGTGGGATCAGATGGTGTGATGTGTGTGGTGTGATTGTGGTTGGTTGGTGTACTTGTGTGTGGGTGCCGATATGTGGTGCTCTCATGAGTAGTGAAGAATGTGGACAGTAAGCGGTAATATGGTGAAGGTTGCATGTCAGTATTGTGAGTCTAAGTGGAAGTTGTGTGCTAGTGCGATACATTAGTTGATGCCGGGGGAGGATGCTCATTTATACACTCAATCATATAGAGCTAAGTTAGCCGGACGTTCGAATATCTTGACATAACTTACATAAGGACTAGTTCAAGTTTTCGCTCAAATTTATATATTTTAGACGAAGAGATGAGTAAAACACGCTCTCTCGTTTTCATTGAGATAACTTACATACTGGATGATATATGCCGTACAAAGTCATATTTGGGCTAAGGGAAGTATTAACTCGAATCAACCCATTTTTGACATACATACATACTATTGTCAGAAAAATAATATCCTTTAATTTCAACTATATATCTCAAACATTGACCGATATTTTTGATCAAAAGTCAACTATAGGTACTTGGGTTCACATATTCGGTACATAGGAGCTTGGTCATAAGGTGCACCAGGCCTTTTTGAAGAGCCGGGAAGAGGTCACTGATGAAAACCGGAAGACTGTCTTTTTGACATTAAAATCGTCGTCCACCATGAATTTCTTCCTCCTGGACAAACCGTCAACGCCAAGTTTTACGAAGTCCTCAAGAGACTTAAACGACAAGATATCGCCCCGGCTGACATTGCTTTTCTTGTGAACAGCTACCTAACTAAGGCCACCCTAAAGCCCAGCTGTAGCCCCATCGGATTTTTTGCTGCCTATATGCCCAATGCCCTATGTCAATGTAGCCATATAACTAGTACAGCTTATCGACCCATCCAAATCCAGACGAAATTATCTACGATTTCGAAGCTATGACTGTCAACATTAACGTGGGAGCCTAGGCAACGACTGTTTGTTTGATGACAGGAGATATTTCGTCTTGCCATCGTTCACTACCAAACTCATTTGCTTTGCTTTCTTATCCAGTCTAGCGAAAGCTGAATTCACGGTGCAATTGCTGAGGCCAATGATATCGATTTCATCGGCGTACGCCAGCAGTTGAACACTCTTTTAGAAGATAGTACCTTCCCTATTACGTTCTGCAGCTCGAATTTTCTTCTGAAACCTCGTTTGGTATCGAACGTTTTGAAGAGGTCTTTCCCGATCCTGACGGAGCTTTTAGTGTTGCTCAATGTCAGTTTACACAGCCTTATTAGTTTTACGGGGATACTAAATTCAGATATAGCGGCATAGAGGCAGCTCCTTTTCGCACTGTAAAAAGCAACTTTAAAATCGGCGAAGAGGTGGTGTGTATCGATCCTCTTTCACGAATCTTTTCCAAGATTTCGCGCGTGGTAAATATCTGGTCCGTTGTTGATTTACTGATAAGATCCAACCAGTTTGTTGATGGTGGGCTGTATTTAAGATAAGAATCTTAATGTTTCAAGTAAATGTTTACATGAGGTAAATACAGTATATGTATACATAGTACGAGTATGTACATTAAGGTGGGCCAAAAATTTGTTTATATTTTATTTTTCGTAGTTACCATGAAAATCTCATTCAACATGACTAAAAACAAGCCCTGGTAAAATCTGAGCTCTTTATATTAATATTAAGAGGTGCCTCATCGACATTTTCGATTTCCCATATAAATTACATGGAAAAAAAATCATTTTTTTTTGTGGTGGTTATTGTGCGGAGATTTTAATGTGCACGCGATGGCGGCCAGTAGGGATGGTAAACTCGATTCCGATACTACTCGAGAATCGAGTTTTCTCGTTAAATAATCGATTTTTAAAAATCGATCTTCAGTAGTCGAAGTGGATTAAGAATCGGTTCTTGACATTCGAACTCGATTCTCGAGTAGTATCGGAATCGAGTTTACCATCCCTACTGGCCGCCATCGCGTGCACATTAAAACCTCCGCACAATAACCACCACAAAAAAAAATGATTTTTTTTCTATGTAATTTATATGGGAAATCGAAAATGTCGATGAGGCACCTCTTAATATTAATATAAAGAGCTCAGATTTTACCAGGGCTTGTTTTTAGTCATGTTGAATGAGATTTTCATGGTAACTACGAAAAATAAAATATAAAGGATGGAGTCATGTGTAGAAGTTCACGCAAGTGAGGAAAGTTCTCTGATCGCCATTCACTTGGGAGTGGCCAGAAACGATTCTTTTGCATATGACTCAAGCAGCTCACGACTTCCGGTCTTTGACCAAGTATCCTCTGGGTAGCCTAAGAACATCCGTTTGAAGGCGAGCTAACGTGAGAAGGCGAAACATCCCCTGCATAGGGTTGTGCGCTGGGTTTGGGACCCGCCACGTAAAAAAAACACCCCCAGCGAATATTAACAACAAGCCTCGGATGAGTGACCCCCCTTTTGATGACGACCATGGCAAACGAAATAAGGACTACGAATTGAGGGCATGCACCTGGAATGTCCGGTCCCTTAATTGGGAAGGTGCCGCTGCCCAGCTGGTTGATGTCCTCGTGAAAATAAAGGCTGACATCACCGCCGTCCAAGAAATGCGATGGACGGGACAAGGACAGAGACGAGTAGGTCCTTGTGACATTTACTACAGTGGCCATATAAAGGAGCGCAAGTTTGGTGTTGGATTCGTGGTGGGAGAGAGACTCCGTCGCCGAGTACTATCATTCACTGCGGTGAATGAACGTCTAGCCACAATCCGCATCAAAGCGAGGTTCTTCAACATATCGCTGATTTGCGCCCACGCCCCGACGGAAGAGAAGGACGATGTGACCAAAGATGCCTTTTATGAGTGCTTGGAGCGCACTTATGAGAGATGCCCCCGCCACGATGTCAAAATCGTGCTTGGCGACTTTAACGCCAGGGTGGGCAAAGAAGGTATCTTTGGCACTACGGTCGGTAAATTCAGCCTCCACGACGAAACATCCCCAAATGGGTTGAGGCTGATCGACTTCGCCGGGGCCCGAAATATGGTTATCTGTAGTACTAGATTCCAGCATAAGAAGATACATCAAGCTACCTGGCTGTCTCCGGATCGAAAAACCACCAACCAGATCGATCATGTTGTGATAGACGGAAGACACGTCTCCAGTGTTTTAGATGTGCGTGCGCTCCGAGGTCCTAACATCGACTCGGACCACTATATTGTTGCAGCCAAAATTCGCACCCGCCTCTGTGCAGCAAAAAACGCACGCCAACAAACACAAGGAAGGTTCGACGTCGAGAAGCTGCAATCACAACAGACAGCCGAACGTTTTTCTACTCGGCTTGCACTCCTGCTCTCTGAGAGCACTCATCAACAATTCGGTATAAGGGAACTGTGGGACAGCATTTCAAACTCCTTACGTACAGCTGCAACCGAAACCATTGGTTTTCGGAAAGTGCAAAAGAACAGCTGGTACGACGAGGAGTGCCGTGTCGCAGCGGAGAGAAAACAGGCTGCCTACCTCGCAACGTTACGATCGACCACAACACGTGCGGGATGGGATAGATACCGAGAGTTGAAGAAGGAAGCGAGACGCATTTGCAGACAGAAGAAGAAAGAGGCCGAAATGCGTGAGTATGAACAGCTCGATAAGCTGGCCGACAGGGGTAATGCTCGAAAATTCTACGAAAAGATGCGGCGGCTTACAGAAGGTTTCAAGACCGGAGCATACTCTTGTAGAACCCCCAAAGGTGATCTAGTTACCGATGCCCAGAGCATACTTAAATTATGGAGGGAACACTTCTCTAGCCTGCTGAATGGCAGTGAAAGCACAACACCGGGAGAAGGCGAACCCGATTCCCCAATCGATGACGATGGAGCAGACGTTCCATTACCCGACCATGAAGAAGTTCGAATAGCAATCACCCGCCTGAAGAACAACAAAGCGGCAGGGGCCGATGGATTGCCGGCCGAGCTATTCAAACACGGCGGCGAAGAACTGATAAGGAGCATGCATCAGCTTCTTTGTAAAATATGGTCGGACGAAAGCATGCCCAACGACTGGAATTTAAGTGTGCTATGCCCAATCCATAAAAAAGGAGACCCCACAATCTGCGCCAACTACCGTGGGATTAGCCTCCTCAACATCGCATATAAGGTTCTATCGAGCGTATTGTGTGAAAGATTAAAGCCCACCGTCAACGAACTGATTGGACCTTATCAGTGTGGCTTTAGACCTGGCAAATCAACAACTGACCAGATATTCAGCATGCGCCAAATCTTGGAAAAGACCCGTGAAAGGAGAATCGACACCTCTTCGTCGATTTCAAAGCTGCTTTCGACAGCACGAAAAGGGGCTGCCTTTATGTCGCGATGTCTGAATTTGGTATCCCCGCAAAACTGATACGGCTGTGTAAACTGACGTTGAGCGGCACCAGAAGCTCCGTCAGAATCGGGATGAACCTCTCCGAGCCGTTCGATACCAAACGAGGTTTCAGACAAGGCGACTCCCTATCGTGCGACTTTTTCAATCTGCTGCTGGAGAAAATAGTTCGAGCTGCAGAACTTAATCGAGCGGGTACAATCTTCTATAAGAGTGTACAGCTGCTGGCGTATGCCGATGATATTGATATCATCGGCCTCAACACCCGCGCCGTTAGTTCTGCTTTCTCCAGACTGGACAAGGAAGCAAAACGAATGGGTCTGGCAGTGAACGAGGGCAAGACGAAATATCTCCTGTCATCAAACAAACAGTCGTCGCACTCGCGACTTGGCACTCACGTCACTGTTGACAGTCATAACTTTGAAGTTGTAGATAATTTCGTCTATCTTGGAACCAGCGTAAACACCACCAACAATGTCAGCCTAGAAATCCAACGCAGGATAACTCTTGCCAACAGGTGCTACTTCGGACTGAGTAGGCAATTGAGAAGCAAAGTCCTCTCTCGACAGACAAAAACCAAACTCTATAAGTCTCTCATAATCCCCGTCCTGCTATATGGTGCAGAGGCTTGGACGATGTCAACAGCGGATGAGTCGACGCTGCGAGTTTTCGAGAGAAAAATTCTGCGAAAGATTTATGGTCCTTTGCGCGTTGGCCACGGCGAATATCGCATTCGATGGAACGATGAGCTGTACGAGATATACGACGACATTGACATAGTTCAGCGAATTAAAAGACAGCGGCTACGCTGGCTAGGTCATGTTGTCCGGATGGATGAAAACACTCCAGCTCTGAAAGTATTCGACGCAGTACCCGCCGGGGGAAGCAGAGGAAGAGGAAGACCTCCACTCCGTTGGAAGGACCAAGTGGAGAAGGACCTGGCTTCGCTTGGAATATCCAATTGGCGCCACGTAGCGAAAAGAAGAAACGACTGGCGCGCGGTTGTTAACTCGGCTATAATCGCGTAAGCGGTGTCTACGCCAATTAAGAAGAAGATGTGAATATTTTTGGATTTAAATATATATAGTATATTCGATTAAAATACCAACTATACAGGTATTTTCTGGTATGTCGTATTCAATCAGAAATAATTTGACTCCAAGTCTGATATTTTTTCGTTATGTTGGCTTGTCCTCTAATTCGTATTTAGATGAGTTAAGAGGACAATCCAGGGATATGTTCATTTGGTATGAACATCCCGGCCGCTTTGTAGGGTCTGCGAATAAAAAGATTTTTAGAGCTATTGTGATTTGGATAAGTATTGTTATAAGTAAATGGGTTTAGTGCATACTTTGGGTTTAGGTCGCACAAGCACTGGTTAAAGTCCAACCGAGTGCGGTGTTTTGTGCGACCTTGGGTATATGTCGGCTCTCAGTTCCAGCATGATTTTGTCATTCTAGAAAAATGTAGGGTCGGCTAGGACAAAGTGGTCGAACTTCTTAAAGATTTCGCCACTTAAGTCACGATTATAGGGTCGGGTTGGTAAATCATGCGTCAGAAGGTAGTTAACTTCGATGCCAGTCGGAATCATTTAATGATCCCTTGACGACTTTGCATACGTGATGCGAGTCGAGGTATGTTTTCGGTTCAGTCTTTGAACCAGCTCTGACGCAATTATAGTCACCTTTCGGGTCGAGTTTATTATGGCTCGTATTTTGTTCCATTTGCCATCGTGTTTTACTTCGATCATGACTGTCGGTATAAGGGTCGGCTTGGCCAGTAACGTTGGTAGATTTTTTTGTTTGTACAATCTTTCTTGGGTTTTTGTTGTTCCTTCTGGCTCTTTGCAGAACAACCTGGGGTGCCCATGTAAGATTTAATGGTGTTCCCCATTACACGTGCCACATCGTTTTGTGCTTGTGCACTTTGAGGTGGAATGCGATCTGGCCAAGCAATTATCGTACGGCTGATAGTACGGCGGGCCGTGCGATTGGTCCTTCCTTCTAAATTCGTTGGGCTCACTTAATGGGCTTAAAGTGCGAGAATTCAAGCACCTTTCGATTCGGGTTAGGAGGGTACCTCATTTTCGAAATTTCTGTTTCTGATACACTTTTTTTAAGGGACGTTGGTGGTAAGATCACTTACTGGTTCTAGATGTATTGTAAAACAATCAAATACGCATACATAACCTTTTGTGATCAAACACGCTCTGCCGGTGTAATTTTTAATGTCATAGGGACCGGCAAAATCGATTCTTGATGCTGCAAATGGACGGGATAAGGTTGTACGCTCCGCGGATAGTTGTATGTTAATTCGGCTGAATTGCTCAACCGACCATTAAATCGCATTATTCCTTTGGGATCGATCGTTTAGGGTCAAAATTGTACTTTTTTGGGATGCTGGTTTTTGGGTTAAAGCTTCATACTCTTCCTAGAAATGCTTCCTTTGGGATAAAATAATCAGCTTCATGCGGGTAGTGTTGAACTCTGCTGGAGTTATTTCCAACGTTGTGTATGACTGTTGTGATTTGTTGGATGACGCATTCGAGCAGAATCTGAACAAATATGCTACAACTCGAATGGCTTTGGGTAAGGATGAGCATCTATCCAGGATATCCTCTTGTGTTGTGTTCAGAAAGGTCTTGATTGGCCGAAGTTCCAGCGTTGTATCGATTGATTTTTCGGTAACTGGGCAATGTTTTGAGTCGAGTGTTAGCCATTGGGGTTCGTACCACCAGAGGTCATTGTTAACAATTTCGAGTTGTGCTCTGCGAGCAGAGAACGTATATTTACAGAGAAGGTTCACGATAACGAAAATTTAGGTATATTTCAATTTTGGGATATTTACTGTTTTGGATGAGCGTGTTTCACCACTTAACATCAGGGGCATGAAAATAGCAGAATTGAGCATTTTCAGTGTTAAATGAGAGCAATAATGATAATTCCAATGTTAAGGAATGTACGCTTACAGATTCCCTTTTTTACTATGCGCAAACGATGCTGCATATAATTTATATATGTACATACATACATACATATGTATGTATGTATATTTTCTATATATTTTATATCAAAGCACACAAGCATGTTTATACGTAAAAATTGAATTATTTCATGATGAATTCCTTAAAATCTTTGGAAATATATAATAAAGTCATACATGCATTATTACCTATGTATGTATGTAAATCTTTAATTAATGTACATAGGCTTGATAAGACATATATTTATGTACAAGTTAAATAAGTTAAACATTTATTATTTTTTTAATTATTTATTTTATAATAATTTGGTGAGCTACTGCTGCACCTTATGAGCTACAATTTATAACTAAAACTTAAATCTAAAGAAAAGTATATCTAGAGCCTATGTTTACTATTAGCTACGTGGCTTTGTATTGTTTCACTATTAATAGCATCAGGCGACCAATGCAGTGGCTGACGTGAGATAACGAATTTCCTTATCTTCTCAATATCTTCTGTTGTACTATTAATAATATCGAGCGACCAACGCCGTGGCTAGCGTGGGATAAGAATTTTGTTAACTCAAGCCACGCGTGAGTTCTCCGTCTGTGGATGAGCTATTTGAGTTAACTCCTCCCCTTCTAAAGGGTGATTTTTTAAGAGCTTGATAACTTTTTAAAAAAAAAAAACGCATAAAATTTGCAAAATCTCATCGGTTCTTTATTTGAAACGTTAGATTGGTTCATGACATTTACTTTTTGAAGATAATTTCATTTAAATGTTGACCGCGGCTGCGTCTTAGGTGGTCCATTCGGAAAGTCCAATTTTGGGCAACTTTTTCGAGCATTTCGGCCGGAATAGCCCGAATTTCTTCGGAAATGTTGTCTTCCAAAGCTGGAATAGTTGCTGGCTTATTTCTGTAGACTTTAGACTTGACGTAGCCCCACAAAAAATAGTCTAAAGGCGTTAAATCGCATGATCTTGGTGGCCAACTTACGGGTCCATTTCTTGAGATGAATTGTTGTCCGAAGTTTTCCCTCAAAATGGCCATAGAATCGCGAGCTGTGTGGCATGTAGCGCCATCTTGTTGAAACCACATGTCAACCAAGTTCAGTTCTTCCATTTTTGGCAACAAAAAGTTTGTTAGCATCGAACGATAGCGATCGCCATTCACCGTAACGTTGCGTCCAACAGCATCTTTGAAAAAATACGGTCCAATGATTCCACCAGCGTACAAACCACACCAAACAGTGCATTTTTCGGGATGCATGGGCAGTTCTTGAACGGCTTCTGGTTGCTCTTCACCCCAAATGCGGCAATTTTGCTTATTTACGTAGCCATTCAACCAGAAATGAGCCTCATCGCTGAACAAAATTTGTCGATAAACACATTTCGAACCGAACACTGATTTTGGTAATAAAATTCAATGATTTGCAAGCGTTGCTCGTTAGTAAGTCTATTCATGATGAAATGTCAAAGCATACTGAGCATCTTTCTCTTTGACACCATGTCTGAAATCCCACGTGATCTGTCAAATACTAATGCATGAAAATCCTAACCTCAAAAAAATCACCCGTTAGTTGTAGGCCGTCCTCGGGCTTCCTCAGGCTGTCAATAACAATCTTTAGGGAAGATGCGCGTCTCTTTTCTTTTAATTTTTGGAGCACCTTCAAGATAGAAAATACAATAGCTATGATGAGGAGGATAGCCACGCTAAACGTTGCGGGCCTTGTTGTCAGTTTTTTATCTATTTCTCCAATGTATTGTATATTCTTGATGTTAAGCCTTTGTAGGTATGATAGACTTAGAATTTCTTGGTGTCCAGTGATATTCAAGAACGCCGATGTCGCTGAGCTGGGATGTCGTCTAAAAATATTCTTCATATTCGAGAATAGAGACCCATTTATTTCGACTTCTTCATCGAATGTCACCAGAAATGTACCATAGATGGTTTTTCCGGAACTGTTGTCCATTTTTATAACAGCAGTTACATCATTTAAAATGATGATACCGTCGTCTATTACTTCCAATGGTTTTAGGTGGCTGGGACGAGTATTGCAATGTGCCGTGCCACCGGAGTGTAGTTGTTGAGCGCAAGTGGTGAAAGGTAATTTCTTGCAGAAAGTCTTAGTTAATGTATTGGTGCAGTTTCCAATTGGCAGGATCTTATCGCCGCAATCTGCAACGTTGTTGCCTTTAGCGAAATGTAGAATTGTGCCGTTGTGTTCAACAGGAAAAAGAGTTATCTTTTTACAAACTAAGCTAGGTTCAGGATATTTAATTATGAAATGTAGGAAATTATGATCTAGTATTACATTGACATATGCTACTTCCATTAAATCTATTATCGTCATACCTGTAGAGTGCTCATTTAACATGTTTTCTATATCTTTAGAATCGAGAATAAGAGGGTTAATAACGCGAATCTTTGCGAGTGTAATTGACAACAATAGTGTTTCAAGTTCTGAGATTAAGGTTCTATCCCTTGCGAGTAATGTTTCATAGAGGTGACCAGTGTCGATTTCTTTATCTTTTGTATAATTAACGATAGTATTAACAGTTTCTGTTAATTTGTTAATTCGTTCCTGTATCCGAGTATTTATTATTGCTTGTCTATCTATTGACTCAATTAGCTTTTGTTGATTGAATTTTAGTTTTTCAAAATCATCAAAATCGGGAGTTCCAGCAACCACTTTCAAAGCAGTTCCTAGAATATTAATACTCCTTGCTTGCCTATGGTGAATGTTAACTGTTTCTAAAAGTCTTTCTATATGACCTATATCAGATTCTAAATTTTTTTTCATATGCGACTGTGGAAAGTGTTTCATCAGTAATCTTGTTTCGCCAGCTATTTCTGAATACATGGTTAAATTAGATGAGTGTCTGAGATATTTAAAATGCTGCCAGATAACTAAATTTCCATCGATTAGTGGGATGTAGTCCGAGTGTGTATAATCGGATAGTTTTGCAGTTGCTACAGTCACGAAAAACAGCACGGTCGGTAGCCTTAATAGAAAAATATAGTTTAGAATAGAAAGTGGGATTTGGACTTATCTTAAATTGTCCTTATGGACCTCTCTCCCTTTAATTAGAACCACTGTTCCCAAGTCGGTTTCTATTGTAGCTTCTTCATACAGAGGCGTAAGTTTGTTGCCTAGCCTCTTATTTATTTTCATAAGTACTTTATCCCCTACCTGAAAAGTTCTGTTACGTCTTGTCTCATTATGTGTCCGTAGTTGTATTTCTTGACTCTTTTTTATTTTTTCTCTTATATCTGCTTCGAGATCTGGTGGGTGGGAGTGTATTACGTCGATTGGTCTCTTATTTATTATAGAGTGTACAGACTTATTGTATTCAATTGTTGCTTGAAGTATTAATTCAACTGTGTCATTAATGTGTTTTTCAAGTTTCAAGCACCTAGCAATTTCCGCGAGGGTACTATGAAATCTCTCTACCTGTCCATTTGATGTACTATGGAGTGGTGGAGAATTTATAATTTGAACGTTAAAACTATTTTCCAGAAGTGATTTTATTGTCCCTGAATTTAAAGATGGCTCATTATCGCAAAATATAATTCTGGTATGCGCATAGAAATTCATAAGTTGTAAAATTGATGGTTCTATATCAATTATAGTTCTCGACGCTATAGGTTGTACTATGGCGAATTTTGAAAATTTATCGATACAAGTTAAGAAATATTTTTTATCTGTAGAAAATATGTCAATATGGAGTATTTCGCCTACATGAGAAGGAATAGGTGTTTCGCCGATAATATGTTTTTTCGGGTGTCGGACATATTTTGCTCTATTACAAATTTTGCAATTTGCAACTATTTCATTTATCAGATGGGTCATCTTTGGGAAATAATAGTCTTGAAGTATTTGTTTGCTATTTTCTTGGGCTGCTCTGTGGGCCCTATTGTGTTCGGCGACTATTATCTCTTTTTGCTCATTCTTGTCGATAACGTCTATGACCAATTTTTTTGAGTGCCAAAATTTTGTTGTCGGAAAAATCTCTACGAGTTTACTTTGAATATGTGCTAAGATTGGTAATTCACACACGATTGCATTAACCACGTTCTTATTGACTGCGTCTTTTACTTTTTCTAGCAGACCCTTCCTGTCTGAAAAATTTATGATATGTCTTGTTTTTTGACCAAACATAATTATAGTTTGTGTTGAGGAGACTGAGGTTTCTTCAATGATTATTTGATTCCGGAAGCAATTTACTGGTTTGTCAGTGGAGTCAATGACATATGTCAACGACAATTCGCTATGTACAGTGGCCATATCAGATGGTACATCTTCTTCTAAAGCATGTAAATTTTGCCTTGATAAAGCATCAGCAACATAATTTTCTTTTCCTGGCTTATAATACAGGGTAGGCCATTTAAAGTTGACCCATTTGTTTCTAAAAAAAAAGAACAAAAGAAAACAATGTTTTTTGTTCATTTCAAAAATAATTTATTTTGGTCCAAGGGGATTTGTTTCAGCTAATATTTAAAAATTAGATCGCGTAAATGGGCACCTTTAGCTTTGACAGCTAAATGCACTCTTTTTTCGACATTTTCCATGACTTTGGCCAATGTTTCGGATGATATGGCGGCTGTTTCACGTCGAATGTTGGCTTTCAGTTGAGCTAAGGTCTTTGGCTTATTAGCGTATACCTTGGATTTCAAATAACCCCACAAATAAAAGTCTGGTGGCGTCAAATCTGGTGATCTCGGTGGCCAGTCAACATCACCATTTTTCGATATCAATCGCCCGGGGAAAAATGGTCGCAATAAATTGATTGTTGGTCGAGCTGTATGGCATGTCGTGGCTCCATCATCGTCTTCGAAAAATACGGTCCGATGATCATATTCGCGCAAACACCGCACCAAACTGTTACTTTTTGGTCGTAAAGAGGCTGTTCTTCAATTAATTGAGGATTTTCGGTGGCATAAAATCGGCAATTTTGCTTGTTTACGCCTCCATTCAACGAGAAATGTGCCTCGTCTGACATGATGAGTTTTCGCCAAAAGTCAAGTTCGTTTTCAGCCATTTCGATGGCCCATTTGCCAAAATTAAGGCGTCGCGGATAATCAGCTGGGTTTAGTTTTTGTGCCATTTGAATTTTATATGGAAACATCTTCAAATCTTTATGAATTATGCGTCGGAGAGTGGTGCGAGAGATGTCTAATTCCTGAGAGCGGCGATAACTCGATGTCGATGGAGTCTCCTCAATACTGGCTCGTACAGCTTCGATATTTTCATCAGAACGTCTTGTGCGTTGTCTGGATGCATGACTGGCATTACTGAGATTACCGGTGTTTACAAATTTTGCGTATAAAGACTTAATTGTGTTCTTAACTGGAGCACTTTTCACTTTATTTTTTTTGCGAAACGCACGTTGAGTTAACACAATTGAAAAGTTATTTTGAATATAAAGCTGAACAATTTCAGCGCGTTCTTTTGGAGTGTACTGTTCCATGGTATAAATTGTCTTCGAATGACGCTTCTAACGCGGTATGACATTAGCCGATTTGTCAGCGCTGTTAAAAGTTACAGCGTTGCCAGATGGGTCAACTTTAAATGGCCTACCCTGTAGATTTGTGCATTATGTTCATCAATAAAGGCTTTCCATCTTTTTATTTTCGCGTTTGGATTTTTATCCGAAACTGCGAACGTAAGCGGCTGATGGTCGGTATAAATGTTTAGATTTTTTACGCCATACAGATAGTTTCTTAAGGTTTTTAATGCCCACACTATAGCAAGTAGCTCACGTTCATTTGTTGCGAAATTTTGTTCGTTATCTCTAAGGGTTCTAGAAATCATAGTAATTGGTTTCCCAGCTTGGGATAAAACTGCTCCTAAGCCAAGAGATGAGGCATCTGTTGTTAAGTCAAATGGTTTTTGGTAGTCAGGATAGAGTAGCATGACGTCTTCCGAAATTAGAATATTTTTTAGTTTGTCAAAAGCTAGTCGTTGTTTTTCATTGAGGCTTACTGGTATCTTTTTTGATTGACCGGCACTCACTTTACCGTTATCACCCTTCAGAATTTCTGTTAATGGTTTGGCTATAGATGCAAAGTCTTTGATAAAGCATCTATAATAGCTTGCCATACCCAAAAATGATCGAACTTGAAACAATGTGGTTGGTTGTTCAAATCGGCTAATAGCTTCTATTTTACTTGGGTTTGTTGTAATGCCTCCTCGTGAGACTACGAACCCAAGATACTCGACTTTTTCTTTGAAAAAATGCGACTTTTCTCGTGAAACCCTCATATTGGCTGTATAGAGTTTATCTAATACCCATGCTTTATGTCTTACATGGTCTTCCATATTCTCTGAAAAAATTAAAACATCATCTACATAAACGTAGCATGATTTTCCTATTCGCTCCCTAAGTACATCGTCTATAGCTCTTTGAAAAATGCTGGGAGCGTTTTTCAAACCAAAAGGAAGTCTGCAAAATTCGTATTTCCCATTTGCTACAGAAAAAGCGGTTTTTTCTCTGTCCTTTTCAGAAAGTAATATCTGGGGAAATCCAGATTTTAAGTCTAGCGTGGTAAAATATTTGGCTTTTCCGAGATTCGACAGAATTGCACTTATATTTGGTATGGGATATTTATCGTCAATTGTTTTGGAATTTAGCTTCCTAAAGTCTATAACTAGCCGTTTTTTTTTGTTTCCTTGTTCGTCTGATCCTTTTTTATCTACTACCCATACTGGGTTATTGTAGGGTGATGCTCTAGATGGCCTAATTATATTATTTCTCAACAAGTTACTAACTTCGCTATTTACAAAGTCAGAGACTCCCATTGGGTAAGGGTACAATCTAGAGTATACTGCTTCTTCGTCTTCTGTTCGGATGGTGGCAACAATATTGGTATTGTAAGGCAGTGCCTTATTAGGGTCAGCAAATACTCCTTGTCTTTTTGTTATCATTTCTCTGAATTTTGGCTGAATTTGCTTGGGAACTTCTATGCTTTCGACCTCTGTAAAATTAACGTCAGAAGATTTTAAAAACTGAATTATTTCTGAACCGGATGCTGTTTTTAATACTTTATGTTTGAAATCCAATGTAGCACCTACTTCATTAAGCAGGTCTAATCCTATTATTCCGTCGAATGTTGACAGATTTGGGAGTATAGAGAATGTAGTTATGGTGTTGAAAATATGCATAGGACATTTTTTTTTTAACGGAATTGAAGCCATGAAGTGACTTAACTAAGAAAGATTCGTTTACTGCAGTGACGTTATTTAGTTCAGTTAAAGGTTTAATATAATTTTTTGAAGCTCCTGTGTCAATAAGAAGCTTTATGGTTCTACCTGCTATCGTTCGCTCTACAAACGGTAACAGGGAGGAATTTCTAAAAAAATTTACTTCATTATATTGGTTACACGTGATAAAAGCAGGAGTCCCCCAAGGTAGTGTTCTGGGACCAACGCTCTACACAGTTTTTACCGCAGTCATGCCAATAGTAGAAGACGATAAATTAATAGTTGCCACCTACGCAGACGACACTGCTATACTTTCATCCTCCTACTCGGCTAGTGAAGCTGCTGAAACCGCACAAGCACAGCTAGATCAATTGCAATCCTGGCTTAGAAACTGGAACATCTCGGTAAACGCCTCGAAATCTGCTCAAATCACCTTCACATTGAGAAAAGAAGAGTGCCCCAGCGTAAATCTTAATGGAGTCATAATTCCTAAATCCAATAGTGTAAGATACCTCGGATTACATTTAGATAAAAGACTTACTTCGCGCGAACATATTAGAGCCAAGAGAACACAGCTCAAAATTAAAACAAGAAAAATATATTGGTTGCTTGGCCCCAAGTCTAAACTTAGTCTGAAAAACAAAATGCTTCTCTACAAAGCTGTGTTAAAACCTGTGTGGTCTTATGGCATTCAAATTTGGGGTACTGCAAGTAAATCCAATATAAATATTATTCAAAGATACCAGTCAAAAACTCTTAGACTGATTGCTAAGGCTCCGTGGTATATCAAAAATATTCATCTCCACAAGGATCTGAACACATCTACGGTGATTGACGAAATAAAAAGATACAGCTCTAAATACATCACAAGACTAAATTCCCATCCCAACACACACGCCATAAACCTATTAGACAACATCAATGCATCAATGTGAATTATATTAGTCAATTACATTTACTTATTGTTTTACGACAGATTGTAAATAAAGATATGCAATATAAAAAAAAAAAAAAAAAAAAATTATATTGATTAGTTTTATCTGTAATATCATTTGCCTCTAATTCGGCTGTAATTTGATAATCAGATTCGTCTTGAGCAAGTGTGGTTTTATTTTGTAAAAGATTATTTATCCTTTGTTGCTTTGGTCCCGTATACCGTGCAGTGCCATTATATGATCTTTTAATGATCTGATTAGGGGGTGGTACATAATGAGAGAAACTTCTATTTGGTTGTTGGATAGATCGCCTAAATCGAGATGAATTGTCAATATCCATCGGTTGGGGTGTATCCTGTTTTGAAAATGGTCTTCTATTTTGTGTTTTTTGTCTGCCAAAAAATGGATTTTTAGCCAGTTGCACGTTTTCATTGTTTGGATCTAAGCTTTTTTGATGCTGATATTCATTTCTATGAGCTCTTTCTTCTAAGCTTTCAGCAAAATTGTTTGCGAATTGGAAACGTTCATGATTAGACTCAACTTCTTGAGCTAAGGCTAATGCTGATGGCAGGTCATTTGGACGTGCTGCAAAAAGAATGTCACTTAAGGGTTTTTTCGTGCTTGAAATAAATACTCTCAGTGCATCTGTTCTGTATTTGTCGTTAAGGGAGGAAGCTAAGGGGCTGTCGTGTGTCATTATAGTTTTATTAATGAGGAGCGTTAACTTACGCTCGATTTCCTCATAGTACTGCATTATTGACAAGTTTCCTTGACGTAGAGTCGATAACTCTTGTTCAATAAGGTAAATAGGTCGTTTGTCAGCGTAGGTAAAGTCTAGCCTGTTGATAATAGCTTTAAAATTCAGTGGTGTATCGTATGAGGACAGCACCATATCAGCGGAGCCCCTTATTTTATTTCTAATAATGCCTATTGCCTGGTAGTGTTTAGAACTTCCTACGTAACTCTCAAATAGTTTATAAGCCGAATGAGCAGCCTTACGCCATGAGACATATGTCTCGTGTTTCCCTTTGAAATCATGTAGTGATTTTACCATGTCTAATGATTCATCGCAACATATTCCTGGTACTATTTCAGCATCCCTAAATACTTCTACTTCAGGTACTGTTAATGATGCAAATTTATTTTCTAAAGTTTTTACCCTTTGTTCAAAAATTTGAGCTTGATTTGAAAGTGCAGAGTTAACCGCAAACTCAATAAGCGTTTTTATTTCTGATTCTCTAAGCGACATTTTATATGGTCTGATTACTCTACTTCACTATCACTCGTAAAAATATTACAATATTTAATGAAAATTAATTAACCTTTCCCACAGATTCTATTTGTTTCTTTGTTTAATAAGCACTCTACTTACATGCTTCTTTATTTATTTATAATAACACAAGTCTACAAATAAAAAGCGAAAAAATGCAACTGTCTTGGCTATGCGTGCATCGTTATCTTTGAAGGTTCCTAAGTTTGAATTAGAAGGTAAAAAAAAACATCACGTACAATTTCCCAGTTACATCAAAAAAAAGTCTCTTTGAAGAAATATTTGAAAAATGCCCTGTTGACTAATATACTGATAAAATTTAAAAATAAAAAAAGTTTTTACTTTATGTAAGACGTTTATTATATCGTGTAATAATTACATATAACTATTGAACCTGTTTTGTAGATTTCCTTTTTTCAAATGGCGATTTTTTCTTGATTTCTCTATTACTTACTCTCATTAGGAACCGACAATAATCCCCCATCATTGCAGGATCCCAGCGGGCTTGATATCTCTGTTCCATTGTTAAAATATCTTGGTGGAACCTCTCTCCCTGTTCATCACTGACGGAACCCAAATTTTGTGGAAAAAAACTCAAATGTGAATGTAAAAAATGAATCTTTAGTGACATTCTGCAACCCATTCTTTGGTAGTTTTCCAACAACTCGTCGATTAGTTCCTCATACGTGTTAGCCTTTTTGTTTCCTAAAAAATCCGTGACAGTGCTTCTAAATGATATCCAGGCTTTACGTTGAACGGGGTTTAGTTTCTCTTCAAACTGCTTGTCCTTCAGAATTTTTCGGATTTGGGGTCCAATGAAAATTCCTTCTTTTAGCTTGGCGTCACTTAACTTCGGGAAAACTTCTTTGAGGTATTTGAAAGCTTCGCTATTCTTATCTGAAGCTTTAACAAAGTTTTTCATCAATCATAGTTTTATGTGTAAAGGGGGCAGCAAAACCTTACGAGGGTCAACTAGAGGTATATTCTTGATGTTAGCTTCACCCGGCACGAAATCACTTCTTTGCGGCCAATCTTTTATTTTGTAATGTTTTTCTGTTGCTCTACTGTTCCAAAGGCACAAAAAACAGCAGTATTTAGTAAATCCCCCTTGAAGCCCAAGAAGTAGTCCTATGACTTTAAGATCACCACATATCTGCCACTTGTATGTGTTGTAGTTTGTGCAATTCAAAATCAATGACATACTTTCATAAGTTTCCTTCATATCAACAGCGTGGGAAGGTGGAACTGAAGATTTAGTGTTGCATTATGTAGCAAAACGGCTTTTAAACTTTTCTTAGATGAGTCTATGAATAAGCGCCACTCTTCTGGATTATGTTGATAGCCTAACTTCTCCATAACACTTGCAGGATCAGTACAAAAGCAAATTTTATCTCGTAATGTAAAGAAAGAGGCAAACTCTTCATTACGGTATCTAAACGCGGTGACCTTTGTACCTTTGGCCAGTAAATTCGACTGCTGTATCTTTGACGCTAAAAGTTCTGCATGTTGTTTAGATAAGTTAAGATAACGCACTAAATCATTAAGTTCAGGCTGCTCGATCAAATGTGTTTTTTTCTTTTCTTCTTCATCTTCGGAAATCTGATACACAGGAGACTCTTTGCTTCTTTTACGGTATATAATATTCTCTTCTATAGCATCATCAACAGCACAACGTCCAAGTTCTGTATCTAAGTCCTGTGGAAATGGTGAAACGGGAATTGGTAAATTTTCGCCATGAGGAACGGGTCGTTTAGCTGAAGATATGTCGGGATATTGAATTTTGTGCTTATTTTTTTTTGAAAATCCACATACGTTTGTCATACAAAAATAGCAATCGGTATCATGGTTTGTCGGCTCACACCAGATCATCGGAATAGCAAAAGGCATTGATGATCTATTTCCATTAAGCCAGTGGCTTAAGTTTGACATACAAGTCTGGCAACAAATATGAGGAGTC
Source organism: Bactrocera dorsalis (assembly GCF_023373825.1). Classification (NCBI taxonomy): domain Eukaryota; kingdom Metazoa; phylum Arthropoda; class Insecta; order Diptera; family Tephritidae; genus Bactrocera; species Bactrocera dorsalis. The sequence goes on along the minus strand of NC_064303.1, from coordinate 74,797,160 downwards.
CAATTCCGATCTTGATTCACTATAGGAAAACCAAAATACTTGAGATATGCTAATTCAGTCACTTTAGTTATTAATCTGGCATGAGATTTAGGTGTATACAAAATGAATCAGTCGATGTATTACAACCACGTTTTCGTACTTTAGACATTTTAATCAAAAAATCTCACTTTCCACGGCTATCGCAATAAATATACAACTACCTTCAAGTTTTAAATTGATAGACAAGAAAGAATACAGATAAGACATTCGAGAAATGTCATAAATACTCTCGACTAACCAATAACTCAAAGTATATATGGATTTGGTGCAAGTAGAACAAAAAATTTACTTAATACTACGTAAAAAAATAATTTTGAAATTCTTAAAAATCTTACGTGGTACGGAATTTTTAAATATGAATTGATTATTAGTACACCTAATTTAATATAAAAACACCAATAGCCAATCAGTTGCATATTGGCTGTAGACTAGTGTAATTATATTCCAATCGTTTGTTTTTGTTGGGTTCCAGTCCTTTTGTTGGGTTCCTCCTTCTTGTTGGGCGCCAGTTAAATAAGTTAAACATTTATTATTTTTTTAATTATTTATTTTATAATAATTTGGTGAGCTACTGCTGCACCTTATGAGCTAAAATTTATAACTAAAACTTAAATCTAAAGAAAAGTATATCTAGAGCCTATGTTTACTATTAGCTACGTGGCTTTGTATTGTTTCACTATTAATAGCATCAGGCGACCAATGCAGTGGCTGACGTGAGATAACGAATTTCCTTATCTTCTCAATATCTTCTGTTGTACTATTAATAATATCGAGCGACCAACGCAGTGGCTAGCGTGGGATAAGAATTTTGTTAACTCAAGCCACGCGTGAGTTCTCCGTCTGTGGATGAGCTATTTGAGTTAACTTACATACATATTTATTTACAGGTCAGGTCTTTAAAAGTTTTGATAACATGTTAAAAGACCAAGCGGTCGCACATATTCACGTACATATGTAATTATGTGTATATGTAAACAAAAAGAAACATACGCATAATGTTTGTAAATCTGTCTACCCACAACTTTGTATGTAAATGTGTACAATTATTGCTTCATGCGAAATCTTCGTTTCACGGGCAACCAATGGCTGAAGCTTAAGATTTTTCAAAGAGTCAATGTGTCGAAACTCAAAGAGTCACGCCCGGAACATATTGAGCGGGGCAGACTGCAAGCGACATCTGTCAAATATTAAAATATACACGTTCATATGGACACAGTTATGTAGTTGTACAGCTGTCTAAATAACTGTGTCCTTAAGGATGTGTGTATTTCAATATCAGATTCAGATGGCGCTTGCAGTCTGTCGCGTTCTATGTGTTCGGCACATCAGTCTGTCGAAGCACTGACGCGACGAGACGCGAAAGAAACTAACAAACGATCGCCGATTGTTATCGCTTCCCTTGCCGCTGTAACAGCTTTGCGTTCCAACGTGCGTAAATATGTATGCATATGTATGAGCTTGCATACATATCGACGCAGATTTTTGCGAGTCACGGAAAAATATTTTAGACAAATATTATTAATCGACAACTCCTATGTTGCCACTTTTGTCACTTCTTTCTGTGAAGAAGCATCAGAAAGATGTTCAATTTATGATTTTTAGCTTTTGCCATCGTCGCGAAAAGACGCTTGTTGGCAAAGGCCTGCTCGGGGAGATGTAATGGTGTCTACTTTTATGAATGAAGCGAGGTCGCTTGTGGCATATGCCACTGCGTTTATGAATGAAATCGTTTTTGTTGTAAAATTTACTACATTTGGGCTTCGCCAATTTGGCTGTGATATTGACTTGTGACGTTGCCGATGCTATATTAGACGATTGTTGTTTTTGTAGAACAATATTTGTACTTTTTGCGGGTGACATTTCTACATGTGAACGCATATAAGTATGTGTGTTGTGTATGCATTATTTGTGAGGGAATGCCATACGCACATATTTACATGTGTACGCATATAAGTATGTATGATGCTATTTGAAACAATTCTTGTTTTTGTAAAGCAATGTTTGTAGTTTTTGTGGGTGACATATTTCCATTTTTTTTTTTTTTTTGTATAGTAGGAGGAAGCATCGAAAGCCGGGAGTGCGGGACTTTAATCCGCTAAACCTAACCTACTCCCACCTCATGTCTCTCCCACGGGACCACTAGACAAAGTATTACTTCATGGGAGAGAAGAAGACGTTTAAGTCTCCTCTAATGCACGGACTGACTGACGCCTAATCTGTTCTAAATGTCTCAACTTTGTCATAATTAGATTTGCCGCTCTACTGACAGCTTTCCACTTTACAGAGGACTCACACAAATATGCAGTCAAATTTTCCACCGTGATACTACCTCCCAGGGTGGTTTTCAACATTTCCCTTATACTTGAAAACCGTGGGCAATAAAAGAACACGTGTTCAGAGTCTTCTATACACTCTGTACACGTCGGACAGTATTGACTAAAGTCATGACGATATTTGAAGAGATAGCTTCTGAAGCAACCATGCCCACTGAGTATTTGGGTAAGGTGGAAATCCAGGTCTCCATGTTTCCTACCTATCCACGAGTGTATGTCCGAAATCAGTCGGTAGGTCCACCGTCCTTTGCATGAAGTTTGCCACCGCTGCTGCCACATTGCAATGCTTTTTATTCTCTCTTCTCTTTTTGTTGTGGTAGACGTCTCTGCTAAGTTATATATTCGCGCGAATTCGTCACCCTGGATGTCAATCGGTGCCATACTGGCTAATACCTCAGCAGCGTCATTTGAAATGGTTCGGAAAGCACTTATCACTCGTATTGCTGAAAGCCTATGCACAGTGTTAATTGGTCTAGCATATGATTTTGTTTCTAGTGCCTGTATCCAAATTGGAGCCGCATACAGGATCACTGAACTTATTGCCTTAGCTATTAAACATCGTCGGCTGGAACGCACACAGCCTTTATTTGCCATCATTCTAGACAACGCATTATATATTCTATTTACTTTACTTGTCGCATTTTTCAAGTGTTCTTTGAACTTGAGTCTTGAGTCCACTATTACCCCAAGATACTTCAACTGCGGCTGTGAAGTGATCTCACATTCTCCGATGGTCAGCGATATTTTCTCCTCAATTTTCCTTGAGCTTATGAGCAGGACTTCTGTTTTCTGCTCAGCCAGCTCTAGACTCATAGTAGTAAACCATCGGCGCAGACCATTTATGCTGTCATTGCATTTGATCCGGAGGTCATCCAGATGTTTAGCTACAGCTACCACTATGAGGTCATCCGCATAAGCGACTGTTTTCAAATTTTTTGATTGCGGTATTCTTAACACCCCGTCGTACATCAGGTTCCATAGCAGCGGGCCTAAAACCGAGCCTTGCGGTACTCCACTGGAGATAGGGTAGCTCTGAGTTCCCTCGTCCGTCTCGTATAGCAATCTCCTATTTTGAAAATAACTCATTATAATATTTATCAGATACTGAGGAGCATGTATATCGTGTAGAGCTTTTATTATATTTGCCCACTTTGCGGAGTTAAACGCATTCTTCACATCCAGGGTTATTAGCGCGCAGTATTTTTTCCTACCACCTTTCCATCTTTTTCCGCTTATTGCACATTTTACAGTATCAACTATTTCTCTTAGTGCGTCAATAGTGGACCTCTTTTTAATAAAGCCGTATTGTCTCTCTGATAATCCGCCGGCTTTTTGGATTGCTAACTCCAAGCGGTTTCTTACAATGCTTTCGTACACTTTTCCAATTGTGTCGAGCATGCAAAACATATTGACATATTTACATTGGTGTGTATATACATTATTTGTTCAGCAATGTCGTACACATATGCATATGTAAGTATGTACATATCGAGCAGTGCGCGCACACTTTTTACTGATAAATGATAATATTAGGATTTGAATTTGATTTCTACCTACATAAGTATGTAAGTAAGTATGTAACTATGTGCTAATATCTAGATGCATGTGAAAATTTAAATGATGAAATGTGATTTACATATAATATTGTTGTAATATATAGTATTGTTTTAGGGTATCTCATATATGTACATATGTATATAGCATATGTAAGTATATACAACCATATTCATACATATTTATATGAAATTATATAATATTATCAAACATTATAAATATTTAATAAATAACTCTTATTCGCACATTAACTACAAATATAGTTTTGAAAATATCATAATTTTATTAGAATGTTATCAGTTTTGCATGCATTCAGAAAAATATGCAAAATGATAATCATATCAATTAATATGATTGCATGTAAACGTATGTAATTATATCCAAAAGACTAACATACGTCTGTAATAAGAATGTATATTTCTGAGCATAATTTTCATTGAATGCTCAGCTCTGTTGACGCGCCACTGTTAAAGTTTCTCCTTCTTAGCCAGCTGAGGTGAAACACGCTCATCGCATTTTGTTAGCTTTTGACAGTTCACACGCTTGTCCGTTGTTGGACCTTCTCTGTAAATATACGTTCTCTGCTGCGAGTAGCTAGATCTGCCGGATTTTTCAGATGCGTCAAAGAATCCATGAAAATTGATGATCGCTGATGTCGAAAAGTGGGCCCATCGAGGAATTACGATGAGATTTAAGGCTTCGTAATCATTTATGAAGATTTTCCACCGATAGAGAGTTAAGGGTTTTAGACATTCATCCCAATCGGATTTATCAAGCCATAGCTGTTGCATTATTATTTTAGCTGTAACTACAACGTGCTGAGCCAGCCAGGTGGGCCGAACATTTTTGCTATAATCGATAATATTTCTCTTTTAGAATATATCTTTGCATTCCGTCTGATTCCTAGGTTTTTTGTATTATTGGATTCTGGTAAACTGAGTGAGTTGATATCCAATAGGTGTTTTTGTGGGATTCCAGATAAAACTTTTGAGTGTTTTAGGTCCATTTGCGTAGAGCGAATCCTGCGGATTTTAAAGATGAAGTGAGTTCACCTCGTGCCAATATCGCTTTTAATACGTTATGCGTACATCATCCGCTAATTTGAGGAGAGTACGGATAGCTAAATATGAAGCACAGTTAATACTAAACGTAACATTTTTGGGATATCTCTATGCAGAAGTGTGTAATGTTTCCTTCTACATATTCTAAAAGAATATTTGATCTTTCAATCTCAGAAACTGGAATAATGCAAGGCAATTGAAGCAATAACCATTATTATTGTGGTTATTCGGGTCTCAACATTCATTTGTAAGAACTTTGGGCATTCTCTAATGGAATGTTGTGTTCTACATAACCATAAAATATGTGCGTGTCACAAGGGGATAGATGAATTGAGGGTCCTATGTCCCGCGATGTATATTTCTCTGAAACTCGTTCCTTTATTATTGGGCTTGGGGTCAGTAGCTTGACTAATAGATCCTAAACATTTCAAATATAATTGATGACCTTTTTTAAATTTTTCTTCGATTTTTGCAAAGTGAAAAGTTTCACCGGGTTTTTGTGGGGTTCTACGAAAGGCAACATACGACTTGTTTGCCATGTCGTATATCGCGTTGAGTTCAACTCTTTTTATTTCCAGAGTATAATTTGACTCATCTTCGGGTTGGGTGTCATAATGTTCCTCAATATATTCAAATAAATCGGAAATACAAAATTTGAACTCTTCCATTATTGATAAAAATTCACTTATCCGGGACATAGCAATTAATTAAATTGAAATGAAACAAATAATAAATTTGAAAAAAATATTTCTTTATTTAAGTTTGAATTTTAATAAGTGAATAAGCAACGAATTTATTTATTTATTTTGTTTTTTGTGTATATTTTGTACCGCAAAATATGTGGGGTGAAATTCCGATGAACGAAAAATTTCCTAATGGGTCTTTTGAAATTTTTCTTATAGGGTCTGTCTTTTGCTTGCTTTTTGCTTGATATTTTAAATAAATTTGAGTTAGTGTAGTTAAAATGTTTTCCACGAATGTGTTTGCTGATAATTTATCCAAGAGTGGTTGATTGCCTGGGTAAATATACTACTCCTGAAGATTCGAAAGGTGGTTGTTGGGTGGGTGAATATACATATGTGTATATTTTTGATGATCCGAAGTGTGGCTGAATGGGTTGTTGAATTTGTGTAAATATATATATATACAATTAAGGGTTGATTGTGAATATATAAAAATTAGTATAAATGTAATTATAAAATATGAATATAACCTGATGTGGTTACTTATTCCCTTGTTGATATGATGATGATTCTGCTGCTGTTGTTGTTGTTGCTGCTGATACTGCTGCCGTAGGGTTTTGCGTATCTTTGTCCGTCCGCTCCGGTAATTCGGTTTATTGTGTCTTTCTGTTCTTCGTCGTTATGTTGGCGCTGTTGAGTGTTTTTTGCATTGTCTTCTAATTCGTATTTAGACGAGTTAAGAGGACAATGAAGGGATGTATTCATTTGTATTAACAGTTATTATAAATTGCACTTCGTATATATGAACTGGTTGCCTCTTATCTATTAAAATTCTAATGATTCTCCCGGTTTTCATATCTGTTTTTACAATATAGGGCAAATCAGAGTTTACCCTAATCTTATTAATTCTTTGAACTTTTAGTTGAGGCTGTGTTCTCACTGGTGCACTTTCATATGTGTTTTAATCACTGCGCACTCGACTTACCACTTTTGCCAAATTGTGGGTATCTTAAAATAAAACCTCCGGTTTCAACTTCGACAATTTATTTACAATAGACTCTGTTTTATATTCAGCTTCACACTGTTATTTTAGTTTACACTATAGAGCTAGGTTTGGAACTGGATGTACATAGATGTAAAACTGAGAATCACTAGCGGTGCGTGGCGAAAGAACGATGTATTTTCAACGACGTACGAGTCTGAACTGGCTTGTGTAAAGCGGACCCTTTTTCAGTGGAGTGGTGTGGTGTGTGTTTGAGTGTGTGGATCCTGCGCTCGCGCGTGTGGGTCGTGTTGATGTGGAGTGTGGTGTGGGGCAGGCGACTAAGGCTCATTTAGCCATCCCGGCCCCCCCTAGGCAAATATTTCAGCCTAGAATCCTTTGAAGCTTCTGGAGAGTGGCTACGACGCTGCTAAGGCCTGAGGTGCGGCGTGGACGCGGTCGTTGCTGCTGGCGTCGTGTTGACGCCCCATTATGTGGCCGCCGAGCACGGGATGATGATGGCCCAATTGTTCGACGGGGCCGTGCATCCCGGCTTACTGGAGGTCGTCGTACTGCGCCGCGGTTGCGGCCGCAGATTGTTGACTGGTATCGTTCCGAGTGGTTCGGTGCAACATGGTGTGATGCGGCCGCATACAAATTTGACACAGGTTGCCCGAGGTGCATTCGTGGGTTTGGTGGATAGGCGTCAGGCAATTAAGCCAGTGGCTGTGCGCTTGCGCGGTCAACTGGCGTTGCTGAGGCAGAGAATGTAAAGTATAGAGAAGGTGCAGGTTCGACAGCGAACATTTTGTAAGATTGGGACGGGGAATTCACCTCACAGCCACGATGTGAAATGTTAAAATGTTTAACAGTTCTCTCACATGCTCAACAGAGAAGATGAAGAGAAATAAATATATGTATTTTCGGCATGTGATGCCATAGCATGTATGCCCAGAGAACATAAAACATAGAGAAGGCAGAGAATGTAAAGTATAGAGAAGGTGCAGGTTCGACAGCGAACATTTTGTAAGATTGGGACGGGGAATTCACCTCACAGCCACGATGTGAAATGTTAAAATGTTTAACAGTTCTCTCACATACTCAACAGAGAAGATGAAGAGAAATAAATATATGTATTTTCGGCATGTGATGCCATAGCATGTATGCCCAAGCATAGAATATGAAGAAACTCCCAATGAAGAATTTCGTTTTGCTTGTTTATATTTTGTTTCATTTTTGACAGCGAAAAATGTGTACAAAACATATTATGTTCTCTGTCTCACATACGCAAGAATATGAAGAGACATAAATATATGTATGCATGAATATGAATATGAAGACATATGTAAACATATGCATGCATTGAATATGAATATGAAGACATAAACATATGCATGCTGCTCCTTATGATCTCCCAACTTTGTTATATTTTCATGCTTCAATTTTTCAACTTGGGAATCGCAATGTATGCAAATACGTATGTATCTATGTATGCTTTTGCGTTTTGCCGTCGGCAATATAATATTGACATGTAATCATAATTATGATAAGAGTATAACTTTGTATGAATGCATGCATAGTAATATTTATAGTCAATTTGGACTTGCATATTTAATAATTTTCTTTGATTTTTACATAATATACTATACTAATAAACATTTTTGTATTATATTTCCCACTAATAGAAATTAAATTTATCACAACAATATATATGTACATACATCATATTATCTTATGTCTCTGCACATGCTCATATCATAATCTTATTACCTGCTCATATGATTGCATGTATACGCATGTGCGCGTTCAGGAATTCAAATCATGATGTTATCACTTATCAATATATTATATGTGCGCGCATTGATCTGCATGTTCATACATTCATATATACTTATGTATATGTACATATATTTGTATACACTTGCGAACAAATAATGCACAAGCATACAAACATACATATGCGTACACATGTGAATATGTCACCAACAAAAAATTGAAGCATTGTTCTATAAAAACAACAACTGCTCAAATAGAAGAAGCATCACAAGTCAATATGGCAGCCGAATTGGCGAAGCCCAAATGTAGTAAATTCTACAACAAAAACGATTTCATTCATAAACGCAGGCGCGTATGCCACAAGCGACAGCGCTTCATTCATATAAACGACGCCGTAACATCTCCCCGAGCATGCCTTTGCGGACAAGCGTCTTTTCGCGACGATAGCAAAAGCTAAAAATCATAAATTGAACATCTTTCTGATGCTTCTTCACAGAAAGAAGTGACAAAAGTGGCAACATATGTAGGAGTTGTCGATTTATAATATTTGTCTAAAATATTTTTCCGTGACTCGCAAAAATCTGCGTCGATATGTATGCAAGCTCATACATATGCATACATATTTACGCTAGATCGTAGGCGAAGCTGTTACAGCGGCAAGGGAAGCGGTAACAATCGGCAATCGTTTGTTAGTTTCTTTCGCGTCTCATCGCGTCAGTGCTTCGACAGATTGATGTGCTGAACACATAGAACGTGACAGACTGCAAGCGCCATCTGAATCTGATATTGAAATACACACGTTCTTAGGGACACAGTTATTGAGGCAGCTGCACAACTAGATGTCGCTTGCAGTCTGCCCCACTCAATGTGTTCAGCATTTGACTCTTTGACAAAACGCCTGTTTCGGCCATTGGTTGACCGTGAAAACGGAGATGCGAAAGATGCGTGCGACACTTGTTATTATGAATGTATGAACATATGTATGTATGTGGCTCGCATTTGCTTTCGTAAACATACGGACAAATGTGCCAAAGAAATAATATATGTACATATGCATGTGTCATAGAAATTCTTTTGGTACAAATAAGGAAATGATAACGAAATAATGCGAATATGCATATTTCATGAAGGTCATCAATTTTCTTTGAGGAAATGAAGATCATTTTGCACATCTTCACTTTGTAATAGTCGAAATAAATATTAATTAATTTAAAAATTAAAAAATAAAAATAAAAATAAAGAGAAATAAAATTAAAATAATTTTTCCTTATTTTTCCTGATGTGAAAAAAATTAAAATTTTTACCATTTTTCGGAAAAAAATGGTTCATTTGATACAAAGTAATCACGCATATTTATTTATGCAAATTCTCTTTATTTATTTTCAGTCATTTACATATATTTCTGCCACTCCACGTGCTCATTTCTGCTAAATAGCAGCGAGAGTGGTGAGTTCCCTGTCACAATCCTATAAGCTCTGTTAGCCGCGCAATCGAACCTTCATACAGAATTCGATTTGCACCTTCTCTATGTTTTATGTTCTCTGGCTGAGAGAGAGTATTCCCTTGAATATGACGCATTGTGGCAGCCGGTGGGGTCGACGACATAGCGAGCATCTAAGGCGTTGTGGGTGTGCGCCTAGCGCGTGTGTTGGCGGCAATGCTACCGTTCCACTCCGAGGCGCCGTTGGTGTGGGTGTTCGGGGCGCTGCAACTGGGGCAGCCGCTTGGCGTGGCACATTGACAGCCGAACGAGTGGTTGGTGTCGGGGCTGCTGGCATGTCTGCATTCATATTGATCTGTTTGGAAGAGTTGTATTTCAATTAGAATTTGGTTGCATATAGGACATATGAGCATGGCTGCCACGTTATGCGGCATGAGTGGGTCGGTCGGTTAATCGACTACTTTTGGTTTTATTTTAAATATGTATATATATGTATATATGTAGGTATATAAATTTTTATTTTATTTTGTTTTTACGTTCGGCTTATTTCAGCGGTTTATCAGTTTTCGTTTCGCGGTTATCGGCGATCGGTAAGAAGCATAGTTTGACGAGCGGTCTTGTTAGCTTTCCGGATTGCGTACGGAGATCAACTACGCGAATATGACCGTCGGAGCCTGGATAAAGCTTCTCTATGCGACCCAGCCGCCATTCGGTAGGTGGCAGGCAATCGTCGTGAATCAGGACACAATCTCCAACTTTTGGCGCATTTTCTGTATTTTTCCACCGGTACCTCTTGTGGAGGTCCTTTATATAGTCTTCTTTCCATCGGCTACTGAAATTATGATGGAGAATTTTAATTCTTTCCCATCTATTTAATAAGGAAAGCGACTCCACGCCTGGCTCAGGTGTGGCCAGAATGGGTGCTCCTTTTAGGAAATGTCCTGGAGTTAGGTCTGTGAAGTCGGAGGGATCTTGCGATAGTGCTGTGAGCGTGAGTTGAGAACGGCTTCAATTTTAGCTAATAATGTCGTGAATTCTTCATAGTTAAATTTATAGCTGCCGGCTAGCTTCATGAAATGAGATTTGAAGCTCTTTACAGCTGATTCCCATAAACCACCCATATGAGGAGCGCTTGGAGGTATAAATAGCCAATTGATACCTTGAGGGGCGTACTTTTGTACGATATCAGGGGACACTTGTTTTAAGAAATCCACAAACTGTTTTTCTGTGGCTCGTTGGGCTCCTATGAATGTTTTGCCATTATCGCTCATGATTTTGGATGGGAAGTCATGTCGAGCGACGAAGCGAGCAAATGCCGCGAGAAAAGCCTCCGTCGTCAGATTAGTACACAGCTCAAGGTGTACTGCCATTGTCGTGAAACATACAAAGACAGCCACATAGCCTTTCATGAGAGTGGAGGATCTTAGCATGGACGCCTTTATTTGAAAAGGCCCAGTAAAATCGACACCTGTGGTCGCGAAAGGCAGAGCGAAATTGCAGCGTTCAGGTGGAAGTGCTGCCATAATCTGAGTTCGCATTTTTTGCTTATACATAGTGCAGATCTTGCACATGAAAATGCATTTTTTGATCTGAGGCTTAAGACGGGGAATATAATACTCTTTGCGTACCATATGTTGCATGAGGCGCTGTTCAGCGTGCAACATTAATATATGGATGTAATTCAGGTGTAATGTTGCAAAAGGAGACTTCTCAGGTATTATGATGGGGTGGCGTTCGTTGTAAGTCAGGCTTGAATTAGCGAGCCGACCATTGGCACGAAGCAGACCTTTCGTGTCTAAAAATGGGTTTAGTACTAAGAGTGAGCTCTTTTTGTCAATTGGCTTCGATTCTCTTAGTAACGATATGTCGCGACTGAAGTAGCGCGTTTGAGATGAGGCGATAAGAGCGACCTTTGTTTTTTGTAAGTCCTGGTGCGTCAATGTATCGCAATGGGTGTAAGTTACTCTTTTAACTTTAAGTTTAAGTTGCTCTATGAATTTGAGCACATATGCGACTACTCTGAGGAGGAACGATGAAAATCGTTCAAGGATTTCCTTATCATCCACTATTGTATGATAGGTGTCGATTTTTCGACTTTCTGGGGAGATTATGTTGCGCATTGTCGATTGTGGCCATGAATCTGTGGATTCGGTTAACCATCGGGGGCCATTCCACCAGAGCGTGGTGGTGGCAAGATCCAGGGGTTTGCACCCTCTTGTACCTAGATCAGCAGGATTGTCGGCACTGACTACGTGTCGCCATGTGGCTGCTCCTACTAGGTCAAGTATTTGAGAGGTTCGATTAGAAATATATGTTTTCCACGAGTGTGGTGGCTTTTCTAACCAGGCTAGAACGATTTCGGAATCGGACCATAGATATAATTTGCATTTGGTCATGTTCATGTGGGTCTGCACTATGGAAACCAGCTTTGCTAGTAGCAGAGCGCCACAGAGTTCAAGTCGTGGTAGACTTATCGTTTTTAGAGGTGCTACTTTTGCTTTTGCAGCTAGTAGGTGGCTTGTGGTTGCGGTGTCGCTTTGTGTGCGCACATAGATCGTGGCACAATATGCCTTTTCAGAGGCATCGCAGAAGCCGTGTAGTTCCACTTTGTATTCGGGGGAATAGTTTACCCACCGTGGAATTTGTATCTGCGCGATGTCTTTTAGATTATTAGCAAACTGGGACCACTTTTCTAAGCGAAGAGGTTTCACTTGTTCGTCCCAGTCTGTTCCGTCTAGCCATAATTCTTGAATCAGGATTTTCGCTTGTATCATAATTGGCGCAAGCCATCCTGCGGGGTCAAAAAGTTTTGCCATTGAGGATAAAATTTGCCTCTTTGTTATGGCGGATAATGCGGTTATGGACTCTGTCGTATATGAGAACTGGTCCTATATCGCATTCCATTGGATGCCCAGTGTTTTTGTTATACTTTCCTTTTCAAATATAAGGAAATTAGTATCCAATTTGTTATCGTTTGGTATATTTTTTAAGATACCTGGGTGATTAGCTGTGATCTTTTTTTAGAGGAAACCCTGCGGTGTTGAGGGCCTTTATCACTTGTGATAAGGACTCGTATGCTTGTGAGAGTCTGTGGCTCCCAGACAAGATGTCGTCTACATACGTATGTGTTTTTAAGACTTGTGTTGCCAGAGGAAATTCTGACTTTGTGTCTTCTGCCAATTCGTGGAGTGTACGAATGGCGAAGTATGGGGCACAGTTTACGCCAAAGGTAACTGTTTTTAATTTAAAGTCGCGTAATGGACTATTGGAAGATTTTCGAAAAATAATTCGTTGAAAATCTTTATCATCTTTATGTACGACTATTTGTCGATACATTTTTTCAACATCCCCATTGAAAACGTATTTGTATATACGCCAATTTAATATGAGGAGCATTAAATCTGGTTGGAGTGTGAGGCCCGTGAATAGAATATAATTGAGGGAATTCCCCGATCTAGTGCATCTGGAGGCATTAAAGACAACTCTAACTTTTGTTGTTTTTTTTCAGGCTTTACTACTGCATGGTGTGGCAAGTAGAATGAGAGATATTTGCCATTTATGATTTTTTCGTATGGGCTTACTTCCTCCATGTGATCTAGATGGAGGTATTCTTTTAAGACACCATCATAATGTTGTTTGAGCTCACCTTTTCTAAGTAGGTTTTAGAAACTGCTGTATTGCAGAGGTGTGAGAGTGACCTATGGCGAGTGTATCTGATCAGATCTAGTAGTTGTGGCTTTGTAAGAGTCTTCATAATACTGATCTTCTGGCGTTGTAATGGTAATGGGGGATAGTTCTTCTAACTCCCAAAATTTCCTTAATTGTGAATTCATTTGATATCTCTTCCACTTGAGTTGTCATGGTGGTAACTGGTTCTGTTACTAGTCCACTTCCAACCGAATATAGTATTTTGGGCTAAAAGGGTGTTTGAAATTTTTTCAACCCCTTCTAGAATAATTTGAGGTATAAGGTCGCTACCTAATAAAAGTTCTATTTGAGCGGGGGTGTTGCAGTTAGGATCTGCTAGCTTTAGGTGTGTAGCCTTTTGCAAATGCTTGCTATTTATGTGATAGCTTGCAAGCATGTTCGTAAGTTGCGGTAAGACTATAGCTTCTGCTTGAATGCGCTTATCCGCTTGGTGGGAAATTAGGGTAATGGGGCAGATTTTATTTGAGTTTTGTACTACTCTTCCGCCCTTTCTCATAATTTCATAATTGGCATGTTTTGTTGGTAGTTTTAGCCTATTTTGTGCCCTAGACGCTATGAATGATCGTTGTGATCCTTGGTCTATTAGGGCTCTCAATTCGAAAAGTTCTCCTCGGTGTTCGATGGAGATAACTGCTGTGGGTAGTAGTACCCTGCCTTGATTCTCGCTGTGAAGCGTTTGTGTTTTTAAAGCCTTTGAGCAGCATGGTGTCTCTTGGCAAATTTCGGGATTTTGTGTTTCGGGAGTTGCGGTTGCAACTAAACCCGTGGCTCTTTTGGAGAAAGCGCTAATTTGGGGTGTGCTAGGAAAGTTATTGAAATGCAATATTGAATGATGCCTCTTGTGGCAATATACGCAATTGAATTAGCTTTCGCAATTATTGAGATTATGTGAGTGGGACAAGCAGTTTGTACAGAGTCTTTTTGCTCTGACAAAGTTGTTCCTTTCATTGATATTAAGTTTTTTAAACTTTTCGCAAGCTTACAGCCTATGCTCTCCTTTACACAGTTCGCAGGACGTTTGTTTATATTGTTCGGAGGTGAACGATTGATTTTTAAAGAAGCTTCTGTTTAAATTGTGGTTGTTACTAGCTTGGGGTCTAATGAAACTTCGATTTAGGTCGTGTTGAACGTTTTTAGTTCTGACCGTTTTTTTATCTACCCTTTCCGCGATTTCATATTGGGTAGTTAAGAAATCTTTCATTTGGTGCGACGTTGGGCATTTTCTTCGTGATGAGAGCGATTGCTCTCACAGAAGCAAAAATTTTTCCGGTAATGCCGCGGAGCATATATTTACCAGTATGGGGTCCCAGTTGTCTGTGGGAATATTCTGTGTCGCTAGAACCGACAAGCAATTTGAAACAGTGGATTGAAGTTTTATAAATTCTTCACTTGTTTCTTTCTGAATTTTTGGTAAATTCATTAATATTGTGACTTGTTTGTCGACTAATATTCTTTCGTTCTCGTAGCGAGCTTTTAAAACTTCCCAAGCATAATTGAAATTTTCGTCATTAAGAGCGAACTGTTTTACTATTGCGCCTGCTTAACCTTTTGTTTTGTATCGGAGGTGATACAATTTTTGCGCTTGAGATAATTTAGGATGGTTTATGTACACGGCCGTAAACATGTCCCGGAAGGACGGCCATTGTTCATAACCTCCATGAAATATTTCTGCATCGCATGCTGGCACTTTAAATGCCTGAACTCGCCTCTTGGCTTTGAATTTGTGGCAGCTCTACTCTCGGTTGTGGAGTAGGTGCAATTGCTTTAATTAATCTCAATTGATCGGAGATCATGGCTCTAGTTTCCTCGTACTGGTCTAAGCAGTTTTCGTATTTGGAGCAAGCCGAGGATTTAAAATTTTCCGAAAGATCTGATTCGTCAGATTCTAGAATTGCGTCATACGCAGCTTGGAGACGTGTCCAGAAATTGCCTAGATTTTCTTTTTTGATTTCTAGTACCAATTCAGAATTGTCTTGAATCGGTGAGGATGGAAATCGAATGCAGTATCGAATTAAACTGTCACTCTCAGCAATAAACTTAGTATATGAAATATCTTTAATTTTTTTTTGCTTTGTACCACCTTGCTTTGAGCGTGTAGCTTCAGCAGGTGTACATGGGCTCTTTTCTTCAGAAATCATTTTTTGTACTTTCAGATATTGAATCGATTTAGATTCCTTAGAATCTCCGTTCATTTAGACAATAGGAAAAATTTAAAATATGAGAAAGAAAACTTCTCTCAGTGTATATCTGTTGTCAATAAATACGTTTGAATCTTTAAGATAAACGGTTTGTATGTTTGTTGTATACACAACGTATCGAATAACGAACGCGTATTTCGTTTTCCTTATTGTATTTTTGTTGTATACGCAATGTACGAACTAACGAGCGAGTGTTTCGTTTTCTTTATTTCTAATAGTTGTGCTATTAGCAGAGAACGTATATTTACAGAGAAGGTTCACGATAACGAAAATTTAGGGATATTTCAATTTTGGGATATTTACTGTTTTGGATGAGCGTGTTTCACCACAGAAAATTATTAGCGTGTGAAAATGAGAACAATAATGATAATTCCAATGTTAAGGAATGTACGCTTACAGATTCCCTTTTTTACTATGCGCAAACGATGCTGCATATAATTTATATATGTACATACATACATACATATGTATGTATATTTTCTATATATTTTATATCAAAGCACACAAGCATGTTTATACGTACAAATTGAACTATTTCATGATGAATTCCTTAAAATCTTTGGAAATATATAATAAAGTCATACATGCATTATTACCTATGTATGTATGTAAATCTTTAATTAATGTACATAGGCTTGATAAGACATATATTTATGTACATACATATTTATTTACAGGTCAGGTCTTCAAAAGTTTTGATAACATGTTAAAAGACCAAGCGGTCGCACATATTCACGTACATATGTAATTATGTGTATATGTAAACAAAAAGAAACATACGCATAATGTTTGTAAATCTGTCTACCCACAACTTTGTATGTAAATGTGTACAATTATTGCTTCATGCGAAATCTTCGTTTCACGGACAACCAATGGCTGAAGCTTAAGTTTTTTCAAAGAGTCAATGTGTCGAAACTCAAAGAGTCACGCCCGGAACACATTGAGCGGGGCAGACTGCAAGCGACATCTGTCAAATATTAAAATATACACGTTCATAAGGACACAGTTATGTAGTTGTGCAGCTGTCTAAATAACTGTGTCCTTAAGGATGTGTGTATTTCAATATCAGATTCAGATGGTGCTTGCAGTCTGTCGCGTTCTATGTGTTCACCACATCAATCTGTCGAAGCACTGACGCGACGGAACGCGAAAGAAACTAACAAACGATCGCCGATTGTTACCGCTTCCCTTGCCGCTGTAACAGCTTTGCGTTCCAACGTGCGTAAATATGTATGCATATGTATGAGCTTGCATACATATCGACGCAGATTTTTGCGAGTCACGGAAAAATATTTTAGACAAATAACGGGTGATTTTTTTGAGGTTAGGATTTTCATGCATTAGTATTTGACAGATCACGTGGGATTTCAGACATGGTGTCAAAGAGAAAGATGCTCAGTATGCTTTGACATTTCATCATGAATAGACTTACTAACGAGCAACGCTTGCAAATCATTGAATTTTATTACCAAAATCAGTGTTCGGTTCGAAATTTTTTTTATCGACAAATTTTGTTCAGCGATGAGGCTCATTTCTGGTTGAATGGCTACGTAAATAAGCAAAATTGCCGCATTTGGGGTGAAGAGCAACCAGAAGCCGTTCAAGAACTGCCCATGCATCCCGAAAAATGCACTGTTTGGTGTGGTTTGTACGCTGGTGGAATCATTGGACCGTATTTTTTCAAAGATGCTGTTGGACGCAACGTTACGGTGAATGGCGATCGCTATCGTTCGATGCTAACAAACTTTTTGTTGCCAAAAATGGAAGAACTGAACTTGGTTGACATGTGGTTTCAACAAGATGGCGCTACATGCCACACAGCTCGCGATTCTATGGCCATTTTGAGGGAAAACATCGGACAACAATTCATCTCAAGAAATGGACCCGTAAGTTGGCCACCAAGATCATGCGATTTAACGCCTTTAGACTATTTTTTGTGGGGCTACGTCAAGTCTAAAGTCTACAGAAATAAGCCAGCAACTATTCCAGCTTTGGAAGACAACATTTCCGAAGAAATTCGGGCTATTCCGGCCGAAATGCTCGAAAAAGTTGCCCAAAATTGGACTTTCCGAATGGACCACCTAAGACGCAGCCGCGGTCAACATTTAAATGAAATTATCTTCAAAAAGTAAATGTCATGAACCAATCTAACGTTTCAAATAAAGAACCGATGAGATTTTGCAAATTTTATGCGTTTTTTTTTTAAAAAAAGTTATCAAGCTCTTAAAAAATCACCCTTTATTATAAATCGACAACTCCTATGTTGCCACTTTTGTCACTTCTTTCTGTGAAGAAGCATCAGAAAGATGTTCAATTTATGATTTTTAGCTTTTGCCATCGTCGCGAAAAGACGCTTGTTGGCAAAGGCCTGCTCGGGGAGATGTAATGGTGTCTACTTTTATGAATGAAGCGAGGTCGTTTGTGGCATATGCCACTGCGTTTATGAATGAAATCGTTTTTGTTGTAAAATTTACTACATTTGGGCTTCGCCAATTTGGCTGTGATATTGACTTGTGACGTTGCCGATGCTATATTAGACGATTGTTGTTTTTGTAGAACAATATTTGTACTTTTTGCGGGTGACATATCTACATGTGAACGCATATAAGTATGTGTGTTGTGTATGCATTATTTGTGAGGGAATGCCATACGCACATATTTACATGTGTACGCATATAAGTATGTATGATGCTATTTGAAACAATTCTTGTTTTTGTAAAGCAATGTTTGTAGTTTTTGTGGGTGACATATTTACATGTGTACGCATATTTGTATGTTGGTGTGTATATACATTATTTGTTCGGCAATGTCGTACACATATGCATATGTAAGTATGTACATATCGAGCAGTGTGCGCACACTTTTTACTGATAAATGATAATATTAGGATTTGAATTTGAATTCTACCTACATAAGTATGTATGTAAGTATGTAACTATGTGCTAATATCTAGATGCATGTGAAAATTTAAATGATGAAATGTGATTTACATATAATATTGTTGTAATATATAGTATTAAGTGTTTTAGGGTATCTCATATATGTACATATGTATATAGCATATGTATGTATATACAACCATATTCATACATATTTATATGAAATTATAAAATATTATCAAACATTATAAATATTTAATAAATAACTCTTATTCGCACATTAACTACAAATATAGTTTTGAAAATATCATAATTTTATTAGAATGTTATCAGTTTTGCATGCATTCAGAAAAATATGCAAAATGATAATCATATCAATTAATATGATTGCATCTAAACGTATATAATTATATCCAAAAGACTAACATACGTCTGTAATAAGAATGTATATTTCTGAGCATAATTTTCAATGAATGCTCAGCTCTGTTGACGCGCCACTGTTAAAGTTTCTCCTTCTTAGCCAGCTGTGGTGAAACACGCTCATCGCATTTTGTTAGCTTTTGACAGTTCACACGCTTGTCCGTTGTTGGACCTTCTCTGTAAATATATGTACGTTCTCTGACCAAACTGTTTGAACTTACGGTTGATTTCCGGGAAACCGAAAACAGTTTGGTACATTACATATGTACATCCAAATATATGTGTGAACAGTATATAGTATAATATATAATTATATATAAACTGGCATATACATATCTGTTAAAAGCCTAGTTATGCTTACACTTGTGTACCCAAACACAGAAAGTTTATAAAAAAAAAAAAACATTTTCAAGTATTCACTTGACAACATTTTCCGGCAATATCCCTTATACTCAAAACAGTATACGCAGGATTGCGCTAAGTAAGCTAAGGTAAGTTCGAAAATTAAAAGAAAAGGAACAATATCAACCATACATATATGCACATATACATATTATATACATATATTACTAAAGTTGGCAACAAACTAAATTAACATACACTCATATGTATGCATCAACAAAATAAAATATCATTAAATTCCACAAATTTGCATTTGTACTAAAAGTGCATATTCGTACGGCAATAATATACACGCATACACACGGCATACAATTTGCTTATGCCGGTATATATGTACATACATATAACGTACATATATACATAGGGTACATAACTAAATTAAATCTTCAATCACAATTTAAATATTTTGAAAAAAAAAAAAATTTCGGTGCGGTAAATGCAACCGTTTAATAAGGAAGAAATTACATTCTGTTAAAAAAAAATTACAAATATATACGGAAAAAAAATAAATCAAACAAAAAACCAAGAATTGGTAGCCAAAGCGCATTTTAACATTTAATTATATTCTATATTCAAAGACCAAATCGGCACATTTTCAGCAATACCCCTTGTCCTTGTTAATGTACAAGCAAGCAGGATTGCAACTAAACATTTTAAGCATATAACCAGAGAACGTATATTTACAGCAGTGTCGACCAGCTCCTACTATTTTTAGTCTTCGTTTTTTCACACCTACAGTTGAGCGATCGTTTTTTCACACCAACATGCCCGAAGCTTCGCAGCAAATTAGACACTCGCTACGGCAAAATTTGATCTTGCACTGAGCAAAAAAATTGATCAATTTTTTATGTATGAAAATGAAAATAATCTTGCACAATGTATGTTGTGAGTACTTTTAAGAGTAAGCGTCTTTTCAATTTAGAAAAGCATTTTTTAAATTCTCATAAAGATATTTCTAATCTTGAAATTTCCGAAAGAGAAGACAAATTAGCGAATTTAAAAAAAAATGAACATTTAGAAAGCAGTTGATACTGAAGAAAAGGGTAAACAAAAGAAAAAGGCGTCGTTTATAGTTGCTCTTTATTTTCGGTGTAGCTGCTTTGTTTACTTTTTGTTTCGCTGCTTGCTTCGCTTCTTGTTCTTCTTAACTAACACTTGTATAATTTTGTGCGTGTGGTAGTTTGGTCGACACTGATTTACAGAGAAGGTCCAACAACGGACAAGCGTGTGAACTGTCAAAAGCTAACAAAATGCGATGAGCGTGTTTCACCACAGCTGGCTAAGAAGGAGAAACTTTAACAGTGGCGCGTCAACAGAGCTGAGCATTCAATGAAAATTATGCTCAGAAATATACATTCTTATTACAGACGTATGTTAGTCTTTTGGATATAATTATATACGTTTACATGCAATCATATTAATTGATATGATTATCATTTTGCATATTTTTCTGAATGCATGCAAAAATGATAACATTCTAATAAAATTATGATATTTTCAAAACTATATTTGTAGTTAATGTGCGAATAAGAGTTATTTATTAAATATTTATAATGTTTGATAATATTATATAATTTCATATAAATATGTATGAATATGGTTGTATATACATACATATGCTATATACATATGTACATATATGAGATACCCTAAAACACTTAATACTATATATTACAACAATATTATATGTAAATCACATTTCATCATTTAAATTTTCACATGCATCTAGATCAGCGTTGTCCACGGCCTATGCGCACAATAGCGCACGGACAGTGCCAGACACCTCGCACCAACATGTCACGACAAGTGTCTGTGAAAACACTATCGCGCAACTGTATTCAACTTCGTAGGCAAGCAAAGCAGAATTTAGCGCTCAGTTGACGCTAGAATAACCAACACAAGCATAATGTGCACACAGTCACGTTGGACAACACTGATCTAGATATTAGCACATAGTTACATACTTACATACATACTTATGTAGGTAGAATTCAAATTCAAATCCTAATATTATCATTTATCAGTAAAAAGTGTGCGCGCACTGCTCGATATGTACATACTTACATATGCATATGTGTACGACATTGCCGAACAAATAATGTATATACACACCAACATACAAATATGCGTACACATGTAAATATGTCACCCACAAAAACTACAAACATTGCTTTACAAAAACAAGAATTGTTTCAAATAGCATCATACATACTTATATGCGTACACATGTAAATATGTGCGTATGGCATTCCCTCACAAATAATGCATACACAACACACATACTTATATGCGTTCACATGTAGATATGTCACCCGCAAAAAGTACAAATATTGTTCTACAAAAACAACAATCGTCTAATATAGCATCGGCAACGTCACAAGTCTATATCACAGCCAAATTGGCGAAGCCCAAATGTAGTAAATTTTACAACAAAAACGATTTCATTCATAAACCAGTGGTCGGCATGAGAGGATCTGTCACTGTGTTGGTGAGCACGAAAAAAAGTAGCCCAGTGAGAAATTGGAATTAAAATTAAGCAATTTTAATTATTAATTAATAGTATAATGAAAATTAACAAATTGTCTTTTGAGGATATATTCCCTATTATCTTTAAAAGACTTGGAACATAAAAGGCATTGCATGGCATCAAAGGCATTTAGAACCATAAAATATTTCTCGCAGGTCATATTTCGTTTTGCGCTATGGTCTTGCGTGATGTTAATTCGTTGATGGTTCGACAACGACTGAACGATAGAGCGTAAGCGTACGTGTGAAGTTAGTTTGCAAAATTTTGCTATGAAATGCCGACCACTGTCATAAACGCAGTGGCATATGCCACAAACGACCTCGCTTCATTCATAAAAGTAGACACCATTACATCTCCCCGAGCAGGCCTTTGCCAACAAGCGTCTTTTCGCGACGATGGCAAAAGCTAAAAATCATAAATTGAACATCTTTCTGATGCTTCTTCACAGAAAGAAGTGACAAAAGTGGCAACATAGGAGTTGTCGATTTATAATATTTGTCTAAAATATTTTTCCGTGACTCGCAAAAATCTGCGTCGATATGTATGCAAGCTCATACATATGCATACATATTTACGCACGTTGGAACGCAAAGCTGTTACAGCGGCAAGGGAAGCGGTAACAATCGGCGATCGTTTGTTAGTTTCTTTCGCGTCTCGTCGCGTCAGTGCTTCGACAGATTGATGTGGTGAACACATAGAACACGACAGACTGCAAGCACCATCTGAATCTGATATTGAAATACACACATCCTTAAAGACACAGTTATTTAGACAGCTGCACAACTACATAACTGTGTCCTTATGAACGTGTATATTTTAATATTTGACAGATGTCGCTTGCAGTCTGCCCCGCTCAATGTGTTCCGGGCGTGACTCTTTGAGTTTCGACACATTGACTCTTTGAAAAAACTTAAGCTTCAGCCATTGGTTGTCCGTGAAACGAAGATTTCGCATGAAGCAATATTTGTACACATTTACATACAAAGTTGTGGGTAGACAGATTTACAAACATTATGCGTATGTTTCTTTTTGTTTACATATACACATAATTACATATGTACGTGAATATGTGCGACCGCTTGGTCTTTTAACATGTTATCAAAACTTTTGAAGACCTGACCTGTAAATAAATATGTATGTACATAAATATATGTCTTATCAAGCCTATGTACATTAATTAAAGATTTACATACATACATAGGTAATAATGCATGTATGACTTTCTTATATATTTCCAAAGATTTTAAGGAATTCATCATGAAATAGTTCAATTTGTACGTATAAACATGCTTGTGTGCTTTGATATAAAATATATAGAAAATATACATACATATGTATGTATGTATGTACATATATAAATTATATGCAGCATCGTTTGCGCATAGTAAAAAAGGGAATCTGTAAGCGTACATTCCTTAACATTGGAATTATCATTATTGCTCTCATTTAACACTGAAAATGCTCAATTCTGCTATTTTCATGCCCCTGATGTTAAGTGGTGAAACACGCTAATAATTTTCTGTGGTGAAACACGCTCATCCAAAACAGTAAATATCCCAAAATTGAAATATCCCTAAATTTTCGTTATCGTGAACCTTCTCTGTAAATATACGTTCTCTGGTTTGGTAGCAACCGTTTTATTAAAGTATACAGTTTTTAGAAAGTTGAACTGTTACTTTCAAGATACATATATGCCAATATATAAAAATTTTATAGGAATAAATGGAGTCGATACACTCACTTTGGGCCGCTTCAAGGGTATTTGAGAGCTTTAGTATGCAGTTAAGTGGGGGTTGTTTGCATTTGTTGCTGTGTCCCAGTTGTATCCTATTTGTTTCCTGTTGCTGCTGATGTTGATGTTATTAGGGTTGGTCACGGTATCCCTTTCCTTTCTGCTCCTCCTGTTGTTGTTGGGTTCGTACTTATGTACAGATGTCTTTAGTAGATATACTTTATTTCCACAATTATTAATTTTATTATTTATTTTTGTTTTTTTTTTTTTAATTATTGCACTTTGAAGTCACTGTTTTCCTTTCTTGTTTGGGTTTGGGGGCTTCGCGCCCGTTTTGACGTTAAATTAATTTTCGCGCCTGGTTTTTTTTATTTTTATTTTTCCTTTAGTTGTTCAGCACAGTATTGTACTTTTGTATTTATATGTATCTTTATAGTAACACTCTTATATATTTATATGCTTTCCACTTTGATTTTGATTAAAATTATTATTATTTTTTTCTTTTTTTGATTTTGATATGACGGTAGGGAACGGTTTCGTGTTTTCCGTTTTTCAACTTTGTTTCTTTTGTAGGTATGTAAGTATTTGTCACCTCACTTTAATTTAACTTGCATTAAATTTTTAATACGAAGTTTTGTAGGCTAACCTCACCGCACTTTTTTTTTTTTTTTCAATAGTGCCGCTCTTTGCGGCTCGAAGGACCAATGTTTTAATCACTGCCCACTCGACTTACCACTTTGCCAAAATGTGGGTATCTTAAAATAAAACGTCCGGTTTCAACTTCGACAATTTATTTACAATAGACTCTGTTTTATATTGAGCTTCACACTGTTATTTTAGTTTACACTATAGAGCTAGGTTTGGAACTGGATGTACATAGATGTAAAACTGAGAAACACTAGCGGTGCGTGGCGAAGGAACGATGTATTTTCAACGACGTACGAGTCTGAACTGGCTTGTGTAAAGCGGATCCTTTTTCAGTGGAGTGGTGTGTGTTTGAGTGTGTGGATCCTGCGCTCGCGCGTGTGGGTGGTGTTGATGTGGAGTGTGGTGATGTCCAGGTGAGTGTGGTGAGTGTGCGTGTTAGTGATGGGTGTAGGTGTGGTGTGGGGCAGGCGACTAAGGCTCATTTAGCCATTATGGTCTCTTTGGTATATTTGTGGGTTGATAATTGGTTTGCCAATTATATCTGTTACTCCTAGCCTGTGCCTGGTTTGTTTGAATACATATGCCTAAGGTTGTTTATTATTTGAATTGATTGTTCCAAGTCCATTGGTTCTGGACGATTGGGATATTTTTATACCCTGAACAGGGTATATTAAGTTTGTCACGAAGTTTTTAGTTTTTTTATAAAGTATATATATAAATGATCAGTATGTTGAGCTGAGTCGATTTAGCCATGTCCGTCTGTATATATACGAACTAGTCCCTCAGTTCTTAAGATATCGTTTTGAAATTTTGCAAACAGCATTTTCTCTTCAAGAAGCAGCTCATTTGTCGGAACGTCCGATATCGAACCACTATAACATATAGCTGCCATACAAACTGATCGATCGGAATCAAGTTCTTCTATGTATGCTTATGAAGACAATGTATCTTCACACAAGTTGGCAGAGGTTATTTTCTAAGGCAACAATGTAATCTCCGAAAAAATTGTTCAAATGGGATTACTATAGCATATAGATTCAAAACAAACTGAACACATAGTTACTAAAAGAAATGCATCTGTGAAGGGTATATTAGCTTCGGTGCAGTCGAAGTTAACGTTTTTTTCTTGTTTTGGTTTGAATTAGTATTCTTTTGCGGATGCCTTAAATTATTTTGAAAATTTCTATTAAATTGATGTTGTTCTCGAGAGTACCTTTTTTTATTCTTTTTATAGATATAATAATATGATTCATAAATTAATTTATAACAAATTTTATAATGATTGCTAATTCTAAGCATATATTACCATTTTTAATTTTTAATAATTTATCTTAAAGCTTATCCCTTAGATATTCAAAAAAATAAATTTTTTAATTAAATAAATAACCAAAAAATCAAATATTTGTAAATTAAATTTATTTCTAAAAAAACTAGATACCTTTATAAACGAATAACATTTTATTTCTAATAGTTTATTTAAAATAATTCTGACACATTAACTATAATAAACTATTATCTCTTATAAAATCGAGATTAATAATATAGATATTAATTATTTAATAAACCCTGATACACAAGGTTCAATAAAGTAAATTTTCTTTTAATTCAAACGTTTTTTAAAATACTTCAACTATCTTTCATAATACTAATCAACTATTATTAATATTATTTTTTCATTAAAAATTACTAAAACACTTAATTATATAATTGGTTTTAATACATTTGTCTAAATGACTCTCGGCCTACCCTGTAATGAAACACAGCCACACCACATTTCAACACAAATCATCATAACAGCACACCACACTCACCACTCACCTTCACTTTCACCTTTTCGCAGCATCGTTGTTTTTTCCTCCCGCATTAATAATCGCTCGCCGATTCCGCCGCCAATTGGCCCATCTATCATTTTATGCAATATACATAAGTATATCACTAAAAGTTGTATCAACGAAAACCGTGCTGTGCATCACATAGCATTATTTGAAAAAATAAAAGTGAATTCCGCAATTTGAAATCTCGGGCTGTGCATTATTTCTTCACAACAATTAAGGTTGGAAGCAAAGGTGAGTTGCACAGGTATTGAAATATGGTCCTTCGAGCCTGCAGAAAGGCACTATAAAAAAAAAAAACCATTAAGGGTGCAGTGACATTAATACATTTAAAAACGAAAGAAAAAGAAGGAAGCTAAATAAAGAAGTGCATTGCTGTGAAAAAACAAAAAAAAAAAAAAAGTAAATATAAATAATAAAAAAAATTTTTTAATTAAATAAAGTGCGGTGACTGAAACATATATTTTAAAACTATAAGAGTGAAAAATACCTAAAACAATAAAAAAAAAAAATTTTTGACATATACAGTATTAGTGCAGTGCACCACAATTGGAATATACATATAATATATCTAATCTAGTAAACGAAAACAAAACAACAACAGCGGGCGCGAAACTAAATAAATATCACCAACGGGCGCGAAACTAAATATGTAAAACACACTAACGGGCGCGGATAATAGAAGCAAAAGCAACATACACAAAACCACTTCCCCAAGGCACACAGAAGAGGAGGCATACTAACTGCGAGGACAAGACGAATAAGGAAATAAACATTAGGGCAAGCCACAAGAAATACACTCCCCCAAAATTCCCTTGATGCGAGAAAGGGTAAGTGTATCGCTTCCACCTTACTTATATGCATGTACATATGTATGTTTAGAAAAAAAAAAAAAAAACTGTTTTACCAATTAACTCGGTTATAACTTTAAACAGTTTCAACAAAACGAATCGTAAAATTTAATACGGTGCTTTAAAAGACCGATATTAAAGTTGATAAAATATATACTTGTATTTAAATTACTAATGCCTATATATGCTTTTCTTTGTGAACACATTCACAAAACAAATTAAAATCGTACAAAATCATCCAAGTCTCTACTTGCAATATTTTCCGGCACCCCTTCTGCTTTTAAAGCAGCAAGCGGATTGCACTAATAGGCAAAAGGCATATTAAAAAGTACAAAACAAGAAATAAAAGAAAACATAAATGCGGAACATATGATTTATAAATTGAAGCACACATACATATATACATGCAAACCAACTTTCCTTAGCTTGGTAATTAACTAACTTATACTTGCCGAAATTTAGTAGAGGCTAATATAGTAACATACATACGAGTATATACATACCGTCACACATGTGTGTTGAGTGCAGAAGTTAAATACCTGAAAATGTCATTTCTCTTTCTCCAATTTTAACCGACTTTCCTGCGTTAAGTACTAGTACCGCGATTACAACAATAATTTGTATTCAAATAAATTGCATGCCTTCAAAGTATATACCACATATACATAGGAACAATTAAATTACGGGAAAATAATACAATTTTGGAAAAAAATTATAAACGGAGTGTTACAGAATTTGATAACACAAATTAACAACAAAACGAAAAAAAAAGAAAATATATTATTATAATAAATATATAAAAAATTATTATACCATATATATGTACGTATATGCACATAAATAGTATATATTCATATCTCAAAGTCCAAATTGGCATTAGGTTCAAGCAATACCCCTTGTATTTGCACAACAAAAACAAGCAGGTTTGCACCATATTAAAGTAATTTCAGCATACTTATATGCATACGAATCACATATCGTGAACACATACATACATACTTATATACAAAAGGTATTGACCCTTTCCGGTACACAAGTACGAGGGCATACCAATAAATCCGAAAAAAAAAAATTATATATATACTCGCAATACAAAAAAAAAAAAAAATTATAATAATATTATAATATTATTATAATATTATCATTATAATAATAATAATAATAAACATAAACGCCATCGCAAACGCGGATTTCACTAATTTTATCGGAAATAACAAACTCTTATTTACCTAAAAGAGTTTTCGGTTGATAAAGTTCTCAGTATCCACTGAAAGAAAATATATACAATATTTTACAAATCTACATTTTCTAAATGAATATAGATTCAAAAGAATCTAAAACATCTCAATTCTTGAAAATTCCTAAAATGATTTCTGACGATAAAAGTCCATGTACACCTGCAGAAGCTACACGCTCTAAGCAAGGTGCTACAAAACAAAAGAGGGGGAAAGACATATCATACTCCAAATTCATTTCAGAGAGTGACTGTCTAATAAAATACTGCACTCGATTTGCTTCTTCGCCGATTCAAGACAATTCGGAATCGGCGCTAGAAATAAAAAGCCAATCGATTGAAAATTTTTGGACACGTCTCCAAGCTGCATATGACGCAATTGTAGATACTGACGATTCAGATCTACCAGAAAACTTTAAATCTTCTGCATACGCCAAATTTGAAAACTGCTTAGACCAGTATGAGGACACAAAAATTATGATCGCAGATCAGCTAAAACTCATAAAGTCAATTGCACCTACTCCCCACAGTAAAGTAGAGTTACCACAATTGCAAGCCCAAGAGGCAACAGGCATTCATCTCAAAGTGCCAGCGTGCGATACAGAAATATTCCATGGAGGTTATGAACAATGGCCGTCCTTCCGGGACATGTTTACTGCCGTGTACATAAACCATCCAAAACTATCGCAAGCGCAAAAATTGTATCATCTCCGATACAAAACAAAAGGTCAAGCAGGCGTTATAGTAAAACAGTTCGCATTAAGTGATGACAATTTCAATTTGGCTTGGGAAGCTCTGAAAGCCAGATATGAAAACAAAAGAATATTGGTCGACAAGCAAGTAACCATACTCATGAACTTGCCGAAAATTCAGAAAGAAACAAGTGAAGAATTCATAAAATTAGAATCCACTGTTTCAAATTGTTTGTCGGTTCTAACGACACAAAATGTTCCCACAGACAGTTGGGACCCTATTCTGGTAAACATATGTACCGCAGCATTACCAGAAAAATCATTACTTCTATGGGAGCAATCGCTCTCATCAAGAAGAGACTGCCCAACGTGGCAGCAAATGAAAGATTTCCTAACTGCCCAATATGAAATTGCGGAAAGGGTAGCTAAAAAAACAATTAGAACTAAAAACGTTCAACCCGACCTAAACAGAAGCTTCAATAGACCCCAAGTCAATAACAACAACAATTTAAATAGAAGCTTTTTCAAAGCACAATCGTTCACATCTGAACAAAATAAATTCACGTCATGCGAACTATGTACAGGAGGGCATAAGCTAAAAGCTTGCGAAAAATTTAAAAAATTGAATGTGAATGAAAGGAACAACTTTGTCAGGTCAAAAAGACTCTGCACAAACTGCTTGTCCCACTCACACAATCTCAATGCTTGCGAAAGCAAATTTAACTGCGTATATTGCCACAAAAGGCATCATTCTATGTTGCACATAAACAACTTTCCCAACACAACTCAAAGTAGCGCTTTTTCAAAAAAAGCCACGGGTTTAGTTGCAACAGCAACTCCCGAAACAGAAACGCAACAAAATTGCCAAGAGACACCATGCTGCTCAAAGGCATTAAAATCTCAAACGCTACACAGCGATAATCATAGTAGAGTACTACTACCCACAGCAGTTGTCTCCATCGAACATCGAGGAGAACTGTTCAAACTAAGAGCCCTAATAGACCAAGGGTCCCAACGATCCTTTATAGCGTCTAAGGCCCAAAATAAATTAAAATTGCCAACAAAACAAGCCAATTATGAAATTACGGGAATGGGCGGAAGAGTAGTACAAAACTCTAACAAAATATGCCCCATTACCCTATTTTCACCACAAGCGGATAAGCGCATTCAAGCAAATGCTATTGTCTTACCGCAACTAACAAACATGCTTCCAAGCTATCAAATAAGTAGCAAGCATTGGGATAAGATTTCACATCTGACTCTAGCAGATCCCAACTGCAACACCCCCGCTCAAATAGACCTTCTATTAGGCAGCGATCTTATATCGCAAATAATACTGGAAGGTGTCGAAAAAATTTCGAAAACACTACTGGCGCAAAATACCATTTTCGGATGGGTCCTAAGTGGACTAGTTGCGGAACCAGTCACAGCAATGACAACTCAAGTTGAGGAAATCTCTAACGAGTACCTCAATTCACAATTGAGAAAATTTTAGGAGCTAGAGGAACTCCCCCCCATTTCAATTACAACACCAGAAGATCAGTATTGTGAAGACTTTTACAAAGCCACAACTACTCGATCAGCCAATGGTCGGTATGTCGTACGACTACCACTAAAACAACAATTTCCAGACACACTCGCCTTAGGTCACTCTCGCACCTCTGCAATGCAGCAGTTTCTAAGTATGGAGAAAAACCTACTTAGAAAAGGTGAGCTGAAACAAGATTATGATGGTGTCTTGGAAGAATACCTCCATTTAGACCACATGGAGGAAGTAAGCCCATGTGAAAAAATCATAAGAGGCAAATATTACTCTTTCTACTTGCCACATCATGCAGTAGTAAAGCCTGACAAAAAAACAACAAAAGTCAGAGTTGTCTTCAATGCCTCCAGAACCACTAGCTCGGGGAATTCCCTAAATGACATTCTATTTACGGGACCCACACTCCAACCAGATCTAATGCTCCTCATATTGAACTGGCGTATATACAAATACGTATTCAATGGGGATGTCGAAAAAATGTATCGACAAATAATTGTTCATAAAGATGATCAAGATTTCCAACGGATTATTTTTCGAAAATCTGCCAATAGTCCACTACGCGACTTTAAATTAAAAACAGTAACCTTTGGCGTAAACTGTGCTCCATACTTAGCCATTCGCACACTCCACGAACTGGCAGAAAACACAAAGTCAGAATTTCCTCTGGCAACACAAGTGTTAAAAACACAGACGTATGTAGACGATATCTTGTCTGGGAGCCACAGCCTCTCACAAGCATACGAGTCCTTATCACAAGTGATAAAGGCCCTCAACACCGCAGGGTTTCCCCTAAAAAAGATCACAGCTAATCACCCAAATATCTTGCAAAATATACCAAACGACAATTTGTTGGATACTAATTTCCTTATATTCGAAAAGGAAAGTACAACAAAAACACTGGGCATCCAATGGAATGCGATATCGGACCAGTTTTCATACACGACTGAGTCCATATCCGCATTATCCGCCATTACAAAACGCCAAATTCTCTCCTCTGTGGCAAAACTTTTCGACCCCGAAGGATGGCTTTCGCCAATTATGATACAAGCGAAAATCCTGATCCAAGAATTATGGCTAGACGGAACTGACTGGGACGAACAAGTGAAACCTCTTCGCTTAGAAAAGTGGTCCCAGTTTGCTAATAGTCTAAAATACATCGCGCAGATACAAATTCCACGGTGGGTAAACTATTCCCCCGAATACAAAGTGGAACTACACGGCTTCTGCGACGCCTCTGAAAAGGCATATTGTGCCAGTATATATGTGCGCACCCAAAGCGATATTGCAACTACAAGCCACCTACTAGTGGCAAAAGCAAAAGTTGCGCCTCTAAAAACCATAAGTCTACCACGACTTGAACTCTGTGGCGCTCTGCTCCTAGCAAAGCTAGTCTCCATGGTGCAGACCCACCTAAACATGGCAAAATATAAATTATACCTCTGGTCCGATTCCGAAATAGTTCTAGCCTGGTTAGAAAAACCACCACACGCGTGGAAAACATATATTTCTAACCGAACGTCTCAAATACTTGATCTAGTAGGATCAGCCACTTGGCGCCACGTAGCCAGTGCTGACAATCCTGCCGATCTTGGGACAAGAGGGTGCAAACCCCTTCATCTCGCCACCACCACTCTCTGGTGGAATGGCCCCCGATGGTTAACAGAATCTCCCGATTCTTGGCCACAATCGCCAATGCGCAACATAATTGCCCCAGAAGGTCGAAAAATCGCCACTTATCACACAACAATGGATGATGCTGACATCCTTGAACGATTTTCATCGTTCCCCCGAGCACTCAGAGTAGTCGCCTATATTCTCAATTTCGTAGAGCGACTCAAACTTAAGGTAAAGGGAGCAACCCCAATGCGATACATTGACGCACCAAGACTTACAAAAAGCGAAGGTCGCTCTTATCGCATTAACCCAAACGCGCTACTTCAGCCGCGACCTAGGGTTACTAAGAGAATCGAAGCCAATTGACAAAAAGAGCACACTCTTAGTACTCAACCCATTTATAGACACGAAAGGTCTGCTTCGTGCAAACGGCCGGCTTGCTAATTCCAGCCTTACGTATAACGAACGCCATCCCATAATAATACCAGAGAAATCCTCATTTGCCACATTGTTCATCAATTATATCCATATACTCATGTTACACGCCGAACATCGCCTCATGCAACATATGGTACGCCAAGAGTACTATGTTCCCCGCCTTAAGCCCCAAATCAAGAAGTGCATTTTCACGTGCAAGGTCTGCACTATGCACAAGCAGAAAATGAGAACGCAGATTATGGCAGCACTTCCACCGGAACGCTGTAACTTTGCTCTGCCTTTCACCACTACAGGTGTCGACTTTGCTGGCCCTTTTCAAATAAAGGCGTCCATGCTAAGGTCTCCCACCCTGATGAAAGGCTATGTGGCTGTCTTTGTCTGTTTTACGACAAAAGCAGTACACCTTGAGCTATGTTCCAATCTGACAAAGGAGGCTTTCCTCGCGGCATTTGCTCGCTTCGTCGGACGACGTGGCTTTCCAACCAAAATCATGAGCGATAATGGTAAAACATTTATCGGAGCTCAAAGAGCCACAGAGAAACAATTTGTCGCATCAATTGGCAGTTTATCCCCCCAAGCGCTCCACACATGGGTGGTTTATGGGAATCAGCCGTAAAAAGCTTCAAATCACATTTCAAGAAGCTAGCTGGCACTTATAAATTCAATTATGAAGACTTCACGACCCTCTTAACTAGAATTGAAGCCGTTCTCAACTCACGGCCTCTCGCAGCCCTCTCACAAGATCCATCAGACTTTACAGCCCTCACACCAGGGCATTTTCTTAAAGGAGCGCCCATTCTGGCCACACCTGAGCCAGGCGTGGAGTCGCTTTCCTTATTAAACAGATGGGAAAGAATTAAAATTCTCCATCACGATTTCAGTCTTCGATGGAAAGAAGATTATTTAAAGGACCTCCACAGAAGGTACCGTTGGAAAACACCAGAAAACGCGCCTAAGCTTGGAGATTGTGTCTTAATTCATGACGATTGTCTCCCCCCCACTGAATGGCGGCTTGGCCGCATAGAGAAGCTTTACCACGGCTCCGACGGTCATATTCGCGTAGTTGATCTCCGTACGCAAAACGGAACACTAACTCGGCCGCTCGTTAAACTATGCTTTTTGCCCACAGCCGATAAAACCGACACGTAAACCGTAAACAATAAACGCTAAATCGATATAACCCGCAAAACAAACCACAAATCCTATCTTAATGAAAACCGCAAACGTAGTAATAGATGGGTGGTCCACATGACTACCCACCAGTGCCACCTAACGTAGCACCAACTATCATATCCGTATACCACAAACATATAACGTAAATATCTTTAACAGATCAAATGGATGTCGATATGCCGCCAGCACCAACGCCAGCCGTTCGGTCGACCATTCACGTGCCACGAACGGGGCCTACACCAGCCCCTCGAAATCCCACGGCCAAAACGCAACCAACCGCTGCCCGAAGTGCAACACCCCGAAGTGCAACACGCGCAAATCCGACGCCGGTGCCAGCAGACCCACAGCGCCTCCGATGCCCGCTTTGCCACCGCCCCCACAGGTTGCCGCACTGCGGCATTTTTAAGAGGATGCTGCCTCCGCTCCGCCAGCAGATTGTCCAGGCACATGGCCACTGCCTAAATTGTCTGGCACCTACCCACTCCACATCGGAGTGTACATCAGGGTATACGTGCCAAATATGCATGCGGCCGCATCATACGCTCCTTCAGGCGAACCGTGCTGCACGACCACGAAGAGCTGAGCCACCACCAGAATCCCGAACACGTACTCGGCGCCACCAACCCAATACCTCTACGCGGCGGCGTCAACCTAGGCCGCGGTCTCGCCAACCTACTGGACTCAGTAACGTGGTGGCCACACTGCAGCAATTGCAAAGGCTACTAGGCTAATAATTTGCCTAGGGGGGCCGGGATGTCTAAATGACTCTCGGCCTACCCTGTAATGAAACACAGCCACACCAAATTTCAACACAAATCATCATAACAGCACACCACACTCACCACTCACCTTCCACATCACTACACATCACACCAAAACACTCAAACATGACACCACACTTCCAACTAGAACACAAAAAAAAGGGACGGACAACTCCAGCCACTTCACTTCGCTTTTACTTTCGTATGAGTCGACTCCAAGCCTTTGCGCATACGCTTTTCGCAGCATCGTTGTTTTTTCCTCCCGCATTAATAATCGCTCGCCGATTCCGCCGCCAATTGGCCCATCTATCATTTTATGCAATATACATAAGTATATCACTAAAAGTTGTATCAACGAAAACCGTGCTGTGCATTATTTCTTCACAACAATTAAGGTTGGAAGCAAAGGTGAGTTGCACAGGTATTGAAACAACATTATAATTTAAAAACAAAATAAATTAATAAGCAAATTTTGATCAATTTATATTGATTTGCACAAAAATCGTTTCAATCTAAATCAGTGGTCGGCAAGTGCCGAGTGCACGCATGCACAAATATTCTTGCTTGTGTATGTGGCAAAAATACTCATTGCCGCTGTCAAATTGTACACCCAAACAATTTTGCGCGCAAATAATATATATTTTTTTGAAAATTTCACAGAACACTTTAAAAATAACTGAGAAGTATTACGAGTAGATATTGCAAAATAAAAAATATCAGCACTGCTTTTCGAAAATTTGAAAAATCATTCCTTTGTAAGGGGAAGAATTCTGAAAAAATGTTAAACGTATTTTGAATAATATTGGAAAAATGCGCAAAGCTAATTCGATTCACCTTGCAGTGCTAGCGCACCGTAAAGTGACGTGATAGGTCGCGTTGATTATATGTATAAGTATGTACATATGTCATTTTCAAGCTTAAAAATAAAACACACTAATCCACATATTTGCTTACTTCTTTGTTTATTGTTTACTTCAGGTATTTTTCCTTATAACTAAGAAAAAAACGTAAATGTATTTCATTTCACTAAAATTATAAAAAAAAATAAAAACTTCAATTTGTTAATCATAAAAAGTTTATACATATGTAATCCGCACAACCACTGCAGGGTTAAATATATGAATATTTAATTAATAAAAATATTATTAATATTATTTGAATTTATAGGTTAACTTTGCGTTTACTGTTTGCACCTTAAGTTTAACCATTAAACAGTTCTTAAAATGTCATCTATATTTATATCAGTTTTGTTAAGTTTAATTCTCATGAGGTCTTCTAAATTCGTGTCTGTTAAACGATTCCTATGTTTGCTTTTAATGACTTTTAATATAGAAAAAGCGTTTCCGCACATATAGGTGGTGCCAAACATTGAATAGAGCTTATATATTTCGGTTGTGCAATTCGGGTATTTTTTTTTTACATATTTGCTTCCAAAACTCCTTTCCCGTCGCCAAAGGTAATGAAACATCTTCTATCATTTGTTGTATTTCTTTTCTAATTGCAGGGCTTTGATTTTGTACATCTGAAACATAAGTGTTATTGTGAAGGTCTATAGCCGGTAATATATTATTAAAATCTTCAAATCTCTTGTTTATGTTGTGAAATATTTCCTCACTTGTTGTAAAGAATTCTTGAAATAAAAAATCTGAAATACATAAATTAAGTGATCCAGTTTTCGGCAGTGAGCTTATATTTTTATTTCTTAATTTTTCATTTAAAATTTGTAATTTTCTTTTGAAATTGTTAATAATTGGAAATAATTCAAATATATGTTTATTTTCGCCCTGCAGTGCAAGATTAAGTTCATTAATCATATTTCAAAAGTCAGTAAAGAATGCTAGTCTGATTAAAAAATCGTTCTCGCTTAAATGACTCGATAATCTTTTAGAATCTGGAGACTGATCCAGTTTTAAGAACTCTAAAATTTCGCATCGAAGTTCAAAAAACCTTTCTAGACTTCTTCCTCTGTTAAGCCACCTTACTTCTGTGAATAAGAGTAAATCACCGTAGTCAGCTTCAACCTCCTCAAGAAATGTTTTAAATTTTCTATGATTTAACGCATTGTGACCCCCTCTTATTTTATTTATAATTTCTACACATATTTTCATCACATCATTCAAGCATAAATTTTTAGCAAATAGGGCTTGCTGATGTATAATGCAATGAAATGTTGGCACATCAATATGTTTGGTTAAATGCCCATTAAAGCCCTTCTTTTTTCCCACCATCACCTTTGCTCCATCTGTGCAGACAACACTCAATTTATTTTTGTCAATAATTGAAAAAAACTCTCTCATTAACAGCTTCCCACAATGTTTGCCCATTTACATGACCATGCAAAGAAACTAACCCAACAAAATCCTCATAAGGGCACAATTCCGATTTCTTTGGCGCCGCGATTTGAAGGTACCGTTGGAAAGAGGAAGTCCTCCTGATTAAAGGTAATAGGGTCCGCAAACACTTAGTTTGGGAGATATTCGGCTTTAAAGTTCAAAAATTCGCAAAATTGAACCATTTCAAGGAGCTATTTCACTACATTAAACACACTTTTTTCTCATTTTTCACTTGAAATTGATTATATTGCACTATAATCTTTAAAATAAATCTACATTTTACACTTTTGGCAGGTTTTTTACCTCAAAAATCTTTATTTTAAAAATCTCATTTTACACTTGTTTGAACCTCATTTGTTTACCAAAAATTACGACGAAATGGAGCGCTGCCATGTGATGATTAGGCAATTCGCTGGAATTTCTTCTCTTTAGCAAAAATTCCTCTATTCGTGCATATGGATATTTTCTTTTTTGAATTTATTGAGCAAATAAGTAATATTATATACATGTGTTAGTAATATTATATATACATAAGTATGTATAAGTAATATTATATAATTATATTACATAATAAAGTATAGGTACAGTACAGTACGAAAACTCAAATTTTGTTTCAATATGAGTGCATGATAACCGAAAAATATAACCTCTTCATACCCAAAACTCATATTTTAAATATAATAATATATGTATGTATCATCAAAAATAAATGGAAATCGCTGACAGTTATAATAACCTAAATTTACCATTTTATAACGAAAACTTAAATTTTGAGTGCATGATAACCATAAATTATAACCACTTTATAACAAAAAGTCAATATATTTTTTTATTTTCAACGCAGAAACGGGTACTTCGCGAAAGAACTTTAGTCACCCCGGGTATTCGCTCGGCCAGGGTTATTTTTTTAAAGCGCCGCCGAAGGCCGCCAACACAGAAAGGAGTAGGACGCGAAAGTACTTCAGTCACCCCGGGTATCCGCTCGGCCAGGGTTATTTGTTTAGAGCGCGGCCGAAGGCCGCCAACGCAGAAAGGAGTACTACGCGAAAGTACTTCAGTCACCCCGGGTATTCGCTCGGCCAGGGTTATTTTTTTAAGCGCGGCCCGCAACGCAGAAAGGAGTACAACGCGAAAGTACTTCAGTCACCCCGGGTATCCGCTCGGCCAGGGTTATTTTTTTAGAGCGCGGCCGAAGGCCGCCAACGGAGAAAGGTTTACTACGCGAAAGTACTTCGGTCACCCCGGGTATCCGCTGATGATTTTATTATAGTATAAAATTGTAATATGTATATAAAAATATTATATTACAATCATATATATAATATAATATTATCACACGATTTTACTTATCTGTGTTTGTTAAATATACATAAAACACATATTATTCATATGTATATTCATATAGTATGTATGTATATAGAAAAGTGTTCACATATTCAATTTTAGCTAGAAAAATCTTCTTTATAGTTTTTTTATAGTTAATAAAGAAAAAAGAATCACTCGAAAGTACAAACAAAGAAAACGCTGTGAAACGCTAAAACATCCTTCACTTTTGGTTTTTAAGATGTGGCAATGCTGGTTTTCCTCGTATATATAAACACTCTAAACTTTTCAGCCATAAATTTGATAAGTGATTTTAAATGACTAAATTTGCCTGAAAAATTACAAAATAAAAGTGAAAAGTGAACTTATTTAAATGTTAAGAGTGTATATTTAAATGCAGTCAGTGAAAAACGTGAAAATATTCTGTGAAACATGTAGTAATACCATGTGTTCTTAGGGCAAATTTTTGAATTTTTAAACGTGAATATTTTTAAAAATATTAGCTATTTTTACATAATTTTTTCATATTTCTTCTCTGGAGAAGCCCCCTATCCGTACATACCCCATTTATACGGAAATTCGGTTTTTTTACCCCTCCGCCAAAGTAATCGGAATCGTGCCCTCATAAGTAACCAAATTTTCGTGGACGGTTTTCAAAAAAATTATTAATTGGCATGTATTTCCTATGTCAGTACTGTCATCTGAACAAATAGAAAAAAACAAACATTCCTGAAGGCGTTTTTTCAAATCCTCAAATAAAAAATTACTTATTTTTGCTGTATGGAGCTTAAGAGTTCTGGCTGATAATGGAATCGTTTCAACAAGCAAAGCCATATCTTTGCCACTTTGGCCAAAGCAATTTAAAACATTTTCAACAAGATTATTTACAAAAGGACCGTTTTCATATGGATGACATTTCTTTGCCAATGCAAGCGCAACAACATAAGAGGCTTTTAATATTTGGCGTTCTTCACAATTTTGATTATGATCTGGCTGTTTTAAAAATTTATTGAACACTTTGGCTTTCATTTCGACAAGTAGTTCCGCTCTTTCATCATTTTTGTACTTTTCATAATCAATATGGTGTGACATGTAGTGCCTTCTTATGTTATATTTGCTGCATTTTGCTAATTGTGTCGAACAAATGTAGCATTGCGGCTTTTTTAAATAATTTTCAAAGAAAAAAAACATCAATTCCCAAGAATTGTCAAACATATTTTTGCAGTGTATGTATTTGAGTTAAACAAGCGCGCATAATGTTGCTTTAACAAAAGTCAAGCAGAGGCTAGCTGCTTTGTGTATACAAATCTCTTGCGTACATGTGAATTGGCGATCGTGTATGTGTAAAAACACGATTGCAGTCGGGCCCGCGGGTCTATGGGCTGCCGACCACTGATCTAAATGAAAAGCTTTACTAAATAAGCTTTAAATTGTCATTCTAGATCAGAGACGCTCAAAGTAATGCGCAATTTATTTACCAACGCATACAATCACACATTTGATATCTGCTAGCGTATGATTGTGTGCGCGCGCTTGCTTAGTACACTGAGTGAAATCGTGCTATTTGGTGATTTTGTTATTAAAAATTTAGAAAAAAATAAATAATTATGGTTTTTGATTAAAAAAGCAATTAAGAACAACAATAATTTTAAGTTAATTTTTTTAACTTTCCATGATTTTTTCCATATCGACTTCAAGATCGTAAGTTTTGATTCTCATTAAGTCCTCTATATGTTTATTCGAAACTGAATTCCTGTATTTCGAGTGTATTTTTGACGCTGGCAGAATTAGCGTCGTAGCGTACATAACTACTTCGACTGCATTTGCTTGCCTATACTCCGAGTATAGGCATGAAAAATTTTGAGCGGCTCTGTTCTAGATGCACCTTTCGGTACATCTACTATGTTACGACTTATCTTGCCTTAATAGCAAGAGCGACGGGCGATGTGCCCATATTCTAGAGCTAAAATCAAATTAACAATCTTTAAAATTTTACTATCAAATCCACCTTCACTAAACATTTCAAAATTAGATCCGTTTAAATAAATTTATTGTAACCCATCTCTACTTAAACATAAGCTACACCTTGATCTGATATAAATTCTTATAAGAATTATAGAAAATTATTATTCTAATAAAATATTCTGATAACGACGGTATATAAACTGAAAAACAAATTTAAGTGAGGTTCATCGTGGATTATTAATTATAGGACAGGTTTCTCTGAATAGACTAAAATATCGCCATTTTTTAAATAAAATTACATTTTAAATAATAGGGTATCCAATCCTAGTTTGTAATTAAAATTTACAAGCTTCAAAACCTTTATATAAAAAAATTTTAAATTTAAAATATCTCCTAATAAATTTAATATTATTTTTATATAATAAATTTTATTTGCATTATTTGTGTAACCGCGGTTGCTGGCACAAATTTAGCCAATACTCTATGAAATTACTATTTTCAAATTTCTTTGATTAGTAATACTATTTACTGAGAATATAATTAAATTTCATTTAAATAAACAAAAACACACGCAAAAACTTACATATAAAATAAATCAATAATAAAATACAAAGCCAAAATAAACCTTAATATTAAATTATTAAATAATATGAAATAATAATAAATACAAATATTAAAATAAATAACACTATTTAATTAATAAAAAAAATAGATTAGATTTAAATAAAACCAGTTAGTAGTACCTCCTGATCAGCAATTACCCCCAAAGTAATTTACCGTTTTTCATTAAAAA
This sequence comes from Bactrocera dorsalis, assembly GCF_023373825.1. Lineage (NCBI taxonomy): Eukaryota > Metazoa > Arthropoda > Insecta > Diptera > Tephritidae > Bactrocera > Bactrocera dorsalis. The sequence goes on along the minus strand of NC_064303.1, from coordinate 74,756,225 downwards.
AAATTACATGAAAATTAATCTATTTTATAAAACTGATCTCATCTAATCTTACTATTAATTATTTAGACTAATTTTAAAATTAATATTATTAATAGTATTAAGTATAAATAATAAAAAAATATATATATACAAATTGAAATAATTATTAAATTAAATAATAAAAAAATCATTTCAGTTAATAGTAATTTAATTCATATTTAAATCTTAGCTATTTTTTTTTTTGTAATAAATTTTATGGATATTAAATTTATTAATAATTATAATAGTAATTATTCATTCACTTATTTTAAATGGAAATTTAATTTTTATTTATATAAATATTAAAAATAAATAAACGATATACCAAGTTAAGGTTAATATATATATATATGTATACTAGATTCCCCTTAATAAAAGCAGAAAATAAAAAACCTCCAAAAAATTATAATGAACTAGAGGACCCGCCCAAGTTTTACTGTGGCTGTTACATAGGTAGTACTACTAATACCATCTATATGAATTGTATTAGTTAGATTCTAAATATTATTTAAGGAATAATCGCATTTTTGGTGAAGCAACTTGTGATAGTTTACAAAAAAATGAATCATAAAGAATTTCGTGCGTTAAGAAAGAATTGGTTTTTGGGGTAAAAATACTATTGAATTTGGGCTGTGCATCAGTGAAATCAATCGAGTCCAATCGATTGTCAGCCTAGTGGACTGCATACTAAGAAATGGTTCTCGAGCGTGAAAAGACAAAAAAATCGGCTGGCAAGGTTATGGCATCAGTCTTTTGGGATGCCCGTGGTATATTATTCATCGAATGATAAATGAGCCAGTTTTAATTCATTGCATTGCGTGTTTGATTGCAGTTCTATTCTACCATTCCTAATATTTAGCAATTTTAATATTTTTCACGAAGGATCAGTTTGAAATTGTACGCATATATGTATTCATCGTTCCCGTTTAAATATTGCATTGCTCTGTGCATTGCGTCAAAAAGATTTCTGTATATCTCAAATTTTAATAGACCTTTTTATCAACACTTCAGTTATGCCACTATTTTTTATGCCAGACCTTTTGCAATTGTAAATTGCCTGTCCAGATACCCCTCCAATAGTTAGCAGGTATGAAAAAAATATTATAGCTACCCATAGATGTATTGAATGACCCAATTTATTACTTATGAACGAACAACTCTGTCCACAATATGAAAACTTGATCTACAGATTTCGCCTTTTACTTTGGCATCGTTTTGTTTAATGCACGTTAACGCCAATTTAAGGTTTGAATATTGAATACTGCGATGGTAGCGCCATCCTTCGGTCAAACATACACACAAAATTTGATTAAAATCGGTCCATCCGTTTAGGAGCAGTTCAAATGCAAACACATGGTCAGAAGATTTATATATATAAAGATAAATATTTAATTAATTAATAGATATCTACATATAGTCATATAAAAAAAGCCTTAAGATTCATCGATGAATAACAGTATTATCTAATAATATAATCTAACATTATAAACATTGTTATAAATTAATATAAAAATAAATTTTGTATAATCATTTATCTACACAGGTCCACAAAAGAAAATCGAAGGATCCTTTGACCAAACATGGTGTGTTATATGTTTTAAGGCCGCTGAAACCGAATCTGAAGTCCGTTTGGTCCATCATATCAGGATTTTTTCCTAACCTTAAAATACATACATGTCAGATTTTACTTGACAGAAAAAAATTTAAAAATATTAACGGATTTAGCTTAGTTTTGGGATAAAGGGGTTTTCAGGGGTCCCTGATTACGAAATTAAAGACAAATTTTCAAAATACAAAATGACGGATCCAATACGGCAGTCAAAATTTCCAAAAAAATTCTTGAATTTTCAAAATTTTTTCCAATTTTTAAGAAATTTTTCAATTTTTATAAAATTTTGTATCAGGGGATTTTCGAGGTTACTGATTTCGAAATTAAAGGTAAATTTTCAAAATACAATATATGACTATATAATATATGCATAATATAATATAAAACTTTGTACCGAGGGGTTTTTAGGGTCGCTGATCACTTATTTAAAGTCTAAAGCTAATATTAGTTCAGGACTTCCTTTATTTTACAATTGCCTGCATTCAGCTATATACCCAGGAACAACGACGTGGACGTAGCAAGCTTCTGTTCCCATTGGGGTGCTTATTTATAGTGAGTCCCCTTGCCTCTAACTATTCTTAAAGAGGAATTGACTAGGTCCTTCGTGGAGGATTGGTCAACAAAAAGGCTGATTCGTTTGTGTTAATTTATTTAATAGTACCGAGTTTTTTTTGTTTCAAATGATCTTCGTAGTGCTTTTCTTTTATGTTGATTTGAAGTCTCTCTTTTTAGTGACCAACAGTAGTCTTCTAACATATGGTCTTTCCATACCCCCTGATATCTCTTTTCCATCTCTTGTAAATCCTGGTGGATTCTCTCGCCCTGCTCTTCACTAAAGTCACCCAAATTTTCAGGAAAATATTCGACGTTTGAATGAAGAAAGTGCAGTTTTAGATTCATTAGGCATCCCAATTTTTCATAATTCTTTAACATTTTCTTGACAATATTTGCGTAATTAGGATCTTTTGTATTCCCCAAAAATTTTTGTGTTACTTCTCTGAAACCTTGCCAGGCTTCTTTTTCCACCGTAGTCATTCTTTTTTCAAATTCAGTATCCTTCAAAAGTTCTCTTATCTGTGGACCATTCAAAACGCCTTCTTTTATTTTTACTTCTGACAATTTGGGAAACTTTTAGAAGAGGTACATATGTATAAGCTATGTTTTGCGCATTTCTCATTGCTTTAAAAAATTGTTTTGGATTTTCTATTTTGTATTTTGAAAATCTGACTTTAAATAAGTGATCAGCGACCCTAAAAACCCCTCTGTACAAAGTTTTATAAAATTTCAATATTGTTTTCTAATTCCGTCATTTTGTATTTTGAAAATTTGTCTTTAATTCCGTAATCAGGGACCCCTCAAAACCCCTCTATCCCAAAATTAAGCTAAATCCTTTAATATTTTTAAATTTTTTTCTGTCAAGTAAAATCCGACATGTATTTCGAGATTAGGAAAAAATCCTGACGTGATGAAGCAAAACGGACTTCAGATTCGGTTTCAGCGGCCCAAAATACATATGATACACTATGTTTGGTCAAAGGAACCTTTCATCGATTTTTTTTTGTGGACCTGTGCTATTTATATGAAGTTGATCTTTTAATTCTCGGAAATGTCTATATTGGAATTTTAAATTATCTAGATTTATAAAAATTAATTTTTAAAGTAATACTTTTTTTATTTATTTAAATAACTATAAATTAATTTGTAATCAAGCTATATATACAACTTTAATCTAGGTTAGGTTAGGTTAGGTTAGGTAAGATGGCTGATCAAAGATCCCACGTAGACTAGCAGTTAGTCCTTTGTGATGCCAATGAAAAGGAACTCCCGTGTTCGGACTTAAAGATTGCCGAAACGCTTTTTAGCCAATACATAGTTACACAGACGCTTAACTTCAACACCCACCAGTTCGGTGGGGTGTCCAAAGGTATGCGTCCCCAAGTGTCTGAGTCTTGACCGCCCAAAAGCGGGACAGTCAAGCAGGAAATGCTGGCTTGTTTCTACCGCATCTTCTTCTAAACAGCTTACCGCATGTAGGCCAATAGGACAGTGGCCTGTTAAAAGACCTACTAACAATGAGAGGTTAGCCTTACTAAGGGCTAAGAGATCATTGGTTTCAAGATTCAATGTTCTACAATTGAATGCGAAACTGCAAATGCTACAGAATACCAGTCTCTTATTGGCGCGTTGATGTATTTAGCAGTAACGACAAGGCCCGACATCTTACATTCAGTCAGCAAGTTGGCGCAAAGAAATTGCGATCCTCATATTGAACATGAGACAGCGGCAAAACATGTACCAAGGTATCTTTCTGCAACGAAAAATGTAAAGCTTCATTTCAGAAAGACGGGGAAGCAAGCAAAGGGCTTCGTAGATGGTCCTATACCGGCTATGCATTCACTCTGGCAGGTTGTGTATTCTCTTGGGAGAGTAAGAAACAAGTGACAGTTGCGTTAAGCAGTACCGAAGCTGAATACATGGCGTTATCGGCGGCAGCCAAAGAGGCAGTTTATTTGAAAAATTTGTTACGTGAAATTGATTGCTACAATAGCAAGAGGGCGCTCACAATATATGGTAATAATTTGATATAAGATTTCATTATATACGAGAAGTTGTAAAGAATAATGTAATTGAATTAAGACATTTAAGTACAGATAATATGCCAGCAGATATTTTGACTAAAAATCTTTGTAAATCAAAACATGTAAAATTAATTGAATTACTTGGTATGAAACAATAATTTTTGATATTGAAGAGAAAAATCATTGTTGTTGAGGAGGTGTGTTGAAAATCTGGCAACCACGAATGGTCATAGTTTTCCCCTTACAACAACAACGTTTTTCGGTTACGTTTAAGATTCTTGTAATCCATTTTGTTAGTTCTTAATAAACCACAGATGTGAACGGTCGTATGAACTATAAAGAAAGCCTTTTATTTATTCCGGCTCCCTGCGATAAAGTAAGTCCTCCAACAGTATACAATTATCTTTACTTATATCTACTAATTGATTTTTTTACATGTTTGATTAAATTATATTCTTTGCATTTATTTTTAATGCCATAGATTTTTGTTTCCTTTATCAAAATTTGGTTATATTTTAAATGTACAGCTTGATTGAGCCGTTTCACGGGCCTTACAATAATATTGCTGTAAATTTCTTTTTCAGTTAAAGGAATTTTAATTATATACAATAATGTTGTTGTATTGCTTAAAATATTTATATCAGCATATTCTAATGCCTCTTTTATGGTTACAAATGACATATTTTCTTCTTGAGCTTCTCCATAGCGATTTTTATTTTATTCTTATTTATAACATAGAGTTTACTATTTTAGTTTTAGACCATTGAATAGCATATTTAATGTTGATTAATTTTTCTTTTACAATTCTTATTCTATTTCCGACACTTAATGCTAACTCGTTTTCAATATGATCATCCTTTTTAATATAATTAGATACTTCATTTGTAATACTTATTAAACTATTAAGTTGTTTATTAAATGCTTCGTTTATGAACATTTGCTTATTGTTATTACTGTTTAATTCATTTATATTTTTACTTATAATTTCAAAATCTTCATGATCCGGATAACCGGCAATATATTTCCATGCCGTCCCGATTAAGTTAATAGCCCTTTTACTCCGGAAATTTTGTAATGGTTTAATATCTTGAAGGATATCCATAGCTTCAATTAATTCATGGGTTAAAATTGGATAAAAAATGTTCGTTTTCGGTATATTTCTGTCCACGTATGTTCGTATGTCGTATAGAAAGGTGTCGTATTGGCGGATGTCTATTAAATGAATTATCTTAAATGTACCGTCTTGTATCTTTGATTGTTTGTCTTTTATAGTAATAATATGCGATGAAGTGTAGTCCAAAAGTTGTATTTCTGTTATGCAGGGGATTACCCAAAGGAAAATCCTAAAAAATAAAAAAAAAAATTTACTGTCGAATGTTTTTCTTATGCACTATTCGTCCTGTTTTAGTTTTTACTGTCGTGTTATAGTTAGTCGCTACTGTTTCTTTTTTGTACCTTGGGGACAACTTATTGCCAAGTCTCCTATTTAATTTTACGTATATTATGTCTCCATCGGAATATGTTTTCATATCTGTTCTATTTTTATTATGGTAAGCCAGGTCGGCGTTTTGTTTGTCTAATATTTTTTTCGTTATGTCTTCTCTTTCCTTCTGAATTAAATTTGGATCGGTACTCACTCGTCTACCGAAAAAAATTTCTACTGTGTGAGTTAAAATTTTCCGTGAAGAAGCTTGCTGCCCCCCTCCTCCGACGGCTTCTTCCCACCCACATCTCCCTCGTCGGTATATGGGCAGAGAAGGAGCCGCCAGAGTTCGGTATGGCGACTCCATGATCCAGATGATCCGGGATGCAGTCAAAGTTTGTGAGGATATCCGAATGACCAGATGCACGTTCCTTTAAGAAACCAGATTCTCTGAGTCTGATAGCCACCTTCGCGGCTATGCATCTGCCGGCAATGTCTACCGGCGTTATATTCAAAATTGTATTAAGTGCCATGGTTGGGGTAGATCTTAATGCACCACATATGCTAATTAGTGCAGCCCGTTGAACGTTTTCGAGTTTCTTGGCCAGGGTGGTCTTCCCTAAAGCCCTCCACCACATGAAGACACCATAGAACAAGATGGGCTTTACTATGGTGTCATAGAGCCAGAGGACCACTATCGGTGAGAAACCCCATCTTTTGCCAATAGCTCCTCTGCAGCAGTATAAAGCAATAGCTGCCTTTTTTGCTGTCTCCTCGATATTCGGCTTCCATGAAAGCTTCTTATCCAGTATGAGCCCTAAATATTTCACTGTATCCGCCAGTTGCAGGCGAATACCTCCCCTCTGCGGCAACGGTGCCGCCGGGATTTTATATTTTCGACTGAATAAAACCATTTCTGTTTTGTTTGGATTTATGGCGAATCCACTTTCGACCGCCCACTTTGTTATAACGCTGAGATATCCCTGCGTCTACTCGTACACGGTGCTAAGGAACTTTCCTTTGACCATAAGTGCTACATCGTCTGCGTAGGCAATTACCCAACAGCCGTGATCCTCTAGTTGTTTGAGCAACTCGTCAACGACTAGGATCCATAGAAGAGGAGAGAGAACCCCCCTTGTGCTGTTCCCCTACTCACGCTACGCCTCGCGCGCGTGCTGCACCATTCTGTTTCGATCACTCTGTCGCACAGAAGACTGAGAATGAGGCACTTGAGGTTCGATTCAACCCCAAGACCGTCAAGAGCAGTTACTACTGCCACAGGCAGGACATTGTTGAAAGCTCCCTCGATATCAAGGAAGGTCCCAGCAGCGAAGTCCTTGGCTTCAATGGCTTCTTCGAGCCATGACACGATAGTATGCAAGACAGTGTCCACTGACCTGCCTTTGCGATAGGCAAAAGTGCTTTTGACAAATAGTCTCTCGGAATGCTCTTCCTTACATGCCAGTCCATCAGTCTCTCCAGAGTCTTTAACAAAAAGGAGGAGAGGCTGATTGGCTTGAAATCCTTGGCCGTGACATGCGAGCCCCTGCCAGCCTTCGGGATGAACGTAACCTTGACTCGTCTCCAGGCCCCCGGGATGTAACCTAATCTGATGCAGTTCGCATAGATAGGTGCCAACCAGCTGCATGACACCTTAACAGCCTGTTGCAGCTGCGCTGGTATGATGCCGTCTGGTCCCGGGGACTTGAATGGTTTGAACGAGTTAATCGCCCACGTCAAGTGTCGCTCATCCAGGATGCCGACAAAGGCCGCGCAATCGGCACCCCGAGAGATCGCCTCACTGAGGACATGTTGCTCGGGAAGTGAGCGTCGAGAAGCATTTGAAGTGTTTCTTCGCTACTGAGGGCCCACTTCCCATTTGCGTCCTTGACACTGGGGTTTTTGCGAGAACACGCCTGAATCTCGAGGACTCGTGACAGCCTTCCACTTTCTCACAGAAGCACTTCCACGAGGTCCTCTTGGCCTTCCTTAACTCGAACTTATATATTGAAAGTCCTGCTTTATAAAGGGTGATTTTTTAAGAGCTTGATAACTTTTTTTAAAAAAAAAACGCATAAAATTTGCAAAATCTCATCGGTTCTTTATTTGAAACGTTAGATTGGTTCATGACATTTACTTTTTGAAGATAATTTCATTTAAATGTTGACCGCGGCTGCGTCTTAGGTGGTCCATTCGGAAAGTCCAATTTTGGGCAACTTTTTCGAGCATTTCGGCCGGAATAGCCCGAATTTCTTCGGAAATGTTGTCTTCCAAAGCTGGAATAGTTGCTGGCTTATTTCTGTAGACTTTAGACTTGACGTAGCCCCCACAAAAAATAGTCTAAAGGCGTTAAATCGCATGATCTTGGTGGCCAACTTACGGGTCCATTTCTTGAGATGAATTGTTGTCCGAAGTTTTCCCTCAAAATGGCCATAGAATCGCGAGCTGTGTGGCATGTAGCGCCATCTTGTTGAAACCACATGTCAACCAAGTTCAGTTCTTCCATTTTTGGCAACAAAAAGTTTGTTAGCATCGAACGATAGCGATCGCCATTCACCGTAACGTTGCGTCCAACAGCATCTTTGAAAAAATACGGTCCAATGATTCCACCAGCGTACAAACCACACCAAACAGTGCATTTTTCGGGATGCATGGGCAGTTCTTGAACGGCTTCTGGTTGCTCTTCACCCCAAATGCGGCAATTTTGCTTATTTACGTAGCCATTCAACCAGAAATGAGCCTCATCGCTGAACAAAATTTGTCCGAAAAAAAAAAAAAAACCGAACACTGATTTTGGTAATAAAATTCAATGATTTGCAAGCGTTGCTCGTTAGTAAGTCTATTCATGATGAAATGTCAAAGCATACTGAGCATCTTTCTCTTTGACACCATGTCTGAAATCCCACGTGATCTGTCAAATACTAATGCATGAAAATCCTAACCTCAAAAAAATCACCCGTTACAAAGCCCAGTCCTCAGATAACCCACTTCTGCGGGCCTTGTTGAAAAGCCGTCTACAAGACGCCCTGATATCTGAGAGCGCCGTAGTCCATCATAGAGGTTTCTTTTTGCCCTTCGGCGATCTCACTGGACAAGACCTCTCCAACGCAGCCTTGCACGCCGAGCTGAAGACTTCAACCCACTCCTCCACCGCATCGGTAGTGGCCAACGAGTCCACCCCCGGTGCGCGTGGGAGAGTTTGCCGAAAACTCCTGTGGTAACCCTCCCAGTCCGTGTTCCGAGGGTTCCTAAAAGTTTTCCTAGGAGCCTATGGCTCTTTGTCCTCAATCCAGAGATCCCCTTACCAATCAGCCGCGGTTCCTGAATCAGGACGACATCGGCTCCGTCTTGTTCCAGACGGAGCAATAGATTGGCGGAAGCCGCCTTCGCATGCTGGAGGTTAATCTGGAGGAATTTCATCCTTCAGACTTTCCTCCAGGAGCGCTATTTCAGCGCCCAAGTCGTGATCGACCCGAACCTCCTCGAACAGTTGTTCGAGGCTGAAGACGGAGTCGCCAATCGACGAACCGCCTCCAACACTCGCCACATTCGAGAGATTCGGATCGACCACTTCCACGGCCATTTGACCGTCGGCGCCCTCTGACGCATCAATTTCCACGGTCGTTTGACCGTCAGTAGCCCTTGTCGCATCCACCGCAGCTTGGGGGCCATCAGCCCTGGCATCAGATGGAAGTACTTTCAGCACTACCATCTCAAAACCATAGCTTATGGCTCCCTTTGTTTGCTGAGAGGACCGATGGATTCCGTGTTTAGCATTATCAGCGCTTGCCGATACGGTTCATCAGTCCTCTCCAGCCTTAAAACTCTCCAGTCCTGCGTCGGAAGTGAGGGATTACAATATCTGAGGATTTCCTCAATCTCGCTCGGATTGGAAGGTTCGGCCGGCAGCCAAACGCGAGCCCTAGGACGAAGAGGAAGATCCCCTTTGGCCACGGCCTCCAGTCTGGCTCCCTTCCAGACCTCCCCCACCTCAGAGACTGCCTTCCTGTATAAGGTGGCCAATCTTTCGTCAGCACAGCTTGTGAGCTTGTGCAGCCCCTGGTGCCAACCGGCACTCACACATTTCGGGGTTGGCCCCGGGTTTTCCTTGACCACCCTTAGGAACACCGATGAGATAGCCGCCGTTACCCTCTTCCATTTTTCATGGAAGATGGCTCCGTCCTCTCTACTACGGTCGAGCACCCCCAGTACTATGGCCCCAGCGCCTTTAGCGATTTCGCTAAAGGTTGGCGCCTTTCCTGTTCGCGGTTTCTTAACAAGGGAGATTTCTTCCTCGTGCGACCTCTGCCGCTTGATCGCCTGCTGGTTTCCGGTCCTGCCCTATCGTCCTCACTCAGCACTTTCTTGGCCCACTCAAGTGTACTAGCATGTTGCTCAGAAACCTGACCAACCTGTCACCGTAGCGTCCCACGGGGGGGAACGTACTCTGAGGCCTGCCAGGGTTTTAACGGGACGGAGGCAGTTGCGACAGTAGCCTGTCAGCCATTTCTGATGAGTGTCACCTCATCGTACTCAGGTGTCAGAATGCCGCCACCACCAGCCCAGGGTTCTACCAAATCCAATAAAAATTTTCTCAAAAACCAGTCCAAAGCCAAAGTCGTCCAGGCTGTTAGGCCGTGAAGGCCGCAGATCATTTAGCGTTACCCAGGATGCACCAACTTGGAGGCGACCTGGATAACATCCCAACTTTAATCTATGTATTAAAAAAAAAAAAACTAGATGAAAACAGCTTATTTCAAATGAAATAAGAAGTTAATTTCATTCAATGAATTGCCTGATAAAGGGTTACCTTGATAGGGTAAATAATGCAATCAGTATTGCATTCATTATATTTAATAGAATTAAACTATTTCTGAAGGTATCAAAAACTTGTGTGCATCATACACCAAAATATATCTATTATTTTTATACATAAAAACATGTTAATTATAAAAAAACACTTCCTTAAATTAAATATGAATGTTAATTTCAATAAAAAAATAAGCTAATTAAGCTACTGGGTTCATACCCCATTTATAAAGGTTCTAATCCTTTTCTTTTTAATTTTTAATAATTCAGCAAAAATTATATTTTTTTATCTTAATAACAGGAACTTTAATTACCGTCTCATAAAATTCTTGACTAGGTGCCTGATTTATCGTTTATCCCCCTAATAAATAGTAACAACTTAACATCTACAGAAGCCTTATTAAAGTACTTTTTAACTCAAGCTATAGCCTCAGCAATACTACTGTTTGCTATTATAATGATGTATTTAAATATTCTTCTTATAGTAATTTAATATTCTTCTTATAGTAATTTAATAATTGTTTCATCATTACTATTAAAAAGAGGAGCAGCACCATTTAATTTTTAATTCCCCAATGTTATAGAAGGGCTTTCTTGAATAAATGTTCTTACTTTAATAACATGACAAAAAATTGCTCCTCTGATGTTAGTTTCTTACACAGCAAACAAAACACCTTTATTTTTATAGCAATTATTGCTTCAACTATTACGGGATCATTAGGCGGGCTTAATCAATCCTCTCTGCGAAAATTAATAGCCTTTTCATCAATCAACCACTTGGGGTGGATGCTAGCAGCTATACAAGCAAATGAGTCGATATGATGTATCTATTTTTCTTTTTATACAGCGTGGGCCCAAATAACTGTCGCACTTTTTGTATCCCTGTACATTTTTATCTTTCAGCTTAACCTTTATATTCAACAATTTTAAAATATTTCACATTAATCAATTGTTTAATTCATTCTTTATTGGATTGCCCCCATTTATCGGGTTCTTACCTAAATGATTAGTTATTCAATTATTAGTATTAAAAAGTCAATATATGATAATAACAATTATAATAGTTATAACACTAATCACCTTATTTTTTACTTGCGGTTATATTTCGCAGCATTTATATTTAATTATTATGAAAATAATTGAACTATTGATAATACCATTACTAATATTTCTTTTAAGCTAATATTAATTCTATCATTTATCTCTACATTTAGTCTAATTTTAGTTTCTATAATTTATATATTCTTACACATACAGTGTAAGGCTTTAGGTTAATTAAACTAATAGCCTTCAAAGCTATAAATATAAGTATAAATCTTTTAAGCATTAGTAAATGTATTACTCCTTTAGAATTGGAGTCTAATGTCATTATTGACTATAGAGCCAAATTTTAATATTAACTAAATTAAAAAGAATAAATTCTTATAAATAGATTTACAGTCTATCGCCCAAACTTCAGCCATTTAATCGCGACAATGACTATTTTCAACAAACCATAAAGATATTGGAACCTTATATTTTATCTTTGGAGCGTGAGCAGGAATAGTTGGGACATCCCTTAGAATCCTAGTTCGAGCTAAACTAGGGCATCCTGGGGCATTAATTGGAGACGATCAAATTTATAACGTAATTGTAACAGCCCATGCTTTCGTAATAATTTTCTTTATAGTTATGCCCATCATAATTGGTGGTTTCGGGAATTGACTTGTTCCTTTAATATTGGGAGCACCCGACATAACATTCCCACGAATAAATAATATAAAATTTTGATTACTACCCCCTTCCCTTACACTACTATTAGTATGAAATATAGTAAAAAACAGAGCTGGTACAGGTTGAACAGTTTATCCACCCCTATCATCTGTTATTGCCCACGGAGGAGCATCAGTTGATCCAGCTATTTTTTCACTTCACTTAGCTGGTATCTCCTCATTTCTAGGGGCCGTTAAGTTCATTACAACAGTACTTAATATACGATCAACAAGAATTTCATTTGACCGAATACCTCTTTTCGTTTGAGCAGTTGTATTACTCTCAACTACTACTCTACTACTCGCTCTACTACTTTTACTATCACTACCAGTTTTAGCAGGAGCTATTACTATATTATTAACAGATCGTTTGTCCACTGATACCCACTATTTACAGGACTAGTATTGAACCCTAAATGCAGTGCCGGTTTTAACACTACCAGCGCCCTGGGCGAGATTTCTACGGCGCCCTCCAACTGCAATTCAAACCCATTCGAAAAAAAGGGAAAACATTTAATGAAATAACCGTTTATTAAAAGAAATAATTATTTATTATAAAAAATAACCATTTATTATAAAAACATTAACAAAATTTTACTTTTCTGGCCATTCTATCAGCGAACTCTTTTATAAGGTTGTCAAAGTCGATGTTTTCAGCAATTTCGTTTTCAATTGACAAAGTTGCTAAGTTTGTCAATCTAGATTGAGAAATTGTTGATCGAAGATAGGTTTTTATCAGCTTCAGCTTTGAAAAGCTCCGCTCCCCACTAGCAACCGTTACAGGTATAGTTAATAACATTCGCAATGCTATCCACACATTTGAATACAGTTCTTGTAAGTTGCAATCTTTGATGAAATTTAAAACAAAAATGGGAGTAACCACATTTTGATCAGGCAAAAAGGATATCAGACTTATAAGTTCATCACACAACATACAACCATCTATGTCTGATTTAGAGTCTACAGTTAATTTTAATTGAAGATCACTACAGAGCTTGACAAAGTCGGGTTTTTCTGGAATCTGTTTAATATTGTACAAAAAAGACCAAGATTCCGAGTACTCATTTAACTGTTCGAACCTTTCATTGACTAAAATTAATGTAGTATCCAAAAGACAGTTGAAAATTTCAACCTCAAATTTTTTTTTTCTGGAGAAGTTATAGGGTCACCGCGTGCAATTTCACTAGCTTGACGCTTAACACATCGAATTCTTTTGTAGCTCGAATACAGGTTCAATTTCTAGTTCTTCAGCCAACACCTTCACAGTTAAAATAGCGCTTTTAAAGCCTGTATTTCTGTAGTCTTCCAAGAAATTGCAGCATTTTTTCAACATTTCGGTACATTTACTAAGATCCATATCTGTCGACTGTAGAGATTTAGTTACAATATTTATTTGATAAAGTATGTCATACCAAACAACCAATGAAACTATGAAGCTGTTCGGCCAGAGTAGTAGCCTCATGAGACACTTGAACATCAGTTTTCTGAGTTTCAAGAGCCAAAGTAATCAAAGCATCATGGATAGTACTAATTTGATAACGGACTGCTTTAAAACTACTTATTCTTGCTTCCCAACGTGTGTCACTTTTATAGTATATAGTCCGAAGTGATCGGTTAGAATTTTCCATCGATGAACAGAAGCTGAAAACAATATGAACAACCTCTGAAGTACCCCAAACAAAGTGACTGATCCTACGGATGACTTAGCGGCATCGCATAGTACTAGATTGTAGCTATGACAGCCACACGGCACATAAACAGCTAAGGGGTTTATGCTGAGAATTCTCCTTTGAATCCCAACATTTTTACCTTTCATATTCGCCCCGTTGTCATAACCCTGACCCCTGCAATCGTTCAATTCTAGTCAGTATTTATTTAAAACATTAATAATAACTTCAGTCAGTCTTTCACAAGTTGATTTATTGACAGGTATAAATTCCAAGAAATGCTCTTTTACTGATATTTTTTCATTATCGTCTGATAAATCAACAAATCGTAATGTCAGCGAAAGTTGTTCTACATGACTAATGTCTGGAGTACAGTCAGCTATAATAGAATAATATTTTGATTTCTTTGTGTGTAATATGATTTCTCTTCACTTTTTCACCCATCAGCTCTATTAATTAATTTTGAATGTCTTTTCCACAGTAGTGGTCTGAAATATCACCCTTCATAGCTAATCGCAAGTGCTCCTGCATGACTAGATCAAATTTGGCTAGTAGTTGTACTAAGCCTAATAACTTTCCGTTATTTGGCGTATATAGTTTGTCGGAAGTACCTCTGAACGCCATATTGTTTTCGGCTAAATAAAGTGTGATATGCATCAATCTAGACAAAACATTATTCCATTTTCCTTTCTAATCAAGTGTTGCTTTTGGCAGTCTATTGTTTTTCCTATTTTTAATCGAAGTTCAGCATCAATCAGGTATCAGGTCATCAAAAGGTAAAAAAAAAATTTTTAACACTTCAGACAAGTGTTTCCAGTTGTTATACTCTTCAGATACTAAGTTCGACGTTGAGCTACTATCAAATAGTCTACAACAAAAACAATAAACTCGATCCTTAGAAACGGAGTAACTTAACCAACGGCGCTGAATTGTTTCATTTCCAGATGTAGATGGCATATTCAGGTCTTCATTTTTTGTTGTGATATATTTATCTATATTCATGAACTTTTTTGTTCTCTGAAATTCCTTCTCTTTTTCTGCTTTCCGTTTTCTATATTCTGACCCAGATGGTTTCTTTTTTTTCTCAACGTTTTCAGACATTTTGTACTAATCATCTTTTGCAAATCAATAAAATCTGCAACAAATTAAACCTTTAGGTCCAATAATTTCTAAATATAGGTAAATACAATAAAATTTACAAATCAAACAACTTTAAACAGATTTAAATCGTATATTAGGTTTTTTATGCAAAAATAATTGAGTTCTTATTCGTTTTTTTTTTTCAAAAGACTTTGAACTTTTTTGTATGGAGCTTGGCATAGGCTAAAATTTTAAGTACCTGAAATGTCTTATTTTGGTGTACACATATGTAGGTGTACGTAAAACGTACGCCAATCGACAAATAATATACATACATAATTACAAACAACAAATATTTTTTGACAAGATGTCGTAAATGATATTTTTTCTGAGATATTTCAGTAGAAAATGTAAAATAAAATAATGTATTTTCTACAAAAAATTATAGGTATTGCAATTATAATAATCTATATATATATAAATGAAATGGTGTATAGTTGTAACGCTAAAACTCGAAAACGGCTGAACCAAATGAAATACTTCCTTTGGGGGATTTGTTTGTTATTACTACGCGCAGGTCATGTCTTAAAATCAGAATAAAATATTAAGGGGCGTGGTACCTCCCATATAAATTGAATTTTTCAAGTCGAATATCTTCAAAAGTGTTTAAGGTAGGAACATGAAAATTGGTACAGAGCTACAGGATAACAACACCACTCTCACCTATAAAACCGGGGGCTATCGAATAAGGGGGCGTGGTACCTCCCATACAAACAAAATTTTTTAAGCAAAATATCTGAAAGGGTTCAAGGTAGGGACCTGAAAATTGGTATAGACGTATATGGTATCAAAAGCCTGCTTACACATAAAAGAAGGGGTAATCGGAAAAGGGGGCGTGGCACCTCCCATACAAACTGAACTTTTCAAGGTGAATATCTTCAAAAGTGTTTAAGGTAGGAACATGAAAATTGGTATAGAGCTATAGGAAACAACACCATTCTCACCCATAAAGCTTGGCGTTATCGAAAAAGGGGACGTGGTACCTCCCTTACAATCTTTAATTATTTTGGTTGTTAATCCACCATATATTTATCTCATTATCCACCTAGCACGACATTTTGGTTGTTCTTGCTGCAGCGGTTATATGGTAATTTTGGTTGTGTTACGTGCTATTTTTGGTTTATGGAAATGGCAGTTTTATGAAACAAACACAAATTAAATTAAACGTCAATTTTGCTTTGCAATCGAACACGCAAAACTTAGAGGGCAATAAAAATGCGCCTTGCTTTACTGATATATTGATATATTTTGTTTTAAAAAGTGAGTTATTTAGTGAAAGTGATTTAGCGTGTTGGCGAATACCGATTTATGTACATTGGAATTTATCATTCAATTGATCTGCTTCCTTAGTTTAATTCATTCATTTTTGGAGTTTTCAAAGGTAAGTTATTGGTCCGTAAAACCTTATATGAACTTTATGCAAATGAATGATCATTTCCAATTAGATATTTGTTACGATGTCGAGAATCAGTACGTATGGTAACACTTCTCGGAGTTCCCAGGCCGCAAGGAGAACACGAAATAGCAGAGCACGTCAAAGGGAAAGTGTTATTGAGAGGGTATCACCACGAAATAGACTGCTGGAGAGTAGCACGCACCAGTTAGAAGATGTCAACCAAACATACAATCAGCAAGAACGATTGAGAAGAAGGGAAGTTCACAATCAGCAACAACGATCGAGAAGAAAGGAAGTTCGTGCTCGCCAAAGTGATGAAGTAAGATCACAACATGCGATTATTCGACGACAACAGCGACAACATCTTTCTTTTGTGAACTTTGAACGGGCAGGTTTTCGATATGATCCAAACATTCAATATAGCGCATCTGTTCAACTCGGTCAGATGTCAGTAGTTTGTCAATATTGCAATGCAGTCAAATTTAAAAATGAACCGTCGCCAGAATTGCTTCCACCACCACAGCCATTGTTCCAGCTGCTTTACGGTGAATCTCCTCACTCGAGCCATTTCTTAAAGCAAATTGTAAATGAACAAAACTACAATCCAACGTTTAAGATATTTTTGCCAAACAATATTCGACAGAAACTACAGAGCTTTCCTCCAATTATACACGTTCATGGGCAAATGTTTCATCTCGCTGGATCGCGGTTGCCGCATCCAGATCAAGAACACAAATATCTCCAAATTTACTTTCTGGGAGATTCACATGATGAAGTAAATCGGCGTTGTGCTGTCTTCAATACAACGAAAAGAGAAATAATCGAACAATTGCAGCAAATGTTACACGAACACAATGGCCTCATTAAACTGTTTACGATTTCGTTGGAACGTATGCCAACAGATGATCATATTATAATCATACAAGCGGACAAAAGGCCAACAGGGTCACATGAAAGACAATATAATGCACCTACAGTTAGCGAAATATCAGTTGTTGTTGTTGGAGAAAATTTGCAGTCGCGTGATATTGTTATCAAACGTAGAAATCAAAACGCACTAAAACGGATAAGTGAGACACATCGGTCTTACGACGCAATGCAATATCCGCTCATGTTCTGCCGTAGAGAAGACAGATATCACTTAAGATATAAGATGATAAGTCCGGTGAATGGTTAGTAAAAAAAAATTTTTGTTTGCTACTTCATATAGGTAATTTAAGCTTTTAGGTGACAAATAAAAAAGTCAGTTCAATGAAGTTTTACGCATATCGAATGATGATTCGCCAAAACTATGGCAACCATTTACTGAGATATGGACGGTTATTTCAACAGTATGCAGTTGACATGTATGTTAAAGTTGAGACAGAACGACTTAATTACATGCAATACAATCAGTCGAAGTTGCGATCTGAAGAGTATATTCACTTAAGAGATGCAATGAATGGTGATGCGGATATTACAAATATTGGTCGACTCTATATTTTGCCATCGACATACATTGGCAGTCCTAGACACATGCATGAGTACTCCCAGGATGCGATGACTTACGTGCGCAATTATGGACGGCCGGATTTGTTTGTTACATTAACTTGCAATCCAAAATGGCCAGACATTACGAATCTATTGCATCCCGGTCAATCACCAAGCGATCGCCA
Organism: Bactrocera dorsalis; assembly: GCF_023373825.1. Lineage (NCBI taxonomy): Eukaryota > Metazoa > Arthropoda > Insecta > Diptera > Tephritidae > Bactrocera > Bactrocera dorsalis. The sequence goes on along the minus strand of NC_064303.1, from coordinate 74,738,178 downwards.
CGATGTTACAGCACGCGTGTTTAAACAAAAACTCAGATGTTTGATGGACTTTATTACGAAACAACGTGTATATGGCACGGTTCGATGCTGAATGTACTCATTGGAGTGGCAGAATCGCGGTTTGCCCCACGCACACATTCTTCTTTGGATGGTGAAGAAAATTACACCTGACCAAATTGATGACATCATTTCCGCCGAAATTCCTGATGTTGAAATAGATCCGAAGAAAAGAAACGACTGGCGCGCGGTTGTTAACTCGGCTATAATCGCGTAAGCGGTGTCTACGCCAATTAAGAAGAAGAATAATGAAGCAAACTTAGCGTCGTTGTCGTCATTCCCTGTGACTCCATAACCTTCTGATGTCTGTTTAATTAACACAGGTGGTGGTAAAAATCCTTATTTTAATAATTTCCAATGACTACAACGTCTTACACCGCAACATGTAATAGTTTCACACTTAACTATTTGTAAAAAATATTGTGACTCACGTACATGATTATCTTACCAAGTAGCATTATTTTTCAACATCATAGCCTGTTCTGTATCCATTCCAGGTACACTTGGTGCAACACATTCAGCAACGACTGGAAAATTATCAATGACTAACTTGCTCCAAATGTCAGCCAACACATTGCCCTGGACTGATGGACGTCGCCGAGCCTCTTTCTCTCTCGATCTTTAACATTTTTTTCCATCGTGATCGAACTCAATCGCATTTAAGGTGAGTGCCGGGAAATTATTATTTTAGCAGAATTTATGTGGTCCTTCGAGCCGTACCGGACGGCACTAGTGGTGACAAAATAATTACGGTCACGCGTCAATAAAATAATCACGGTCACACGGTAACAAATTAATCACGGTTACAAAATTAAAAATAAACTAATTAAAACTAAACTAATTAGAAAAAGCGGGAATGAAAAAGTTAGCAAAAGAACAAAACGATGGTGACAAAAACCAAAAAAAAACCCGTTGGTGACAAAACTGGAAAAAACCGGTAGTGACAAAAGCGTTATAAAAACCAAAAAAAGCACCGGTAGTGGCAAAAATTTAGAATAAAAAAGAGAACTGTGAAAACTGTGAAAAAACCGATGGTGACAAAAGTTGGCAAAAACGAAAAAATTAAATATATAAAAAAATGCATGTACATATGCCTAACATATAAAACAGTAAACAAACATGCAAAAAAAAATCAATGTATATGTGTATGTAAAGTAAAAAATGATAATGGAGTGGCTGAAGTGACCAAAAACATAACAAAAAAATGCTTAAGTGTGAATAAGTGGGGTAAAAAAATTGTACTGTGAAAATAGAAGCACATAACATATTCAATAAAAGCATACTCAGTGCAGTGAAGTACTGTGAAAAATAACTCACAAACAGAAAACAAAGGCACAAGGAAACACAACAACAACCACCAGCACAACGTGCGGATACGGAGTCGCCAATCGACGAACCGCCTCCAACACTCGCCACATTCGAGAGATTCGGATCGACCACTTCCACGGCCATTTGACCGTCGGCGCCCTCTGACGCATCAATTTCCACGGTCGTTTGACCGTCAGTAGCCCTTGTCGCATCCACCGCAGCTTGGGGGCCATCAGCCCTGGCATCAGATGGAAGTACTTTCAGCACTACCATCTCAAAACCATAGCTTATGGCTCCCTTTGTTTGCTGAGAGGACCGATGGATTCCGTGTTTAGCATTATCAGCGCTTGCCGATACGGTTCATCAGTCCTCTCCAGCCTTAAAACTCTCCAGTCCTGCGTCGGAAGTGAGGGATTACAATATCTGAGGATTTCCTCAATCTCGCTCGGATTGGAAGGTTCGGCCGGCAGCCAAACGCGAGCCCTAGGACGAAGAGGAAGATCCCCTTTGGCCACGGCCTCCAGTCTGGCTCCCTTCCAGACCTCCCCCACCTCAGAGACTGCCTTCCTGTATAAGATGGCCAATCTCTCGTCAGCACAGCTTGTGAGCTTGTGCAGCCCCTGGTGCCAACCGGCACTCACACATTTCGGGGTTGGCCCCGGGTTTTCCTTGACCACCCTTAGGAACACCGATGAGATAGCCGCCGTTACCCTCTTCCATTTTTCATGGGAGATGGCTCCGTCCTCTCTACTACGGTCGAGCACCCCCAGTACTATGGCCCCAGCGCCTTTAGCGATTTCGCTAAAGGTTGGCGCCTTTCCTGTTCGCGGTTTCTTAACAAGGGAGATTTCTTCCTCGTGCGACCTCTGCCGCTTGATCGCCTGCTGGTTTCCGGTCCTGCCCTATCGTCCTCACTCAGCACTTTCTTGGCCCACTCAAGTGTACTAGCATGTTGCTCAGAAACCTGACCAACCTGTCACCGTAGCGTCCCACGGGGGGGAACGTACTCTGAGGCCTGCCAGGGTTTTAACGGGACGGAGGCAGTTGCGACAGTAGCCTGTCAGCCATTTCTGATGAGTGTCACCTCATCGTACTCAGGTGTCAGAATGCCGCCACCACCAGCCCAGGGTTCTACCAAATCCAATAAAAATTTTCTCAAAAACCAGTCCAAAGCCAAAGTCGTCCAGGTTGTTAGGCCGTGAAGGCCGCAGATCATTTAGCGTTACCCAGGATGCACCAACTTGGAGGCGACCTGGATAACATCCCAACTTTAATCTATGTATTAAAAAAAAAAAAAACTAGATGAAAACAGCTTATTTCAAATGAAATAAGAAGTTAATTTCATTCAATGAATTGCCTGATAAAGGGTTACCTTGATAGGGTAAATAATGCAATCAGTATTGCATTCATTATATTTAATAGAATTAAACTATTTCTGAAGGTATCAAAAACTTGTGTGCATCATACACCAAAATATATCTATTATTTTTATACATAAAAACATGTTAATTATAAAAAAACACTTCCTTAAATTAAATATTAATGTTAATTTCAATAAAAAGATAAGCTAATTAAGCTACTGGGTTCATACCCCATTTATAAAGGTTCTAATCCTTTTCTTTTTAATTTTTAATAATTCAGCAAAAATTATATTTTTTTATCTTAATAACAGGAACTTTAATTACCGTCTCATAAAATTCTTGACTAGGTGCCTGATTTATCGTTTATCCCCCTAATAAATAGTAACAACTTAACATCTACAGAAGCCTTATTAAAGTACTTTTTAACTCAAGCTATAGCCTCAGCAATACTACTGTTTGCTATTATAATGATGTATTTAAATATTCTTCTTATAGTAATTTAATATTCTTCTTATAGTAATTTAATAATTGTTTCATCATTACTATTAAAAAGAGGAGCAGCACCATTTAATTTTTAATTCCCCAATGTTATAGAAGGGCTTTCTTGAATAAATGTTCTTACTTTAATAACATGACAAAAAATTGCTCCTCTGATGTTAGTTTCTTACACAGCAAACAAAACACCTTTATTTTTATAGCAATTATTGCTTCAACTATTACGGGATCATTAGGCGGGCTTAATCAATCCTCTCTGCGAAAATTAATAGCCTTTTCATCAATCAACCACTTGGGGTGGATGCTAGCAGCTATACAAGCAAATGAGTCGATATGATGTATCTATTTTTCTTTTTATACAGCGTGGGCCCAAATAACTGTCGCACTTTTTGTATCCCTGTACATTTTTATCTTTCAGCTTAACCTTTATATTCAACAATTTTAAAATATTTCACATTAATCAATTGTTTAATTCATTCTTTATTGGATTGCCCCCATTTATCGGGTTCTTACCTAAATGATTAGTTATTCAATTATTAGTATTAAAAAGTCAATATATGATAATAACAATTATAATAGTTATAACACTAATCACCTTATTTTTTACTTGCGGTTATATTTCGCAGCATTTATATTTAATTATTATGAAAATAATTGAACTATTGATAATACCATTACTAATATTTCTTTTAAGCTAATATTAATTCTATCATTTATCTCTACATTTAGTCTAATTTTAGTTTCTATAATTTATATATTCTTACACATACAGTGTAAGGCTTTAGGTTAATTAAACTAATAGCCTTCAAAGCTATAAATATAAGTATAAATCTTTTAAGCATTAGTAAATGTATTACTCCTTTAGAATTGGAGTCTAATGTCATTATTGACTATAGAGCCAAATTTTAATATTAACTAAATTAAAAAGAATAAATTCTTATAAATAGATTTACAGTCTATCGCCCAAACTTCAGCCATTTAATCGCGACAATGACTATTTTCAACAAACCATAAAGATATTGGAACCTTATATTTTATCTTTGGAGCGTGAGCAGGAATAGTTGGGACATCCCTTAGAATCCTAGTTCGAGCTAAACTAGGGCATCCTGGGGCATTAATTGGAGACGATCAAATTTATAACGTAATTGTAACAGCCCATGCTTTCGTAATAATTTTCTTTATAGTTATGCCCATCATAATTGGTGGTTTCGGGAATTGACTTGTTCCTTTAATATTGGGAGCACCCGACATAACATTCCCACGAATAAATAATATAAAATTTTGATTACTACCCCCTTCCCTTACACTACTATTAGTATGAAATATAGTAAAAAACAGAGCTGGTACAGGTTGAACAGTTTATCCACCCCTATCATCTGTTATTGCCCACGGAGGAGCATCAGTTGATCCAGCTATTTTTTCACTTCACTTAGCTGGTATCTCCTCATTTCTAGGGGCCGTTAAGTTCATTACAACAGTACTTAATATACGATCAACAAGAATTTCATTTGACCGAATACCTCTTTTCGTTTGAGCAGTTGTATTACTCTCAACTACTACTCTACTACTCGCTCTACTACTTTTACTATCACTACCAGTTTTAGCAGGAGCTATTACTATATTATTAACAGATCGTTTGTCCACTGATACCCACTATTTACAGGACTAGTATTGAACCCTAAATGCAGTGCCGGTTTTAACACTACCAGCGCCCTGGGCGAGATTTCTACGGCGCCCTCCAACTGCAATTCAAACCCATTCGAAAAAAAGGGAAAACATTTAATGAAATAACCGTTTATTAAAAGAAATAATTATTTATTATAAAAATATCCATTTATTATAAAAACATTAACAAAATTTTACTTTTCTGGCCATTCTATCAGCGAACTCTTTTATAAGGTTGTCAAAGTCGATGTTTTCAGCAATTTCGTTTTCAATTGACAAAGTTGCTAAGTTTGTCAATCTAGATTGAGAAATTGTTGATCGAAGATAGGTTTTTATCAGCTTCAGCTTTGAAAAGCTCCGCTCCCCACTAGCAACCGTTACAGGTATAGTTAATAACATTCGCAATGCTATCCACACATTTGGATACAGTTCTTGTAAGTTGCAATCTTTGATGAAATTTAAAACAAAAATGGGAGTAACCACATTTTGATCAGGCAAAAAGGATATCAGACTTATAAGTTCATCACACAACATACAACCATCTATGTCTGATTTAGAGTCTACAGTTAATTTTAATTGGAGATCACTACAGAGCTTGACAAAGTCGGGTTTTTCTGGAATCTGTTTAATATTGTACAAAAAAGACCAAGATTCCGAGTACTCATTTAACTGTTCGAACCTTTCATTGACTAAAATTAATGTAGTATCCAAAAGACAGTTGAAAATTTCAACCTCAAATTTTTTTTTTCTGGAGAAGTTATAGGGTCATCGCGTGCAATTTCACTAGCTTGACGCTTAACACGTCGAATTCTTTTGTAGCTCGAATACAGGTTCAATTTCTAGTTCTTCGGCCAACACCTTCACAGTTAAAATAGCGCTTTTAAAGCCTGTATTTCTGTAGTCTTCCAAGAAATTGCAGCATTTTTTCAACATTTCGGTACATTTACTAAGATCCATATCTGTCGACTGTAGAGATTTAGTTACAATATTTATTTGATAAAGTATGTCATACCAAACAACCAATGAAACTATGAAGCTGAAATCTTTTAGCTGTTCGGCCAGAGTAGTAGCCTCATGAGACACTTGAACATCAGTTTTCTGAGTTTCAAGAGCCAAAGTAATCAAAGCATCATGGATAGTACTAATTTGATAACGGACTGCTTTAAAACTACTTATTCTTGCTTCCCAACGTGTGTCACTGATCTTTTTTTATAGTATATAGTCCCAAGTGATCGGTTAGAATTTTCCATCGATGAACAGAAGCTGAAAACAATATGAACAACCTCTGAAGTACCCCAAACAAAGTGACTGATCCTACGGATGACTTAGCGGCATCGCATAGTACTAGATTGTAGCTATGACAGCCACACGGCACATAAACAGCTAAGGGGTTTATGCTGAGAATTCTCCTTTGAACCCCAACATTTTTACCTTTCATATTCGCCCCGTTGTCATAACCCTGACCCCTGCAATCGTTCAATTCTAGTCAGTATTTATTTAAAACATTAATAATAACTTCAGTCAGTCTTTCACAAGTTGATTTATTGACAGGTATAAATTCCAAGAAATGCTCTTTTACTGATATTTTTTCATTATCGTCTGATAAATCAACAAATCGTAATGTCAGCGAAAGTTGTTCTACATGACTAATGTCTGGAGTACAGTCAGCTATAATAGAATAATATTTTGATTTCTTTGTGTGTAATATGATTTCTCTTCACTTTTTCACCCATCAGCTCTATTAATTAATTTTGAATGTCTTTTCCACAGTAGTGGTCTGAAATATCACCCTTCATAGCTAATCGCAAGTGCTCCTGCATGACTAGATCAAATTTGGCTAGTAGTTGTACTAAGCCTAATAACTTTCCGTTATTTGGCGTATATAGTTTGTCGGAAGTACCTCTGAACGCCATATTGTTTTCGGCTAAATAAAGTGTGATATGCATCAATCTAGACAAAACATTATTCCATTTTCCTTTCTAATCAAGTGTTGCTTTTGGCAGTCTATTGTTTTTCCTATTTTTAATCGAAGTTCAGCATCAATCAGGTATCAGGTCATCAAAAGGTAAAAAAAAAATTTTTAACACTTCAGACAAGTGTTTCCAGTTGTTATACTCTTCAGATACTAAGTTCGACGTTGAGCTACTATCAAATAGTCTACAACAAAAACAATAAACTCGATCCTTAGAAACGGAGTAACTTAACCAACGGCGCTGAATTGTTTCATTTCCAGATGTAGATGGCATATTCAGGTCTTCATTTTTTGTTGTGATATATTTATCTATATTCATGAACTTTTTTGTTCTCTGAAATTCCTTCTCTTTTTCTGCTTTCCGTTTTCTATATTCTGACCCAGATGGTTTCTTTTTTTTCTCAACGTTTTCAGACATTTTGTACTAATCATCTTTTGCAAATCAATAAAATCTGCAACAAATTAAACCTTTAGGTCCAATAATTTCTAAATATAGGTAAATACAATAAAATTTACAAATCAAACAACTTTAAACAGATTTAAATCGTATATTAGGTTTTTATGCAAAAATAATTGAGTTCTTATTCGTTTTTTTTTTTCAAAAGACTTTGAACTTTTTTGTATGGAGCTTGGCATAGGCTAAAATTTTAAGTACCTGAAATGTCTTATTTTGGTGTACACATATGTAGGTGTACGTAAAACGTACGCCAATCGACAAATAATATACAGACATAATTACAAACAACAAATATTTTTTGACAAGATGTCGTAAATGATATTTTTTCTGAGATATTTCAGTAGAAAATGTAAAATAAAATAATGTATTTTCTACAAAAAATTATAGGTATTGCAATTATAATAATCTATATATATATATAAATGAAATGGTGTATAGTTGTAACGCTAAAACTCGAAAACGGCTGAACCAAATGAAATACTTCCTTTGGGGGATTTGTTTGTTATTACTACGCGCAGGTTATGTCTTAAAATCAGAATAAAGTATTAAGGGGCGTGGTACCTCCCATACAAATTGAATTTTTCAAGTCGAATATCTTCAAAAGTGTTTAAGGTAGGAACATGAAAATTGGTACAGAGCTACAGGATAACAACTCCACTCTCACCTATAAAACCGGGGGCTATCGAATAAGGGGGCGTGGTACATCCCATACAAACAAAATTTTTTAAGCAAAATATCTGAAAGGGTTCAAGGTAGGGACCTGAAAATTGGTATAGACGTATATGGTATCAAAAGCCTTCTTACACATAAAACAAGGGGTAATCGGAAAAGGGGGCGTGGCACCTCCCATACAAACTGAACTTTTCAAGGTGAATATCTTCAAAAGTGTTTAAGGTAGGAACATGAAAATTGGTATAGAGCTATAGGAAACAACACCATTCTCACCCATAAAGCTTGGCGTTATCGAAAAAGGGGACGTGGTACCTCCCTTACAATCTTTAATTATTTTGGTTGTTAATCCACCATATATTTATCTCATTATCCACCTAGCACGACATTTTGGTTGTTCTTGCTGCAGCGGTTATATGGTAATTTTGGTTGTGTTACGTGCTATTTTTGGTTTATGGAAATGGCAGTTTTATGAAACAAACACAAATTAAATTAAACGTCAATTTTGCTTTGCAATCGAACACGCAAAACTTAGAGGGCAATAAAAATGCGCCTTGCTTTACTGATATATTGATATATTTTGTTTTAAAAAGTGAGTTATTTAGTGAAAGTGATTTAGCGTGTTGGCGAATACCGATTTATGTACATTGGAATTTATCATTCAATTGATCTGCTTCCTTAGTTTAATTCATTCATTTTTGGAGTTTTCAAAGGTAAGTTATTGGTCCGTAAAACCTTATATGAACTTTATGCAAATGAATGATCATTTCCAATTAGATATTTGTTACGATGTCAAGAATCAGTACGTATGGGTAAGGAGAACACGAAATAGCAGAGCACGTCAAAGGGAAAGTGTTATTGAGAGGGTATCACCACGAAATAGACTGCTGGAGAGTAGCACGCACCAGTTAGAAGATGTCAACCAAACATACAATCAGCAAGAACGATTGAGAAGAAGGGAAGTTCACAATCAGCAACAACGATCGAGAAGAAAGGAAGTTCGTGCTCGCCAAAGTGATGAAGTAAGATCACAACATGCGATTATTCGACGACAACAGCGGCAACATCTTTCTTTTGTGAACTTTGAACGGGCAGGTTTTCGATATGATCCAATCATTCAATATAGCGCATCTGTTCAAATCTGTCAGATGTCAGTAGTTTGTCAATATTGCAATGCAGTCAAATTTAAAAATGAACCGTCGCCAGAATTGCTTCCACCACCACAGCCATTGTTCCAGCTGCTTTACGGTGAATCTCCTCACTCGAGCCATTTCTTAAAGCTAATTGTAAATGAACAAAACTACAATCCAACGTTTAAGATATTTTTGCCAAACAATATTCGACAGAAACTACAGAGCTTTCCTCCAATTATACACGTTCATGGGCAAATGTTTCATCTCGCTGGATCGCGGTTGCCGCATCCAGATCAAGAACACAAATATCTCCAAATTTACTTTCTGGGAGATTCACATGATGAAGTAAATCGGCGTTGTGCTGTCTTCAATACAACGAAAAGAGAAATAATCGAACAATTGCAGCAAATGTTACACGAACACAATGGCCTCATTAAACTGTTTACGATTTCGTTGGAACGTATGCCAACAGATGATCATATTATAATCATACAAGCGGACAAAAGGCCAACAGGGTCACATGAAAGACAATATAATGCACCTACAGTTAGCGAAATATCAGTTGTTGTTGTTGGAGAAAATTTGCAGTCGCGTGATATTGTTATCAAACGTAGAAATCAAAACGCACTAAAACGGATAAGTGAGACACATCGGTCTTACGACGCAATGCAATATCCGCTCATGTTCTGCCGTAGAGAAGACAGATATCACTTAAGATATAAGATGATAAGTCCGGTGAATGGTTAGTAAAAAAAAATTTCTGTTTGCTACTTCATATAGGTAATTTAAGCTTTTAGGTGACAAATAAAAAAGTCAGTTCAATGAAGTTTTACGCATATCGAATGATGATTCGCCAAAACTATGGCAACCATTTACTGAGATATGGACGGTTATTTCAACAGTATGCAGTTGACATGTATGTTAAAGTTGAGACTGAATGACTTAATTACATGAAATACAATCAGTCGAAGTTGCGATCTGAAGAGTATATTCACTAAGAGATGCAATGAATGGTGATGCGGTTATTACAAATATTGGTCGACTCTATATTTTGCCATCGACATACATTGGCAGTCCTAGACACATGCATGAGTACTCCCAGGATGCGATGACTTACGTGCGCAATTATGGACGGCCGGATTTGTTTGTTACATTAACTTGCAATCCAAAATGGCCAGACATTACGAATCTATTGCATCCCGGTCAATCACCAAGCGATCGCCACGATGTTACAGCACGCGTGTTTAAACAAAAACTCAGATGTTTGATGGACTTTATTACGAAACAACGTGTATATGGCACGGTTCGATGCTGAATGTACTCATTGGAGTGGCAGAATCGCGGTTTGCCCCACGCACACATTCTTCTTTGGATGGTGAAGAAAATTACACCTGACCAAATTGATGACATCATTTCCGCCGAAATTCCTGATGTTGAAATAGATCCGAAGAAAAGAAACGACTGGCGCGCGGTTGTTAACTCGACTATAATCGCGTAAGCGGTGTCTACGCCAATTAAGAAGAAGAATAATGGAGCAAACTTAGCGTCGTTGTCGTCATTCCCTGTGACTCCATAACCTTCTGATGTCTGTTTAATTAACACAGGTGGTGGTAAAAATCCTTATTTTAATAATTTCCAATGACTACAACGTCTTACACCGCAACATGTAATAGTTTCACACTTAACTATTTGTAAAAAATATTGTGACTCACGTACATGATTATCTTACCAAGTAGCATTATTTTTCAACATCATAGCCTGTTCTGTATCCATTCCAGGTACACTTGGTGCAACACATTCAGCAACGACTGGAAAATTATCAATGACTAACTTGCTCCAAATGTCAGCCAACACATTGCCCTGGACTGATGGACGTCGCCGAGCCTCTTTCTCTCTCGATCTTTAACATTTTTTTCCATCGTGATCGAACTCAATCGCATTTAAGGTGAGTGCCGGGAAATTATTATTTTAGCAGAATTTATGTGGTCCTTCGAGCCGTACCGGACGGCACTAGTGGTGACAAAATAATTACGGTCACGCGTCAATAAAATAATCACGGTCACACGGTAACAAATTAATCACGGTTACAAAATTAAAAATAAACTAATTAAAACTAAACTAATTAGAAAAAAACGGGAATGAAAAAGTTAGCAAAAGAACAAAACGATGGTGACAAAAACCAAAAAAAAACCCGTTGGTGACAAAACTGGAAAAACCGGTAGTGACAAAAGCGTTATAAAAACCAAAAAAAGCACCGGTAGTGGCAAAAATTTAGAATAAAAAAGAGAACTGTGAAAACTGTGAAAAAACCGATGGTGATAAAAGTTGGCAAAAACGAAAAAATTAAATATATAAAAAAATGCATGTACATATCATAACATATAAAACAGTAAACAAACATGCAAAAAAAAATCAATGTATATGTGTATGTAAAGTAAAAAATGATAATGGAGTGGCTGAAGTGACCAAAAACATAACAAAAAAATGCTTAAGTGTGAATAAGTGGGGTAAAAAAATTGTACTGTGAAAATAGAAGCACATAACATATTCAATAAAAGCATACTCAGTGCAGTGAAGTACTGTGAAAAATAACTCACAAACAGAAAACAAAGGCACAAGGAAACACAACAACAACCACCAGCACAACGTGCGGATACGGAGTCGCCAATCGACGAACCGCCTCCAACACTCGCCACATTCGAGAGATTCGGATCGACCACTTCCACGGCCATTTGACCGTCGGCGCCCTCTGACGCATCAATTTCCACGGTCGTTTGACGGTCAGTAGCCCTTGTCGCATCCACCGCAGCTTGGGGGCCATCAGCCCTGGCATCAGATGGAAGTACTTTCAGCACTACCATCTCAAAACCATAGCTTATGGCTCCCTTTGTTTGCTGAGAGGACCGATGGATTCCGTGTTTAGCATTATCAGCGCTTGCCGATACGGTTCATCAGTCCTCTCCAGCCTTAAAACTCTCCAGTCCTGCGTCGGAAGTGAGGGATTACAATATCTGAGGATTTCCTCAATCTCGCTCGGATTGGAAGGTTCGGCCGGCAGCCAAACGCGAGCCCTAGGACGAAGAGGAAGATCCCCTTTGGCCACGGCCTCCAGTCTGGCTCCCTTCCAGACCTCCCCCACCTCAGAGACTGCCTTCCTGTATAAGATGGCCAATCTCTCGTCAGCACAGCTTGTGAGCTTGTGCAGCCCCTGGTGCCAACCGGCACTCACACATTTCGGGGTTGGCCCCGGGTTTTCCTTGACCACCCTTAGGAACACCGATGAGATAGCCGCCGTTACCCTCTTCCATTTTTCATGGGAGATGGCTCCGTCCTCTCTACTACGGTCGAGCACCCCCAGTACTATGGCCCCAGCGCCTTTAGCGATTTCGCTAAAGGTTGGCGCCTTTCCTGTTCGCGGTTTCTTAACAAGGGAGATTTCTCCCTCGTGCGACCTCTGCCGCTTGATCGCCGGTTCTGTCCTGCTGGTTTCCGGTCCTGCCCTATCGTCCTCACTCAGCACTTTCTTGGCCCACTCAAGTGTACTAGCATGTTGCTCAGAAACCTGACCGACATGCTGTCACCGTAGCGTCCCACGGGGGGGAACGTACTCTGAGGCCTGCCAGGGTTTTAACGGGACGGAGGCAGTTGCGACAGTAGCCTGTCAGCCATTTCTGATGAGTGTCACCTCATCGTACTCAGGTGTCAGAATGCCGCCACCACCAGCCCAGGGTTCTACCAAATCCAATAAAAATTTTCTCAAAAACCAGTCCAAAGCCAAAGTCGTCCAGGTTGTTAGGCCGTGAAGGCCGCAGATCATTTAGCGTTACCCAGGATGCACCAACTTGGAGGCGACCTGGATAACATCCCAACTTTAATCTATGTATTAAAAAAAAAAAAACTAGATGAAAACAGCTTATTTCAAATGAAATAAGAAGTTAATTTCATTCAATGAATTGCCTGATAAAGGGTTACCTTGATAGGGTAAATAATGCAATCAGTATTGCATTCATTATATTTAATAGAATTAAACTATTTCTGAAAGTATCAAAAACTTGTGTGCATCATACACCAAAATATGTCTATTATTTTTATACATAAAAACATGTTAATTATAAAAAAACACTTCCTTAAATTAAATATTAATGTTAATTTCAATAAAAAGATAAGCTAATTAAGCTACTGGGTTCATACCCCATTTATAAAGGTTCTAATCCTTTTCTTTTTAATTTTTAATAATTCAGCAAAAATTATATTTTTTTATCTTAATAACAGGAACTTTAATTACCGTCTCATAAAATTCTTGACTAGGTGCCTGATTTATCGTTTATCCCCCTAATAAATAGTAACAACTTAACATCTACAGAAGCCTTATTAAAGTACTTTTTAACTCAAGCTATAGCCTCAGCAATACTACTGTTTGCTATTATAATGATGTATTTAAATATTCTTCTTATAGTAATTTAATATTCTTCTTATAGTAATTTAATAATTGTTTCATCATTACTATTAAAAAGAGGAGCAGCACCATTTAATTTTTAATTCCCCAATGTTATAGAAGGGCTTTCTTGAATAAATGCTCTTACTTTAATAACATGACAAAAAATTGCTCCTCTGATGTTAATTTCTTACACAGCAAACAAAACACCTTTATTTTTATAGCAATTATTGCTTCAACTATTACGGGATCATTAGGCGGGCTTAATCAATCCTCTCTGCGAAAATTAATAGCCTTTTCATCAATCAACCACTTGGGGTGGATGCTAGCAGCTATACAAGCAAATGAGTCGATATGATGTATCTATTTTTCTTTTTATACAGCGTGGGCCCAAATAACTGTCGCACTTTTTCGAAGCAACGTTGTGTTTGCGTAAGTGTACAGAATTTTGTCACCGTTATATTTTTGTGTTCCTTATTTTATTGTGAAATTAATTGAGTACTTTTTTGACCTGATCAGTAGTTCTTAAAATTTGTGAGTGATGGAATCAAAAAGAGACTTAGTGCAAAAATTACATTTGCAAGGCAAAGCGACAGGCGAAATTGTTAAATTGCTGAAAGACATTGATGTAAACCGGCGATTTGTTTAACGCACTGTGGCTCGATTTAAGAGAACTGCAAGTGTTAAAATATCCAAAAAATCTGGACGAAAAAGAAGTATAAGAACACCTGAGCTGGTGATGAATGTGCGTGAAAGATAAGGCGAAATTGTGCTAGATCAGCTCGAAATCTAGCCAAAGAGCTGAAGGTGAGCCGGAAAACCATCCGAAATGTTTTAAAAGAGGACTTGGGACATAAACCTTACAAAAGGAAGAGTATTCATGGCCTTACGGAGCGTCAGAAGAAAATGCGACGGGAAAGAAATGGTTTATTGCTTCAGCGGCATGCAAGTGCAATATTGTGTTCACTGATGAAAAACTATTCATATTGCAAAAAAGTCACAATCCCCAGAATGATCGCGTGTATGCAACAAGTATGCAGGATATCCCAACGGATCCGTTGGATTTCAGTATATGGGGGTACATGCTTGACAAATTAAAAAATTTGAAAAACATAAGATTAGATCAATTCAAGCGTCTTTTAATCAAAATTTGGCACGAAATTCCAGATGAAGTGGTGCATGCAATAGTTTTCAGAAACGTTTGAAGCTGGCAAAAAAAATCAAAGGTGAACGATTTGAACTTAAGCAGTCCTAATGTAAGCCAACAGTCTTTATAATAAATAAAATTGTTTAATTGCTCAAAATATCAAAAAATAAACTTTTTCTACAAAAAATAAAACGCGACAGTTATTTGGGCCCACCCTGTACATTTTTATCTTTCAGCTTAACCTTTATATTCAACAATTTTAAAATATTCCACATTAATCAATTGTTTAATTCATTCTTTATTGGATTGCCCCCATTTATCGGGTTCTTACCTAAATGATTAGTTATTCAATTATTAGTATTAAAAAGTCAATATATGATAATAACAATTATAATAGTTATAACACTAATCACCTTATTTTTTACTTGCGGTTATATTTCGCAGCATTTATATTTAATTATTATGAAAATAATTGAACTATTGATAATACCATTACTAATATTTCTTTTAAGCTAATATTAATTCTATCATTTATCTCTACATTTAGTCTAATTTTAGTTTCTATAATTTATATATTCTTACACATACAGTGTAAGGCTTTAGGTTAATTAAACTAATAGCCTTCAAAGCTATAAATATAAGTATAAATCTTTTAAGCATTAGTAAATGTATTACTCCTTTAGAATTTTCTAGAACTTCTAATGTCATTATTGACTATAGAGCCAAATTTTAATATTAACTAAATTAAAAAGAATAAATTCTTATAAATAGATTTACAGTCTATCGCCCAAACTTCAGCCATTTAATCGCGACAATGACTATTTTCAACAAACCATAAAGATATTGGAACCTTATATTTTATCTTTGGAGCGTGAGCAGGAATAGTTGGGACATCCCTTAGAATCCTAGTTCGAGCTAAACTAGGGCATCCTGGGGCATTAATTGGAGACGATCAAATTTATAACGTAATTGTAACAGCCCATGCTTTCGTAATAATTTTCTTTATAGTTATGCCCATCATAATTGGTGGTTTCGGGAATTGACTTGTTCCTTTAATATTGGGAGCACCCGACATAACATTCCCACGAATAAATAATATAAAATTTTGATTACTACCCCCTTCCCTTACACTACTATTAGTATGAAATATAGTAAAAAACAGAGCTGGTACAGGTTGAACAGTTTATCCACCCCTATCATCTGTTATTGCCCACGGAGGAGCATCAGTTGATCCAGCTATTTTTTCACTTCACTTAGCTGGTATCTCCTCATTTCTAGGGGCCGTTAAGTTCATTACAACAGTACTTAATGTACGATCAACAAGAATTTCATTTGACCGAATACCTCTTTTCGTTTGAGCAGTTGTATTACTCTCAACTACTACTCTACTACTCGCTCTACTACTTTTACTATCACTACCAGTTTTAGCAGGAGCTATTACTATATTATTAACAGATCGTTTGTCCACTGATACCCACTATTTACAGGACTAGTATTGAACCCTAAATGCAGTGCCGGTTTTAACACTACCAGCGCCCTGGGCGAGATTTCTACGGCGCCCTCCAACTGCAATTCAAACCCATTCGAAAAAAAGGGAAAACATTTAATGAAATAACCGTTTATTAAAAGAAATAATTATTTATTATAAAAAATAACCATTTATTATAAAAACATTAACAAAATTTTACTTTTCTGGCCATTCTATCAGCGAACTCTTTTATAAGGTTGTCAAAGTCGATGTTTTCAGCAATTTCGTTTTCAATTGACAAAGTTGCTAAGTTTGTCAATCTAGATTGAGAAATTGTTGATCGAAGATAGGTTTTTATCAGCTTCAGCTTTGAAAAGCTCCGCTCCCCACTAGCAACCGTTACAGGTATAGTTAATAACATTCGCAATGCTATCCACACATTTGGATACAGTTCTTGTAAGTTGCAATCTTTGATGAAATTTAAAACAAAAATGGGAGTAACCACATTTTGATCAGGCAAAAAGGATATCAGACTTATAAGTTCATCACACAACATACAACCATCTATGTCTGATTTAGAGTCTACAGTTAATTTTAATTGGAGATCACTACAGAGCTTGACAAAGTCGGGTTTTTCTGGAATCTGTTTAATATTGTACAAAAAAGACCAAGATTCCGAGTACTCATTTAACTGTTCGAACCTTTCATTGACTAAAATTAATGTAGTATCCAAAAGACAGTTGAAAATTTCAACCTCAAATTTTTTTTTTCTGGAGAAGTTATAGGGTCATCGCGTGCAATTTCACTAGCTTGACGCTTAACACGTCGAATTCTTTTGTAGCTCGAATACAGGTTCAATTTCTAGTTCTTCGGCCAACACCTTCACAGTTAAAATAGCGCTTTTAAAGCCTGTATTTCTGTAGTCTTCCAAGAAATTGCAGCATTTTTTCAACATTTCGGTACATTTACTAAGATCCATATCTGTCGACTGTAGAGATTTAGTTACAATATTTATTTGATAAAGTATGTCATACCAAACAACCAATGAAACTATGAAGCTGAAATCTTTTAGCTGTTCGGCCAGAGTAGTAGCCTCATGAGACACTTGAACATCAGTTTTCTGAGTTTCAAGAGCCAAAGTAATCAAAGCATCATGGATAGTACTAATTTGATAACGGACTGCTTTAAAACTACTTATTCTTGCTTCCCAACGTGTGTCACTGATCTTTTTTTATAGTATATAGTCCCAAGTGATCGGTTAGAATTTTCCATCGATGAACAGAAGCTGAAAACAATATGAACAACCTCTGAAGTACCCCAAACAAAGTGACTGATCCTACGGATGACTTAGCGGCATCGCATAGTACTAGATTGTAGCTATGACAGCCACACGGCACATAAACAGCTAAGGGGTTTATGCTGAGAATTCTCCTTTGAACCCCAACATTTTTACCTTTCATATTCGCCCCGTTGTCATAACCCTGACCCCTGCAATCGTTCAATTCTAGTCAGTATTTATT
The DNA here is from genome assembly GCF_023373825.1 of Bactrocera dorsalis. Classification (NCBI taxonomy): domain Eukaryota; kingdom Metazoa; phylum Arthropoda; class Insecta; order Diptera; family Tephritidae; genus Bactrocera; species Bactrocera dorsalis. The sequence goes on along the minus strand of NC_064303.1, from coordinate 74,720,491 downwards.
TAAAACATTAATAATAACTTCAGTCAGTCTTTCACAAGTTGATTTATTGACAGGTATAAATTCCAAGAAATGCTCTTTTACTGATATTTTTTCATTATCGTCTGATAAATCAACAAATCGTAATGTCAGCGAAAGTTGTTCTACATGACTAATGTCTGGAGTACAGTCAGCTATAATAGAATAATATTTTGATTTCTTTGTGTGTAATATGATTTCTCTTCACTTTTTCACCCATCAGCTCTATTAATTAATTTTGAATGTCTTTTCCACAGTAGTGGTCTGAAATATCATCCTTCATAGCTAATCGCAAGTGCTCCTGCATGACTAGATCAAATTTGGCTAGTAGTTGTACTAAGCCTAATAACTTTCCGTTATTTGGCGTATATAGTTTGTCGGAAGTACCTCTGAACGCCATATTGTTTTCGGCTAAATAAAGTGTGATATGCATCAATCTAGACAAAACATTATTCCATTTTCCTTTCTAATCAAGTGTTGCTTTTGGCAGTCTATTGTTTTTCCTATTTTTAATCGAAGTTCAGCATCAATCAGGTATCAGGTCATCAAAAGGTAAAAAAAAAATTTTTAACACTTCAGACAAGTGTTTCCAGTTGTTATACTCTTCAGATACTAAGTTCGACGTTGAGCTACTATCAAATAGTCTACAACAAAAACAATAAACTCGATCCTTAGAAACGGAGTAACTTAACCAACGGCGCTGAATTGTTTCATTTCCAGATGTAGATGGCATATTCAGGTCTTCATTTTTTGTTGTGATATATTTATCTATATTCATGAACTTTTTTGTTCTCTGAAATTCCTTCTCTTTTTCTGCTTTCCGTTTTCTATATTCTGACCCAGATGGTTTCTTTTTTTTCTCAACGTTTTCAGACATTTTGTACTAATCATCTTTTGCAAATCAATAAAATCTGCAACAAATTAAACCTTTAGGTCCAATAATTTCTAAATATAGGTAAATACAATAAAATTTACAAATCAAACAACTTTAAACAGATTTAAATCGTATATTAGGTTTTTTATGCAAAAATAATTGAGTTCTTATTCGTTTTTTTTTTTCAAAAGACTTTGAACTTTTTTGTATGGAGCTTGGCATAGGCTAAAATTTTAAGTACCTGAAATGTCTTATTTTGGTGTACACATATGTAGGTGTACGTAAAACGTACGCCAATCGACAAATAATATACATACATAATTACAAACAACAAATATTTTTTGACAAGATGTCGTAAATGATATTTTTTCTGAGATATTTCAGTAGAAAATGTAAAATAAAATAATGTATTTTCTACAAAAAATTATAGGTATTGCAATTATAATAATCTATATATATATATAAATGAAATGGTGTATAGTTGTAACGCTAAAACTCGAAAACGGCTGAACCAAATGAAATACTTCCTTTGGGGGATTTGTTTGTTATTACTACGCGCAGGTTATGTCTTAAAATCAGAATAAAGTATTAAGGGGCGTGGTACCTCCCATACAAATTGAATTTTTCAAGTCGAATATCTTCAAAAGTGTTTAAGGTAGGAACATGAAAATTGGTACAGAGCTACAGGATAACAACACCACTCTCACCTATAAAACCGGGGGCTATCGAATAAGGGGGCGTGGTACCTCCCATACAAACAAAATTTTTTAAGCAAAATATCTGAAAGGGTTCAAGGTAGGGACCTGAAAATTGGTATAGACGTATATGGTATCAAAAGCCTTCTTACACATAAAACAAGGGGTAATCGGAAAAGGGGGCGTGGCACCTCCCATACAAACTGAACTTTTCAAGGTGAATATCTTCAAAAGTGTTTAAGGTAGGAACATGAAAATTGGTATAGAGCTATAGGAAACAACACCATTCTCACCCATAAAGCTTGGCGTTATCGAAAAAGGGGACGTGGTACCTCCCTTACAATCTTTAATTATTTTGGTTGTTAATCCACCATATATTTATCTCATTATCCACCTAGCACGACATTTTGGTTGTTCTTGCTGCAGCGGTTATATGGTAATTTTGGTTGTGTTACGTGCTATTTTTGGTTTATGGAAATGGCAGTTTTATGAAACAAACACAAATTAAATTAAACGTCAATTTTGCTTTGCAATCGAACACGCAAAACTTAGAGGGCAATAAAAATGCGCCTTGCTTTACTGATATATTGATATATTTTGTTTTAAAAAGTGAGTTATTTAGTGAAAGTGATTTAGCGTGTTGGCGAATACCGATTTATGTACATTGGAATTTATCATTCAATTGATCTGCTTCCTTAGTTTAATTCATTCATTTTTGGAGTTTTCAAAGGTAAGTTATTGGTCCGTAAAACCTTATATGAACTTTATGCAAATGAATGATCATTTCCAATTAGATATTTGTTACGATGTCAAGAATCAGTACGTATGGTAACACTTCTCGGAGTTCCAAGGCCGCAAGGAGAACACGAAATAGCAGAGCACGTCAAAGGGAAAGTGTTATTGAGAGGGTATCACCACGAAATAGACTGCTGGAGAGTAGCACGCACCAGTTAGAAGATGTCAACCAAACATACAATCAGCAAGAACGATTGAGAAGAAGGGAAGTTCACAATCAGCAACAACAATCGAGAAGAAAGGAAGTTCGTGCTCGCCAAAGTGATGAAGTAAGATCACAACATGCGATTATTCGACGACAACAGCGGCAACATCTTTCTTTTGTGAACTTTGAACGGGCAGGTTTTCGATATGATCCAAACATTCAATATAGCGCATCTGTTCAAATCGGTCAGATGTCAGTAGTTTGTCAATATTGCAATGCAGTCAAATTTAAAAATGAACCGTCGCCAGAATTGCTTCCACCACCACAGCCATTGTTCCAGCTGCTTTACGGTGAATCTCCTCACTCGAGCCATTTCTTAAAGCTAATTGTAAATGAACAAAACTACAATCCAACGTTTAAGATATTTTTGCCAAACAATATTCGACAGAAACTACAGAGCTTTCCTCCAATTATACACGTTCATGGGCAAATGTTTCATCTCGCTGGATCGCGGTTGCCGCATCCAGATCAAGAACACAAATATCTCCAAATTTACTTTCTGGGAGATTCACATGATGAAGTAAATCGGCGTTGTGCTGTCTTCAATACAACGAAAAGAG